>NC_138891.1:45481082-46863582 GCF_965194825.1 Balaenoptera physalus | reverse complement strand
ACTGCTTTTGCTGCATCCCATAGGTTTTGGGTCATCGTGTTTTCATTGTCATTTGTTTCTAGGTATTTTTTTATTTCCTCTTTGATTTTTTCAGTGATCTCTTGGTTATTTAGTAGTGTATTGTTTAGCCTCCATGTGTTTGTATTTTTTATAGTTTTATTTTCCAGTAACATATCTGGTCTCACAGCATTGTGGTCAGAAAAGATACTTGACATGATTTCAATTTTCTTAAATTTACCAAGGCTTGATTTGTGACCCAAGATATGATGTATGCTGTAGAATGTTCCATGAGCACTTGAGAAGAGAGTTTATTCTGTTGTTTTTGGATGGAGTGTCCTATAATTATCAATTAAGTCTATCTTTTTTAACGTGTCATTTAAAGCTTGTGTTTCCTTTTTTATTTTCATTTTGGATAATCTGTCCATTGGTGAAAGTGGGGTGTTAAATTCCCCTACTATTATTGTGTTACTGTTGATTTCCCCTTTTATGGCTGTTAGCAATTTCCTTATGTATTGAGATGCTCCTGTGTTGGTTGCATAAATATTTACAATTGTTATATCTTCTTCTTGGATTGATTCCTTGATCATTATGTAGTGTCCTTCTTTGTCTGTTGTAATAGTCTTTATTTTAAAGTCTATTTTTTCTGATATGAGAATTGCTACTCTAGCTTTCTTTTGATTTCCATTTGCATGGAATATCTTTTTCCATCCCATCACCTTCAGTCTGTATGTGTCCCTAGGTCTGAAGTGGGTCTCCTGTAGACAGCATTAACACGCATCTTGTTTTTGTATCCATTCAGCCAGTCTGTGCTTTTTGGTTGGAACATTGAATCCATTTACATTTAAGGTAATTATCAGTATGTATGTTCCTATTATCATTTTCTTAATTGTTTTGGGTTTGTTATTGTAGGTCTTTTCCTTCTCTTGTGTTTCCTGCCTAGAGAAGTTCCTTTAGCATTTGTTGTAAAGCTCGTTTGGTGGTGCTGAATTCTCTTAGCTTTTGCTTGTCTGTAAATGTTTTGATTTCTCCGTCAAATCTGAATGAGATCCTTGCTGGGTAGAGTACTCTTATTTGTAGGTTTTTCCCTTTCATCACTCTAAATATGTCCTGTCACTCCCTTCTGGCTTTCAGAGTTTCTGCTGAAAGATCAGCTGTTAACCTTATGGGGATTCCCTTGTATGTTTTTTGTTGCTTTTCTCTTGCTGCTTTTAGTATTTTATTTAATATTTGCTAGTTTGATTAATATGTATCTTGGCGTGTTTCTCCTTGGATTTATCCTGTATGGGACTCTCTGTGCTTCCTGAACTTGATTGACTATTTCCTTTCCCATAGTAGGGAAGTTTTCAACTATAATCTCTTCAAATATTTTCTCAGTCCTTTCTTTTTCTCTTCTTTTTCTGGGTCCCCTATAATTCGAATATTGGTGGTTTAACATTGTCCTAGAGGTATCTGTGACTGTCCTCAATTCTTTTCATTCTTTTTTCTTTATTCTGCTCTGCATTAGTTTTTTCCTTTATTTTATCTTCCAGGTCACTTATCCATTCTTCTGCCTCTGTTAGTCTGCTATTGATTCCTTCTAGAGAATTTTCAGTTTTATTTATTGTGTTGCTCATCATTGTTTGTGTGCTCTTTAGTTCTTGTATGTCCTTGTTTAACGTTTTTTGTATTTTCTCCATTCTATTTCCAAGAGTTTGGATCATCTTTACTATCATTACTCTGAATTCTTTTTCAGGTAAACTGCCTATTTCCTCTTCATTTGTTTGGTCTGGTGGGTTTTTACTTTGCTCCTTCATCTGCTGCGTATTTCTCTATCTTCTCATTTTGCTTAACTTACTGTGTCTGGTGTCTCCTTTCCACAGCCTGCATGTTCTTAGTTTCCATTGTTTTTGGTGTCTACCCACAGTGGGTAAGTTTGGTTTAGTGGGTTGCGTAAGCTTCCTGTTGGAGGGGACTGGTACCTGTGTTCTGGTGAATGAGGCTGGATCTTGTCTTTCTGGTGGGCAGGACCGTTTCCGGTGGTGTGTTTTGGGGTGTCTGTGAAATTAGTATGATTTTAGGCAGCCTCTCTGCTAATAGGTGGGGTTGTGTTCCTGTCTTGCTAGTTGTTTGGCATAGGGTGTCCAGCACTGTAGCTTGCTGGTTGTTGAGTGGAGCTGGGTCTTAGCATTGAGATGGAGATGTCTGGGAGAGCTCTTGCCGATTGATATTCATGGGGCTGGGAGGTCTCTGGTGGCTCAATGTCCTGAACTCGACTCTCCCACCTCTGAGGCGCAGGCCTGACACACTGCCAGAGCACCAAGACCCTGTCAGCCACACAGCTCTTCTGTAGGATGATACTTCTCCACTTTTCTGTTTCTTTTTCTAACACTGCAACTGCTGCTCTGTTTCCTGGGTTTTGTTTTCCTACTCCTTTTGCCATCTATCTTTTGCTTGAAGTTAATCAAAGGGAGGCACCAGCGAGAGAGTAGAGGGAAGGAAGGAAGAGAGGTCATGCTATTTATTCACCAGCTCTGCCCATTCCAGAATATACTTTTTCAAAATGTTTGGTTTATACATTTTTGGCCTATATTCAGTCATATTTTCTGGGATAGTAAACCAGTTCAGAGACACAGCGACACTTAAGGGTCAGACCACGTTTTTTTGAGAATGAACTCGGCAGTGCAAACACTAAAATGTACACTCTAATTCCTCCTTTTAGTCTAAGCTACCCCCACAGGGAATGTTGGCCACATATCAGGGTGACTCTTCCCTCTGGAAAGGAAAATACTCAGACCTCCTGTCTTTGAATTTACATGATTTCCTATTTCTTGGGAAACCAAAATGCTATGGTGTTCTAGTTAGAGTGGTGTTAATGGAATTCAGGTGACCAGTGGAGTCTGAGTCTCAGTACATGTCATAGAGGGTTTGGTGGGATTGTAGAATTAAGCTGTAGTTTTCTCATTCCAAAATGTGTAATGGAGATACATACTTATTAACTGAGAAATCTCACAAGAATAGTGAAGGCTAATTTTGTAGGCAGGGCCAAGTAGAGCTGCTTCCCTTCTCTCACCAACATAATGACCAAAATCAACACTGAATTCTTGAGAATATTATAGTTGTTAGTACAATAAGAAATCTGAATTATGCTGGAGTGATAATTCCTATCACATCATGTTTAATTTGTCTATTTGACCAGTGCAAAAATTGGATGGATCTTAGAGAGTAACTGTGGGTTATCACAGATTTATTCAGGCAGTGGCGCTAATTACAGCTGTGATTCCAGATGTGGTATCATAACTATGGCAAATCAACACATCCCCTGTTTTGCTGCTATTGAATTAGTAGACACTCTCAATTCAGTTCAAGAACTAAGAAGATAAATTCTCCAAGTATTTGCCTAGGTGATCGATCTTGATTATAAGAAGAGAAGTGAAGGCAAGTAAGACTATACTTAGGATTCTGGGCATTCTCTGGGCTGCCTCTTGTTATTCTTGTCGTGATAAAGCATACCCAATAGCACTCCCCAACACATCAAGAGGCTAATGAGAGTAAGGGAACCTGGAATGCTGGTAGAAGGACTGTTGAATATAATCTTAGACCTTCAAGACGAAGGACAGAAGTGGAGGTTGTAGCAGTAATAATTATTTAAAATCTACTTTTTCCTGCTACCTTACCTGAAATCTACTGGTGATGATATTCCCTTGCAAAAAATAGAGACAGATGAGATTTTTATATTTCCTCTGAGTTGTTGACCTGATTTTTTTTCTGTCTAAACAAAGGACAAGAACAGATTTTTTCCCCTTCAAATCCATCTTCCTCTCTGAACTGCTCTGTGCCCTGAGAGGTTCTCCTCTGTGAACTTAATCATTCAGACTCATTTTTCCCTCTGGCGTCTGATTGGCTTTGACGAATAGGGGGCATAAGGCATGGAAGAAGGAGGTATATAGTCATATCTCCCTACCTCCATCCCTCTGTTTTGGCCTGCTCCTCTACCAATGGCCATGTCTTCCACTGAGTAGCTTTTCTCCCATTGGTACAGCTCTTTCTAGACACTGTTACCATCCAGGCTGAAGTGACAGTAAGAGACACTGGTGTGAAAAATATTTGGATATTTCTGATCCTGGGTTGCTTAACTTTTCCTTGTTGGTTTCTTTATCCTTTTTTTTTAATTTTTATTTTATATTGGATTATAGTTGATTAACCATGTTGTGTTAGTTTCAGGTGTACAGAAAAGTGATTCAGTTATACATATATATGTATCTATTCTTTTTCAAGTTCTTTTCCCATTTAGGTTATCCTTGACTACAACAGATAAGCCTTGACTGTCAGGTCCCTGACTGATACATTATTTGGGTAAGAAGAAAACAGTATTTCATTTAGAGGCTATAGATTGTAATATTCAAGGAAACTTTGAGAAGTGTCAGGTAAGATAGTATATAAAACATTGTATAGAGATGGTATTTTTGGAGAGATACTGAAAAACACATTAAATGGCTGCCATTCCCAAAATGTAAAATAATATGAGAAATGAACATAAAGTTATGTAAAGTTTGGCAATATCATTGCCAATGTAATTTTAATTACTTAATAAAAAACCTTCAACAAGAAAATTTTAGGACATCTTTTATGAAATACATTAGTAAATAGAAAAATATAGTAATTAAAGAAAAATAGAAAAGCCTAATTTCTAGTATGTTATGGAAGGTTTAATATAAATTTTTGAATTAATTTAGATGATACACTAATAATCCAGTGTCTTTTAAAACTATAAGTCTTCCTCATAAATGTACCAGAAAACACTGATAATACTAAGCATGTCTGCATGACAGCTTTACAATCTAAAAAATAAAATATACTCCCACCCAGTTTTCCCCTTTACCCTTATCAAAGGTACAACTTCTATCTTTTCATTTTTCTGTTACATAAGGATAGCTGAACTAATAGGATAATTTCCCTTTCTCTATAGAGTCTAGAGAAGAATTGTGCTGAAACTTTCAAGTGTAATCATTTGAGAGGGCTGGTTCAAAATACCACTTTCTGGGCTTCACCCAGGAGAGTCTGACATAATAGATGTCGATATGTGGCCAAAGAATCAACCTTATTAAAACCACGTGATATCAGACCACAAAAGCACTGTGCAGATAGAAAATCAAATGTCTAGAAAATGTGCAAAACAGAAATAGAGACACAGATGTAGAGAACAAATGTATGGATACCAAGGGGGGAAGGGGGTGGCGGGATGAATTGGGAGATTGGGACTGACATATATACACCACTATGTATAAATAGATAACTAATGAGAACCTACTGTATAGCACAGGGAACTCTACTCAGTGCTCTGTGGTGACCTAAATGGGAAAGAAATCAAAAAAAGAGGGGATATATGTATACGTGTAGCTAATTCACTTTGCTGTTCAGCAGGAACTAACACAACATTGTAAAGCAACTATACTCCAATAAAAATTTTTAAAATAAAGAAAAAAGAAAATTAAATAAAACAAAAATGGTTGTAAAATTCTAAGGATAGGTAAGTAAAAGATAAATACAAGGTAAGAAGGAAAAATTGGTTATAGACATCCAATACCTGCAAATTTTAGGAACTGGAGATTTTCTCTCCTTGAATAATATCCTATGTGCATGTGTAAGTACAGACTATATTTATGAAGCCATATCCCAGATTGTTCCCTTAGTCTCCAAAATTTACAACAGGGAAGCAGGATTACTGTATTTAAAAGATTTTAGTGTTAGAAATATCCACCCATAATCTGCCCCTTAAAATATTTTATTTTGTTTTTATTCAGATGACTGTCAACTTTTTTAAAGCAACATTTTAACTTAGGAACTCCTATTTAAAAATAACTACAATAAAAGCAATAACACTACCATTACATCATTACAATATGATTCCTTCTCTGTTTAGAATCACATTCATATACACTATCCCATTGACAATAATGTATACTTGGCTTATTAATCACCTACCTGCACATAATAAAAGTGGCTATTAAAAATAAGTCTTCTTGCTGTTCCAGCAACTGAGCAAAAATAGAAAATAATGAGGCTAACAAACAAAAAATTCTAGGGGAGACAGCAACAGATCAATATTTAGTCATTTGCCTTTTCTTTTTAATTTTGTGAAGAGGATATATACTATGTATATGTACAAATCTATCCATGTTATTTAATTTTTACAATGGGATTTTTTTGCTTTTTTTTTGCCTTTGATTACAATGGGATTTGAAGGAAGAAGGTTGCTACCTGCAGGTAGCAAAATGATTAGTGAAATTATTCTGAAAAATGCTGTCTACTTATATAAGAGTTGTTTATCCTTCCAATATTAGTGAAGACCCTACAATTTGTAGATTGCTTTTGTACACTTTGTGTACTCGTAGGCTGTCAAGAAAGGGGAGAATCAGTCTCTTCAAAAATTTTTATCAAATAGTCACCTGATTCTTGACATAGAATATGAAGGAGACAAGGACTAACTGCTTAGCTTGGGCAACGGTTGGCAGAGATGTAAAGCAAAGCACAAAAGTGTGATAACTCCTATTTCTGAACATGAAGAGAGTATAGAGAGAGGAGAGAATGATTCAGTGGAATGAATTAAGAAAATAATTATTGAGGAGCAGACTCGACATTTATTTAGAAGGGCAAGCAGAAGTTAAAGAAGAAGAACTAGCATATATACTTCAGGGGAATTAAATTGTATGAATAACATGTACCTACATAGAAAATAAAAGAGAAATATGAAATATTTTAAAAGAATGACAATATTATGAATAGTTACCAGGAAAACAGGAAAAATTATACATTAGATTACTTATAATTTTCTTTCTGATTATCTCATCTAAGGAGAAAATAAAGAGTATAATCTGTTTATGAATTGCAGAGACAATATAGCCTCATTTAAAGTGAATGCTCATAATACATACATCAAATTATGACAAACTTCCTCAAAATCTTCAAACTATTACATATTATTTTTTATGATTCTGGGGGTCAAGAATTCCTGCAGGGTTCTGCTGCACACGATTTATCTGGGCCATGCGTGAGGCTTTATGCAGCTTACAAGTTGACTGGAGCTGGGTGTCCGGAAAAGCCTCATTCATATGCCTGGCAATTGATGCTGGCTGTGAGCCTTGATTTCCCTCTTCATGATCTCTCTTCCTCTAGAAGGATAGATGGTCATCTAGCAGAAGCTACCAGACATCTTATGAGCTATGCAAGGAATAGGAACATTGTCACTTCTGTCCATTTTAATGGTCAAAACAAGTTCAATCCAGATACAAGAAAAAGGGAAACCAACTCCATCTCTTGATAGCACACAGCACATGTAAGTACAGAGAAGAGAGGAATATTAAGCAGCTGACTTTGGAGAATGTAGCACATTTGAAATACTGTATTATAGGTCTACCATATCTCTCTTTTTTCACAAAGTTTGAAATAATTCAAATGCAAATTTTGTTTGAAAATTCATCTGTAATTGCATAACCTAAAGATTGCCAGCCCAAATCATTAGAAGCTGCATATATACACTATTCCCATATGAAGAATCAGCTTCAGCTGGCAAATGTAAAATGGCAACCAAACTACGTAAATTTAGTTTGAAACAAGTGCTGTCATATGAATTAGAATTTCTGCCATGATTTTAGCAAAATTTTTACTATAATATTCTTTCTTATAATTTAAAGTCTTTTTCCAAATTATAAGCATTTTATTTCTATAACAGTCAACCAGTCATAGTGCTGAAAAAGGAACCCTGAAAACAATCTAAAGACTTTGGAATGGAAGTTAGATGATATCATACACTATGGATAAAGTCAAACAACCACCCTTATATGAGAAAATATCTGTGACAAAATAGATAATTTTAGTGAAATAAGAAACTTCAATAAATTAACAAAAATAATCTGCAATGGTATAATTTTTATGAGTTCTAGGGAATCCCCTTTTCCCTTCTCACTATACATACTTTACAGTTAGTTCTATGGAAAAATCTGACTTGAAATAGAAACTAACCATGTCCCTATCATACAAGTGAACATCCTGAACTGTAAAAGAAAGAAAAATTTACGTCCTCAATTTGATCATCCAGTGTCAACTACAAGAATATTCCATTTTTAAATGTTAATAAGATTGTCTCATTATGCAAGTAGAATTGAGCAAATAAGAAATAAGACCCTACACAACAGTGTAAGCCTCAGGAATAAATAATTAAATAAACCAACAGTAAATAAATTCCACTTCTTGGTTGAATGCACTAGGGACTAATAAGTTACCAATTCAGAAACAGGCATGCAATAGAGGACTGAATCCAGTTGCCATATAACCTTATGTGTTCAGATGATGACCAGAAATAGCTTTTCACTTTTGAATGAAACAACTAAAAATAAGAACCCTGTGCAGTCAAGGGATGATCTAACAGAATTCCCTAATGTTATATCTATTACCATATCTATCCTGAAGAAGAAAAGATATCTATGCTAAACCAGACTGCAAAATCACCTGACTTTGGAACCAAAGGTAAGAGATATGTGAGGGAATAAAAGGAGAAAGTAACATGCTTTTCTTTTTGTCCACTATACACAAATAAATCTTCCTGCTTTCTTTATGTAAAACTTCTTTTAGAATGAATAAATTGATCAGTGTGCTTGAAACAGCTTATACAGTAGTCAAATAAAGAATATCATCTCGGGTTACACTAAGGAAATTAGACATTATCTTGATGGTTGGAGGGAGTCACTGAAAGTTTTAAAAGGGAAAGTAAAAAGATTTGGAAGGCAACTCTAACAGCAGTGTGAAAAAATAGAGTAACAACAAGATATTCTGCATAAAAATCAATTGCAGAAGTTAAGGATAAATAGAAAGGATTGGATGAAGGTGGTAATAAAGGAAATAAAGAAAGAATGAAACCAATAAAGATTAAAATGGGAGAATAAAAAGGATCCAACAATTTATTGAATTAAAAGGGTTATGTAAGACAAGCTGGCAAGTTGGTTAAATGTGGATGAGGTGTCATTAATCAAGATTCATAATATAGGAGGAAAACTAGTTTGGGGGAAATGAGTCCATTTTCGGATGCAGTGAATATATTGAAAGGAAAACAGGATGTTTTGTTAATATCCTTAGCAGCAACAAAAAATTACCATTTTCTTCTAAATAAAACAACAAGATTGTGATCATTGCACTGCTTCTTTAATGTTTGTTGTGGGAAAAGGAATTTATTCACATAATAACACCTATCAAATACACACTGTGTGTTTTCACTGATTTACATCTGTACCATTATATGGTTGGCATGATTTTACCTGATTATAAGAAATGATTGAGATTTTTTGCCTTATTTGTTTCTACAAACTGGAAAAAGTAAGTCAGTAATCCTAAGAGATTTCTTTCTGAACACAATATGAATCTTATTTCTTCTGCAAACTAAAAACTTCAACTGAAAAATTAAATTTACTCATAAATTTTGTCCTGTAAATGTTCCACTGAATATAGTCTCATTGATCTTATTTTAAATAACCTTACCAGTATATAAAATGTATAATTATTCTAACTAGCCAAGGAAAACCTCACAGACTGCCATAGAAAAAAAAGTGATGAAAGTAGGGAAATCAGTAAAATTACCCAAAATAGAAGTGAAAAATAAGAGGTTTCTGATAAAGAGCCAAAATCAGTCTTATACATTTTGAAAACTATGTTTTAGTAACTCTTCAATCAAAGACATATGTAAAGTTTTGCTTCATTTTTTCAAAATAAAAATTTTAATATTGTAGTAATATTCTTATCAGAAGGAGAATGCAAATTTACTATATGCTTTCTACATGAGAATGTAACTTAGTTGAAGTTTGCTCTTTAGGTTTCATAGTTACATAACAATTCATTGGAGTTTTCAACCACCATTTTGTATGAATCGCATTTTGGTAAATTCTACTAAATTTAAATATATGTGAATAATTATATAAATTATTTGCAGCATCAAATCTTCAGATTACATCTTTAGAACTTCAAGAGCATCTATTCTCAAGTATGCAGTATTTTCAAAATTTCTGATGTCCAATTATTTTTAAAGATTAGCCACAGTCATTGGAGATATTATTTTTTAAAACGGGTTTACTATTGTTTTAAGCACTGTGACAGCTGTGGAAAACAATAGTGTACAAGGGACCAGTGGTTTCTACCTCCACAGGTGAATGTTTTAACAGGAAAATTATGTTTTTATGAGTGCAACTAGGGTGGGAATTATATACAAAAATTTGCTCAGAAAGAGCGACATTGAAACTGGTACAGGTCAGGTGAGCTGAGACACTAAAAAAGAGGAGAGGTAAGATAAAGTTCCACACAGGGGAAAGATACACAAAAGCTCAGAGGTAGGTGTGAATATGGTGTATTCAAGGAATGAAAAGAGTTCAGCATAGCTAGAACTTAGAGTGTGAAGAGAAGGGAGTCAAGCTGTAAGAGAAAATAAATAGATAAGAATGAGATATTAGAAAGCCTTCTAAACAGTAAATGAGTTTCGTTTTTATCATAGGGTCAATAGAAAGTCATCCAAAATTTTTAAGCAGGGAAAAGTATTTTCAACTTTGCATAGCAGTAAGGTAACTCACTGCAATGTGGAAGACAGCTAGACACAAACAAAAACTGGAGGCAAAAAGTCTTGTTTGGATACTCTTTTTAGTGGGCAGAGAAGACAAGATAGAGGCAGATGTGGTAAAGAGAGAAGTAAATAAATTAAATCAAATAGAAATAAAAATGAGAAAAAGTAAATAAAGCAAAATTAATAAAATAGTTGTGAGGGGTAAGACTGGGATTTTTTATTCTGGACCTCTGTCTATAAGGATATAATGGAAACACTTCTTTCGTAGAGGATAGTTTCCCATAAGTTAAAAATTGCAGCAGTTATACTGATCCCAGAGCTCCCTAGAAAAAAAGAAATATCTCTCAAGAAAACCAACCTATCCAGAGTTTTCTCTATTATTGGAAACAGCTCAGTATTTCAATGAAACATGTTTGCTCTAATCACTGGGTGTTACAAGGGAATCCTGATGAGATTAAGAGTTAACTTCTCAGCAGAAACAATGCAGGCAAGAGGAGAGTGGCATAACATAGTCAAAATTCTCAAAGAAAAAAATCTCAACTGAGAATCCATATCCAGAAAAGCTACCTTTGATAAATGAAAGCAAAATAAAAACTTACATAGTTAAATAAAAACAGAGAATTTGCTGGGAGCAGAACTGCCTTACATGAAATACTAAAGGAAGTTTTTCAGGCAGAAAGCAAGTGACCCCAGTGGTAATTAGGAATCCACATCAATAAGGAAAGAACACATGTAAAGTTAGTTTTGTACTTATAAAAGACACTAAAAATACCTTTTCAAATATAGCATAAATCTGAAGCTGGTAAGCTAGGATATATATGGGAAATCCTAGAGCAATCACTAAAAAACAAACAAACAAAAAGAAAAGCAAAAAAACAAAACAAAACAAAAAAATAACAGTGAACAAATCATTAAAGAAATTAAAATACTACATTAGAAAATATTCACTTAACACAAAATAAAGCAGCAGAGAAGGACTAGAGGTACAAAAAGACATGAGAACAGCAAACATTACCTAAAGGAAGCACAGGAAAAGAAATAATAAAGATTAGAGCAGAAATTAATGAAGTAGAGAATAGAAAAACCAAAAAGAAAATCAGTGAAACCAAAGTTTGTTCTTTGAAAGGATCAACAAAATTGACAAACCGTAGCTAGATTAGCCAAGAAAAATAAAGAGAAGTCTCAAATTACAAGAGTCATTAATCAAAGAAGTGACATTACTTGGACATTACAGAAATACAAAGAAGTATAAAAAATATTTTGAACAATTGTATATTTACAAATTAAATAATTTAAATGAAATGGACAAATACCTAGAAAGACACAAACTACCAAACAAACTTAAGAAGAAATAGATAATCTGTATAGAGCTATTGTAAGTGAAGAGATTAATTAGTACTCAAAGTCTGTTCACAAAGAAAAGCCCAGGTCTGAATGTCTTAACTTTCTTTTAACATTCAACATGCACCTACCCTTTGACTCAGCAATTCTATCCCTAAGTATTTAGCCAAGAAACATAAATACATATATTGACAAAATAACTTGTATAGAAATGGTCATAATCATTTATAACTGGAAACAATCCAAACAACCATCAGTAGGGGAATGCATAGACAGATTTTGATAAATTCAGGGAGTAGAATACTATCAAGCACTTAAAACAGTGCCTAATACACAACCACATTAATGGATCTCACAGACACTATACTCAACACAAGAAGCCAGGCACAATAGAGTATATGATTCTATTTTTATTAATGCCTAGAAAAGAGACAATTTAATCTATGATTTAAAAAAAGATCAGTGGTTGCTTCTGGTAGATGAATTGACCAGAAAGAAAAAAATATAAGGAAATTTCTGGGAGTAGGAGAAAAAAAATGTATATGTGTATTTGTGTGACTGTGTGTGTGTGTGTGTGTGTGTATAAATATACATATATACATATATACATATATGTATATATATATACACATATATACATATATGTGTATATATATATAAAATGTGTATATAAATATGTGTGTGTGTCTCTCTCTCTCTCTCTCTCTCTCTCTCTCTCTCTCTCTATATATATATATATATATTCTGAGAGGATTATTGATTACTGAGGGTTATTGATTCCATTTGTCTAAATTCATGAAATTTTACACTTAATATTTATGCTTTTCACTTTATGCAAATTTACTGCCAAAATTAAAATTCAATCAAAATAATAATAATATCTATATTTTAGGGTTGCTATGAAAATTGAATATTTTATTACATATGAAACACTTACTAGAATAGCCAAAATATAGCAAACATGACAAATTTTAAATGGAAGAGGAAAGATTAGTTTTATTTACATTTTCACACTTTTGTCTTAAACTTAGAATTAAGTGAAAAATAATTATTTTCCCTGAAGGACAAACAAATCAGCAAAAAACTATAACAAAGTAAAAATATCTAAAAATTTAAGTCAAATATAGACAACATAATTCTCTTAGGCTGTCTGTTCCCTATTCTTCTTTGTAGTCCATTCCCTAGTCAAGACTAGTTATTTTAGAAATGCCAAATGCACTATTAATGCTTCATTATCTCAAAATAATGGGCCTTATTTTAAAATAAGTAATCATATGAATTCCAATTTTAAACTCTGTTGTACAAATCCAAATACGGAAAACACTTTAACCAATTCTAAAAGTGGTTCTATAAAAAGTGTTCTTTTTATAGAATTGAAGTCATCAACACTGTTTTTAAAAAATGAAATAAATTTTTATATCTACATTTCAGAATGTCTCCATTGAATGCAATTACATGTCTAAATTTTACAAGAAATATGATATATAGCTGTATAGATGCCCTATAACAAGGACTATATTATGATTAGATTATGTCACTATTCTTAAATATTTACTTTAAATTTTATGGACGTTCCACTATGAAGAAAAAAATTAGCTACAAATTATAAAGATGGAACAAACATATCAGCTATTTCATGACAAAAACTATAATCATAATAACAAAATTACTTTCTGAGAGTATAAGATAAGTATATTTAACCCTACCCTGCGCCTTAATAAGTAGTGAACTCAGTCACTTGAAGTGTTATTTTAAACTTTACAAATTGCCATCTTTTAATATTACAGGAAAAAACCCTCTTCATTGTTTTTCCATATCATCCTTTGTGTGAACAACTGAAGAGGCTACTAGGAAGTGAATAAAACTCTTGAAAAGCCTTCACAAAATCCTCTTACACACTTGTATTATTAGAGAGAGCAAAAGGAATACTCTTACATGAAAGACCTTTAGTATTAAAGGGCTTAAAGAAAAGAGACCTAATTTACATAACTCTATAGGCCACACAGAACAACAGAATTCTCTGGACTTGACACAGTGTTTTGAACTTCATTAAGATCATTCAAGCAAATTCAATATCTACAGATTAAATAAGATAAAAAAGATAAAAAATAATGCTATCAATAACAATTAGCCATTTATAGTGTCTTCAAAACGGAGTTCCGTGACAGGTGGAAAATTACCAGTGAACTTTCAGCAGATCATGATCATCTGTTCAATGCTAAAGGTCTAAAAATTAACTAAAGAATTTAAAATGTTTATAAATTCTCAAAGATAATTTTGCGAAGATTCTTTTCATTCAAAAAATGTAAAAAAAGAAATCAGTGTTCAGTTTTAACAGTTATCAGGATAGTAAATAATTAAGACAACTTATCTATGTAAGATACCAAATCACGATTAATTATAAATTTTCCAAAGTTATTCTTCCTTTAAAGGAGGGAGAAATTGATTACAGAAATCACTTTAGTGGTTTGAGAGAGACAAGTTTGAGAAATCAAAACACTAATCCCCATGAATTATCAATGTTTCTTTAATTGACACCTCAGACCTAATTTAGTATCTGCTTTACTTCTGTTGCTGAATTATTTGCTCTCTGCATGTCAGTCTTTTTAAGAGGGCTATTGACTGGTCTTCATGAGACAAATCTCTTCAAATAATCTTTTGCAGGTAACAGCTGCTCTGGCAATTCAAACAGCTGTGAAAAGCATGAACAATTGTCATCAAGCTAGGGTAATGAGAGTTTATAGCAATGTTCCAGAGAGTTACCAGCTGCGTCTTTGGGTGTCACAAGCTTCTCAAGTTTTCTGATATCTTTTCATCACCAACCATTTTTTTTTATCATTTGATCTCATTTATAAGATGCTCTTTACTATGAATTCCTCTGAATTATGAGTTTTCAAAGACTATCTCACTTAGAATTGCAAAGAGGCAGAACATTCATTCTATATTTTTCTAGTATTCTTCCTTTTTACAAGATAAGGTCTCTAAATATGATAATCAACAGATATTTTCCAATGCAAAATGCTGAATAGGAGTTTTATGACAAGCACACAAACACACACACATGCATACACAATACTTTTTGTCTGGTGTGCATTTCTCATAATTCATATTCAAGGCAATATTTGACAGTGGCAGCTTCTTGTGCATGTTTCCAATCCACATTTTCTTTTCCCACAATTTAGGTATTGGAAACTTTATCATTTCTTGTGCACAAATTTACATGTATACTTTACCTATTTATGTGGCACTTGCAATAATTTGAACTAAATTTTATTTGTTTCTTTAGTGTTCCTATTGTATAATTTCTATTCAAAGCCATGTTGGAGGCAGTCATCAGAAAATGTGACTGCCAGTTGACCCACGAGCTGAACCCGAGCAATTGGGGGCTCCCCACCACCTCCCCTGTCCTTGGAATGTGTGTGCTGCTTGTTTCCGCCATTCCTAGAAGCTACTCCAAGGATACAGCTTTGAAATAGGAATGTGGTGTTGAGGCTGTCTGAACTGGGCATGCGATTGAATCCAGTTAAGACCTCTACATAAACTTTTAAGATTCTGCCCAGTAAGTGAAGAAATCTATTAATCTTGTCGCTGCCCAAGACAAGCATCATAAGTTCCCTTGCTTGTTAAAACTGCCACCTACCAATCTGATGTAGTCTGCCTTTTCTTCAGTCTCTCCCTGCCCTCCACATACAGGGGCGGTTGCCGATTACACTTGGACAGCTCCCAAGGAGGTTGCAAACCAACAAACCAATTCGAAATATAACAACATTATTTTCACCAGCTTGCATTCATTTAGTGTTGACTGAGTCACAATAGTAGGTCTTGTGTTAGGCATTTAGATTGTATATGTCGCATTGTATTAGTAATCAATGTAAATATCACATAGCATGACTTGCCAAGGTGAGAAGAGTAAGCAGAGAGTCACTCTGGTTCAATTACAGTGTCTTTGGAGTCCTTTGCTGTTGTCACAAGTAAAGTACATTAGAGTAATAAAACTTAATGGCGTAAGATACAGATCATTTTTCAATAAGAAAGGACACTGTTCTCTGCAGCAAAAGATGTAAAGCAGCACTTTGGGTACCCAAAGATATACGGGAGTCCAGTAGACATCTGGGTATCTCATTTTTTTTTTAAATTTTATTTATTTATTTATTTATTTATTTATTTATTTATTTATTTATGGCTGTGTTGGGTCTTCGTTTCTGTGCGAGGGCTTTCTCTAGTTGCGGCGAGCAGGGGCCACTCTTCATCGCAGTGCGCGGGCCTCTCACTGTCGCAGCCTCTCTTGTTGCAGAGCACAAGCTCCAGACGCGCAGGCTCAGTAGTTGTGGCTCACAGGCCTAGTTGCTCCTCGGCATGTGGGATCTTCCCAGACCAGGGCTCGAACCCGTGTCCCCTGCATTGACAGGCAGATTCTCAACCACTGGGCCACCAGGGAAGTCCTGGGTATCTCATTTTGATATTCCAGGAAAACTCTCCTTCAGTTCCTGATATTGAGCATCATATTTAGTCAAATTCTAGCATATCATTGCAGGCTAAAGGACTGAAAATCTCTAACCAGTAAAATGAGGAATGTGGGAGAATGAGAGAGGAATTGATGAGCAGTGCAGCAAGAAGACTATAATAAAATTTCTTGTGGGAAAATGGTAAGGGAGGGATAATGAATGAGTTTGTAAAGATAAAAGGGAGAAAAGAATGTTGCTTCTTAAAATATGAACTTCACCTTCAAAATTTTACCCCCATTGGTCTACAAATGTATAATATTTATTTTGTGATTTTTTTTGTGAAAAATTAATCCACGTTAATTGAAGATCTCTTTTGTAGTAAGGAGATATTCAGTCTTAATGATTTTGCAGTCCATCACTCAGTAACTTTCTATGTACACCAGGAAGAACTCAGCACATATATTGGGTAAGAATTATAGAGAAATACAGTGTTTGATATCACAGGAGAATCTTATTAAACAGATACATAAGTTCAATAAAAAATATCAATTGTTAGTGTTTGCATACAATCAAAATCTATTTACGAAAAAGGATATATATATATATATATATATATATATATATCTCCTTATATATATACATATATATCTCCATATATATCTCCATATATGTATACACCTAAATCAAATTTTTATAAGATTTAAATGAATTTGGGGTATGTCCTAATCAGTGATTCAAGGTATATTTCCTTTGTCTTTACTGCTGAAGCTTATTTTTTACTTTCATTAATGGAGCTGCTGTATCAGTACAGCTTCAGCACAAAAACAGTAAAATTGAAGAGTTATTCATATTATTAAACATCTATCGTAGATGGTATCTTTAACTTTTTATCAGAAGTGTCATCATTTCCAGTTAACAGATGAGGCTATACTTTTATTAGCTAGTTATCACAGAACAATATTCAGAAGCCTATATAAGACCCTTTGCATTTTAAAAAGAAAAAAAATTCAAACCAGGATAGCTTCTATCCCAGACATTTGTCATTACATCTTTCCAGTTAGCATATCATTATCCTACATCATTCTCCAGAGAACATTATGTTAAATTGAGTGATGTTAAATTGAGTGATGCACTGAAATGACAAAGTTTTAATCTTCACTAACATTTTAAAAGACATACAGCTATCTTTGACTAGGGAAGCTGCCACCGATTGATTTATAGATTTTTTTTTTCCCCCAGCTGCAGTAAAGTTGCAGCCATTTTTTACAAGCCTATCATACATTATAAAAGAACAGTGCTTCAATTTATTCAATTTCCAGTAGAAGGAACTGGAAATAAAATTATTTGAACAGGATGTGGTTTAGTCAGGTAAGGGAAAAATGACCTTTTAAAATTCAAAAATAAAATATTCTTTCTATTTAAGATAAAAGTAATCTAATGATGGCATGTATAGTGAAATGTTATATCCATTTAGAAGCCAAAATATTAAATGTCATAAGCATTGGAATTGGAATGCACCAGTTCCAGTGGCAAGGGTGCATTCAGAAGTAGACAAAACTTAAGCGTTCTCTATATTCATAATTGACAAAAAAAGAATACATTTCTCTATCCCTCTATAATTTGAATGCCATATACATTCACTACACAGGTATTTATTGAGCCCATTCATGTGTATAGTCTACCTATTCTAAGCACTGAAGAATTTTCATTTTCTAAATTAGATTTAGGGCTTGCTTTCCATATATTTAAAACCAATTCAGAGAGACATGTTTTTATGTGGGTATGTCATAACACAAAGATGTATCCAGAGCTCAGGGAATGAGACACTAATGTCAGGCAGAGGAGGCTGGAAAAATAAATCAATGGCAGAAACCTTTTATTGGCAGCTATGGCTAAGTATGAACAGTAATATAAAGAGTAAAAGGATAAAAACATTTCAGGGGAGGCAATAATAGAAATAATTATTTTGAGTTGGGAATGAACATGATACATTAAAGGTAATATGTGGTAGAGAATAGTGGGAAATGATTTGAAAGAATCAGAACTTTGGACATGCCTAAGATGGATAAATCCATTATTTCCTATGTAGTGATTTAATATATTGTAAGATGGCATATACATTTTATTGGTTAAACATTATTAAAAAATTTAATGTCCAGTTTGAGTAAACACTACATAATAAAATTATGAGCCGAGAAAGGCAGCATCAATTTAGTTGACAAAGCTCAAACTACCTCTTAAAACCTTAGGTTCTGTGGTGAGTTTGTTCATTGACAACTCTAAACAGCATTTGGCATACCTGTGAATGAGCTGCATTATGAGAGGATGAAAAAGGGTGTTGTTTTGTTTTTGTTTGTGTTTTGTTTTTTATCCGGTATTTCAAACATAATGATCATGTCTAATAGAAGAGGAAAAAAAGGTGCTATGGAGAGTTGAGCAGCATGATGACACTTAGGCAACTGCCCCATTAAGAATAGAGATCTATTTATAGAAAAGTAGATTTTTAGTATAAGCAGAAGAAAAAAATTTCATGGGAAAAAAGGCTTCATTATCTTTTCTCTTTATCTTATATTCTAAATGCTTCTGGTGTATTGTAAGTTCTTTATCAACACTTTCTACATGGATTTGAAAACAAATATGAATGATATGTATTTAATTAATAAACTAAAATTGTGATGGGAAGAATTTTAGTCCAATTGAAAAGTTAAGAGGATTAAGCCCTCCATTTTATAGAACAAACCAAGGTCAATTATAAAATCACATATGATCATATGTAAATATATAATTGACCAGTTATTTTATGCTTATATAAAATTTACTATGTAATCATTAGTATATTTTAAATTAAAAGTAAAACTATTTTCTAAGAATTATCATAACTTGAAGGGACTCATTTTTTAGTTTAATAAATTAACATTGGTCTCTTCAAAATAACATCATATAATCTGACACTTTAAGCCATGCTCCCCATTATAAGAAACTTTAAGAGCTGAGTAACTGAGAAATATTTATTTCATGTGAAATGTGTTTTATTGTGTTTACAGTTACTCAGAAATAATCACCATCAAGAATTTTTATCTTAAATTTTAGCATTATCTAAATTCTGAAAGTGAAACGTATATAACGATACCACAGACAGAAATATGTTGCCAAATATATTCCGTAATAAATTATGCTTTATTGACATTCATACATCTTCTCTCTTTATAATCAGTCTACTGAAATATTGAGATGGTTATTTTCAATGTTCTTTGAAGTTATTTACTGCATACCATTACTCAGTGTTCCTTGAGCAATGCTAAGATGGAACATTACCTTAGAGTACAAGTCTCCAAAACAGTTTTATTTTTGTTTGGGTATTGGAGTCTTTGCCTTTTTTTTCCCCTTCAGAAGTTTTTCCTTTTAGATTGTAAAAGAACAAGAATTTTTAAAATTGAATGATGATTGCATGAACAATTTGATTCCCAAGAAGCTGAAAAGTTGTAAGACTTTCCATCCAAATTAAAAGACAAATGTTTCATTAGTAGATGTCATTCCACATTTTAGTAAACTAAATTTAAAAAGTTGAAGAAAATAAGAAATAAAAGCAATTATTTACAAATAGTAGGAAATAACCTTAAAGACTCAGAAATGAATAATCACATTTAAAATAAATTAGATTTATTTAATAAAAATAAAATGCATAGATATCTAGGCATAAATAACATAAGCAAATAATTTTATTTATAGATACATGGGGTATATGATATTGTCTATGCAATGGTTTTACAGAATTCCAGTTCACTAAAAGAAAAGTATTACTTGGTAATCAAATATGCTCTGTTTTATTTAAGATGACCTTTTCTCTGCAACAGAATCAGAGATTTGGAATTCTTACTCATAGTAATGGTGTATTTATTGGTTTAGTCCTTTTTAAATGAAATTAGTTCCCAACATTTCTCTACATTTAAGAAGAAACAATGAAATTTGAGTGAGATTATTTTTATGTGTACTTTGAAATTGAAAATATTTCTAGATAATATGTTTAAAATTAAAAAGTTGGTTTATTTGCATTGATTTGTTTCCCTGTTTATTTCTAAGAAAACAGCAATTTTTTCTTACAATGTATTACATGCTTTTTAAAATTCTACTTAAGCTAGTCAAATTTATTGAACATACAGAAAGGTTTATGTAAATATAGATTATAATATTTGTGGAAATTATTGTATTATAGTCTTTATAATTTTGTGTATTACAAGTATTAATTAGTTACATATAAACTTTTTTTAAAATACTATGTTTCTTTAACTTTTTCCTCATTCTCTACTCTTTAAAATTGGCTTAAGCATTTAGAGCTGTGCTACCAAATAGGGCAGCTGCTGCCTACATGAGGCTATTTAAATTTGATTTACAGTTACATAAAAAAATATTTAATTCCTCAGTGACAATAGCCAAATTTTGATTACTCAGTAGCAGATTACAAAACACAGATCTTTGCTATTTACTATGTAATATGTTTGTGTTGTTGTAATCCCCATGCTACCCCCATCCTCTTATTTAAATCTTACCATCACCTCAAGCTATTTGCTCAAATTCATTCACACTCTATCAACTCTAATCAATCTACTAGATTTTACCAAGATCATTGCTTGTTATAAATCTGAGGCCTCCATTGTATCATGTTTACTCCACAATTAACCATTAACCACTTTGGGAATAAGGCATTGACCCTGGAGACAAACAGACCTGGGTTCAATGCTGGGCTCAGCTACTTATATGCTTGGTGACCTTGAGCAAATAACGTAATCTCTCTATGCCTCATCTATGAAATGAGGACAACAGTGACACCTAATTTAGAAAACATTTGTATGGTTTAAATGAGGCATTCAGAAAGTACTGCACCTGTGCTTCTAGACTGTGACCTTCACAAGAGTTCCTCCCTTTTTTTTCCCCCTCCTCCTCTTAGGTAGGACAGGATGGCTAAGGTGGGCTAGAGCTGGGTATTTCTCTTCTCCTACATGGAAGGCTAGAGCCTACTAGAGTTGTGTATTTCTATTCCCCCAGTTCAATTAGGCTCTGATATTAACCCGGCAAGTTAAGTTCTGGTTAACTAGTTTCTACTGAGGGCAGGTCTTGTTAAGAACCGTGTGCTGTGACATATCTCAGAATGGTTCCTTTTCCCCTACTCTCAGGAAACATGAAGGAATTTTTCTCTGATATTTTCTGTGGGAACCTGGTCAAGCTCCTGGAAGTAAATCTCCCAATATTGTGAGGTGTCTGCCATGACTGGATTTCCCTGGAGTTTTTTAACTCAGAGTTAAAAGCCTCTAGAAATTTTTCAATTGCAGTTTATATTTTTCTACCAGAGAACTAGTTCCTCTGGTGGATTCAGCTTGTGAGACTGTTCCAGGATGTGGCAGAGTATTCACTCGTCTGCTCCACTTGTGAGGGCAGTGGTTTGCCCTGTGCCCTCCAGTCTCTTAATGGTCTGAGAAGAGTTGTTAATTTTTCAGTCTGTCAGCTCTTTACTTGTTGTTAGGATGGAGTGGCAACTTCCAAGCTCCTTACATGCAGAACTAGAAACTAGAAGTCTATGGACATATATTTTAAAATTTATCTTGTATCTGGTCATCTTTCTGAACTCTATTACTATAATTTTGCCATAGATTCTCCAGAAAATTTAGGCCAGATCATGCACTCATCCACTGATGACAGGTTGTGTCCATCTTAATTCTTCTCATCTGTCTTATTAACTTGGCTAGAACTTTCAGTGTAATATTGAATAGAAGCAAGAATAGCTGGAATCCTTATCTTATTTCTCTTTTTAACAGAAAAGTTTCTAAATTGATTCTTAATATTAGCAAGTATCAGATAATGTTGAATTTCCATGATTATCTTATTTTTTTCTTAGATGGTTTCTTTAAGTCAGAATAAAGCAAGTTCCAGACAATGAGTCTGGTGAATCTGTAAATCTCTACTTCCCCTCCTCGTCTTTCCTTTTGCCATTTATTAGTAGAATGTCCTGCATTCTGGATTTGACTGATTACAATGTCATGGCATTGGTTTATATATGCCTCTATCCTCTATAATGCTGGTAAATTGATATTTAGATCTAGAAGCTCTATCAGATTCAAATTCAGTGTTTTGGCAAGAATAATTTAGGCAGTCCAGTGTATTACCTATTGCAATATATAAGAAAATTTATATGCTATCTGGTCATCTTTCTTTTTGTGATGTTGAGATTGTTTAGTGAGTTTATATGTTGTCCGCTTGATCCATCCATTCTAAAGTTTTCCATGAACTTTTTATATAATGTTTTTTGTAATCAGTGATAATTACTGTCTAAATCCATCATTTCCTAAAGGCTGTAAAATGATGATGATCTGAAGTTATCATTTAGTCTTTATTAACTGGATTTTTTCTATATAGAAGATGTCCCCACATCAATTATTTGGTTATTAAATACAGTTCACACAATAAAGAAAGAAAATGTTTCATTTTATCCCTTGTTTCCCCTCAGTGTTTAGAAAGGATGGATGTTGCCTACTGAGCACTATGGATTGCTCAATAGTGATCAATGGGATTATTTTGTTAACATCATTATGAACACATGGATTTTTACATAGTATTCTATCCACTGCAGTAATTTTAAGCATTTAAAACATATGTACAGTCTACTGGAATTTTTTGACATGGTTGTTGAAATCTCATGATCATTTACTAGAATATTGTTAGAGTTTTTTCTACTAATTTTTTAAAATGCTTTATATTCTAGTGATACCAAACTTTTATCTGTAAAATAATAATTTTCTCCATTTGGCATTCATCTTTTTACTCCACTTCCAATCCATATGTTTTGATGTGTGGTTTCTTCATTGTGACATTTAAATTTCACTTAAACAGCTTTTTTTCTTCCCTAATCTATGCTTTTGTTGTTGTATAATATTTTTGCTTTATTCTTAGAGATGTGGAATTCTGCTTCATAGAATTTGAAGTTTTTGATTGATTGGCATCATGTGAATGTTCAAATGAGTTTAAAAATGTGTGTTAGTTATAGTTGTCTACATATAGTTGTTACAAAAGTCTTGGTAAATGATTTTATATCATTTATAATTATTTTGTTGTTGTTCAGCTATTTTGTTGAATGTTGCTATACCTCCTTTTTTTTGGTTAACACTTTTATCCATCCCTTCATTTTCAATCTTCTAATTTTTATTCTAATTTTTATTTAGATATAAGCCTTAAAAATATCATATAGCTAAAATTTGTTTCCTTACCTAATCCTAGTGTACCTGTGTGCTAATAAGATATTTTAACTAACCTTAACTTATTGTGGTTACAGCCATGCTTGGAATTATTCTTGTGTTCTTATTTTTCTATTTAACAATAATTTCTGGTCACACACACACACACATACACACACACTTCCATAGCTTTTGAGGTTTATTGCATTGGTCAACTTCTTGTTATATAACTTTCCCTTAATATTTTGAAAATAATGTGTTACAGATACCTTCTTGAAATCTTCAGCCTGAAACGTTTAGCACACCTATAAACACACTTTAAATAAAAAATATAAAATTAATCACTACCTCTATTCTTTCAGTCAAAAATGCAAGAACTGTGGTATGCTTTAATTTTTTCATTTCCCTTGTCTTTCCATTTTTTTAAGATAACCTGATTTTTTGTCCTAAATTATTTTTTTAATTAATATGTTCCATCATTTTGTTTGTTTCCTTGGGCACTATATTGTTAAACTCCAAACATTGCTTTTATATTCATCTTAATTTGGCTTGAAAATGTCATCTATGAGTTATTTGGAAGAGTATCTATGGATTGCAAACACTGAATCCTTATATTTATGTTCATTTTTTAATTTCATCCTTCAAATTAAATCTTATTTTGGCTGGGTACAGAATTCTATGTTTTCATCAACTTCAAATCTGAAGAAACCTGATAACTCTTTCTTTGTGAATAATTGTTTTCCTCTTTGCAAGATTTTTGAATTTTCATTTTTTCCCTCACTTTTCTGAAATTTCATCTGCAATGTAATTTCTATCTTGTTACTCATAATCAGAACCTGCAAGTTGAGAGCCAATTAGGAGACTCCTTTTAGGCCATTCTTTCTTTCTTTAATAAAATCTCATCTTCTGCATGCCTTTATCTTCAGGAAGTACCCAAAGATAATTTTTCTGTTGATGGTACACCTCTTATTTTCCTTTGATGGCATGGCATATGTATAGATAAGAGATATATGTATATCCTACAAGAGATGAAGGAGACAGCCAATTTTATAACAATTCTTCACTTAATGAAAATCTAATACAAGCTTATTTAATAGATCAAAACATGGCAACTTATTATTTTAATTCATAAACTTTAAAACATTTGATACACATTTTTAAACAAGATTATAACCAATGTATCGTAGATTCCTAAGAGACCAATATAGGCAATAATACTTCCTTGCTTCATCATTTAATTAATTAATTAACTAATTAATTAATAATTAAAAGAGTTAACATATGTAAAGCATCTATCACAGTGACTGGGGAATGATAGGAGTTCAGTAAATGGAAATCCCATTTAGTTTCTCTTTCTTTTTGTTTTGGTTTTAAACCAAATTACAACTACTCAACTATATGCAAACTCGTCTCACATGAAAACACACATACGCACACTGATCTAAAGATGAGTGCTTGATAGAATAAGAATCACTTTTGCCTAATTTTATTCAAGATAATCTGTCTTCTCAGGTAAAATGCCATGTGCACAATAATTAATTTATTGTAATTGTATTTGTATTACCTTTTTAAAGGCTTGAGTTTCTAAAGGGAATGGACAGTGCTATTTTAGGGGAAATCTGTATAGTTCATGTTTTTCTATTAACACCAACCCAAAAGACATGTAAACCAGTTTCATGTCTTGTAAATAGCCTTAAGAAAGAAAAACGTTCATAACAAAAGACTATAATTGTATACATGGAAAGGACAGCATTTCTAGCTAAATTTCCTTATAAAATGGATTTTCGTTAAACATTGCTACAGTCTTTCCAAAAATAGTCTAATATCTTCCTACAGAAGTTGTTAATTGGGTAATTTGATTAGTAAATTGGTTAGAAATAAAAATCCTATTATATATTTGTGGCATAATGATTGACTAATTTTCTTCATAGCTATTGTTTATTTCTTGCCTCATTGCATGCCAATGATATCTTTTTTCAGAAACCTTACAGAGAATTTCTAATTTTATCTTTTTTCCACAAGGACAGTCTAGAAAAAATTAATTTCATGGATTTGATTCCAGAAGAAGGCACTCTTTGTATACAAATTATGAAACTGGTAAAATACTCTATTTTAAGACACCAAGAAAACAGTAAGATTGATATATGACACTTAGAATTACTATAGTTGATATCTGCAATCTATCCAAACCTTGAAAATCCATTCATTCTGATTTACCTACAAATGAGGAAAAACAAGGTAACATTAATATTGATGTCTATGGTATATTAGTACCTCAACCCTATCTAATACTAAGTGTCTTACAAGTGATTTTGAGTTAGTTTATTCCATTATGTTTGCTTTAGTAGGAAGCCCTCAACTGCTTGTGTGAAAACACCAAGACCTGAGGGAAAGCCACAACACCCAGGTCAGAGTGCCGCAATTATTCCATGTTTTGTTGGAAGTGGAGGAATGTGAGGAAGCTTAATAGCTCTTCCTCAACTCTGTTATGGCATTTGTCACCTAGACCCTAAAGGAATACACAAAGTCTCTCATAAATACAGGTTCCCTCCACTACTGGCTTTATTCATCCGCTACATGGAAAACTAAAATAAAGAATAATTTTGGCCAGGTGGGAGGGAAGATATAAAATTCCCTCCAGTGCCCTTGTCCCTTCTACTTCTCCACTAGCAATCATACCTTCCTCTTTATTCTTCAAAGCACATGTTGCTCATAATCTGATTAGCATTTGCACATAAAAGCGGGAAGAGGGCACTTCTATGAACAACTAAGCTCAGATTTTCACTTTGGGCTTTTCTGGAACATTAAGCTATGTAAATATGTCAGAGATTCCAAATTCAATCTGAACTAGATTTGTTTTTGGGTTCAGTCATGAATGAACATGTCTAGACTCCTGAAGTGCATCATATTTCCTTTCATAAACTCTTACTTATGTTCTAGGAAGATGGGATGCAAAAAAATGAGTAATTTTTTTGTTAAGGTTCCATTGGATATTAATAACAAATATCAACATTGACAATTATAGCAGCATGGAGCTGAACAAGTTACCAGGATAAGAAGTCACTTGACATTTATTTCAGCACTGAAGTGATATTGCTGTCTTTGGTGCAGATAACAGCAAAGGAACCAGCAAAGGAACACGTTGTAGCCTAAAGAAGTATTAGAGTAAACATGAGCTATCTCTTCACATTCTCTCAGGAGGAGGAAGTCAGTGAAATATTGGTAAAGTAGAAGAAAAGTTCTTTGAAGTCTTGCTAGTATCTGTGGACCCTGAATTAAACTGATTCCATTGGTTTTGTTGTAGTGATTATAATCTTACCCCTATGGTGAAACAGCAAAGTTAGAATAAAATAGCAAAAGAGCAAGAAAACGATTTCATAATGCTAAGTATTTTCTAATTTGTTTTAATTAGAATTGAATTAATTTCTAATTTATTTTAATTACTTTTAGTAAAGGCAGTGTGATATCAGTGGAGGTGAGTTTTAATCTATGCCTTTGGGGCACTCTGTTCCCTAATGAGGAATACAACTCTAAGGGGTTTGAAGACCATGTACCAGAGGCAGCAAATACACTTCAGCTATCTGTATCATTAGCATAATGAGAGTCAAAATTAGACTCTTACTGGTGAAATTTGTGGCATTGGCTAGAAATATTTTAGAATCATTCCCATAAATATCTACAGACCTCTTCATGCTTTTCTACCCAGAATGAGACTTCCAGTGCTCCAGTTATGTACCAATAATGTATTTGCCCCAAATATGACCTTCTCTGAATTACTGGAGCTAGAGGTATGCAAATAATATTTCCCAAACTCCTTTGCTAGGTTTTGACAGAAGGAAGTACTGTTTATGAATGATGGAGCTATCAAATGGTAAGTAGATGAAAGATATTCTTTTTTTTTTAAATTAATTTGTTTATTTATTTATTTTTGGCTGTGTTGGGTCTTCGTTTCTATGCGAGGGCTTTCTCTAGTTGCCGCAAGCAGGGGCCACTCTTCATCGCGGTGCGCAGGCCTCTCATTATCGTGGCCTCTCTTGTTGCGGAGTACAGACTCCAGACGCGCAGGCTCAGTAGTTGTGGCTCACAGGCCCAGCTGCTCCGCGGCACGTGGGATCTTCCCAGACCAGGGCTTGAGCCCGTGTCCCCTTCACTGGCAGGTAGACTCTCAACCACTGCGCCACCAGGGAAGCCCAAAAGATATTCTTTATCTCTCTTTTTATTTGCTTCATTGTGACATCTACGGAAGTGGGTGTGTCCTGGTAGTAAGGGTATGGATAGGAAACCTACAGTACTCACTTACTTCTAACTGTTGGAGGATACTGATATTTATTTTTAAAAAAAGACAAAAAGAACAATGCTAATTGTCTAAATTTGCTTATGTTCACTCAAAACACATTATTTTGCATAAAATCTCAATACTACTTGAAGTGGAGCCAAATAATATCTATGTTTATCTGCTTTCAGTGATACAATATTCTGGACACCAACCAATTCATGATCTGCAGTTATTGTAGTCATTATATATCCTGAATAATAAAAGAAAATAAGGTTTTCTTATTTAGAAATCTAAAAGTTTATTTAGATGTATCCATAATATTTCCTTCTTATTGTCAAAGGAATAGTTTCTCTCAATTTGGAAGAAAAAAATGAATATATATTAATTCATTTAATAAATCTATATTTTGGTCAGTGTTATTAAATACCACAAGACAGGAAACAAACAAAAGAAGCAGGAGAAAAAACAATCCTGCTTCAAAAGGCTACATTTGTTAAACTGCACAGAGGAAATAGATATTAAGTAAACACTATTGATATAAAATAGTTAGAAGTGACTTTGATAAATTGTCTTTAAGAGTATGTAAAAATGTCCAAAAGCAGGCAAAAAGAAGTTAATATTTCTTCCACAAGTATGAAAATAACTGATGGAAATATGCCAAAGATACAGATTATGCTACATGCTCCTTTTATAAGGTGAAGATGACAATTTACAACCCATGGAACACAGAGCAGGTGGCACAGCAGCACTCAGTGGAGAGTCAATGGCAAAATAACAGTGACTTTGCTAGTTTCACTTATGAAAGTATCCCCTGTGCCTAAGCCTGGCACAGAAATGGTGTCCAGTAAGTACTTGATAAAGTAATAAATGAACGAGTGAATGGAGGGGGAGTTAACTAGGTAAAAAATAGTATCGGGGAAGGACGTTCTAGGCAGTGAGTACAGGAAAGAGGTAGATGACCTTGATGTTAAGAGGAAAACTAGTAACTCTGGAAAGTACTGGTAGAATGAGAATGGTACCAGAGGGGACTGGAGACCAGGACAAGAACCAAACACAATAGGGTCTTGAAGATTAGATTAAATATTCTACATTTTATCTCAAGTAGAGTAGAAGGTGATTGCAGACACCCCGAAACACAACACTGGATGTGTCCCTGCCCACCAGAAAGACAATATCCAGCCCCACCCACCAGAACACAGGCACCAGTGCCCTCCACCAGGAAGCCTACGCAAGCCACTGAACCAATCTCACCC
This sequence comes from Balaenoptera physalus, assembly GCF_965194825.1. Classification (NCBI taxonomy): domain Eukaryota; kingdom Metazoa; phylum Chordata; class Mammalia; order Artiodactyla; family Balaenopteridae; genus Balaenoptera; species Balaenoptera physalus. Next base: position 46,834,468 of record NC_138891.1, on the reverse strand, counting down.
ACTGGGGGCAGAAACCAAAAACAATGGGAAATATGAACCTGCAGCCTGTGAAAAGGAGACCCCAAACACAGTAAGTTAAACAAAATGAGAAGACAGAGAAATATGCGACAGATGAAGGAGCAAGGTAAAAACCCACCACACAAACAAACAAAGAGGAATTATGCAGTCTACCTGAAAAAGAATTCAGAGTAATGATAGAAAAGATGATCCAAAATCTTGGAAATAGAATGGAGAAAATACAAGAAACTTTTAACAAGGACCTAGAAGAACTAAAGAGCAAACAAACAATGCTGAACAAAAAAATAAAAGAAATTAAAAATTCTCTAGAAGGAATCAATTGCAGAATAACTGAGGCAGAAGAACAGATAAGTGACCTGGAAGATAAAATAGTGGAAATAACTACTGCAGAGCAGGATACACAAAAAAGAATGAAAAGAATTGAGGACAGTCTCAGAGACCTCTGGGACAACATTAAATGTACCAACATTCGAATTATAGGGGTCCCAGAAGAAGAGAAAAAGAAAGGATCTGAGAAAATATATGAAGAGATTATAGTTGAGAACTTCCTTAACATGGGAAAGGAAATAGTCAATCAAGTCCAGGAAGCGCAGAGAGTCCCATACAGGATAAATCCAAGGAGAAACACGCCAAGACACATATTAATCAAACTATCAAAAATTAAATACAAGGAAAAAGTATTAAAAGCAGCAAGGGAAAAGCAACAAATAACATAAAAGGGAATCCCCATAAGGTTAAGAGCTGATCTTTCAGCAGAAACTCTGCAACCCAGAAGGGAGCAGCAGGACATATTTAAAGTGATGAAAGGGAAAAACCTACAATCAAGATTACTCTACCCAGCAAGGATCTCATTCAGATTTGACAGAGAAATTAAAATATTTACAGACAAGCAAAATTTAAGAGAATTCAGCACCACCAAACCAGCTTTACAACAAATGCTAAAGGAACTTCTCTAGCCAGGAAACACAAATGAAGGAAAGACCTACAAAAAAAAACCCAAAATAATTAAGAAAATGGTAATGGGAACATACATATCAATAATTACCTTAAATGTAAATGGATTAAATGCTCCAACCAAAAGACATAGACTGGCTGAATGGATACAAAAACAAGACCCGTATATATGCTGTCTGCAAGAGACCCACTTCAGACTTAGGGACACATACAGACTGAAAGTGAAGGGAGGGAAAAAGATATTCCATGCAAATGGAAATCAAAAGAAAGCTGGAGGAACAATTCTCATATCAGACAAAATAGGCTTTAAAATAAAGACTATTACAAGAGGCAAAGAAGGACACTACATAATGATCAAATGATCAATCCAAGAAGTAGATATAACAATTGTAAATATTTATGCACCCAACATAGGAGCACCTCAATACATAAGGCAAATTCTAATACCCATAAAAGGGGAAATCAACAGTAACAAAATAATAGTAGAGGACTTTAACACTTCACTTTCACAATGAACAGATCATCTAAAATGAAAATAAATAAGGAAACATAAGCTTTAAATGACACATTAAACAAGATGGATTTAATGGATAATTATAGGACATTCCATCCAAAAACAACAGAATACACTTTCTTCTCAAGTACTCATGGAACATTCTCCAGGATAGATCATATCTTGGGTCACAAATCAAGCCTTGGTAAATTTAAGAAAATTGAAATCATATCAAGTATCTTTTCTGACCACAATGCTATGAGACTAGATATCACTTACAGGGAAAAAAAACTGTAAAAAATACAAACACATGGAGGCTAAACAGTATTGTACTAAATAATCAAGAGATCACTGAAGAAATCAAAGAGGGAATCAAAAAATACCTAGAAATGTATGACAATGAAAACATGATGACCCAAAATCTATGGGATGCAGCAATAGCAGTTCTAAGAGGGAAGTTTATAACAATACAATCCTACCTCAAGAAACAAGAAAAATCTCAAATAAACAGCCTAACCTTACACCTAAAGCAATTAGAGAAAGAAGAACAAAAAACCCACAAAGTTAGCAGAAGGAAAGGAATCATAAAGATCAGACCAGAAATAAATGAAAAAGACACGAAGGACACAATAGCAAAGATCAATAAAACTAAAAATTGGTTCTTTGAGAAGATAAACAAAATTGGTAAACCATTAGCCACACTTATCAAGAAAAACAGGGAGAAGACTCAAATCAACAGAATTAGAAATGGAAAAGGAGAAGTAACAACTGACACTGCAGAAATACAAAGGATCATGAGAGATTACTAGAAGCAAATCTATGCCAACAAAATGGGCAACCTGGAAGAGATGGACAAATTCTTAGAAAAGCACAACTTTCTGAGACAGAACAGGAAGAAATAGAAAATATAAACAGACCAATCACACCACTGAAATTGAAACTGTGATTTAAAATCTTCCAACAAACAAAAGCCCAGGACCACATGGCTTCACAGGTGAATTCTATGAAACATTTAGTGAAGAGCTAACACCTATCCGTCTCAAACTCTTCCAAAATATAGCAGAGGGAGGAACACTCCCAAATTCATTCTACGAGGGCACCATCACCTGATACCAAAAGCATACAAAGATGTTAAAAAAGAAGAAAACTACAGACCAATATCACCGATGAACATAGATGCAAAAATCCTCAACAAAATACTAGCAAACAGAATCTGACAGCACATTAAAAGGATCATACACCATGATCAAGTGGTGTTTATCCCAGGAATGCAAGGATTCTTCATATACACAAATCAATCAATGCAATACACCATATTAACAAATTGAAGGATAAAAATCATATGATAATCTCAATAGATGCAGAAAAACTTTCGACAAAATTCAACACCCATTTACGATAAAAACCCTCCAGAAAGCAGGCATAGAAGGATCTTACCTCAATAATAAAGGCCATATATGACCAACCCACAGCCAACATCGTTCTCAATGGTTAAAAAGTGAAACCATTTACACTAACATCAGGAAGAAGACAAGGATGCCCGCTCTCACCACTATTATTCAACATAGTTTTGGACGTTTTAGCCACAGCAGTCAGAGAAGAAAATGAAATAAAAAGAATCCAAATTGGAAAAGAAGAAGTAAAACTGTCACTGTTTGCAGATGACATGATACTATACATAGAGAATCCTAAAGATTCTATCAGAAAACTAGTAGAGCTTATCAATGAATTTGGTGAGTAGCAGGATACAAACTTAATGCACAGAAATCTCTTGCATTCCTATACACTAATGATGAAAAATCTATAAGAAAAATTAAGGAAACACTCCCATTTACCATTGCAACCAAAAGAATAAAATCCTAGGAATAAACCTACCTAAGGAGACAAAAGAGCCGTATGCAGTAAACTGTAAGCCACTGATGAAAGAAATTAAAGAAGATACAAACAGATGGAGAGATATACCATGTTCTTGGATTGGAAGAATCAACATTATGAAAATGACTATACTATGCAAAGCAATCTACAGATTCAGTGAAATCCCTATCAAACAACCAATGGCATTTTTCAGAGAACTAGAACAAAATATTTTACAGGAACTTTTTTGTATGGAAGCACAGAAGACCCCAAATAGGCAAAGCAATCTTGAGAAAGAAAAACGGAGCTGGAAGAATCAGGCTCCCTGACTTCAGACTACACTACAAAGCTACAGTAATCAAGACAGTATGGTACTGGCACAAAAACAAAACTATAGATCAATGGAACAGGTTAGAAAGTCCAGAGATAAACCCACGCACATATGGTCAACTTATCTATGATAAAGGAGGCAAGAATATACGGTGGAGCAATGCAGCCTCTTCAATAAGTGTTGCTCTGAAAACTGGACAGCTACATGTAAAAGAATGAAATTAGAACACTCCCTAACGCCATACACAAAAATAAACTCAAAATGGATTAAAGGCCTAAATGTAAGGCCAGACACTATAAAACTCTTAGAGGAAAACATAGGCAGAACACTCTAGGACATACATCACAGCAAGATCATTTTTGACCCACTTCCTAGAGAAGTGGAAATAAAAACAAAAATCGATATATGGGAGCTAATGAAACTTAAAAGCTTTTGCACAACAAAGGAAACCATAAACAAGATGAAAAGACAACCCTCAGATTTGAGAAAGTATTTTCAAATGAAGCAACTGACAAAGGATTAATCTCCAAAATATACAAGCAGCTCATGCAGCTCATTATCAAAAAAACAAACAACCCACTCAAAAAATGGGCAGGAGACCTCAATAGACATTTCTCCGAAGAAGATATACAGATTGCCAACAAACACATGATAGGATGTTCAATATCACTCACCATTAGATAAATGCAAATCAAAACTACTATGAGGTATCACCTCACACCGGTCAAAATGGCCATCATCAAAAAGTCTAAATGATAAATGCTGGATAGGGTATGGAGAAAAGGGAACCCTCTTGCACTGTTGGTGGGAATGTTAATTGATACAGCCACTATGGAGAACAGTATGGAGGTTCCTTAAAAATCTAAAAATAGAGCTACCATATGACCTAGCAATCCCAGTCCTGGACACTTACTTGGAGAAAACCTTAATTCCAAAAGATACATGCACCCCAATGTTCATTGTAGCACTATTTACAATAGCCAGGACATGGAAACAACCTAAATATCCATCAACAGAGGAATGGATAAAGAAGATGTAGCACATATATACAATGGAATATTACTCAGCCATAAAAAGAAACGAAATTGAGTTATTTTTAGTTTGGTGGATGGACCTAGAGTCTGTCATACAGAGTGAAGTCAGTCAGAAAGAGAAAAACAAATACCATATGCTAACACATATATATGGAATCAACAACAACAACAAAAGTTTTGATGTGCCTAGGGGCAGGACAGGAATAAAGACACAGACATCAAGAAGGGACTTGAGGATATGGGGAGGGGGGAAGGGTAAGCTGTGAGGAAATGAGAGTAGCATTGACATATATACATTACCAAATGTAAAATAGGTAGCTAGTTGGAAGCAGCTGCATAGCACAGGGAGATCAGCTTGGTTCTTTGTGACCACCTAGAGGGGTGGGATAGGGAGGTTGGTAAGGATACGCAAAAAGGAGGGGATATGGGGATATATGTATACATATAGCTGATTCATTTTGTTATACAGCAGATATTAACACAACATTGTAAAGCAATTATACTTCAATAAAGATGTTTAAAAATAAGAAAAAGAAAGTGATTGACGGGTTTTGGGCCTGGGGATGGTAACATCTAATTTTCATTTTAAGGTTTTCTGTCCATCTACTAGGTGGAAAAAATGTGGGATAGGAAGATACTGTAGAATAAAGAAGGAACAGATGGAAAGATATAGCGGTATTATTGAATGAAGACATTGGCTTGGATTGGAGTTGATTAATTTCTGAAGACACATTCATACACATACACACACAAACAAGCAAATCTTGGAGACTGGAAAGAGAAATGAACAGAAAAGAACATGTTCTGAGAATCATGAGGCCTAAATTCTGGTGCTTACTCAGCATTTACTAGCCATGTGTCCTTGCACAAGTAAATGAAGGCATCTATGAAAGGAAAGATGAGAATCGATGAAATTTAAGGTCTCTTCTAGTTCTACTACTGGAGACAATTTAATTTTTGAAGGAAGATATTGTTGAACCTGAAATTTTAAAAGGTCAATTAACCAAAGTTCTCCAGGGTAATATGCCACTAACACAAAGATTTTCATAATAATAAAAAAACAGAAATCTGTTTTCAGAACATTATAAGCAATGCTGAGCTTTAAGACATGAAATAGTTTGCTAATTTATAGGTCATAGAAAAGTGATTTGAAAGCACAGAAGTTTAAACACATAAAAAAACTATGCTTGGAGTTTTTATAAAATCTCTCCTAAGTAAATTTTGAGTTAAAAAGGAATAAACTGCATTTATATTCAGAGAATAAGAACACACAAACACGTCATATAAAAAAAACATACACCAACAATAGTGGCCTTGGTATAAAGCAAAAGTTAGGGGAAGAGATATGGGAACATATGTATATGTATAACTGATTCACTTTGTTATAAAGCAGAAACTAACACACCATTGTAAAGCAATTATACTCCAATAAAGATGTTAAAAAAAAAAAAGCAAAGTTAGGATAGATATGTACATTATGATCTTTTTAAAGGAAATAATTCATTATATTGCTCTAAATGCTCTTTATTCACATTAATTTAACTTTAAAAATGGATTATATATGCATTGGTGATGAGCAACCTGTGAGACATTTTGAAATGTATCTCTGACCAGCATCTGTTTTTTAACCTGTTTGCTGCCAAAAGCTGTAATTAAAGGAGTCCCATTCATCTGTAATTGTTAAAATAAGGCACTGTTCCATTCGCTTTCTAGGATTCTATACCTTTCCATAACCTGTCAAGAGAATATTGCAACCCCATTGCAATCTAGTACATCACTGACACACTTCTTTTGCAACTTCATGTAGAAAATTACTATTAAGTTCATCTGCTAACATTCTTCAAAAAAAGATGGATGGTGGTTGCATGAAAATTAAAATTTTTAATTTCAATACTGTGAAAGAAAAGTAGCCTCTGATATTTAGGTAACCATAGATAATGCATGTGTTCTCCTGTTGAACACAAGAAATATCACAAAATTCCAGAACACTAATATCAACTGTGACTACAATGGAGCAAGGCTATAGCAACATCACCCACAAGGGGGACTTCTTTGTCACCACTGAGGAACACAGAACATTGTCCGAACTACAGAAATCTCCAAACTGGCTAATATGAGTGACTCCTGCTGCTTTATCGTAACAGTATTAGGCCTTCTGACTTTTTGATTAAAAATTTGATTCCAATATTTGATTAAAATTTGGGATTATCTCCTATTCCTGACAGTGTCCAATATGTAGCAAACCCCACTTAGGTAAACACAAAAATTACCTAACACAAGCACAAATCCCATAATAAGTTCTCTCACTGAAACACCTTATGGTTCCCCATGATGTACAGCCTCCCCCTTCACAGTGATGCCATAATCCCAATTTTGTCTGACTACAGATGTGTCCCCTGAGGTTTCTGAGAGAAATGGAGGTTCTGTCAAGATCCAGCTAAAGCCCTCACTGCCCAGAGGAGCCCTAATAATAGTGTGCACATAGGCAATCCCTGGGGAGAGGCCGAGATGAGGCTACCACGCCCATAGTTGGATGGTAAACTTATGAATGGGGCACGAGTATTTTGCTGAGACCCTTCATTGTTGGCTTTATTCTGTTTTGTTTGTTTGCCAAGAAATAAAGTCCTCTGGGAATTTTGGTTGTCTGGACTTCTATTGTTTGTTAATGATTTTTTTCCCCTAATCTTCTAATTTCTGCTCCTATGGTTTGTTTACTTGTCTTTTGCCTTGAGTGTTTTTTGGTTGTTTTGTTTTGTTTTGTTTTGTAATCTTTAAAAGGGGAAAACTGAGAGAATGGTAGCATGATTAGCTTCTTCAAACCAACCCTGAGGTCGAGGGGTTCTTAATTTCTTCTCAGACCAGAGTTTTGAGAAATGTTCCTCTTCTCGTCACTTGAAACCTTACAAAGAACTTCTTTCTCAGTCTTGTATTAACGTTTCTGAGAACTTCTTTGTTCAGTTTTATCTGCTCAGAATCAGCAGTTTTGTCAATTGGTCTTTGGTCGATTTCCAAAGACACAAGTTTGCAGAAACATCATTCTTATTGGTCATTGTTGTTCTCATGTTGCCTTCTTAATATAAAATGTGACTCTTCCAGGCCAAACATTCTCTTTATTCATATTTCTTTACTATAATGTTAAATTATGTTTCTCAGACTGGCACAATTTAATTAGGATAATTTGAAATTGCAATGGTTACTTTTTGGAATTTTGAGGTGAACAGAATTGTTCTACTGAGAAGTGCAAACAAAGAACAGCTTTGACGGAAGAAAAATACTTTGCTTAGCATATGAAGTATTCCACTTATGTTTCTACTACAGGGATTAGTACGTATTATTATTTTTTAAGTATGCAGCTTGTTAAATTTTTAAGGGCCCAAGTTATTAATTCAACCACACTTTTTCTTCTTTTTGTGTATACATGTCAAAATGCCTTTTACTGCATCTAAATTTTCTGCCTTCTCCTAGCAGAGGAAAGAACATTAGTGCTTCTGAATGATAATCTTATATATGTCTGAAGTTGTCTCCATCTCACTTCACTTTCTTTGTTTTACTTCTTGCTTTTTTTTCCCTCAATTTTGAAATTTTAAAGATTGGTGAGAAAAAAATGATTGTATTCTTATATGCACACTCTAGGAATATCTAATCTGGAAAGGCAGTCAAAAATGTCTAAAAGAATGAAAGGATAGTAATTAAACTTTTTTGTTTCTTTTTATGACTTTGAAAAGTATTTTTGCATAATAGCCTTCATTTGTAGCTACTAGATACAAAGAAAATGTTCCAAGACAGAAGAAGAGCCTTTGGAATGATTTTAAAGAGTCTTTAAAATTTAGTTTGCCATTAAAAAAATGTCAGCACAATATTTAGCCTGTATAAAATCAGGATTAAACTGATTTAAGATTAAAGTATCTCATGATTTAAGATTAAACTTCCAGAATTTCCTGCACTGGGTTTATGAGTTATGTAAATTATCAGGTGTCTATAACTTGTTAAAAACTATATGTATATATAATACATAATATATAAATATAAAATATATAAAATAATATATGTAATATATAAAATTACATATATAAATAAATGGAATGTTAATGACTGACATCCTTTAGAGAGTTTATTTAATACTATCCTTATCCAAAATTACTATGTTAACTAGTACATAAGCTTTATGTACCAGGTCAATTTCTAAGCAGAAATAGGTGCTTAACATTGGTCACTAAACATAATTTACCTTATTTATTAGAATGGCTAAAATTAAGAGAACATGTAAAGGTCTTTTGTGATATCATATGTATATATTTCTTTTTTTGTCACCTCAAAATTTGTCAAAATAATATAAAATGATTTCTCATGAAGAAAAATAATAGCTAAACAGTTTTCACTGTATCATTTTTTATTTTGTTTTGTTTGTTATGCTTTATTTTTTCTTGTATTGGAAAGAAAAGAAAATTATTAATTTGGTTAACCACTGTTTGGTTTAAATCATTATTTAAAGTTGATGATTAATATAAGTGAATGACCAAACTACCTACAATAATTACAGAGAAATATGAATATGTATAAAAGATAATGGATATGACTTTATTCTTGTTTATTAAGAAATTTCTTACAGTTTTTCTTTTTTTAAATTTTACTGCATTATAGTTGATTTACAATGTTGTGTTAGTTTCTTACAGTTTTTCAAGGGAGCAAATGTAATGATACATATATTATTTTCTTTAAAATGCTGATAGTTAATTATATTTTAAAGCTTTAGTTAAAAGCTTTAAATTTATTCCCTATTTGTATGTTTATGCATCTTTGCCATATAAAAGTATCTTAATAATTAACTCAATATAAATTGTTTTATGAATAATACATAAAATAAGTTAGAATTGTTTCTATTTTCTTTTTTATTTATTTTATAAAATGGCTAAGTTATTTTCTGCTCATATGTAGTGCTTCCTTTTTGTCACTAAAATATTCTGTTAACTCTTCCTTTTGACATATAGTTAAATAAATGTGGAAATATTTCTTACTTTTTAAAAAGGTTAAGTCTCTAACAACTATTGTTGTTTATTTCTGAATGTTGTTACAATGGTGTCTATAAATGCTTTTTTCTTTAAATATATATACCATATCTTGTCTAAAAACTATTATTAACTTTACCTTTCTCAAATTCAAAAATATGTATGAATGTATGAATATACATACATATGCATGAATAATACATATCTCTCTGCCTATATCATTTTTGGTTTTCCTAAAATAATCATTAGGTAACACAAAGATTTCTCCATTCATCTTATAAGAGAAGGATAATTAGATTTGACTAGAAATCTCAAAATTGTAATTATGTTAAAAATTTATTAATATAAATATATTTTAATGCTTGTGTATTTTAAAACTAAGACTTTTTTAAAGAAGTTTAAGGTTCATAGCATTATTGAAGAGAAAGTACAAAGATTTCCAATATACCTTCTTTCCCCCACATATACATAACTTCCCCCATTATTGACATTCCCCACCAGCATGGTACATTTGTTACCATTGATGAACCTACACTGACACATCTTAATCATCCACAGTCCATAGTTTCCATTAAGGTTCACTCAGTGTTGGCTATTCCCTGGCTTTGGACAGATATATAAAGACATATATCCATCATTATGGGATCATGCAGAGTATTTTCACTGCCCTAAAAATCTTCTGTGGTCTGCCTATTCATCACTTCTCCCCTACCAACCCCTGACAACCACTGATTTATTTTTAATGTCTCCATAGTTCAGCTTTTTCCAGAATGTTATATAGTTGTGATTATACAGACATAGCCATTTCCAATTTGTTTCTTTAATTTAGTAAAATGCATTTAAGTTTCTTCCATGTCTTTTCATGGCTTGATAACTTATTTCTTTTTAGCATTGAATATTTCAATTCCATTGCATGGATGTACCACAGTTTGTTTATGCATTCACCTACTGAAAGACATCTGGGTTGCTTCCAAGTTTTGGCAATTATGAATAAGGCTGCTATGAACATCCTTGTGCAGGATTTTGTGCGGACATAAGTTTTCAACACCTTTGGGTAAATACCAAGGAGTGCATTTGCTGGATCATATGGGCAAAGTAGGTTCAGTTTTTTAAGAAACTGTCTTCCAGAGTGGTTGTACCATTTTGCATTCTCACCAACAGGAATTGAGAATTCCTGTTGCTCCATATCTTCACCAGCATTTGGTGTTGTCAGTGTTCCAGATTTTGCCCATTCTAATAGGTATGTAGTGGTATCTCACTGTTTTAATTTGCATTTCCCTGATGACATATGATGTGAGCATTTTTTTTTATATGCTTTTTTGCCACCTGTGTCTTCTTTTGTGAAATTTCTGTTCAGATCTTTGGCCCAATTTTTAATGGATTGCTCATTTTTATATAGTTGATTTTTAAGAATTCTTTGTATATTTCATGTAACAGTCTTTTATCAGATGTGTCTTTTGCAAATATTTTCTCCCAGTCTGCAGCTTGTCTTCTTATTCTCTTGACATTGTGTTTCTCAGAGCAAGAGTGCTTAGGTACTCATCAAGTTAAGAAAAAGTACACTTATGACTAAATTCAAAGATTGGTAAAGTCTACAAACTACAAACAGATTAGTTTCCAAGATTCTGGGTTCACAAAAACCCTATTTTATGTTTGTTCACAAAGTGTTTGTACAGGCACAATAAGTGCCTCTGCCCTTATTACATGGGAACCATCAAAGAGCCATTGTTTATTTCAATCTTCCATTAAATCCAAAAGCCAAGGCATATCCACCTTGTATAAAGGCAGTAGCAACAAAAGTGGTGACTGCTTCAGTTGTTTTCATTTGATGATCTCCACTAAACTTAAAGATACTCTGTCCTATAGACTCTTCTATTGAGAGGAAATACCACTTCATGATTAGTTGCCTTTCCTCCTATGAATTAGTGTTGTCTCCCATTCACATATCACTGTCTATTGCAGAAGCACTTTAAACACAGCCACCTTTATTCTCTAATCTGGAGAAAGATAAGCCAATAATTCTTAACTATGTTGAGTACCATCCACACCATGCCCAAACTCTCTAAAAGTCCTATGGATAAACCTTAATTAAATTTGTTTGTTGATGGTTCATACTTCAAAAAAGTCTAAAAATTACTAAGAGTGCTCTGCTATCACTGATGTGAATTTGCTATTGAAATATAAAAGTATTCTAGAGATTACATCAGTTTAATCAATTGGATTCATTGTTCTCACCAAGAACTTCCAACTGACAAACTATAAAAGAGCATATATTTATCCTAATAGTAGGTATGATTATGGGTTCATTGATAACATTAAAATACTTTGGAAGCAAATATTTCCTGATGTCTCTAGAAACCACATATAGTAAAGCAGAACAAATTAAAGAAATTTTATGCAGTTTACTATTGCTTAAGAAAATAACCCTAAGAAAGCTGAAGTTTAGAAAAATGATTCTTGAAAATATTCATAACAGCAGAGGTATATTGGCAATGATATTGAACCAAACTTGGTGGGATAATATTAAGGGTATTTTCTTATGAATGTCCTATTTGCCAATTACATAACTTTGTCAAGAATGCAAAGGTAGGACATGGACAAGAGCCAACCCTTAAGTCCTATTTGAATACCTCCCAATGGGCTATAACTATCTTCTGACTAATTTTGCTTCTTCTTAGGCTGCTTTGGAGATTTTCCTTGCAGGAAAGCTGTGTATTCCTCATATTGAGTATCCCATTGTATCTCTACAGTAAAAGGGACACACTTTTATGTGCCACTGTTATTTAAAACCATAAAGATTTGTCATTTACTTAGAAAGTTCACTGTCCTTATTTCCCACAAAGTTCAGAAACTGTAAAGATAACTAATGGAATTCTACAGTTATAAACATCAAAAGTCTTAGAAAGCATAACACTTATAAGCCTCAAAGTATTGCCTGTATCTTTGATGATCATGAAATCAACTACATCTAGGCATCCCAAGTTTTCCTGAGTTAATAATAGACTGTCCCATGAATTTTAGAATTGTGAGGGAGATTCTATTCTATTAATGGCCAATATGACTAAATGCTGCCAGAAACCCATATGATACCTCCAGCTTTAGTACAAACATAGTCAAGTTGCATATCCAAAAATATCACCAAAGTAGCCTTTGCATTATCTGGAACATGGAGATTTGGTCTTCTGAAAAAGATATCAAGAAAAACTGATCTTGAATACAATGGAAAAGACTCTATCTGTTGTTATTAACAACTGATGTAACAGTACAACCCCATAGTGTTTATCCTTTGATTTATGATTTCCAGCTAAAAAGACATAAATAACTTTTTCATGACTACCATATATCAGTTCCATTAGGAAACCTCAAATTAGGGATTGTTAGAAATTCACCAGAAAGTAACTGTAGAAGTGGTCTGCTTTCCCCCAAGACAGCAGAACAGGTTAATGATTGCGAAAGTGGGCAACTTCTGAGCAAAGTAAGAGAACAAGATTAATTTTCTAATTCTTCAGTAGCCTCTTTCTTTTTATTCTATCATTACTCTTGCATATTATTATATTAGACATGCACTTTTAATTAACAGAAAGTTTATCAATGTGCTCTTTCTTACCTTCATCTTGTTACTTTTAAACACTATGTTCTTCTGATTGCTCTGAAATTAACCAACTGATGGATATTTCATCCCCTACCTAACCTTAACTGACAAAAAAATTTAATAGCTGTTCCTTTAAACATTTCAGGAGATAAACATCTTTTAAATATCTCTTCTGATAATTAAGTTTTCCTCACATAATTAATCCCAAACTTCAGTCTTGTTAATACTGAACTTTGAGCCCATATCAATAGATATTTGTGCTGAAGAATTACAACCCTACCTGCAAAATCTAGCCCACCACTAGGAATGGAAAGTAGTCCTGGGTTTATCCTTGTTACAATAGTTAGATTGTTTTCTTTGGAGATATTCCAGTCTGCTTTGCAGGAACTGCTTAACCTTGTTCAAAGAATCTTCCCACCTAAAATAATGAGTAACTGATTATCTCCTAATGAGATAAATATTATATTCCCATGATTCTTCTTTTGAGAACATAATTTATGCTCTGGAAACCCAACAAACCAATTTAAACTTGAACTTATTAGTCAAAGTTGTTGTGGACAAATGTATAACCTTGATTTCTATTTACCTAGCCAAGGAGGAAGTTATCCTATAATAAACACTTCTTGCTGCACATATATAAATACTTCAGGTCACGTAGAATAACCTGTGATTAGGCTAAAAGAAAAGCTTATTTGATCTTTAGAAATGCACAGCTGGATTTAGGACAGGTTTTTATTGCCTAGGTTTGGTTATTCAGGCCTCTGTCTTCTTCAAGGCCTATCACAAAGACCAAAAACTATTTTCTTGCAGTTGGCTGAAGTATCTTGTTCAGTCTTTTAAATTCTACTGTCATTTAAAATGCACCAAAATGAATGGGAAAAACGAATTTTATTCAAACAGCAGGCAATGTGCTGTGAACAACCTCCTGAAGAGAAAAATCTTGGCAACAGTAAATATCTGGGTCAAAAATTACTATCCTGAGCCCTCACTTCATGTACCCTTGGACAAAAGCAGGGCCTAAGAAGTAGAAAAGTAACTCCTGACACTAAGTAGCTGGCTCAGCCCTGACAATTAAGACTTGATGTTGCTAGAAGTTGGTTTGATACAACTAAGCTCTGATGACCTCCTATTGTACATAAAAAATTGTACAAAATACAAACATCAAGCAAGGCCACTTATGATCATGATGGAAAAAGAACAAAAGTGTAACAACTTAATAATCATGTCTAAGCACAGACAAAAACAGTAACATTTTATAAGCTAAAGCAGTGGCTAAACACCCATTTCCTGACTAATATATGTAACTGCAGCATCTTTTAAAATTGTAGCCTTAATCCCACTTTGTTATTCTCATCTTTTAAATAAAAGTTGTTAAGATACTCAAACATAAAATCATTCTTGCTTTCTAAGCACATCTAGTCCAGAGCAAAATCCTGCTTCATTTAACCCTCCCCCCAATTACTTAGAAGCACAGGACATATATGTAATACATTTTGTGGATATCTTCCTACTGAGAAGCCCCATAATTTCCCATTATATGTGTTCTCACTCAGTAATAAGGCAATAAGTCCCACTTTATTCAACCACGTACCTGTCTTTGGCTGAAGGACATCAACAAATATGTATATAAGAAGGAAAGACAACAGGCTTTCTCTTAAGATGTGATTGATATACTTAATTTAAAAAATAAACTTGTTTATATTTTGGTTTACAAAAGTATAATATGTGCATTGTGTTAAACCAGAAAAAGGAGAAAAAATATAATTCCATAATCTTACTACAATGAAAAAAAAACATTTAACAGGCCCAGGTACATCTGTATAGGACTTACCATTATCCCTCAATGCCATCTACCATTTTAAGCAAAGTTCAAAAAGCTGCATACATGAAAGGAATTATACTACACTGTGGTAAATTCTCAAGACATCCCTTTTTTAATAGTTGTATTAGTATAAATAGCAATGTAAAAACATAATGATCCTCTATTTATTTAGAATCTAATCCAATTTTGAATTAAATACTCTGTGTTAGTTTAGACTAATCTGCTGTAATAGATAGACCATAATGGCTCAAACCTAATAAAAGTTTATTTTTTCTCTGATGTAACTTCCCAGGATGGGTTTTCAACAACATAGACAGGGAAAAGAGTGATACGTTTCATGCCGAGGTTGAAAGACCTGGGAAGACAATAGCTATGTCATTTCCAAGGCATGACTTATAAGGTGGTTGGGTTATCATAACTGCATACCCAAGAAAGAAAAAAGAGTGGCAGAGAACACAAGCAAGGTGTTTCAACCAAACCTGAAACTGGCCCACGTCACTTTCACTCACATTCTATTTTGAGGGCTTAGTCAAATAGCCCTATTCAGCTGCAAAAGGGACTGGTACCCTAAAGTTCTATGTCTATAGAAGAAGAGGTACATGGGTTTGGAAAACAACCATTGTTCTCTTCCCAACTGCGTAAGAAAAGAATTCCCTCCTTTACAGTTAAACGGTTATTGTCATCACATTGTCTCTACCTATTTTAATAGACATTTAACTACATAAAACTTGCATATGAGTTACAATATATATTTTGAACTTTTAGAAAATAGCTATAATATCTGAAGAAAAATGTTCACCCAAATGGGTTTCTGTTTTATATAAAAATAGTTATACACCCAGCCATTTGCTGAAGGCTCACATATGGAATTGTCACATAGTTCGTGTTGAAAATACTCTAAAAAAAATGTTTCTATAAATAACATAGCTTAATATAAAGTATTGCTGAAAATACAACACAATTTGACAGCAAAACAAAAGGTGTATCAATAAAACATGACTGAAATCCTCAATGTATAGAAATAAAAATCAGCAAACCTTTGTATTGACTACATATAAGATACTGCTAAGCAAAATTTAGAATGTTATTAAAGATGATGAGATAATTATTTATTGTTAGTAGATCAAAAGAGGATTCAATTTTATCTTCTCAGCTACAGATTTCAAATTGTAAAAATGCAATGCTTTTGTCAATAGTTTCTTAAATTGTGAGATTGAAAATACATCTAGCTTGAATTTGTATAACAGTAAGCCTAAAATACACTATTAAATGAGATAGATAATTATTCTATATAAAGCTAGGGAAATGTTTACATTTGAAAAAAATTGAGATCAAATTAATAAATACACAAAATTTTCATAAGCAAATATTTTGGGTGGTGGTCAAACTGCTTTAGAGCAGACAAAATTAGTAAAACTCCCATGGCATCTCAGCTGATTTAAGTCTGGTGGGAATTCTTTGCTTGGATTTATTAAGCTGCTACAGATGGATAAATAACAGCATATATTTGCTGAAATCATTCTTCAAAGCCTGTAGTCTCTAGGGTGAGGATGTGATATAAATTGGTTGAATTTTCTTGAAAAAGACAAGTCATTCACATTCTTTTAAAAACAGATCTTTTAAAAATAAAATAAAGGAGATATAAGAAATATTAATAATAAAATCCTTGAAACTGCTAATTTAAAGGTAGGTATATACATCTGGCTTTCCCTTCTGGGTAATAGAGTAGACATATTTTCTCTATTCTTTCCACTTAGTACAACTATCAGATGTGTACATTATACATAAAACAAACATAAGAAGACTCTGAAAAATGATGAGAAGAAGGCAGACAGGCTAGGGACCTCAGGATGCAAGGAACAACATGGTAGTGTTCCATGGATTTTTTTTTGTTTCCTAGATCCCTCAAATGCCAACAGGCACAGACAAACCAAGATCCAACTGAAGTTTGGTGTCTCTAGCAAAGGTACCAAGAAAAAGACAGCCTAGCAAGTCAGAAACCCTTTAGGCAATAATCACTCAATTCCAGCCAAATACCACACACACACACACAACAAACACTCCTTAAAGTGAAAAGGCAAGATACAGAGTGAAAGAAAATATCTGCAATGTACAGTACATTTAACATAGGTACCATGTACAAATATGTAAAGCACTATTAAAATACTTTTCAATAAGAAAAAGACAGATGACCTAATTTAAAAAATTTTTCAAGGGGTATGTTCAAACTTTTAAAAAGAATAACCAAATGGCAATAAACATAGGAAATAGTGCTCAATCTTATTAGCCAACAGGTAAATGCAAAATAAATCCACAATACTTTCACAATCTCACTGGAAAATGTCAAGTGAAAGAGACAGAAGAAATGTTAGAGAGGAGGTAAAAAACTAGCACTTTCATATACCTTTGGTGGGGTGATTCCCTTATATAAGCATTTTGGAAAACAGTCTGGCAGTAAGTTAAAGCTGAACAAATGAATATCCCAAGGCCCAGTAGTTCTATTTCAACAGAAATATAAATGTGTGTATTTATATATGTATCTGTGTGTGTATGTGTGTCAGACATGAACAAGTGTATTCATAGTAGCACAGTTACAATTATTTCCAAACAGGAACCCTCCCAAATAGCCCTTAACAGTAAATTGTATAAATAAATTATGGTACAGTCACACAAAGGAATATTAAAACAGTAATGAGAATGTTCTACAATGATAATATTATGAATAAATTTCACAAACATAAAATTGACCAAAAGAAGCCAGACACAAAAGACCTTAAATTTCAAAATCAGACAACTTAGACCTTAAAGAAGCTTGGGGTAGGGGGGTGAGACTTCCAGAGCACAGTTAATTTTCTGTTTCTTGATCAGGGATCTGGTTCTATTGGAAAGTTTGCTTTGTGAATATCTATCTCGTTTTGCATTTATATGTGCACTTTCCTGCATGTATATCATATTTAAATAGAACTTTTGAAAAAGTGAACAAATGAGTCAGTTCTGTATATACTGACACAAGAGGATTCCATAATGTATTGTGGAAGGAAAAGCAAGTTGTAGTATAGTATAAACCTATACATATAATTTTTTGAAACCATAAAAACAAATAGGTTACACATATATGTGCAAATAAACATTTGGAAGTGGCAGAAGTTACACTTTACTATTGTATTTGCTTTTCACAATGCATGTACATGTTTTGTATTAAAATATTTTTATTTAATTAATTTACTATTTGTTGCTCTCATATTTCTATTTTCTTTTTGCAATTTTTTATATCTCTAGAAACTGCATTTTTTCCCCTTGGGACAAGAAGGATTAAAAGAAAATACTACACACTGTATTAACCAGGTTTCTCCAGAGAACTCACAGAACCAAGAGGATATATATAAACATATATGAGGAGATTTATTATAGGGATTGACTCATGAAGGTACAAAGACCAAGAAGTCCACAGTCTGCCATCTACAAACTGGAGAACCATGAAAGCAGGTGGTATAATTCAATCTGAGACCCAAGGCCTGAGAACCAGGGTGCTGCAGGTGTAAGTCTTGGAGTCTAAAGGTCCGAGAAGCAGGAACTCTGATCTTGGGCAGCCAGAGAAGAAGGATGTCCTAGTTCATGAGGAGAGAGAGACAATTCCCCCTTCCTTCCCTTTTTGTTCTATTCCGGCCCTTAACAAATTAGACAATGCCTGCCTGTATTGGGTGGGTCTCTTTCCTCAGTCTCCTGAATCCAATGCTAATCTCTTCAGAAACACACTCAGAGATTTGAGTCATCTCTTAAGCCAGTCAACTTGACATGTAAAATTAACCATAATACACATTAGGAAAAAACACAAACACACACATTCCAGAGACTCTTCACTTTCAACTCAATAAATGCAAGCTTCATATCCTAATATTTTTAGACTAAGGTCTAAAATGCACTTTTCAAACTGTGACTCCCACTACTTCCTTACAGGATTCTCCTGGTCAAGTCAAACTGGCTGACTCACTCCTACCCACGATAGTCTACTTTTTGTCCCATAACTTTGTTTACTCTAATATTTTTTTTCAATAAAGTGCTCTCCTTCGTCTCCTTTCACCTCCACTGTGTTAAATTCCTTTAAGGCTGTCTCAAATACTAACCGTATCTCTGTCTAGAAATCTAGTCTTCTCAATGGAATAGAACATTTGTTAACTGTGATGAGACCTTAATTTAGATAATGGTATTATTCTTTACAAATATTTTATTTTTCATTTAAAAATTATTTTACATACATTATTACAGTTTATTGAGATATGATTGACACGTAAAAATTGATACGTATTTAAGGTAAACGACTCAGTGAGTTTGGGGATAACAACTATACACCCATGAAACCATTACCACCGTAAATGCCATAGACATATCCATAACCTCCCAAAGCTTCCTCCTATCCCCTTGATGATGATGATGATGGTTTGTGTGTGTGTGTGTGCTGAGAACACTTAACATAAGATCTACCCTCTTAGAAAAATTTAAGTATACAATACGTTATTGTTAACTAGGCACATGCTGTATGGTAGATCTCCAGAACTTATTTATCTTGCATAACTGAAGATTTGTACTCTTTGACCATCACTTTTTCATTCTCCACCATTCTACTGGCTGGAAACCACCATCTACTTTCTTGTTTTATGAGTATGAATATTTTAGATGACTCACATAAGTGAGATCATTCAGTATTTATCTAGTTTTTGTGTGTCTGGCTTATTTCACTTTTTTATATAGTTTTTTCAGAATTTTATCTTATTCTAGTAGGTTTATTTTATCTAATTTTAGGGTTTTTTTTTTTTTTCTTTTTCATGCTTTGACTTATCCCTTGAAAGGTAAACAAGAAATGCCTGTATTTAAGACATAGCATTCAGCCAGGGGGGGAAATGCTTTTATAACCACCACAAATTCATCATAATTTCCTTGAGAATTTCTTGCTTGATTAAAAACATACAGATCCCCAAATATACCTTGAATTTTTCTACTGTTTCCTAAGCCTAGAATATTCTTTCTACATATTCTTTTCTGTCTGTAAAAATTCTATAAAACCCAATTCAAATGGGCTTTTCCCTCTTCAAATTTAATCCTTCAGTCATAATCATTGACTTGTAGAACTAAGTAATTCTAGATGCTTCATAACAATCTGTCCACTACTTTTACTCAACCAATTGTAAGTCATTTTAAAGTAAGTTCCCTGTCTTTTCTAGCCTGCTCCTACTCCCATTAACCACACACACAAACACACACACACACACACACACACACACAGTACTTACCATAATGCTTAGCAAATTGTAATATCTACTATGTGTTTTTTTTAGATTGAATTTGGTTTATTTAGAACATCCCATATACTAGGAAAGAAGTAGATGGAGAAATAGTCTCAGTAAAATGATCCTTGATATATTTTAACAAATAAAATGAAATGCTTTCCATGACATTTTTCAGAATAAATTTGAATAAAGAATTATGAATGAGTATTTAAATTTATTTTCATTCATTAAAATACTCCTTTAAAAATCACAGTTTGTGCAAGAGTAGAAAATAATATTTATTTTTCTTTTTTTGGTTGACTTTATTTTTTTCTTTCAATTTTATTGACATATAATTGATGTATAGCACTCTATGTTTAAGTGTACAGCATAATGACTTGCCTTACATATATTGCAAAATGATTACCATAGTCAGTTTAGTGTATACATATATATATATATATATATATATATATATATATATATATATATATATATATCCTTTTCTTTATCCATTCATCTATTAATGGACACTTAGGTTGTTTCTATGTCCTGGCTATTGTTAATAGGCTGTAGTTAACATTGAGGTACAGATATCTCTTTGATATAGTGTTTTGGTTTCCTTCAGATATATATTCAGATGTAGAATTGCTGGATCATATGGTAGTTCTATTTAAGTTTTTGAGGAACCTCTATAGTGTTTTCTATGGTGGCTATACAATTTGCATTCTCACCAACCGTGCACAAGAGTTCCCTTTTCTCCACATCCTTGCCAGCACTTGTGTCTTGTCATTTTGATGATAGCCATTCTAACAGGCATGAGGCAGTATCTCACTGTGGTTTTGAATTGCATTTCCCTGATGAATACTGATGTTGAGCACATTTTATGAACCTATTGGCCATTTGAATATCTTCTTTGAAAAAATGTGTATTCAGGTCTTTACCCATTTTTTTAATTGTGTTATTTGCTTGTTTGTTGCTATTGAATTAATTAAGTTCTTTACATATTTTGAATATTTACTTCTTATCAGATGTATGATTTGCAAACAGTTTCTCTCATTCTGTAGGTGGCTTCTTAATTTTGTTGATTATTTCTTTTGCTGTGCAGAAGATTTTCAGTTTCTGAAAGATGTAGCCCATTTGTTGATTTTTTATTTTGCTGCTTGTACTATAGGTATGATATCCAAAACATTCATCGCCAGGACCCATGTCAAGAAGCTTTTTCCCTGTTTTCTTCTAAGAACATTACGGTTTCAAGTCTTACATTTAAGTCTTTAATTCATTTCCTGTTAATTTCTGTGAATGGTGTTAGGTAGGTATCTGTTTTCATTCTTTTCATCCAAATATCCAATTTTTCCAGCACCACTTATTGAGGAGACTGTCTTTTCTTTCTCCATTCAGTATTCTTGGCTCCCTTGTCAGATATTAGTTGACAATAAATATTTATTGAATTAAGGTACATGCCCATTTATATCATAAAATATCACATGTTAATTAAGTATTTTATTATGGAGATGTTGGAACAAACAGTAAAACATGCAACATGTGATGGTTTATAGAAAGCATAATGATGTGTACAATGTCATTTTTATAATGTGAAATTTGTACATGTGACAAGAAGAATTTCAGAACAGTATGCCAAAACAAAAACAGCTATACCAGCGTTGGAAAATTATGACTAACATTATCTTTGATCATGTTTTTTGTGTGGTTGTAATGTATTCTAAAAAAGAAAAAGACCAAAGTCTATTGATATCCATCGAGGAAAGCCTCAAAAAAAAAAAAAAAAAAGAATAGACAAACTATTACACTCCCTGAATTTAAGAATCTCTGACCTGAACAAAACACTTTTTTCTCCTATGAGAAGCTGATTATATAATATAAGAAGGATGCATTTGAATTATTCCTTAAGAAACTGCAATAGGTAAATCAGATAATCTTTATATTAGTACTTAGTAAACTTTGCCTGGAGCTTCATCTAATAACACTTTTAACAAATAAAATCCCCAGTCAGTTTCACTTTATGCCTATTTCTTATTTCCAGTTGTACAATCACCTAACAACTTTATTCTATCTTAGGTCATCTGGTGCTTTCAAAGGTCAATATTTTTACAAGTAACAGGATACGGTCTCTTGGAAACACAGGATGAATTAAAAAAGAATAACAATTTAAAATTTTATTCATGTTATAAGGCTAACTAGTCACATGTGAGTGCATTATATTCCTATGTCAATCCTAGCTCGAAGGTTTATAAAAGTCAAAAAAAAAAAAAAAGAAAAAAGGAAAGAAAGAAAAGGCAGCCTCTGTCCTTGCAGTATTTAACAATTCTCACTTCATCTCCTTTCCTTTCTCCCACTCTGACAGCAATCAGTGCCTCAGTACCCACAATATCAGTGATATCATAAAAAAAGAGAGGAGTGGCCTACTAAATCTGAATTCAGATTTATAGGATTTTAGCCTTTTGTTTGTGAGTCTCAGCATTTTAGGACATTTTAGCTTTACAAAGGGCACTGAAATGAAATGTTTCCAGATGCACATGGACCTTCCTTACTTTTGACACCAAGGATACATTTTGTGTTTTTCCTCATGTCTAGCGTCTACTCACTAGATCAAATTAATAAAACATTCCTTAATTATACATATTAACTGGGTGACGTATCCAAGTAGAACTTTTTTTATGGTAAAAAGAAGTACAAATTAAATTAACTGCCCTGTGAAATATACCATGAAATGTAACATAATGGCAGGGTAAAGAATGTTAGCTCCTGGAAAACAAGAAGAAATATTAAAGTAAATTTGACTTCAATTTAAGCTGAAGGAAAGTTAATAACAATTAAATAATAAAAGTTATAAGTTAATAATAATTAAATAATAAAAGTTATAATAATGCCCCCAATTATGGTTGAAAACACCTCATAAACATGCAATATTATCATCTCACCCAGTGTGATTTCCCTTCAGCTCTTCTTTATATCAGGACATTTGTTCCTCTGCCTTTTCCTCACACATATTAATTCCTGTTTTTGCCATCATATCATAACATTTAACGCCATATTATATCTTTTCATATACTATGATTACTTATTGTGGTAGGAAGAATAATGGCACTCCCCTCCCAAAAAAACGATGTCCATGTCCTACTCCCTGAAACCTATGAACATGTGCTGTTACATGGTAAGGGAGAATTAAAGTTGCAGTTGGCATTAAGGTTGCTAATCAATTAACTGTAAAATAAGGAGATGATTATCTTGTATTATCTGGGTGAGCCAGATGTATCCACCAGGGGCCCCTGGTGAAAGTGAACAAGGTGGGGAAATGAGGAGGCTTTTAGAGCTTTCACAGGCTTCAAAGAGAATGCAGCTCGGCGGACACCTTGATTTTAGCCCAACAATACCCATTTGAGACTTCTGATCTTTACCACTGTAAGATAGTAAATGACTATGTTGTTTTACGCCACTAAGGTTTTGGCAATTTTTACAGCCACAACAGAAAATTGATACATTTACTGAGCCCCAACTCTATGCAGGTGAACTGGATTAGCCAATAATTTAGCTATTCTAAAAGTAGCCTTTTTGTCACACTTTACTCTAAATGAACTTTCCTGTGTCCAACCCCAGGGATATTTATTATCAAGTACTACTTTATCAATCAACCACAAATAAATATTTGCCTTTATTCTGACCCGACTCTATTTAAATGTTTATTATTATATAGGAAATTGTTAAGAAAAACTACAGAGTTTTGCAGCACTGTTCTTTTCTTATCAGAAAAGATAAGAAAAGAATCGTGCAATTACTAAAAAAAATTTAATAGGCAACACTATTAAATGATCTCAATTCAAATCTAAGATTGGTTTATATTTATTCTCCAGTATGGTGCTAATAATAGAATAGACCTAGAAAATAGGTCTATTTCCTCAGCTCATTTGGTCATCTTTTAAACTTTTTAAAGTACCGATATGTAAGAACTGATTTAATAACTAACTTAAAGCTATAACAAATTAAAAGGCAAATAGTTTTTATGTAAATTAACACTTTATATCAAGTTTTCTACGCAATGTTGACAATGTTAACAAAAATACACTTAAAACAAATAAAATACGCAAACTGTTTTAAACCCATGGAGAGAAAATGGCAAATTTTAAACAGAAAGAACTTCTAGAAAGTAGCAAATAAACAAATCATGACTTTGGAAAACTCAGTAAACTGTTAGTGACCTGGGCATATTACTTGATGCCTAAGTATGAATATTTTAGTAGCAGCAAACTTAAGCGCCTCTCAGCATTTTTTCTAGTATATTTGTTTTAATTTGGTTGTGAAGATTTGCTTGGAGCAGAAAATTTGCAATTTTTATTGCCAAACAGCCTTATATATATTTTATACATTGTTAAATATTTATACAAATTGGCAGACTTTTTGTATATTAATTATGTGCCTGAATTGCTCTATCATCTTATTTCTAAGGAAAAACCACCTTCTGTATTTTAGAATTTGTTGCACTAATGACTGTACTAGTAAATCTCTACTCTGCTTTGAAAGTGAACCACCACTGACTAATGAAAGGTGGAAAAAATAGGGAATAAAACAGAAAGAATTAATAAATTTTCCTGTGGTTATGAGGGTTGAAATTGTTATTGTTGAAATATTTTCAATGATCTGAATAGAGGAAAATGTTTGGGTTTTTTTCACTGAAATGAAAAATTTAATTGCTTATACTTGCAATTACATCTACAATGTGTGACACTTTTATGCTGTAGTTCACAACAGCAAATATGAAATAAGTCAAAAGTTTCTGAACTTTTATGAAATGCAGATGATTTTGCATGAGATAGTAAGCTCATTCTGATTGCTAGTAAACTACTGTTTCTCAACTTCACAAAATTTCCAGTGTTTCATTGTGGGCAAATTCAAATCTTTTGGAATAGAATCCTCTTTCTTATTTTATTAAAATCCTTCTCACAAAGTTTCCCATGCCTTCACAGTTTGGGGAGGAGAGGTTAAATGATCTTATAAATGGATCAAGTATAATGCTTATAATTGTATAATAGATAACTGGTCCCAAATATATTAAGTGGCAACTACTGTATCTTAATTAGTAAAAATAACTAGTTTTGAGAACTTAGTTATAGACTAAGGAAGGAAAGATTTGGGTGGAGGGCTTTTTACATACCCAGGCTTAATTAATGTAACTAGGCAAACATCTGACCTTATCCTTCCAGGGAGGTTATTTGACTGTTTCCTTATCTATTAAATTATAATATTCCTTCAGAAATAATAAACACTATTGTTAATAAAAATTGGATCAACTTGATAAAGGTGGGAGAGAAAAAGCTCAGATTCAGATTTGAAGTGAAAAAATATGGTTGAAGATAAAGCCTTGTAAATATTTTTTTTCTTTTTGGCCTTTGCATCATTCGTGATCAGTGCTCTGCTAAGCTGGGTTAATTTCTGTTTTGCACTTTGCATTTTATCTGTAAACATTAACTGCTGATGCCCTGGCTAAACCACATGAGGGTATTTGACCTATTCAGAACGAACCGAACGCAGTAACATCTCAGTATAAATAAAGAATTCTCCCATTGCATTTATAAAATTACCTAGAAAAACTGAAATTACATGATAAACACATATATACTATCAAACACTGTTTTTGATAACAGTATAGATACTCTTTAAAAGAATCGACAAATCTATAACTAGGAAGGACAATAATTCTGCAATGATTTTAAATCTTAAAGAAAAGCATTTTATGAATCTAAAAATAAGAATTAAACCTAAGAAGGAACTATATTTATAAATGTATAAAATCAAGTCAACTTTTCTATTAGCCTTCCATTATTTTATGTTTGTTTTTAGAAGAGAATAAGGATTTCCTTTTCTGCATATTCTTTCTAACTCTTGGTATCGTTTGTCTTTTTGATAAGGACTATTTTAACAGGTGTGAGGTGATATTTCATTGAAGTTTTGATTTGCATTTATCTGATGATTAGTGATGTTGAGCTCCTTTTCAGGTATGGGTTGGCCATTTATATGTCTTTTTTTGGAAAACTGTCTACTCAGATCTTTTGGCCATATTTTAATCAGATAATTTGTCTTTTTGTTATTGAGTTGTAGGAGTTCCTTATATATTTTGGCTATTAATTGTTTCTCAGATATATGGATTACAAATATTTTCTCCCATTCTGTACGTTGCTTTTTCATTTTGTCCATGGTTACCAGGTGCAAATATTTGAGGGAAATGGAGAGATGTTGATCAAAGGGTACAAAACTGCAGTTATGTAGGATGAATAATTTCTAGACTCTAATGTACAGCATGGTTACTATAGTTAATAATACTGTATTGCATATTGCAAATTCACTGAGAGTAGATCTCAGGTGCTCTCATCACAAAAAAAGATAACTATATAAGCATATGAATATATAAATATGTTAATTAGATTGACAATAGTAATCATTTCACTTGTATATGTATATCAAAACATTATATTGTATACCTTAAGAATATTTGATTTTTATTAGAAAATAAATTTTAAAAGAAAATAATATATGAAAATATCAAAATATATATTTAGTATTTAATCTTTTTTAAATCACTGCTTATATTTTCTATAACTCTTTTTAACAATACTAAAAATCCTATTAACTATGAGGACTTAAATAATTCTGCTAAGGTAACCAAGGTAATAAGAGGTATCTACAATAAACTCCAAGGAGCAATATGTTTTATTCCTAAATATATTGCAATTTTAGGGAGCCTAATGGAACACTAAAAACAGACTAAATATAGATTAAATATCATGAACTAAATAAATTTGTTATATAAAAACTTAATAAGATCTATGCTTTAATCCGTCATTTGCCAGTGACTCTTATTTGATCAATTATAATAATTCAAGAAAATTAACTTCGCTGACCACTTACAAGCTAAGCACTGTACTTTACATACATCTCATACTTATCACAAAACCATAAACTAAGTATTATCTCTAGTTCATAAACTAGAAAACTAACACCAACAGGTTATGTAATTTGTCCAAAGCTAAGAGTTCTTTAGTTAGGTCAAGTGTTTCATCCTGGCTAATTTTTTTTTTGTGGCTTGGGTAGAAATTCCTGAAATTCTCACCTATGAGTTGGAGAAGCAGTCCTGAAATAATTTGGGAGGGAGGGTGAGTGAGACATGACTGGCACCAAAAACTCGTCTATTGAAAAATTATTGTTCTTAAAAACGATTCAACTTTTCAGATTATTTGTGGAGGCCATCTTCCCAGAAGTATAATTACTTGGTCTTTATGGGACTCATCATTATTGATTGAATGCCAGATATCTATGTATGACAGTAGAAAATGAAGTAAACATTATTCATTCCCGGAAATGAGCATCCATTTTCTTTCTAGTGCAGGTTCTGAGTCACTGAGAACCTGATCTGTATTTGGCATTTGTTGTTGACACAGTTACTCTCAGTGAAGCACAGCTTTAAATTCCTCTGGCGTTGCCTTGTGGTTAGATTGAGGCTGATTTTCTATAAATATTTTTATAATGTTTTCTCCATACTCAGTTTACATCTTCTCTTTCATCTACTACTCACAGAGTGTGTCTCTCCTTGCTCTTCCCCCTCCTTCATGGCCAACTGCAGTTCTTTTTTATTTAATTCTCACTAGCCTTTTGTTGGTCATGCTGCTCTGTTATTATTGTTCAGCATCGGTCTGGGTGCTGTGTCCCTTTGTCTCATGGATGGGATCTTCTCAGTGATTTTGGCCCTCCCCTCCCAGCAGAATGTGGTTCTTAGTGGTCTATGGCCTAGTTCTGGCTGCAGTGTGTTACCTGTGTCCTGTTGGCAATGAGGTTCAGCACTCTCCCCACTGTAGCTTAAAGCCTTTTTCCACAAGGGAGTTGGGGAGAAGAGGTCTGCGTGACCTCATGCCATCTCTACAGCAGTTGCTGTTCTCTTCCCTGAGGCCTGAACCACAAAGGAAACTTTCACCAGTCTCTGGCTTTGACCCTTATCTTTTTTGCATGTGTCTATAGAGGTTTGTAGAGAAGAGCCTGAGAATAGGCATGAACTCCCCTGTGTATGAAGCTCATGAAATTCTATACTCTCATACTCGCCCACATTCTGTCTTTGGCAATTGGCTAAACATTTTAGCTGATTTCCTCTAACTGGATTTATTGGCTTCTTATATAAATAGTCTACATATACTTTCTTAAGACTGGAATAAACTTAAAATTATCAGTTCCAACTTGCCATTTGATAGATGGGGGCTTTAAATCTCACAAAAATAAACTGACTTAACTCTAAGGTGCAGGTCCAGCTGTAGTTACCTAAGTCCAATGTTCTTCCATTTTTCCGTGTTACAGATGTTTCTAAGGAAAATGTATGTGTCTATTTCTTCCTTATATTTATATTCCTAGCACCTATAAATATGTCATGCACGTAGTAGATACTCAATTAACGTTTACTTAATAAGTGTTTAATTCTACCAAATATATTTAGTCATCATTCAATCTCACCCTTCAAAACAAAATTTATGAAACTCAGGGAATAAACTAGAATAAGTTAAAATAAAAAGGGAAAACATACAACAGATATTATTATCTGATTTATGAATAGAACAAGGCAATTGTCTATATAATGTGATTAAGTATTATTGCTCCCATTCCTAAATCATCTGCTAACGTCTCTATTCTATGAAAGGACATTCAATTCTTTCTTTTAACATATCCCTTTAGAGTTATTAAAATAAAAATACCCCCTAGAGAAGAATGAATCATAAAAATCTAGTTTACACTAATTGCGTTTATTGGATCCAGTAGAAAAAAAAAAAGCAAGGGTAATTGAGAGCATTGTTAGTTACTGGGATTGGGGATTGGGGAAGTGAAACATGAATGATCTTTTATTGAATACATAATATGTACTTGCAACTTTACATGCATTTTTTAATGTTAAAAAATTAGCCAAATTCTTTTTATAGCCATCTTTCTGCAAAAAAAAAAAAAAAAAAAAAAAAATACTGGTCCTCAGAAATGTTTGCCAACTTGCTCTGGTTACTACATGGAGTTAATGAATGAATGAACTAGAATTCATAGCCCCCTCCAGTATCTTGTATTTTCTCATTATTCTGAAATGCCTGCCTGAGGTAAGGAATATGAAAATGTAGAAGAGGAAGTACAGAGATTGGACTTAGAAAATTGTTCTTTGTCACTGTGCTAGACAGGAATTTAACTGAAAAAAATAACTAGAGATGAATGAAGATATAAAGATATACCTTTAAATTCTGACAGGTTGAGAAGTTTTTTATTCTCTTTGGACTAATCTGAAGTAGAACAGTGAAAAGCAGGTTATCATCACCTTATTTAGCTTTCATGATATTCAGGTGTATTGTAAAAAGAAAACACTAACAAATGAGTTTCAATAAACAGGTGATCACTTTCATTTTTATGTGTTCATTCCTTGTGGCTACAAAATATTTAGAATGGCCGTTTATAGGCTTTTAAGAACTTGATCTAGCACAATTTTAAAGAAATTCAAATTCTTTTTTCCTTCTGTTTAAAATACATATTCATAGAAAAAGAAACTACTTACAAAATGGATTTTTAAAAATATGTCTGACAAAAATAGACCTCTCTCTCTTTTGATCTGAATAAAGCAGCTTTGCTGCATTCCTTCTTTCCATATAAAGGGATGAAGTAGTGAATTGTTAATCATTTTCATGCCCTGTGACTATCAACATTCTTTAATTATCCTGTTAATCAGTGTAAATGTCACCTGTTACAATATTCATACACTGTATCTATGTCATCCATTAGTCCAATTAATTTAAAACTCAGTTATTTATTGATTCATAAAATAACTGGATACAGTTCATATACCTCTATAAGACTTGCTGAATTAAAATTTTGTATCTGAGCTATATTTATCTTTCTTTTACTGGCCTACCCTCAAGTTAGAAAACTCCAGATTTTTTGATGTCCTTATTCTTTATTTTGTCTTGCTAGTCATCATTTTAAAAAGTGTAATAGGCTTTTACTCTTAAAGTTAGGTAAAATAGGAAACAACAATAAATAAAACAAAGTTCTGCTTTCACGGAACTTACTTTTTAGGGGAAGAAGACAGACTATTACAAGAAATGGAGCAAATGAGTAAATTATATAGTATGTTGGAAGGTAATAATATATACGGGAAAAACAGAGGAGGAAACAATGTAAGCAATTTTAATAAGACGGTCAGGAAAGACCTCATTAAGAAATAGAAGTGAGACCATAGACTACTGCTACCTTCACAGTTTTTCGGAAAATCTACTTCCTTCTCAGTTTCCAAATATTCTTTCACTCTCTCTTCTAGTCCTTAGTAAGCATCCCTTGAATATATTTAGGGTATTAGAAAAAATATTTAGAAGCTTAATTCACTGGTGCTTCTGTTTCAAGCCTGGCCCAAATCCACAAGGCAAGGAATTATTATCCCTAGCAACCAGCTTAAACTAAAGGAGAAGGAGAAAATGCAAGGAGAAAACAAAAGTAATATTTCAATAAATAATTGTACTTTGGCAGGCGAGAATTCTACCACTGAATCACCCATGCACAGATAATAATTATACTTTGAAAGATTTTTACTCCGAAGGAGTTAATGTACTCAGTGTGAAGGTAAGACATATACATGTAAAATGACAGTTACCATCCAGTTGTAGAAAGACTGTAGATTTTAACACATTATTTGATATGGTAAATGACACACCAGTAATAAATTGTGATTTATTCTGATTTTATATACTTTTTATTTTCAAACCAGGAAGAAGAAATAATGTGATTTGCCATCTCTTAGAGATTTTCAAAGATTCAATTCTAAAACTGTTGTCTCTGCAAGCAACTGTTCTGCCCTAAAAAATAGACAGAGCACTTAAATAATTTGAACTTCAGCTTCTTCAAAATTAAAATGAATAAAACCTACTTTTCCATATTTTACCTCAAGTTGAAAATAATTTTAAAAGTCATATTTTATTTCTTAGAATATACTGTACCTCTTTGAATACCTTTTAAAATTTTATTCAAATTATAAAACTAGTATATTTTATTACTTATAAAATAATATAGTGACTATAGTCTCATATAATGTCATCTAGCTTTCTCGTATTCAGATAAACAGATGTCTTAACTATGATACTTGATTAACTATTTTCTCCTTAAATTCATCCAGGGGACATTTTTTTTTTTTGAGAAATTAAGAGAGAAGTAATTGTATACTTTGTTTTCATGCTAATAATTTTTCAGTTACCTATAAATCTTGAACTAGTATGAAACCATATCATATGATTTAACAGTTACTTTGCTAAACAGATAATTAAATTTTATAATTAATTTTATATTTTCAGTATTTGAACAAAATGGGGATTTTGATTGTTTCCGTTTTATTCAAGTAGTCCATCTTTTCTAAAACAGGACAAATTCATCTAAAAATGTATAGTTATACATCACTTGTACATCACTAGTACTCTAAAATTTCTTCCAAAGTATACTACAGCTGTATGAAAAGTTAAGTCATCAATTGTTTCTATTATGTGGTGGAGAGATGCATATATGAGTGCTGGAAATTCACTGTGGGCTTTTGGTTTTCCTGTGTCTTGCTGAGTTTGCCAAGAATAAAAGGCCATGACAACTCTTTACCTATGTTATTTCTCAGGGTTGTGTTTGCAGCATGAAACTTGAGGGGTGAGGTATTATGGGACAAAGAGTAGGTTTGCTTATTGCTTGATATAAAACCAGTAGATCCCCCAAGGTTTGTGTTCTTCAACTGTGAAGAAACCCACTATATATGCGGCATGAGTGCTGCATCTGTGGGCTGCTGGGCTGCCTCATTTTGCCCCCATGAGACTCGGGGGCAAAGAGGAGTGATGCAGATAGGCTGATGGTCATGCTGCTTGCTATGCGGTGAATAATAAAACCCTTCATCTCTGAGTCAGCAGTCTCTTGTCTTCTGCTAGCATATGTGAGACTTAAAGTCCACTTAAGTTGTGCATAGGTTGTTTAATCCCATATCCAACAGTAAGCAATGTATAAATTATAGAAGACAACTACTAGGAAAAAAACAGATAGAAAATATAGTCCCTTTCCAGGATTCATTCATGTAACACATCTATATTCACAAATAACCATGCAGTAAGGAAACTCTCCCCAAATACTGCATAACATGAGAAATATGTCTCTTTAACTTATAGTTCCACATGGTAGTTTGCCAGATAAAATTGTATTATGTTTTTTTATCCTTTAGGTATATAAACAGCTTTTGAAAGCTGTTTTCTTTTATAGCATTACATTTGGGTGGTAACATTCAGTGCAGTAACACCAAAGCATTTGAGAAATCATTCTGTAGAAAGCAATCTTTAGCACTATGAGCCTATGATAACTTACACGGTTAATCTACTGTAAATTTTCACTCATTAAAAACAGACAGTGTCCTACTTAGTAGTCAGAAAACAATTTGAAGTCAAGTTCCTTATTTCAAAATAATTACAAAGAAATGTTGACAAAATAAATTGAAATATTCACTTTGGTCTGCTGTTTGATATATCTGAGATAAAATAGCTTTTTAGCTAAGAAAGAAAAATTAAATTTATTTTTACAAAAGGTATCTAGAGCACTTAATATTTTCCTAATCCATACTCCTTTATTTTCTTTTGAAGATGCACTGAGCTTCATTAATTGGAAGAAAGCCCATAGAGGCAGCTTGCTTTAAATTCAAGCTTTTCTCTCTCAGCTAAATTGATTTTTGGTGTTTATAACCAGTGCCCATAATATTAGCCACCATGGACTGACTTTAACTTTTTTATAGTCATTATTGTATTTACTGTTTCTGTAATCATGATAAATATAGCAGAACCCACTAAATACTTTACTAAGGACAGAGCGATCTGCTACAAAATAGGAGAGAATAAATTGGAGGGAATAAAAATAAATTAATAAGGATGTTGTCTGACAACTTTAACAGCATGGTAATAATAACATCTATTGAAACTACAACTTATATTTTTAGTAAACAAAGACATAAACTCTCAAATTTTAAAACCCCAACAAGAGCAAGCAGGCATCTTCTAGCTAGGATATTTATGCTTTAAAACCCTAATACTGCAGCTGGAGAACAACAGAGTAACAAAAATCAACGACAGAAGAAAATGCTCTGTCTCAATGAAGATAATCTTCTGGACAGTGTGCAGCCAGGAAATGGTAATATTGCTCACATAAATTCCAAGAGGCCTATGAAATCATATTCCACCTGTCATTTCGGACTTTGCACATTTTACTGGAATTTTCTCTGCTAAATGATGTACAATAAGCACAGAAATAAATTCTGGTATATGACTAGGTCATTAACTGTAAGTAGCACAGGCAGAAATGATTAAGTTGGTGAGCTGAGAACCAGAAGGATTTAAAAAATAACCCAGATAGCCTGAAATTCCAGTCATAGTGGAATGTTTACATGTTGGCATTCTAATACCAGAGACAAAAATGCCTCTGGTGGTGAAACAAGCCACTTTTGTTGTTTCAATCAGAGTATATAAAAAGCATGTATGGAATTTAGAGGTTTCGATAGATAGCTGGGGAGAAATGGGGCCAGGGAGAGAAATGGCAAGACTTTCAGTAATTAAATAGTAGGTATGTAGAGAAGGGAGTTGTAACAGTAATGATAGAATATTTTTGTTTGGAATGCCATGTCACTATTTTTAACCAGCTAGTATTTTCTTAACCTCAGGATTAGCTTCTCACATTTAGTATGCATTTCTAATAACATTAGAAAGCAGGGGCAACTTTGTAGAGTGCCCTTGTATTTGAGACAAATTACATTTATAATAATTTGAACATATCTCAAGATACGCCTAAAGCAATGCAAATGTAATTGATATGGTGTGCATAGTAAAAAGATAAATTCTAAGCTCTTAAGACTATCTTTGCACAATAAATAATTTCTGCGGTTATCACCTCTGGATACAAGGATGATATTTTGTGGGGATGTTTGTAACCCTTACCACAGTTGTAATAAAAACACATTTGAGAATATGTATTTACTATTAGAGTTTCTGACGCTGTTACATGGAGTGTTCGGTCGATATTTGTTAAATGACTATTGTGTAATGGACCTGCGTAGAGTGAAGAAGCATGTAGAGGGTCCATGAGAAATGAGTGCAGAATCAAAGAATGAAGAAATTTGGCTCCTGGTCACATCAGTCCTAGATAGTCATCAGTGTGTCGCATGGAAGGCTAAGTTCTGCACAGAGCTTTTTGCTTTGTGTGACAGCAGGGCATCATATACACATATTTCACATTCTTTGCTGAATTGTGTTGCTTCCATTACGTTATTCATTTTGTACATTAGTTCTTTCAACTAATGTACAACTGATTTTTTAATAGAATTCCTGTTAAGGTTTTAGGAGAAGATTTTGATGAAGTTAGGTATAGTTTCATATAGACAGCATAGTGTCAGTTGTTAACTTAAGAATATCAGTTCTGAAGCCACATTGTCTGAGGTCAAATGTCTTTCTGTTATTGCCTAAGTAGGTGAATATGCACATTAAAATAGCAGCTACTACGTAGGATTACATTGGAAAATTATATGAGTTATTTCTTAAAGTTCATGAGCTTTGATATATGGCAGGTTTAGCCTCACAAGAGATTTAAATGTTTCATAATTCTTTCCCTTAAAATGATTACATTTGCCCTCCTCAAATACATGTCTAGGAAGAAAAATATTGTGTTAGTTTCCAGTTGCTGATGTAACAAATTACCATGAACTTAGTGGTTTAAAACAACACAAATTTGTTCTTTTACAATCTTATAGGTAAGTTGTCTGATATGGGCCTCCCTGGGCTAGAATCAAAATGGATAGTTCCTTGCTTCTTAGATTCTAGAGGCTGCTAGCATTGCTCCTGGCTATATCACTTTAATCTCTGCTTCTGTTATCACATTACCTTTCTCTGTGATTTCCTGACTATCTCTTATAAGGATCCTTGAGCTTACATTGTGCCCACCTAGATAATTTTCTCATCTCCAAATTCTTATCTTAATCCCAACTGCAAAGATTTTTTGTTTGTTTGTTTGCCATATAAGGTAACATTCACAGATTCCGAGGATTAGGATACAGACATTTTTGGGGAACAATTATTCAGCCTATTACAAGTATTGAAGGTCAATTTCATGAGAACAGTTTGGGAGTCACTATTTGATGGCCAGGCAATAAAGGCCCCCCAACAAGAATAAGTACTTGGAGAGATGATGACTGAGAATTTGCTGGGAACTAGCTGTTTGGGTAAACTGAAGGGGGAAATACAATACAGTTTCATGAATTGGAGACCAAGAATGGCAGAGATTTTTATCCTAATTTTCTAGTCTGTAGTCTTATAGTTCAACATTCTGTGGACCCTTATGGAGACATGATAGAACAAGATTTTTTTGCCTTCAAATGCCTCTACAGTGGCACTTATCAAAGTTGTTAATGTAGAACCTGCTTACCCTGGATGACTCAGAAAATCTTTCAAAGGGACACAGTATGTACTGTAGTAGTTCAATATCCCCCAGGCATCTGTACAGAAGAGATTTCTAGAGGTGCTACAAGTAGCACTGCCATGTGTGAGTTATAAACAGCTTAAAAGGTACCATGCACTCAAATTATATAAGTATCTTTTCCAGTTCTTCAGAGTTAACTTCACACAGAAATAGAAGCATTTTTCAGACTTGAAAAGTGAGTGTAAACTGTGTGAAATATAATGTGAGATTTAGGAATTGAGGATGTAGGGACACAGATACAATTTTTGAGAAAAAGAAGTAATTGTAATGTTTGGTAAAGAAATTTATTAAATATTGACAAGTATATGGATTCCCTCAGTATACAGAATACGGGGCTTCTTTCTACATCACAGAGAGCTGAAATATTTTCCTATTTCTTTGTAACTTTTAGTGACAGAGAAATCTCCCCAGCATAGAACTTCTTAATCAATAATCAATAATCAGATCTAAAGTTGAATACTCAATCTTTTACCTTGTAAAGGAGCCACTACTATAGGATGTGTCAGTTTTAAGTTGAAACATAAAGCATATCATAACTAGAGTCATTTTAAGAGAATTAACATTTATCATTAAAATGAAAGTACTAAACATAGCTGTATCTATTTATTCCAGTCATGCATATTTATCTGCCTTTACAATAAATTTTTTTTTCTTCTTCACTTCTCCTAATGTGAAATTTTCTGGTAAGCACTATCATAAATCAGATGAAGTTTAGATTCTAAACGAATAGATAAAACATCACTAGAATAAGCTAGAGTGGGAAAGTGTTTGAGAAAGAACTATGTCCTAAGTTTTGATCCACGACTGAAGCACCATTTCATCTTGGGTTAGTCAGCTTGGTTGTAGAGATGTTACTGTTTCCCACTCCCAAGTGTAATTAATAATACCTACCTTAGGTGGAAAGACAAATCAATTGGTGTGTACTGGAACATAGTTTTAAATTTTAAGTACTATGTGAATTTTGACAAATTAAAAAATCCAATTGAAATCACCATAAAAAGAATGTTCATCCTAAGCAATACTTAAAAATGATGATTAACTTTAGCACTTCACTTCTCATCAAGTTTTTTTCTATAAAACTACTCTGCCGTCAGTGGTAGCACAGATGTGGCAGGTAGATTTTAGTATTAATATCACCCTCTAAATCCGTATCAAATAACACAAATCTAAATAAAAATAGTGTACTTGTCGTGTGTATTCGTTTTCTACAGCCGTGTGACAAATGGTTCCAAATTTAGCCGCTTAAAAACATCCACTTATTTCCTCACAGTTTCCTTGGGTCAAGAGTCCAGGTGCAGTTTAGCTGCTTCTTTCTGGTCTTAAAAGACTGCAGTCTAGATGTCACCTAGGGCTGCCATTCTCGTCTGAAGCTCATAGTTCTCTCCCAAGTTTATGCGGATGTTGGCAGAATTCCTTTTTTTTTACTGTTATAGGACTGGAGCCCTCAGCCCCTGAAGTCATCTCTTTTTATAGGCAGTTCACAAAATGGTTGTTTGCTTTCTTCAAGGTAACCAGGAGAATATTTCTGATGCTTCGCCCTCTTTTAAGGGCCTCACCTAATTAGGGCAAGTCCATTGAGCAAAATCCCTCTTTGGATCGACTCAAAGCTAATTTGGAACCTTAATTTCATTTGCAAAATGACTTCACCCTTGCCGTGTAATTGAATCATGAAATTAATATCCATCATCCCCACAGATCCTGCCTACACTCAAGGGGATTGGACTACACCGGCCATGTATGCTAGGTGTCAGGAATCTTGGGATTCCGTCTTAGAATTCTGGCTACCACAGTATGCAAATGGAATAAAACTTCAAGCAAAGTTGCCTCTTTTCTACAACCACCTCTTAATCCTGTCCCATTTCCAACCAGATTATCATTCTGAAGTTCCCTTCCCCTCAATATAGAAATTCTGGAGTTGCAACTGCTACTACTAGGTTTCACTTTCCTTCAAGTCAGCATTTCTCAACTTTCTTCTTTCGTTATCACCCTCCTATGGTGCCTTTTTAGACATTTGCTTTTTCTAATCACCCCACATGAAAATTTAATACCACAGATAATACGTATATGTCTGTTTATGTATTATATGTATACCTGTGCTTTATACTTAAAAAAAGAGTAAAACTTCTTTTTTTTCTCCTAAAGAACCAGATTTTGCTCTCTTGGGTGCCTTATCCCCCCTGCTGAGCATGCATGCTCTAAGTAAGTGTACTTGATTCTACTTGCTCCTCAGCTCTGAATACAGCACCAAAAACAGTTGAACACTGCATAATTCTTAGAAATGGATGAATGCATGCATGCTTACAAAGCAAACCCTGAACTTAGTTAGAGGCTGGCTGTAGAATTTGTGGGAATTGTCCTTTTCCTTTTGTACCATTTCTTCTTTGTTACCAAATTTGAATTATTCCATTTCTGGCTAACATCTATACTCAGGAATGGACAGAGTCAAGAACTAAAATTTAGAATAGTCAATGTTTTCAAGTGCTAACAATCTAATGCATGGCTGTATAGAATGTAGCAACATCAGTGGACACTAATTAGTCATGTGTTTCAATTATTCACAACCTCCCTTTCTCCCAGGGTGTGGATAATCATTATGTCTTCTTTATGTGAAACATTGATTAAAAATAATAACTCAAATTGTGCTTTAAGACAATTAAGGCTTAATTATAACCATTATTTTTAATCACTGTTGTAATTTCCTTTACTAGACTTCTTGGCATAGATAGTTAACTGCTATAAAAACGTCACTCGACATTGTGAACAACACTTGAAGATGCATAAGAGTATTCAGGGAATGAACTGGAAGGAGAAGCCTAGGCTGAATGACAGAGAAAGCACTATTGTCAAGCTGGTGGAGACGCTACTTTCCCAGTGTTATACTGAGTGACACACTGTAAGTTCTGTCTCAGGTACACATACCAGGTACAGAGTTTACAGAATGGCCCTAACATGGGAAAATATGGATGCATCTTCATAATACCATCAAACACAAAATCAATCTGTAAAACCAAATATTATTACCTTTTTCCAGATTCTATGTACACCCTGTACAGTGAACTATTAGTGCAAGAAACTTCAAGGAAGGTGAATATATAATAGATGGCTGTGGTAGTTCAGAGTAAAATTTCCATGTCTGGTTCACTATGAATGTCTGGTTTTCATGCCACAGTGATCCAAACATAGTATATAGCATTCTTTTGCTGGTATTCTTTTTTTCAAGAAATACTCACTGATTTTCTGCTGTGTGGCAAGGACTCTTCCAGGTATTGGGTACAAATGGTGAATAACCGTGAAGTGTTTAGAATCTAGTAGAACACTTCTGAAAATTTAATGTGCATCATTTGGAAAGTTTGTTAAACACGGATTCCTGAATCCCACCCCTGGTGTTCTCTTTTAGTAAGTTTGAGAATGAGACCCAAGATTCTACATCTCTGAGAGGTGGCCAGAGCTGACATAGCTGGTCTACAAACTACACTTATATTAGAACTGATCAAAACCATCAAATAATGCGTTATGTGTCACAAGTTTATTCTGCTTCATTCATTCATTCTGGGCATGCTTCCTCATTCTCCGCAGATTCCTCACCCATCCTATCATTTCTACTATCTCTCCTTCCTTCACAATTGCCTCTGGGGTGTTTATTTTCACAATTCTGAGTTCTAGGATGACTTTTCAAAAACAAAACAAAACCAAAAACTAGATCTCTCCTTAATAAGAATTTCCTTTTACTGACAGCTTTTTAAATACTCTGTTCACCTTACTACCTTTATCACCAAAAGTATGTTTATCAGAAAATAATTGAGGATAAATGATGCAAGCCATGATATAGAGAACAAAATTTAGTTTGAAGAATCCCTTATCTTCTAAATATGTGAATTGTGGCAACCTTTACCTATGCAGTAAACAGAGTTTACTGTTGTAAATAAGCACAACTCGCACCCAAAATAATCTGACATATTGCTATACTTAATTATTTTTGTAATATATGCTATTTAAGCATGAGCACAAAGTGGTATATTTGTAGTGATAAAGCTAATCCAATATTTTATTCCTTCTCTTGTCAATGTGTTATTTACAAATAACAGTGTAATTAATAGGTTTTCTAATAAAATGCCCAATTTAATATTCCTCTCTTACCCATACCTTAAAGACGCATGTGTTCCTATATAATATACCCAAGTAATTGGGATTCCTTCTCTTAGCTCTAGTGTATGATAGAACAGGTACTAGAAATGTTTTTCAGTGCCTATGTTATCTCTGTATTTGTGTCTAAGAAGGAGGGGGAGAAGGGTGAAGGGACGTAAAGAGGAGAGCAGGGGACCTGGACAGTGAGTACGGTCCACACGATGGCATGATGCACTCTCTACAGATGAAAAAGGAAACCGCTAACCCATGAAATGCAGCTTGGGATTGAATGCAGCAGTGTGTGGATGAACACATGTCTCAGTTTCAACTGTGAAACAGAATGCATTAGCTCTTCCTGACTCCAGGCCTCTTTATTTGATCTCATTTGGCCAGGTATTCCAAAAATTAATGCCAAAGGCATCAGTGTTTAGTTTCTCATGGCATTTGTCACACAGAGTGTTCCAATTCACACAGAACCTTGACGTAGAGCAGAATTCTCAGAATTGACTGTGCATTCATAGTAGTTGGGAATCTTGTTGAAATGCAGTTTCTGATTCCGTATTTCGGGGGTGGGGCTAGGGAGTCTGCATTTCTAACAAGCTTACAAGTAATGTTGATGCTACTAGATCTCACAACAGTGAGACCTGGTGGAGAGCTTCCCTGGGCCAGGTGATGCTCCACCACTAACTCGTGGGGACCAGTTGAGAGTTTCTAGAGGCTTCCTACGAAACACAATAGTGTGGGACTTTCATAAGCGAGAATAAAAACTCTCAAGATTATATTTAAAGTATTATTTCAATCTTTTTTCTAGTCATGAAAAACACATTGCTTACAATGGACACATAAAAGCATGCACGTTCACACACATACACACACATACACACGCATGTGAGCATACAGGCAGACACAAACAAACAAAAGAAAACGAAAGTCAACCAATTATTTGACGTTACGTTCAAAACCAATGCTTACAACCTTTAGTTAACAGCCTCTGTTCTATCACTTATAATTATGGTTGAAAACAATGGAAATACTTAAGACAGGAAATTTTCAAACCTGTTCATTGTAGTTTATTGCTACCCCTTTTTACTAACTGTAGATTCAATATATGAAAGCCAAAGCCATAATTATTTGGAAAGAGGAAAGCATTGTGCTTCTGTATATATGATGAAAAAAAAAAAGGCTGAAATGGATGCAGAAGAAAGACAGCCCTACTTTCTATCCATATTTTCCTGTCTTCTTTCTAATTCTGAGTTGTATCATTTCATAAAAGAAAAGCTTTTATTTCTGGCAACAACCTATGTGGAAATAACCTTCAAAGTGCAGGCAAATTAATAATGATTTTAGCATCTTCTTGTGAATGGAGTGATCCTAGAAACCATGATAATTGTGGTTAAGAAAGACATTCAATTATTTTGTTGACATATTTTCTGGAAATATTTTTCATTCCACCTGGAAACGTCAGTCAGGGTTTAGGTCAAAAGGTCAATTGAATAGTATTCAATGATTTTTCCTTCATTTCTAGCTATTGAGAATAATTTAAGAAAGGGAAAGTATCAAGATATCCCATGCATATACCAAACTCAAATCCAAAATTAAATGAATTAATCTTTACTTTCTCCCACTACCCAACTCAGAGTTTCCATCTCTGGTCTCGGTCTATGTAAATGTTATTTTTATTTATACATCAGCCAGTGCTAGAAATTTGGAATTTAACCCTCTTTCCTACTTCAAATACCCAAGCAATCTTTCATGTTTGGCTCCTTAAATGTATCCTGAATAAATTTCTCCTCTCCATGTGTACTGTCAACCCCTCACTTGGACCCTCATCATCATTCCTGTGTATCATGCCAGGCTTCTTCTACATGGTTCCCTTATGTGCAAGGTAAGTACAGTCCTGCTACGTATTTAAGTCATCATCTTAGCCTATTTCTTTAGAAATGTTTGACCAATAGAGGAAAATAGAAAATTGATGAATCTGAGGGTCGTCCCATTTCTCTCTATACTCTGTTGATAGTGCTAACAAGTACTGAGCTTGTCAAAACACCATGGAAGGTAACCGGACAAAAAGCATATGAGCCTAGGAATTCCCCAAACTCTACAGACTCCTAACAACAACAACAACAAAAATGTGCTATTTCTCTTGCCATTGGTGTTAAAATATTTTATATATAATTC
Organism: Balaenoptera physalus; assembly: GCF_965194825.1. NCBI lineage: Eukaryota > Metazoa > Chordata > Mammalia > Artiodactyla > Balaenopteridae > Balaenoptera > Balaenoptera physalus. The sequence goes on along the minus strand of NC_138891.1, from coordinate 46,792,251 downwards.
GATACTACAGAATAAAGATTGCACAATTACTAAGGGTGTCTAGAATTCAGAGACAGTTGTACGTTAGGATAGAATTTTTAAAGTCTTTTAGTAAATAAGACCTTTATGAAATGAAGAATATGGCCCATAACAATGGTATGATAGTCTCAGTTATAATTATTTCCTAAAACATATTTACTGAATGTGTTTAAAAGTCTGTCTCTAGTCCTTGCAGCACATAACCTAATGAAAAACAGTATTATAAATTAAAAAATGGTATGGCTCAACATGTAAAGTTGAATTTTTCTTGGTTCTATAGTCTTAAGCCAAAGGTCATTCTAAGGGTCACCCTGGAGGTATGAACACTATAATTCATTCCTCAGGAAACTAGCCTTTCTGGGGTAACCATTGGGTTATAATTCCCTTTGACAGTAAACACACTCAGCTATGAAATGCTGTCTCACATCTTTCCAAGGAATTGGTGGTGTCACTGAGGGGACCAGAAGTAGACCATCTGGGGTTGCTCTGAACAAAGGCCATATCTGAAGCTCCAAACTGATGTTGTGTTTTTTTAGTTTTCCACTAATGTTAGGACTAGGAGGCCACAGGCTGTTTGTTAAAAGATGTGATGCTAAATAACTTATATTCACATTCCTCTAGTCCACTAATTATCCAATGTTTTATAAAATGGGACATTTGTAGAAATATGTTGGCTTACTGTAATGAATAGATTTTGGAAAAACCATCATTAGTGACATGTTAATTTCATGTTATTGACATAGACTCTCCTAGGTTAGGATGGAAACTACTGTTTCAAGGAATACTGTAAATAATGTCTTTAACCTTCTCAGCAGAATTTCTTCAGGGAAGAGAAGGCCTGCAATATTTATTAAATAGTGACCATATTAACCCCTAACTTGAAAGCAAGGCTTATAATTTCATCCTTTCACTCAACAGGCTATGAGGCAGGGTTCACCTCTAGAAACCTGGGTGGTGAGTTCTGGTGAGTTTTTTGTTCCCAAAACTCTCTCCAATATAAGACCAAGGTCAAGATCCTGTATGTCCCACATCATCTCCTCAGGAAACCTGAGCTCCTAGATCATATACAATAGACTTGGTATTCTATTTTCATCATCATGGGAATCCCAGTTCCCAACTTGTAAAAACCAAGAAAAACATGTATTTTTTAATTGGCATCCTAGAACTTCAAACACGTGGTTGGAAAGAACCAACATGAATAGTAATAACAAGCAGCAGTAATAGGTTACAAGGGAAAGTGCACACGGAATTAGGAAACACAGTAAAAGCCCTTGCAATTCAATTCATTAAATAAAAGTAATTGCAGGGATGCTTTGATTTGGTATTGTAAAATCATATTATTTTGTGTAAATGCTTTTATAATCTGCTGGGTGGTTTGAATAGCCAAGCCAAGGATAATTACATACAAATGAATCAGAGGTCAGCTGAAGATAAACCTGGAAAATACAATTAAATCAAACAAATTTAGAAAGTGTACATAAAACAATACATATTTATTTGTCAGAAAGTTTTGGAGTATTGGATTATTCATGAAATGAAAAACCTACGTGTTAGTGAGATTAAGAGCATCAAAATCTCTTAAATCTGTACAGTGCTGAGTGTTTTTATTTAATTTCTAGATGTGATGCAAGAAAGCGACTAAAATTCAGTGTCAGGGCTAGAGCTATGCACAGAGATAAAATAAAAATCAGTCACTGAACAAGGAAAATATATTCAAGTTTCCCAGGAGAAAAAAAAAAAAATAGCCTCACCTGGGGAGAGACCTGGCCACTCTGAAGAAATGTTACATAACACAGTAACCACAGAAGAACTGGCATAGATGATTTATGGAGCCTGAGGGAGATGCAAAGTATATTGAAACATAAATATATGAGCAGGTGGGAAATAGTCCTGAATATGAAAATAGATGAGGATAAACGGGAGAAAGCCTTTCATTATGTATTACTGGTTACAATTTAATGAAAAATCCAATACAAGAGCTTCTTTAGATGGAACAGTAGTATTTAAAAACACAAGAAGACATATAGAAAATAACTATTCATGTTAGGAGGAGAAAGATTCCCAAGAAGGCATTGCTAGTGCATAGCTTCAGATTTTATTTTATGGTCATTAGTATATAAATATCTGTAATTAGAGGAAGAGACAGATGAGTCAATAGCAAGATGTCATGCTTAATTTAGAGCTTTAGCATTACACAGCCTTACTCTAACTTTAGGCTCTTTTCCAGGGAATAGTTTTAGTCCTGCACATACAAATGCTTCTGTATTTGGTATAATATGTGACAATTTTTCAAAAATAAAAAAAGCACTGCTGCTACCACTAAATGGCTTAAGATAAAACAGTTTATCTTTTTAAGTAGGTAAATAAATAACACACATACTTCAAATGATAAAAAAGTATTGGATTGGGGAAATATAAAAGGAGCTCCTGAAAAATCTGACTTGTGGATTAATATAAAATATGTGCCCTGGTTAACTGATGAATATGCTTATGTAACATGAAGGACTATGAATTACTCTAAAGGACTAGATATTTCAAAAATGTTCTAAATTCTCTTAATGGCTCCAATATACCTTTAACAAACTTTTTTCTTACCCTGATTCTTCAGGACAATTTAAAGTGACAAAAGGACCCTTAGAAACTCTTTATCTTCCATCTCTTCAAAGCCCACTTGACTCTGTTTTGTTTTTTTTTTTTTAACATCTTTATTGGAGTATAATTGCTTTACAATGGTGTGTTAGTTTCTGCTTTATAACAAAGTGAATCAGTTATACATATACATATGTTCCCATATCTCTTCCCTCTTGCATCTCCCTCCCTCCCACCCTCCCTATCCCACCCCTCTAGGTGGTCACAAAGCACCGAGCTGATCTCCCTGTGCTATGCGGTTGCTTCCCACTAGCTATCTATTTTACGTTTGGTAGTGTATATATGTCCATGCCACTCTCTTACTTTGTCACAACTTACCCTTCCCCCTCCCCATATCCTCAAGTCCATTCTCTAGTAGGTCTGTGTCTTTATTCCTGTCTTGCCACTAGGTTCTTCATGACCTTTTTTTTTTTTTTCCCTTAGATTCCATATATATGTGTTAGCATACTGTATTTGCTTTTCTCTTTCTGACTTACTTCACTCTGGATGACAGACTTGAACTCCACTTGACTCTTCTAATGCAGCTTTTTAGACAATTAGACTATTATAACAAAAAGGTGTCAATATCCAGTTAAGTTGAACTCAACTGTGATATTCCACAGTTCTGGAGGCAAAACTGCTTAGCATGCAGTCAAATAAAATTGCTCAGGTATGCTTGAAGAAGGAGCTAGTCATCAATATTGTTATTAGTGGTGATACAGAGATTTCTTCCTTAAAAATGTATAATGGATAAACATTGCTAAAAACTGTTATTCTTTTTAATATATTTTAGTTCTATAGGTTTTTGAAAAGAGACAGATCTGGATGTCAAAGAGGCTCAGTCCCCACCCCATTTTCCACACACAAGAAAAACTTTTAGTAATTTAGTAGAAAGTTGGCTTGGCTGATCCAAGTTAGCTTAGTAGAAGAACAGGCTGATTCTAGCTGCAAATTCTAGAGGCTCTTCTTTCTCAGAAGTTCCCCTCCTCTACTAGAGAGCTTCTGTTGTTATAGTCACACAGAGGTTTCTCATCCTCTGCCCCTAAACATAGAGTGAGAATTACGAGGAAGGGTTCCTCTTAACTGAAAAGTTGACTTTAATGCAAACAGCCTATCTGTGTCTGGAATAAGCTGTGCAGTTTATATAAGTAAAATATAGATTTGATAAATTAGAGGTTTTATTACCTCTCTGCTAGTAAATTTTTTCCCCAGTAAACCTCATTTTATATTTGCCCATATGGCATTAGTGGCGTGACTTAGTCCCTTGTGCTAATATAACAGAAATACCATAGACTGAGTGGCTTAAACCACAAATATTTATTTCTCACAGTTCTGGAGGCTGGGAAGTCCAAGATCAATGTGCCAGCTGACTCGGTATCTGGTGAAAACTTGCTTCCTGGTTCATAGACAACCATCTTCTTACTCTGTCCTCACATGGTGAAAAAAAATGAAAGAACTCTCTGGGTCGCTTTTGTGAGAGCACTAATCCTATTCAGTAGGACTCCATTCTCATGACCTAATCACCTCCCAAAGGCCCTCATCTCCTAATTCCATCACATTGGATGTTAGTATTTCAACACATGGATTTTAGAGGAAAAACATTCAGTCCATAACATACTGCATATCTATAACTCCTATAAAAGATGGGTAATGGCCATAAAAGGATATACTTCTGTTGTATCAATGTTATTGTTTTTGAAAATAGTGTCTGTCCAACCCACATACACCACACCATTGTGGAAAATATTCCTTCTAGGGACAGTGGCAGGTCATAGGAAATGCTGGTGACTGAGTTCTGCAGGTTTCCAAGTGAGTAGAATAGCTTTGAAGTGTCCCAACTCAGCATTTTCCAGAAGGGCCACTGAGACATCCGTCCTAAACCTTGTAGAGAGCAACATAGGTGTGATGGCTGGTAGCCCCAGAGGAAGTATGGCAGCCACAGGGTGTGCTAGACGAGGACCATCAAAGCCTCAGACAGCTTTGCTCCAGACCCTAAGGGTAATGAGGCAGCAGCAGAATAGTCTGTCAGCCACCAAAACTCCCAAACAAGAGGCAGTTGAAAGAGCATAAGAAACTTAAAGCAAATAATGTCCCTAAAATGTGCAGATCATTGAAAAAAAGGTGGATTTGCTACCAGAGGAAAACCCTAGGTAGTGAGAATGGTAGCAGAGAAAAGGAGGCCAGACAAACTGGAGCTCAGAAAAGTCCCGCAAGAATATGTGTACTCTACGGCTGATGGTTGGGGAAATAATAAGATCAATGAGACTAGCAGAGCTCATAAATATGAGGACTCGAGGCACAACCAAGCAGATGGTCTGATACAAAATCCCAGAGTGGATGTGCCTTCTCCCATGGAGCAAAAATTAAAGAAGCCAACTCCTGGGCTTTTGAGAATTAACAGGATGAATGAGGTAGAGACAAGCACCAGGTCAGGGAACAGATCTCTGCTCTTCCTCCCAGGGGAGCGGGTGGTGCTCAAAACATTCCTGAACTAGCTAGACCTTGGAGCTGACATGGCTTTCAGTTTACTTTGTGTCTGGTTTGTCCTTGCTCTTCTTTTGCTAAGCTGTAAAATTATATAAATATTGTAGGTGCAAGATTGCATAGACATGTTGCTTGGCTACAGACATTACAGGCTCTGCTTTTGTCTACTATGAAAGTTGGAAAATTCATAACATCAAATGGTCTGTACTCATAAAGCTTGCTAATATTGTAAAGTTCTAACAATGTCTCATCCCAGAAGAAGAGAGTGTAATAAACCTTTACAATGCGTTGAATTGTGTAAATTGTATGTTGAAGGTCTAACCCCCAGTACCTCAGAATGAGATTTTATTTGGAGATAAAGTCTTTCAGAAGCAATCAAGTTAAAATGAGATCATTCAGTGTGGGCTGTGGGTGGCTAAATCCAATATGACCGGGGTCATTTTAAAAGGGGGATATTTGGACACAGATACACAGGGAGAAACCATGTGAAAATGAAGGCATGATACTTCTACAAGCCGGGGAACATCCAAGATTGCCACTAACTCACCAGCAGCTAGGGGAGAAGCAGGGAACATAATCTTCCTCACAACCTTCAAAAGAAACCAACCCTGGTAACACCTGGATCTTGAACGTCTAGAACTCGAGCTTCTAGAACTGTGAGAAAATAAATTTCTTCTATTTAAGCCAACAGGTTTGTGCTTTTTTGTTATGGCAGTTCTAGTAAACTAATATGTCTTCATATACAAGATTCAGTATAAGAGAGGCTCTATGCCAGAGTTGTCTGGCCACTGAAAGTCCTACTGAGGGCTATAAAAGTTTTGATAAGAAAGTAGTCACCGTTGTGCCTTTACAGCTGGATATCAGAATAGTGTTGCTGTAATAACAGGCACTTGGGTTTGTAGCCCTGGACATTGCTAATGCTTTGTTTATTGTATTACTCTGTGAATAAAACCAAAATCAGTTTGCCTTTAATTAACAAGCCTGTTATATAACTTTACTCTCCTGAGCTCATCAGTGACAGGTCATCAAAATCATGGACAAACCCAAGTACAATGTGATGTGCTTGTGGATGCTTGGCAAACTGTTACAGTGACGCCTACCCCTGGGAAGATTCTGATGCTTTATTTCTCATATAAACATAAAAAGAAATAAATGTAGGTACTTCTTTAGCTTCTCCCACAAAATTCAGTTTTATTTTCATAAGCATTCAGTTATGAGTATCTTTTAATTTCCTTTGTGTTTTCTTCTGTGATCCATGAGTTAATGAGAGGGCTGTTGTTCAATTTAAATCCTTTGGGGATTTTCTAGGTAGCTCATTGCTACTGTTTACTAATTTCATTCATTGTGGTTAGAGAGCATACTTTGTATGACTTCAAGCATTTGAAATTTGTTGAGGGAAGACTCTAAATGTCAATTAGGTTAAGTGGATAGATAGTATTCAAATTTCTCTCCTTCCTGATTTTTTGAAAGAGAAGATTTTAAACTTCCATCTATAAATGTCTTGAATCTCTTTCCCCATTTAGTTCTGTCAATTTCTGCTTTAATTTTTTTTTTTTTTTTTGAAATGCTGTTGTCCAATCTGTATACATTTAGGATTGTTATGCCTATTTGATGAATTGATCTTTTTATGAGAATGATATGTTCCTCTTTATCATTCATTATACTCTTTGCCTCATATTCTATTTTTGTCTGATATCAATACAGCCACTCCAGCTTTTTTATAATTTGTGTTGTGCATTTTATCTTTTCCATCTTCTCATTCTCAATCAACTTATGATCTTATGTTTGAAATTCATCTTTTGCAGTTAGCATAAAATTTCATTTATCTCAAAATTCCTTTTTCTTCATTTTCATTTTGAAGTATATAGTCACTGACTAGAGAACTCTGCATCGGTAGTTTTTGTTTTTCTCTTTTCTTTCAGCATTTTGAAGGTGCTGGCCATTTTCTTTTGTCCATTGTTTCTAAGTCAACTGTTAGTTTTTCCTTTGATCTTCTGCACATGATGTGACTTTTTATCTTGGGTTGTTTTTGAGATTTCTTTTAACCTATAGTTTTTAGCAGTTTAAGAAAAGTGTAATTTGGTATGATTTTATTTTTAATTAACCTATTTTGTGTTTTCTGAGATTCCTGGATCTTTGGATTGCTTCTGAGCAATTACTGCCAGCCTATTACTAAGCCCTAATTGAGAAAAATCATTTCACTGAAAGAAAAGTTATGACTTAAATATTCTTATTATGCAGCAGGTCCTTTCAAAATTAAATTACCATAAAGTGGGGCAAGTTTCAGATAGTTCCACTGTGAAATGTAAACTATAACTCTAATTAACTGGACACTGTAAAGAGATAGCTGCTTCCAATTATACATTGGGAAACCTTTGAATAATAATAATAATAATAATTGAATCAATGGAGCACTACTTAAAACACTTGACACCTAACTGATAGTATGGTTGACTGATAAAACATCCCACCTCTAAAGTTATGATAAAACTAATAGAATATTATAGTTACTCATCCTAATGATAAATTGTTGATGCCCCAATCTATTAAATGCGTTTTCTTCTAATACTATTTCTAAAGATAAGGTAGAATTACTCAGTGTTGGACTGTAGACATTTTGGATCAGATAATTTCTTTTGGGGACTATCATGGGCATTGTAGTATGTTCAGTAGTATCCCTGGCCTCTACTTACCAGGTACTGATAACATCGTCTACCACCTCCAATTGTGACAATCAAAATATCTCCAGATGTTGCACATGTCCCTTGCAGGAAAAATCACCCCAGTTGAGAACCACAGCTATACACTATACATCCCTTAAAATGACTGATATATATCTTTATTCATTTTGAGAAGAGGCGGTGGGTAGAAAGAGGTGTTACTAATGGCCTATTTGCATAAGACTGTTGGTCTACTCAGGACTACCTAGCTTAAGTATTTGGTTACCATCCTCTGGAAACACATGCACAACTTATTCATGAATTTGATCTTCATATTATTCTTGTAAATGCCTGTATGAAGTGACACATATAAAGAAAACCATCTGGACTTACAAAGCCATTTAAACATGTTAGCTATCTTCTCTGCTGTAGCCCACTAAATCCGTGTTGTAAGCTGTTATAGTAATCGAACCGCCAAAAAGAATTAGAAGGACCAATATGAAATTTTCCTGACTTATGTAACTGCTGCTCTGTGAGTCTTCTCAGTGATAACCACTATAGGAACAACTGGTCCAACTCTAGTCAGCTATATAAAGTTACACATGAACATACATGCTTAGCTGATTCTCTATACATCCAAGAGCCAGGAAAACAAAGAGACTGTGAGAGGAAATAGTAAGTACCAAAGTGATCCTCCTACTTTAGAGTACAGTAAGTCCCCTACATACAAACGAGTTCCATTCTGAGAGTGCATTCGTAAGTCCAATTTGTTCATGATTCCAACAAAGTTAGCCTAGGTACCCAACTAACACAATCAGCTATATAGTACTGTACTGTAATATATTTTAATAATACTTTTTTTATTGTGTGAAAAGTTTATAATACTTTTCACACAATAATATATGAAAACTAAACAAACACAAAAAAATAAAGAAAAAAATTTAATCTTACAGTATAGTACCTTGAAAAGTACAGTAGTACAGTACAACAGCTGGCATACAGGGGCTGGCATCGAGTGAATGGGCAAGAAGAGTTACTGACTAGAGGAGGGAGAGGAAGTGGGAGATGGTAGAGCTGAAGGATCATCAGCAACAGGACATAGAGGGCGAGCTGCAATTTCACTCACGCCTGACGTTGATGGAACTCACGTTCGCATCTTTGGAAGTTCACAACCTGAAGGTTCATATGAAGGGGACTTACTGTACCTTGTTTGACCTCAGCAGATAGATAGATAATATTGCTCAGATGGTGGACACCAGGATAAACATAAACAAGGACACAGACTTTGCTTCAGGTGATTCCACAACCACAGTATTCTGCCTCCAGATGTTATTCATGGTGACAAAAAGACAGTTATTGGGTTTCTATGGAACACATCACTCCAAAAATGGAACAGGGACAGTCTATCTCTTCCATGCGTGGGCATGATATCCAGTCCAGGGAAATGGTAGGAGACCAGAGGAAGGTGATAAATCTCTCTCTCTTTTCTTTATAGATATGGAGGAAAAGATCCAATCAACCTTCTTTAATTTTCCAAGGCAATATCTCATAAGTTAACTTCCTTACAATGTTGGATATGTCACTTCCCATCTGGTCCAGTTGTGTGAGGCCTTATTTATGTTTGTATCCCAGAAAGTGTCTCAACTATCTCTGTAACCTGAAGTAAAACACAGGTGAAGGGGGAAAAAAATGAAATCGTTCCACAAACACTGAGGTAAGGAGAGGTGGATCTGGATTGTCCTGGAGGCTGATTTCCTCCCCTCTTTGGTAGGTTAGTAAAAGGCTGACTCAGCGGGTCTGACCTGGCACAATACAAGAATAGGCTGATACCTGTAACTGCTGTTGGATGTTTCTCCTTTTTATCTGGTCACCTTCTCAACCAGAGCACTTCTATTTTTTCATGTTTGTATAGCTGTTTCCTACTAGTTGACTCAATAAATATGTAATTATTATAGGAATGGGGGCTTCTCTGCTGAGAAGTTAGCCATGGTGGATATAGTCCGTATATACTCAGCCTTAACTGCAGGCTCAGGGTTAAACTTTTGAGACTGTGATGTTTTTCTACTTAAGCTTTATGTAAATTTTCCCCCAGTAAAGCCTATTTTATATCCACAGTGTGTGACTAGTGGTGTCTCTTTCTAACACTTTCATATCATTTCATTTCAATATGCTCATAATCATAATACATTTATATGTTACAAAGAAATTTTAATATGTTAACATTATTTTGAGTAGTTAATATGTTGGGACTGTTCAAAATATCATTAATGTAATCAATCAAACTTTAAACGCCCTTGTATAACTACAGGTATTGTGTGTGTGGGGGGGAGGGGGGTATTTTATTTATTTATTTATTTATTTATTTATTTACATCTTTACTGGAGTATAAGTGCTTTACAATGTTGTGCTAGTTTCTGATGTACAACAAAGTGAATCAGCTGTATGTATACATATATCCCCATATCCCCTCCCTCTTGAGTCTCCCTCCCACCCTCCTTATCCCACCCCTGTAGGTCATCACAAAGCATCGAGCTGATCTCCCCGTGCTATGCAGCTGCTTCCCACTAGCCATCCATTTTACATTTGGTAGTGCATATATGCCAATGTTACTCTCTCACTTCGTCCCAACTTCCCCTTCCCCCTTCGTGTCCTCAAGTCCATTATCTATGTTTGTGTCTTTATTCCTGCCCTGCACTAGGCTCATCAGTACCATTTTTTTAGATTCCATGTATATGTGTTAGCAAACGGCATTTGTTTTTCTCTTTCTGACTTACTTTACTCTGTATGACAGAATCTAGGTCCGTCCACCTCGTTACAAATAACTCAATATCATTCCTTTTTATGGATGAGTAATATTCCATTGTATATAAACTACATGTATTCTAATGAAAATATATTACATGACATTTCAACTAAATCTCAAAATGTTCATGGGTGTTAATACTGGCATTATCATTAAATGCTTTTGGCTGTAGAGAAAAAGTCAGACTGATTTGATACTATATTCTTGATAATTAAGATTATGCACAATAAAATTAAAAACTTGGGAAATGAAGTGTCACCTAATCTTGACTTGAAATTCAAATTCAGATTATTTTTCTTGTATCATTTTTATCATATAATAAAAATATTATCCCCTAATTTTTTACAGCACATGTAATTTTAGTATTTTGTGTTTTTTTTTAAGTTTTTTTCTTAATAAGCGAAGTCTTAGCAATGGAATATAATGAGGTTTAATGAAATTTCTATGTATATGTATTCTTATAGTAAAAGCTACACAGCATAATTAAAATGCACTGGAATATTACATGGTAAGAAGCTTTACAAAATAGAATATATCATATAATTTTCTTTACATGAAATTTTAGAATGGGCCAAAATAGCATAACAGTAGCTGTCACTGGAAAGTTGGGATTGGAATTGATTTGGAAGTGGCATGAGGATACTTTCAGGGACAATGGTAATATTTTATATCTTCATAGGGGATTTGGCTACACAGGTGAAATCATTTGCCTAAAGTTAGGCAATGTACACTTAATATTTTTGCATTTCATTTTATTTCAAAAGACGTAAAATAAATATTGAGTACTAAATGATATAAATGCTGTAGTTTTTAGGGGGAGGTTTGCTAATGTCTGCAATTTACCTTTAAATGCATCCAAAACCAAAATGGACTGATAGATAGGCATATTAATAGTAGGATCTAAGTAGTGGGTATATGGGTGTTCACTGATAAATTCTTTTAACTTTGCTGTAATTTTGAAATGTTTTTAAAATGAAATGTTGGGAAAACATAATAAGATAAGATAAAGAAAAAATTAGAATTGCCAGATGAACACAAAACATATTGACAATTAAGAATAATATAAAATATAATTAACAAAAGAAATCGTCATACCACAGAGCTCTGGAGAATATTGTAAATGCCTTGTAAGGTGAAGATTGCATCTAATTGTTACATGCAAAATGGAAACTATTATTAGAATGAGAAAAATGTAAGGTGCAAAGGTTTAAGATTTTTGTGAGATATATCAATTTTTCCACTCTTCGGACCTTCCTCAAAAGGAATATACAGAGAGGCAATTTTTTAAAGTAAAATACTGTGAAGAATACTACTGACATTAAGAAAAAAGAAAAAAATAAGATGTGAAGTCTAAAGAAAACAGAACAAATGGAAAATTGACTTTCTAAAAATCAGATTTGCCCTAATCCCATTCTCTTCAGAACGTCAAGAGCTCCTTGTTATGGGAAGTATTTAGCAGACCTTTGAAAACTTTCGGCAAAGTAGTGGAGTGAGTAGAACAACAAAGAGTGTAACATTGATCAAGATACAGTTTCAAGTTCCCAACTTATAAGACATTTTGTTGCAATTCATGGTTGTCTCTTTCTTTAAAATGATTGTTTCATATTGTCTAGCAGTTACGTTTTCCATTTGTTAAAATAATTAAAGCAATTCATCTAAATAGCTTTGTTACAAATCTCCTCATATTCAGCTTATTTATCCCTCCACTAAAATAAACTTAGCTGTAGAAGTAACTAATTTTCATACCTTTTATTTCAGTCTCCAAAATGTCTCCAACATGTTCTTTTGAGTCCACAGAATATATCCTGACCCCAGTTTTTAAACTGTAACTAAAGCTCTCTACCAATGTGCTTGCCTTCTTTTCTTTCCAGTTCTTTATAAATCAGAGCACCCTTAATTCAACTCTAACTTCTTTATGTTTATTGCTTTTATAAACAGAACAAAAAATTTGTGTTCACTCTAGCACAAATTTTGGTGAACAGTAGATAGATATCACTTGGGAACTATAAAAAAATCTGATTATTCCTTGAGATTATCTTTTAATAATTTTTATTTGAGAGGTCCAGTAATTTATATTTTAAGCATACATCATAGATGATTCTGATGAACATAGAAGTTTAAGAATGATTATTTCAATGATTTCTAAAATAATTTCCTCCCATCTTTATTATCTAGTAGTTCTCACAAACATCTTTGGGAATAGGTTCATTGGCTTAAATTATGTATGTTTTTAATGCATTAATTTAGAAAAATAAATATTAGCTAAAAACTTTTATATTATGGGTTAGTCTATGGAAATAAACAGAAATGGATAAAATAGGAATTATTGGCTCTGAAAGAATTCACAGACAAAAGTCATTTGGACCCCACTCTTTCTTAAATAAAAATTATCTCAAAATTCCAAAAAAATATTAAAGTGAAATAGTCAGGTGAATGTTTCAGGAGTGGGTAGAAGTGAGGGTAGAATTTCTTAATCAGCAGTACTGACAAAAGTTGACACCATATTAAATAAGATAATCATTCTTGCCAAAAGATACCTATACCAATATCTGCCTGAAATGTCAAGAATTCTGATATTGTGCCAATGTATATGTATTTGAGTTAGCATTTTAAGGCCATTTTTGAATTACATCAAAATAAGAATTTAAATACAACAAATGTTGGGAATTCCCTGGTGGTCCAGTGGTAAAGAATCTGCCTTCCAATGCAGGTGACGTGGGTTCAATCCCTGGTGGGGGAACAAAGATCCCACATGCCGCAGGACAACAAAGCCGGTGCGCCACAACCACTGAGCTCGTGCATCTCAACTAGAGAGCCTATGTGCTGCAAACTACAGAGCCTACATGCTCTGGAGCCCGTGCCACAACTAGAGAGAGAAAACCCACACGCCACAACTAGAGAGAAGCCCATGTGCAGCAACGAAGAGCCCGTGTGCCACAATGAGAGCCTCAATGAAAAATCCCACATGCCGCAAGGAAGATCCCACATGCTGCAATAAAGAACCGACACAGACAAATAAATAAATAAATAAATAAATAAATAAATAAATATTAAATAAATAAATACGTATAACGTATGTTATCATAACCATGAAAGTTTAGAATTCAGCAAGAACAAGTTTTGGAAAGGTTATCAGAATCTGGAAGTGGGACGTAGTTTTGTATTTGGAGTCAGTCTAAAGGATAGTGTTTTACTAGAAGGCCGTCATGGAAGACAAATCATGAAACTAGATCTGTAGGCATGATTAAAGAACCAGTAGTAGGAAGAAAATGAAATCTGATAATGTTGGGGGGGAAAACAAGGAAACCAATTAAGTGAGGTTAGTAAGGCCAAATATCAAGAACCATGATAGAATAAGGTACATTAAATCACAGGGTGAGGTCTAGAGACAAATTTGAAGAAATCAGTTTATGCCAAAATAATGTCTTTTTTGTCTATTTATTTATTTCTTTATTTTTGGAAGCCCTGAGTGTTCTAACCTTTGATGCATCTCTCTCTGGCTTACAGTAAATTAGTTTTATATTTCAAAGATTTGTTTTAGATTTCAGGAAAATAATATAGTTTTGTTGTATCTTGATTTCAGTAGGTCACTGGGCACAATTTCTCATATTATCCTTGAGAGGATGCTTGAATAACAACAGCTTGATGATAAGTGGGTATAATTATAACTATCTGTGTGATTAAATTTCAAGAAGTTGATTATTAGAGTGAGGTCAAGCTAGAGAAAAGATAATAGAGAAGAGTCAAATGGTGTTATGATATTTAATAAATGTTTAACTTAGATGATAACACAAAAATATGACTAAAACTTGTAGATAAAATTGAGTTGTTAATATTAGCCAATGAATTGAATGAAATAATTAGTATCAGTAGTATTTTTACCAAATAGAAAATTAATATGAAATGAGCAGTACAATTGTATATATAAACCTGAACCAATATAAAATCTTCCATCCAGGATGAAAGAATAAATTGACTAGTTTCAAAATACATTAACCAGGTTGGTAAAAAGTTCAAGTAAAAAAGTTATCTTAGTTATCATCTCGTTATAAGACAATAAACTTCACATGACAAGGAGACAATCTGGATCATTCGCTTTTGTGTAAGACTGACCACACCTGTGTGTCTGCATAGCACACTTTAATAAGATTACTAAAAAACTGCACTAAATATTGGAATCAGGGACGTGATAGAGAGTGGTAAGAGCACTGCGAACTGTGTCATATAAATAAAAGTTGTTGGAATCAGAGGTGCTTAGCAAAGAAAAGAGAAGACTGTTGGTGAGGGAAAGGTATCATCTCAGTCTTAATTTTCTTACATTGTTCAAGTTCATTAGTATTCAATGCACTGATAACTATTTTTCTGACTACTTGACAACACATGTAGCCTTGCTGTTCAAGTTGTCTTAAAATCATTGATCCCAACATCAAAGTGTAGAAGGATTTTAAAAGCTGTCATGTGAAATAAGAAATAAGCTCTTTTTTTTTAAACATCTTTATTGGAGTATAATTGCTTTACAATGGTGTGTTAGTTTCTGCTTTATAACAAAGTGAATCAGTTATACATATACATATGTTCCCATATCTCTTCCCTCTTGCATCTCCCTCCCTCCCACCCTCCCTATCCCACCCCTCTAGGTGGTCACAAAGCACCGAGCTGATCTCCCTGTGCTATGCGGTTGCTTCCCACTAGCTATCTATTTTACGTTTGGTAGTGTATATATGTCCATGCTACTCTCTCACTTTGTCCCAGCTGACCCTTCCCTCTCCCCGTATCCTCAAGTCCATTCGCTAGTAGGTCTGCATCTTTATTCCTGTCTTGCCCCTAGGTTCTTCATAACCTTTTTTTTTTTTTTTTTTAGATTCCATATATATGTGATAGCATACGGTATTTGTTTTTTTCTTTCGGACTTACTTCACTCTGTATGACAGTCCCTAGGTCCATCCACCTCACTACAGATAACTGAGTTTTGTTCCTTTTTATGGCTGAGTAATATTGGTTGTAGATTTTTCTCCTTCCTCACTTTAAATATGTCCTGCCACACCCTTCTGGCTGGCAGAGTTTCTGCTGAAAGATCAGCTGTTAACCTTATGGGGATTCCCTTATGTGTTATTTGTTGTTTTTCCCTTGCTGCTTTTAATATTTTTTCTTTGTATTTAATTTTAGATAGTTTGATTAACATGTGTCTTGGCATGTTTCTCCGTGGATTTATCCTGTATGGGACTCTCCGTGCTTCCTGGACTTGATTAACTATTTCCTTTCCCATATTAGGGAAATTTTCAACTATAATCTCTTCAAATATTTTCTCAGTCCTTTTCTTCTTCTCTTCTTCTTCTGGGACCCCTATAATTCGAATGTTGGTGCGTTTAATGTTGTCCCAGAGGTCTCTGAGACTGTCTTCAGTTCTTTTCATTCTTTTTTCTTTATTCTGCTCTGCAGTAGTTATTTCCACTATTTTGTCTTCCAGGTCACTTACCCATTCTTCTGCCTCAGTTATTCTGCTATTGATCCCTTCTAGAGAATTTTTAATGTCATTTACTGTGCTGTTTATCACCGTTTGTTTGCTCTTTAGTTCTTCTAGGTCCTTGTTAAACGTTTCTTGTATTTTCTCCATTCTATTTCCAAGATTTTGGATCATCTTTACTATCATTATTCTGAATTCTTTTTCAGGTAGGCTTCGTATTTCCTCTTCATTTGTTAGGTCTGGTGTGTTTTGACCCTGCTCCTTCATCTGCTGTGTGTTTCTCTGTCTTCTCATTTTGCTTAACTTACTCTGTTTGGGGTCTCCTTTTCGCAGGCTGCAGGTTTGTAGTTTCCATTGTTTTTTGTGTCTGTCCCCAGTGGCTAAGGTTGGTTCCGTGGGTTGTGTAGGCTTCCTGGTGGTGGGGACTAGTGCCTGTGTTCTGGTGGATGAGGCTGGATCTTGTCTTTCTAGTGGAGAGGTCCATGTCTGGTGGTGTGTTTTGGGGTGTCTGTGGCCTTATTATGATTTTAGGCAGCCTCTCTGCTAATGGGTGGGGTTGTGTTCCTGTCTTGCTAGTTGTTTGGCATAGGGTGTCCAGCACTGTAGCTTGCTGGTCGTTGAGTGAAGCTGGGTCCTGGCGTTGAGATGGAGATCTCTGGGAGATTTTCGCCGTTTGGTATTACGTGGAGCTGGGAGGTCTCTTGTGGACCAGTGTCCTGAACGTGGCTCTCCCACCTCAGAGGCACAGCCCTGACGCCTGGCTGGAGCACTAGGAGCCTGTCCTCCACACAGCTCAGAATAAAAGGGAGAAAAAAAAGAGAGAAAGGAAGAAGATAAAATAAAATAAAATAAAGTAAAATAAAATAAAATAAAGTTATTAAAGTAAAAAATAAAAAAATAATTATTAAGAAAAAAATTTTAAGTAATAAAAAACAAACAAACAAAACAACGGACAGACAGAACCCTAGGACAAATGGTAAAAACAAAGCTATACAGACAAAATCACACACAGAAGCATACACATACTCACTCACAAAAAGAGAAAAAGGGAAAAAATATATATATATATCCTGCTCCCAAAGACCACCTCCTGAATTTGGGATGATTCGTTGTCTATTCAGGTATTCCACAGATGCAGGGTACATCAAGTTGATTGTGCAGATTTAATCCACTGCTCCTGAGGCTGCTGGGAGAAATTTCCCTTTCTCTTCTTTGTTCGCACACCTCCTGAGGTTCAAATTTTGATTTGGCCCCACCTCTGTGTATAGGTTGCCTGAGGGCGTCTGTTCTCCTCCCAGACAGAACGGGGTTAAAGAAGCCGCTGCTTCGGGGGCTCTGGCTCACTCAGGCCGGGGGAGGGAGGGGTACGGAGGAGGCGGGGCGAGCCTGCGGCGGCAGAGGCGTCGTGACGTTGCAGCAGCCTGAGGCGCGCCGTGCGTTCTCCCGGGGAAGTTGTCCCTGGATCATGGGAGCCTGGCCGTGGCGGGCTGCACCGGATCCCGGGAGGGGTGGTGTGACCTGTGCTCGCACACAGGCTTCTTGGTGGCGGCAGCAGCAGCCTTAGCATCTCCTGCCCGTCTCTGGGGTTCGAGCTGATGGCCGCGGCTCGCACCAGTCTCTGGAGCTCGTTTAGGCGGCGCTCTGAATCCCCTCTCCTCGCGCACCAGGAAACAGAGGTAAGAAAAAGTCTCTTGCCTCTTCGGCAGCTGCAGACTTTTTCCCGGACTCCCTCCCGGCTAGCTGTGGTGCGCTAACCCCTTCAGGCTGTGTTCACGCCGCCAACCCCAGTCCTCTCCCTGGGATCCGACCGAAGCCCGAGCCTCAGCTCCCAGCCCCGCCCGCCCCAGCGGGTGAGCAGACAAGCGTCTTGGGCTGGTGAGTGCTGGTCGGCACCGCTCCTCTGTGTGGGAATCTCTCCGCTTTGCCCTCCGCACCCCTGTGGCTGCGCTCTCCTCCGTGGTTCCGAAGCTCCCCCCCTCCGCCACCCGCAGTCTCCGCCCGCGAAGGGGCTTCCTAGTGTGTGGACACCTTTCCTCCTTCACAGCTCCTGCCCACTGGTGCAGGTCCCGTCCCTATTCTTTTGTCTCTGTTTTTTCTATTTTCTTTTGCCCTACCCAAGTACGTGGGGAGTTTCTTGCCTTTTGGGAGGTCTGAGGTCTTCTGCCAGCGTTCAGTGGGTGTTCTGTAGGAGCAGTTCCACGTGTAGATGTATTTCTGATGTATTTGTGGGGAGGAAGTTGATCTCCGTGTCTTACTCTTCCGCCATCTTGAAGCTCCCCTCTAGAAATAAGCTCTTTTTACTCCAGAGTGCAAAAGTAGAATAAATGTGTAGATAAATCAAGAAGATACATTCTTATCTCCATATATTGAATAATTACCTAAAAATTCATCCCATTATGAGTAATATTTAAACAAAGGCTACATACATTACCGTTTTAAGTCACATGATATAAAGTAGATTCTTGTATCACGAGGAAAGTAATCTCACTAGCAACCATCAGCATCCATTTCAAATCTAAGATTGTAATATTTTAATTGGGTGAGGAAAAACCATTTGTCAAACAATTCTTTTGTCTACATTGAAATATTTCATTAATCAAATAATCACAATAATAGGCTTTTTAATAAAACCTGAATCCATTGACTCTTTAGCCTCTTTATTTTGTTTCATCTGTCCCCCATTCAGCAGGCAGCTACTGTTAGGATTCATATTTTTTTTTCTCTGTATTACCATCACTTGGTACTTAGTATTTACTGACTCAAATCACTCTGTTGAATTATAGATGACAAAGGAAACTTAATACCCTCAAAATTAATCTACAATCCTAGAATTTTTACCCCTAGCAATATTTTGAATGATAAAGTACCTATATGACTCAGAAAGAGAAGCACATGAACTCATTATTCATGGGTTAATTTATTATCTAGCAGAAATTGGGCCTTGGGGAAGTTAAATTTGAGGATTCTATAGTAGGGTTCATTACCTAAGGAAGGAAGTTCAGTCGTGGTGTTGGTGTTCATGTTATCCCGTTGGCTAGGGATACTGTTAACATTATGTATTTTGTATGAAAAATTGAGACAAGCTTAGTTTGCTCCACAATTTTGCCCAAGTCTAGTTTATAAAAATTAACAAAGATGGTAACTTTAAAAAACTGTGGTAAGAACAATTAAATGAAACTTACTCTTAACAAATTTTAAGTGCATAAAATAGTACTGTTAACTGTATACACAATGTTGTACAGTAGATCTCTAAAACTTATCCACCTTGTACAACTGATACTCTATACCCATTATAGAGCAACTCCCCTCTTCTCCCTCACCCCAGTTCCCACAAACCACCATTTTCCCTTCCACTATGAGTTTGACTATTTTGAATATGTCGTATAAATGGAATCATGCTGCATTTGTCCTTCTGTAACTGGCTTATTTCACTTAGCATGATGTCCTCTGGTTCTTCTGTGTTGTTACATATGACAAGGGTTTCTTCTTCTTTTTTTTTAACATCTTTATTGGAGTATAATTGCTTCACAATGGTGTGTTAGTTTCTGCTTTATAACAAAGTGAATCAGCTATACATACACATATATCCCCAAATCTCCTCCCTCTGGTTTCTCCTTCTTAAAGGCTAAGATTCCACTGTATGTATATTACCACATTTTCTTTATTCATTCCTCCTTTGATGGACATGCAGTTTGTTTCCATAACCTGGCTATTGTGAATTATGCTGCAATGAACATAGGAATGAAAATATCCCTTTGAGTTCTTGATGTCAATTCTTTTGGATATATACCTAGAAGTAGAATTGCTGGATCATATGGGAGTCCTGTTTTTATTTTATTTTTTTTGAGAAACCTCCATACTGTTCTTCCTAGCAGCTGCATCAATTAACATTCCCACCAATAAGGTATGAGTGTTCCGATTTCTTCTCCTCCTCACTAATTCTTGTTATCTTTTGCTTTTTTGAAATAAATCCACACATATACAGTCAACTAATCTTCAACAAGAGTGCCAAAATAAACAATGGGGAAGGATAGACTCTTCAATAAATGGTGTTGGGAAAAATTGATATCAGCATGTGAAAGAATAAAATTGGACCCTTATCTTATACCATACACAAAAATAAAATCAAATTAGCTTAAAATGTAAATACAAAATGCTGAAACTGCAAAATTCTTAGAAGAAATCACAAGAGGAAACTTCATGACATTGGTCAAGGAAATGATATCTTGGATATGACACCGAAAGCACAGCAACGAGTAAAAACTGACAAGTGGGACTACATCAAACTAAAAAGCTATGCACAACAAAGGAAACAATCAACATGGGAGAAAACATTTGCAATCCGTATATCTGATAAAGGGTTAATAACCAAAGTATATGAGACTCCTATAACTCAGTAACAAAAAATCAAATAACCGAATTTTAAAAAGGGCAGAGGACTTGATAGACATTTCTCTAAGAAGACATCCAAATGACCAACAGGTATATAAAAAAGATGCTCAACATTACTAATCATCAGGGGAAGGCAAATCAAAACCACAATGAGATTATGACCTCACACCTATAAGAATGGCTATTATGAAAAAAATTCTTTTTCCATTTGGATTGTTTTTTAGTCCTTGATACATAATGGAAAGAATCTGGACACTTCCTCTTTCTAGTAATTTTCCCCTCTGGAATTATTGCCTTTGTGTTCTGTTTATTCCACAGACTCAAAACTTGTGTACGTATTAATAGTTTGACTATATAAAAAGGACTTGGAGGTGCTTACAATAAAGAGAGCATGACATAGTCATTAAGAGCATATAATCTGGAGCCAGAATGCCCCTTAGTCAATGGTTGCTAAATATCATTTCTCTCCTCTGGCCACCAGAGCTAGATGTCCCAGGGGTGTTCCCTCTGTGGGCTGCATGAATCCTTCTGTTGCAGCAGGCAGACTTTTGTGGGCACCCTGGTCATTGGGGCGGGCCCCTGTCCTGGCTGGCTGTAAGGCCCTGCCTTGTGCAGCGCTGTGGGTGTTCTGTTGGGTGGCACAGGCTCCCAGTGTGGCTGGTTACAATGCCTGGCAGAGTACAACTGCTGTGGAGCCACTGGTGGGCGGGGCAAGCCCCTGGCACTAACAGGCTAGAGGCAAGATTCCAGAATGATATTTGTCAGCCCCAGTGTCAGTGTGGTAGAACAAGATCCCCAAAATGGCTGCAGCCAGAGTCTCCACCGGCAGGGGGCTCTCAGCTGCCTCCTGCCTCTCCAAGGTCCGCAAGTAGGTCTGAAACTGATGTAACTTTGATTGGGACTTGAACCCAGCCAAAACCCAGATTGGGACTTGAACTCACGGTCCTTTAATTAGAATCACTCACCTGGTGTCTGGACTTACTCAGGTTCTTTGTGTCTCAGTGCAGAAAGAATTCAGCGAGAGGCAAAGTGATCGATAAGAAGTGATTTTTTTTTAGAATAGGGTGCTTGTGAAGTTTACAAGTGGGCAGGCAAACGTTGCAGCTGCCCCGAGTACTTAGTGGGTTATGTTTTTATAATCAAAGGAAGAGGCAGGAGGAGGAGAATACCTTCTTTGTCTTTCTTGAGTAGACTTCACGTTTCCATCTTTGGCTCCTCCTCCAGGTTGGGCAGGGGAGTTTTCTTGTCCCTACATGGTCAGGCCAGGACTCTCATGGCACTTTGGAAAAATTACTTCAGGTCTCAGTACAATGAGGGTCTTTCACTTTGAAATGTCACCTTTCCATAAATGATTGTTTTTGTGTGTGCACAGAGCATGTTCTGGGGGTCAGTAACTTGATACCACTGGGCAGGTTGTAGGCCTTATTCTCCACTATTGTTTTATTGTTTTTGGAGCACTGTGCAAAGAGCATGTCCCAGGGGTCAAAGAGCATGTTTTGGGGGTCATTAACTTACTGAGCTCACTGGGCAGGATGTAGGTCTCATGCCACAATTGTTTTATTGTTTTGGGGGCATGTCTCGTGCTTCTGTTTCATGGTTTTGTTGCTAATCAAGTTAGTTTTTTTATTTATTTATTTTTTTTCTGAGATATACATTTTAAAGTAATAACTAGAATTATGTCTTATAACATTATACTAGAACATATAAGATTTTTAGAAATTTCATGTAATGTCTGAAACATTTATATTAACATATTTCCATACAAATAACCCAAAGAAAGTTTAGTATTAGTTGTTTTTTTGGTTTGTTTGTTTGCTTTTTTATACTGCAGGTTTTTATTAGTCATCAATTTTATACATATCAGTGTATACATGTCAATCCCAATCGCCCAATTCAGCACACCACCATCCCCACTCCACTGCGGTTTTCCCCCCTTGGTGTCCATACGTTTGTTCTCTACATCTGTGTCTCAAATTCTGCCCTGCAAACTGGTTCATCTGTACCATTTTTCTAGGTTCCACATACATGCATTAATATACGATATTTGTTTTTCTCTTTCTGGCCTACTTCACTCTTTATGACAGTCTCTAGATCCATCCACGTCTCAACAAATGACTCAATTTCGTTTCTTTTTATGGCTGAGTAATATTCCATTGTATATATGTGCCACATCTTCTTTATCCATTCATCTGATGATGGACACTTAGGTTGCTTCCATGTCCTGGCTATTGTAAATAGAGCTGCAATGAACATTTTGGTACATGACTCTTTTTGAATTATGGTTTTCTCAGGGTATATGCCCAGTAGTGGGATTGCTGGGTTGTATGGTAGTTCTATTTTTAGTTTTCTGAGGAACCTCCATACTGTTCTCCATAGTGACTGTATCAATATACATTCCCACCAACAGTGCAAGAGGGTTCCCTTTTCTCCACACCCTCTCCAGCATTTGTTGTTTGTAGATTTTCTGATGATGCCCATTCTAACTGGTGTGAGCTGACACCTCATTGTAGTTTTGATTTGCATTTCTCTAATAATTAGTGATTGATTGATTGATTGATTGATTTTGTTGTTAAGCAAGCCAATATCTGGCTTTGATGCTAAATGACTTGTTCTGCTTTATGAGTCTAGCAAACCTACATTGTTTCATGATTTTCCCATTACTTTCTTGAGTGATCATTAAGCTTAATGTGGTCTCCCAAAGCCCCCTAAATTTCCCTCTCTATCTACAATCCCCTAATGGGGTTTCTAAGCTAACTATTTAATTATCCTGCTCTATCACTATCAGCTCTGACCCAGGTGGCTTTCAAACTACTGCCTCTGTGCTAGGATTCAGAGCCTGTGAGATTTTTACATGTATTCTTCTTTTTTATTTTTTTTAAACAGATCTTTATTGGAGTATAATTGCTTCACAATACTGTGTTAGTTTCTGTTGTACAACAAAGTGAATCAGCCATACCCATATCTATATCCCCATATCCCCTCCCCCTTGAGCCTTCCTCCCACCCTCCCTACCCCACCTCTCTAGGTCATCGCAAAGCACCGAGCTGATCTCCCTGTGCTATGATTATACTTCCCATTAGCTATTTTATTCAGTAGTGTGTATATGTCGATACTACTCTCACTTCGCCCCAGCTTCCCCCCGACCCTCCATGTCCTCAAGTCCATTCCCTATGTCTATGTCTTTATTCCTGCCCTGCCACTAGGTTCATCAGTACTTTTGTTTTTTTTTTAGATTCCATATATATGTGTTTGTATATGGTATTTGTTTTTCTCTTTCTGACTTAGTTCACTCTGTATGACAGACTCTATGTCCATCCACCTCACTACAAATAATTCACTTTCTTTTCATGGCTGACTAATATTCCATTGTATACGTGTGCCACATCTTCTTTATCCAGTCATCTGTCAATGGACATTTAGGTTGGTTCCATGTCCTGGCCATTGTAAATAGTGCTGCAATGAACATTGTGGTACATGTCTCTTTTTGAATTTTGGTTGAAAAGATGCTCAACATCACTAATTATTAGAGAAAAGATGCTCAACATCACTAATTATTAGAGAAATGCAAATCAAAACTACCATGAAGTATCACCTCACACTGGTCAGAATGTCCATTATCAAAAAAATCTACAAACAATAAATGTTGGAGAGGGTGTGGAGAAAAGGGAACCCTCTTGCACTGCTGGTGGGAATGTAAATTGATACAGCCACTATGGAGAACAGTATGGAGGTTCCTTAAAAAACTAAAAATAGAACTACCATATGACCCAGCAATCCCACTACTGGGCATATACCCTGAGAAAACCATAATTTACATGTACTCTTTAAGAGCATTGTCTTTGTTTCCTATAGCCCTCCAACTCTCCCACATTTGTAACTTGTATTGAGCATTTTTATATCAGGCACTTTTCTGAGAACTTTATATCTTTAACATAACATATGTAATATACATAACATAACAAAACAAACATAACATTAGCCTATGGTTAAAGAGAAAGTCACACGTTGAGTAAGTGGGGATGTCAGGATTTGAAAAGAGGCAGATTATCTTCTTTGTCCTTGTGCCTCATCACAAACTTTGCAAAACAAGACAGCTGCTTCTGAAGACAAGGACATCTGAAAAATAGAACATCACATCCCAAAGTGTTCTTTGCGTATTAGTCTCTCAAAATAGTCCATGAATAAAAGAGTCTGTGGTCAAACATATTTGAGATCCAACAGATTTTATTTCCCACATACCCTTGGAAAGTCACAAAACACATCAGCATATTAAAGGCTCTGAGAAATCGTGAAGGAAAGAAATCCTTTATATATGTTTATCTCTACATTTTCCAAATTTTACTCATTTGAGCCCCTAGAACATATCTACTAACTTTTACTTACTGGAAAATTAGCCACAATATTCAAGAATACACATCGGACCATTCTCATCCATAAAGGAGTTGAGAAAATCTTTTGGAATGAAGTCAGAATGCCTTATATAACACTGTGTATGCAGAAACCTTTGTAACCTACAAAAAAAATGATTGATTAGCAATTTATAATTTTGGTGATCGTCAAGGAAGTGATCCTCATTCCAAACCTGAGAGGAAAGTACTCTTTTCTCTCTTTATAGATGAAACAGTAATCTCAGAAAAATTATGAGATGCAATCACGATCCTACAGCCTGTACACTGCTCATTCTTCCATATTTCTTTAATGGGCAGCATATCACCCATAGAATTGTTATATTTCTGATTTGTCTAATGTGAGAGATTTTTTTTTCTTTTTTAACCCAAACCCTCCTCTACAGAAGTGTTGACATTTTAAAGGTGCTATAGTTCTATCCCATTTATGGCATCAGTGCCAATTTCTCCAATTAGTCTGACAACACATGTAAGTCTCAGTAGGCAAGTTATCTTGGGATCATTGATCCAAAGACCAAAAGATAAGTACTGCTGATCTTCAAACCAGATATCAGAATGGACTTCTTAATTATAGTTGTCCTCTTTCCTTTTTATCTGTATGACACAGCCTTTCTTAACAGGCTTGAGTCATCTGCCCAGAAGCTGTTATCATTACTCATTAGAATTTCACATCGAAAAAGTGTAAACAAGTCTTCTGGTTTCTATCTAGAGATAAAAGCCTTAGGAACAATTTCTTTTTTCACACTGCTAGATTTAAAATTGTCTTTGCCATTTATTTAATAGTTCAAAACTTGCTTTTTTTTCAAAGAGGAAATTAAAATTATTTCCTATAATTTTTATCTTTTACTACAAGTTGATTTAATATATTTTCATCCCTCATTTATATATCATGACACAGTCATTTAGGAATGAAGATAATTTGACAAATTAATCTATTAATAGGTTTGTAATACTTCCAAGGACACCATTGCAATATGATTTTTCTGGAGTTCAAAGTAAATACTGAAGAAATGTGTGCTGAAATGGTATAGTTCTTTTGTTTATTTGCCCAGATTTAGTTACTTAATTAAACATGAATATAACCAATTAAATTACTAGTTAGATTAAAACTCAAATTTTAGGAATGTCTTTCTTTCATAATGAGGCAATTTGAATGTATATGCTTCTCAGATACAGTATTCAGATTTCTCTAATTCAATAGATTATCAGGATTTTATTATTTATCTCTCCTGTTGACTGACTTTTGGCCTTTTTAATGCTCTTCCACACCACTAATAGAGGATGCACAGAAGAGATATTAAACTTAAATTAGTCTACTTATTAGTCAGTCACTGAGTCAGCAAGGACCTGCTGGGAGTCCATAGTACACAAATTACAGCAATTTTGTCTTTGGTAATCACTTAGTGAGAAGGAAGCTGAAAAAAATTTTAACTATGCGGCATTCATTACGGTGTTTATGAATTTCAACTATGTATATTCTCTCTATTCCAATGTGTATTAGTTATTGTTAATATTTATTTATATCACTATGTTTAAGAGTAATTTTCTCCTAAAAAGAGTCATACTATAGAATTTGAAATATAATAATTTAAGTTCAGTATAAAGATGGTATCAGACTAGCATTCCTTTATAATTCCTGGCACTGTTTTCTGTCAATATACTGATGAATAGTTTTTTAAAACACTTAAAACTTCACCAGAATATAAATATAAAGAAAATAGTCAATAATTATACAAGTACCCTAGGACTGGTAACTACTGCAACCAGAAAAACTGTGATTCAAAAAACATAATCGTTAACACACAGTCTTCACTCTGGTGCACAAGAGTATGGATTGCTAGGAAATATATGGGAGATGTCTGCTCACTGCCTTCCCACCCCACCTTCCACTCCCATTTACTCAAAGTCTCTTGAGGTGTAATCTGCACCGGCCAGAAGAATCAACCTCTGTGATGTATAAGGCTCCAGAGTCACGTGCCATCCATTCTGTCAAAAGTGAATGGCTTTATTTCTTTCTGTGTTCAAAAATAACACGGTAGGGCTCAGTAAAACGGGCAGTCCCCTAATATAAATGACAAGAAAAGCCTATGGAACAGAGTATAGGTTTCTAAGCCTTATATTTGGTAAAAGAAGAAATCCCTGACTAAGGGCAACTGCAGCAAAAACTACCCTTTGTGCAGGCAGATACTGGATTGGAGACAAGGTTTGAGAAAGCCCTATTTCAGTCCAGCAAAATCCCAAGAGTTAATCATATAGGAGACACTGGAAAATGCTTAAGAACATCCTCTGGCAGCCACCTTTCAACTTTTATCCAGAAAGAAAAATTCTTCCTCTACCCATATAAACAGTAAATAAAGGTAAGAAATCTTCAAGATATTTTTGTTTACAAATGTCAATTTTGGGTGGAATTCACCTTGATGGAAATAGTAAGCATATTTTAAAAACAAACAAAAATAACATTAGCCTATGGGTAAAACAATAAAAACTTTCTTCTTTCTCTCTCTGAATTTTCTTTATCTTTAAAATCTATATCTGCAGAATATAAATAGTGGAGTATCCTGAAGTGCTCAAGAAAAAAAATTCTTACACTATTATAAGCCTCTGTTTTATGACTTCACTAGGAAACAAGATAATATTTCTTCTATGACTCAAGAACAGGAAGTCTGAGAAGGAAACTTTAGGAGTTTCAGAAAGTGTGTTTACAAGTCAATCTGAGGAAGTCTAAAAACAATAAAGGACTTAAATAGTCTGCAGGTAGGGCTGTTTTTTTTTAATGGTTATTTGTTTTTAAAAGAAAGAAGTTATGAAATAATTTGGGACATATAAATTCCAAATATACTTCCCAGTATTATACGCTTAAAATTTCACTTAAAAGAATTGTAACGTTGACTAACACTCTCTCAATGGTAAACAGTTCATTAAACCAGGTGTCTGAGAGGAAGATGTATGCTTGCTGAAGCACACAGCAGTGTGTTGGTTTGTTTGTCTTTGGTCAAAATATTTTAAAAAACAGGATATTTTATTTAAAGATCCAGATTTTCCATCTCTCTTAAAAAAAAAATGAGAGTAGCTGGTATCTGGCAATGTGAGTACTGGACCTGCATTGCCACAGGGCAGCCATGTGTTTGAGCTGGTTTATACAGTCCTTTAAGAATTGTATGAGTCACACCCACTCTTTACTCATAACCTCCCCCCAAGTTTCTTACACTCAGATTGCTTATTGCAAATCCACCTAAATTTAAATTTCTAATTTGTACTCTCTTTTAGCATAACATATTTTCTTGACAAATGTCTATATATTAGTTAAATCTGCATTTTTTATTTTTACTATTATATACTGCCATGTATCTTCAATTCATAAAGATGAATCAATAGTTGAAAGAGTTTATTGAAGTATAAACTCCTGAAGAATTTTAAAAGAGCAAGTTCCGTTGAGCAAGAACTAGAATTTCTAGGAATTTATTTTTATTTCTTCCAAGATTTTGTCAGAATATGAAGCTGATTAATGCTGGAGGGAATCATATTGCCTCTGATGGATTTTTATGAAGAGAGCTCATGGAGTTAAGAGTTTATAACTTGATGGTGAATCCTGGATCCTGTGTCATTGTCCAGTTGACACTGACCTGAAGAAACCTGATTTACACTTTGTTAAAGATTAAATGTCCCGGGGGTCCTCGGGAAGATGGCGGAAGAGTAAGACGCGGAGATCACCTTCCTTCCCACAGATACAGTAGAAATACATCTACACGTGGAACTGCTCCTACAGAACACCCACTGAACGCTGGCAGAAAACGTCCGACCTCCAAAAAGGCAAGAAACTCCCCCCGTACTTGGGTAGGGCAAAAGAAAAAAGAAATAACAGAGACAAAAGAATAGGGACGGCACCTGCACTAGTGGGAGGGAGCCGTGAAGGAGGAAAGATTTCCACGCACTAGGAAGCCCCTTCGCAGGCGGAGACTGCGGGTGGCAGAGGGGGGAAGCTTCGGAGCCACGGAGGAGAGCGCAGCCACAGGGGTGCGGAGGGCAAAGCGGAGAGGTTCCCGCACGGAGGCTCGGCGCCGAGCAGCACTCTCCAGCCCGAGAGGCTTGTCTGCTCACCCGCCGGGGCGGGCGGGGCTGGGAGCTGAGGCTCGGGCTTCGGTCGGATCGCAGGGAGAGGACTGGGGTTGGCGGCGTGAACACAGCCTGAAGGCGTTAGTGCACCTCAGCTAGCCAAGAGGGAGTCCGGGAAAAAGTCTGCAGCTGCCGAAGAGGCAAGAGACTTTTTCTTCCCTCTTTGTTTCCTGGTGCGCGAGGAGAGGGGATTCAGAGCGCTGCCTAAACGAACTTCAGAGACGGGCGCGAGCCGCAGCTACCAGCGCGGATCCCACAGCAACAGGGGCGCAGAGGGAAAAACGGAGAGATTCCCGCACAGAGGCTCGGCGCCGAGCAGCACTCTCCAGCCCGAGAGGCTTGTCTGCTCCCCCGCCGGGGCGGGCGGGGCTGGGAGCTGAGGCTCGGCTTTGGTCGGATCGCAGGGAGAGGACTGAGGCTGGCAGCGTGAACACAGCCTGAAGGGATTAGCGCACAACAGCTGGCTGGGAGGGAGACCGGGAAAAAGTCTGCAGCTGCCCAAGAGGCAAGGGACTTTTTCTTGCCTCTTTGTTTCGCGGCGCGCAAGGAGAGGGGATTCAGAGCGCCGCCTAAACGAACTCCAGAGAAGGGCGCGAGCCGCGGCGATCACCGCAGACCCCACAGCAACAGGGGCGCAGAGGAAAAAAACGGAGAGACTCCCGCACAGAGGCTCGGCGCGGAGCAGCACTCACCAGCCCGAGAGGCTTGTCTGCTCGGCGGGCGGGGCTGGGAGCTGAGGCTCGGGTTTCAGTTTCGGTTGGATCGCAGGGAGAGGACTGGGGCTGGCGGCGTGGACACAGCCTGAAGGGGTTAGCGCACCACAGCTGGCTGGTAGGGAGTCCGGGAAAAAGTCTGCAGCTGCCGAAGAGGCAAGAGACTTTTTCTTGCCTCTTTGTTTCGCGGCGCGCAAGGGGAGGGGATTCAGAGTGCCGCCTAAACGAACTCCAGAGAAAGGCGTGAGCCGCGGCGATCAGGACGGACCCCAGAGACGGGCGTGAGACGCTGGGGCTGCTGCTGCCGCCTCCAAAAAGCCTGTGTGTGAGCACAAGTCACTCTCCACATCGCCCCTCCCGGGAGCCTGTGCAGCCCGCCACTGCCAGGGTCCCGTGATCCGGGGACAAGTTCCCCGGGAGAACGCACTGCCCGCCTCAGGCTGGTGCAACGTCACGCCGGCCTCGGCCGCCGCAGGCTCACCCCGCCTCCTCTGTACACCTCCCTCCCCGCGGCCTGAGGGAGCCAGAGCCCCCGAAGCAGCTGCTCCTTTAACCCCGTCCTGTCTGTGCGGGGAATAGACGCCCTCAGGCGACCTACACGCAGAGGCGGGTCCAAATCCAAAGCTGAACCCCAGGAACTGTGCGAACAGGGAAGATAAGGGGAAATCTCTCCCATCAGCCTTAGAAGCAGCGGATTAAAACTCCACAAACAACTTGATGTGCCTGCATCTGGTGAATACCTGAATAGACAACGAATCATCCCAAATTCAGGAGGTGGACTTTGGGAGCAGGATATATTAATTTTTCCCCTTTTCCTTTATTTGTGAGTGTATATGTATATGCTTCTGGGTGCGAGTTTGTCTGTATAGCTTTGCTTTACAATAGCTTTATTTTACTTCACTATATTATAGCCTCTTTCTTTCTTTCTTTCTTTCTTTCTTTCTTTCTATTTTTTCTCCCTTTTACTCTGAGCCGTGTGGACGAAAGGCTCTTGGTGCTCCAGCCAGGCATCAGGGCCGTGCCTCTGAGGTGGGAGAGCCAACTTCAGGACACTGGTCCACAAGAGACCTCCCAGCTTCACGTAATACCAAACGGCAAAAATCTCTCAGAGATCTCCATCTCAACATCAAGACCCAGCTTCACTCAACGACCAACAAGCTACAGTGCTGGACACCCTATGCCAAACAACTAGCAAGACAGGAACACAGCCCCATCCATTAGCAGAGAGGCTGCCTAAAATCATAATAAGGCCACAGACACCCCAAAATACACCACCAGACGTGGACGTGCCCACCAGAAAGACAAGATCCAACCTCATCCACCAGAGCTCAGGCACTAGTTCCCTCCACCAGGAAGCCTACACAACCCACTGAACCAACCTTAGCCACTGGGGACAGATACCAAAAACAACAGGAACTACGAACCTGCAGCCTGTGAAAAGGAGACCCCAAACACAGTAAGATAAGCAAAATGAGACGACAGAAAAACACACAGCAGATGAAGGAGCAGGGTCAGAACATACCAGACTTAACAAATGAAGAGGAAATAGGTAGTCTACCTGAAAAAGAATTCAGAATAATGATAGTAAGGATGATCCAAAATCTTGGAAATAGAATAGACAAAATGCAAGAAACATTTAACAAGGACGTAGAAGAACTAAAGAGGAACCAAGCAATGATGAAAACCACAATAAATGAAATTAAAAATACTCTAGATGGGATCAATAGCAGAATAACTGAGGCAGAAGAAAGGATAAGTGACCTGGAAGATAAAATGGTGGAAATAACTACTGCAGAGCAGGATAAAGAAAAAAGAATGAAAAGAACTGAGGACAGTCTCAGAGACCTCTGGGACAACATTAAACGCGCCAACATTCGAATTATAGGGGTCCCAGAAGAAGAAGAGAAAAAGAAAGGGACTGAGAAGATATTTGAAGAGATTATAGTTGAAAACTTCCCTAATATGGGAAAGGAAATAGTTAATCAAGTCCTGGAAGCACAGAGAGTCCCATACAGGATAAACCCAAGGAGAAACACACCAAGACACATATTAATCAAACTGTCAAAAATTAAATATAAGGAAAACATATTAAAGGCAGCAAGGGAAAAAAAACAAATAACACACAAGGGAATCCCCATAAGGTTAACATCTGATCTTTCAGCAGAAACTCTGCAAGCCAGAAGGGAGTGGCAGGATATACTTAAAGTGATGAAGGAGAAAAACCTGCAACCAAGATTACACTACCCAGCAAGGATCTCATTCAGATTCGATGGAGAAATTAAAACCTTTACAGACAAGCAAAAGCTGAGAGAGTTCAGCACCACCAAACCAGCTTTACAACAAATGCTAAAGGAACTTCTCTAGGCAAGAAACACAAGAGAAGGAAAACACCTACAATAACAAACCCAAAACATTTAAGAAAATGGGAATAGGAACATACATATCGATAATTACCTTGAATGTAAATGGATTAAATGCTCCCACCAAAAGACACAGGCTGGCTGAATGGATACAAAAACAAGACCCATATATATGCTGTCTACAAGAGACCCACTTCAGACCTAGAGACACATATAGACTGAAAGTGAGGGGATGGAAAAAGATATTCCATGCAAATGGAAATCAAAAGAAAGCTGGAGTAGCAATTCTCATATCAGACAAAATAGACTTTAAAATAAAGACTATTACAAGAGACAAAGAAGGACACTATATAATGATCAAGGGATCGATACAAGAGGAAGGTATAACAATTGTAAATATTTATGCACCCAACATAGGAGCACCTCAATACATAAGGCAAATACTAACAGCCATAAAAGGGGAAATCGACAGCAACACAATCATAGTAGGGGACTTTAACACCCCACTCTCACCAATGGACAGATCATCCAAAATGAAAATAAATAAGGAAACACAAGCTTTAAATGATACATTAAACAAGATGGACTTAATTGATATTTATAGGACATTCCACCCAAAAACAACAGAATACACATTTTTCTCAAGTGCTCATGGAACATTCTCCAGGATAGATCATATCTTGGGTCACAAATCAAGCCTTGGTAAATTTAAGAAAATTGAAATCGTATCAAGTATCTTTTCCGACCACAACGCTATGAGACTAGATATCAATTACAGGAAAAGACCTGTAAAAAATACAAACACATGGAGGCTACACAATACATTACTTAATAACGAAGTGATCACTGAAGAAATCAAAGGGGAAATCAAAAAATACCTAGAAACAAATGACAATGGAGATACGACGACCCAAAACCTATGGGACGCAGCAAAAGCAGTGCTAAGAGGGAAGTTTATAGCAATACAAGCCTACCTCAAGAAACAGGAAACATCTCGAATAAACAACCTAACCTTGCACCTAAAGCAATTAGAGAAAGAAGAACAAAAAAACCCCAAAGCCAGCAGAAGGAAAGAAATTATAAAGATCAGGTCAGAAATAAATGAAAAAGAAATGAAGGAAACAATAGCAAAAATCAATGAAACTAAAAGCTGGTTCTTTGAGAAGATAAACAAAATTGATAAACCATTAGCCAGACTCATCAAGAGAAAAAGGGAGAAGACTCAGATCAATAGAATTAGAAATGAAAAAGGAGAAGTAACCACTGACACTGCAGAAATACAAAAGATCATGAGAGATTACTACAAGCAACTCTATGCCAATAAAATGGACAACCTGGAAGAAATGGACAGATTCTTAGAAATGCACAAACTGCCGAGACTGAACCAGGAAGAAATAGAAAATATGAACAGACCAATCACAAAC
This sequence comes from Balaenoptera physalus, assembly GCF_965194825.1. Classification (NCBI taxonomy): domain Eukaryota; kingdom Metazoa; phylum Chordata; class Mammalia; order Artiodactyla; family Balaenopteridae; genus Balaenoptera; species Balaenoptera physalus. Next base: position 46,758,786 of record NC_138891.1, on the reverse strand, counting down.
ACTGAAATTGAAACTGTGATTAAAAACCTTCCAACAAACAAAAGCCCAGGACCAGATGGCTTCACAGGTGAATTCTATCAAACATTTAGAGAAGAGCTAACACCTATCCTTCTCAAACTCTTCCAAAATATTGCAGAGGGAGGAACACTCCCAAACTCATTCTACGAGGCCACCATCACCCTGATACCAAAACCAGACAAAGATGTCACAAAGAAAGAAAACTACAGGCCAATATCACTGATGAACATAGATGCAAAAATCCTCAACAAAATACTAGCAAACAGAATCCAACAGCACATTAAAAGGATCATACACCATGATCAAGTGGGGTTTATCCCAGGAATGCAAGGATTCTTCAATATACGCAAATCAATCAATGTGATACATCATATTAACAAACTGAAGGAGAAAAACCATATGATCATCTCAATAGATGCAGAGAAAGCTTTCGACAAAATTCAACACCCATTTATGATAAAAGCCCTGCAGAAAGTAGGCATAGAGGGAACTTTCCTCAACATAATAAAGGCCATATATGACAAACCCACAGCCAACATTGTCCTCAATGGTGAAAAACTGAAACCATTTCCACTAAGATCAGGAACAAGACAAGGTTGCCCACTCTCACCACTATTATTCAACATAGTTTTGGAAGTGTTAGCCACAGCAATCAGAGAAGACAAAGAAATAAAAGGAATCCAAATCGGAAAAGAAGAAGTAAAGCTGTCACTATTTGCAGATGACATGATACTATACATAGAGAATCCTAAAGATGCTACCAGAAAACTCCTAGTGCTAATCAATGAATTTGGTAAAGTAGCAGGATACAAAATTAATGCACAGAAATCTCTTGCATTTCTATACACTAATGACGAAAAATCTGAAAGTGAAATTAAGAAAACACTCCCATTTACCATTGCAACAAAAAGAATAAAATATCTAGGAATAAACCTACCTAAGGAGACAAAAGACCTGTATGCAGAAAATTATAAGACACTGATGAAAGAAATTAAAGATGATACAAATAGATGGAGAGATATACCATGTTCCTGGATTGGAAGAATCAACATTGTGAAAATGACTCTACTACCCAAAGCAATCTACAGATTCAATGCAATCCCTATCAAACTACCACTGGCATTTTTCACAGAACTAGAACAAAAAATTTCACAATTTGTATGGAAACACAAAAGACCCCGAATAGCCAAAGCAATCTTGAGAACGAAAAATGGAGCTGGGGGAATCAGGCTCCCTGACTTCAGACTATATTACAAAGCTTCAGTAATCAAGACAGTTTGGTACTGGCACAAAAACAGAAATATAGATCAATGGAACAGGATAGAAAGCCCAGAGATAAACCCACACACATATGGGCACCTTATTTTTGATAAAGGAGGCAAGCATATACAGTGGAGAAAAGACAGCCTCTTCAATAAGTGGTGCTGGGAAAATTGGACAGGTACATGTAAAAGTATGAAAATAGAACACTCCCTGACACCATGCACAAAAATAAACTCAAAATGGATTAAAGACCTAAGTGTAAGGGCAGACACTATCAAACTCTTAGAGGAAAACATAGGCAGAACACTCTATGACATACATCACAGCAAGATTCTTTTTGACCCAGCTCCCAGAGAAATGGAAATAAGAACACAAATAAACAAATGGGACCTAATGAAACTTAAAAGCTTTTGCACAGCAAAGGAAACCATAAACAAGACCAAAAGACAACCATCAGAATGGGAGAAAATATTTGCAAATGAAGCAACTGACAAAGGATTAATCTCCAAGATTTACAAGCAGCTCATGCAGCTCAATAACAAAAAAACGAACAACCCAATCCAAAAATGGGCCGAAGACCTAAATAGACATTTCTCCAAAGAAGATATACAGATGGCCTACAGACACATGAAAGAATGCTCAACATCATTAATCATTAGAGAAATGCAAATCAAAACTACAATGAGATATCATCTCACACCGGTCAGAATGGCCATCATCAAAAAATCTAGAAACAATAAATGCTGGAGAGGGTGTGGAGGAAAGGGAACACTCTTGCACTGTTGGTGGGAATGTAAATTGATACAGCCACTATGGAGAACAGTATGGAGGTTCCTTAAAAAACTACAAATAGAACTACCATACGACCCAGCAATCCCACTACTGGGCATATACCCTGAGAAAACCATAGGTCAAAAAGAGTCATGTACCAAAATGTTCATTGCAGCTCTATTTACAATAGCCAGGACATGGAAGCAATCTAAATGTCCATCGACAGATGAATGGATAAAGAAGATGTGGCACATATATACAATGGAATATTACTCAGCCATAAAAAGAAATGAAATGGAGGTATTTGTAATGAGGTGGATGGAGTTAGAGTCTGTCATACAGAGTGAAGTAAGTCAGAAAGAGAAAAACAAATACAGTATGCTAACACATATATACGGAATCTAAGGGGAAAAAAAAAAAAAAAGGCCATGAAGAACCTACTGGCAAGACGGGAATAAAGACACAGACCTACTAGAGAATGGACTTGAGGATATGGGGAGGGGGTGGGGTGAGATGTGACAGGGTAAGAGAGTGTCATGGACATATATACACTACCAAATGTAAAATAGATAACTAGTGGGAAGCAGCCGCATAGCACAGGGAGATCAGCTCGGTGCTTTGTGACCATCTAGAGGGATGGGATGGGGAGGGTGGGAGGGAGGGAGATGCAAGAGGGAAGAGAAATGGGAACATATTGTATATGTATAACTGATTCACTTTGTTATAAAGCAGAAGCTAACACACCATTGTAAGGCAATTATACTTCAATAAAGATGTTAAAAAAAAAAATAAAAAAAAAAAAAAAAAAAAAAAAAAAAAAAAAAAAAAAAATTTCTAATCCCTACATAATAAAGCAAGTGTGTATTGTGGTTCTACTTATTTAAAATATCAAACTTTAAATATATGTAAGCTATCCACATGTCATCAAGTTTATTATCATTTTAAAGCATACACATTTTCTAAATATATAAATGTGTACTTTATAAATATAAAACACATTCAAAATATTGAGGAATACATCATAAATAATGCAATTCACTCCTAAATGTATTAATAGAATTTTGTTAAAGTAAATCAATACTGAATACAAAGAAACACTCTTCTTCACAAGGGACAATTAATTGGCTCTGTGATTGCTTAACAATGACATTCCATGGCCTTTCCAACAATAATCATTTGTGTTAATGTGGCAGCATGTGCAGACAGAAAGCCAGGTCTTCCTGAAATAACACCTGCCAGGATAACAGGGTTGTAATAGAGATCAGATCAGCTCTCTCTTCCATCTATCTCTGCTTGTCTTTTCTCTGCTGTCCACAACTTGTGAGAAATGTCTTCTTTTTCTCTTTTTCCCTTAATGGTTTTTACTGTGATTAGCCCTGATATTTTATTCTTTAACTGTCTGCCTTGATTCTTGGATAAAAACTCTCTATCAATTTTATTTTTAACCTGTTTAGACTCTTAAAAATGATTGAGAACAACAAAGAGCTTTGTTGGTTTGGTGAATTATCTGTTGTTACTTCAGATATTAGAAAATAAAATAACAGAAATTTTAAGTGTACTTATTGATTTGTTTCAAAATAATACCACATGTTAACATAAGTAACATAGTTTTTGGAAAATAATTATATTTTAAAAGAAAAATAGAAAAGTTGCATTGTTTTACTTTTTGCAAATCTCTGTAATGTTTTACTTCATAAACAGCTGGAATCTCATATCTGCTCCTGGATTTCATCTATTGTGATCTCAGACATCTTGTAGTCCTTGGAGAACACCACTGTACACTCATGAGGAAAAAAGAGTGAAAAGGCTTAACAACATCCGGGTAGCATTATGAAAATAAGTACTTGCAAATCTCTTCAAAGAGTCTTGGGCACTCCTAAGCAAATCCACGCCACATTTCAGAACCACTGGCCTAAACAATTTTGTCTCAATAGTCAAAGGATCAAGTTATACATATTAAACTATAACTCTATAGATTAGACTCAAAAATTTCAACTCCAGAAAATAGGCTCATCTACATCCATAAGAAGCATGAGGACTCAGAAGAAAGAGATGGCGCTCCAATTTCTTCAGTATTCTCTAGGGTCATTTTTACCACCATCAAAAGTACATGATTAGTTGTATTAGCTGCTTATACATTTTGGATATTAACCCCTTATCGGTCATATTATTTGCAAATATTTTCTCCTATTCTGTGGGTTCTCTTTTCCTCCGGTCAATAGTTTCATTTGCTGTGCAAAAGTCTTTAAGTTTAATTAGGTCCTATTTGTTTATTTTTGTTTTTATTTCCTTTTCCTTAGGAGAGGGATCCAAAAAAATATTGCTACAATTTAGTGGTCTAAGTTTTCTTCCAGGAATTCTATGGTTTCAGGTTTTACATTTAGGTCTTTAATCCATTTCAAGTTTATTTATTTTTTGTATATAGTGTGAGGAAGTGTTCTAATCTTATTCTTTTACATGTAGCTGTTCAATTAAAAACTGGGCGGAGCCCTGATTAGATACTTTTCCAAAGAAGACATGCAGATGGATAACAGGCACAGGAAAAGATGCTCAACATCACTAATCATTAGAGAAATAAAAATCAAAACCACAATGAGATATCACCAAACACTTGTCAGAATCGTTATCATGGAAAAATCTACAAATAACAAATGTTGAAGAGGATGTGGAGAAAAGGGAGCCATTGTACACTGTTGGACGGAATGTAAATTGGTGCAATCACTATGGAGAACAATATGGAGGTTTCTCAAAAAACTAAAAATAGAACTATCATATGAGGCAGAAATTCTACTCCTGGGTATTTATCTGATGAAAATAAAAACACTAATTCAAAAAAGACACATGCACCCCAATGTTTATTGCAGCATTATTTACAATAGCCAAGATATGGAAGCAACTTAACTGTCCATCAACAGATGAATGGATAAAAAAGGGGTGGTACATGTATACAATGGAATATTACTCAGCCATAAAAAAGAACAAAATTGAGTTATTTGTAGAGATGTGGATGGGCCTAGAGAATATTAAGCTTAGTGAAATAAGTCAGACATAGAAAGATAAATACTCTGTTATTACTTATATGTGGAATCTAAAGCATACAACATATAAATGTATATAACAAAATAGAAACAGACTCACAGATGTAGAGAACAAACTAGTGGTTACCAATGAGGAGAAGGAAGGGGGGAGGGGTAAGATATGAGTATGGGATTAAGAAGTACATACTATTACATATAAAATAAATAAGCAACACTGATATATTGTACAGCACAGGGAAATATAGCCATTGTTTTGTAATAATTTAAAAGAAGTATAATCTATAAAATGTTGACTCACTATATTGTACACCTGAAACTAATATAATATTGCAAATCAACTATACTTCAGTAAAAAAGGTACAAGATCAGCTACCTATTTTACAATAATGTAAACAGAATATATGAATTAACTGGTAAATAAATAATAGCGACCTCTAATTGTTGGATGTTAGAAAAAAGCTCCTAAGCACTCTAAAAATAGCAGCTTATTGTCAAGAAGCTAACATTTTTAAAGATGAAGAATCTAAGAATCAGAGACTCTACTGAAGGTGGTGTAGCTAACAAATGGCAGACCTGAGACTTGAACTTCAGATCTGCCTGACTCCAAACCTTGCCTTACATTCAGGGAAGACCTATCTACCATTTTGTCTTGTTGCATACAGATCTGCCTGATGCCTCTAAAATCATAATAATGGCATAATTAATGAAAATTCACTTTATGTAATACACATAAACAAGTCAGAGTCTTAAAAAAAGAAATGTAACTAAACTGCACTTACACTCACAAGTTGTCAAAAGAAGCTGACCGTTTTTTTCCTGACATTAGAATATAGGTTTCCTCATAAAATGGTAGAAAAACTGTAATCACAGGAAAAGTGGTAAAAACATGATAAAAAAAAAGAAAAAAAAAAAAAAAAAAACAACCTCCAGGTTTTGGCTTCAGATCTTCCCCTTCATTTCCATCAGGTTTTGGGAAAATGGCATCTTTACAACTGGTTGGTGTCTTGCCCAGGCCTTACAAGCCTGGAACTTGTGTAAAATTCCATTGGATTTCATATCTGGAACTAGAAATTGCATTTTTAATCAGACATATGGACAAGTATTAGGGAAACATTAATACAACTCAGGTAATAGTATGTATTTTTAGAAAGTCTAATTCTTGAAGTGTGATAACTGAAAAATTCACAATAGGTAACTTTAACTTTTGCAAATAAACCGGAAAAGATAAATATGTTCTTTCTTTCATTTTATCTTGAAGTTCTTTTTCTATTTCATATTGATTTTATTACTGTAAGCGTATTACATTATTTGGCAACTTTATAATTTCTTTGAGAAGATCCTAAAATTTATCATATACATTTTACAATTATAGCTTTTTAAAAATCTCTGAGTAAAATTCAAAAGAAGAAAAACTTGTTTAGAAAATTGTATAATGTAAAACAAAATACTTCTTTGGTAGCATTATTGCATTTATTCAATATATTATTCTCCAATATGCTCACGTTTAATGACTTCATAGTTTATTTTGAGTAACCATCTTTATAATATGTAACATTAAGTGTACATAGACTAACTTTATTAATATTTTATTAATAGTTATTACTCTTTATAAGATTTGTTTGTCTTCTGGTCCCCCATACCCCCCCACATACATACTTTACCTTATTTCATCACCACTGATATTGAAACAGATATGTGTTCCCAAGTCTGCTTTATTTTTTCTCCAAAAATAGTTTAAGAAAAATAGGGAAAGTAGTTAAATTGTAGAAGTATTCTATAGCTTCACATGTAAAGATTGTGATTCATCATTTATCTTTGTTTTTGAGATTCCCTTTGTTTTGAGATTCAAAGCTTGCTTGAAAAGAAATAATTACATATATTAGCCTATTTTTTTAAAGTGTTCTAGCATTTATGGGAGAAAACGTTGAAATATAAATTCCTTTATGAATTCAATTTTAGTGAATTAAGTATCTATACTTGCTACTTAAAACATTTTATTTTGCTTTCTTAATCAGTTAAATACAATCCTATAGCTAAAAAAATGATACTTTGAAACATAAAAAATTTAAGAACAGAGTGATTTAAATCCACAGAGAATTGAAATGATACTCTAATATGAAATATTGGTCTGGGCAACTGTTATATATAATGAAAAATAAAATTAGGTACCATTCGCAGGATTACTATTGAGTAAATCATTATTAATATCTTGTGTAACACATTATTAGATAAAGCAGTTAATCTGTAAATCACCCTTGGAAAAAAGTACAGTTTACTCTAGGTCCAGGACGATTGGAGAATACAGGCCAAAGACCTAGTAGAAGGGGGACCCTGCAACCGGAGTTCAGGTCATCCTGGATCATTCCAGCATTTATACCCCTCCATTTTTAGAGAAATGAGGAATAGTTTCTGGTGACTATGATGACTAAGTCCATATTAACTTTTGTTATAGCACTTGTGAGAAGAATATGCTCAGGAAAATTGAATACACAAAATAGTTTTTCCACTGGATCATTACTTGATCTTAAACAGCAGCCTTAGTGCATAATATTAAAGAACAATTTTACTACAATAGGCTTCTGAAACAATAAATTTAACTATATAAGGATTACAAGAGGGAAGTTATCTTAAAATATATTGACTGTCCAAATAATGTTTATGAGTCAATGTTAATTTCATACAAATTAGACTTCAAGATAAAAAAAGCAATTATTTAGAATAAAGAATTTTATTGCCTGATGCCCACTTACCAGGAGGATATAAAAATCCTGAATTTTTATAAATTTAACGATATGGTTCCAAAATATACTTGTTACTACATTATGACAAAGTAAACACAAAAACATGTAAATAATACTACATTTTATGAGCATGTATATGCCTGTAAGTATAAATACGTCTAAACATTGAAATTTACTGAAGGAAAAGAGTGTAGAATTTAGTGAAAACATTAAACTTGATCTAGGTCATGAAACTTAGATCTGGCTGTAAATTTTTTAAAAAGAAGTAGGAAGGAAATTCTCATTTATTAATGCCTACAGCATGCTAGGTAATTAATTTAATCACTAATATTTATTCCAGGCATTCTCACTGATAAAAGTGTCCAAAGTGCTGTTTATGAATGAGTTGCAAGAATCTTTGAAACAATTTTTATCATAATTTTACTGATGAGAAAACTGATATTCAGCTAGGATTAAATGATGTGTGTTTCATACAATTATCACAGCAGATCTTCAGGATGAGTATTATTGATCAGAGAGTTCAAGCATATTCACCAAGTATGCCTGGTAAGTAGTGGGAAAAAAATATATTTCAGACTTTATTCATTTCAAGAACTTGTGCTTTCTTCATCATGTTGTGCTGAGTGTATAAGCAATTCAGCTTAAGTAAAAGTGAGCATGATGTGTGAGTTCTAGTAAGAATCATCTGTGGTAGAAGTCACCTTTCCTGGGGGGAGATTTAAGTAACCTTATAATTATGAATAAGAAATAAAAGATATTGAGACTTCAGTCGAATTTTTGTGTGTGTACTTTCAAGTTTTATTTTATTTTTAAAAACATAATTTTTTTGTCTTAAAGCTATGAAGCTCCATAATAAAATTAAAATTTAATCAGGGAGATAAAATAATAATCCTCCATCAAAGAGTATATTTAACCCCAAATTATAATTAATTTATGTGTGACTTAGTCCCCAAACAAGTTCTAAAGGCAGTGATTCTCAAATGTTTAGTTTTAGGACCCCTCTACACTCTTAAAACTTCAGAATCTCAAAGGGGTTTTGTTTACATGGAATGAAATTGTTACAAAGTTACATATATATTCCACATTAGACATTAAATGAAACATTTTGAAAATATTTACTAATAATTATTTAAAATAAGAAAGTAAATATATTTACTTATTTAAATATGTTTTACTTATATCAATGTAATATGTTTTTATAAGATAACTTTATTTCCAGAACAATCAAAAATATAGTAATAAGAACGTCATTGTTTTACATTTTGATGAAACTCTTTAACATTTGGCTTAATGATGTAACATTTGCTGTTACATCAGATATCATGCAACCTCTGGAAAACTCCACTGTACATTTTTGAGGGTATCAAGGTAAAAAATGACAAATAACATTTAGTATCATTATAAACATCATTTGACCTCAACCACCTGAAAGGATGCTGGGGGTTGGCTCACTGAATGGCTCACTGAATTTTCATGAAGAGAGAAAAATCCAGTCAGAGTCAGGGAGGCTTCTGGAGACAGACTGCCTGGGTTCAAATCCTGATCTATCAAGTTCCCAGCTGTGTGACCTTGGGCAAGGTACATAACTCTGCTTCTGTTTCCTCACCTGTAATAAAAGCACAGTGATAGCAATAGTTTTCTCTCTCGTGGTTGGCATACTGTATGGGTATTTTAGTAAACACTTAAAATAGTGCTTGACAAAGAGCCCTATACGGAGTTTGATAAATAAATGAAAAAATCTAAAGCAGGGATGGGTCAGGTCACTGGCTTCTCAGTGGGAAACAGGTAATATGATGCTCATATCTAAATGTTTAGCTTGGTGAAATTTCATAGTAAAGAATTACTTCCAAAAGAAATTTTGACATTCAATATTTAAAGAAAATTATTAATTTTTAAAATACTGTTGTTCTATTAATTATTTTTTCATCAAACTCTTACTCAAGTGCATGAAAACTGGTAAACATTTTTTCTTAAACAATCAAAACAAAACAAAACACAGAAACATACTTCTAGTCCTTGAGAAACACAGCCACCTAATGATCTGATAGACCTCAAAAAAAAAATAAGGACAAGATCATCATTAAAATAGCTAATGTGAATGATATCAGATATGTCCAGATGATATGTGATACATTGGAAATGGATGTTCTGGAAATGTTTTCAGACCCAATTCATCCTTTGGGCCATGTCTTATGTTAAAAAAATAAGGGGATTCACCAGTCCATTTATGTGAATACATCTTCATTCATTTGAATTCAGGAACGTTGGTAACGGAAATGGATTTGCATGAGATTTGGTATACTAAGTCACTTTGAATTTCAAAAATTTCCTGACAAACGTTCAAATTTTTAGGAAATTTACTAGCAAAAAAGAAATACAAAGTAAAAGATGAAATTTGGCAAGAGCAACTGGATTTCCTTAGCACTGATAAAAATATACGTTAATAAAACTTCCTACTTGAAGTTTTCTCATGCCCACTGCCCTACCCCCAGTCTTTGTCTGCCCTCAGTTAAAGTACCTTTTGGCTCTTTTGTATTCTTATAGTACTTTGTCTTACAACTTTTTGTGTGGCACTTATTTTGTGCCTTGTAATATGGTGGGTTTTTTTTGTTTTTTTTTTTTATTGGAGTGTAGTTGATTTACAATGTTGTGTTAGTTTCAGATGTACAACAAGGTAATTCAGTTATACATATACATAAATGTAAAAATAACATATCTTCTATCACAAAGACTGGTGTAGATGCAGAACAAGCATTCCCTGCAGGCCTCAGACAGGACTATGCACAAACTGGACACCTAATCTATTTGCAACAAGTGAATTAAAACCCTTAGTTTAAAAATAATTTCTGCAAAGCTTCTGAAAATAACATCTGAGCAATAGTCATCATACTGTTCTCTAAGGAACATTTTGTTGGGTAGACAGGAAAAAAAATCTTTCAGATAAATGTATTTTTCTCAGTTTTGATGTGATTTTTCTGTACCTTTTGGACCTTCACTATATTGTACATAATGGAAAATAGACTTCATAATGGATAATAAATTTATTCTCCTAATTTTATTTTATGTGTATGGGATCATGTGGCTTTAGTTAAATGTATGATCATAAAAAGATTCAATGAGATTTTCTTATTTTTAGAACATTTTTCTTACAGAAAACTAAGTCTTATTTTAAAATATAAACTCACAAAAAGAAGGATTTTATAGATCAGCAATAAGATTTGGTTTTTGTTATAAAATATTAGGTAATAATCTAATACATGCAAATTATTATACCTAACATATAAAAGAAACATACAAGTAAAAGGTTATACATTATTGAAATTGTTTGAAAATATCCTGCTTATATTTTGTTGCAATACTTAAATACCAATCATCTCAATGCAAAATAGCTTTGCATTATAATTAGAAAAAAAAGTAATTTTAAAATGCATACATTGATACATAGCATATACACAACGTTCTGTTCTCTAAACCTGTTTTTTACCCCTCCCCCCGGCAACAGCTGTGATTTTAGAGATAATATTTTAATTAACCAAAATGAAATTGACATATTGAACTCTGAGTTCAGATGCAAAGTGTCCTGGCAACTAGCGGAACAGAGTGTGTGTTTAGTGTGTGTTGAGGTTGGTTAAAACAAAAACTCACTGAGAAGGAAAAAAGATAGTAAATCCTCTTAAAAAGGTAAAGTTTGAAAGCTTGAACTAAGTTTTTCCTTCTGCCTGAACTTGATGATTAAAAAAATAGGTTGAACATTTCTGTTTCACTCTAGTTAGCATAAGTACTCATAATGATATAGCCCATGTGTTTCTTGCTTTCCTTGTCAGAAGCAATACTGCTACATGCAGATTTACTGTAAATCATTGAATATTATTATTTTGTAATTTTTGTTGAAGTACACTTTATATGCCTAGCTGATTATTAAAAAGAATCATTGTCTTGCTCATACATGATTGATATGTATCACTATAAAATAAATAAAAAAGAAGTTATCCTTTCCCAGCTTAACACTGTGAATAAATTCTTCAATTGATAAGTAAGAAATGAAAGGAATATGTTCAAAAACATTTCTCATTTTAGTGAAACTTTCAGTGATTGTTCCCAAAGCAATTTTAAATAAAACATAACATCTTGCATTTTAACAGAAACATGATTGGTTGTTTCATGAGTCCCTCAAGAATATGACTCTGGAAATATAACATTTGTAATATAAGTATGATGATACTTTTATTTTTATGCTAACTTCTGTTGTAATAAGCTAAACAATATTGTATATTTTTCATATTCTATTCCTCTAAGCAATAATGTCTTTTATTCTGTAGAATTACTCTCTATGCTATTTTTTTAATGTATTTTTCCTATGTATGTATGAATACATAACATAGTTGGAGACATATTAATTTCAAATAGTGGCCAATCAAAACATGCCATTTTTTCTCCTAAGAATTATCTGATACTGAAAAAGCTGTATTTCATATTAGTATTTTATATGTATATATATCCATATGTACATATAATTACAGCTATGACATTTATCTTCAGGTAAGCATCATACAATTTTGTCCTATAAAAATACTATTTTGTAATACTATTACAAAAAACGATAATGGTCAAATAATGCTTAAATTGATAGAGTGATTTTCTTCTCTGTACATATTTAAAATTTAATTTTGTATTTCCAAACTCCCTATAAGGCAGGGACAATGCATTATTAGTCCCCATAAAAGATATAATATCCTAAGAAGAAATATTTAAGTGAAATATTCCAAAATGATCTAATTAATTAATGGCAGAGACAAAAATGTACCTCCCGACTTCTAAGTCCAAGCTTTTTGAATCCATCATATAATTCTTCCTGGTATACACCAAATTTATTACCAGAAATGTCATATCTGAAGAAAATATAAATTATTTTTTCAACAAAAAAGAAAATGTAAATACGTGAAAATTTAAATAAACAGTACATTAAAGTGTTGAATGAAACTACCTGTGATATGAAAAAAAAGCCAATAGTTTTTGTGTCCCTTTTTAATCTCGTTATTAATTATTGGACAAATACAATTATAACAACAAAGAGTTAATACTTTTCTCACTGACAGCAATAAGCACCAGAAAACAATGCAATAATATCTTCAAAATCTGAAGAACAAAGAAACAAACCAAATAAAAACCCAACCATCTAAATTTTATGTTCAACTAAACTACAGTTCAAGAGTACGTGTGAAATAAGGAAATGCCGGAATATGGTGGCAGGACAACAAGACTAACAAAACCAAAAATATACGATGACTTTTACCATAGTGCCATATATAACTATTTAGGAACCCATAAATATAAGCATATAGGGAAAAAGCATAGCTTCAAGCCCACAGGATATTAGAATCCGTATGAGAGAAGAGGATGGAAACAAAGGGCATCTGACAAATCTGAGAAGAGGGGAACCAACAAATTGCCAACAAATACATTCTAGAAATTGTGTCAGGGAAAGCGATGAGTCAACAGGGAGTGAAAGTGGGAGGGAATTTTGCACTCCTGTTCATGGATTCATGGTAAGTACTGAAAAGGCGAATGCTGAGTCTGTAAATTCTTTAAACTAATAAACCAAAACATCCACCCAGGACAAAACCTCACAGCAAGAAAACACCGCTAAGAGCTGAAACCAAAGAGATGAAGGAGTTATAGCACTATGAAGTCTGAAAAACTGTCCTCACACCTCGTCAACTTAGAATTTCAGGAAAACATTTTCCAATAAAATCTAGAAATGAAAACATGCCAGGAAGATGTGCCCACAAACAGTTTGAAGCTTAACCTGATATTTTCAAAAAAGATGAAAGACATTAGGAAACAGAAGTGAGAGTAAAGAATTAAGTATTAAAAATTATGTGTGATAATAGTATTATAGTTATATTTTTAATTCTTCTCTTTTAAAGATACTAAAAATTATGGGTGATAAATATTGATCATGTGTTACTAATCGGTGAGGCTAAGTGATAGGTAAATATGGGTTCATTATAGTCTTGTTTACTTTTATATATGTTTGAAGTTTTTCAAAATGAGAAACAAATGTCTGTGAAATTTAGAAAAAATTCAGATAAAAATACAAATAAAACATAAAAAAATTTCACTAGGGGGCTTCCCTGGTGGTGCAGTGGTTGAGAATCCGCCTGCCAATGCAGGGGACACGGGTTTGAGCCCTGGTCTGTAAAGATTCCACATGCCACGGAGCAACTGGGCCCGTGAGCCACAACTACTGAGCCTGCGCATCTGGAGCCTATGCTCCACAACAAGAGAGGCCGCGATAGTGAGAGGCCCACGCACCGCGATGAAGAGTGGCCCCCGCTCACCGCAACTAGAGAAAGCCCTCGCACAGAAATGAAGACCCAACATAGCCAAAAATAAATAAATAAATAAATAAATTAATTAATTAATTAATTAAAAAAATTTTCACTAGGGGGGCTAAAATATTGAAAAACTTTCTGAAATAAAAGCAGTATATTCATGTAAACATTTCACCTGAAATAAAAATTGATACTAAGTTCCTTAAATAGGAAAAATTCCTAGTGGTTGAACACAATAAGAAACCAAAACATAAAAGCCAAAATTAAGAATAAATTAATTTTCACACCATTTCATTTACCAATATGGAAAAGCACATATTTTTAAAATATAATATGATTTTACTTATGTTTTATCCAGGTGGAAGTGTTTGGCTTAATATATCATTTAAAGTCCTGTATGATCAGGGCTTGTTAAATTACAGCCAACTGTGATAAGATTATTTCCTAGAGATGTTTTGTGTATTGATTTAATATAAAAGCTCTCTAAGCCTCCTTACAGAAGTATATGAGTCAGTAGGCCCCTAGTAAAGCAAAGAATAGAAGAAAAGGAACAAAACATCAAGGCTGTCACTATCAAATTTCTGAGTCAGTGTCGCACCAGGAATTCATAGTGTTTTCTGTAAGAGCAACAACAAAAAACCCCAACATATTAAAAAAAAAACTTTGTATAGAATTGTACATTAATCCCTCACAATTTGAGTTATCTACATTTTGGCTTGTGGTATCAGATTGCCTAACTGAGTGCTAGATCATGACTTTTGAGCCAGGTAATAAAAGTCAAATATTTTTCCCTCTAAACCTCAGTTTTCTCTTTCTTAAAATGAAGATAAGAATATAACCAACCTCATGGAATATTTCATGTCATAAAGTATGCAAAACATTTAGTACAGTGTCTGTATATTAAAAGCATGCAGAAAAATTTAGCTATGGTCATTAATTAGATGTCTTACACCAGTTTCCAATATAGAAGAAATACACAGACAAATTGAGGAAAACCAAAGAGAAAAAACCCTCAAATAAATTCAAATTCTGTCCAATAATTTAATTGGCTCTGGATTAGAGAAATGCCACTCATTTTATTTTAGTGGCAAATCTTTAACAGAAAAGCAAGGGAGATTTGGATTTAAATGCATATTTCCATTTATCAGTGGCTCCATTATAGTGCCTTTTCATTCATAATGGTAAAAAGGATTTGTCAACATTAATATAGAGTGCAGAGAAAAACAAGAGCTAAGGCATATAAAAATTGGATAGTGCCTCTGTATTTTAAAAGTATTTTTTAGTGTAAAATATTTCTGTGACTCTTGGGTAATAGGATTCTTACTTTCCTTATTCATGAGAACAAATATCAGATGCAATAAACTCATTTTAAACTAAGAGCATTGTATTAATTATAACAGCAGCTACATGTTTCAAAAAACTAATTAATACAGCATTTGTGAATTGGCATTAATTGAGACAGTACTTGATTCAAAGAGGAATTCATAGTTCCATCTTAGAAGTCTAAATGACACTATGGTTTCAAATATAGGTGTTTTATAAAAACTTTTAGAAATGGAGGCAATTCCTTTTCATTATAAATAAACTGCTCTCTAAATGAGCAATAGTGAACACCCACACTCATTTACTCTTTCTCTTGGGACAACATTTGAACTAATATTTTAGTGCTTTTATGAGAAATAAACTCATTTTAAGACTATTTAATAACTCATTTTAAATTCCCATAAGGTTAACAGCTGATCTTTCAGCAGAAATACTGCAAGCCACAAGGGAATGGCAGGACATATTTCAAGTGATGAAAGGGAAAAACCTACAACCAAGATTACTCTACCCAGCAAGGATTGCATTCACATTCAAAGGAGAAATTAAAACCTTTACAGACAAGCAAAAGTTAAGAGAATTCAGCATGACCAAACCAGCTTTACAACAAACGCCAAAGGAACTTCTCTAGGCAGGAAACACAAGAGAAGGAAAAGACCTACAAAAACAAACCCAAAACAATAAAGAAAATGGTAATAGGAACATACATATCGATAATTACTTTAAATGTAAATGGATTAAATGCTCCACAAAAAGACATAGACTGGCAGAATGGATACAAAAACAAGACCCATATATACGCTGTCTACAAGAGACCAACTTCAGAACTAGGGACACATACAGACTGAAAGTGAGGGGATAGAAAAAGATATCCCATGAAAAGGGAAATCAAAAGAAAGCTGGAATAGCAATTCTCATATCAGCAAAAATAAAGACTATTACAAGAGACAAAGAAGGACACTACATAATGATCAAAGGATCAATCCAAGAAGAAGATATAACAATTGTAAATATTTATGCACCCAACATAGGAGCAGCTCAATACATGAGGCAAATGCTAACAGCTATAAAAGTGGAAATCAACAGTAACACAATAATAGTATGGGACTTTAACACCCCACTTTTGCCATGGACAGATCATCCAAAATGAAAATAAATAAGGAAACACAAGCTTTAAATGACACATTAGACAAATGGACTTAATTGATATTTATAGGACATTCCATCCAAAAACAACAGAATACACTTTCTTCTCAAGTGCTCATGGAACATCCTCCAGGATAGATCATATCTTGGGTCACAAATCAGTCCTTGGTAAATTTAAGAAAATTGAAATCATTCCAAGTATCTTTTCAGACAACAAGGCTAAGAGACTAGATATAAATTACAGGAAAATAAGCTGTAAAAATACAAACACATGGAAGCTAAACAGTATACTACTAAATAACCAAGAGATCACAGAAGAAATCAAAGAGGAAATAAAAAAATACCTAGAAACAGATGACAATGAAAACATGATGACCCAAAACCTATGGGATGCAGAAAAAGCAGTTCTAAGAAGGAAGTTTATAGGAATAAAATCCTACTTCAAGAAACAAGAAAAATCTCAAATAAACAACCTAACCTTACACCTAAAGCAATTAGAGGAAGAAGAACAAAAAACCCCAAAGTTAGCAGAAGGAAAAAAATCATAAAGATCAGATCAGAAATAAATGAAAAGAAATGAAGGAAATGATAGCAAAGATCAATAAAACTAAAAGCTGGTTCTTTGAGAAGATAAACAAAATTGATAAACCACTAGCCAGACTCACTAAGAAAAAAAGGGAGAAGACGCAAATAAACAGAATTAGAAATGAAAAAGGAGAAGTAACAACCGACACTGCAGAAATACAAAGGATCATGAGGGATTACTACAAGCAACTCTATGCCAATAAAATGGACAACCTGGAAGAAATGGACAAATTCTTAGAAAGGCACAACCTTCCGACAGGGAATCAGGAAGAAATAGAAAATATAAACAGACCAATCACAAGCACTGAAATTGAAACTGTGATTAAAAATCTTCCAACAAAAAAAAGTCCAGGACCAGATGGCTTCACAGGTGAATTCTATCAAACATTTAGAGAAGAACTAACACCTATCCTTCTCAAACTCTTCCAAAATATAGCAGAGAGAGGAACACTCCCAAACTCATTCTACAAGGCCACCATCACCCTGATACCAAAACCAGACAAAGATGTCACAAAAAAAAGAAAACTACAGAGCAATATCACTGATGAACATAAATCTAAAAATCCTCAACAAAATACTAGCAAACAGAATCCAACAGCACCTCAAAAGGATCATACACCATGATCAAGTGGGGTTTATCCCAGGAATGCAAGGATTCTTCAATATATGCAAATCAATCAATGTGATACACCATATTAACAAACTGAAGGATAAGAGACATATGATATTCTCAATAGATGCAAAAAAAGCTTTTGACAAAATTCAACCCCCATTTATGATAAAAATTCTCCAGAAAGTAGGCATAGAGGGAAGCTACCTCAACATAATAAAGGCCATATATGACAAACCCACAGCCAACATCGTTCTCAATGGTAAAAAACTGAAACCATTTCCTCTAAGATCAGGAACAAGACAAGGTTTCCCACTCTCACCACTATTATTCAACATAGTTTTGAAATTTTAGCCACAGCAGTCAGAGAAGAAAAAGAAATAAAAAGAATCCAAATTTGAAAAGAAGAAGTAAAACTGTCACTGTTTGCAGATGACATGACACTATACATAAAGAACCCTAAAGATTCTACCAGAAAAATACTAGAGCTAATCAATGAATTTGGTGAGTAGCAGAATACAAAATTAATGTACAGAAATTTCTCTTGCATTCCTATATACTAATGATGAAAAGTCTGTAAGAGAAATTAAGAAAACACTCCCATTTACCACCTTAGCAAAAAGAATAAAATACCTAGGAATAAACCTACCTAAGGAGGCAAAAGACCTATGCAGAAAGCTAGAAGACACTTATGAAAGAAATCAAAGATGATACAAACAGATGGAGAGATATACCATATTCTTGGATTGGAAGAATCAACATTGTGAAAATGACTATACTACTCAAAGTAATCTATAGATTCATTGCAATCCCTATCAAACTACCAATGGCAGTTTTCACAGAACAAAAAATTACACAATTTGTATGGAAACACAAATGACCCTGAATAGCCAAAAAAATCTTGAGAAAAAAAAACGGAGTTGGAGGAATCAGCCTCCCCGACTTCAGACTATACTACAAAGCTACAGTAATCAAGACAGTATGGCACGTGTACAAAAACAAAAATATAGATCAATGGAACAGGATAGAAAGCCCAGAGATAAACCCACACACTTATGGTCAACTTATCTTTGATAAAGGAGGCAAGAATATACAATGGAGAAAAGACAGCCTCTTCAATAAATGGTGCTGGGAAAACTGTACAGCTACGTGTAAAAGATTGAAATTAGAACACTTCCTAACACCATACACAAAAATAAACTCAAAATGGATTAAAGACCTAAATGTAAGACCGTACACCATAAAACTCTTAGAGGAAAACATAGGAAGAACGGTCTTTGACATAAATCACAGCAAGATCCTTTTTGACTCACCTCCTAGAGAAATGAAAATAAAAACAAAAACAAATGGGACCTAATGAAACTTAAAAGCTTTTGCACAGCAAAGTAAACCATAAACAAGACAAAATACAACACTCAGAATGGGAGAAAATATTTGCAAAGCAAGCAACTGACAAAGGATTAATCTCCAAATTATACAAGCAGCTCATGCAGCTCAATATCAAAAAACCAACAACCCAATCCAAAAATGGGCAGAAGATCTCAATAGACATTTCTCCAAAGAAGATATACAGACTGCCCACAAACACAGGAAAGGATGCTCAACATCACTAATCATTAGAGAAATGCAAATCAAAACTACATTGAGGTATCACCTCACACCTGTCAGAATGGCCATCATTAAAAAAACCACAAACAATAAATGCTAGAGAGGGTGTGGGAAAAAGGGAACCCTCTTGCACTGTTGGTGGGAATGTAAATTGATACAGCCACTATGGAGAATAGTATGGAGGTTCCTTAAAAAACTAAAAATAGAACTACCATATAACCCGGCAATCCCACTACTGGGCATATACCCTGAGAAAGCCATAATTCAAAAAGAGTCATGTACCACAATGTTCATTGCAGCACTATTTACAGTAGACAGGACATGGAGACAACCTAAGTGTCCATCGACAGATGAAAGGATAAAGAATATGTGGCACATATACACAATGGAATATTACTCATCCATAAAAAGAAACGAAATTGAGTTATTTGTAGTGAGGTGGATGGACCTAGTCTGTCATACAGAGTGAAGTAAGTCAGAAAGGGAAAAACAAATACCGTATGCTAACACGTATATATGGAATCAAAAAAAAAAAAAAAAGGTTCTGATGAACCTAGGGGCAGTACAGGAATAAGACGCAGAAGTAGAGAATGGACTTGAGGACACGGGGAGGGTGAAGGGTAAGCTGGGATGAAGTGAAAGAATATCATTGACATATATACACTACGAAATGTAAAATAGATAGCTAGTGGGAAGCAGCTGCATAGCACAGGGAGTTCAGCTCGGTGCTTTGTGACCACCTAGAGGGGTGGGGTAGAGAGGGTGGGAGGGAGATGCAAGAGGGAGGGGATGTGGGGATATATGTATATGTATAGCTGATTCACTTTGTTATACAGCAGAAACTAACATAACATTGTAAACCAATTATACTTCAATAAAGATGTTAAAAAGAAGAGAAAGGGCACTAGAATTTTCTTTAGGCAAACCCCATGGTGTGAAACCCAGAGGGGTGGGATAGGGAAGTGGTTAAATGGGAGTAATTTAAATTATGTGCTGTATAACTTGGGATCTTGCAATAAAATCAGAGCACAAAAACAAACAAAATATAAAACATTGTATTATATGCAGGAGTTAATCAATCAGGAATTAATTTGGTGTTCTCTTGGTGGCAGAAGAATTATTGCCTCATTCCTTATTACTAATACCTTGTTCATCTTACTGCAATCTCTGAATTATTTTGACAGCCTTCTCTGTCATTTATTCTGTCAGTGGCAATGTCATCTATTCCAGAGGTTGTTTTCCTTATCCTTCAATTCATTTTTGGTCTGCTTTCCTTTTAATAAACAGAAAATTTCTAGAAAACATTAATGGTTTCATTTCATTTAGAAATTTTTTATTCATTTAGAAGTTTTATTTCATTTATTTTTTGTTTTTTTTTGTTTCATTCTTATGTTATCAGCAATATTCAGGACCAATATAGGTCACTTCTGCCACAAATCATCAACCAACACTAGTGTCTAATCATTATATTCAAAGATTTTTTTCGTGCTTCAAAACTTCTAAATTCTATACTGATAATATCAAATTTCATGCCCTATTTTCTTGAGTTTTAGATTTCATTGTTGCCTTTTTTTTCGATTAATCTTGTAGCTTCTTTATAAATTTAAAATATGTATTTTTTTCCCCAGGTAACCAGTATTTTACCTCTTGAATGTATTTTAATAATAAAATACTTTTATGATGCTTCTCTTTAAAATCAGTATATACTGTTTCCACATATTTTACGGTAAGATAAGAATCCATTTCACCCTGAATGATAACATGGGGATGGAGGATCCCACTGTGTTCACATCCAGTGTTACACATCAGAAGTCCAAGGCCAGTTGACCATCTTTGTTCTTTTGCCTGGGAACTTGTAATATTTTTAATCTTCTTATTTAGAGCTCAGCAGTTTTACCAGAATTTGTCCTCTCTGTGTGTTTCTCATTAATTTACCCTGAGTAATAGTGACACCTTTCAATCTGTAGACTCAGATCTTTCCTACCGAGGGGAAATTCTCTTCTATAACTTGTTTACTTATTGCCTCTCCCACATCTGTTCCATTCTCTCTTTTCAGCTCTATCTTTCCAAGTTTTTTTATAAATTGTTTCCTTCATGATTACTTCATCTTAAGATTCTGCTTTGTGCTTTGAGATTTTCTTGCCCTTGATTTTCCAGAGCATTAATTAGAGCCTCAGAGGGGAACTACAAATCATTTATTTCATCTATATTGTACTTAATCTGTATTTAATTTTTAGTTTAATAATCATATATTTAAGCTCCAGAGAATGTTGTTTTTGTTGCAGATGGATCTCTTTGTGTGTGTGTGTCTGTGTGTGGATGTGCTTGTATATGTGACGTATGTCATCCATTTATCCTTCCTTCAATAGTTGCATCTCATTTGACAAGTATTCTCATTGTAATACATACCTCCCTAGTAGTTGGAGCCCTCACATAGGTTATTGTCTCTTTCTGTGAGCTCATTTTGTGGTTTCCAGTCCCATTGTTTAAATATTTGCCATTGTGAACTCCTGGAGTAAATAGGTTGGATGCAAGTGAGTATCTTAACATATCCAGTGCTCTCTGGAAGAACACAGAAAATACCTATCTGCTTATTAGTCTCCCTCACTATTCCAGCTTCAAAGGTAGAGAAGATTGGGCTCATTAGTTCAATTCCTTCCTGAATTTAAATGTCTGGAAAAACACATACTTGTGTGACATTGATATTGAAGTTCCCCTAAGATCCCTGAGAAGGGGCTAAGTAACCACCCCCGTCAGCTCTTCCACCAGCTTGCTGCCCTGACTGGTTTAGTTCATCTTCATGTATGTTAAGCACATGGGGAAGGGAGTAACATTTCCCATATATGTATTTTTGGGAAGCATATTGTTATATCCATCTCACAGATGAGGGACCTGAGATTAAGAATCTTTAAATAACTCCAGAGTCAGCCTCCTGATAACTTCTATGTCCTGCCTCTTTATTCACTGACACACTGCCTCATACCTCATACGTATGAAATAGCCTAACAAAAATCTGACATAATAAATACTCAGTAAATATTCTCTTTCCCATGTACTCCTTTAACACAAAATCTACATTCAATTTGTTTCTCTAGTTATTGGCTTATTTAATTTGACTGATGCATGTGAAACTTATTTTCAACAGAAGAAACTAAAGCAATTTAAACTTGTATTGACTGTCAGAAAACAATTCAGATTCTTAGGGTGATAAGAAATGAGTTATTTGCAGATGCTTATATGTGGAAAATGTCTTTTATATTATTGTTGCACTACATATACTCTAATAAATGTAATTTTTTGAAAAAAAAGTACTTCCCCTCCTTGGTCATTGGCACCTTTAATATCTAATAATGAAATAATGAGGCTTAAAAGAAGAACTTTTGCTCAGATCTCAGAAGCATAGAGTTTTACACTTATTTTTAGTAATAAGAATGTGTTATATGTTGACACATGTGAGGATATTCTTCTTTGTTTGCTTTGAATATACAGATCAGAACTAAATTTTTGACCTTTTTCTTGCAAACCTATACAAACTTATAGGGAGCACTCATCTGTGCTCCCTTTTCTCTTCTCATACTGATTTTGATATATATTGCTTTTGATATACTAGTGAACTCTCTATGTAAGACTCAAATCAATTTAGGAAGGAAGCAGGAAAATCCTAGTTGGCTGGTTTGCTAGATAAGAAGCAAGAAAAATATACATGATGAGGCCCAACTGAGAGAGAGCAAAAAAGACTTTCATCTCTCTTTTGAACAAGATGTTTGTACTTTAAAGAATCCTAGCTGGATCTGTTTTAAGTTTTATTCATTTGGGGAGTGTGAGCATGAAAACTGGAACTGAGGAGTAAGAAGACTGTCCTCCACTCACTCATTAATTTAGTAATTCGGGAATATTTGAGTATCTACCACCTCCCAGCTTCTGTTTAGGTGAAGGGGTTGGAAGGAAGGACAGAAAACCAACTCCCTGACCTCAGGTAAGTGAAAAAAATCAACCTTGTAGTCAAAAACGTGTTTTTCTTTTTTTTCTACTTTTTCCCCTTCTCTCTTAAGGTCTCTATAATTATTAATGTGAAAATTAGAAATTGTTCTTTTTTCTTTGAAAATATTAAGATAATAATTTACATGGTTCTTATTTTAAGAATATTTAAATAGAAATAGTACTTAAATTTAACAAAAGTTCAAATAATTAACTTGCAATGCAAATAGATTTTAGAATCATCTCATTCATAGAATTTTTATAACATGGTAAGGTAAAAATCTTTTCTAAAGATAGTATTAACTGAGATAACCTTGTTTGCAAAACCAAACCTGATCTCAATTATTCCCAGCTGTTCCTTTGTTATCATTATATATTATGTACTATTTTTAGTTTTTTGAACTTTTATATAGTTGTGGTTATATACAATCATTGGATTTTAAGAAAAATAAAAACTATTGCTTTATAAATATGCAAACACACTCTAACCATCAGATTTAAAAAAAAAACAAACAAAATCCATTCACACTCATAAATCCTGAGTGCAAACTTCTGAGATTTAGAAAATTCAAAATGACCCTTCCAAATGAAAACTGTGGTTCAAAGCTATTTTTAATTAGCCCTTAAGTAATAGATTTTACTAATATGTGAACAGTTCAATAACAATGTGTACTATTTATTGGCTTCAGTTTTTGCTCTATCATCATCACATTGGACTAGGAAACTTAGAAACAATTGAAAAGAAAAAAATTTCTTTAAATATACTCATGTGGGTGCACATACACACTCAACAAGTGAGAAAAGTATTAGCAAATTCACCTAAAAGAATTTACAAGATTAAAAATCTCATTTACCCCCTTACTTTTATGGATGGGGTAAATAACACTTCTCCTCCCCTCCTGACACCTCCTGACAAAGTTTACATTTATTACTCAAACATTCTGTGAAGTTCAGACCAACTGACCTCCAAGCAGATCCTCTTATTTAAACGTCATGTAGCTACACAGGCTACATATTTATCAACACCACTGTTGCCTTAGGTGCATGTAGAAATGTGTGGCAAAACTATATAATGAATAGAGAAATAACAATTTTCATCAATTTAACACTAAAAAAACCCAATTCTGTTACTAAGTCAGATTGCTTTGGGAGTAAAAATAGAATAATTGTTGTAAATTTTGCAAATGAAGTTTAACCTGATGAATTAGAAAAATCAATATAAAACTTCCCCAAAGCTGTACTTTTTTTTTTTAGTATTTGATATAAAAAATGTTATTTCCACTGCTAAGAGATCATATTTTACATGCATTATCCTTTTTAATTAAAAATATCCATATTGATTTTTGTTTAAATGGCTGGTGATGAACACATATCAAAGTAGTTAACAAATTATGATCAGAAAGTGTAAAGCCTGGAATGATAATTAAATACCTTAATTAAAATATGGAAGACAGTGTATAAATAAGGTGACTAAAATATAATGTATCATGATACTGGAATTTAGATATCATCCCGCTAAGGAACAGATAATGAATGTGTTTGTAGTGGAGGATTTTTTAAAATCTTCTCAGTCAATAAATCCTCGATTGCATGAGACTTGGAGAATAATATAAAATAAAAACACATTTAATGTAATTAAACAATATTCAATTAATGAACATTTATTCAGTATGCAGAATCCTGCATTAGACATAAAAAGAAATAACAGCATGTGAGCTTCAAGTATCTCACATTTTATCTCTTTCTTCTTCCCTTACATAAAAATGAATACGCTTGTGAACCATGGCATATGAAGTGAACAACTTAAGAGGATGTAGAATAGCCAAAAAAAACAGGTTCCCAGAATAACCATGTGGAACAAAGCCATTCACCAACCAAGACTATCACCATAGGTTTGTTACATAAGTAAGTGAATAAACATTTATTTTTGCTAAGCCACTAAATTTTGGAACCTCTGTTAACTCAGTTTTTCCTTCACTTTATAATGGTTTGCACACACTTGGAAGAAAACTAGTATTATAAATTTCTTAGTATTTTACTAACATGTTGTACATTCATATAACAGCTCGTGAAGTAATCTCATAGTAGATGGCGTATAGTTACAGCAAAAACTCATTTATTTTGCAAAACAAAGGATATATGTTCAGCCTCAGTTATCAAGTAAATGAACTTGGCTTAAATGAAAATAAATTCTTGCTTTTCGCTCTAGCATATATATTGTAAGGATAATTTTCTTCAAAGGATAATCAGACAACTGATTCTCTAGTTACAGGTTCAATTATGGATGTTTCAACCAAAAAACTATCTAAGTGGGATAAATTTCCTTTTGTATTATCTGTATTAATTCATATACTGCAATAAAACCATGCTTATTTTTATTTGTAGATGCTAAATATGTTTACATATTCTGACCTCATAATTAAAACATCATTTGAATAGAAAGGTGTGTCTAATGACCCACCAAGAGATATCCATGTCCTAATTTCTAAAGCCTGTGAATGTCACCTTTTATGACAAAAAAAGGACTATGCATTGTGATTAAATGTAGGGTTTTGAGATGGAAAATTATTCTGGATTTTCTGGATGGACCCTATAATGCAATCACATGTCTCCCTACAAAAAGAAAAAAATAGAGATTTGACACACAGGAGGAGGGAGGGAAAGCAATGGGATCAGACAAGCAAAGATGGGAGTTTTGTGTCCACAAGCCAAGGAATGCTGGAAGAGGCAAGGAATTGGTTTTGCCTAGGGTCTCTAGAGATAGTGTGGCCCTGCTGACACTTTGACTGCAGCTGAGTGAAACTGATTTTGAACTTCTTGCCTCTAGAACTTAAGGTAATAGTACATATAATACATTTATATATTTATATTTTATGCTATAAATGTAATAAAAGTAATGTGAAAATACTAATAACAACTGTAAATTTAGAGATAAATGCCAGCAAATATAGATCCACTAAAATTAATTTTAGAAGTTACTAGTGTATGTGACTGTTCATAATTTTCCCATAGCTTGGATTAGTCTTCATATTAGAAATTCTGAATAAGTATTATCTTAATACTTAGCACACCTAAAACAGGGCAATTATAGGATACTGAAAATTTTCAGGGCACTCTGCTGTTAGAATGCAAGAGAAGTGGTGCCTGAGGAATTTAAGGTCTCAGAATTGATTAGTCCAATATAGTAAGTACTTAATACATTTTGGGATAGCTAAAGCATGTGCCCCCTTATATAAGCTCTTTGGAATATGGCTCCTGCTTACCCAGATGTATCATATACTGCAGGAAGGATTAACTGGATTCTTTTCCCAGGCCAGCAAATTCACTTTCTTAGTCCTACTTGGGCATGGAAACTAATTGTACTCATTAGTGAGTTATGAGTATCTCAGCCCAGTATTTATTTGTTGGAGAAGTTTGTAAATAAAATATCCTACTCCTTACAAAATCCCTTTCATAGTTTTCATATAAAAAATAATCTATAAGGCACTATGCAGAGGTATAAAGAGATAAAATAATTTAAAGACCAGTATCATGGGAAAGATTTTATAAGTATGTGTGAAGTACAGCAAATTGTTGGGAATAGGAGAGTGATAGGTATGGCTGCATGCTGAGTTGGAACAATTTTAAGTGACTAGAACTAGGTAGGTGTGACCAGATTGTAGACAAGGTAAAGAGAAGACCCACCCAGAAAAAGACAAGAGGTACCTGGATTATGGAAAAAAAAAAAAAAAAGGTTTCCAAAAACGGAAAGAACGCACATTACATTCCAAAAAAAGTTGGGGAGAAGAATAATATGATGTAAAAAAAAACTTATCTGTAAAATTAGAAGCTAGAAGCTGAAGAAATAATGAAAACAAAGATATAAACCCTTATTTTAGGTCAATGGTTTTTAAACCTACATGCACATTAAAATCGGCTCAGAGTTTTAAAAGACAGTAACAATGTGTCTAACCCCAAAGCAAATATATTAGGATCTCTATAAGTAGATCAGTGGGCAATACTATTTAGAATCTCTCTGGGTGATTCTAACGTGCAATCAGGTTTCGAAACAACTTCCCAGAGATTATTTGAGAAAAATAACTGCAAACCAACAATTCCACACCCAGCCAAGATACATTTCATGAGAAAGGATTGCAACTAAACAATACTTGACAAACTATTTCTTATACCAGGGAGAGCGGAAGTGGGGAGGAAGCTGGTGAACACTGAGACTTGCACACAAAATGTTGTATGTGAGCAGATAATGATAGAAGGACTAGGAATGTGAAATATTGTGGTAAATAATGACTCAGGATGAAAGTGGCAGAGTAAAGGAATACTCACTTATTTAAAAAAAAAAAAAAGAACCAAAGAAAGTATAAAATGTCAGAAAAACATGGAATTTAAGCCAGGGAGAATAAAGAAGTAAAATTATTATAAACTTTTTATCCTACTGGATGTAGGCTACAGTAGTTTGGGAAGCAAGCTTGATGGATTATGTTTAATATTTCCTGAAATATTTCAGGAGAAAAAGATGAAGTTTTTACCAACTAAGCCAAAAATTATCAGGTACTATATTATTTACAGATTTAAACACCTGCGATTGACATAATATCACTCTCGATTTTGTGAAGAATATGAAAAGACTCAAGTGATGATGGGAATGAATATTCTGACAAGAAAGATTCTTATATCTTAATTTAGTTCTGGGACTGCTTGTCCTATAATCAAATTTCAATGTTACATACAAGATTAGAACAAGAGTTTTAAGTGTTACTTCCCAGCCTCACCCCCACTTTAAGCTCAGTGTTTGTATCATGGACCCAGCAAATTAACAAATAAATATGCCAATCCTTTTCTTCCTTCCCTTTGTCATTATTTTTCTGCAGTGTGCCAACAAAAATTAATGTCAAAAACTAAAGCCAATTTATGAAAGAAGTACAAAATTTTATTCGAGCTAAATTTGAGGATTATAACACAGGAAAGAGCATCTCAGAAAGTTCTGAGAACTGTTCCACCTGTTAGAAATCAAGGTACATTTATTTAAGTTTTTTTTGAGACAGGGGGCTGTACATTAAATGACGTATCACTGACAGTTTACACAATCCAGATCTAAGTGTCATCTGGCCCCTTACAAGATCAAGAAAGCATGTTATCTTTTAAGGAGTTGTCTTGTTGATCTAGAGGAATGTTGCTCGTTATGGTTGAGCAAGTATTTCTGCTGATGGGGAAGGTTTGGCTCATGCATAATGCAAATACACAGTGCACAGTAGTGGGGAGAAAGGAGGCCAAAGGGCAGAGAAAATTTTTTGTGTAAAACTTTCTTGTCTTGCCAAAAACATGAATTCTATTTCACAAGTGAAATACTTTGAACCTTTCTCTCACCAATGTTTCCCACTTAAGCCATTCTAGTGCTTATTGAGTGGTCCCATTTTGTCGATTCACCACAGATATTTCTTACCCAAGCCCTTTTGAACATACCCAAACTTGTTTTCCTTATTAAGTAGCTTATATGTAGTATTTTCTCCATTGAAATACAAAAAGTAATAAGCAACTCTGATGCAAGACACTGTTTCTTCCACCTTCCCTCCCTTCTTTCCTTCCTTCCTTCCTTCCTTCCCCGCCCCCGCCACCTTCTTCTTTCCTTTCGTAATTTTCTTTCTTTCTCCTCTTTCTTTTTTTTTCTCCTACTCCTCCTTCTCTGTCCTCTTCTTTTATTTTATAATTGCTCATCTTCCCTGGAAATATTTATAAAACTATAATTTAAAATATTTACTTTTTTGATAAAGAAAAGAAAGAAGATGGAGAAATAAGATTGTTATATAGTTTGGGGAACTATACTGACGAACTAAAAGCTACAAATACCAAACTATTCTAACATTTAGATGCTTCCTACTGCAAAGAATAATCTCCTACATTACATGATTAAGTCATTTTGCAACTATAGCATTTTGCAACTATAGCAACTATAGCATAGGTAGATAATTCTAGTAAATGTACATGTAAACATTTTGGCCATGCCAAAGTGGAAAAATTTTATTAACTATATTTAAAAGTCAACTACATAAAATTTAGTAGTATTAAAGGACCCTTTTAACATCCACATCAAAACATCTACTCTACAACTGGTTTTAAATCATGGACATCAGCATTTCGATCTGGGAGTGTTAATTCACTAATCAATAAAATAGGAAAACTTGCTTTCCAAAGGTAGTGTTCATGTCAATCTCAACAAGTACAAAACAAAACTGAACTTATCTTCTCAAATAAGCATCCTGCTTTTTATATATTGCTTTAATTTTCTCCCTGAGAAGCTAAGCTACAATGTTTTTGCTTTTGTTTTACTTGCTTAATTAGATAAGGAGCATAAAAGAGAGTCATTATAGGTTTCTTCCATCATAAATCTCATCCAAAGAAAAGCATTACCTAAAGTAGAAAAAAATACCATATCAATTTTTTTTCACAAACAATGGATATGGTGTGCCTATGGGACTTACAGTGTCAGTAATTAAGCTGTTTTCTTCATTTATTTCGGTTCCTCACATATTTTAATGTGATGTGCATAAAATATATATGCAAAGTTTCCAGAATAATAAAAAGCAAGCATTGATGTATTGATCACTTATTTCAAATAATAAATTATTGCCATCATAGCAGAAGCCCCACAAGTGCCCCTTCCTGAACATGAATCCCCACATTTCCCAGAGGAACTACTTTGCTCTGATTTCTATTGTCGTCATACCATGCTAATAATTCTAAATTTATGCATTTATAAATTTTGTATGCATACTGTTGCTTCTTTCCAAACTTTATATAAATTTAACCATATTGCATGTATTTTCACTCAATATTGTTTGAGTTTCATACACATTGCCTATAGCTGTATTGCATCTAATTGTTATATTTTGTTTCATTTTAGAATCTACCATAATCTATTTATTACTGTTACTGTTTGCTTAAAATATTTGTCAGATTTGGGCAATAATAAACTATGTGTCTGTTCACATTCTTGTACATGATTCTGCACACATGTGCAAGAAATTTTCTAAGGTTTGTACCTAAGAGTGGAATTGCTGATCTGTAGAGTTTGTGCATATTGCATTTTACTGGGCAATGCCAAATAGTTTTCCAAAGTTCTTAGACCAATTTTACTCCCTCAGGCAGTATGTGAGAGTGTGTGTGCCCCACTCCACTCTATGCTTAGGATTTCATAATTAAGTATTTTTGCCAATATATAGGGAGTGTAATAATACCTAATTGTGATTTTAGTATACTTGTCTCTTAAGACTAACACATCTTCACATTTTTTATTGGGTATTTGTATTCTTCATAGTATGATATTCCTACTAAATTATTTTGCTGTGTGGTATTTGTATTTTTTTCTATTTATTTTTATTAATTTTTAAGAACTTAAATATTTTTTTGTTAGTTATAGTCCCTGAAAATATATTCTCCCACTTCGTGGCTTGTCTTTTCACTCTCATTTTAGTGTTATTTAATGAACAGATGTCTTTTTTTTAAAGTAGTTAAACTTATTTTGATGTTTATGCTTTTAATGTTTTGTTTCATATATTCTTCCCTATCTCAAGATTTTTTTAAAGTTACTTACATTTTGTCCTAAAATTTAGTAGCTTTGCTTTTACATTCTTTACCTGCATTTTTTGTATGTTGGGAAATAGTAATTCAATTTTATATTTTTCTATATAGCTACTCGATTTTCCCAGCACTGTTATTAAAACAAAAAAATTTGAGGCACTGATCTGAAAAATAATATCCTTGTGTATCAAATTAAGATATATATGTGGGCTTTCTGAGGTTTTTATTCTGTCAATTTATCTATATGTTGATTCTTGCAAAGCAAGCGCCACCTTTTTCCTTTTTGTCCAGAGAGATTTGGCTATTTACACACACACACACACACACACACACACATCTGGTGAGACTGATTTAAATTGCACTGAAATATAAATTATAAACAGTGGACATCTGTATTATATTTGATTCTTGCAATCCTTGAATATGGAGAATATGATGTATCTCTCCACTTATTAGCTTTCTTTTATGTCTCTCAATAAACTTATACACTTCTCTTCATAGAGGTCCTTACATTATTTGTCAGATTTATTACTAGTTACTTTTTAGTTTTGTGTTATTTCCTGGTTGTTTCTGTAATCTAGAAATAAAAATAAATTATATTAGAATTAAAATAGTAATTAGAAAATTTCCTAAGCCCTCATTACTTACGATAATTTGTATGAAGATTCTTTGAAATATCTATGTATATATATATAAATATAATCATATCAGCCAATAATAAGGATTTTGTGGTACACTTTCAATCTTGACCCTGTTTATCACTTTTCTCTTTTTTATACTGTGAATTTACAATTGCAGTGTGATACATAGAAGTTCTGTTAGCGAGCATTAATGTCTTGTTCTTGTTATCAAAAGGTAAGCTTTCAATGATCCCCTAATAAGTATGCTTGCTTTGATTTTTTGAAGGTACTCTTTATTAGATAAAGGAGTTTCTCCATATCAATACTTAGCTTAGAGACATTTTTTAATCAAGAAAAGATAATGAGTGGCAGTTTGTACCTTTTGTTCAAACTTCCAGTTATAAAATAAGTTAAGTCCTGGGGATGTAATTACAGCATGGTGACTATAGTTAATAATACTGTATTGCATATTTGAAAGTTGTTGAGAGTAAATTTTTAAAGTTCTCAGCACAAGGAAAAAAATGTTTGTAACTATGTATGGTGACAGATGTTAACTAGACTTATTGTGGTGATCATTCTGCAGTGTTTACAATTATCGAATCATTATTTTGTACACCTGAAACTAATATAATGTTATATGTCTGTTGTACTTCAATAAATAACAAACAAAAAAAGCCACAGGACATATTACTCAATATTTGCATTGCCAAATATGTATGAGTTAATATGTATGTAAGTGACCTTAATACTGTCTTAGGAAAATGTGCAGACAGTAGAATGTGCAGACAGTGCCCAGTTGTCCTATTGGAAGGGTGAATAAAATTGATTTCCATCATCTTCCTCCACCTAAAAAAAAAGGATAATGACTTTTATTACACATGTTTTTTGCATCTATGAAAATTAATATATATTTCTTCCTCCTTCACTCTATCAATGTTGTGGTTTACATCAATTGATGATTTTGCGTGTGACCCAATCTTGAATCCCAGGGACAAACCCTATTACTTGATAAGTTATTATCTTCTTTATAAATTGCTGGGATTGATTTGATAATGCTTGTTTAGAATATTTGTACCTTTGCTCATGAGCAAGAATGGCTATTATATTCCTTTCTCAGGCTGTCCAAGATGTTAATATCAAATTTTTTCTAACCTCATCAAATGTGCTGAAGTGTTCTCTCATTAGTATTTTATTTAAGAATTTGTATTAGTTTTTTTTTTTTGAATGTTTGGACTAATTAATTTGTGAAGCCATATGTTACTGTAATTTAAATGTGAGAGGAAATTTTATTGCTGTGACACAACTTGGCAAGTTTGAAAAGTTATATTTTTCTAATATCTATATTCTAATTTATAACTAATCCTCAAATTGGTTGTTCTGTGCTTTTTCGTTTTCCTTTATCCTTCTCTCAAGAGGTTTACCAAGGTTATTAGTATTTTCAGAACTCTTTGGGTTTTGTTGATCTCTTCTATTATTTGATCTTTTCTTATAGTACTAATTTCTATTCATACTTGTGCTCCTTCCTTCTTACTCCTCTGTTCAAGTTTAGTTTGCTGCTTTTTATGCATTTTTATTGGATAGATGCTTAGCCCATTAACTGCTACCCTTTTTTTCTAACATTAGCATTTGAAGGTAAATAGTTCTCTCCGATAATTTTTAGGTATAAGCCACAATTTAAGATATATATTCTTTACCATAAGATCCATATGAAACTTTTATAATATCCAATATTATTTCTTCTTTGCCCATATATGTTTTTTTAATTCAAGTATAGTTGATTTACAATACTGTGTTAATTTCAGGAGTACAGCAAAGCAAATGGGTTATATCTGCTCCTGAGTGGGCAACAGGGGGTCCACATACTTGCCACTACTGCTGTTTTTGTGATTTCCTCTCAATAAAAATTGTTCCAGCAAGTCTGGTATAGGATCTGCTTGGGCATTCACTTTTGGTTCCTGGATATTCTTTTGTCTTAAATACTGATTTCTAATACTAACATATTCCTAGCAATTTTTTTCATACACATCGTTTGTTTACTTTCAACCTTTCTTCATCCTTATATTTTAGATATCATTCTTGTAAATGGCATATCAACATTCTTTGTCTTTTAATTGAAAGATTTAACCAACTTAAATTTAATTAATATAAAAAGCACTGTGCTTCAAAAAAAGTGTTCATCTTTCAGTGTCAGAGATTGCTAATTATTTTCTAATATCAGTTCTTCCCTTCTTTATTAATAACAGCCTAAGTAACATCTTGGTGTGTCACTCCCCATACACAGAATATATTTCTCATATGCCTTTACCTCTAGAGGTGGCCATATAATTATTTTTTTTTATTGATTTTATTTCTATTTTTATTTTGCCGTGCGGCACGTGGGATATTAGTTCCCTGACCAGGAATCGAACCTGTGCCCCCTGAATTGGAAGCACAGAGCCTTAACCACTGGACTACCAGGGAAGTTATGTTTCGACTGACAAGATTGTGATGGCAATTGCTACACACAACTTTAGGTGTATTGCTTCAAATAACTTCTATTCTAGATTCTCCCTTTATTTAAGAAGTTCCCTCTATATTCTTGGATGGACATTGGAAGCCAGCTAAATGGTAAAAAATGAGATTAAGACAATTACTCTTCCATCCAAGACTACTATATCAAATGGCTTTAATAAGCCAAATGAAAAAATAATGTACAGAGCACAGAAGGTAGTAACCAAAAGTCAGTGTTTTCTAAAATAAATTGTCAAAATGTGACCTCTAACTGTGCTTATTTGCATTTGGAACTTCCTGTCTGCCAATAAACTGATAGTCTTTTTATTTTGCAGGGTAATTTATTGCCAGTGTTTGATCCTCTGAATCCCAAATTTGCCTGTAGGAAAAGATGGGTTGCAATATCTTACATCCCCAAGAGCTATATTCTCCAATGCCCACATTAAATTCTTCCAGAATAAATCATGGGCAAGAAACATCCTTCAAAGGTCAAAGCCAGGGACCACAGAGAGCAATGGACAGAACAAGATCCAGGCTGTCACATGGGCTAACTTATTTTCAATGTTTAGGGCAAGAAATTCCCATAATTTCTGTAATATGATCATTATCATGGATTGATGATTAATTATGTTTCCCATTATCTCCTTTTTAGAGGAAGATTTTAATTGTGGTCATCTGTCTGCTACTCTACCATTTTATATCTGGTTTTGGGGGGGCAGGTAATTTCTCCTTTATGTAGAGGAGCATTCATAAATTAAAGATCCTGACTTGGAGTAGGATAAAGTAACTTATTAAGACATGTTATTGTCATTGTCTCATTTGGAAAGTGAGGGAGTGAGAAAAGTAACTTGGGTGGCTAAACTGGTAAACCATGGAAGAAATTCAATACCCACTTTCCCCATTTCCCTTCAAATAACAGAGGTTCTGTGAGTTTAATTGATCTCCTAGTAACTGAGATAAATACTGCATGTTGCAATGTCCTTTGCAGGTGGGTATATGTAATTATGTTTTGGGTGATGGAAAGTTAGTGACATGGTCACCTTCCGACTCAGATTTAAAGAAAGGGATTATGATCTCCATTAGTTTCTCTCCTTCCTACTCCGTGGAATATGGATATGGTGGAAATATATCACCTTTATTATGCAAAGGGGTCAAAGCCACATGTGAAAAATGGCAGAGCAACAATATACAAAGTGCCTGTGTTCCAGATACAATACAACCACAATAATAACCCTGGACTGCCCATGATAAAACTCTTACTTGACAGACAAACTTCTATCTTGTTTAAGCCACTGCTGTTTTTGAACCTTTGTCACAGTAACTGAGCTTGTATCATAACTAATACAGAGTTCAGTACCTATGTATGGGTGCTGCTACAATGCATCCACAATACATATGCCATTGTCTTAATCTGTGTCCTAAGTAATACACCTTCTGCCAATCAAATTTTCTTCTGTAAGCGATTATCATATACAAATGATGAAGTGGTCTCTATATATCTCCTAAATATCTTTCAATATGACTCTTCTCCCCATCAACAGCTGGTCATTGTGTTAAATCTTTTATATGTGCTATTTTATTTTATTTCCTCAAGAGCTCATTATGAAGATATCATTTCATCCCATTTTACAGGTTAGGTAAAATGTGTAAGAAATTTTCTCAATATCTATAGGCAAAGCTAGTAAGTGCAGAGTCAGACACCACTTGGGATGAACTCACTCCAAAGCTCCCATTCTTAATCAAGACTCTATCATATGCTAGGATATTTTACTTATCTAAATATTACATTGGAAGTAAAAAGAAGCTTATACTTAGCTACTAACCCAGAAATAAAGATTTCTTCTTTTCCACTTACGACCACCTAGAGGGGTGGGATAGGGAGGGTGGGAGGGAGACACAAGAGGGAGGGGATATGGGGATATATGTATACGTATAGCTGATTCATTTTGTTATACAGCAGCAACTAACACAACAATGTTAAGCAATTATACCTCAATAAAGATTAAAAAAAAAAAAAAAAAAGTAAAGTGACTTATTGAAGTTGGCTTGTTCTATCCAAAAATGCTCCAGTGAATTGTTATCCTTAGGAGTGTATTTTTAGCTGTATCCATTTATAGTTCCATTTGTAGTTCACGATAGCATTTTCCTGAAGATATTGATTTCAGAAACAAAGACAAAATAAAGATAGTGATAATAAAAATCAGTGGATTTGATATACTATCTCAGCAACTAAAGCAATTGGGGAATGAAATGAGCAGTTAATATGTATAGTGTGCTGCCTAACAGAAGCAAGTTGATGACCATCTGTCAAAAATATTATAATTCTGTCCCACAGTGATAAACTGAACTCCATAATTGCTAGGGATCTAGGGTCATTTAAAGTCCTTACATTTTGTGATCTCTCTCTCTCTCTCTACATATATATATATATATATAGAGAGAGAGAGAGAGAGGTAAATACATAGATAATAGATTTGAGCCGTGGATTCCGATGGTGGTGATTATGATCTTGGTAACACATAACTTCAGTTTAAACTATGTGAGGGCCATAGATCAAATCTCTGGGCTTTTGTGAGGCAGAGGTTTCAATTGGGATCTTACTTAAAGCTTGAAAAACTGTACTCAGAATTAAACATTAAACTAAGCAAAATATTTTTTACCATTGTAAAGGGACAATTTAAAATTATTACTGAACTCTGTTTGGGGTTCAGGTAGAAAAAATTTGTCTCAGAAGTAAATGTAATCAAAATCTGTGCTTTGTTTGAGATTTGGTTTGACTTTCCACTGCCACATAGTCCAGAAACTTCCAAGTTGTCTTAGTTATATAATGAGGAAATCTAAATAAAGAAGATTTGAAAAAATCTTATTTGTGATTATGTTCCCCCATCCAAACCAACAAGGGGGTCTCATTGTGAAAACAAGATTACCCAAAAAAGCTTACAATTACTAATTATTTTTCTTTTTTAATTGAGGAAAAATTGACATATAACATTATATTAATTTCAGCTGCATGAAGTAATTATTTGATATTGTATATATTGCAGAATTATCACAATAAATCTAGTTGACATCAGTCACCATACATAGTTCCAAAACAATTATTAATTATTAAGAACTTAAATAATGAACTGACCAGAAGCAGTTTCATGTCCTATTGTATTACAAGTAAAGAGTGAGACAAATACAAACATTTTCACATTGTCAAACTTGAAAATGTTATTCATTGCTATTCATGAAAAGTTAAATAAAGGATGCATTTTGGAAACCAGAAGAGAGAAATGATGAAAGAAGCATGTAATT
The DNA here is from genome assembly GCF_965194825.1 of Balaenoptera physalus. Lineage (NCBI taxonomy): Eukaryota > Metazoa > Chordata > Mammalia > Artiodactyla > Balaenopteridae > Balaenoptera > Balaenoptera physalus. Next base: position 46,721,388 of record NC_138891.1, on the reverse strand, counting down.
AAAAAAAAAAAATTAATTGTGCTGGCAAATATTTTTTAGAAATTAAAAAGATTTGAAATCTTAATAAGAACTTTTTGGCGGTTTAAAAACTTGTTAAAATAAAATAACTAGCACAATAGCATGAAACTGGAGAGCAGGTACGCGATGTTAAAGCAATCAGTCTCTTCTTTTATTTAGGAGTAGGATAGAACTCTTTATTAGCTTCAGACCTTCTATGGCAATTATGCATGCTACAATAGTAAAGAAAATTATTGAAAGTATATCCTTAAATATACATCTTCTAAGGAGGGAGTGGGGAGTTAGGGTAATAAGAACTTTAAAACACAAATAGAAGGACAGAGTAAAAGAGAATGCTTTTTCCATATAAACAAAGGATAAAGCACAGTAAATGCAAGACACACAAATAAATTAAGAATACAAAATAAATTAAACAAATTCAATTATAAAATTAATCACATTATACTTTTGATTCTGGTTATAATGGAGTAGCCTGAAGCAATACAACTCTCCTGAGAATAATTAGAAAACACAGATAAAACATTTGGGATCCATTTAAGGACATAAGAGGGCTTCTGGAGAAACTGGGACTGCAGGGACCAAGACTCGGGAGCCAGGAAACCATGGGGAGGTGAGCTGATATTCTGTAGCCCTTTCATCCATCCTGTGCACAGGATAGAGGTTGAGAACAGGAGCCTTTTGTGGGCAGAGGGAGGCTGCTCAAGAAGAAAGCAATAGAGCTCTTCTGGTGGCCTCCTTGATTCAGGGAGACAAAATTAGAGACTGAAGAACACAGGCTCCGTAAGCAGGGTGAGATGCAGAACTAAGCCTGATACACACTCATTTTCACAAAGGTATTTGCTAAACTCTGCATGGGCAGAAGCTGAAATGTTTAATAACCTCCCAAAAAATACTGCTTGGAATACTCTGCAGTCTCACCACGTTGAGTAGACAGGAATTAGAATTCAGACTGTGCCAGAGGGAGGGACCCCGTGAACACACACAACATTCCAGTTGGATGCTCTGCAATAGGGGAGATTCCAGGGCTGAGACTCACCAAAACTGAAAATAAGATTTCACTCCAAAATTTATGTTCAATAAACAGTCCTAGAAAAATAATTTGCTTATACAGGTATTAAAACAAAAACCAACCTCGTCTGGTCTCTGTCTTACCTATGAAGAAAATAAATTTGAGAGGAATAAAGGCCACATTATGAACATAAGAAAAGTAAAACATTTAGAGTACAACAAAGGAGAATATGTAACAATATAGCTTTCTTAAGAAAATAAAAGTACAAAATGTAAAAAAATAATGTTATCTATTATACAATTAAAACTTATCAATAACAAAAGCCACTAAGCAAAGTGAGTATACAAATGCCCCTCCAGGAAAACATATTTACAGGTAAATAATGAACAGTTTTAACAGCCGTGACAGAAGCTGTTACAATAAAAAATTAGCAAACAAAGAAGAGTCCAAAGTATATGAACAGACAATTTACATAAAGCAATTCTCTTACAACAGAGAAAATCAAAATTTGATTAACAATCAAACTGTTAATCAGTAATAATTGGAGAAAATGTTTAAATTCCAATGATACGTAAATGTAAATTAAAACAGTATGTTACTATTTCACAACCATCAGTGGAGCAAAAGATAAATAATAATAAAAAGCCATTATATAAAACTATAGTAAGCTTATTGGGTAATGGACCATTTAAATTTTTTCACAGGCAGTTCAAGTTGGCACAATTACTTGGGAAAAGTATTTTAGTGATTCCAGAACTGTTGACTATGTAGCCCAGCATTGATTAATCCAGATTTCTACTCTGGAGAGAAGGATCACATGTGCACAAAGAAATATATACAACAATATTCATTTCTAGTAATGTCATAAAATATTTCAAAAAATAATTTTCTCTGAAAGAATAGTACCTAGGAGAATGAATAAAGTATGTTTTAATCTTACAATAAACTCTAATATTATAAATAAGAGGATAGACATGGAAAAAATCTCAAAAATATAATTGTGAGCCAAAAGGAAACTGAAAGTGACAGATAAGTATGATTCTACCATTTATATAAATTGTTAAAATGCCAAAAGTAATTAGTTATTTATCTATGTATCTATGTATTTATTGATTGGATATATAGATATGTAGAAAAAGTATACAATTACCATTGCAGAATTTTTATAAAAATTAAAACTAGTATAATAATGTTTAAATAAGGCATAATATACTTCATTAATGAGATTATATAGATTTATTTACTTAATATTCAATATACACATATACAATAAATACATTTGCATAGAATTTTTGATATACATCAAAGCAATATATTAACTTTTATAAATGTTTTATGTGTATACTATATAATATAAATTTATATATTTATGTAAATTATGTGTATTACAAATTGATAATTGTGGGTAAATTACCTTTTTCTTTATACTTTTATATAGTGAGCTTGTGTTATTTTTATAATCAAACAAAATAATAAATTAGATTAAGTGCTTAGAATTAGTGTAAATATCAAGTTGAATAGGGTTGTATCTAAATCTTAGATTACATTTTTTTTTGGACAGAGATTCAGTGTTTGCTCTCCATGATTTTTTCCCAGTGGAGTACAGTTGCCAGTTTAATTTAGAGGTGGGCCATGTGTGAGTCTATAAGATTAATTTAGAAAAGTTAGTTTTCAACATGGTATAATGATAGATTTTGTTAAAATGTAGAAATGTTGCTGTTGTTGTTTTTTCCTTTGGATGTATAGCAGTAGCCTATGACAAAAGAGGAAAAGAGGGAGAAAGAAAAAGAGAAAAAAGAAAAAGCATTACAGAACATACAAAATATTAGGTCAGTAACATATTACAGTGTAACTGTGTTATGTACAGTGTTGTAAGAAATAGAAAGTTTAAAAATATTTTGAAACCTACTAAATCAGAACCAACATGGGTGGAGATCAGGGAAAGTCATTTGAAAAAGATCTCAAGGTGATTCTACTCCACTGCTAGGGTTGTAAACCACTATACTAGAGCAATGGTTCTCAAACTTTCATGGCTTCAGAATCTGTTGGAGAAGTTAAAACACAGCTGGTGGGCTCTATAGCAACCCCTGAGTTTCTCATTCTTTAGGTCTGGGGTGAGGTCTAAGAATGTGTATTTCTAACACATTCCCAGGTAATACTGATGCTGCTAGCACAGGGACCACACTTTGAAAAGCACTGTATTTAAGCTTTCCTTAAAACAATCAATACACACGTGTCCTTTCCTTAGAATGATTATGGTAGAGTAAATTTTGAATAACATTTTTACATATATTTGTTCAACTATGTTTTAATTTATAGTGCATATTTCCCAATCAAAAATGAAAGTCTCATGTTACTGCCAGAAATAGTAAATTCAAAATATATGCTTTCTAGTAAAACCGATCAATACACACGTGTCCTTTATTCTCCCTCTTAAATGAAAAGCTTACAGATCACGTTTTGATTAGAAAAAAAAATTGATTATAAAAAGTCTACTAAATGTTTTTCTGGGAAAAGTAAATCCCAAATGTAATTCCTTGGGTCATGTTAATTTTTCCAGCAAATATAAAATGATACCAATTACAGGAAAATCACAGTATAAAAAACAAACAAACAAAAATTTATGTCAAAGTACCCATGGGCCTTCTAAGTCCTGATGATATGTACACTTCCTTAGCTAATTCTGTTATGCTGCCATGTTGACACTGTCTTTGCCAACATCCTACCATATTTAGAATTCATATTTCATGTCACTCTTCAAGATCTTTTATAAAGTTTCCCAATTCTGAATAGGTATGAGGAACCATTAACATTTATTTTCCTTGTATTAACTGCTTCAATTAAAATCTAGTCCATGGATTCAGTAAGTTAAATAAATATGATTTATTTTATACTATAAAATTGGCACAAAAATATTGTAGAAACATATATATAGATCTATTGATTATATCTATTCAAGCTATAAAATAAATCATATTACATATGTATATTTATAAGCAAAACAAATATATAAAAACCATTAATTTTTAAAAAGCTTATGTTAATAAATTATACATAACTATCAACTATATTTATAAATTATATTTGCATATGCTTTTATTATAATTATATATAATGTATTAAAAAACATGTTCTTTGAAAATTATTTGTATTGATTTTCTTATATTTATTATGCTATTTTATCATTTCTACACAGAAAATTTCTTGATATAGTTTATATGCATTATTGAATCTCTGCGTAAATGGTACCATATTTGTTCATACTTGAAAAAGATTCCCTTTAAATGAAATTGTACCCCCCCAACTGCTATGACCAAAATAATCAGTTAAACATCCACCAAATTGGGGTAACACTGCCATCTGCTGGCTAGGTTTATCAAATTCTTAATGGTTGGTAATGAATGTGAGCATATATTAGCACTTAAAGTTGAACAAAATCATGCAATATCTTACATGCATTAGTATCTGTACATCTAGAGTTGCTTCTCAATTAATTCAAATAAAAATCAAGTACATTAATTTCCATGAGACAAAGTGATTCTATGATAGAGAGGTCTTCTGCCACAGAAAAATGTCTGAACAGTTTTAGAAATTGTGAGACAACAGTGACATCTGACTCACAAACAACATAAACATGGGTGTTCATCTTCCTTCTTATCCCACCAGACAGGCACCAGATTTGTGACCAGCATAAATAAAAATGTGGTGAAATCCATATCACTGCTTCAAACTCAAAGGGACATTTTATAAGACTTGTCACCAGGGATTTCTGCTAAGTGCACTCAAAAGAGTAACAGACACCTGACAGAGAAGGAAGACATTTTATTTCTTTTGCTTTGAAAATGGAATATCCTGTTTTGAAAAAGAATGCTATGCATTCACAGAGGAATCCTGATAAACCCAAAGGAATCCTGATAAACCCAAAGGGCAGTATTGGGCATGTTCTTAACTCCATGAGGGCAGAGTACCTCTCCTTCTAAACAGTATTTCCTAGCCTAAAGCTATGTTCCTCAAGTGATATAGGGCATCACTAATTGTTCAATGAATGATAAAAGGCAGCCCTAGGAGGCAGAGTATTTGAGAAGTAGGAATTCCTTTTAGACTGGGTAGCCACAACAAATCAAAAGCCTTTTCATGTTTGGCTGTCACAAATATGGTCCTTTTCCAGAATGAGCAGTTACTACAAGGAGAGAATTATTTCTAGGACTTTTACCTAAAAGAGTACAAAAATGAAAAATATCAAAAATATGTAAAGACATAATAGTCAAAAACCAGGGTCTTTTATTGTTAATCAAAGGAGATAGTACCATGAAAACACTTTCTCTGACATAAACAGAACAAAACTTCAGAACATTTTTTATTTTGTCCTCCAGATTCAAGAGAATATATCTTGGCTATAAAGCTAGAGCAATTGATTATAAAGAGAAAACAGTCTAAAAAGATGGAGAAGATTTTTTTTTTTTTTTTAAGTTTGATAGGCATGATTTTGTCCAGTAAGCGTCAAACAACCTATTGGAAATTACAGAAAAATAATGACAACTGACAAATTAATGGGAAAAAAAAAGATAATTACAAGAAAATATAAGACCTTTGACAGATGAAGAAAATCCAATCTATAAACAAGATAAAACAGAACAGGAAATTCAAGTTATTTATAACTCAAGTTAATAATAAAAACTCTTCTAAATGAAGACTAACATGAATCTATGAGGAAAAGTAAAAGATGCTAATACAAAGTGCTATTTCATGGAAATGGTTTTATTCCAAATATTCAAAAATTGTGTAAGCATCCAAATTATGCAGAATGGAGATGAGTGAAATACACAGAAAAAACAAAACAGACTGGAAACCTTAAAGGACATTTATAATGCAAATACAACTAATGAGCTTTTGGGGGATGGTAGGTGAGGAGTTATACAAAGAAGACTCAAAATTCAAGAATTCTCTACTCAGCCAAAATACCTGTCTGCACTAAGCAAACACTTCCCTGACTCATAGTAGGTGCTTATAAATTATTCATTGATTAAAATCATTAAAGCAAAACTTTAGTAACTATATCACTCAAGTAAACTTCCTGAATGAATTACATAAATAAAATCTCTCTTTGAATGAAAAATGAATCAAAATGCAAACTGAATAGGAAGAGAGTAAAAAAAGCTTAATGTTGGCAATAAAACCAACTAAATATAGTCATGTCTACATAACTATACAATAAGCCTATAAAATATATTCTAAAATGCAAAAGTAATCAATTATGAGTAACTTTTAAAAGAGAAGACAGATAATATAGAAATACAATTAATATTTACCAGCACTTAAATATCTCACATTTAATTTTAAAAATCCTGTTGGGTATATGGGGAAATTTTGTAGAATTTTAGTATTCATGTTTTACAGATGTAGTCAATGGATTACTCTTTCATCCTTCACATTGTCAGTAACAACAGTAACAAAAATAGTTTCTGTGTGTGTGTATACGTCTGGGTGTGTGGGTTTCTGGTTCACTGAAAAGGCACAATTCACACAACTCATTGATTGTAATGGTAAATCATTTTCTCCCACTATCTCCTGGAATTTGTATTGAAGGGTTTGTTTGTTTTTTCCCTGCTCCTGGATGGAAAGATGGCCAGTGTCCCTATCTTTATGATTACTTTTAGGTAATTTAAAACATTACAAGCACTTTAGACCATAAAATATATTTCTAATTCAAGAATTTAAATGTCTAGTGCCAGGTAAAAATCAAACAACCCAATATGATCTAAAGTTGAAACTGTTTCCTCATTTATATAAGCCACTCTCAAGAAAGTGGGGTTATGACCAAGTTGCTCTCTTTCTTTCCCCTACATAATGCTTCTTCTCCCCCAGAAAAATAACTGTGGTATCTGACAATGTTGAGATAGGACCTAGAGTATAAAGGTGCAAAGGAAACGCATCAGGAAAAATTTCACTTAGGAAATCTCACCATGATGCACACAAACAATCTCAGATTTAGCAGGTGACTAATTGGGTGTGTTGTCTTGAGAAAAGTTGCCTCGTTCTGGGGATCTCATACCTGCAGTTTCCTGTAGAGCAAATTCCCACTGGATATTCCCTCAGTTCTCAGCACCCAGGAATCCTTTTAGATTCTCTCTGCTGAGCTCTATTTCCCCCTCTTGGGCAAAACCTAAAGTGATGCCTTTCTGGCTCTCTTTCTTGAGTTGATTCATATGACTCAAGAGAAATGCTCTCAAATGCTTTGCCTCACAAACTGTGAAATGTCAAATATCAAAAACTCACCTTTATTCTGCTTCAATAAACCACTTCATCAGTCTCTCCCCCTTTCTTAGTTGTAAATCAGACAAGAGCTCAAGGTGTTCCCTCAAGAGCAGAGAAACACAAATTAAGCACTTCATGCTGTCTCCTTAGAGCCTCTTTTTGTTGGTTTAGGGTTGGAATAACCACCACCACTCACGGTTCTGTTCCCCACTCTCTCCAAGGGACTCATGCACAGCTCCACAAGCCCTGAAGATACTTGGAAATCTCCAAATCTCAACCCAGGTGGTCTCTCAGTGTGAGTGATATGAGAAGGGAGCTGGGGAGTCATTTATATCAGTGCACTACTATTAAAATTATAACCTAGCATACCACTTTAAAAATTTGCATCTAATTTTTTTCAGCAAATATTTACTTTTAAAATTGAGTATATATGCCACTAGATAGAATGCAGAATACACCCACTGTAAGACGGAATCTTTAGAATTCTAGAGTTTTTAAATTGAAGAAATGGATCCTAATTCACTAGAACAAAGAAAGTAACAAAGAAACCCTAAGTCTTTGAGTAGAAAGTCAAAAATAATACTGCATTGATGATGATTGTAATAACATAAAAACAACAAGCGTTCAAAAAAAGATGAGTATTGTAGGACCAAGCATGCCATGCACCTCTCCATTATTTTAGTTCGGTCTCCTCTTTGCCAGTTCTCAGATGATCAATTATTATCCTTAGGACTTAACCCCACTAACGAATTGCATTGTTTACTGACTCTTATGCTAATTCTTTAGGGTGTGATTTTTACGACTAAAATGTAAGAGCCATATGGCACAGATTCTTGGTAATTTTGTTCATGGGTGTTTTCATTGTGGTTAATGTTGTAATTGCCATTTAATAGATAATATTTATTTGTTTGTTTTTGAATGGATGTAAAATAGAAAGATACCTGGCAATCTACTTATGTTAGTGTCCCTTTAATATATGCCATACAAGCAGAAATCTTTACTGAAACTTAGACTACATAAAATACCTTTATAAAGTAAACTTTGTTTTTTGGAGCAGTTTTAGTTTCACAGAAATATTGATCAGAAGGCACAGTGATTTCCTGTATACCTCTTACCCCGACACATGCGTAACTTCCAGCATATCAGCATCCCTCATTATAGTGGTACGTTTGTTACAATTGATGAAACCTACATTGGCACGTCATTATTACCTAAAATCCATAGTTTACATTAGGGTTCACTCTTAGTGTTGAGTATTCTAGGGGTTTGGACAAATGTATAATGACATATATCTATCATCATAGTATCATACAGAGTAATTTCACAGCCTTAAAAATCCTCTGTGCGCTGCCTATTCATCTCTCTCTCTCTCTCCAAATGCCTGGTAATCACTAATCTTTTTACTGTCTTTACAGTTTTGCCCTTATCATAAAATTGGAATCATACAGTATGTAGCATTTTCAGATTGACTTCTTTCACTTAGTAATATACATTTGAATTTCATTCATGTGTTTTCATGGCATGATAACTCCTTTCTTTTTTGCACTGAATAATATTCTATTGTCTGAAGTACCACAGTCATAAAATACCTTTTGATCCAGTGATAATATCTTTTTGTCTACTTTTTGTTCATTCACTCCCTAATTTAAATTAATAAGTATGTGCTTTTAACACTAAAATATATAAAACATTGAAATTTGCACCTATCATGTAAACCTTTTTTTTTTTTACAATGTTAATTTTTTAAAAAAATCCACATGGATTTTCAAATAGGTAGTCTAATACTTATCTAAAAATAAGTTTTTCACTTTGTGTCAAACCTCTTCCTCTTGTTTCCCTCGCTCAACAAAGAGTATACCATACATGCAGTTACTAAAGCCACCAGCAGGAGCATTAACCGTGACCTCTGTCTCCCACCCTCCCCATAACAAATAATTTACTAAATCATGTTAATTTTGGTTCCTCTCTATTGCTAGCACCTAACTTTTTGGTTCTGGATCCTTTGGCACTTAGTTTATGTCACTCTCACTGATAAACTAGACTAATTCCAACTAATACCTCTTCTCTAATTTATTCAATTGTTTGGCGCTAGAGTAATCTTGGAAATACACAACACCGATATTTATGAATTCCTGCAATGGCTTCTTCTTGGCCATTTCCATCGTCTTAATAAAAAAAATATAAATCTCTTGGCAAAGTTGACAACACACTGAAAGAGCTGACTCCTGCTCACCTCTCCAGCCTTATTTCTGAACACACTACCTCCTCCCATAATATTCTCAGGCCATACTGAATGTCTTTCAGTTTCTAGTTCTTCTCTTAGAGTTTTTGCATGTGCTATTTCCACTGCCTGGAACATACTTCCTTCTACCCAACAAACTTAAACTTGCTAAGAGCTCTTCACCATTCCTGCCTTGATGTGGAGGCTATTTTCTCCCAAGAGCCTTCCCTGGTCTTCCTTTGATTACACTAGATGGTAATTAGCAGTGTTCCAGGGCTTTACATATATTAACTTACTTAATCCTCATAAATAAGATTCCCACAAGGTAGGGTGACAGGTATGGTTTATTCAAAAGGAAGCTGACTTTGCCATGCAGGAGGTTTATTAGAGATTGCTCCTGTGAACAACACCTGAGGAAGAGAAAAGAAGGAAGTCAGGTTGAACAGAAAGCGGAATCAAGCTGTGATGTAATCTCAAGACACTCCTTAGACAACTAGATGATAGTTGTGAAAATAGAATGACTGTGAGAACTGTCTGAGTTGAGGTGACAGAGACCTGGGACTTTATCACTTGTGTTGATCAGCCATTGGATGCCAGACACCCCAGGCTAGGGGGTTAGTGAGGCAGCTCTCTTCAGCTGAATTCCTCCCTAAAAGAAGTTGACAGATGAGGGCTACGTGTTGACAGCAATCCCAGCAGCTGTCATAACAAGTGTTAGACAGTATTCTTATCCCAACTTTACAGATGAAGAAATTTAGGGACAAATAAGTTGAGTAACTTACCCTGTTTGCACAGCAAAATTACTGGACCGAGGATTCAAACCAGGGAGTCTGGCCCCCACTTCGTAACATACACAAAATCAGTTCCTGATGGATTAGAGGTGTAAATACAGAGAGGAAAACAATAATGTTTTAAAATAAAATATAGGAAAACAACATATTGTACTTGGGGTATTCCAATATTAAAAAAAAATAGGACTCTAAAGCAATAATCATGAAGGAAATACTTGATAATTTGGACTATATTGTATAAGCCATCATCAAAGAGAAACATCAAATGATTAAAAAAGACTAGCCACAGACATATATTTAAAATAAATAGCTTACCGAAGTCCTTGCATCCAGAATACAAATAAAATTGCTAAGAAAAAATATTGAAAAATCAACAAAAGATTTAACAGGTTCTTCACAAAAAGAAAGTGTAAATGGTCTATAAACGTCTTGAAAGGGCTCTACTTACATAATCATGAGTAAAATACATAATAAAACTGCACTGAAATGCCGAAATATACCCCCAGAATGGTTAAAGTGAAAACAAAACAAAACAAAGTAGAAATAAAACAAATAAGTTGTGGTCGTAGAGCAATTGCAACTCTCATGCACCGCTGGCAGAGAGCAAAAATCAGTAGGACTGCTTTGGAAAACTGTTCAGCAGTATCTACTAAAGATGAACATATTAAAATCAACAATTTTACTTCTAAGTAACCCAGCAAAAATGCATGTACGTTCTCAAAAAAACATGTACGAGAATGCTGATAGCAGCGTTATTAGAAATGGGCCCAAATAGAAACCTATCTAATTGCTAATAGACAGTGGAATGGATGAATAAATCCTGGTGTATTTATACAATGATATTCTCTTTGCCTGTGAGAACGCATGGATTGCTATTATATTAAGCAATATGAATTGAGCCATAAAATCCAGGCAGAAAAGAATACATGTTCTGTGATTCCAGTATTATAAAATTTATAAACAGGCAAAACTAATCTATGGAACTAGAAGTAAAGATAGCAGTTATTCTGAAGGGATGGGAAAGTAATAGTGGAAAAGAACACAGGCAGAGACCCATGGATGTTCGTAATTTGGGGGTTCTGGATCTAGGTGCTTGTTATAAAAATAGGTTCAATTTATGAGAATTCATCAAGCTGTGCACTTACATTTGTGCGGTTTTCTAAGTGTACTTCAGTTGTGCATTTTAGTTCAAAGGAAAAGTAATCCCAGGCAGTCTGGCTCCAATGTTCATGATCTTAAGGACAAAGTCCATTTTTCATTTTCTATATATCTGGTAGGAAGGTAAATCATTATAATCACTTTGTATCACAAGGTAAAATCATATAATAAAGTTGAAGGTTCAGATGTGATGCATTAGTTTTGTCCTAAGTGTGCATCTCAGAAAAATTATTGAGCATATCCAACAAATGACATGTAAAAAAATGCCCAGATCTGCATTATTTGCTAAAAAAAGGAAAAAAGATTAAAGACAAAATATGCCAACTATTCATCAACAGGTCAACAAGAAAATAAATTGTGGTATGTTAACACATTATATATCAGTGTCATACATCAGTGAACACAAATAAACTACAGTCACCCACAACAGTGTGGATTAATTTTAGCAATAATATGTTGACTAAAAATCAAGTCCCAGAAGATTACACAAAGCATAATAAAATTTTAACAATCCCCAAAACAATAAAAACTAAACAGTATAATATTTAGGCATGTATATAAGTACAACTAATTTTTAAAAAACAAAGGGTACACACTAATTCTAGAGAGAGGTTTTTGTACCTCAGGGGAGGCAAGAGTGCAGGACATGAAAAGAGCACATGGTAAATAAAACGTATCAGTAATGTTCTACTTCATGAGCTATGATACAGATTTACAATTGTTCATTTTCAATTATTCATTTAGCATTATATTTATAATTTACATATATGTTTCATATATTTTTGTATATATTTAATATTATATGTTGAAGATGTTGATGTAAAAAGTAGACTATCTGAAAACACCTTGGGCTGTGATGGGAAGGAGAGAGATGAAATAAGAAAATTTGAAAATAGACTTTAAGGAGGCTTGTCTGCAATAAAAGAGCCAGTAGACAGGTAAGATAACAAAAGAGCCTTTTATATAAAAGTGGGACTAATTGTCAGAGGGAGATTTCTGGGTTTATCAGAGTGGACCGTTAAGAATCTCACATGAACAAGACCAGACAGACACGTTAGTTTCCTTCTTCTCTGAGTCCCACTTGCAGGCTTCTCTTATTGGACCATAAATTACCCTTTCCTTTTTTTTGTGCTATATCTGAATATGTACGGAGTTATTACAATAATATAAATAAAAATAAACTTAAAATGTTTTTAGCATTATGACTTTGTTTATAGGACCGAGTGTTCTACTTGTCAGATGATTCCATTTTTACCATGGTATTCTTAATATTTAGCAAAATTCTTGACAAATGCTACAGGTTTTTAAAAACCAGTTAAGCTGATGAATTCATAGATACAAAGAGTAGAATAGGGAGTGGCTGGTAAAAGGCTACCAACTTTCAGTTATAACATGAAGAAGGTCTGAGGATCTAATGTGTAACATAGTGACTATAACTGATAACACTGCACTGTATAATTGAAATTTGTTAAGAGAATAGAACTGCAATATCCCCCCCCCAAAAAGCACACAATATATGAGGTGATGGATGTGTTAATTAACTTAATGGGGGGATCCTTTCACAATATATATGTATATCAAATTATCACGTTGTACACTTTAAATATTTTACAATTTTACTTGTCAATTGTACCTTAAAAAAGCTGAGAAAATTCTATTAAACTGATATAATTTAACTGATCAATCTCATATGTATCATTAGTTTGCACCATAAGAAATTATCGGGTTCAATAATTTTTGGTCCACAAAATGGCAATTTTTATATGAATCATCCTATTATTAAGAGAAAGCATCTCTTCCTAAAAGAGTTGTTTAGCTTCCAAGGTAATGACTCCAGTTCTCTTACAATGAAGGGGAGAACTGATGATATTAAGTAAATATAGAAAGAAAGAGTGCCCAATGGTGAAAATATAAGCTGTAGGGCTGTATTACATTTTGGAATATTACAAATTAATCCTTCAAACACAATCTTGAGCTCCTAACAATTGGCTATTATTGATACTCCTTCTTAGAGGGGAAACTTTTGGTGTAAGCTATGAAAAATTACCCAAAGGAGTCAAAATCTGACCAGAAGTTGCATAGTAAAATTTAAAAATCGTGATAGCATTTGAAGCATAATTTACTTGAAGAAAATATAGAAACATGAGGTTACTTTATTAATACATAGGCATAATTTCAACACAGAGGACCCTTGGATTTGAGTTCAAACTTCTACATTTTTACTATTAAACTGTGAGTAGAAGATCAATTGACCAATCAATTAATCAATGGATACAGAAATGAGCCCATTATTGTAAAAATGTTAAATGATGCAAGCACTAAAACTAATAAAATCTCCATATATAATGGCATCTTTTTTTTTTTTTTGCATCTCTATGACATTAACTCATAAGTAAAGTGATTGATATAATAGAAGTAACACAACTTAATGGGTGTCTTCTTTGGTTTAATAAATCAAGTTATAATGAAATAGAGTGACTTTATTAAATATTTTCCTCTTCTTCAGATGCCATTGAATATTTCTAATTTCCATTTTGTTTAGAATTCAAGTTACCATCCAGTGTTTGTGAAAGGGAATTGAAATCTTTTCGCAAAGATGTGTAGTTCAGTAGCAGTATACCAAATTCTGATTAACAATCAACTACTAAGCCAGGGACTCTAGCTGCACATCAATTTTGATGTTTTTAATTGCAAGATTTATACCTAAATAGCTGCTTAATGATCTGTGACCTCAGCTTCAAAAGAGAAAACATTTCAGTGATAACTGACTTCTGGTACTCATGAAATTTTCACGGATTCATGAATTATGACACCTTAGCTCAAACTCTGCTTATTCTATGAGACTGATGCCACATATAACGTTTATTCAGAAAGTGCACATAGTGCTAGGCATTCAGATTTAGGCAGACAGATCATTTCTCTGATTATACTAGCTTGATTCCCTGCTATAGCCTTAGGTATTTCACTTTAATTCATGACGGTTAGTAGTAAGATACTCTGTATTCTGTGTTTTTTACTCTTTCATTACCTTAGAGAAGGTTTTGTGTTTTTTTTTTTTCATTCTTTTTTAAGTAAAGCTTCACTCCCTCACAAGTCAGTGTTTGAGTGCTTTCTTCCACTTCTATTTTATCTTGTGTCCAAATCAATGGTCCATGATCAAGAAGTTCTATCAGGAGTTCTTTTAAAATTTTAGGAACTACATCAAGATCTCTATGGAAATGTGGTACTCAAATGTCAACAAAAATTAGATTCCTCACTCTTTCTCTGCCTTTTTTCATGTCAGTGCATGATTATTGAACTAAAGTAGCAAAAAACAGCATGAAAGTTATTCAGATTTTGTCGATCTCATTCCTGTATGTTGGATACAATTAATTAAATGCAATTCAATAAATAATTATATATCATTTATCATGCAAATCACTATTTATTCATTCAGAAGCTGTTCATTCATCATCAACAATGTACCAGACAACTTACTAAATGGCAAAAAAAAAAAAATTAGCATGCACCTGAATTATTTGGAGAAATTGTTAAAACACAGGTGTCTGGGACCCACCCCCAGAGTTTAGAATTCAGTAGGTCTCTTACCAGCTGATACCCATGCTGCTGGCCTGGGAACAACACTTGGTAAACCACCTATTAAATGAATGCATGTATCCCAAATGAATATTTGTTCATGGAATCCAGAGGCAACTTTGTCAAAGTATTCACTTCCTTTTTACCTTTATGGCTGCATTACCTAATCATACTGTTCACTTGCTGAAATGACTATGAGATGAGAGAATTATTTCCAGGTTGCAATGTTCAGCACTTCCTTTGGGATTCATCTGTTACTAAGATTATTAAAAATGCTTGCAAATTCCAATACTCTCCAGTTGCTATGTACTGTCAGGTGTAGTGTGTGTGTGTGTGTGTGTGTGTGTGTGTTTCTTGTAAACTCTTTTGAAGCATAACATACACACAGAAAGATGTAAAAATCACTAGCATATAGCTTGATAAAGTTTCATAAAGAGAGCACACACGTTCTAACCAGAATCCAGATGAAGAAAAACATTACCAGTGTCCCAGAAACCTCCTTATGGTGCTTTCCCATCAGTATCTCCTCTAAGAGTAACCATCATCCCTACTTCTAACACTGTTGATGGAGGTCTGCTTCTACACATTAGATAGAATCACACTGAATGTACTTTTTGTGGCTGCTCCCCTTTTTGAGTTTTGGTTTTTGGTTTTTTGGTTTTTGCTGGGTTTTTTTCCTCGATATCATCTCTGCAAGATGTATCCTATCATGTGTTAAATGGTAGCTTGTCTTGTTTTCTATCTTCCGTTGTATTGTATGAATATACTGCAATATATCCATTCTATTGTTAGTGCACAGTTGAGTTGTTTCCAATGTTTGGCTAATGCTGTTATAGAAATAATTATTCATAATTTTCGGTAAACATGTGTACAGATTTTGGTAAGGCATATACGTATGCTGGAAATAGGAGTGTACATTTGCAGCTTTAAGAGATGCTGCCCAGAAATTTTCCAGAGTGATTTTAACAATTTATACTATCACCAGCAGTGCCCCAGGTTTCTGGCTGCTCTAAATTCTTGCCAACCCTTCTTTTAGTTTATTTGTTTTGTTTTGCTTGGTTTCTTTTATTTTTTTTCAATTGAGCTATTCTGACGGGTTTGTATGAAGATTAGCACGTTCACATGTGTACTGCAGTGTAGATAATAGACATCCTCTTTTATAAAAAGTCATTCAAAATCTTTCTTTTGTTCTTCCTTTTTGCTATTAGGTTTCCTGCCTTCTTTTTTTATTGATTCATCCAACAGATCATTCATGATATTAAGATGTATCTTCTCCTACTATGTAACTTGCTTTTCTCTCTTACTTCTGTTTTGTTCAGAATTTTACTTTTGTTAAAATTTCTTAATTTCAATGTATTCTGTATTATCATTTTTTTCATTTTGGTTTATTGCTGTCTGGGTATTGTTTAAGAAAGTTCGGTCTAATCCAAGATAATGAATCTATTCAGTCAATTTTTAAAAAAGATTTATTATTCAACTTTTACATTTAGAGCTATATACAATTTAAAAAGTTTTTGTGTGTATGTGTGAGGAAGAGTAAAAGATTCATTGTTTTTCCAAAGTAACATTTGCTAAAAATGCTACCTTTTACCCATTGCACTATAGTGTTTCTTTGATCATGTCAGGTGACTGTATATGTGTGCTCTGCTTCTGGACATTCCCTTTTGTTCTATGAGTGTATTTTTATATACTTGTGCTAATACCACACATTATGATTGCTATAACTTGATAATAATCTATATCTACTAGTGTAAATCCTCCATCTTTATTCTTGTTCAAGGCAGCCTTGGCAGTTCTAAGTCCATTGGACTTGCATAAATATTTTAGGATCATCATATTCATTTCCACAAAGCAAATACAAACAACAAGCTAAAAACTTGCTGTGATTTTGACTGACAGAACACACAAAAATGCAAATGGTTTCTATTCAAATATCCTTGTTCAAGAAATCTTACAAAATTTTTTGGAGATTAACAGCTTATTATCAGTTTCCATTGTTCTTTATTTAAATGAAAACATCCTGTACTTTATATTTTTCCCACCAATATTAATCCTTTTATGTTGTTTCTCTTTTTTCTTAACACCTTTATTGAAATATAATTGCTTTACAATGTTATGTTAGTTTCTGCTCTATAACAAAGTGAATCAGCTATAAGTATACATATATCCACATATCCCCTCCCTCTTGCATCTTCCTCCCACCCTCCCTATCCCACCCCTCTAGGTGGTCACAAAGCACCAAGCTGATCTCCCTCTGCTATGCAGCTGCTTCCCACTAGCTATCTATTTTACATTTGGTAGTGTATATATGTCAATGTTACTCTCTCACTTTGTCCCAGCCTACCCTTCTCCATCCCCGTGTCCTCAAGTCCATTCTCTACTTCTGCTTCTTTATTCCTGTCCTGCCCCTAGGTTCATCAGAACCTTGCTTTTTAGATACCATATATATGTATTAGCATACAGTATTTGTCTTTCTCTTTCTGACTTCACTCTGTATGACAGACTCTAGGTCCATCCACCTCACTACAAATAGTTCAATTTCGTTTCTTTTATGGCTGAGTAATATTCCATTGTATATATGTGCCACTTCTTTTTCCATTCATCTGTCGATGAACACTTAGGTTGCTTCCATGTCCTGGTTATTGTAAATAGAGCTGCAATGAACATTGTGGTACATGACTCTTTTTGAATTATGGTTTTCTCAGGGTATATGCCCAGTAGTGGGATTGCTGGGTCATATGGTAGTTTTATTTTTAGTTTTTTAAGGAACCTCCATACTGTTCTCCATAGTGGCTGTATCAATTTACATTCCCACCAAGAGTGCAAGAGGGTTCCCTTTTCTCCACTCCCTCCTCGGCATTTATTGTTTGTAGATTTTTTGATGATGGCCATTCTGACCTGTGTGAGGTGATACCTCATTGTAGTTTTGATTTGCATTTCTCCAGTGATTAATGATGTTGAGCATCCTTTAATGTATTTGTTGGCAATTGGTATATCTTCTTTGGAGAAATGTCTATTTAGGTCTTCTGCCCATTTTTGGATTGGGTTGTTTGTATTTTTGATATTCAGCTGCATGAGCTGCTTGTATATTTTGGAGATTAATCCTTTGTCAGTTGCTTCCTTTGCAAATATTTTCTCCCATTCTGAGGGTTGTCTTTTCATCTTGTTTATGGTTTCCTTTGCTGTGCATAAGCTTTTGTTTCATTAGGTCCCATTTGTTCATTTTAGTTTTTCTTTCCATTTCTCTAGAAGGTGGGTCAAAAAGGATCTTGCTATGATTTTTGTCAAAGACTGTTCTTCCTATGTTTTCCTCTAAGAGTTTTATGGTGTCTGGTCTTACATTTAGGTCTTTAATCCATTTTGAGTTTATTTTTGTGTATGCTGTTAGGAAGTATTCTCATTTCGTTATTTTACATGTAGCTGTCCACTTTTCCCAGCACCACTCATTGAAGAGGCTGTTTGTGTATGGTGATAGGGAGTATTCTAATTTCAATCTTTTACACACAGCTGTCCAGTTTTCCCAGCACCATTTATTGAAGAGGCTGTCTTTTCTACATTGTATATTCTTGCCTCCTTTATCAAAGATAAGGTGACCATATGTGCATGGGTTTTTCTCTGGGTTTTCTATCCTGTTCCACTGATCTGTATTTCTGTTTTCATGCCAGTACCATACTGTCTTGATTACTGTAGCTTTGTAGTATAGTCTGAAGTCTGGGAGCCTGATTCCTCCAGCTCCATTTTTCTTTCTCAAGAATGCTTTGGCTATTCAGGGTCTTTTGTGTTTCCATACAAATTGTGAAATTTTTTGTTCTAGTTCTGTGAAAAATGCCATTGGTAGCTTTACGGGGATTGCACTGAATCTGTAGATTGCTTTGGGTAGTACAGTCATTTTCACAATGATGATTCTTCCAATCCAACAACATGGTATAGCTCTCTATCTGTTTGTATCTTGTATAATATCTTTCATCAATGTCTTATAGTTTTCTGCATACAGGTCTTTTGTCTCCTTAGGTAGGTTTATTCCTAGGTATTTTATTCTTTTTGTTGCAGTGTTAAATGGGAGTGTTTCCTTAATTTCTCCTTCTGATTTGTCATTGTTAGTGTGTAGGAATGCAAGAGATTTCTGTGCATTAATTTTGTATTCTGCTACTTTACCAAATTCATTGATTAGCTCTAGCAGTTTTCTGGTAGCATCTTTAGGATTCTCTATGTATAATATCATGTCATCTGCAAACAGTGACAGCTTTACTTCTTCTTTTCCGATTTGGATTCCTTTTATTTCTTTTTCCTCTCTGATTGTTTTGGCTAAAACTTCCAAAACTATGTTGAATAATAGTGGTGAGAGTGGGGAACCTTGTCTTGTTCCTGATCATAGTGGAAATTGTTTCAGTTTTTCACCATTGAGAACGATGTTGCCTGTGGGTTTGTCATATATGGCCTTTATTATGTTGAGGTAGGTTCCCTCTATGCCTACTTTCTGGAGGGTTTTTATCATAAATGGGTGTTGAATTTTGTCAAAAACTTTTTCTGCATCTAATGAGATTATCATATGGTTTTTATTCTTCAGTTTGTTAATATGGTGTATCACATTGATTGATTTGCATATATTGAAGAATCCTTGCATTCCTGGGATAAACCTCACTTAATCATGGTGTATGATCTTTTTACTGTACTGTTGGATTCTGTTTGCTAGAATTTTGTTGAGGAATTTTGCATCTATGTTCTTCAGTGATATTGGTCTGTAGTTTTCTTTTTTGTGACATCTTTGTCTGGGTTTGGTATCAGGGTGATAGTGGGCTTGTAGATTGAGTTTAGGAGTGTTCCTCCCTCTGCTATATTTTGGAAGAGTTGAGAAGGATAGGTGTTAACTCTTCTCTAAATGTTTGATAGAATTTGCCTGTGAAGCCATCTGGTCCTGGCCTTTTTTCTTTTTGGAAGATTTTTAATCACAGTTTCAATTTCAGTGCTTGTGATTGGTCTGTTTATATTTTCTATTTCTTCTTGGTTCAGTCTTGGAAGGTTGTGCCTTTCTAAGAATTTATCCATTTCTTCCATGTTATTTATTTTATTGGCATTTAGTTGCTTGCAGTAATCCCTCATTGAGCTTAGTGTACGGTACTCAGGGATTACATAGATGCTATACTTTTTGTTTATAATCTGAACGAATGTTAATATGAAGGCTTTTTTCCTAAATAATTCTTAGAACTCTTTATTGGGTTCATGATATTTTAAAAATCTGTTTTATTGGAAACAAGAGTTATTGAATTTTTCCTGTTTTAAAGCTTTATGGCCCATTTTTGAAAATGAAAACATATCCTTTTTGAACCATAGTAGAATGGAAGACTTTTTAAGCTAAATTGCCTGTGATTCTGTGTTATTGTTTTTTCCCGCAAATTAGTTTTTGGCCTGAATGTTAAAATAATTATTCTGCTACAAAAGCAGCTACATAAATATTACTGTTTTTTTAAAAAAGAAACTTTGTATTAAAATAGAAAGTTTTCCAAATTTTCTATTATTACATTAATTCTATATTAGTTTCATGTTCTGAATTATGTATAGTTTCCATTCTATAACTTAATACTTTTATTTTGCATGTTTTATTATTTATTAATTAGCTTTTAAACTTCATAAGCACTAACATTTCTTTAAGAGAAAATTAAGAATACATTTTAAAAGACACTAATTTTTAAAAATTATTTATGATAAAAATTAGTAAAGCAAAGTTTTGCAAAATGAACACAGAGTCTACATTTCTAAAATCAATTGTTTGAGAAAAATTACTCAATTCTACTTTAATGAATAATAAGTAACAGAAAATAAGATATATTTTCTGTTATTCTTACCACTCAGATGTTTATTATTTTCTTTTAATGGATTATCTAGTTCTACAAAAGAATCACATTATTCAATAGTTTTCATTATCAAAAGAATGGCCACTCTGCAGAGTAAAGTGACAGACAATATATTTTTCAAGATGACAATTTACACTATGAGAGCAGAAATGAACTATGAATATTCAAATGTAAACCTGTGCATACTAAGTTTATAAACACTTGGCCACACACAATGAATGAATAACAACAGTCTTGATTTGTTATGCAAGAAAAACCTTGTAAGCAGGAGCATATTTATTCAGATGCATTTATATGTAAGTATGTAGTATAAGTATGTAAGTAGGTGAGAGGGGAAGTTTCCCATAGTATGGAAGTGATATGATTCACCAGTTTTTTCACTGTTGTTTAAGGAAAACATTTAAAGTTGTAACCATGGAGTGTGTGTAATGAATTCATAGCTTAATCAGGTATCATCAAATAAGAAAGAAGCCAGGAAAACTTTGCTTTTTTTTTTTTTTTTTTAAAGATTTATTGATTGATTGATTGATTGATTGCTATGTTGGGTCTTCGTTTCTGTGCTAGGGCTTTCTCTAGTTGTGGCAAGCGGGGGCCACTCTTCATCGCGGTGTGCGGGCCTCTCACTATCGTGACCTCTCCTGTTGCGGAGCACAGGCTCCAGATGCGCAGGCTCAGTAGTTGTGGCTCACGGGCCTAATTGCTCTGCGGCATGTGGGATCTTCCCAGACCAGGGCGCGAACCCGTGTCCCCTGCATTAGCAGGCAGACTCTCAGCCACTGCGCCACCAGGGAAGCCCCAAAAACTTTGCTTTTATAGTAAAGAAAAACAGTGGCATGACTGAGAACTGTTTATATTATTTTCTATTCCATGTTATATATGGGGTGCTTTAGTTTCAAAAACTCCAGGTTTTTTTTTTTTTTTTTTTTTGGCTGCGTCACCTTGTGGGGTCTTAGTTCCCTGACTAGAGGTTGAACCTAGGGCCCTGGCAGTGGGAGCACAGAGTCCCAACCACTGGACCGACAGGGAATTCCCTCTCCTCCTTTTGACTAGAAGACGGTGTTGAATTTGAAGGTAAGAAGAGCTTATTTAATGAGCTACACTATTTCCTAAAATATATTTTTGGTTTTGGTTTCAGTTAGTCTCCAGTAAATATATTTCCTTCTCTGCTTTAAGTTGCATTGAAATCACATTCAAATTAGAAAAGCTCAACATTAATGATTTTAGTATTCTGTGAAAATTATTTGGGTAAAAATATAAATTCAAATGATCTGCTGGGAGAAGGAAAGATAATGTATCCTAACACGTTCATTTCAACCACTTCCTGTGAAATACTTAATGAAATATATTAGTAAGGGTTCTCCAGAGAAACAGAACCAATAGGAGACAAATAGATAGATATAGATATAGGTATAGATATAGATATAGATAAGAGGAGATTTATTGTAGGAATTGGCTCACATGGTTATAGAGGCTGATAAGTCCCATGATCTATAAACTGGAGAACCAGGAAAGCTGGTGATGTAATTCAGTCAGAGACTGAAAGCCTGAGAACCAGCAGCGCCAATGTCAAGGGTAGAAATGGTTGTCTTAGTTCAAGCAGAGAGATCAAATTCACCCTTCCTCCATTTTGTTCTACTCAGTCTCTCAGTGGATTGGATGAAGCCCTCTTGCTTTGGTGAGGGCAACCGTCTCTACTCAGTTTACTTATTCAAATGCTAATCTTTCATAGACACCCACACAGACACACCCAGCGAAAATGTTTTACCAGCTATCTGGGCATCCCTTAGCCCAGCCAAGATGACACATAAAATTAACCATCACACCAAATAAAATTCTGAAAAAAAATTAAAACCCAGTTTTGATTAAATACAGTTACAAAGAAGCATGTTAGATTTGTATGAGAAATTGGGAAAGTTGATAGTCAAAACAAAACCTTGAGAATCCAAATAAAGCTAAATTCCTTGGTTGCTTTTTTGTCTCATAATTACACATGAAGATGGTTTCTCCATGACTTGCAACCTCTGAGAGTTTCAATGAGACATCAGGTATATGCATGTACTACTTTATTCAGTGCATCATAACCCAGTAACATAGTGCTTTCTTGTGTGTCATTTCACAGGCAAGTGTGGCTTTTTCCAATTCAAGTGTAGTTGATACTTTTTGCTTTGGGTTTGATTTTAACTTGCAAATTAATATTTTTCCTCTGTTTTATCCAAGCTCGGTTAGTAGCTTCTAGTACATAGCAAATGTCTTTTGACTTCCTCTTTTTCTATTTTTTCTGGACATGAGAAACAAAAGGAAAAATAGGGAAGAGGACAAACAACTGCTGGAATTCCACTGCTGTGCTCTTCTGATTTCTTTACTTTGACCCTTGACCTGGCTTAGTGATGGAAAACTCCCACTATGTAGAGTGGGACCGTCCCTGTTTATGCCTCATTTACTCTCAAAGAATCTGAGATTGGATGATATATTCTATGACCACTTTACCTATGGATAGAACCTGTGCCCAGGAAATTTCTCGAATTCTTGCTAAATGGATGAAGAGTAGGTGTGCCTTTTCTGTGTTTTGTAGTCCATCTTTTTCCAACTTCAGATTGAAAACCATCAGGAAGTTATAAAATCAAGTTAATGGGCTATAATTAGATATTTATTTATTTATTTATTATTAATTTCAAAATATAGAGTTAGAGAAGCTAGAAGCAAAGGTTTGGATTATTGTATCCAACTACTGAACAGCCAGAATAAGTGTTTTATAATATCATCTGACTCAATGACCCTATGTTTTTTCTATAGTTTAGACCCTAGTCTTGGATAAAGATTTAAATGTTGCTACTGTGGAAAAAGAGGTAATTATATTACCAAGTGTTCTGGATATTTACCAAGAAGTGGAGAACTTAGTAACTGAAAATTATCTCTCTAAGCACTTTCCTAACATTATCGTTTATCTGACATCTTAGTCCTTCTTCGGGAATTGCCCTAGGCTGAAATATGTTGCCTTGAACAATGTTACACCCACTCCCTGGGCAGCCTATATCCAATGACGGGCTAATAAAAGGGTACGGAGTTCCACCAATCTTTTCTCAACTGCAACAATTTTCAAGATACATTCCAACTCCTTGTAGGATTAATTGGAATTATATCCCAGTTCGATTGCCCTAGTCCCAATTCTGTTTCTCTAGAAATATTTTCAAATAAACCTCTTGTATGCAGATCTCAGAGTTTGTTTCTCGAGCATCTAGAACAGAGTAGTTCTTTTTTATTTTCCCCCATGATTAGTGTGAAATGTGCCTTAGAAGGACAAGAAAAAGTAGAAAATCAAACAGGCAAAGGTCATCCCTATGATATGAATTCAGTATCTTTAAAGAGGACTTCAAGCCTTTTTAAATTTATTCATCAGATCTTTAATGATGATATACCAGGTGCCTCACTAGACTTTGGGGAATGTACTAACTGATACCACATTAAATTCATGTCCACACACAGCTTAAGTGGACCCTTGGTTCTCCTTGCAATTATAGTATATCACAATATATTTTACTAGTCTACTCACTCCTCTACTTTCTTAGACTGTTTCACATGGTCTCTTCTGTCATCACATTTGACCAATAAAGGAATTCCTACCTTCAAAACATATACAGAATCCTACTAATTCTAACTATCACTACTTTTACCAACAAGGTTTGAGCTATCATCACCTCTCACCTGAATTATTACAATCCCAAATATAGTCTACTCTCAAAAAAGTAGACAGATCTTGTAACACTTCTTTTTAGGTAATTGTATATGTTTCTCATTGTTGCTGTAAATTACCATAAACTTAAACAACACAGTGGCTGAAAACAACGCAGATGTACTATCTTACAGTCTGAAGGTCAGAGTCTAAAATGGGTTGGCAAGACTTCATTCTTCTGGATTCTCTAGGGATGAAACTATTTCCTTGTCTTTTCTGGCTTCTAGAGGTCACCACATTCTTTGGCTTTTGTCCCCATTATCACTCCAACTTTTGCTACCATCATCACATCTCCTTAGTTGACTTTGAGCCCCCTGCATCTCTCTTATAAGAACTCTTACGATTGCATTTAACCCACTTGGGTAAACTCCCCATTTCAAGACCCTTAACTTAAACACATCTGTAATGTCCCTTTTGACATGTAAGGAAATATATTCAAAGTTTTCAGTGATCGGGAATTACATCTTTGGGGGGGAGTCATTATTCTACCTACCACAAACGTTATATTACTTATGCTCTTCTTCTACACCTTCATCAACCCCTTATTTATTTCCAATATATTTACTACATATGTTGTGATCCTCTATACAGTAAACTCTAGCAGGGGAGGGATTTTTGCCTCAATTTGGCCTTCAGTGAATTCCAAGGATCTGGAACCATGCTGGAAACATAGCAGTGCTTGTATTTATTACATTATAATGCCTTATTTGAAACACTCATATCTTAGTGGTTTAATAAAGCAGAAGTTTACTTTTTGCTCATGCAGCAAGTCCTACAAATGTGCTTATGCACGGGTTAATGTGGTACCCTGCTCTGCACAGTGACTTTTAGCTGCACCAGCTGAAGTCCATGGCCATTTCCATTCTTGATATAAAGAATAGAGACTCTGTATAATTGTAAAACATATTTTTATAGTCTCAGAATAAAAGTGGCATTTTTCACTTTACGTCATATGTGATTGGCCAGAACTAGCCACGTGACCCTGATTGATTTCAAATAAGCTACAAAATGTATTTTTCTGCTAGCCCAGATAGGAGAGAATAACTAGATATTGTGAACACAAGAACACTCTATAAATATTTGTTAAATGTTGAATGTGATGAGAATAGGGAACAGTAAAAATAATACATACAGTAATGCCACAAAAAGTTCTTCTTCCCTAGACAGACAAATCCCGAACACATAAGTCAACCTCCTGTTTCTCAAACTGGAATTTAGGGAGCTTGGGAGCATAAGATAATATTTCTTAGATATCACAAGATTTGTCTTAAGATTGCACTGGGTTTTTGAGTCCTAATCCATAATGTATTGATGTCTGATTCAGTATAAAACTGGCTTTTAAAATTCAAATCCCCAGGAAACGCATTATACTCTAAACTTTGTATGAGCACCTAGTTTTAAAAAGTGCAGACAGAATGAGAAGGAAAAATGGGCAATTAATCATTATGGGCAGTGAATTTCCAGTCTAGACAATTTAGGACTCAAGGTTCAGAAGTGATATATAAATTTTATCTAGAATGAGCTTTATTTAGTTTAAATTCACCAGAGATGAACTTTCATTTTTGCACTTTACCTACTTCCAGAGGTAACAGTCTACAGGCAACCCATCATTAAGTGTTAATGATACTTTCTTATACATTTGCTATAGATTTTAGTTCTCTCAATAGTCTCAAATAAAATCCATAGTCATTACTTTCTGTCCCTCTTTGTTGCAAGCTTCCATCTACTGTTTTCCAAATATAAGACTTGAAAGGACTTTTAAGGTCATGTAAAGCATTGATTCTTGCCTAGAAAGTATTTAGTATTCAATGAGTACCACCACCACCACTATCAAAACAAATTGTTCAAATTTCATATCTAGGAATCAGAAAACTAGGATGAGACAGCAAGTGAATGATTCTCACATCCCAGCTTTTTTTACTAAGCCAAATCTAATTTCTACTTACTCTGTCAAATTAGTATAATAGATATCAATCTGTTTATTGCTTTTATAGTGACTTATACTCCAGATAAAATTTTAAGTAAAATTGACCTATACATATTTAATTCAGTTCAGTCCTACATTTCCCATAAATACATTTCTTTCTTATTTTCTAGGATAATTGAAGTTATTCTCTACTTCCCAGATCCAAACCACTTCCTACACTCTTCTATATTCAGTCTGTGTTTCTAAATAAAATCTTCTTCGGGCATCATCTCCCATCTTTCATCTCCTCTAAGACATCGCCCCACATAATAAGATTAAGTGTCATGCGAAAGGAAAATGGTCATTAATGCAACTAGGCTGAGATAGATTTTAGCATATATTCTGTCTTAGAAAAGAAATCTGGCTTTCAATTTGAAAAGATAAGACAAACATTTGACATGATGCCCAGTGTGGCTGTGGAGTAAACTCTCAGCACAGGTAGAATTCTTGTTATATTTCCAGGTACTGAAGGCAGCAACAATTCATATCAATTTAATCTATGTCACTTTGAACTATAAATGTAAATATGTACGCATATATGTTTATGACTGAAGAATCACAGAAGTCAAGTAAATAAACACATATGCTTAAAATTTTATCTTGATTATTGAAATTTAATATTCAAACTAATTAGAATATATTTTATATGTATACATATATTTGTAATTATCAATTTTTATAAATAAACATGGTAAAAATATATAGTATAAGTGACTTAAATTGTATATTTGTGAGCACTCATTTTTAACATGAAATATAAGGAGAAGAAAATGGAAAAATATCATTAACTCACTTACAATGCTTAACAATCAAGTTGGCATGTTAAAAGAATGCCGATAGTATTTCTTCTCTAAATTCATATAACAGACATAATTTACCTCAATTATATTTATGTCTTCAATGGATTCAGTTAAGAAACTCATCACTAAAGCAATTTATCTTTAACAATTTTCAATTGATATCTCTGCTGTTCTAGGGATTTCTCCCAAAATTAGTGCAAAATAAGTCAATAACTAAGACCTGAAATCTGTGTACCTAACCACCAAAACAAGTAAGTACAATTGCTTTTCTTTTAACAATAGAAAAATGTAGTGAACTATGATAAATTGATGTCCCTATATATAATATATGTTGGTGTGCATAAACCTTGTCAATTATTAGATATTCCTTGATGACAGTTTTAATATATTCTTACTAACTCTGAGAAGATGAATCTGTTTACTTTAGATTATACTGGAAAATTTCCTCCTTCATATTATTGGATCAGTGGTTCCATAGCTCCACATCAAACCTTCTTTATTCCTTTTTCCCTTTACTCACAACCACTTCTCTATAAATCCATTAAATCTGTAGCAAAGCTGAATTTCATCAATCTTCTGTTTCTCCTGAACTAGACTGACGTGAAAGCCAAGACTGTCTGGAAACATAAGGTGTTTCTTACAATGAGTTTCAGTTATAAAGCGATCAGTATTAATTTTTTATATAATATACCATACTCAATATTTCACATTTATGAACAAACCACTTGAAATTATTTTAAAAATGTATTTACCATTCCTCTTGCCCTTCTATTTATTGCTACAAAAATTCATATATTCAAAATGCAAGTGCTAAGAAATACGGCTATTCTATTATGCATCCTTTATATACAAGTAACCTCCCAAATTTCAGCTACATGGCATGAATGCTGTCAGATTTTAATGTAATCTAGAATCTGGAGTCTCATTGTAGTAATCTTGATTTATCATTTGGCCTTAAATATGGTCCACAGAGAAATGCAAGGAGACTGGAATTTATTATGAAAGAATGCTTGATATCCTTGGTAAGTCAATGTCTTAAAGCCATGCATTATCTTTCATCATTATCCAGAATGATACATGGTGCTCACATCCTCCCATTTATGCACTATTTTTAGTGTTGCACAGGTTAATGACTGCTTTCATTTCTGTCTCATCAATAAAAAGTGCTCTAGAGATTCTCAGGAGATCAAGAAATCATCTTTAGGCCAAAATTCATAGCTCTGTACTCTTTCTGAAGCATAATTCATGTTTCTTTATGTATGTATCCTTTCCACTCTGATATTCCAGGCTGTGGTTAGTACTTTTTTGTTCAAGTTCCACAGAGGTGGACCCTGGCCACTAAGTTTTATTTCATGGTCTTAACCCCATGGAAACCGAGAAGAACAAAGCTTTAAATCGAGAAATCACTATTCCTTTTCAATTGAAATGACTGAATTTTGTTTCTCTCATTCTGTAAGAAATACTGATATGCTGACTGAAGCAGTGATCTCCTAGAAATTGAACTGACCATATCTGGAAGCAGACAGATTGCATTATGGGTACTCAACTCTTCAGTCGCTCCAAAGCATCGAGTTGCACTTCTCTTTTGTGGAAGTAATTGAAGATAACTGCATTTTTATAGTTCATGCTGCCTCTAGAAATAAACTACAGACAGATACAGGGGCTTTTTTAAAGTATTTGAATTGTTATTCTATAAACAATTCAGAACAGCAGCATATTAGGCATGAATCAGTAAATAGAAGTAAAATGTTCTTCTCTACAAATTCTGAGGAAGTGATATTTGATGGAAAAGAATGTTTTGAGTCTAAAGAGTTTATTTATTTGTTTATCTGACCTTGAATCAAATTGTGCAATCAAAAGGTTATATACTTGAAATGTGTGATTTGGGCTGCTTAAAAATTCTTTGATTAAGTGTATTTTATATCATGAGGGAGGGGAAAATCTCCCATTCTATCTTTTTGAGGTCTTGTGGCTGGACTAATAATAAAACTGACACAAGACAGAGTCAGAGGAGAAAAAGAAATCAATTTTAATCATGTGCAAAGAGGTCTCATGGGAATAGGACCTATGGCCAAAGCAGGCAGCTTTTATACTTTTTAGATAAAGAAACAGTAAATTTGTGAGGAATTCACAGAACAAAGAAACCCAGGTTCAGGGTGCTCAGAGACGAATCTAAACTGAGTTTGGATTTGGGTAGTAAATTAAAGTAACAAGGTTTGTTTAAACAGACTTCTTGTTCTGAATTCATCTCTGGCGATAAGGGTGTCCTACCCCCAGATGCAGGGAGTGCACCTTTCACATGAGAGGCTTATTTCCTGCTTTAAAGGAGGCAGAATGGAGGTTCATAGTGTCTCTTTAACCTTGGCTGTTTCTTAAATAACTTTAATTCAAAATAATCAATATAGCATTGGGGCTCATTCTGGGTCCCAATAATATCAATGATCTCACCTTTTAGCACAAGGTGCTATGAGAAGTAGATGTTAATCCTGATTCCGTGGATAAAACCCAGGTTCTGAAACATCAAATTCTTTTTAAAAAATTTTTATGTTTTATTTATTTTTATTGAAGTATAGTTGATTTATAATGTCATGTTA
The DNA here is from genome assembly GCF_965194825.1 of Balaenoptera physalus. Lineage (NCBI taxonomy): Eukaryota > Metazoa > Chordata > Mammalia > Artiodactyla > Balaenopteridae > Balaenoptera > Balaenoptera physalus. Next base: position 46,691,418 of record NC_138891.1, on the reverse strand, counting down.
GTTTCAGGTGTACAGCACAGTGACATATATATGTATGTATATATATATTTTTTCAGGTTCTTTTCCCAATATTATTACAAAATATTGAGTATAATTCCTTGTGCTGTACAATAGGTCCTTGCTGATTATTTTATATATAATATGTGTATATGTTAATCCCAAACTCCTAATTTTGGCATCTACTAAGTGTGGTTTGGAAAGAATATTTGTAGAGGAGGAACTCCATGAAATATAAAAAACCTATAATATTGAAAACTAACATATAGTGAATATAGGCTACTTGCTATTTTTTTTTTCAGTTGAGGATACAAGCTCAGAAAGCTTATGAAAATTGTCCAAGGAAAGGTAATATTTGAATCGAGTCTTGAGCCATGATATAAAACTACACCCATTTGACCTCAGAGACAAATCTCATACCTCTTATACCATCATCTTGAACATGCGTTTTTATTAGCTAAGACTGGTTCCAAAGCTCTATATAGGCACTATCCTAGTGTGACATGATACCCTCATCTAAAGAACATTTTCAAATGTCAATGCAATATATCCGTTTTTGTTTTAGGAATATTTAGAATTGCTAAATTGTGTACTCAGCCAAATATAATAGGGAAAATATATAAATTAAATTAGAAATTATTGTTCAAAATCAGTAAGTAAGGAGTTCATTTTAATCACTAATTAGTATCTAAATTAAATCTATAAAATGTGAAGTGTGAAATAAAATGAATTCACTTATGTCAAGGGATTTTAAAATTGAGCCCAGAAGTCATTAAGGAGGTGGACCTTATACACATCCTCGCTGGGTGGAACCATGAACTTTTGAACTGGGCCAAACCACAGATATTCAAAGGATTCTCCAAGAACACCTGTGACTTATTGTACTAATGGACTTTTCCTTCCTTTAGTTATAGCCTTAGCTCTCAATTATGTTTAGTCAAGACTTGCTTCTACCTCCAACTCCAGTTAAAATTCTTGCAATGCAAACCTCCCTTCTTTGCCTTTAAAACCTTCCTAGGACAGACCTCTTGTTTGTAAAGACTTTAGTCTCTTAGACCTTCCCTGAGTTCCAAAGAGTATATTCAAACAGTTGCTGACTAGGGAAATGAGGGAACACAGAAACAAAAGAAAAGTGAGCCCAACATAATCTTTTCCATGATTGTCAGCTTAAACTAATTGTCTTGATTTATGACCCCAGACTGTCCAGATGACATTCTGTGGGTTCAACGAGCTGCATCATGTGGACTTGAAATTGATGACACTGGGAGAGTGAATTAAGAGCTGAAACCCCTAACCACCCGGAAGGCTCTAAGTAAATAATAAAATGCCTCAACCATTGCTTTTGCTCTCTCCTACAAAAATTTTAAGGGATCACAAGATCATGATTTACCAGTTTGCACTGCAGGTACACATAAATCAATCACAATCACCAGTGACACATTGAGTCACAATATGGTGCCAAGAAGTTTGCAGCTGAGATCTTATCAGGAAGCTGAAGTCACAAAGACCACCTTGCACTCCTACCTTTTTTGTCTTTAAAAACTTTGTGCCCTGGTGATCCGACAAGATGGATTTGAAATGAGTCTAGGTCTCCCATCTTCCAGGTTGACACCTCCTCGACTAATAAACGCTTCTCTGCTCCAAACTTAAATGTTTTGGTTTGTTTGGCTTCACTGTGCGTCAGGCACGTGAACTTGGGTCCAACAACATTCTGAAACCACCAGCCAACTTAGTAGACTTCCTTATGAAGAACATTAAATTAGTATAATTAAACTCAGTAAATTCATCAGTACAATAGTGCAGGTCTATTATGAAAAGAATCAGTAAAGAGGTTGGAGCAGTGTGTCTGTATATACTGGCCTGCTCCCAAATCTTGGGAAAGCTATCAGCATCAGATGTCTTCTGCTTCACTTCCTAGTTAACTTTAATCTTAATTCTCCAGTTGGTTCAGAAGTCCAGTTGGGTTCTGGAGTCTTCTTTAAATGAGAAACATGAATCCAAGAATCAACACTTTTAAGCTTTGCAGCACAAGAATTAGTTAAGAGTGCCTGACATGGTCCTTTCCATCTAGGTTGTAAAGAATCTTTTTGAGGATGTCATTTCCAGTAGACAAAATTACCTTGTGTAGATTGTGATGTTTGTGGTCTTCCTCTCCTGGGAACACACTGTGGAAAGATGGTCCTACCAGGGTATGGTTTTTTGTCTAAGGCTCTGATTAGTTCTTTGCAATATTGCAGCTTGTCTCCTTTAATTAGTTTAATATCAAGAGCAGAGAGAGCCAAATGCAGAGGTCTGCCAATAGTGATTTCAAATGGTGACATATTGTGTTTCCCAAAGAGAGTAGCTCTCAGATTCAAAAGGACCAGAGGAAGTGCCTTAGGCCAAGTCAATTTCAAGGATAAATTCTGCCAATTGAATCTTAATAATGCTGTTTGTTCTTTCTACCAGTCCTGAGGACTAGGGGTGATAGGCACAATAAAAATATTATAGAATAGGCCAAACCTCACAGATCTGCTTCATAACATGGCCAGTAACAATTTTGTAACTGCCAAAGTGTTAGGTAGTTAGTCAGACATTAGCAGCAAGGAGATGACAGGGGCAAAAAGACAGAGGAAGTGATCAAGTTATGCCCCAACCATCTGGGGAGCCTCCTCTGACCCCACCCAGAACCGCGAAACTGTGGTCGGGTGGTGGGCAACTTTTTCCTGATAAAGAGGGAGTACAGTAACGTGAGGGAACTTCCCCGGGCTGAGCATGCCCAGACGAGACAGGCATATAAACTAGAGTAAACCCAAACTCATTATACCATCATTATAATAAAATCTACACGTGGTTTTGCTTCCGCCCCCCCCATCCCCCGCGTGGGCTGTTCTTAGCAAATCAAGGGTAAGGGCATGCGCAATAATGAACTTGTCACATAGCTCGGGACTGTCAATCAAATAATGATCTCCTGTCCCTCACCCATGATCACACCCCGCCTCCTTGAACGCTCCTTATAAACGAACGCTCCTTCTAAACACCCTTAAGCCTGTACAGGAGCGCTGGTTTCACTTCGCAGAAACAGCCCGCTCTCACCCTGAGAGTGTAACTATGCTTCAATAAATTTTGCTTTGCGCTTAAGCACGAAGTGGTAGTCTGCAATTCTTTGCTTGCTATCACAAGGACGGAGATTGCTGGTCCGGTTCTTCCGTTGACCTCCTCAGTTGAAGCTATTTGACACAATGCACGCCAACCCGGTAACAAAAACAGTAGCCAATTGGCAAGGAAGTGCTTCAATACAATGAAAACACATACAAATTATAAGAAGAACAAATTTATAGACTTAGGAAGGAAGCAACTGGATAAAATCCATTCCTCAAAGGTCAAAAGGCCCTTTAGGAAGGTTCAAGTGTCCAGAGGTGGTTTGAATAGTTTTCCTGGGTTGTATTTAGAACATACAACATAAGTTAATTGTGCCATCTTGGTGGCCTTAGAAATATTACCCCACCAGTTTCGTTTCATGAAACTTATATGTTTATCTGCTGACCAGTGGGTCATCTGATGACTCATTTCCATCAGGAGTCTTTACATGGACTCTGGCAAGACAGGTCTTTTATTTGGGCCATATCATAAGTTGGATGCTGGACTTAAAATACAACTGCTATCAGCTCAGTGAAGCCTCACTTTTTGCGGTACCTTATTTCCCTCACTCCCCACCCCTACCCTGCCAACCTCCACTCCAGGGTTAAAGCTAATGTCCTGGTTTGGGCACCTCGGTATTGAATTTGTTCCTCTTTTGTTTCTATCTGTCCAGAGGTAGATAGGCACAACCCCAACAGCCCCTGCCCCCCTTCTTGGTTCTCCCCTTCCCAAAGGAAAGAGGCAGAGGAAGCTTTTTTCCCTTGAAATTATAATCACAAAATTATAACACACTCAAAGAGAAACTCACCATCATGAAAATGAGTGCCTTGTCAATGGGATTTCGCCTTTATGTGGTGCCTTAAATTGGTCTTTGATCACTGTTGATCAGAGATCAATGATCAATTGTCTTTGATCATTTTCATTAAATTCTATTTCTGAATGTAGTCAAACTTTGCTGTAACAGTTTCAGGTTTGGTGGCTTTTCAGGCTGCTGTCCTTGTGGTCTGATCAGCTAAATTATTTCCCTTGGTTTCTTCTGAATTTAATTTTGAATGCCCAGGCACCGTAATAGTGTCTAGGACAGAGGGAAGTTGGATTGATTCCAACGACTCATTGACTCAACTTCCATTCTTAATCTGGTTTCCTCCTGAGGTCAAGAATCCTCTTTGTTTCTAAAGCATGCCAAAGTCGTGCGACTATCCCCAAAGACATGGTGACTATCTGTATAGATGTTCGTAGCTCTATCTTCTGCTAAGGTGCAACCTCTAGTTAAAGCATGGAGTTCTAAATGCTGGGCTGAAGTAGTGGTCAGCAGTGGAGCAGTCTCACTTCAAGGGAGGAGGTGATTGCATACCAGACATGAAATTTTCCTTCTCCACATTTTAAAAAAGAACCATCAGTAAACCATGAAATCTCAGCATTAGCAATAAGAGTTTCTTGTAAGTCAGCTCTAGGGATTAATATCTGATCAGTCACACAGTAATGAGGAGTTATGTCAATAGGTAAAGGAAGAGAGCTTACAGGGGTAAGGTTGCTGTAGTTAGGAAAGGGTTATTTGAGGGGAAGTTAATAACAAGATTTCATATGACATAAGACTGCTTACAGAAAGGTATTGAGTATGATAAGAATTGAGCAAAGCTTCTACCTCATGAGGAACATAGATATTGAATAGAGAGCCCATAACTATTTCTCAGTTGGTTTCATAAAGGCTGCTGCTGATGAAATAGCTCTCATGTTTGGGGGAAGACCTCTGGCTATAGGGTCTAATTGCTGCCTGTAGTAGCCAAGGTGGTCAGTGTTGACCTCCATGCCTCTCTTATAAGCACTCCCAAGACATTCCTCTCCTTTTGGTAAACAAAATATTAAAGGGAAGCTGGTAATTAGGATGTCCTAAAGAGGGGGACTGAGAAGTTGCTTTTCAGGTTCTGGAAAGCCACAAAGACATTTTCTTCCCAATCAACGGGATCTGGTCTTTGCTTGATTATTGCCTCCTGTGTTTATTTAGGTTGACAAAAGAGAAACATATGTAATTTGATATAGCCAAATTGCTGGGTACATAAATCATTTCTGATACAAACTGAAAAGTATAGGTTTTTGGCTTACATTTTTTATTTAAGCAAAATATTGCTTAAAGTAGAGATATAAAATAGGAATTATTTTAACCATTGTTGAATGGAAGCTTCCCTAAGAGACGCTATGCTAATTTAATTGATCATATATAATACTGGTACTCCAAAAGTAAATTCTAGATGATCTTCTGAGATAGAGTAAATAATAAAGGCAGAACCACATCTGTTTGCTCTGGTGCAAATTCAGAGTCATATTTCTTTCCCACCAAAATGACCTTATCTTTAAATAGTTTAATATGACTGTTAATACTTGAACCAACAATGCAGGTATTCATTTACTGTTTAGCCAACAGTCTCAAAAGGTGATTTATTTGTTGTCTCCAAAAGTATCTTCCAGAGACCTATTTTTGTCAATAATAGAATAATTTTTCCTCACCTAAAAAACATAACAAAACATTTCACTATTAATTTTTTTCTCTAGAATTTACTCAGGAACAATTAGCTTCATAGTTTCCTTGAACCTGGTGAAAGAAAATAAATCTTGGTTATAACAATTTTTAATTGCCAATGATCATCTCTCCAAAATTGTAAAAATACTTAGCATTTATATAGAGCTTTACCATTTTCCAAATGCATGTAGAGAGAAGTATGCACAGTTTTAGGATTTTAATAAGGAAACTAAGATAACAAGAGAAACTGAAACTGAGTTATGTGGCAACAAACAAGAAATAAAAAGAAAATTTAAAGAAAATTTTTATTTTTTGGTTGAAGAATCAGTTTTCAAATGGTGGCATTATCTTCAAGAAATAGAAGAAATAAAGTATAATAAAAGTTAAGAAAGTTTGACCTTGTTTTAAGAGTTTAATGAAGTTTTAAACATTCCCAAGAGTGCTAATGAAACATTGATGAAGTGATAGGACAGGATCACATTTTAAGAACTAAATATATTCTTTGTGGAATAATAACTTTGTGGTGAATTAGCAAAATTAGTGCATTTTCTACAATAGCTTTTCTGTGTAGTCCCTGAAGCTTTTGTTTATTAGAATTGTAATTGAATAAACAGCAAAACCCAAAGCATATTTTCATAATGTTTTAATTATAACAAAGAAATTGATACATATTTTGCAAAGGAAACATTTAAAATTATAATTAAAGCTGCTTAAAGTGGATAAGTTATAGTAGTAATTCAGATTACTATTTTTAACAAGTATTTGTTTTTATTTGAAGATAGAGTTACTATTAAGGAACTGGTATTTTATTAGATATTTTTATAAATTTGCTCCCATAGTAGTTCTTCTGGAAGTTGAATTTCAGTTACTTTTCATTTCATTTTCTTAATTGGTTTTTACAGTTAATTACAGCAACAACATTAGGAAACCATTCGTTCTTATTAGACCCAATTGAAAGATTTGTGTAACAAATTTAATAACTTGTAACAGACTCCACTAACTCTGATATAATTATAAATAATGTTTCAAATTTAAATTCAATAATCTTCTGTAGTTCAAAGTTGCATTGATAAATGATATATGCTACAGAAACTGAGATTTACATCTGAAAATCTGAAGTAAAATTCAATGATTATGGTATTCCTGGACAGCTTTATGAAAAACTAATTTATCTCCCAGGAGAACAAAATACCAATCCAAAGGCAGAGTCATTAAGATCAAGAGATCTAGCATTTTCAGATGCTTTGCAATATTTCTGAATTGTGCTAACATTAGAGAAAACTGAGTAAGATCCCCATTAGTTCAGCCAGTCTTTTTACTACAAATGTTAATGCTTTACCTGGGCCTCTTAATTCTAGATATTAAAGGCAAACGTTCCAGATTTCCACTTCCGGATATGATGGAGTAGCTGTTAACGAATGACTTCTGAGAACTAGAAAAGCTGGATAATATAAAACAAAAAACAATCACTGTGAGTTCATTAACAAGTTTCCAAGCCAGCCACAGCTTGAGGGGCCAAGATACCAGAGAGAAGGGTGCCTCACTGAAAGTGAGTCAATATTATATGCATTGTTTTGCCCTTGGAATATTATAAAGTACTATAACTTTTAGCGACACCCCATCAATTTTGTGTTGTATTTTCATTAATATTTAGTTTTAAATATTTTCTAATTTCCCTTGAGATTCTTTTTTTTAATAATTAGCTAAATTTTTTGAAATATCTATTTATTTACATATATATTATGAGAAGGTTTATCTTTGTACAGACAGCTTTGAAGAATGTAAAATAACCAAGAGGTACCACAACTTTTGCTACAAAGAGAGACTTTCCTACACATTGCTAGGTGCTCATTTCAGTCAATTGCACTGTTAAAAATTAGTGTGCAAGCCACCTCCACTACTTGTACAAAGAGAACTAAAATACATCCCTATGCTGTGCCCCCCAAGCTCACTTATGGAATGTTCTGCTCCTCCACTGAAGTTCTGAGTGCTTGTATCTGAGGCAAAACAGCCCCATATCTCTACTTCTGCATATCATACTCCTTTGTCTTCACTTGTCCACAGCTGAGAGGGAAGGTCTCCTGAAATTTTGTGCCTTAGGTACCTCACTTTCCACCCCCCATTCCTGGCCCTGCTTAGTCAGTTTGCCAAAAAACCTGTTAGGCATAAAATAAACCATTTGTTTTAGTTTTATTGATATTTTCATTGCCCTTGGCTCTCTGGAGTGAAACCTTTCCAAATCAAACTTAAACTTCAGGTAGAACCTGCATATTAACACCTTATCAAGGTCAGGGTCAGCAAAAATATTGTAGACAAAGAGAACTATCAAATAGGGATAGATATTGTTATCCACTACTTTTAATTTGCTTGTTAATGATTTAAAACTATAGACTGTATACATATACCCCAGGTACTAAGAGTAGAAAAGTAAATGTTCTTAAGGCTACATGATATGTGAATTGGGGCATTAGGAATGGCCTTGACAATTGAATCTGGCTTAAGGTCAAATACTCTAAAATCCTATCAATTTTTAATAAATTTTCTCTAACATCCAATCAAATCTCTCTGATTTAATGATTCTGTCAGAAAATATTCATTAATCTAGATATACTTTTTTTTTATAAAGCAGTTTCTTATTAGTCATCAGTTTTATACATAACAGTGTATACATGTCAATCCCAATCTCTCAATTCATCACCCCCCACCCCCACCCCCCCGCCACTTTCCCTCCTTGGTGTCCATACGTTTGTTCTCCACATCTGTGTCTCAATTTCTGCCCTGCAAACCGGTTCATCTGTACCATTTTTCTAGGTTCCACATATATGCGTTAATATACGATATTTGTTTTTCTCTTTCTGACTTAACTTCACTCTGTATGACAGTTTCTAGATCCATCCACATCTCAACAAATGACCCAATTTCGTTCCTTTTTATGGCTGAGTAATATTCTATTGTATATATGTACCACAACTTCTTTATCCATTCGTCTCTCGATGGGCATTTAGGTTGCTTCCATGACCTGGCTATTGTAAATAGTGTTGCAATGAACATTGGGGTGTATATATCTTTTTGAATTTTGGTTTTCTCTGGGTATATGCCCAGTAGTGGGATTGCTGGATCATATGGTAATTCTATTTTTAGTTTTTTAAGGAACCTCCGTACTGTTCTACATAGTGGCTGTATCAATTTACATTCCCACCAACAGTGCAAGAGGGTTCCCTTTTCTCCACACCTTCTCTAGCATTTGTTTTCTGTAGATTTTCTGATGATGCCCATTCTAACTGGTGTGAGGTGATACCTCATTGTAGTTTTGATTTGTATTTCTCTAATAATTAGTGATGCTGAGCAGTTTTTCATGTGCTTCTTGGCCATCTGCATGTCTTCTTTGGAGAAATGTCTATTTAGGTCTTCGGCCCATGTTTGGATTGGGTTGTTTCTTTTTTTAATATTGAGCTGCATGAGCTGTTTATATATTTTGGGGATTAATCCTTTGTCCGTTGATACGTTTGCAAATATTTTCTACCATTCTGAGGGTTGTCTTTTCGTCTTTTTTATGGTTTCCTTTGCTGTGCAAAAGCTTTGAAGTTTCATTAGGTCCCATTTATTTATTTTTGTTTTTATTTCCATTACTCTAGGAGGTGGATCAAAAAAGACTTGCTGTGATTTATGTAAAAGAGTGTTCTTCCTATGTTTTCCTCTAAGAGTTTTATAGTGTCCGGTCTTACATTTAGGTCTCTAATCCATTATGAGTTTATTTTTGTGTATGGTGTTAAGGAATGTTCTAATTTCATTCTTTTACATGTAGCTGTCCAGTTTTCCCAGCACCACTTATTGAAGAGGCTGTCTTTTCTCCATTGTATATCCTTGCCTCCTTTGTCATAGATTAGTTGACTGTAGGGGTGTGGGTTTATCTCTGGGCTTTCTATCTTGTTCCATTGATCTATGTTTCTGTTTTTGTGCCAGTACCATATTGTCTTGATTACTGTAGCTTTGCAGCATAGTCTGAAGTCAGGGAGTCTGATTCCTCCAGCTCCGTTTTTTTCCCTCAAGACTGCTTTGGATATTTGGGGTCTTTTGTGTCTCCATAGAAATTTTAAGATTTTTTGTTCTAGTTCCCTAAAAAATGCCATTGGTAATTTGATAGGGATTTCATTGAATATGTAGATTGCTTTTGGTAGTATAGCCATTTTCACAATATTGATTCTTCCAACCTAAGAACATGGTATATCTCTCCATCTTTTGGTATCATCTTTAATTTCTTTCATCAGTGTCTTATAGTTTTCTGCATACAGGTCTGTTGTCTCCCTAGGTAGGTTTATTCCTAGGTATTTTATTCTTTTTGATTCAATGGTAAATGGGAGTGTTTCCTTAATTTCTCTTTCAGATTCTTCATCATTAGAGTATAGGAATGCAAGAGATTTCTGTGCATTAATTTTGTATCCTGCAACTTTACCAAATTCATTGTTTAGCTCTAGTAGTTTTCTGGTGGCATCTTTAGGATTCTCTATATATAGTATCATGTGATCTGCAAACAGTGACAGTTTTACTTCTTCTTTCCAATTTGGATTCCTTTTATTTCTTTTACTTCTCTGATTGCCGTGGCTAGGACTTCCAGAACTATGTTGAATAATACTGGTGAGAGTGGACATCCTTGTCTTGTTCCTGATATTGGAGGAAATGCTTTCAATTTTTCACCATTGAGAATGATGTTTTCTGTGGGTTTGTCGTATATGGCCTTTATGATGTTGAGGTAGGTTCCCTCTATGCCCACTTTCTGGATAAATTGGTGTGGAATTTTGTTAAAAGCTTTTTCTGCATCTATTGAGATGATCATATGGTTTTTCCTCTTCAATTTGTTAATATGCTGTATCACACTGATTGATTTACATATATTGAAGAATCCTTGCATCACTGGGATAAATCCCACTTGATCATGGTGTATGATCCTTTTAATGTGTTGTTGGATTCTGTTTGCTAGTATTTGGTTGTGGATTTTTGCATCTATATTCATCAGTGATATTGATCTTTAATTTTGTTTTTTAGTAGTATCTTTGTCTGGTTTTGGTATCAGGGCGATGGTGGCCTCATAGAATGAGTTTGGGAGTGTTCTTTCCTCTGCAAATTTTTGGAAAAGTTTGAGAAGGATGGGTGATATCTCTTCTGTAAATGTTTGATAGAATTCACCTGTGAAGCCATCTGGTCCTGGATTTTTGTTCGTTGGAAAATTTTTAATCACAGTTTCAATTTCATTACTTGTGATTGGTCTGTTCATATTTCCTAGTTCTTCCTGGTTCAGTCTTGGAAAGTTATACCTTTCTAAGAATTTGTCCATTTCTTCCAGGTTATCCATTTTATTGGCATGGACTTGCTTGTAGTAGTCTCTTAGGATGCTTTTTATTTCTGTGGTGTCTGTTGTAACCTCTCCTTTTTCATTTCTAATTCTATTGATTTGAGTCCTCTCCCTCTTTTTCTTGATGAGTCTGGCTAATGGCTTATCAATTTTGTTTATTTTCTCAAAGAAACAGCTTTTAGTTTTATTGATCTTGCTATTGTTTTCTTTATTTCTATTTCATTTATTTCTGCTCTGATCTTTATGATTTCTTTCCTTCTGCTAACTTTGGGTTTTGTATGTTCTTTCTCTAGTTCCTTTAGGTTTAAGGTTAGATTGTTTATTTGAGATTTTTCTTGTTTCTTGAGGTAGGCTTGTATAGCTATAAACTTCCCTCTTAGAACTGCTTTTGCTGCATCCCATAGGTATTGGATCATCGTGTTTTCATTGTCACTTGTCTCTAGGTATGTTTTTATTTCCTCTTTGATTTCTTCGGTGATCTCTTGGTTATTTAGTAATGTATTGTTTAACCTCCATGTGTTTGTGTTTTTTACGTTTTTTTCCCTGTAATTCATTTCTAATCTCATAACATTGTGGTTGGAAAAGATGCTTGATATGATTTCAATTTTCTTAAATTTACTGAGGCTTGATTTGTGACCAAAGATGTAATCTATCCTGGAGAATGTTCTGTGCGCACTTGAGAAGAAAGTGTAATCTGCTGTTTTTGGATGGAATGCAGTATAAATATCAATTAAATCTATCTAGTCTATTGTGTCATTTAAAGCTTGTGTTTCCTTATTAATTTTCTGTTTGGATGATCTGTCCATTGGTGTAAGTGAGGTGTTAAATTCCCCCACAATTATTGTGTTACTGTCGAATTCCTCTTTTATAGCTGTTAGCAGTTGCCTTATGTATTGAGGTGCTCCTATGTTGGATGCATATACATTTATAATTGTTATATCTACTTCTTGGATTGATCCCTTGATCACTATGTAGTGTCCTTCCTTGTCTCTTGTAACATTCTTTATTTTAAAGTCTATTTTATCTGATATGAGTATTACTACTCCAGCTTTCTTTTGATTTCCATTTACATGGAATATCTTTTTCCATCCCCTCACTTTCAGTCTGTATGTGTCCCTAGGTCTGAAGTGGGTCTCTTGTAGACAGCATATATATGGGTCTTATTTTTGTATCCATTCAGCAAGCCTGTGTCTTTTGGTTGGAGCATTTAATCCATTCACGTTTAAGGTACCTATCGATATGTATGTTCCTGTGACCATTTTCTTAATTGTTTTGGGTTTGTTTTTGTAGGTCCTTTTCTTCTCATTTGTTTCCCACTTAGAGAAGTTCCTTTAGCATTTGTTGTAGAGCTGGGTTTTTGGTGCTGAATTCTCTTAGCTTTTGCTTGTCTGCGAAGCTTTTGATTTCTCTATCGAATCTGAGTGAGATCCTTGCTGGGTAGAGTAATCTTGGTTGTAGGTTCTTCCCTTTCATCACTTTAAGTATATCATGCCACTCCCTTCTGGCTTGTAGAGTTTCTGCTGAGAAATCAGCTGTTATCCTTATGGGAATTCCCTTGTATATTATTTGTCATTTTTCCCTTGCTGCTTTCAATAATTTTTCTTTGTCTTTAATTTTTGCCAATTTGATTACTATGTGTCTCGGCATGTTTCTCCTTGGCTTTATCCTGTATGGGATTCTCTGTGCTTCCTGGACTTGGGTGGCTATTTCCTTTCCCAAGTTAGGGAAGTTTTTGACTATAATCTCTTCAAATATTTTCTCGGGTCCTTTCTCTCTCTCTTCTCCTTCTGGGACTCCTATAATGCGAATGTTGTTGCGTTTAATGTTGTCCCAGATTTCTCCTAGGCTGTCTTCATTTCTTTTCATTCATTTTTCTTTATTCTGTTCCGCAGCAGTTAATCCCACCATTCTGTCCTTCAGGTCATTTATCCATTCTTCTGCCTCAGTTATTCTGCTCTTGATTCCTTCTAGTGCAGTTTTCATTTCAGTTATTTTATTGTTCATCTCTGTTTTTTTGCTCTTTAATTCTTCTAGGTCTTTGTTAAACATTTCTTGCATCTTCTCGATCTTTGCCTCCATTCTTTTTCCGAGGTCCTGGATCATCTTCACTATCATTATTCTGAATTCTTTTTCTGGAAGGTTTCCTATCTCCACTTCATTTAGTTGTTTTTCTGGGGTTTTATCTTGTTCCTTCATCTGGTACATAGCCCTCTGCCTTTTCATCTTGTCTGTCTTTCAGTGAATGTGGTTTTCATTCCACAGGCTGCAGGATTGTAGTTCTTCTTGCTTCTGCTGTCTACCCTCTCCCTTGAGATTCTTCTCTGACCTATGTGTTATTTAGAAGTGTGTTGTTGTATTTCTAGATAGGTGAGAATGTCTTTAGTGAAAATTATTGTTATTTCTCAGTATCTACATCTATGTATGTATGTAACTGTTTTTTAATAAATAGATGTTGTTGTGCTTATAATTCAATGTGCTACTAGTCTGAGGTCACATTTTGACATTTTGTATGATGTAAATAATTTTAAATATATTGGGAATTGTTTTTGTTTTATGACCCAGCATATGTCTATCATAAATATATCATATGAATTTGAAAAGAACATGTTTTCTGCAGTTTTGGGGTGAAGTGTACTAAAGTAGCTATAAGGCCAAAGTGATTGATAGCATTATTCAGATCTTCTAAGACAAATGACTTTTTTTTCCCTCTAGTCATTTTATCAATTGCTCAGAGATTTATTCAAACTTAATAGTTGACACATTTTGTCTGTCCACTGTTGATATATCTAACATTTATTTACATAATAAGCTTGAGTATTATGGGTTAAGGGAAAGGAAAGCACAGAGACACAGAGAAATAGTCAAGTTGGTAAATAAAAATATGTTGATTGCTAGTGATCATGCCTCATAGCCTCCAGCAGTGAAAGAAATTCTAGAATCCTACATATATAACTCATCTTATGTAAAATTCCTGCAGGCTATAAGTACAATGACAACCATATTTCATATAAAATTAGAAAAATGAGAGTTTAGGAGACACATTTTGCAATTCAATTTTAGGAGAGATAAAAAAGACTAAACATTTTATAGAGCTTTGTTATTGTATTGTTTTACCTCTATTGAGGGAGAAAAAAAATGTTAAGGGAAATAAGAAGTTGGTTACTAAAGTCTGTAAATTGGTTTAAGGTTTTGGAGAAACCCCCTTTGGCACTACTATTTCTCTTGAATTATGACAAAGTCAACTATATAATAAAGTTTTTGGTATATGAGAAATATCTTTTGCTTTGAGGGAAATCAAGCACCTTAAGGTACTCTTGTTCTTTTCACTGTGACTTCTCATAGTACTCAGAACCAACAGGACAGGACTATTTTTAAATTAGCATTTGCCTAACATTTTTATTAACTCATTCATGAAGGAACCGGCAATATGGTGGAGTTGATTCAAAGTGAACTTGGGAAGCTGAGTATATATAACAACTGAAAGAAACTTATAGTAAAATTTTAGGTTAGATACTAACCTGGTTAAAAAAGAAAATAGTAGAACTTTTGATGGGCCACTAGACACCCTCAGTTTGGGGAAATCAAAATAAATTCTCATTCACATTTATCTCTTCTATTTAACTTGCTGACCCATGATGACATCTTTTCTTCTTGGGGAACTGCTGATTCCTGTTAGCTTTGTTAGCTTTCCTATTCCTGGAGCGAAGTCTTTCCAGCAGTGCTTACTCCCTTCTAGGGGAGAGAAAAGTCTGGTCTTCTATAAGCTCATGTCTATTCTTAGAATTTTTATTTGAAAGGCTCTGATAAACTATTTCCTAACATGATGTACATATGTCATAATGACTCTAAATGCTATCCTTGGTAGAATATTAAAAAATTAATAAAATTAATAAAATTTTCAACCTTCTTATCTATAAGGTGCTCTGTTTAGCAACAACTATCTTCCTATTTTCAGAAGACTAGAGTAGTATAGATGAGGATCTATTAATTATTAAAATTGTATGAATTATTTGTGTGTAAACACACATACACACATATTCACAAACACACATATAAAATTTCTTAATAGCTAAAAATTACAAAACTTGTAGACCTGAGACTAATTAAATTATATAACCACCATGTGTATACAAATTATATAACCACTATCTGTGTATAAATTATATAACCACTATTCCAGTAAGCACATAAATTGGCTTAAATAATGAAAATAATGGTACCAATACTGACTAGGTTTACTGAGTTAAACTATGGAGCTATGCACTGTTACCATTCTCAGATGCATTTTATCTTCAATAAAGCATCACACAAGCCCAAAATTTATGAAGTTTGATGAACTCCACTTAAAATGAACTCTCCCATCTTGAGTCCTAGTCTAGGAGGTTAATTTTTTGTAATAAATATCATATGTTTTTCATTACCAGAATGGTCTATAACAGATTTTAAGCTGTCGTGATGCAAGATATAATGCAAAAGCTCACATGCTAGGAACTGAAAGGAGAAGAAACCATCTACAGTCATTCTTAGCTCCTTTGCAGGGAAGACTGGTAACAGAAATATCCGCTTTTACCCAACTTTCTTTTAACACATTTTGAGCCTGATGATTCCATCTGCTAAAAAGCATAGTATTTTCAAAATTACCCTCTAATTTAAACTGACTTTGTGGCTATTTTTATGATAGTAAGCTTCCAACCTATTCTTTTACAATATATTCACATTCTAAATAGCAAATCACACTTATATGAATGTTCATAATGATAACCTGCCCAAGGTTATCCTCACTGCTGTCATTGGCCTCACTGCTGTCATTGGCAACATATATTATAGAAAGATTTGAAATATTTTGCCCTGTAATCCTCCACAGATTTTTATTCAAATAGGGATTTCTCCAGAAGTAAGTAACATCTAGAAAGCAGAAGATATGAGGAACATGATACCCTTGAAATATCATTCAGTATGAGTAAATAGTGTGGCTCTGGACAGCCAAACTAGGATTATGGGTTAGAAATTACTGTGAAGCAGATTCAGTTCTAAATTAACAGAATTTACTGGTGATTCAATTAGTCAAAAATTGTGAAATAAGATGTCTGCAATGGCTGCGGCAGAGAATGTCCTGCACTGGCTAGTGCCTGCTGGCGTTGATGATGCAGACAGGATTGAAACCTGAAATTCAGATGAAAGATTTAGGTCTGGTGTTTGTGAGTTGTGTGATCTTTCAGAAGTTTCTTGACAACTCTTAGACATAATGTCCTCAGATAGTAAATGATTACCAATACATGCCTCTCTCCATCAAAGGGATTGTCACGTGACAATGATTTACATAAAAGATTATGAAAACAGGATTTCATTATTAGACTCTCAAGTTCTACTTCAACTCTTAAACACCAGGCCTCTAAGATGCTTATGTTCAAGTTATAGAGAAAATGCTTTGTACCAACAGATTCTCATGAGTTACCTTAATCTTTCTAATATTGCAAACAATTCATTGCCATTTTTATTTGGAGATTTAGAAAAAAGAAGCTCATTTTACCATTTGTCCAACATATCTTAGTCAGTGAGTATTTGAACTGGAATTTGAATCTAGTCCTTTTGATGTTAAAGTTCATGTACATTTTCCTATGATGTTTCTTTGCAAAGTAATCCTTCTCAAGTTAAAAATAGAGGACAGAAGAGGGCACATGCTTTTTTGTTAAAGAAAATATGTTTATTTCTCTGAAAAACTTATGTGATTAGAGATGGGAAACTAAGAGTGAAGTCTAAAATTTCAGAGTGTGTTTATAATAAAGCCATTGTAATGGCAAAACAGCTCTCCTAGGAGCCTTCCCATCACTTCTGGGCATCTTAGCACTGATCACAGGTAAGTATAGCATTGCAAAATATTAGTGAAGAAATAGAGAAAGTGTAAGATGAATAACAGGTAATTTCATATTATTAGCGAAAACTAGATTTTTCAGTCATTAGATAGTTCAGTTAATTATGGCACAGAGATAATAAGGTAGATTTATATCAGTGACCTTTGCAAGTAACACAAGGAAATCAGAATCATTATGTAATTATGTTTTACTTTTTACCTCAAACAAAATTAACTCCTATTCACAAGCCAATGATATTTAACTCTTTCCAAAACTTAAATCCACATCTAAGTATCTCCGTTTTGTAAATTACTTTACCAATCAAGATTTGTGTAATATGCATATAAAACTGGTGCTTTTAGCAATAATGGAGACATTGAGAAAGTTTAATTGGACATAGATAAGACTGGAACTTGGGAAACCAGTGAAAAGTTAACTGTGGGAATTAACACAGAAGCTAAGGAAGGCTTGAAGCATAGGTAATGAGAATGAAGAAAAGAGAGAATTTAAGAGACAGAAACAATAGAAATCAGTGATCTTTTAGGTCAAAGGTGGGATCAAGTTAATAAGGTTAGGTTAATAAAATAACTATTTTGGTAAAAAAGGAGAATTGTGCCATTTGCAAAAGAGAGAGAGTAGGTTATAAGAGAGGAAATCTGTATGTTGATGGAGCAGGTGTTGATGAAACAATGATATCAAATTTGCATATGGCATATTTGAGATACTTAGGAGAAATCCAGTTAGAAATTAAAAAAAAAAATGTGTGTGTGTTCAAGAGCTCAGGAGACAAATATTGACTGGATATATATATATATATATATATATACATATATATATATATATGTATATATATATATATTTTTTTTAAAGAGAGCATCTAAACCAGCTTCAAAGTATTTTAAAATAATAAATGCTTCACTAGAATTAAGGTATAACCTAATAAAGTCTCTATTTTGAATTGATAGGAAACATTTAGTTCTGAGTGTTGTGAATTCACTATTAAAACATGATTCAGATGACATTACCTCCTTATATAATATTTGAGAGGTAGATACACATTTTTCTATACTTGTTTCCAAAATATTTTCTCTTCCCTCATTTTATTATATGCTGATTTCATTTTTATATTTTGATATGTCTTTTAAAAGTAATAAAAATTAAATTATAAATACAATACATTAGTATCAAATATTAACCAAAAATAAATATAAGAAGATAATTCCGAGATTTCTATAGAAAAAAAATATACACACTTTTTTAAAAATAATAGATGAAGAAGACTTCATCTCTGTTCTCAGTGACCTCAAATCACGCACTGGTCTCTTCCCTGGGTTGTACTTATCTACCTTTTGACTTTGGCCACGCTCATGTTATATTTTATCCTGTGGCATAACTGACTACCTAGTGAAAGTGTTCCTAGGAGCTATTTTCAAACAACATCCTATGTGGTAATGTCCATCACAGGGTCACTTTCTAGGAAACTTGACCTAAAGCAGTTATTGTGAAAAGTGGCCATAGGGAGCAGATTCTAAAATGAGATTCTGAAACTGGATTACCTCTTAGCTGGATGAAAAAGTGAAATATTTCACTAGTGTCAGATGAAGTACTGATAACCCTTCAAATGTTGAGGTAGCAAATTGTTAAAATTTCACTGATGGTAAATTGGAAAGGGATGCCATTGGAAGGAAATGCAGCCAGTGAAGTGCTTGGCCTGCTGAGGATAAAGGAATCTATAATTTAATCAAACTATAGTCAAAGTTATAGTCAACATGTCACAGGATCAGGTGGTAGAGAATTACATGGAATTGTATCTTCAATGTTTATGATCAAGCAGGAGGTAATACAAAATTGGATAAATGAGAATTTTTTAATATAGGTGCATTCCCCTGTGACAGCAGAATCTAATACACTGACAAGTCCACCAGGACAGGATGCTATTAAGCTGCTCATTTGGCATTTGGAAGCATATGAATAGTGATGGCCCACACTAAATGAAGAAGAAATGTTAAAACTGACATAGTAAATGGTGGAAGAAGAGATTAAAAGGATCAACATATTGGGTATGCAAGAGTGGGTATACTATGTAAGGCAGAAAACTGTCCCACAGGAGGGACTGGAGGGCATTCTATTTCACAAGTGATAGGAAATGCACTATTAAGATGAGCAACGTAGACCAGGGTTGATGGTAGTGCAGAATAGGAAATGCTATTACAGAATTGGACTCCCTGAAAGCAATGGGAATATAGAAATAAAAAATAATAGAAGCCAGGTGTCTGTGTTTAACATTTAATTATAATAAGTTGCAAAGTTTAAGTGGCAGTCAGAGGGGCCTGGCTAACTCGCAGAGAGCTATGAAGATGGTTTTAGACACCAAGTTCCTAGGAGTAAAATAGATAAATAGCCAACAAGGGTATTACTTAATCTGTACAACTAAAAGACATCAAGGAAAAATGATTTTATGGCTGTACTATCAAGATCTATTGTCCAATTTTTCTTTGAGCCAATTCTCACAGGTAAACCCATTAACTGAAATCAAGACTGCGTTCCAGTGAGAAAGAGACCCTCAGAATGCAATGACAATTGTAAAGTACAATGATTTCCCCAGTTCTTTGCCGATTTGACCTATGGCCGTTTACTGAGCTAATTCTAAACAGCTTCACTTTACCATGACTGTGGTTATGAGGGAATATTCTCCTAAAGGCAGTTCTTCAGGTGGCAAACCCGGTTACCTACTTTTTTGTGTGCAAAGGGAAGTAATGTTAAATGAACTGGCTAGTTGGTCAGTGGCCAGGAAATTTAAAAACTGGAAGCTAGGGGACATAAAAGTCTTTGTAATAATCACGCAGGTGGGCCTATGAGAGTGGATACAAAGTGTGAAGAACTTTGTTTTGTATAGCTTTGCCCAGCAGACACCGTTCACACAGTTATTGGAACTAAACACCCAAGAATGGCTGAGCCAACTGACATCATCCGGTCATTGTGACCAGTGATCTGCTACATGGGCACATGAATAGAGTAGGCACAATGGGAAGGACACTATGCATTAAACCAAATAATGTGGGCTTCCCCTCATCAAAGTTGGACCAGCTACTGTTGTTGCATTAAGTCCCACCATTGCTGGATTGCAATGGATTGGTGGGATGTTGATTACATTAGACCTTTCCCAACCTGGAATGGCAGTGATCCATCTTGACCTGAATTGATACGTATTCTGGGTATGGTTCTACATTTCCTATAAAGTGTTTGACTCATCAGGACACAGTTCCACATAATATTACATTATAGAAGGTAACCAATCCACTTTACCACATAGGAGAGAAGGATTATATACCTGTACATGGAATCCATTGCCTGTATCACATACTGTAATACCCGGAAGCTGTTGGCCCCTTAGAGTGCATGAATTAAAAACCAAGGAG
Organism: Balaenoptera physalus; assembly: GCF_965194825.1. Classification (NCBI taxonomy): domain Eukaryota; kingdom Metazoa; phylum Chordata; class Mammalia; order Artiodactyla; family Balaenopteridae; genus Balaenoptera; species Balaenoptera physalus. The sequence continues at coordinate 46,671,162 of NC_138891.1, read as the reverse complement.
TGAATGTGCAAGTGGGCCCAACAGTGACCCACATAGGGAATTTTGCTTCTCTTACACACAATTTTAGGCACTATTAATGTGGAGATCCAGGTTCCCAGAGAAGGATCACTCCTACCATACACGAAGTTAAGTGTCTCATTCAGCTTAAAACTATGGCAAACCACCTACTAACTTCTAGGCTCCTCTCGCCAAGAGATGAGGAGGCAATGGAAAGTATTACCATGCTGGCAGGAATAATTAACCCTCATCACCAGGATGAAGTTGGGTAGCTATTATTCCATGGGGGCAGGAAGGAATACTTTTGAAACACAGGTGATCTGCTTGTGTATCACTTAGTAATTCTCTGCTCAGGGTTAAAGGCAAATATGACAAAAGTATTTTTCATTATCTCACAGACATAATCAATCATATACTCCACAATTAAAAAAAATCCCCATTGGCCTATACAAATACATCCCTTACCCTGTTCTTTACACACACAAAAATGTATATAGGAACACATTGGACAGCAAAAAATAATCTTAACACACTGGGTGAGGATGGGAAAATGTGGGAGAAGAAGCTCTTATGCTCGTATGGAAATACTTTTCCTTTTCACAAAAAAATTAGTTTGTGTGAGATCAGTGAAAGTCTTCCCATTTTGATAACTGAAAAAATCTGGGATAGCAATGGTATTGTGTACCCAAGCAGGGTCCAAACACAATTCAGTGGGGATTCTTGATATGTCTTCTTCTGTGTCAGCACAGAGGCTTGACAACGTGTCTGGCAGCTTTACCTAACTCAGTAAGTAGCTGGCTACTCCCTTGGAAATGATGATTGCCTCAGCCAACCTTCTATCAGAGAGCAGTGTTTACACTGTCAGGGAATTTGGAGTCAATAGTAACATGTGGACCATCCAAGACAGAATCTGCAAGCAAGGATATTGCTGGGCCGTGCTGCCCTAACAGTGAGAAAGGATCACTGTCACACTGGGCTCGATGGGCTAATGGTATATGGTGGAATCTGGTGAATATTATTTTATATTTTAGTAGTCATACTTTAATGTTGAAATTATATTCTGGTTATTATTCAATTACTGCTGTACAAAATCCTAAAGAAAGTTTTTATTTAAAAGTCAAGAGCACTTTCAAAAAACTTCTCTGAAAGTAAAATAACTTCCATGTCAGGAAGGTACATCTCTTATATATTCTTGGTGAAATTTACATAGTGCAACACATTTGCTACATGGATCTTCATAACTCGATTTACACACTTTTTTCAGCTTCTCTATTAAAATAAACATTAAAAAAAAGAAATTACATTTCAGATCTGAGTTGAATACTGGAAAACGATATTTTTTATTTAATATTTGGACATCTTTGATAATCTTTCGTAATTTCACACTCAAGTGTCCTACCTTCTACTGTCTTGGTTCATTTATAGCAGCATGTGAGAAGAGAAAAATCCTGGCACCTAACAAAAGACACATCCATGAAGAGGGGGCCTGGACTGAATATGAACTTGTTCAGTCAGCTACTGAGGTAAACCTTAGAAACACTGATAGACAATACAGGATGAATAAACAACAAAAATAGTTTAGGGTCGTAGAAAGACAATTTCATATAATGGGAAAGAACACGTGCTTTTGAATGAGAAAGAATTAGGTTCAAATCACTTTAAACATGATGTGTATGATGTAGGCAAATTATATAACCTCTCTAATCCTCCTTATGTGGAAAACTGAGACTAATCAAACCTCTCTATGGCTTATTGTGAGTATGAAATGAGATAATGCATGTATGAATGGTTGAATAGTGCCCAGAAGCAACAAAAATACAGTAAAAGTTACAGTATTATTATATGTCAATATTTCTATTTGAGAATTAAGCCTCCTGGACACTGCTTTACAACTTGACACTTAAGTGCCTTACCTTGAATTGTCTAATTTCATTCATAGCAGAATTTGATGGGGGGAAATGTTGGAAATTAACACAGGACACATATGGACATGTAAACCTCTCCCATTCTACTATTTAATTAGAAGGTGATTCCTGAAAAAGAACATAGTATCATTTGGAATGATCAAAGTGTATCTATTTAAGGAGACTAGTGACAAGGAAATGAGCTTTAAAGCTAGAGCCTAGGGTTGTGTTTGTTATTTACCTTTGCTTCCATTTTTAATTAGAAAAGCAATCAAATGGGAAAGGTAGAAACTACTCAACAAAATTGATCTTTGAAATTAATTAAGCATGTGGGAAAAGATGAAAAATGGATCTGTTCCCCACACTATACACAAAAATTAACCCAAACAGATTAAGGACAAATGACAAAAACAACTTAAAAACTTTTTCTATAAAATATAGGTAAATATATGTTAAACTTTGGAGGAGGGAAAGAGGTCTAGAACAAGACACAAAAACGATAGACTTTAAAAGATGTGTTCACTAAATTAAATTTAAGAACTTTTTTCATCAAAAGTCACTTTTAGAAAGTGAAAATGGCAAATTACAAACTAAAGGAATCATATTTAAAATTGTCATGTCAAAAATGTGTAAATAACAAAAATCGGTAAGAGTGAACAAACTACCCAATACAAAAATGAGCAAGAGACATAAATAAGCATTTTAAGGAAGAGAAACACATATGACCAACAAACATATGAAAAGATATTCAACATCAATGACAATCAGAAAACTCAAGACCATAATGAAGTTCTGTTTACACCTAATTATTTGGGGGAAAAAACCAGAATGTGTGAAAATAGCTACGTGTTGAAGATGTCAGTCACAGGGTCTCTGTACATTGCTGGTGGTAGTGTAAATTGTACAACTGCTTTGGAAAACAGACACTTTCTCCTGTACCTGAATATTCCATGCCTAAGTATATATCAACAGCAGAACACATGTACAAGAATATTTATAGAAGCAATTCATAAAACTTAGAAACAACTCCACCTCTGACCATGAGGAGAATAGATTAATATACTATAGTATATTCATGCAATGGAATATTTAACAGCAGTCAAAAATTGAACTGTAGCAATGTTTCCAAACATGAATGAATTTTAGGAATGTAATAGGAAGCTTAAAATTAAGTCCCCACATTTTTGTAACTTGATGCCCTTTTTTATGATGCTAAAAGCATATTTTATAAATAAATATGTGGACACAAGATTATATAAAGAGGAGAACAAGAAAATGATAAACATAGAATTTAGGATAGTAGTTATTTCTGGTGGGGGAAGGAGTTTAAACAGTTTGTGTTGGAACTATGTATTTAGGTGGTGTTTATTGTCAAGGTTTTAGCCTTGGCTTGGGGTTTTGAACTCATCAAAAATAACTGATCAACTAATTAATTAGAGCAGATTCTTCATGATCAGTAATTACCATGTACCATGAACTAAAGTAAACCTAAGAAACACCAAGTATAATAAAACCTAAAGAGCAATCAAAGCTTATGGTGAAAAAAAATAGTAAAAAGGGTACACAATTAAAACTAAAGACATTTTTAAAAAGCGTTGATGAATTCACAGTGAAGACTGAAGATTTCCCCATACTGTTTGCTCTTCTCTGAATACTCATCACTCCACTCCTGCATCCTGGGTTTAGCACAGAAATGATCACTCTTAATAACTTATTTATAATTCTAGGCAATGTTTATGAATATATGTCTCTACACTGAGACTATATAAAATGTATACATATACACACATAATATATATGAAATCTATATTTTTATGCAAATGATGATTGCTGAGCCAAAGAATACATGATTTTTATAATTTACAATATGTTCCAAATTGTGCTCCTCAACTATTTCATCAACATATAGTCCCAGAAACAATTTATGAGTGTGTTTTCCTCTCAAATACTATCATCAATATATAAAATTATATGCCATCATATGTGAAACATTTTCCTCATTTAATTTACATTTCTTTTACTGTGAAAAAAGCATCATCTTAGATGTTTGTAAGTTCATGTGTTTCTGTGATTTCTCTTTTGGCAATAGAGTTTTTCTTCATTTTTACTTTTTAACAATTCTTTGTTTTTTATACTTTGATTTTCTATCTAGTAAAGTGTAATAAAATGTAATCAAAATTTGAATCTTTTGTGAGATTTATCATTTTCCTGAATAAGTTGTCATGTTCTAAAATGCTGTCTCCATTCCAAGTTTATCGTTTTAAAATTCATGATTTTTCTTCTAATAACTTTCTGGTCCAATTTTGACATTTAAATATTTGATCCATCTGGAATTATTTCTGACACAAGTAGTGAAGTAAAGTTACATGTTATTTTTCTACAAATGGCTGGCTAACTGTCACAATGAATACTCAGTTTTCTCCCAAATGATTTGAAATGTCTTCTTTTGCATCTATGGAATTGTCATATACATTTGCTCTCCCAATTATATCTAATTAATATATTTATACCTTCATTGTGTTAGTTTCAGCCTACATTAATTGCTACAACATTGTGTTTGAATAAACAGAAGGATTAATTTTTCCTCCTTACTCTACTTTTCAGAAATTTTCTGAATATTGTCACTTATATTTCAAAATAATTATTTGCACTATTATTTTTTTCTACAGGAATTTTATATTATTTTGTTAAAAGTAGGCTGCAAGGAAGGGGTTGTGATTGCCATTGAAATGTCATTTGTGTATAAATGTATGTTCCCTGTATATGAAATATACCATAGAAAGTCTTCATATGAAAGAAAAGTAACAAGTTCCATTTAAATCTTTCAACTTATCATATTATGCTCTAGAGATCCAAATAATTTTTGTTGAATACTTACCTAGGTTTTTTTTGTTGTGATTACTGTTAATAGGAAATATTAGCCATTATATTTGTTATTTTTAACTTATATAAAGCATTTGTTTTGCCTTTTTCGTTTTAAAATTAGTAAATTTGCTAAATTGTTTGTTTCTAGTATAGATCATCCTCAATTTTGATAGGGTTACATCCTGATAAACCCATTATAAGTTGAAAATATCATAAGTTGAAAATGCATTTAATACACCTAACCTACTGAACATCATGACTTAGCCTAGCCTACCTTAAACGTACTCAGAACACTTACTGTTAGCTTACAGTTGACCAAAATTATCTAACACAAAGCTTATTTTATTATAAAGTGTAGAATATCTCATGTAACCTATTGAATACTGTACTGAAAGTAAAAAGCAGTTATGGTCGTATGGGTACAGAATGGCTGTAAGTGTATTGATTGTTTACCTTCATAGTGATGTGGTTGTGTGGTCACATGGCTTACTGGGAGCTGTGGCTTGCTGCCCTGCCCAGCATCACAAGAGATTATGGTACTACATATCGCTGGCCTCAGAAAAGATCAAAATTCAATGTCATAGAACGGTTTCTACTGAATGCATACTGCTTTTGTATCATAATAAAGTCCAGAGAAAAATTAAGTTGAACCATCATTTAAGTTTTCTAAGTAATCAATCTTGAAATACAAGAATTTATTTTTTCCTTCCTCCTATCCAATATTTATAAATCTAATTTTTTCCCACTTGTATAAGTATTCTGAGGCAATGTTAATTTGTTAAATAACAATGGTTATTTAACTCACATTAAAGTTAGTGCTGGTTACATGGCAGAAATAATGTGTATTTTACTATATACAGAGTATCTTTCTGATTCTACTTGAATTTTGTCAAAATTTACATTAAACTTTCATTTTCCAATATTTAAAATAGTAAATTACAATAGTGAATTTTCTAGCTTGATTTTTCTTATATTCTTGAAATCAATGCTATTTTTAATATTATAATATGTATTTATATATTTCCTCATTTTATTTTCCAACATTTAATTTTTTTGCATTTAAATTCATTAGTGAATTTAGGTAATAGTTTTTAAACTGCTAGTTTTATCATGTGAAGTAGTCTTAGGGTAGCATCAAAAATGATTTTGGGAAACTTTTCTTCTATTGTGCACTGTGGCATTTTAAATTGTACCAGAATTTATCTCATTCCTGGAATTCCTGGAATTCATTGAAATAATTCACTGACAAAAACGTCTTGTCCTGGTGCTTAAGGAATGTCATGCCTTAAGATTTCTCAATATTTTCAGACATATGGACTGTGAATATTTCATGTCTTTTAAGATAGTTTGGAAATGCATGTGTTTCTAAAAAATAATACATCATCAGATCATTCAAGTTTCTTTGCATAGCATTGAACAAATGATATTTAAATTTACTTTATCTATATATATTTACTAATTTTTATAGCTCATTTTCAATGTTCTTGGCTCCTGCTTGTTTTAGAATAGAAACCCTATAGTTTATATATCCTTCTTCTTCAAATGATTGCTTCATTCATTCATCCATCTACCTCCTTGTTTAACAAATCTATTGTCTACTTGCTATGGTACTATTTTTTGTGCTTGAGATATATCAATAAACAAAGCACACCAAGATCCCTGCCCAGTTAAATTATGCTTTAGCAGGGCTGGGGAGATAAAGGTAAAAACATAATAAATAAGTACATAATACAGAACCTTTGAATATGATAATTGCTATGGAAGAAAGAAGACATAGAACAGGGAAAGGAAGGTGAATGTGTGAAAGTAGTGGGGGGGAAATGTGCAGCATTGAATAGGATGACAGCACTGGTCTCCCTGAGAAGGCGACAATGAGCAGAAACTGGGAAATAGTGAAGGAGTTGGTCATGCAACCACCTCGGAAAGGGCAGAAGGAAATTCCAGTGTAAGGCCCCAAGGGGAAGGCATGATGGAATATCAAGAAACATCAGAAGGCCAATGTGTCTATAACTGTGTGATCAAGGGGAAAAGTAGAAGGGGATTAGGTCAGAGAATTAATGAGATCAAGTGATGTCAGGGTTTGTAAGTCATTCCAAAGATTTTTTTTTCCCCCCTCTGAGTGAACTGGAGAGCCAATCGAAAGTTTGAAGAGTAATATAATCTGACCTGCTTTTTTTTTAGAAAGTCCATTTCACATTAATTTTGTGAAGACATGGAAGATTGTGTGTTTGAGAAGTTTTTCTATTGAAAAATATTTTAATTTTCCTTTTGCTTTTGACATTTTGTTACTACTTTTAAAGTTTCAGTAATTTGGCTTAAGAACCACACTACTTCTTTACTGCCTGTGATGATAAATTTTTTGTATCAACTTGGCGGAGCCACAGTGCCCAGATATTTAGTCAAGCATTATTCTGAATGTTTCTGTGAAGGTATTTTTGGTATGAGATTAACATTCACATTAATGTACTTTGAATAAAGACAAAGTCCTCCATAATGTAGGTGGGTCACATCCAATCAGCTGAAGGCCTAACTAGAACAAGGGCTAACATCTCCTGACCAAGAAGGAATTCTGCCACCTTCCTGTCTTTGAACAAGAACTCTTCCCTGAGTCTCTAGACCACCCACCTATCCCATCAGATTTTGGAAACCTCAAGTCAACTGTGAAAGCAAATTTCTTAAAATAAATCTCTCTATATATTTATATGCTGTTGGTTGGTTCTGTTTATCTGGAAAACCCTCACTAATATACTGCCTTAGGAGCTTTTGAATGAGATCATTTCTAAGTAGTTCAGCAATTTGATTAAGCATTCTGTGAGGAGGGGCAAAGGGAATGATCTGGAGCAGCTAGCAATTCAGAAATGTTGTTTAAAACACTTGCTCATCAATTTTGCCTTGGGAATGCATCTCCCCTTGGTTTTCAGCATTTCTCCTGTCTCAGTTCTCTGTGAGGTACTTTAGTGAGGTTCCATATGATGCTTTAGTGTTTGCCATTTTAAATATCTGATCCCCTGACTGTGGTCATTTGTTGCCAAGTCAGAGGTCTTATTTCCCTTACCCTGTCTCATCACAAAGCCATTTCCCAAAATGAGGTTGGGTAAGAGAAAATGAAAATAGCTCATCTCCTGCTGTTTAGGCCCATTTGGGTGCCCTGTACTTCTCCACAGTAGACTTGAACCTTGCAACTCAAAGTAAGTAATTATTGAAACGTTTTTCCATTTCCTTTATCTCTGTGTTGAAGAGTAAGCAAAGCTAACACAGATGCTCTTATAATCACCTTTCAGTGTCATTCAAACTGTCCTGTATTTGGCAGTGATGTATCATAATAGATGTATCATAATATCTGGTTTTGACTTATGTGATTATCCTAGTTTCATTGGAAAAGTTGTTAAGTCTTTAAGTTGTTTTTGGTTGGTTTTAGAGAAGGATTAAAGTCTTTCTTTTGTAAGGTTATCCATGAAACAATTTCCCACTGAGATATAGTTCTTGCCTCTAAGTAATAAAATACCTAATTGTCACTTTTCCATAAAAACACCAACGACACTTATGGAAATTAATTTTTCAGAAATTAACTCATTGAATCTTCAAAATACTTATAAAATATGTTATTACTTCCATTTACGAAAAAGCTGAAGATGATAAAGTTAAGCAATGTTACACAGTTATCTGTCATAATCAAGATTTAAAACTGGATACTTAAAATCCAATCCAGTACTTCTGTGCTGCTATACTGAATTCCTCTGTTTACTTGTTTCATGTTCGAAATTGTTAATCCCGAGCTGATCCAGATTTTTTCACTGAACCCTAACTGGTAGTTCATGAATATCTGAATCCTACATTCATTATGGTAACACTGAGTATCTCCAAGTATTATTTCTGCTCAATTCAATAATAAGGATCACAAACAGTACTTAACACAACAACACAAACAGCATAATAGAGCTCACTAAATTGCTAAAATTACTCTGTTGAAATTATTGCATGGAATTTGTTTCGAGTCCTGGCATTACTTGTATTTGAAGTATTAGGACATAGTTCATTACCTAAAATGAAATTCAGGGCATTTGTTATAATTACTCATTGAATTCCTCTTTCTCAACACCATAGATAATACTAAGAAAAATAGCCAAGATTTTTTTAGCACTTACTTTGTACGAGGTATTTTTTCTAAGTGCTTTGCATACGTTAAGTAATTTAATCTTCAAAAAATATCATGAAGTAGATACTGTTATGCCTGTTTTACAAGGAAATTAATTGCAGCATGGGGATATTTAAGAACTTGGCCAAAGTCAACAATTAGCAAGAGTTGAAACCAAAATTCCAACTTAGGCAGTCTGGCTCCAAAATGATGAAATATTAGGGATTCATTATATTTTCAGAAAGTAAAGATTAAATTTAAACATAAAACTTTAACAAAAAAGAAAAGTCCTATAGAAAAGCTGGTATTAATACCTCAAAATAATTTTGCAGGCAAATTTAGTGTAGATATACTTTCAAAAAATTAATTCAAGCTAATTATAAAAGTGAAGTCATGTTGAGGTAAGTTCCCCCTATGCCTACTTTGTGGAGAGTTTTTATCATAAATGGGTGTTGAATTTTGTTGAAAGCTTTTTCTGTATCTATTGAGATGATCATATGCTTTTTATCCTTCAATTTGTTAATATGGTGTATCACTTTGATTGATTTGCATATATTGAAGAATCCTTGCATTCCTGGGATAAGCCCCACTTGATCATGGTGTATGATACTTTTAATGGCTGTTGGATTCTGTTTGCTAGTATTTTGTTGAGGATTTTTGCATCTATGTTCATCAGTGATATTGGCCTGTCGTTTTCTTTCTTTGTGACATCTTTGTCTGGTTTTGGTATCAGGGTGATCGTGGCCTCATAGAACGAGTCTGGGAGTGTTCCTCCCTCTGCTATATTTTGGAAGAGTTTGAGAAGGATAAGTGTTAACTCTTCTGTAAATGTTTGGTATAATTCACCTGTGAAGCCATCTGGTCCGGGACTTCGTTTGTTGGAAGATTTTTAATCATAGTTTCAATTTCAGTGCTTGTGATTGGTCTGTTTATATTTTCTATCTCTTCCTGACTCAGGTTCAGAAGGTTGTGCTTTTCTAAGAATTTGTGCATTTCTTCCAGGTTGTCCATTTTATTGGCATATAGTTGCTTGTAGTAATCTCTTATGATTCTTTGTATTTCTGCAGTGTCAGTTGTTACTTCTCCTTTCTCATTTCTAATTCTGTTGATTTGAGTCTTCTCCCTTTTTTTCTTGATGAGTCTGGGTAATGTTTTATCAATTTTGTTTATCTTCTCAAAGAACCAGCTTTTAGTTTTATTGATCTTTGTTATTGTTCCCTTCATTTCTTTTTCCTTTATCTCTGATCTGATCTTTATGATTTCTTTCCTTCTGCTAACTTTGGGGTTTTTTTGTTCTTCTTTCTCTAATTGCTTTAGGTGTAAGGTTAGGTTGTTTATTTGAGATTTTTCTTGTTTCTTGAGGTAGGATTTTATTGCTATAATCTTCCCTCTTAAAACTGCTTTTGTTGCAACCCATAGGTTTTGGGTCATCCTGTTTTCATTCTCATTTGTTTCTAGGTATTTTTTGATTTCCTGTTTGATTTCTTCAGTGATCTCTTGGTTATTTAGTACCATATTATTTAGCCTCCATGTGTTTGTGTTTTTTACAGTTTTTTTCCTGTAATTGATATGTAGTCTCATAGTGTTGGGGTCAGAATAGATACTTGATATGATTTCAATTTTCTTAAATTTACCAAGGCTTGCTTTGTGACCCAAGATATGATCTATCCTGGAGACTGTTTCATGAGCACTTGAGAAGAAGTTGTATTCTTTTGTTTTTGGATGGAATGTCCTATAAATATCAATTAAGTCAATCCTGTTTAATGTGTAATTTAAAGCTTGGGTTTCCTTATTTATTTTTATTTTGGATGATCTGTCCATTGGTGAAAGTGGGGTATTAAAGTCCCCTACTATTATTGTGTTACTGTCAATTTCCCCTTTTATGGTTGTTAGCATTTGCCTTATGTATTGAGGTGCTCCTATGTTGGATGCATAAATATTTACAATTGTTATATCTTCTTCTTGGATTGATCCCTTGATCATAATGTAGTGTCCTTCTTTGTCTGTTGTAATAGTCTTTATTTTAAAGTCTATTTTGTCTGATATGAGAATTGTTCCTCCAGCTTTCTTTTGATTCCCATTTGCATGGAATGTCTTTTTCCATCCCCTCACTTTCAGTCTGTATGTGTTCCCAGGTCTGAAGTGGGTCTCTTGTAGACAGCATATATATGGGTCTTGTTTTTGTATCCATTCAGCCACTCTATGTCTTTTGGTTGGAGCATTTAATCCATTTACATTTAAGGTAATTACCGATATGTATGTTCCCATTACCATTTTCTTAATTGTTTTGTGTTTGTTTTTGTAGGTCGTTTCCTTCTCTTGTGTTTCTTGCCTAGAGATGTCCCTTTAGCGTTTGTTGTAAAGCTGGTTTGGTGGTGCTTAAATCTCTTAACTTTTGCCTGTCTGTAAAGTTTTTAATTTCTCTGTCGAATCTGAATGAGATCCTTGCTGGCTAGAGTAATCTTGGTTGTAGGTTTTTCCCTTTCATCACTGTAAATATGTCCTGCCACTCCCTTCTGGCTTACAGAGCTTCTGCTGAAAAATCAGCTGTTAACCTTATGGGGACTCCCTTGTATATTATTTTTTGCTTTTCCCTTGCTGCTTTTAATATATTTTCTTTGTATTTAATTTTTGATAGTTTGATTAATATGTGTCTTGGTGTGTTTCTCCTTGGATTTATCCTGTATGGGACTCTCTGGACTTGATTGACTATATTTCCTTTCCCATGTTAGGGAAGTTTTCAACTATAATCTCTTCAAATATTTTCTCAGACCCTTTCTTTCTGTTTTCTTCTTCTGGGTTCCCTGTAATTCGAATGGTGGTGTGTTTAATATTGTCCCAGAGGTCTCTGAGACTATCTTCAATTCTTTTCCTTCTTTTTTCTTTATTCTGCTTTGTGGTAGTTATTTCCACTGTTTTATCTTCCCGGTCACTTATCCGTTCTTCTGCCTCAGTTATTCTGCTATTGATTCCTTCTAGAGAATTTTTAATTTCACTTATTGTGTTTTTCATCATTATTTGTTTGCTCTTTAGTTTTTCTAGGTCCTTGTTAAACATTTCTTGTATTTTCTCCATTCAGTTTCAAGATTTTGGCTATCTTTACTATCATTACTCTGAATTCTTTTTCAGGTAGATTGCCTATTTCTTCTTCGTTTGTTTGGTGTTTTGGGTTTTTACCTTATTCCTTCATCTGCTGCATAGTTCTCTGTCTTCCCATTTTGCTTAACTTACTGTGTTTGGGGTCTCCTTTTTGCACACTGCAGGTTCATAGTTCCCATTGTTTTTGGTGTCTGCCCCCAGTGGGTGAAGTTGGTTCAGTGGGTTGTATAGGCTTCCTGATAGAGGAGACTGATGGCTGTGTTCTGGTGGGTGGGGCTGGATCTTGTCTTTCTAGTGGACAGGTCTGCGTCAATGATGTGTTTTGGGGTATCTGTGAACTTAGTATGATTTTAGGCAGCTGCTCTGCTAATGGATGGGGCTGTGTTTCTGACTTGCTAGTTGTTTGACATGGGACATCCAGCACTGGAGCTTGATGGCCATTGGGTGAAGCTGGGTCTTAGCGTTGAGATGGAGATCTCTGGAAGATCTCTCACTGATTGATATTACATGGGGCCGGGAGGTCTCTGGTGGTCTAATGTCCTGAACTTGGCTCTCCCACCTCATAGGCTCAGGCCTGACACCAGCCCGGAGCACCAAGACCCTGTCACCCACACATCCAGGTATGTGGGGATTTTCTTCCCTTTTGGGAAGTCTGAGGTCTTTTGCCAACATTCAATAGGTGTTCTGTAGGAGTTTTTCTGCATGTAGATGTATTTTTGATGTACTTGTGGGGAGGAAGGTCATCTCCACATCTTATCTCTCCACCATCTTTAGGTCCCAAAACATGAAGACTTTTAAAACAATCATTTTATTGAGATACAGAATATACCAATGGACAATGGCTAAACCATATGTAAAAACAGAACTCTGGCCCACTATCTACAGCAACCAGTCCAGGAAACCAAGCCAATTTTTTTTTACAGTAACAATTACTAGCCCGGGAAGCCAGCCTGTTTTCTATCAGTCAGGTTTGTAGGAAGTCAGGTTGCTATCTCTAGCAACCAATCCAGAAAGCCAAACAATAACCCCTGCAATAATTGGCCCCAAATATCTAGAACCTGAAAAAAACTGACAGCTTCCCTAATTTTTGATGCCACTTTAAACTGGGGACCAACCAGGGAAAGCCCAGTATGTCCCCCAACCAATCACACAGAATGGCCTGCTTCTAATTAACGTTTTTGACCCTCAAACTCTTTAATCACTCTCTTATAGCGTCACCATTAACTGAGTACAACCATGTACCATCCACTCAGAGTTCAGTGATATGTTCAAGGCATTCAGCCTTATTGACATCATTTGGGAATTTCTTAGAAATGAAGTCTTGGGCACCAAGACTTACTGAATCAGAAAGTTTGGTAATGAGGTGCAGCAGTCTGGGTTGTGATAAGGTAATTCTGATGTAACTAAAGCATATGAACCAGTTATCTAATATCTGAATACCTAGAGAAGCCATTTCTCAAATAACTTGAGATAATTATGGTGTCTGAAGTTCCGATTGTCCTTCACTACTTGTTCTTTAACACTAATTTTATATTTAAACTTTTAAAACCATATCATGTATTACACATTCCCCTATTTCTTTCATCTTTCCATTTATTAAACAAATATTTATTGAATGTCACACAGTTATGGTTCGTGTCCCCCCAAAATTTACAATAGAAAGGGTGAGATACACCAATGAGTAGGCCACAAAAAAAGAGTGTGTTTAGTGCTATATAGAATAAGAAAAGCATATTATGTGTTACTTATGTCACGCTAGTACTCCATTTCTTTGAAAACTCTGATTGCACTCCACTACCTACAAATTAAATTCAAGCCCTTCCTTAGATGTACAAAGCATAAAGCTTTCTTCCATTATTCTACATATTCACCAACTTCAGCCACTATTCTCATACACATTCAGCAAATCCTCTTCTCTTCCTTCATCTTTCTCCTGGGAATGATCTCCCACATACTCTCTGCTGATTTAATTCCTACCCAACAAAATAGATCCATGATAAGTTCAAAAAATATCCTTCTCTGATCTTCATGTTCCATGCTCTACATAATTTTCTGGTCTTATCTCTTGTCAGTTCTGCCTTATACTTCCTGTTCTATGGCCTCAATTATTATTTTTTTTTAATTTCATAATATTTGTTCACATTATTCCCTTAACTAAGAATGACTTTTGTCATAACACAATTTATCAGTAGCATTCCCAAGGCAAAGCATCTTTTCCATAAAACCTTCTTATCAGATAAGATCTTCCCCCACAATTTCCCCCAGCACTTAAGGTTTCTAATACACATATAAAATCAATCACATAGTAGGTTTAAAGATTGTGTTAGATTTATATACAGAATTCATCTCCTTTACTAAGTGTTAAGCTCCTGAAAGGCCAGCCTGAGTTTTATGTATCTTTAAATTCTTTATATCACTTAGCATTATTTCTTGCATATGGATAAGTTATGGAAACTTTTAATAATTTTTTGTTACTCTTTGGAAACTTACATCTTTCCTTTGACTCTTTTTAAAGGGGTAATATTGCTCTGATTATAAAAATATGTAATTATAGAATTATGAATACAGAAAATAATAAAAATAAAATACTTGCATGTAATTCCACCAATTAAAGATGAAAATAGTTAATATCTTGATATATCTTCTTCAATTTTTTCCTATGCCTCTGGATATTTAGGTCTATAGATTATCCTATCCATTTTTACATAAACTTTGGTGTTGAATTTTTTAACACATCAGTAAATATCAGTTGGGAGCAAAATTGTTATGCACTTTCTTCGATGCATGTTTTTCTTCTTACTTATAGAGATTTTTTTCCCCTGTTTTCATTGGGAGTATATTGAGTAAAATGATGTTATCTCCTGCACTTTTTATATCTCTGGTGGTGACCAGGAATGTTACTTAACTATACTGACTTGATTGACCTGATTTATTGACAAAGGTTTATCAAAGGCTTTGAAAGAGTAAATCAAAATCAAGTTTATTATTGGGGGAGAGGGTGACCATTTCTTAGGACTTTTATTGAGATATAATTCACATTCCATAAAATTCGCCCCTTCCATGTTTTTTGTAATATATTCACAATGATGTGCACTCATCACTACAACCTAAGTTTAGAACATTTTCATCACTCCTGAAAGGAAAATTTCCCCTCTACCAGTCCTTGGAAACCACTTATCTACTTTCTGTCTCTATGCTTATCTAGACATTTCATATAAGTGGAATGCTACCATATGTGTTTTTTGTGACTGACTTCTTATAATTAGCATAACGTTTTCAATGTTCATCTATGTTGTAGCATGTTTCAGTACCTCATTCATTTTTATGCCTGAATAACATTCTATTGCATGGATACACCACATTTTGTTTTGTTGTTCATTCATCAGTTGATGCACATTTGGATTATTTATACTTTTGGACCATTATGATTAATGATGCTGTGAACATTTATGTACAAATTTTCATGTGCACATATGTTTTCATGATTCTGGGTAGACTCTCTGAACAATTACTTTGTAGTGGTAGATGTGGACAGTGGCTTGCCTCCCTCAGTGTGATACCTGCTTTATAAACAGGGCTCTGAGTGAGAGCAGTAGCCTCTGGTCTTCTCAGCTTGCCTCTTTTGACTTGAAAATCTCTGCCTTCTGAGTGAGCTGTGGTGAGAGTGATTGAGGGTCCTCACATCCTTGGCCTGCCTCACCTGAATAGAATTTCTTCCCTAAGAGTGGAGAAGAGAGCCCCAGGTCTCTCAGCCTTTCTTTCCTAGAATAAAACTTCTGCAACATGGAACCAGGGGAGATGCCCTAGCCTTCAACTAGGGCTGAGGGAAGAGTAGGCCTGTATTTTTCTCTACCTGCCTCTGGTAGAGCTCCTGTCACACCAAGCTCAGTGGGTGAGAGGAAGGAAGTTGTCACAAACTCTTCCTGTTCTTACGATGATTTATTACATTTTCTAGAATAAATATTTCCCTGTTTTCTTTATACCCTCAGGACAATTTCCAGAGACTTTAAATTATTTTATCACGTTCACCAGTTATGGCTCTGAGACTTGCCCAAGGACACACAACTAGTAAGCATTAATGTCAGAATTTAAATCCAGTTTTGTCTCAGTCCAAAGCTCAGGCTCTAAAACACTATGTTAACATACAGAGAAGCGAATGATGAAGATTAGGACCTGGTCAGCCTCCAAAACATTGACTTCAGGATTGAAGCTTTAGGAGATGAAATATTGGGCAACTGGGGAGTGGAATAACTAGGTAGAGAGAAAAGAAAGTGATTCTTGTTAAGTAACCAAGAAAACTCAACTCATTTTTACATTTCTGTCAGGGTTGCCTGCTTCTAGCAATTGCTTTAGGCTTACTGAAATGGAACAAAAAATACACAAAGGCATGTAACTGATTATATAACAATTTTCAGATTCAGCAAAGCACTTCAAATTGCCAACCAACCTGAAAATGACTATGAGTGTATTATAATCTGTGCAGGAAAAGCCCTTAATGAAGCCCAAACTTTTCACTAGTAATGTACCTCTTAAACCCATCAGCCAATTACTGCTATTTCTTCATGTTATGTCAATGATAGACAAGAATTTAGGGGAAAAGAATAAAAAACTCCATAAACACTAAAGAAGGATTAATTCATAGATTAGGGTATACATTCTTCAGTATTAGCTCCAGAGTAAATTATCATATAAACATTTTTAGACCTGGTTCTCACCCACTTGCCACACCAACCCCAGTGACAAAGTTGGTAACTGACACCAGATCCTGAAATGTGTTTTCAAAGTTAGCAGTGACTCATTTTATTTTATGTCATGTAATTACTTTTGAATTCCTTTTAAATTAAACTTTGCAATAGGGCTGTTTTATAATCACTTTCTCAGAACACTACTATCTGGGTTCAGCTCCTTTTATGAGGTCTGAAATCACATATAAAAAAATATGAGCAGTAGTTTTGTCTAAAATACAATCAATAAAGCATGTGTTGGTTTATTTGCTTTTGCATGATGATTATATTTAAAGTATTAAAATTATAACAAGACTAAAGTATAATGAAAAATATTTAAACCATACCCCTGGAGAAACTTCTATTCTAGACCACAATCCTAGAATGATACTCTGATACAGAATATTGTCTTTATTATGGTCTTGATCATGTACAAGCTACTATATTATGGAAATTATATCTAATCCTCAAGACAATTTCATGAAATTGATACATGATATTCTCCTTTGAAGGTGTTAAACTGAGATACCAAAACTAATGAGCACTAGAGCCAAGACTCAGAGTCTTATCTCCAAGATCCATTTCTATTATCTCTGTCCACATCCTTGGTTCATGGTAGCAAATGATATGCTGGGCTACCTTAAAGTGACTTAGAGTCTTTATTTCTATTCTTCCAAACACACTCATATTATTAGATCAAATTAAGCCCTCCTTAACACCAAGTGGTTAAAAGAGGGAAAAAGTGTGACTTGTTAGCACAAGGGACAAGAAAAAAAAAAGAGCTTTTTTTTTCATTCTATCCCAACCCCATTATGCACAGGAAGTGTGTGTGTCTTATTTCAAATGTAATATCTAGAGCCTTTTGCTTGGCTGCCTAGGTCCTCATACTAACATGCTGCTGAACGTCAGAGGACCAGGAATGGTTCTACGGATGTCCGCCTAACAAGATGGATGTAATGTTGCAAAGCCAACCTGAGACGAGGCATCAGATTGATTACAGGGCTCCCCTCAATTGATTGTTGTCATAAGAGCAAACTGGATTCTCATTTTCTTAATGTAATTATATAAAAAATAACAGGGACTACTGTTGACTCTACTAGGTTATCTGACTTAAGGAGACACCCACATATGATACATCAGAACTTTTTTTATTTAGATTTTGTTTAGCAGTACAACTTTAACTAGATTTTTGATGACATATTTAGTTATTCAAGACTGGCAAATTGATGGCTTTTATGAACTGAATCATGTCTCTTCAAAATCCATATATGAAGCCCTAACACACAGTGCATCTATATTTAGATATAGAATTTGTAAGAAAATAATTAAGGTTTAATGAGGTCATAAGGGCGGGGCTTATGAAAACAGTAGGTCTTCAGGAAACTCTGTCAAAGTGTGAGCTAGAGAAATGAGGATGATTCATAGTCCTCCATAAGGCATGAACCTTATCTAAGAAAAATAGGAAATTATTTTTACCCATTAGAAATTTTTTTTTTTTTCTTAATTTATTTATGGCTGTGTTGGGTCTTCGTTGCTGTGCAAGGGCTTTCTCTAGTTGCGGCAAGCGGGGGCCACTCTTCATCGCGGTGCGCGGGCCTCTCACTGTCGCGACCTCTCTTGTTGCGGAGCACAGGCTCCAGACGCGCAGGCCCAGTAGTTGTGGCTCACGGGCCCAGCTGCTCCGCGGCATGTGGGATCTTCCCAGACCAGGGCTCAAACCCGTGTCCCCTGCATTGGCAGGCAGATTCTCAACCACTGCGCCACCGGGGAAGCCCCCCCATTAGAAATTTTAACGTAAAAAATAAAATAAAATGTTGAATTAAAAAGATATATTTTACAGAGATGCATAAGCCTTTAAAAATTCCTTTTTTGAACTCCTTTGGGTTGCAATCACCAAGAATAAAACTTAGATCACTAACATGTACATCCTTTAGTAGAGGCAGTCTATAACCATCAAAACCACAGGCTCTGTGCAGTATGATTAAAAGAAATATCTAGGCGTTAGAACTTTTAAGTGCTTTTTTTTTTTTTTCGAGTTTTACTTGAACTTGACAGGCTGCACTTATTGAAGACCTAGGCCTCTATCACTGCAAACAGACCTGCTTCTTTTTATTCGGTAGGACTTTTATCGATGAGAGATGAGTGGATGTGTTGTGTAGTGCTTGAGATTTCCTCTAGAAAATGTCAGGATGCATTTAAGGAATTATATTTAAAAACTCAATTATAAGTATTCCATGATGAAGAGAGTTGTATGCTCTTTTCATTCATCCTTCATGGTGAACTATCATCAGAACAAAAAGTCCACATTGGAATGTGAAGGTAGCCAAGATAAATGTGGAAATATGTGTGCTAATACTTGTATCCTGGTATCCTGTGAAAGAGCATGTCCTCATTGACTCTCAAGAGCTGCATGTCTCAAATTCCAGGAGAGGAAAAAACTATAAGGGAAATATGGCAAGTGAGGGTGTAATTCAGGACAAAAGCCAACATGAGAAAGTCTTTCCTCAGACATATACTGATTAGTGGAAGAGTAAACATTCTTCTCAGAGTTGAAATGTTAGTTGTCCTAAATTAGATGATGCAACCAGTGGTATTCTCATTATATTTGCCAACCATGAGATGGATCACATCTTAGAGAAAAATTAAAATGAGAAGTGGTATTGAAAATTTGGACTAAGTAAAGCAATATATACAATGTTAAAATTAGTATAGCTAACTCTATAATTACAATTGGAGGTTAAGAAATTAATTCACATAGAATGGAATGTAAGTGGATTTGTGTGAGTATAACTACACAGAAATGCACTTCTGAACCTGGGTAGGAAAGTGTAATGCTAATCATTATACTGAAAATAGTGTTAAGAATACCTGGATTCTTCTTTTTTTAAAGAAAATCTGAACTGACCAATCTAATAAGAAGACCAGTATTTTTACTTATTGTTATTTCAGTATAAAAATGAAGATACAGAGACAAGTGTTAAACACACACACACATGTGCACACACATACACACTTCTCCTCCCCGTAGCTCCCAAACTGTGAATGCTAAAAATAAGTATGTACAAAATGAAAACAAAAATCTTGTTTCTTAAATATAAAATATAAATAAACAAATCTTTATTTAATACCTTCTAAATACAGAGAGGGACCGTATAGGTGTTTGTCCCATTTCACTAAATATTAATCCAAAAACTAGATTATAACTAAGGCAATAGGAATTTCCGTATGTAATTTGGAAAGTGGGGAAAGAGAATGTGTCAAAGAAAACCTTTCGGCCACCTTCATACATACCATGTAACAAATCTTTAAGGTATTTAATTATCAAGGCTAGTGGTATTATTTTAATGTTTGAAGTGTCTGCCTATATTCCCGCTTATCCTGAATATAACTGTTCACGACTGCTTAATTTTTATTTCCTATTTCTTCCTTATTTCAGTTTTCTTTCTCCCTTCCTTCTTCCCACCCCCCATTCCTTTGTTCCTTCCTTTTTTCTTTCTCTTTCTTTCTCTCCCAGAAACACTGAATGACTATATTCCATTCTAAAAAGACTTAATATGTTGAAAAAACAGCATTGAGCTTGCATCACATACCACAAGAACCATGTTATTGGAAATTGAAAATGTTTAATAACTTATATTGTATCTTTAAAATATTCAATAAAATTCTAAATAAGCTCACCCAGGTAAAGCACACCAAAGAAAATGTTTAGAAATTGCTGAGCAGCAGTACATTTAAACAGGTCTAATAGTCTCTATCTGAAAATTTATGCTACAACAGCTACAGGATAGAAACTGCTTTTGTATCCAATTTAAAAACATGAATGTTCTTCTCTGTACCCTAGAGATTAAAGACAATTTACTGAGTAGGTCAGTATGAAGTATTGCCACAATAAACTGTTGTTTTACTTCCCTTTTGTAGCAAAAATTAGGAAAACACTGAAATGCTGTTGAGTCATAAAATATGTTAGCAATAAAACAAATATAAGCTATCAAGTTTATTTAATTTCTACTGTTACCATCATTATTCAGAGACCTCTTTAAAGTCTTTCATATATTTGAAAATAATTTATTTTGAAAAAATATTTCAAAGTTGGGATAACAGATTTATTTTCAAAATGACCCAGTTATGAACAAAATCATCCTTCATAAAACAAAATATCAGAAAGTTCTTTTACTTGTTTAATTGAAGGAAATATTTGAAAATAATTTTACTTCAAAACTTTTCTGCCAGTGGACATGCCGTGACAATACATTTGGTATTTTTTTAAATAATTATCTACTTTTTGACCCTAACAGATCATGACCAATTATATAGAATAAATCTGTGTTAAGTAAGGAAATGTACAGGAATAAAATCATTATTACATTTTCCAACATTCAAACTACACAGTTGTTAGAATACCAAAAATCAAACGTTAATTATGGATATTTTTGCCTAGTATGCAATAATTTTCCTATTCTAAATGTTAATACTTACAGTAAAATGTATTACAGATAAACATATTTTTGTAATTGACCCAAGTTACAAGAGTTATAATTAGTGGAAATGGTACAGAAAAATAAAACTATAACAACAATCCTATAAATTTTAGCAATTGTTTTAAAATTATTAAAATGTCATTATCCAAATGGTTTCATAAGAGACACTAATATTCTATACACTTGTTTCTAATTAGAAATAAAAAAGTTTTTGTAAATTTACCAATGAATATGTAAAGAGTATTTGGAGACTTTATATTGTATATCACCTGGTTTTATTTAAAGGAAAAATTATCCCAAAATAAATGTCATTCTGTATTGATTTTATTTTGCAAATTTTTTATATCAGAAATTATTTCTGAATTTCTCCAGAGAATTAAATTATTTGACAGACATTCTCAAGTCTATCAAATGGGATCAAGGTGGAGAACACATACTCAAGAATCTCACAGCTCTCTCAGCAGGTATGAAGAATGATCCAGTGCAATGGTAGTAAACTTCACCCCATTTTAAGAAGAAAGGGAAGGTTAGTAGGCTTAAAGTAATTTCTAGCATCCCCAGAAATTTTGAAGTTCATCAACAATAGTCAAGACAGAGCACACAAAATCAGAAGTGAGATAGCTCTTCCTACAAGAGTCTATAATAGAAAACCACTAGGAACAGTATGGAGGTTCCTCATAAAGTTAAAAATAGAACTACCATGGGCTTCCCTGGTCGTCCAGTGGTTAAGACTCTGTGCTTCCATTGCAGGGAGCGCGGGCTCCATCCATGGTCGGGGACATTCCACATGCCGCGAGGTGGGGCAAAAAGAAAAAATAAAAATGGAACATCTAAAAATAGAACTACCATATGGTGCAGCAATTCCACTTCTGGTTACATATCCAAAGAAAATGAAATCACTATCTCAGCTGGATTCAGATTACGATGGAATATTAAATATTATTATATGTATAAAACACAAATTTTACTACTAGGCCTTCATTCTATAATCACTATGTAAATAACAGATGTGTATCATAATCAATGACCAATCAGGTCACTTCTCTCAAAGTCTGCTGGTGATTGGTTACTGTACATCTTTTATATATAGTTCATGCATAGACAGCAAAGTGTGCAATTATGTTGCTTCCTGGATTACCAGTAATAAGCCAACTTCACATTTTCAAAAATGGATAATCAAAAGAGGTAGTTAGCCAACAAAGATGAAAGTCCAACAAAGAAATAACAGTGAAGGGGTTGAATATGAAATTGGATATGGTTAGAAGATAAATGCCTGTAGGAATGTTGACAAGGCTACTGTCTGAGAGACTCAATATGCAGCCAGAGGAATTTAGTGAAGACAAACCTATCACCATAAAAAAAGAAAGTGACTGTGTTTAAAAGGATATAGATATCTTAGAGAAAGTGACAATACCAAGTAATTTCACATTAGAGTAACTCCTGGAAATATTTCACAACGTTGAAAATGCAAAGAACAAATGTTGGAAGCTGATCCACATTTAGAAAGGAGTATGAAATTTCTCAACATAATAAAAGTGCTCATTCCGTATTTTACTGCATATTACAATAACATATTATAATATTGTAAGACCAGAGGAAGGCAAGCACTTTTCAAATATTTGATAAGTTTTTACAAAGAAATAAAACACTAATTCTCTATGTTTCTAAAAAATAATGATTTTATTTTTTCCCTTCTCTGTATATTTATAACCAACAATAAGAGAGTTTTTAGTATTTTGACAAAAAATTTTAAAGGTCAAGGAACAATACAATTTTACCCATTGAATATTAAGTATGTTTAGTGCAGTTTCAGCTTGCACATTTTTATGATCTTAATATGTATATGTATGTATATATGTACATATACATATAATTGTGACATGCTAATTTAGCTTGCAAGTGGGCTAAAATCTCAGATCCTGAACATTTCTTGATAGTTTTAGTAATGAAGATGGGATGTGACATACATGATTTTCTAGAAGAGAAAAATGAAGGCCTCATAAGCCAATTGGAATTACTTGAGAGGAGTCAATCTAACTAGCAATGAAAATGATGACCAAACTTTATGGTTTTCTGAGCAACGCATTTTCTTTACTTTATAAGGAGTAGGTGCTTATAGGCTAGGTCCTAGGATAGGTTCAAAAATAGCTTCCCTGGTTGTTTCTCATTCTCTTCTGGGCAGGGGGACTTCCTCATCAAGCTGGCAGTCAACCTTGGTTTGCTCCATTGTAATAACTAGTACTGAGATTTGTCCTCAGTTAACAGAGGGTTCTAACCTTTCTCAGATAACAGAGATGTATATCTACACTGCATGTAAAAGGAGAACAGGTAACAATTGTTATAGGCAGGAACTAGGAGAATCGTTAGGAAATGTCTGATACAATTGAGAGAGGAGGTGGCAAGATGCTCAAGGCTCCTTAAGGAAGAATGTCAATAGCTGGACAATTTTATAGCTCAGCCATTTCTGCAGTCCATCAAGCCAACATTAGATCCACCTGGACATGACAATAAAATGTTTCCTTGTTTTTTAGGTTTTTGCAGTGATTCCTGGGCTACTATAAGGGGTTTTCGCTCTCTATGGGAAAAACAAACAAACAAACAAACTCTTGTGGTAAATCAAGCATAAAGCATTGACTTGAATTTGAGCTCTTATTTCCTAGACTGGTTTTTTAATTCTGATGCTGGTAACCTATTGGAGAAACTGACTCAAAAAAACTGCATAAATATTTTCAGTCAACCTTGCCCCCTTAGAAAATTCCCTTAGTGCTTACATTAAACCAGGCCAAAAAGCAGCAGATGCCCCTGATTGAAGTGGATTGTTCAAAGCATTTTTTTCTGCTGTACAAGCCAAGCCTGAGTCAGACAGAGGGCTCAAACCCCATAGTCCCACCCGGAAAACAAAGCAACTAAGGCTGTTGAGTCAAGGGACTGAAATAAAAGATGGCATCAGAGATGATATAGAACATTGGGTAGGCTGAAAATATTAGAAGTTCATTTGGTTGAGTCACATGACATTGCCATGGCACTTGCAGCAGAAAATAAAGGTGAAGACTTGCCTAATGGCATGGAGTTACTCTCTCCATCCATGTCCCATGCCCCCATCCCTGTAGCTCTCTCCCTCAACCACAGTTACTTTGAGGAGAAGGAAAATTGGAGGTGGAGTAGAGATTTCTCCATCCCCAAGGGAAACTGAAGGCCATACTTACCCATCTGAAAATGTCCGAGAACTCTGGCAAGGAGGAAACTGAAACTACAGCTCTGTTGGTAAAGCTGTCCAAGCCACTATCCTACACAGACCCTGTGGAAGGAAAAGGTGTTGGATTTAGTTACTGGAGTTTGGGCAGTATTTACATTTATAGAGGAAATGGGCTGCTAACCTGGTGTCATAGGTGGGACCCTTTGGATCAAATAAATATACTGCTTTTTTTTTTTTTTTTCCACATCTGAATTAACAGTACTTACTTTCCTCTCCCATAAGTGCCAGAGAAGATTCTCCCAATTAGGAACAATTGCAGATAGAGAAGAGTTACTAAGAGAGGTAAATCTCTTCCCAACACTCATCACAGCCCTAAAAATCCCTTTGAGTTTTAAGTTTCTGTGGCTGATGATTTAGTCAAAACCTCAGGGCTTTGATACTTACCATTCCTTCTACCTGGAATATTCTTCTTCAATATTTTCATAGGGGTTCTTGTCAATCTGATCTTAGCTCAAATGTCACTTTTTCAAAAATGGGTGCCATGATTTCCAGCAAACAGTAAGCTCTCCATTTCCCCCATCTGTGATGTCAGTCATTTTCTATCATATCCTGGGGAATTATTTTTATGATAACATATGAACAGGAGCTTACCTGCAATGTTTACTTCTGTAGTCACAGTTCCTTGAGCAGCGTCCCACACATGATAGTTATTCAGTAAATATTTATTTAAAAGATGAATGAAAGAACTAATAAACTAAGATCAACACAACTTAGTCAAAAATGAAAGTATCTCATTTGGGTTACATAATGTGGAAAAAAATCACTGAAGTAGTAATAACCGTAAATAGACTAACTACTGAAGAGTGTATTTTCCAAAAGTGGTGGTAACAAAAGATCTCCCAGGCACCTCTGCAGTGTGACCTTGCCAAGCCTCACCAAGAAACTCAGCCTATTTCTGAATCCCGCCAAATCTGATTGAGTCCTGTGATTGCTGGTCAGATGCAGGCTTAACTTTTAAACTGGCCTGAAAGTTTCCATAGAAAGGTTCTTGGAAGCTAACAACCATGTTAGAAGTGAGACTACCTTGAGATCACCAGCCTAGGAGAAAAAGCTCCAGAGAAAGGGCCAAAGATGGGATGGCACATGAAAAGAAGGAGAAAGGATGTCAAGGTGCCAGACATGTGAGTGAAGAAGGAAACTTAGGGTATCCTCTGGCTTCATCTGCTCCATCTGGTGCCATGTGGAATGAGGTCATCCCACCCAACTGAGACCTTCCCAAATTCCTAACACAGAAAATCCTGAACAATAGGAATGGTGGTTTTAAGCTCCTAAGTTTGTGAGAGTTTGTTACATCATAACTGATAAATAAAACAAAAACTAACATTTAATAGGATGAGACACTGTGTTAAGTGCTTTACAGGGTTACATGGTTTGTCCTTTTCAACCCTCCTAAATGTTTAGCACTGTAATTTCTCCATCTTACCTAAGAGCAGAAGAATCAGTGTTTGAACTTGGAAACATTCACTCCATATCATGCTCTTAACTCTGCCCTTTACAAAACAACAGTCAGTGAATAATAGGCAAGAAAATGTCTAGTAATGTTGCCAAAGGCGTTTAGATGATTTATTTGTCCTTTATCCCCAAGTCTCGATAAGCGTTGAAACCACACATTCTGCTGATGTACTTCCACAGCTCTTTAACCAGCAGAAAGAAAGTGTTGGGAAAGAGTAAGGAGGAACATGCAAAAGAATGGAAAATGAGGGCTAAGTGATTTCTACTCTCCATCTTGCAAAAAACCCAGAATCCTGCACTCTTGTTGTTCACAATATAATATTCTCCTTTACTTGCTATAGTTTTCTTTGTATAAAAAACTCCTGACTCTAGTATAAAGTAGTTGATATGTTAGCACAAAAATCCTCAACAAAATATCAGCAAGTCAAATTCAACAATATATAAAAAGGGTCATATACCATGATCAAGTGGGATTTATTCCAGGGATGATAAAATGTTTCAATATTTGAAGTCAATCAATATGATAGAGCATATTAACAAAAGGAAGGATAAAAATCACATGATTAACTCAACAGATGCAGAAAAAACATCTGAAAAAATTCAACATCCATTTATGATAAAAATCTCATCAAAGTTGACATAGAGAGAACATGTCTCAACATACGGGGTAAATATCCAAAATATATAAATAGCTTGTACAACTCAATATCAAAAAAATAAACAATCTGATTTAAAAAATGGGCAGAAGATCTGAATATACATTTTTCCAAAGAAGATATACAGATGGCAAACAGACATATGAAAAAATGCTCAACATCATTATTCATCAGAGAAACACAAATCAAAACCACAATGAAATATCACCTCACACCTGTCAGAATGGCTATCAACAAAGTGTCTCCCAATAACATATGTTGGCCAGGATGTGGAGAAAAGGGAACTCTTGTACACTGTTGGTGAGATTGTAAATTGGTGCAGCCACTATGGAAAACAGCATGGAGGTTCCTCAAAAAAATTAAAAATAGAACTACCATCAGATCCAGCAATTCCACTACTGGGCTTATATCCAAAGAAAACAACAACATTTATTTGCAAAGATACATACATCCCAGTGTTCATAGCTGCATTATTTACAATAACCAAGATATGGAAGCAACCCAAATGCCCACCAACCAACGAATGGATAAAGAAGATATGGCATATGTATAAAATGGACTATAACTCAGCCATAAAAATATGAAATTCTGCTATATGCAACAACATAGATGGACCTAGAGAGTATTATGCTTAGTGAAATAAGTCAGACAGAGAAAGACGAATACTTTATTTTATCACTTACATGTGGAATCTAAAAAACAAAATTAATGTGTAGAACAAAACAGAAGCAGACTCACAGATATAGAAAACAAACTAGTGACCAGTGAGGAGAGGGAAGTGGGGACGGGCGAGATAGGGGTATAGGATTAAGAGGTACAAACTGCTTTGTATAAAATAAATAAGCAACAAGGATATATGGTACAGCACAGGGAAGAATGTCCATTAGTTTATAATAACTTTAAATGGAGTGTAATCTGTAAAGGCATGTTTAAAGATAACTAGCAAAAAGGCATTTGGTATAATAGTTTATAGGCTAGTCATTCAATTACTGAATTATAGAATTTAAATTTTGATGAGTCTGTTATTTTTCAACTACATTCAATTGTTGCTTTTCTTGTTATTCTCTTTGGGAAATAAAAAAGTAAACTAAAAATAATAAAACATAATTCAGGAGCGAGGTTTGGAGATATTGAGGTCTTCAAAGTCCTTTTGCCCACTGACTTTCTTTAACCCAAAATCACAAGATTTAATTTGTTATATATCATAAATATTTACATATTTCATATATGAATGCAGAAACCCTCTAAAACATATGAAAAATTATGGGTCTCCACAGAAAAGTATTTTGAATAATGTCAAAGAAAAATTTCACTGAGTGAAGTTAAACAGTCAAGGAGGACTTTGTCTAAGACTATTGCAGTGGGGAAAAAAGACTACTCTTCAACTCCAGTGAAACAAAGGGCTAGAGAGCCTTACCAGCTGAGATGGGGGAAATCTTAGGCCACCTGTGTTTGCTGGTTGGCCTTACCCAAAGGAAAATTAAACTTTCTCATATTCTTAGGACAGGAGGTACAAGATGTACCCACTAAAATTAGGTTTCTACCCTCCCCCCCACACACACAGACACAGAGACTGGGAGATAGGAGCACTATCTTCCTTGATGATTATGTTTTAAAAGGATGGCTCCCAGGTCCTTGAGGAAGACATCCCCTGGGTCATAAAACTGTCAAGAGACTTTTAAGGGAATTTATGTACATTTCAAAGGGGGCAGAGAAAGAATTTGTAATTACAAGTTTTCTAAAGTAAATCTCTAAGAAAAGGGAGGTAGTGGTACTATAGACAAGAATAAATCTGTCTAAAGTTTACTCAAGCTGAGGGGAATATTAAGGCCATTGTGATCAGTAATATACTGATTTATAATCTTCGTTACAGAAAAATTAAATTATCCCTTGTTCTCTTTCATAAAATAAAGAAAATATCTGTGTGTGTCTGTGCCCTGTATGTGTGAAATGAAGAAATTTTAAGGAGGGGATTTCACCGACTTAAAGAGTTTGCAGCTATAACCAGGCAGGTTTGGTTTTAATTAAGGACCATCTGTATTTGGAATATAAGCCCATTGGAAACTTAAGTGCTGTAACGATGGTACAGATACCCTGAAAGTTTTGAATCCTTTAAGAGCAATTAAACCTCATTTTTGTTGGTCAGTGAGCTGATGGATCAGAATACAGAAATTTTAAAGCCATTTTATGTAGTTGAAAGTACATTTAATGCCTATGATTTTCCTTTTGGATTTTTTGGCTGTAAAAAAGGGGATTCTTAATGCCATGGGTTCTCCAGAGCCTCAACTGCTCCGTTCTGTGCACTTATAACTCTGAATAGAGCATTTCTTCCTAATGGCTAATTAGGTCTATTATCTATTGAACCCAGGGGAGGGCAAGGAACAAGCCAGTAGTTTAATCCTTACTAAACCTTTTACTAGATCTGTAAATAAAATTCCTTTAATTAATTGGTTCTCTGTTCTTATCTCTTGCTGATAAAAGTGCTAAAAAACAGAGACTTGAGTGAAAAAGTGAGCAGGAGATACATGGCAGAATAAATGCAGGAATAAAAATGATTTAAAATACCTATATTTAAACATTTAAACTTTGTAAAGAGTCATCAATAAATAGAGCTTCAGCCTTCTTTCAATTTACTGGCCTTCGATTTCTCAGAATAACTGTTAAAACATAAATTTACTTATATTTTCATTTCCATCTACTTACTTTCTAACACCCTATGGAGTCTTCCAATCTCTATTCTAAATATTTTTATTTATCTTTGATATCATCTAAAATTTAACAATCTTTTTAAAGGAACTTTTCAAATAACTTTCCATTGGTTTTCCCCTCCTCTCTTGAGCAAATTTGTATACTCACCCTATGTAATATTACAACTTTGAAATCTGTACAATGTTCTTTGTAATATGAATGTACCAGAAATTACCTTGAGAAAGGTATTCTTGTATTATAGTTAAAAACAAGAAACCGAAGAAGAAAAAACTCAAAGTAATTGCTACCTCAACATTTACTTTTTGTGTCACCTTTGTAAATTCATTGATCTCCCTGAAAACTCAATTTCCTCATCTGTAAAATGGTAAAAACATTAGCACCTGCTTTACGGAGCCATTGTGAAGATTATAGTTGATAATTTGAAACATTTGTTAGAGTCTGGAACATCATAAATGCTCAGAAAGATTAGCTATTATAACTGAAAAAGACTCATAGTATTGAAAACATAGCAGATGTATTTCAACCCATTTTGTCAGTTATTAAACTATATGTCTCTTTTTGTCAAACTGCCTTCTCTGTTTGTTGACTCTTCTATAGTATTTTTTCTTTTAAGAATTAGAAGTTTTCATAAAAGTAAATACATATTACAAGACATCCTAAATAAATTATTTTTCTACCAATGATAAATTTTTGTTCCTGTGTTCTTATTTAGTATTTAACTGGCATAAATGCAGTCTGAAAGCAATATAATAGTATAAAATCAGTAAAAGTAAAATAAAAGAAAGACACCCTCAAAAAGTTGTTCTAAAAATATATAGTTTGTGTAAATATAATCATATTATATAATATTGTATTATTATCAAAATCCTTCTCCATAGTGTTTCTATAAAACTGCATGTTTTAGTAGAAAACCTTTAGCATAAGACAGATTAATTATGGTTCTGGTGATTTAATATGACACATGCATAAAAATATGGAATACCTAAAATTTGGTTTCATAAATTCTTTACATTTTCTAATAATAAATATATGCAAGGCCAATTTAAAAAGTCATTTATTTCTCTCTCTCTCCTTTTTTCTTTTTCTTTTTTTTGCTAATCACACATGGGTTTTGTTCTTCTGTGCTTTTTTTTTTTCCTGTTCAACAAAGTAATACAATGCAAATGTTCTAACGACTCAAAATGGTACAGAACAGATTAGGATGAAAAGGAGTAATCACCCATCTCATCATTCCTCTCTTCTAATACCATTCCCCAAAGGAGTTATCCTTTCCTTGTTTCCGATTTTAGCTTTTCTGATGGTTACACTACAATAGATTGAATTATTGACTACAAATCTGTATCCTCAACTTTAACAGATACTTTCCCTTTTCTTACCATGTTGGCTTGACCATTAGACTTGCTCTGGACAATGAGATGTGTATTAGTCAGTGTTTTTGTGCTATTTTCAAACCTGGACCTAAGAGCTTTTGTGTGTTTTCCCCATGCTCTCTGTTTCTACCTTCACCGTGAAAAGAATTTACCCCAATGAATGTGCTGGTCCAAGGAGGATGAGAGACATGAAGAGCAGACAAAAGTCAAATCCACAGCAGGAGCCAAGCCCAAGCAGATGTGTAGCTTGAAGTAGAGCTGTCAAGAGCATCTCAGAGTAGATCAGATGACCTTCAGACACATGAGTGAGAATTATTTGACTGTTTTAAATAACTGGGTTTTGAAATGGTTTATTTCACATCAGCAACTGATTGATATTCTTCCCTATATAAAAGATTTCACTGTTTCCTTCTTCACAGTTCCATATGTAGATTATGATATAAATATTATTTAAAATTTTGTATAGTTTGTGTCTGTAACTTTTAAATAAAATGCTCTAACTTTTATGTCTATTCCATCACTTCAATAATATTGACTTTTGTACTCTGCAAGATGAAGATAGTAGTACTACCATTTTCCATTTTTTTCTCTGCACTGAGGACCTATCTTCTTTCAGATCTTAATCATTCCTAAGTTTGCTGTGTTTCTTCCATGTAAGTTTTATAAAGCTAAAAACATATAAGGATAGGAATAAAAATAAAAATAAACAACAGAAAACAAAAATAACAATAAGAAATACCAAGTAGTATGTTAAGGTTTCATTTCCTTTGTATCTATACAACGTTAGCATCTTTGAGTCACTCTAAACAGGGTTTTCCTACTAGGAGTGTATTATTAATGTATGTATTATTAGTGTGTAGAATATTAGTGTCAATAATTACTAAAATTTAACAACCTGTTCATCATAAAATGCTTCCATGAAAAAGGACAGTGGTGGAAATTAGTTTTCCCTCTTTTTTTATTCCCCATCATCTAAAAGTATTGCTAAATTTGGCAGTCTGCTTCTTTGTCGATCTTGATGGAAGGCTAAGATCTGATTCAGACTATATATAGAGGTCATACTAGGTATTCATTCTCCCAGAACCCTGGAAGCTAATGGGTCAAACTCAATCCTTCAGGAAGGTCTCAAGAATTTGATTTTGGGAGGAGACCTTCAAGATGGCAGAGGATTAAGATGTGGAGGTCACCTTCCTCCCCACAAATACATCAGAAATACACCTACATGTGGAGCAACTCCTACAGAACACCTACTGAATGCTGGCAGAAGACCTCAGACTTCCCCAAATGCAAGAAACTCCTCACATACCTGGGTAGAGCAAAAGAAAAAAGAAAAAACAGAGACAAAAGAATAGGGACAGGAGGGGAGGGAGCTGTGCACCTCGGGGAGGGAGCTGTGAAAGAGGAAAAGTTTCCACACACTAGGAAGCCCCTTCATTGGTGGAGATGGTGGGTGGGCAGGGGTGAAGCTTCAGAGCCAGGGAGGAGAGTGCAGCAACAGAGGTGCAGAGGGCAAAGCAGAGAGATTCCCAGAGAGGATCAGGGCTGACCAGCACTCATCAGACTGAAAGTCTTGTCTGCTCACCCGCCGGGGTGGATGGGGGCTGGGAGCTGAGGCTCCAGCTTAGGAGGTCAGATCCCAGGGAGAGGACTGGGGTTGGCTGCGTGAACACAGCCTGAAGGGGTCTAGTGCACCATGGCTAGCAGGGAGGGAGTCCGGGAAAAAGTCTGGACCTGCTTAAGAGGCAAGAGACCATTGCTTTGGGGTGCACGAGGAGAGGAGATTCAGAGCACCACCTAAACTAGCTCCAGAGACGGGCGTGAGCCGTGGCTATCAGCGCGGACCCCAGAGACAGGCATCAAACACTAAGGCTCCTGCTGCAGCCACCAAGAAGCCTGTGTGCAAGCACAGGTCACTATCCACAACTCCCCTCCCAGGAGCCTGTGCAGCCCACCACTGCCAGGGTCCTGTGATCCAGGGACAACTTCCCTAGAAGAATACACGGTGTGCCTCAGGCTGTTGCAATGTCACGCCAGCCTGTGCTGCCACAGGCTCGCCCGGCATCCGTACCCCTCCCTCCCCCCGGCCTGAGTGAGCCTGAGCACCTGAATCAGCTGCTCCTTTAACCCCATCCTGTCTGGGTGGGAACAGATGCTCTCAGGCAACCTACATGCAAAGGAGGGGCCAATCCAAAGCTGAACCCCAGGAGCTGTGCAAAGAAGAGAAAGGGAAATTTCTCTCAGCAGCCTCAGGAGCAGCAGATTAAATCTCCACAATCAACTTATGTACCATGCATCTGTGGAACACCTGAATAGACAACGATTCATCCCAAAATTGAGGTGGTGGACTTTGGGAACAACTGTAGATTTGGGGTTTGCTCTATGAAACTGACTGGTTTCTGGTTTTATGTTTATATTAGTTTAGTATTTAGAGTTTATTATCATTGGTAGATTTGGTTATTTAGTTGCTCTCTTCCTTTTTTTTTATATATAGATATATATATATATATTTTCTTTTT
This sequence comes from Balaenoptera physalus, assembly GCF_965194825.1. NCBI lineage: Eukaryota > Metazoa > Chordata > Mammalia > Artiodactyla > Balaenopteridae > Balaenoptera > Balaenoptera physalus. The sequence continues at coordinate 46,638,001 of NC_138891.1, read as the reverse complement.
CTTTTTTTGTGAGTGTGTATGTGTATGCTTCTTTGTGTGATTTTGTCTGTATAGCTTTGATTTTACCATTGTCTTAGGGTTCTGTCTGTCCTTTTTTTGTTTTGCTTTTAGTATAGTTTTCAGTGCTTGTTATCATTGGTGGGTTTGTTTTGGGTTTGGTTGCTCTCTTCTTTCTTTCTTTCTTTTTTCTTTATCACTTTTTAATTTTTTATTTTTAATAATTTTTTAAATTTTTTATTTTAATAACTTTACTTCCTTTTTCTTTCATCTTTCTTTCTTTGTGTTCTTCTTTTCTTCTCCCTTTTCTTCTGAACCGTGTGGCTGACAGGGTCTTGGTGCTCAAGCCAGGTGTCAGACCTGTGCCTCTGAGCGGGGAGAGCTGAGTTCAGGACATTGGTCCACCAGAAACGTCCTGGCAACATGTAATATCAAATGGCAAAAGCTCTCCCAGCGATCTCCATCTCAACGCTAAGACCCAGCTCCACTCATCGACCAGCAAGCTACAGTGCTGGACACCCTACGCCAAACAACTAGCAAGACAGGAACACAACTCCACCCATTAGCAGAGAGGCTTCCTAAAAGCATAATAAGGTCGCAAATACCCCAAAACTCACGAACAGATGTGGTCCTGCCCACCAGAAAGACAAGATCCAGCCTCATCCACCAGAACACAGGCACTAGTCGCCTTCACCAGGAAGCCTATACAAACCATTGAAACAAACTTAGCCACTGGGGGCTGACACCAAAAACAACAGGAACTATGAACCTGCAGCCTGCAAAAAGGAGACCGCAAACACAGTAAGTTAAGTAAAATGAGAAGAAAGAGAAACACACAGCAGATGAAGGAGCAAGGTAAAAACCCACCAGAACAAACAAATGAAGAGGAAATAGGCAGTCTACCTGAAAAAGAATTCAGAGTAATGATAGTAAAGATGATCCAAAATCTTGGAAATAGAATGGAGAAAATACAAGAAACATTTAACAAGGACCTAGAAGAACTAAAGAACAAACAATGATGAAAAACACTAAATTAAATTTAAAATTCTCTAGAAGGAATCAATAGCAGAATAACTGAGACAGAAGAACGGATAAGTGACCTGGAAGATAAAATAGTGGAAATAACTGCCACAGAGCAGAATAAAGAAAAAAGAATAAAAATAATTGAGTACAGTCTCAGAGATCTCTGGGACAACATTAAATGCACCAACATTCAAATTATAGGGGTCCCAGAAGAAGATGAGAAAAAGACAGGAACTGAGGAAATATTTGAGGAGACTATATTTGAAAATTTCCCTAATATGGGAAAGGAAATAGCCAATAAAGTCCAGGAAGTGCAGAGAGTCCCATACAGGATAAATCCAAAGAGAAACATGGCAAGACATATATTACTCAAACTATCAAAACTTAAATACAAAGAGAAAATATTAAAAGCAGCAAGAGAAAAGCAACAAATAACATACAAGGAAATCCCCATAAGGTTAACAGCTTACTTTTCAGCAGAAACTCTGCAAGGCAGAAGGGAGTGTCAAGACATATTTAAAGTGATGAAAGGGAAAAAACTACAACCAAGATTACTCTAGCCAGCAAGGATCTCATTCAGATTCGATGGAGAAATTAAAATCTTTACAGACAAGCAAAAGCTAAGAGAATTCAGCACCACTAAACCAGCTTTACAACAAATGTTAAAGGAAATTCTTTAGGCAGGAAACACAAGAGAAAGAAAAAACCTACAATAACAAACTCAGAACAATTAAGAAAATAGTAATAGGAACATGCATATCGATAATTACCTTAAATGTAAATGGTTTAAATGCTCCCACCAAAAGACATAAACTAGCTGAATGGATACAAAAACAAGACCTGTGTATATGCTGTCTACAAGAGACCCACTTCAGACCTAGGGACACATACAGACTGAAAGTGAGGGGATGGAAAAAGATATTTCATGCAAACAGAAATCAAAAGAAAGCTGGAGTAGCAATTCTCATATCAGACCAAATAGACTTTCAAATAAAGACTATAACAAGAGACAAAGAAGGGCACTACATAATGATCAAGGGATCAATCCAATAAGATATAATAATTGTAAATATTTATGCACCAAACATACGAGTGCCTCAATACAAAAGCAAATGCTAACAGCCATAAAAGGGGAAATCGACAGTAACACAATAATAGTAGGGGACTTTAAGACCTCACTTTCACCAATGCACGGATCATCCAAAATGAAAATAGATAAGGAAACACAAGCTTTAAATGATACATTAAACAACATGGACTTAATTGATATTTATAGGACATTGCATCCAAAAGAAACAGAATACATTTTCTTCTCAAGTGCTCATCGAACTTTCTCCAGGATAGATCATATCTTGGTTCACAAATCTGGCCTCGGTAAATTTAAGAAAATTGAAATGGTATCAAGTATCTTTTCTGACGACAATGCTATAAGTCTAGATATCAATTACAGGAAAAATCTGTAAAAAATACAAATACATGGAGGCTAAACAATATGCTACTAAATAACCAAGAGATCACTGAAGAAATCAAACAGGAAATCAAAAAATACTTAGAAACAAATGACAATGAAAACACGGCAACCCAAAACCTATGGGATGCAGCAAAAAAAGTTTTAAGAGGGAAGTTTATAGCAATACAATCCTACCTCAAGAAATAAGAAACATCTCACATAAACAACCTAACCTTACACCTAAAGCAATTAGAGAAAAAAGAAAAAAAAAAAAAACCCCCAAAGTTAGCAGAAGGAAAAAAATCATAAAGATCACACCAGAAATAAATGAAAAAGAAATGAAGGAAACTTGGGCTTCACTGGTGGCGCAGTGGTTGAGAATCTGCCTGCCAATGCAGGGGACATGGGTTTGAGCCCTGGTCTGGGAAGATCCCACATGCCGCGGAGCAACTAGGCCCGTGAACCACAACTACTAAGCCTGCGCGTCTGGAGCCTGTGCTCCGCTACAAGAGAGGCCACGATAGTGAGAGGCCCGCACATTGCGATGAAGAGTGGCACCCACTTGCCGCAACTAGAGAAAGCCCTCGTACAGAAACGAAGACCCAACACAACCAAAAATAAATAATAAATAAATTTAAAAAAAAAAAAAAAAGAAATGAAGGAAACCATAGCAAAAGTCAATTAAACTAAAAGCTGGTTCTTTGAGAAGATAAACAAAATTGATAAAACATTAGCCAGACTCATCAGGAAAAAAAGGGAGAAGACTCAGATCAATAGAATTAGAAATGAGAAAGGAGAAGTAACAACTGAAACTGCAGAAATACAAAGGATCATGAGAGATTACTAAAAGCAACTCTACGCCAATAAAATGGACAACCTGGATGAAATGGACAAATTCTTAGAAAAGCACAACCTTCTGAGACTGAACCAGGAAGAAATCGAAAATATAAACAGACCGATCACAAGCACTGAAATTAAAACTGTGATTAAAAATCTTCCAACAAACAAAAGCTCAGGACCAGATGGCTTCACAGGTGAATTCTACCAAACATTTAGAGAAGAGCTAACACCTATCCTTCTCAAACTCTTCCAAAATATAGCAGAGGGAGGAACACTCCCAAACTCATTCTATGAGGCCACCATCACCCTGATACCAAAACCAGACAAAGATGTCACAAAGAAAGAAAACTACAGGCCAATATCAGTGATGAACATAGATACAAAAATCCTGAACAGAATACTAGCAATCCCTATCAAACTACCAATGGCATTTTTCACAGAACTAGAACAAAAAAATTCACAATTTTTATGGAAACACAAAAGACCCTGAATAGCCAAAGCAATGTTGAGGAAGAAAAATGGAACTGGATGAATCAGGATCCTGGACTTCAGACTATACTACAAAGCTACAGTAATCAAGACAGTATGGCACTGGCACAAAATCAGAAATATAGATCAATGGAACAGGATAGAAACCTCAGAGATAAACCCACACACATATGGTCACCTTATTTTTGATAAAGGAGGCAAGAATATACAATGGAGAAAAGACAGCCTCTTCAATAAGTGGTGCTGGAAAACTGGACAGCTACATAAAAAAGAATGAAATTAGAACACTCCCTAACACCATACACAATAATAAACTCAAAATGGATTAAAGACCTAAATGTAAGGCCATACACTATAAAACTCTTAAAGGAAAACATAGGCAGAACACTCTATGACATAAATCACAGCAAGATCCTTTTTTGACCCACCTCCTAGAGAAATGGAAGTAAAAACAAAAATAAACAAATGGGACCTAATGAAACTTAAAAGCTTTTGCACAACAAAGGAAACCATAAACAAGACCAAAAGACACCCCTCAGAATGGGAGAAAATATTTGCAAATGAAGCAACTGAAAAAGGATTACTCTCCAAAATTTACAAGCAGCTCATGCAGCTCAATATCAAAAAAACAAACAACCCAATCCAAATGTGGGCAGAAGACCTAAATAGACATTTCTCCAAAGAAGATATACAGATTGCCAAAAAACACATGAAAGGATTCTCAACACCACTAATCATTAGAGAAATGCAAATCAAAACTACAATGAGGTGTCACCTCCCAACAGTCAGAATGGCCATCATCAAAAAATCTACAAACAATAAATGCTGGAGAGGGTGTGGAGAAAAGGGAACTCTTTTGCACTGTTGGTGGGAATGTAAATTGATACAGCCACTATGGAGAACAGTATGCATGTTCCTTAAAAAAACTAAAAATAGAAGTACCATATGACCCAGCAATACCACTACTGGTTATATACCCTGAGAAAACCATAGTTCAAAAAGAGTCATGTACCACAATATTCATTTCAGCTCTATTTACAATAGCTAGGACATGGAAGCAACCTAAGTGTCCATCGACAGATGAATGGATAAAGAAGATGTGGCACATATATACAATGGAATATTACTCAGCCATAAAAAGAAATGAAATTGAGTTATTTGTAGTGAGGTAGATGGACCTAGAGACTGTCATACAGAGTGAAGCCAGTCAGAAAGAGAAAAATAAATACCGTATGCTAACACATATACATGGAATCTAAAAAAAAAGGTTCTGAAGACCCTAGGGGCAGGACAGGAATAAAGACACAGACGTAGAGAATGGACTTGAGGACACAGGGAGGGGGAAGGGTAAGCTGGACGAAATGAGAGAGTGGCATGGACTCATATATACTACCAAATGTAAAATAGATAGCTAGTGGGAAGCAGCCTCATAACACAGGGAGATCAGCTGGGTGCTTTGTGACCACCTAGAGGGGTGGGATAGGGAGGGTGGAAGGGAGACACAAGAGGGAGGAGATATATGGGGATATGTGTATATGTATAGCTGATACACTTTGTTATAAAGCAGAAATTAACAGACCATTGTAAAGCAATTATACACTAATAAAGGTGTTAAGAAAAAAAGTATCTGAGTTGGGGAAAAAATGTAATACAAATTAGGAGAGCAGTTGAGGTCACCTTCTTGGTGTCCCATGAATTCAATTTTAATTAGAGTCAACACCAGAGAAACATTCAAACCAGTTTTCTGGTGAGATGGGCTGATTTCTTGTTTACCTATCTTTTAATAAATTCCATTTCTATTACATTAAAGAGAAGTGGTTTCTTATTCTGGCAGCTAAATCCCTTGACTAGTATATTATTCTTAAAGTATTTTATTTCTAAAATCATGGTTGTTTGATCTATGAATAGGAAATAAATTTTATTATGCAATCTCTCTATGTTAATTCCTACATTAAGCATAATTTAAGCTATTAACTTGAACAATTCTGATGATTATTAATTTTTGGTAAAAGAAAAATAATGGCTCATTTTAGCATTTTGATAATTAACTACATTAAATTTTGATACAATAAGAAACTGAATTAGACATAATTTTTATTTATTCTTATTATTTTTATTGTATTATATATTTATTGTTATTTAGTAATTTAAAATTTTAAAGAAAAATAAAATAACACTTAACTCACCAATTTGAAGTAGCCATACTCACATTTACATTTCCATCAAACACTCTGTCAACAATTTTCAATTTTACTCTTTCTCTATGAGTAATTTCCAAAAAATATATGCATTATAATCTCCCAGTAAATACACTCAAATTGTATTGAAGCATACAAGTAATTACCTTAGGAGTTTTAAATGAATTAACAATGTAGTTCAAAATATCAAAACAGAAAAAGACTCACATAGAAAACAAACTTATAGTTACCAAAGGGGAAGCAGGGGGAAGGATAAATTAGGAGTATGGGATTAACAGTTACAAACTACTATATATAAAATAGATAAAAAACAAGGACATACCATATAGCACAGAGAACTACATTCAATATCTTATAATAACTTATAATGGAAAAGAGTTTTTGAAAAGCATATATATCAATATATAAATATATATATATATAAATGTATACATAACAAAATCACTTTGCTGTACACCTGAATCTAACACAAGCTGTAAATCAACTATAGTTCAACAATAACAACAAAAATCAACAGAATATTGCTAATAGGGAAAGGCTGATTTTTAGACAGAGCTATTAGAACTTTATAAGTCACATTTATGAGGCAATAAAGTTATTCCAGTTTTTTTCTATTTTTCTGAAAACCTTTGGAATTTCTTTCTTGGGAGTTAGTTCAAGTTCAGTTTTGTGAGCTGACCATGAAGTTTAATCTTATTTCTTCAGTTATTTTGCTTTTCTTTGATTTAAACAGTATCTTCCAACTTAATCACTCTCTTACTCAGCAAACTTGGCTCAAAATTGGTTGTGTATTCCAAAAACTGAATCCACCTTTAAATGATAAACATTTTCCCTGACAGAGAAAGCATGAAGGAATGTGCTGTAGCCTCCAAGAACAGTCCCAAGAGAAGATCCAGAAATACTTTGAACAATATCAGCATATTTAGGAAAATGTATGGTCTTGCATTGTCCCTATTCACTGTTCTCTCTACTATTTGTGTGTTTGATTATTTTAAGGATAAATCTTACAGCACATCCTTCACAATCACTACCTAGAAAAGGCAAATTTTTTCAGCCTTATATTTAATATTAATTTTTAAAGGAATTTTTTTTAATCTTTGTAAATTTCATGAAACTCAACAAAGATGTACATTATATTTTTCTTGGCAATTTTCACATATGGAAACAAGAATATGTAATTTTAAAAATAAATCTCATTCTTTTTGAGTCTGAGCTGATAGTTTGCTAGTTGTTTGCTTACTGGTTTAAATCTTCCAAAGAATTCCCAGGAAATTAACCCATACTTGATATTTTATTTTATGTTTTCAATCCATAAATATTTAGTCTGTGACTTCTAATGTCAATAATTCTGCAAGGTAAATATAATAGTCATAATATTTTCCTTATTGGAGCTTGTCATTTAGTGTAGGAGAAAGAAGAAAAATAAAATAAAAATTATTCCTCATGCTAAGGAGTGCTCCAAAGGAAATAAACAGGATTCAGAATGAGGTTTCTATCCTAGAAATCTTAGTGATCAAGGAGGGAATCTATCCGATTCTTGGAGAACAAGAAGAAACCAATCAAGCTTTCTAGGCAACAGGATAAGAATGGTACTGTAGGATTTGAGACAAGGCCTATATGGATTGATCACAGAGAGCTGGTGTTTGGGAACTAAAATGGAGTGATTCTGAAGTAACAAGCAGAATCCAGACATTGAAGCACCCTGTAGGATAGGAAAGAGTCAAGATGATTCGGAGTTCTCTATCTTATACAACTAAGCACTTTGGTGACTTTTAATAAAATTGCTAATAAGGGTGAAGACGTGTGGAGAAAAAAAAAAAATTTGTTTTATTTTGAACCTGTTAGGTTTTAGAGATTAAGTGTGGGTACATGTGTGTATGGTGTGTATAGACCTACAGACATAAACACATATGCATATGCGTACATCCTAATGAATAACAGAATCTAAAAATAATTATTTGAAAAAGAATTCAACAGTAAAATCACAACATTCTAGCATATATCATTTACCTTTATGAAAACTATAAAATCAGTTGCAACTTGGCACACAGATAACTGAATAATTTTTGTCTGATGCTGTAGAGTTTCCACATGGAGATTTTAGCAATTCCCCATTCAACTCTTAATTCTCTGTATGGTTCCAGTTCATATCTTTCATGGTATCTCTTTGAGACAAATAAGAAAAAAATCAATAGCTTATTTTCCCATAACAAATCCATATGGCTCTCTTATAGGTGAGTAAAATTTAAAATGTCTGTCTGAAATATACATTAATGCCCATTTTTTCTTCAAATTTCAGAACTCTCCATGAAAAACAGAAGGAATTTATTTATTTTTTTAAATATGAAGGAATAAAGAATCCAATAAATGTTTTAAGATCTATTTCTGCTGAATTTCTAAACCAATATCATTACTATGATGTTATAAAAAATTACACTTGATCCAACAATTCCACTCCTAGGTATATGTATAAATACAAGAGGAATGAAAACATACATCCACACAAAAGCTTGTATATAAGTATCCATAACAGTATTATTCGTAACGTCCAAAAAGTGGAAACAGCTCAAATGTCCATTAACAGATGAATGGCTGAAAAAAATTTGATATATCCATACAACAGAATATTATTCAGCCAAAAAAGTAATAGGTATTGATGCATGTTACAATAAAAATAAACCTTGAAAATATGATACTAAATGTAAAGAGCCAGGGGCAGAAGGCCACAAATTATATTATTCCATTTATATGAAATATCCAGAACAGGCAAATCTATAGAGATAAAAAGTAGAGATTAGAGGTTGACTCAGCCTGGGGGTGGGAGAGGAATGGAGAGTGACTGCTAATTTGTACTGGGTTTTCTTTTGGAGTGATGAAAATGTCACAAAATGAAATTGTGGTGGTGGTTGTACAACTTTGTGAATATACTAAAAACCATTGAATTACGCTTTAAATGGAAGAACTGTATGCTATGTGAATTATATGTCAATCAAGTTGTTAAAAGATTAAAATTCAAATGCACAAAAAAGAAATAAAAGAACTCAGACAGATATAATTTCATACAATATTATAAAATAAATTTGTATGTTTAGATGAAATGCTAGCTTTCTAAGAAAATGCGAACTTCCAAAATGGACTTTAGAAGGTTTAGGAAAACTGAAGAATCCAATAGCATCTGAGTAAAATGAGCGTATTTCAGATTGAAAAAATAATAAATACACATGCTATTCAAAATGTTCTACTACATAGGGAAAGAAGATAAGCAAGATGAACAAAGCAAGAAAAACAACAACAAAAAAGGTGATGAATATAGAATAAACACAAACTCATTTATGACTAGTGCACAAATTATAAAGTATTATTAAATTTGATCTAATAATATACCATTACCAACTAAGCATTACACTGGGAATTCATGGGTACATCACAGTACACTTAGGAAATTAATAAATGCAATAGATGCATGGGGGAGCAAGCTTATAATCTATATAATAAAAGATTAAATGACAGATATGTATCAACACTGAATTTTTTATAAACCTCTAAATATATTAGAAAACAAGCAATATTTGTTCCTATGATAATATCTATATACATATCATTATGTAATACATCAACATCAATCCAAATTAGCAGCCAACATCATCCTCTCTAAGGAAACACTGAAGACATTCACAATAAAAACAAGAACAGGAGTGTAATGCTCTGACTTCATATTATTTAATATGGCTTTGACATTTCAACAACAAATTTTGACAAGAGTGTGAAATATAAGTTTTAAGTGTTAGAAACAAAGAAGAAAAAAAAGAATAGTCATTAAAACACTGGCTCTAGAGTCATATTTTCTATATTAGAATCCTAACTTCTGCTTTATCTCATCAAATACTGGTTAAAAACATGTGACATTTATGTTCTGAAAGACATAAATATTTGCACACGCAGCGGGAAGGGGATGGGAGGATAACAGAAAAACGTCAAGTTGATGTTTCAATTTGCCTGGTGAATGCCTGCTGCAATTTTTCTCACTCTCTTGGTCCCAGAAGTGTTTACCATGTGAGCTGACTGTTCTCACTGCTTTAGAGATCCATGTACTTGCGGTAAGCCTGGGGTAGGACAATCAATATAGGGTTCTTCAAACATTTCTGACATGTATTCCTATCACTTAAAGACTTGAATGTGTCTCCTAATAAAAGTGCGTGCATTTATTTGAAAATTTTATCTATGTACTATTGTATTAAACAACACAAAAACAAAAATTTCACAAAGAAGAAAAAAATATGAAATAAACATTTAAGAGGTTTTACAGGCATACCTCTTAGATACTGCAGGTTCAGTTCCAGACCACTGCAAAAAAGCAAGTCACACAGGTTTTTTTGGTTTCTCGGGGCATATAAAAGTTACATTTACACTACAGTGTAGTCTATTAAGTGTGAAATAACATTATGTCTACAAAACATCATACATACATTAATTAAAAAATACTTCACTGCTAAAAAATGCTAACTATCATCTGAGCCTTCAGAAAGTTGTAATCTTTTTGCTGGTGGAGGGTCTTGCCTCCATGATGGCTGCTGATTGATCAGGGTGGTGGTTGCTGAAGGTTGGGATGGCTGTGGCATTTTTTTAAAAGAAGACAGCAATGAAATTTGACACATTGATTGACTCTTCCTTTTGCAAAGGATTTCTCTGTAGCATAGCACTTTACCCATACTAGAACTTCTTCAAAATTGGAGTCAGTCCTCTTAAAACCTGCTGCTGCTTTATCTATTTAACTAAGTTTATGTAATATTCTAGGTTCTTTGTTGTCATTTCAACAATCTTCACCAGGAGTAGATTCCACCTCAAGAAACACTTTCTTTGCTCATCCATAAGAAGCTACTCAGCTACTGAGCTATCTCAGTAATGAGAACATTTCTAGGCATCTATTTTCAAAAAGTTTTGTCACTTTGAAATTAATCTTTTGTCTTAAAAAGTATTTGGTTATTTCTTAATATCTGTCTGGTTAACTACTATAGACAACATTTTAGCTTTATGATATCAAGGAAATTGTCAGAAAATCTGGAACATTTGGGTTTCTGTTACCAAAATTATGTGATTTGAAATCTCCTTTTTGAGTATTTCATTATGAGAAAACATGTAAATTTCTGGGTGATTTAAAAAAAAATTGTTTTGGTACTTCTGCATTCCTTCCACTCTATTATAAATATTCTACCATTAAAAAACATGCTCATATGAAGTTTACTGTTCATGGTTTTGGGTAATAGTGAACTATCTACCAAGTCACAATACACTAAAAGGGAAGGAGTGAATGTGGGAACTCTTCAGAGTTACTTGAAGATACTTTATATACTACACTGACAAATGGCAGCCCATGTAAGAAAGAATTTGTAATAGCATTTTTTAATAGAAATTAGAATATGTATACTCCAACTTTGGGAACCACTGACCTTAGTAGTCTTTCTAATGAGCTGAATTTCTACTTGAGTCTCCTTCTGAATGTTTCTAGTACAGACAGACATCCATTGAGCAGAATCCTGTTTCCCAAACCCAGGTTCCACTCAGGTATAAAATGAACTTAGCTCATAGAAAAGAGGATAATAATTAACTATGCACATTTTTTAAGTCACCTACTCCCTTTCTCATAATGAAAGTTTAATAACTTGGCTTCTGCAAAGTATTACTGGCAAGTACTCCCTGAGATATACATTGCTATAACTTCTTTTGCATAATCTCAAATATGCATTCACAAATTCATGTAACAAACACTTACTGAGTACCTCATTTATAAACATCACTATTTTAGGCATTGTAAATTTAGCATAGGTAATCCCAGACAAAGCCCAATCACCAATGAAATTTATAGCCTCTGGCATATTCTACAATTTCTAATTCCATTCTTTAATACTAAATCAGCCCAATGACACTACCTTGATCATCAGGCTTTTGAAAATGATATTCATTCATTCAAAGATGGGTGGAAAATGATAAGAAATAGTTACAACTCTTTATTATTACAAAAGTTATTTTTTTTATCGTGTCGTTCTTGGAATGGAGTTATTTCCTGAGCAAACTTTTGGAGATGCTAAATCCAGAAACAAAATAGTGGATGAAATGAAATAAACTTTTCTCAGCACCATCCTTAATCACCTTATCCCTTTGTACTTGTCTGGATAAGGCACTAGACTTCAGTTCCAGGGCTCAGCTGAGTCTCTCTGGATACATCATAAAACCATGATGCCAGTAATCTCATGTTGCTCTATTTTTTTCCCTAAAAATATGGTCCTTTACTACTATAAAACTAATCCTGGTTAACTCCATTCTGAAACACAGCAGAAAACAAGTAAATACACACGCACACACCCCGCACAGGAGGGTATTAATCTCTATAGTTGTAAAATGAACTAACATTTAATAATTTCAAGTCCACATTTTGAAGAGGGTCAAGAAAAATTCAGAAATACAGAAACGGCTTAAAGTTTTGTTCTCTGGAATTTTTTCTGAGCTAGTAATTTTTTCTTGCTTCACACCACATGAACTAAATACAATATTTGTGGCATATACAAGAAAGGGGTAGCATGCACACATGTTGGCATGAATACCTGTACAAAGAACTTTCTATATCTATCTCCGAGGTCTAGAATGAGTGTATTCTGCTGTGTCTTATTTTTTTTAATTTTTATTTTGTATTGGAATATAGTTGATTTACAATGTTGTGCTAGTTTCAGGTATACAGCAAAGTGATTTAATTATACATATAAATATATCTATTCTTTTTCAGATTCTTTTCCCATATAGTTTATTACAGAGTACTGAGTAGATTTTCCTGTGCTACAGAGTAGGTCCTTGTTGATTATCTTTTTATATATAGTAGTGTGTATGTGTTAATCCCAACTTCCTAATTTATCCCTCCCCCACACATTTCCCCTTTGATAACCATATCTTTTTTTAAATATCAGAAATGGTGGTGGGGAGGAGACGGAGGCTATAGTCCCTAATGCATCAAATTAGAACTCCTGAGATTCTCTGTCTATTAATTCTTTATCTGCTCCTTCTTTTATAAAAAACCTCTCTCTCAGGTACATTTTGCAACACAAAATTATAAGTGGTATGAAATCTTTGGACATATTTTGCTAACACAAGCTATGCCAAAGCAAAATTTTATAAGGGGTCATGTTAAAATAATCAAAGAGAACAATTTAGTTGATATAAGCAAATTTTATTTTACATTTTACAGAGCAGACAGTCTCCACCCTCAAGAGTCCAGAGAACTGCAAAGCAAGGAACAGGGCTGCAAGCTTTTATAGAGGAAGACAACTGGGGAGTAAGAAAAGTGTGTTTAGTTTAAGTTGATTGGCTGGGGTTGTATATCTGACCTTATTTATAACAAGGAAGTCATTACAGATTCTTGGCATTTGGGGATTGGCTGGCTGGATATACAGTGTTTCTGGTCAAGTGAAGCATTTACAGGAATGGGAAAGTTATCTTAGTTTTAATCTGCTGATGTGGCACCCCAGGGAGGAGCTGCTCCATCTTGGGCCTAAAAATTTATTTCAACAGCCACTTGAATTTCCCTAACACTGTTCATTTGACATTTATAGCAAAGGCAACCAATGTTTCCAATGCAGGGGGTGAGGGAGACACCAGTGGAGAACAAAGATCATAGTCTATTATGTATCTGAGTGGGGAAAATTCACTTTACCACATAATATAGGACACAAAATGCAGCACACAATCTATCCACAGATGCTTTTGATCTAGAAGGCTATATTCCTCTTAGTCATATGTAACTACTGAAAAAAGTAGAAAACATAAATTCCATATGAGAGGACTTTGTGAGTTCAAATATACTGCTTCAGAATTATCTTTGGCACTGTTGTGTTCATTAGAAGGGATACCTGTCAAATTCAACTATTCAGTCTTTTACATTGGATTGTACATGAGAAAAATATCACCCGCTAATATTAATGCTACACAACAGGATCACAGCTTTAAATAAAACACTTATATAGAGTTAAGAGGTGGGACCACAGAAATGAAACCATATGTTCAGTTTAAGAGTGTGAGAAGATGAATTGCCAAATGAGGCGACTGAAGGAAGAATAGATAGTGGGTTTTCAGAAGAAAACAACAAATACAACATGGTAGCAAAGGAATAGCCGCAGAAGTCCCTTTACTGCCTTTCATCATTTAAACAATCTTTTCAGTTAATATTCAGTCTCTCTAGAAAAAAATGCTACCTCTCTCAAATAGCCTTGCTCTCCAATGCTTTCCGCCCAAGATGATGTCTGAAGGTAGTTGTGCGCAAACATAAGCTGGCAGGAAAGAGCTAGAAGTCTTTGGTGCTTTGTTTATTAGATGATCTGGTCTCTATCAGTTTACATTTCTGCCTCCATCTCTTGTTTCCATCCCCGAATCCTTTTTATCACCCCCTAACATCACCCACACTTCACCCCCAGTGAAGTAAACCTTGTTTCAAGAACTGGGGCAGAAGAAGTATCTTCACTATTATACTACAGGTAGAAATCCATGTTGTGACTCCTTTAGTAATACTAACAATAATAACACTCAAAAAGCACTATGCGTCAGACATAGCTCTAACCACTTCACAATTCTTAACTCATGTAATTAAGTTAATCATCATATTAAATCATGACCTCACACTCCTTTCATTCATTCTGTAAGGAATGCTAGACTATACCCTGGTCAATGTGTTCTTTAGACCAACTAGGATGAAGATCATGCAAGTAAAAAGGTCAAAGTGAAAATCACATTAATAATTCTCTCATGGTTGTTCCTTTATAACTTTATGTTTCTCCTCCGTAGACATATAACCACATGGTTGTTTTAGCTACAAAGTATTTGCATAGGCATTAATAACATATATTGTAGAATGTAGTAATATCAACTCTGCTTTGGTTGACCTTCTTCCCAGGAACTAGGAAGATGGTCTCAGAGTAGAGAAAATTTTAAAAAGAAATAGAGAGAGAGAAAGAGAGAGAGAGAGGGAGGGAGAGGGGCATGAAAAGGCAGGCAGACAAAATTAGAAAGAGGCAGGTACAATACAACAATAACAATATACTTAAATCCATCGTGTTGAAACAGAATTGTGGATTTATTTTGATCTACTTCCCCTTCCTCAGCATGATTGTCTAAATTTGCAACATAAACCTCACTGTTCTCTTGTTCCAGATCAAAGGGAGAAGCAGGGGTTTTGAAGGGAAGGGGGCAGAAATGGGAAAGAGATGGATTGTTGGCCTAGGGTAAATGAGAAGAAACCCAGCTTAAATGGCTTTTCTTGGGTCACTATAGGATATACAGGAGACATAAAGGATCATGTGTATCAAGTTTAATTGGTTTGAAGCTGTCTATAATGGGAAGCAGCACAGCATTATGAAAAGATCATGAAAAAGAAACTGAGAGGCTTGGCTTATGATTCCTGCTGCTACTAGCTCCTTGATCCTTGGGATCACATTTCTTTGGGCTTTATTTTCCTCTTAATGGTTTTGAAACCTAAATATTAATCATAATCACAGAATCTCTTTTAAAATATAATACTTCTATGCTTCACTTCAGACCTATGAAATAAGAATGTCTAGAAAATCTATTTATATCAGAACCTCTTCACGTGATTTCAATAATCAGCCAGTTCGGAAACCACTGGGCCAGAAGATACCTTAATTCTATTCCAGTTTAAATGTTCTGATTTTATTTCCTTTTTCAAAAAAAAATATAATCCACATACCATAAAACTCACTATATAAAAGTGTGCAATTTAGTGGATTTTAGTATATTTACAAGTTATACAGTCATTACCACAATCTAATTCTAGAATGTTTTCATCACCCCAAAGAGAAACTCTTTACCTATTAGCAGTTACTACTCCTTTTTCTCACAGAGATAAAAAATTCAAAATGTGAGAAATCCATCCCACTTCTGGAACAATTAAATTAAAAGAAAACAATTAAAGAGACTTAGTAGATTGATCAGCCTAATGCAATGTATAAAACTATAAAACCCTTTGAAATCTGATTCAAGCAAACACATAAAACTAAGTTAAATTTTCAATCTCCTTGCAGATATACCTATTTCAGTATTACAGGAAAAATGATTTTATGTCTAGTAGTTACTTTAAAACAATCTGTTATGGAGACAAGTGAAAGAGATATAGATGAAATAAGATTGGGCATATATAGATAACTGTTAAATCTGTTTGATGGGCACATAGTAATTTGTTATTTATCCAAACTCTTAAATATGTTTGACAAATTCTACCATAAAAAATGAAAACATCTACTTTTTCATGATGTCATTACCAAAGAATTACTAAAGCTTCTTTAATTATTTTTATATATGTCCTAGTAATATTGAGAGATACACCATTTTCCCTTTCTAGGATAAAACTAATAATGCTTACTTGAGTCTTTAGTTCCCAATTTGGGGCTGCATTCCTATTGACACCAGAAAAAAATTATCATTTTTTAAGCTAAACCTCTTTTGAAACCTTTAAAGGCTGTCTACAACTTCCACAGGGAGAAAAATTTGTCATACAAAACACTGAGCAGAATAAAAATAGGTGGTTCTAAACATAGATGAAATTCTTGAAAGGCTTAGTTTGTCTGATTTTAAAACAGGTAGCCACATTGTGTAGTATTCTTTTCTGTATAGCATCTATTAGCATTAAAACTTATTTCAACATGTTGTGGGTGACATCAATGAAAATATTTTCCCAGTTGTCCCTATAATCTTACTGGTGCAATATCCTATCCATATTGCTATTCTGGAAGCTTCTAAGTTGTTATATGACCTCAGGCACTTGCCACACTGATCAGTATAGAATTCATCTGAACAAGGCTGGATTAATGAGTCTCTGGAAACTGAGATTCTAGATAAATTCTTCCCCTGTAGAAGTTATTATATTTAAAATCTTGAGGGTATCAACAGTTACGTTTCCTAGAACAAGGAAAAATAAAATTGGGGGGGGCTGGGAAATATAACAAATCCACTAAGAAAAGCAGAGACTAGAGCGGGAAAGTTCTTGTGGGTTTTTTGAGTCCCTATTTTCAGTAGTGACTGGGGTCCACCTGAATTTCTGTCCTCTTAATTTGGTTATTTTAATTATCTTTGGATTCCCTAACCCCCAAATTCCATTTTTTGTTCAACTGGTTTTCATCTTATTTTGGTTATTTGGAAACAAATATACTTGGCTAATGCTATGAATATTATCAATTTTATCGGAACAAGGGCTTTAGATTAGCACTTTGATCAAGAAATAGGAAGAGAGTGTGAATCTTAATGCACACTGAAGGTTTTCCCACAGGAAGGACTCAAGTGTTTGATTCAAATATTGGTGTAAATTTCACTGTTATCACAGGTAGAAGAAAGCCACTCTCAGAACTATTGTACAAGAAAGAGCTCAATAAAAACTTGGAAAACTTTTTGCATTACAAATAAGATGAATCTTCAATTCAACACCCTCCAGCCACCATAATGGATGCTGCTGAAAAATTTCATTTTCTTTGGCCAGAACCTTGAAATGATACCAGAACCATCGATTACAGGCAAATAGCTACGAAAAATTTTTCAGTGCTGCAGGAACAGATTTTCTAGGTTGAAGTGAAAAAAACATAAACCTTGTTTCCTTTAATGGAAACCAAGACTTACAGACCTAGGAACTGTTAGTACTCTTTTGAATCATACTTTTGTTAAACTTGTCTTAGAATAGAAATCAGGTTCATTTTTACCAATACATAATCCATAATTCAGCCTGAGCCAGATGTTATCTCATTAACTTGACTAAAAAGAGATCAATATATATTCTGACACAAATATTCTCTTAGAATCTAGTGATTCTTAACACAAGGCTATGGATATCTGGAAAAACAAATTGTAGGAGTTCTGATACTGATTCTGATACTGTGAGTAACATTGAGCAAGAGATTGCATTACTTATAAAAGTGAAAAATCAAAATCAACTGGATATAAAACATCACTCGGAACTTGCCATGTAAAAGACTGCTTGAAATTTCAATTTCTTATGCAAATCAAACTATAGCTGTTTTTCTCTTGAAATACACTTTTGTGCAGAAATAGAATTTGGTTTTATTAAGACATTTAAAAAAATATATTTACTTCTCTGAAAGTGGAATTTGTTTGTATGTGAAAGATACAACTGAGAGAGACGTAACTCTTTGTAAGGATTATTTTCCTATTCTATCCATGTGAGGAAAATAAAGTTTCGATACAATAAATTTTATAAAAAATATCTGATAAAATTATGTTCATTTTTCTGGGGAGAAAATGTCACTTTTATTAGTTACTCAAAAGTATCTATGACCAATTATGCATTAAGTACTATAGATTTCTTAAAAATTCCATATATGTGTGTATATATATATATATATATATATATATATATATATATATATATAGTCACATGTGAAACCAATACGTTTCATTTAGGGGGGCTCCGAGGAGCTCAATCCTTTATGTCTCAGTGCAGAAAGAATTCAGCAAGAGGTAAAGTGATGGATAAGAGACGATTTATAGGAATAGGATGCTTGTGAGACTTACAAGAGTGTGGGCGAGAGAGTGCCGCGCCCGAGAATTTAGTGGGCTACAGTCTTATAATCAAAGGAAAAGTGAGGAGGGGGAAAAGATCACTTTCTTCTTCATTCTTGAGTAGACGTTATGCTTTCATCAACAGCTCCTCCTCCAGGTTGGGCAGGGGAGTTTTTTTGTCCCTACATGGTCAAGCCAGGACTGTAAAACTTATTACAGGTCTCTGTACAATGAGCACCTTTCCATACATTATTTTTTTTATGTGTGCAGAGAGTATGTCCTAGGGATCATTGACTTACTGAGCTCACTGGGCAGGATGTGGGTCTCATGCCACCATTGTTTTACTGTTTGGGGACATGTCTCGTGTTTCTGTCGCATGGTTTTGTTGCTAGGCAAGCCTGCTTGGTTTTGTGGTTAAGTAAAACTGCTTTCTTGAGTAATCATTAACTTACAGTGGTCTCCCATATTTTTTTCTACTTACAATCCCCTAGTGGGATTAACTATGTAATCACCTACTTTGTCCCTTTACTCTGTCCCTATCAATATATGTTGAGGGTTATCTCTGCTCTTGGGAAGTCTAATTATTTTAATTTTATTTACTATGAAATATAGTAGGCTTGAATAACTTTCTGACTCATAACAGAGAATTTAGCTGGCATCTTTCTAAGGAATAAAGAAAAAACTATCAGTATTAAAAATAAATCTAGAATATATATTTATTAAACACAACTGAGATTTATCTTTTAAAGTTGAAATAAAAGTAATTCTGAGGGGCTTCCCTGGTGGCGCAGTGGTTGAGAGTCTGCCTGCTAATGCAGGGGACACGGGTTCGAGCCCTGGTCTGGGAAAATCCCACATGCCGCAGAGCAGCTAGGCCCGTGAGCCGCAATTACTGAGCCTGCGCGTCTGGAGCCTGTGCTCCGCAACAAGAGAGGCCGCGATAGTGAGAGGCCCGCGCACCGTGATGAAGAGTGGCCCCCGCTTGCCACAACTAGAGAAAGCCCTAGCACAGAAACGAAGACCCAACATAGCAATCAATCAATCAATCAATTAATCAATAAAAAAAAATAAATCTTTAAAAAAAAAAAAAAAAAAAAAAAAAAAAGTAATTCTGAGATGTTGCTATAGTCAAATGAATGAAGATGTACTTAGAAATGAATGATTTTTCAACATTCTTTAGCATCAAAGAAAAGATTAGGCAAAGACTAA
The DNA here is from genome assembly GCF_965194825.1 of Balaenoptera physalus. Lineage (NCBI taxonomy): Eukaryota > Metazoa > Chordata > Mammalia > Artiodactyla > Balaenopteridae > Balaenoptera > Balaenoptera physalus. The sequence goes on along the minus strand of NC_138891.1, from coordinate 46,618,237 downwards.
TAGATAAATAGAGGAAAAGTTATATATCAGAAAGAAGGAAAGGACTTAGAGAAAATGATAAAAAGGTAATGATAGCAATATTCAAATTTTTTAACTGCCAAACACTTGACTGCAAACAGTGAAGAAAGATATAATAAAAATAATATTAGAAAATCGATATTTATTTTATACTACTGACAAATGATATTTTGAAAATATTATTTCACTTTACTGCTAAAAGAAAATCTTACTCCATTACTTAACTTCATTTGGGCCTTAGTTTTTTGCCCCAGACACATGTCTAAATATTCCACACTTATCCCATTCTTGAACAATATGGAAGGATTTTCACTTCTCCAAACATGCTATCCTCATTCTTCTTGTTAGCTTGCTTCATGCTTGCTTGTTAGCTTGCTCATGCTTGCTTCAAAGCATGGAAATATTTTCTTGCCTTCTCACTTCCTCTATGACAGGCTAAGTTAGGGAACTCCCTATATTAGCTCATAAAATCACATGATTACATTTACTATAACATTTATCATAATATAATACAATTGAATCTATATGTCACCTTTTCTATGGAAAGCACTGTGACTTTTATCTCTGAATTCCCAAAAGCCAGCAAGTACTACCCACAAAATTAGCACCCACAATGAGGTAAACAGAGAATGAGACTCATATCTATTACCTGCAGTATATTTGTGATGGGGTGTCCACTTCTCCCCTGCTCAAGTTCAGCATGTACCACCAGGTATAAATTTTTACCGGACTATAGCAGCTCAAGTTCTTAGTCACTGAACCAAGTACCAACCATAGAAGATAATAAGTGATAATTGTTCATAAGTACTATTAATACTTAATTTAACATAATTAATAATCAAATGATAATCTCTTCTAGACCCAGGAGGATGAATGTCGACAATGCAATATTAGGAAACATTCACACATGAAAGCCTCTTCAATTTTGGATTAAAGACCCAACTTTGAGTTTGCTTTAAAGTTTTTTTCTTTAATGATTTCTAAAATCGTTGTGTAAGGTTCTATGGACTACCTATTAGGTACTGCAAATTCTGGTAAACTAGCCCCTCTTATCTCCTTTAGATTTATTCTAGTTCAACTTCATTCCTTTGGAGAGGATGCTGAACTTTTCAGCCTGACTTATTCTGTTTCCCTTCCCACACTTGCTCATTGTATCTGTGTCCTCTGAGAAGTGAACAAGACAGAGTTAATAGTGCAAAATATTTATTAGGGGTAATGACTGTGAAAGATAAAGGGAGAAGGGAACAGGAGTAGGATAAGAAAGCATTCAGACCATGATGCAGATCTGATACCTGTGAGAGAGATGGAGAAAAAGGGAAGATGGGGTAGAAAAAACCTCTGACTGTGATGTAGCTCTGAGAAAGTGTTGGCTGGTCCAAAGAGAAGACCTGGCACAAAGATCAATACTAGAGGAGTCCCCATACAGACAGACAATTGAAACTGGTCAGCAAAAGAAGACATATACCTGCTGTTACACCACTGGGGCAGGAAAAGTATGTGGAAAACTTAAATAATTCATTAGGGTTCTCCTTGCCCAGCTATAACTGTAAATGGATAAATGCAGCAACCCTGGCTTGAGAAGCATGTGGATGCCAGGGGCTCAGATTTCTCAGGAATGAGGGTTTGAGTCAAGCCAACAGTCAAACCACCAAGATCATAAAGGTGAGATCAATAAGGGTGAGGGAGGTGTAGAATGAACAGCAGTGGAGGGAAAGGATTAACACAAGTCATGGCCCTGGGCTGTTTTGTGAAACCCCAAACTTCTTCTAAATTTCCCTTCAGGAGAAAGAAGCTCCTGAGAATGAACAATAGATGTGCTGCTTTCTTAACAATAGAGAAATGGATGTCCTCAGCACAAGTGGTAGACTGTTGCAATTATGGAAATATGCCACTCAGATCTCTCTTCAAGAAGAAACTTTCAGTAAGGTGTGAAGGTAGCTGGTGCTCAGTGCCTTTGGGATCCATCACAGTTTTTGAGCTGAAGTCATGCTCTCCCTAGGCATATCCCAACAGAGAGCATTATAAGCTAATATACACTAATAAATTTGTAAACCTGCATGAACTAGACTTCCAGTTAAATTATGTCCCCAATGAGCTTTTCTCTCAAAATAATACCTGAGGATGGAGCTCTCCAATCAGTGTGCCATTGCAGGCTCATGTACAGTGAAGGGTTAAGAAGCGCTGGAGGACATTATGCTAAGTGAAATAAACCAGACACAGGACAAATACTGCATGATTACACTTTTATGGGGAACCTAAAATAGTCAAACTCATAGACCCAGAGCATAGAGTAATGTTTGTCAGGGGCTGTGGGGAGGCAAAAATAGGAAGGTGTCAGTCAAAGGGTGCAAAGTTTCAGTTACGCAAGATAATAAGTTCCAGAGATCTACTGTACAACACAGGGCCTATAGTTAATGATACTGTATCCTGTACTTCAAAAATTTGCTACAAGTCTAGCTTGTGTTAATCAGTCTTACCACAAAAGAAAAAAAAATTTTAATTAAGTATAGTTGATTTACAGTGTCCTGTTGAAACTGAAATGAACAGAAACTGACATGACATTGATTATTTTTTTTAATTAAAGAAAAAAATAAAGATAGCAAGAGGAAATTGTTCGAGGTAATAGATATGTTTATGACCTTGATTATAGTGATGGTTTCATGGGTATATACTTATCGCCAAATTCATTAAGCATTTAATATGTTCAGCTTTTTGTATGTCAATCTTCCCTTAATAAAGTGTTGGGTTTTTTTAAGTGCTGCTGAATTCATTCTCATCATGGTTGCGTGGTGGGCCTGTGGCTTTTGGAGTCACCTGGCCCGGCAACCTTCTTGCCCTGAAGCATTCTTCCCAATTACTCTTGTGTTTCCACACCAATGTTGTTATTTTCTATGTATATCACGCCATGAAAAAGATTGGGAAGCACTCACTGCCTTTGAGCATACTGCCAAAGTAATAAAACCATTTGAGAAAACAAAGGTATTTTTAAAATTCTCATTAACCATACGTTTTTAATTATATCTGCTCTTCAAATCCTGTGATAAAACCCAGCAGCTTCCTCATAAACACCCCAGGGCATTCTGAATTCAGGAAATATTTTGACAATTTATTACTAATGAGTCTATTCAGACTACCATGGTCTATCACAGCCATATGTATATTTTTTTACTTTTTTTAATACATTTCCATGATGAGAAGGCCCAGGGCTGTGGAACTTAGGGAATATACAGTATATCAGCATGTTTTCTGTGTTCTCACAAATTATTGATTTCAAAAAGCACAATATTTCTCCAAAGGGTCAAACACCTTGTGGCCTTATTTTATGCTCTGAGCATAATCTAAGAAATGACAAAGCCTTCTGTGACCTCTCCCTCTCAGGTTATTTTGGGAATAAAATTCTCTGAATTGGGGACTTTGGGGATGGTCATTTGGTAGAAACCTAGGTGAGGAGAAGGGATACTGTCATTTTCCTTTGTTACCTTTTTTACTTTCTGACATGCTCTATCCATAGAATGTAGATGAGAATGAGCTCAGTGATTCAATATCTGTGGGCTGCCTGAAGTCCTTGGACAGTATTTCTTAAAAGCTGGAGCAGGTCCTCGTCATGTGTAGCATTCTCTGCATGAGCCCTTTGTCTGGACATAATAACAGCAGGAACTGACTCTTCTCAGAGCCACTGTGGATCCGAAGTGAGGTTAGGCTTCAGTATTTGAGCTTCATAAGAATGATCCAATCAATTGCTGTTATGGAGAACGTTTTTCATAAAATAATTTGAACATATGGCTACCTCACCCACTCCTCATTATCACTAGGTTCCCTGGTGTTTCTATGTGCGTCATTTCTACCATTTTGGCCTTCCCAACTCCAGGGGATTGGGATCTCTGGAGCAAATTTAGTAGATGCTTACTCAGGCGGGACCCGGGAGAAATGCAGGTCCAGGACATCTCTGACATTTGCAACTCGCCTTTGAGACACCCTCCAAAACCCAAGTATCTTTAATATTATAGATATTTGCATTTATGCCAGATAACAATGGCTAGCGTTGCCATTAAAGGATGAAAGCATTATTTATACTGGAACCAAATGCCAAAGCAAAACACTCTCAAGGGATTATAGAACAGTGCCAATACTTCCCTTCTCACTGCTTAAACTAAGCTTTCAATCGTAATTATAATTGTTTTTTCTACACTGACTGTTGGTATCTTGGGAAGAGAAATTACTGTGGCTCATTCAGTCTCCAAAGTGACTGACTACTCTTTCCTCTTCTTCTTTTGTTATAAACTTGAGGATGAAGTACAAGTTACAAGCAAACAAAACAAACAAACAAACAAAAAACCCAAAACCCCTTACATTTAATAAACACTTCAAATGAACCCCTGTCTAAAAGAAAAATTCCTTCTCAGTATGGCTCAGGAAATAAAAAGAGGAAACGTAAGTGTGATCTCTAGGAAGGCATTCCTTTCCATATACTTCTTAATACTTTTTCTTAGATGATACCTGGAAGCCAGAACTCCCTCTTGTGCTCCTCTTTTATTCAAGAAGCAATTTGTCAAATCCTTACCTTTCTGTCTTTATGCCTCACTGACCTATTTGTCCAAGGAGATCACTCTTCCCAGTGCTTAGTCCTGAAAGTTTATTAGAGTGAAAAAAAGCAGTGAACCAGTGTTCGTTCAGGTGAAGACTATAAGCAAGTGTACAATTTTCAGCTCAGAATGTCTATTCTACTGCATGACCACAGTCTGAAAGCATAAGTCAACATAGATAACAAAATATTGGTCACTATTACATGATGTGGCCAATGACATTACATGACGTATTCAATGTGTTATCTCATTATCTATGCACAATACAATGCACTATGCAAAATTGTTATAAACACAGTGCATTAACACTAATTCCCTTCAATCCCTGGGTTTCCTCAGATGATTTGTTTAATGATTGTTATTTCATTAAATAATCATGTGCCTTTAGTACACCACTGAAGAAACTTGATCTGTAAAAAACAAAACAAAACATAAATGATAACTATGTGTTTAGGTTTTATGACTAACTGTATATTCAATTCTATCAAACATGCATTGATTAAAACTTATCCTAAGCACTGAAATGCAGCTAGAATAAGATAGAGAAGGTGGCAGTCCTCATGGAGTAGATTATCTAGACAGAATAAGTGCATGTGTGATGTACATAGAGGAACATTGTGATAAAAGAACATATACTGGGGTACTTTAACCTAGTCTATGGCATTAGGGAAGATTTTCTGATAAAATGACATTATGCTCAGGTTATAAGGAAAAGTAGATTACTGAAGTGAAACTACAGAATTGAATGGGTCAGCTCAATCTAAACAGAGAATGTGGCATATGTAAAGCACTGGACTAGAATTAGAATATGGCGTATTTGAGGCACTATAAAGTCTAGAATATCTGGGTGCAGGGTATGGTAAAATGTGTCTGGGAAGTTAAGGCTTCATGTGGAGATCCTTTTAAGCTCTATTAAATGTTTCAGATTCTATAACAAGATCAATGGGAATTCACTAGAAAAATTTAAGCAGAACTGACACAGCTGGATTTTTATCTGAAAATAATGATTTGGAGCAGGGCAAGTGGATGCAGGGAAACCAACAGGAGATAACTGCAGTGGTCAGGACAAAGATGTAACCCATGCTAGTGGCAGGATGCTGAGATATCAGTATATCTTTTAAGACATCTTGAATAGGTAGAATTAATCAAGTGAATTTGATGATTAACAATTGTAGTGGGGAACAGAATAAAAACAAATCAAAGATATTTCCAAGGTTGAGTAATTGCAGGTTATTTCATGAGATAGATAAACCTGGAGAAGGGAAAAATTTGTGAGAAAAACTGATATATCAACATTCTAAGTTTGCAGTTCATGAGCTGTCCATTAAGCACATAGAGGATAAGATTAAGGAATTATCAGTTTAGAGATGGTAATTGAGACTTTGGATTGGATTCATGCATGTGAGTATGCATTCAAATGTTTGTTTGTTTTATACTTAAATGTGGAAGCAGTTAAAGCATGTTTAAATGTGACTGGGATAGAACCAATGAAGGAAAGACTTTAGTACAGACTGAAAAGGAATAATTGTGTAGCTGAACAATTTTTTGGATGTTTGTAATTATCCATTCCTTTTAAGGAGGGTGGTTTTGGTAAGTGGAGGTTAGGGTTAAGCAAAACTTAAAAATATATATTCGTGGAATGAAAACACACATATTTAAGTGGCATTGGTTTCTATGGCTTTCATAAAAAATATTCATAGTTATGCTGTTATTGTATGACCCCAGAGCTTTCTTTTGGATGCAATAAAAACTTCTCATGTTCTGAAATACCCAACATGGCTACTGTCCACTGGAGAATTCATTCTTGACCTAATAATTTACTGTAACAGCAATAAATATTGTGGCAATGCCAGGCAGGGAAAAACATTATTTTCTCACTGTTTTTAATGAGGTCCTTCTTAAAATAAAATTTAATAAATAAATTTCTTATTATATATGAAAATATAGACATTTATATATATTTATAAATGACAGGATGTTCTATAGTTTATTTATAGTGTTTCAAGTTGAACAAATATGTATATTCTCATTGACTTCCCAGTTAAAATATATAGTCAGTTAATGTTTCACTAAGAATTTTAGTTTTAGAGTGTCCGTGTTGTTAAAAGATATGCACTTTATGCACTTTTCCTGTAGAATACAAGAATCTGTCCCAAATTAAGTTTACATTTTGTCTTATTGTCATATTTCTTTTAGATTAATGGCAACATGTTGAAACACCACAGAAAGCCATGTAACATGATAACATTGATATAAATATTGACATTATTTTTATTTCATATTTTTATATTCATGTTCTATGAAATTCCATTATATACTTTCAATTTCACTAGGAAATAAATGAGAATGGTTTCCTAGACAAAGAATATAGCATTCAATTCTAGTTTAATTTATATGTTTAAATATAAGTTTTATTAATAAAAGAGAAACAGATTCCAGGATAAACTAAGATTTGTACTTCTGTCATGGTAAATTTTATGAAACACACTGGAGAAAAATAGCCTGCTTTACAATTGACATATTTTATATTCACATATAACAAAATGTAGATTTTCATCTACCAAATCACATTTTTGCCAGAAAGGGAGCATTATTTCACACAAAGAACTCAGATTATGAATGTCTTATTATGGAGAGTCTTAAATAATTATGTTTTCCTATTATTGTTTATCAAGAATGTGCCTTTCCTCTTGTAGAACTCAAATACCAGTACTGAAAAACATATTTTATAATATTATACATATAGTTCAATACTTTCTTGGCAGGAGATTCTTCCTGAAAGGGGTTTAGTTGCCTTGTTATGCACATTTCCTTTTTTCAGTCATTATGCTGTCATTTCATAAATAATTAATTAATTGGACTATAGAGTATATCAGATGACTCCTTTTTTTTTAATGTATAGAGACTGGAAATATTTCACCAGCTTTAAAGTGAAATGGATGAGGCAGTAATTTACATAATATATATTTCAAGTAGGGGGTAAGCAGTGCAGGAAATGAAATCTGTAGTGTTCTCACTACTGCACACAGAACGTTATTTTTTAATGTGATTGGTCCCTTTCATGAACTTCCTTCTATCTATCATTTAAGCAATAAGTATACCATAAAAAGGAAAATTAGAGAGCAAAAAACAGTTTGAAAATAAGACATGGAGAGTCACTCTGGAGCAAGTTGTTTTCTCCAAGTCCCTTTTTTACTTTTTTCAGATACCCGATACAAGGATAAGGTACTCAAAGCGAGAAATTGCAAATAAGTAATAAAGAAGAACCATAAATTTTTTGTAACATCCTCTTGGTTACTCCCTTCAGCTGCAGTGTTTGTCGAGTCCCATGTTCACTGGTCACTCACTCCATAAGCATATAGGCATCACACACTATGTCAAGTCTCTGTGCTTATAGCTTATTGTGCACTTTTCCTTAAGGGGTGCTATTTTAGTAACTTTTCAGCCACCTAAAGTCTAAATCTTGAATTTCAATGGTGTCATTTGTCTACTTTGTCCAGATTTACTCCAAATTAATACAAAATTAATAACTTTTTAAACTAGGTACCTTACAAAAAATGCATTGTTTAAATTCTAATGGTATTGTATTAGCTTATGGAGACAACTAGAAATAGAACAATAGAAGTAAAAGTCTTTATAAATAGCATGCTTTGTCTGTATTGACTAATCAATTTTATAATCATCAATAATAATATTAATAGCTGCTAATATTAGAATTTATTAGGAATCATGATAGTAAACATTTACATGTATGTTGTCATAAAATTCTTTAATTTCCTGAGGTAGATCCAATAAACTAAAGCCTGGAAAGATGTATGTACAATTATGGTTTTTTAATGTGATTGGAGCTGTGTGAGTAAAGAGAAAAGATAATAGATGAGGTAGAGATGAGGTCAGAGGAGTGGCTGCTGCCTTAAAAGTAGACTGAGGGACTTCCCTGGGGGCGCAGTGGTTGAGAATCCGCCTGCCAATGCAGGGGACACGGGTTCGAGCCCTGGTCCGGGAAGATCCCACATGCCGCGGAGCAACTAAGCCTGTGCGCCATAACTACTGAGCCTGCGCTCTAGAGCCAATGAGCCACAACTACTGAGCCCGCATGCCACAACTACTGAAGCCCGTGCGCCTAGAGCCCATGCTCCGCAACAAGAGAAGCCACCGCAAGGAGAAGCCCGCACACCACAACGAAGAGTAGCCCCGCTCACGGCAACTAGAGAAATCCCACGCGCGGAAACGAAGACCCAACGCAGCCAAAAAAAAAAAAAAAAAAAAAGTCAACTGAAGCAGAGCAAGTGTGAAATAGAAAGGTCACGGAGACAGCTCTTGCAGTGATCCAAGTGAAAGATGATGGTAGCAGGGAAACGTGATAAAATTGAGCAGACACTGGAACTATTTTGAAGGTGTTTCCTACAAGAAATCCTTACAGCTTATATTTGGCATGTAAGAGGAGAGTCAAAGATGACACCATTTTTGCCCTCAAATAATTGGAAGGATGGAATCTCCTTTAAATTAGGTGGGAAAGACCACAAAAGAAGCAGATTTGTGAAGACAGGAATGTCTCTGACTTTCTGAGCCCTAAAGACTGGAGCTGCTAATGTTTGCCACAAAGTGGAGAAAGCTGTCTGAAAATGAAACCAACATGAGGACAGCAGAAGTGTGAGATGGATGGGAAAAACCCATCAGCCTTCACAAAAATCACAACATTGACTTTTACTGGTCTCTCCCTTACTAGGTTCCAGTTACATTGACCTACTTTCCTTTTTTTCCAACAGGTAAATCTCTATCTCACTTCAGGGCTTTTGCCCTTGCTGTTCTATTTCCCTGAAATGCTCCCCACTTCCTTTGGCCAAGTTTTGCTCACCCTTCAAACATTAGCATGAATATTAACTCCCAAGAGCTATGCTTTCTGACATCCCAGTCTAAAGTAGAACACTGTTTTCCGTTACTCTCACCCACTTTGCTTCTGGGATCTACATACATACATACATACATACATACATACATACATACAGGGATATAAGATTATATATTATATATATTATATTTATAAGTATATGCTTATTTTATGAATATATTTGTTTATGTTTATTTGTTTATTCATTCAATTTTATGAACATGAAAGGTTAGAAATTAGGATTTACTGCTGTATTCTCAGAAATGAGCACAGCCCTTGGTATATAGAATATGTGTATTTATTAATTAATTTGTTTTGCTGATATTCTGCTCTTCCTTTAGTAACCACCTTCCACTGCATTCTTTAAAGGAGCTTAATCTGGTCAACCAGACCTTGACACAGCTATCCTTTTTAAGATGACTCAGCATACTTCTGCTTTGATTTCATATATTTAGAGTCTACCACTTTACTATAGAAGATAATTTTGTACTCAACATCCAGATTTACGAAAACAGCCATACCAGTCATTTGGAAAGTAGATAACTAATGCAGGCTGATTCTATCATCCTAATTTTAAAGTGGCCTTTTTGAATGTGACTAAAATCTTGAATACATTTTCTTCACTCTAGCCTTTTCGGTGCATACTGGTGTAACTTGCGATGAATAAATACATCTACAATACAAATACTTTAAAATAGCCCAAAGCATGACTAAATCTTTATTAGTAAAATTGCCTAATTCACCACTGGAGTCACAGTGACTTTTCCCTAATGTAACCCTGCTGATTAATCCAAGATTAAAAGAATCAGGAGGTTCTGTATCGGTCATTCTAAGGTTCTGTTTCTGAGTAAAGAGAAAATTATATTCAATTTCTTTTTATTGGTAACCATTTTATTCTTAATTCTTTGAAAATTGAGGATCATTTCAGATAATGACATTATTCAACTCACGAGAATATTATTTTCTTTATCTCTTACACTCGTCCCCACACTAGCCAACTATTGGGAATTCATTCAATTAGTGTTAACAATTATATCATCTTTGTGAGCCCAAAGTAAGTTATATAGGAAATATGAGGGAATAAGACAGATTCTCAAGTCTGACTTTTATATGCTATATCAATTGTTATACTTAGATGCTAATATTGACAGAAAAGGGAGGCATATGAGGACAGTTTATTGCAGTAAAAGGCAGAAAGTATTAAAGTGTTGACTGCGTAAATGGGAGCAAAAAAAGATAAATTATAGTTAAGGTGTATGGGAAACTTTAACAGTGATTATTTTATTTAACAATTCCTTAGTATGTCTCTCTTTTCTTGTATTCAGAAAGAATGTATATGATAAATGATACAGAAAACTACTGGTACAAATGAGGCGAGTGCTTGCCTAAGGACCAGAACTAGAAAATTCTCTCACTTCAGTTTCTCTTAATAAAAGAAATAATCCCTGCTTTTTTCTCTGGAAACATTATGTTTAAATAGAATTTTTCTTTGTTGTTTCAGCATTCACTAAACATATTTCTAAATTATATCAAACTATATTTCCATCTTTGTAGCTAAAAGTTAATAAAATTTATTTGTATATTATAATTTGTTATATAAGTGTCTTAGGTTCACATTTTTGAACAACTGTTAAGGATCACACTCTGTATTGTTTAGTAGAGTGGTTAAATGCAAAAATATTCTGTAGTTTGGAATTAAAAATTAGTTTCCTTGGCAGCTCTTTTTTGGTAAAAGAAAGAAAATATTATTTGACTAAAAGGTCTAGTTTGGGGGGTTTAATAATTCAAAATATTAATGCTAACAGAAATGTAAGATATAATTTGATTCACAATTTTCTATTTATATAAGAAGATATTATTTGTGTGTTGTCAATTATTTCCATAGATAGAAGTATAATTTGAGATCACTAATATATAAGGTAATAGTTTTATTTGGGTTTGATAAATGAACTATAAAGTTAAATTAATAATATTTGAAGGTATTTAGTTAATTTTGGTTATTTAGTGAGTCCATCTTTGTAAGTCTATGTCCTTTGTCTCTGACCTAGGTTTAGAGATTTGAATCGTCCCCAGATTTCCTGACTTTGGCTTGGTAACCTGATTCCAGACACAGAGAAGTCTGACCAGGTGAGATGTCAGAAAGTTTACTACTTCAGCTTCCTCTCCCTTCCCATTCCACATACCCCCAACATCAACATTAGTACTTTATCATAAAATCTCCACTACAAGCTCCTTAATTTTAAAAAAGCCCATTCAGGCTTTGTTTGAAAATGTTCAAGAAGGAGAGCTGACTTCATATCAAAATGCATGACCCACAGTCTTATGTTGGCAACATAATTTCACACAATGAACTTAGAACTCTGTGCTATAGCCTAATTCTAGCACTGCCCTGATGGGGCACACAGAATGATGTCCAACATTCCTGACTCCACCTCTTTCTCCCTTTACCCTAAATTACAATGCTCCCTTCCTCACTTGGTAACCTAAGGCTGAATCCTGATTGCTTTAGTTCTGAGATGTTCGCTCAGTAAGGTCTGTGAGTGCTGCCGGGGACATGTTTATATTTTCCTCTTCTGTTTCTTCAGTGCCTTGTATGTAGTAGGTGATTAATAATTATGTTAAATAATCCTCACAAAGTATTGGAGAGAAGAAACTTGGAAAATCTTAATGCAGTTATATCCACATGATAAAACACTTAAAAATTTTTTTCTGTTGTTGAGATAAATGTTTCTGACAACTACAATAACCTAGTTCTGTGAAAAAGCCTTGTAGAAACCACAGGTCCTGGCTTTCCCATGGTTTATATCATGGGAAAACAGGAATACCTGTTTTCATAACCTCTCTGCTCAGGTCATTCATGAGAAGAGCAGACACAGAAAAGTACAATTTTTTACTCAGAGTCTACCACTGTCAAGTCTCTAGGCTACAAGTGTGGAAACAAAGATGAATACTATGACTCTACCTTCAAAGAGCTTATAGTTCTGTATGGTTGACAAAAGATGCTCACAGAGAGCTGCAATACAGGCAAAATTTCAAGAGGCGATAAATTGTATAAAAATTACAAAGGAATTGATGGTTTCCGACACTATTGTGACAGTCTTGCACCCCTGTGGAGATGTAGAGCTATGATTATGGAGACGTGTAGAGTGTCTCCATTTGCAATAAATTTTCTTTTTTTAAATTCAAAACATGCTTGAAATTTGGTGACAAAAATAGTGTTTTTTATATCTTTTAGATCACTATTTTCTATAGATTCAAAAAGAGGAAAAGAGTTACTACATCAATGATGTATTTATGAACATATAAAACTCAAATTCCTAAGTAATGGCTCAGCCTTCCTTCACAGTTATGATTTTTTAACATATGGATCATTACTGATTTCATCTTAATTGATATGACAATTTCCTTTACACTCAGTAGTAACATTTGGCATTGTGGTTTTATTCAGAATGAATAACTCAAATATCTGGCATCTTAACTTGGGGATATCTGTCAGTCTAAACTACATCTGATCATTGATTTTTCAGCATCAAAATATTTAGAACTTACAGCGATGGAATATAAATAGTCTGTGAAATAATTGAACCATTTTCTGTAAATTCTATATTCATATAAAAAAGAATATGTTATGTCAGCATGGATAATATATTATAAACTTCTTTTTCTTATAAATATTCACTACACAATAAAATATATTAACCAGAATGTCTTGTTGAAAGAATATACATTTCCCATTATTGAATAGCAAGTAATTTTTTGATCCCCCTTTAATGAAACAAGATAAAGTGAAAACTCCTTTTGGCTAGTTTCTGAAAGTTTTGTGGTTCAGTTACTATAACATGTGATGTTTGATCTACAAATATTTTTATGAATATTGTCAGTGATATGTTCTGTGATTTTTTTTCACCAAGATTCAAAATAGCACATTACTGAAATTAGATGTAGAAGTGGTTGACAAAAATGACATCAAGGATTCTCAACTAAAATTAGGGGTTATACCTTCCAGTCATAAAATAAATAAGTCATGAGGATGTAACATACAGTATAAAACATATAGTCAACAATATTGTGATAGCTTTTATGTGACAGATGATTGCCAGACTCATTGTGGTGATTGTTTCCTAATGTATAAAAATGTCAAACCACCGTGTTGTACACCTTAATCCAATATTGTATGTCAACTATATTCAACAAAAAATAAAAACTAGAGGTTATATCAGAATGATCTAAGGAGATCATTGTAATTAACTACTTTCCCATCAACAGTGTTGTTTTTTTTTTTCACACACACCCTATTCCTTCCCCCTTTTCAAACACTGCTTTAGTCACCACTCTTAGTAACAGGAGCACATTTGATTACTTAGGTGTGTGGAGGGACAGCCAAATAGTTGAGAAACATTCAACCGTAATACATTAAAAAGAATTTCCTATTCAGTAAAAGCAAATCATCCTTTTTTGATGTCATGATATTTAAGCAATTCTCATAGACAATGAAAGTAGACAAAAATTGTCTCTACCTTATTCCAAGAAGTGATTTTATACCCAAAATGGCTTTTTGTATTCATCCTTTGTCTTTGCAGATATGTTGGCTGTTAGGAGAGGACATGCACTGAAACTGTGTTTTAAGAATTACTGTGAGCTTGGTCAATTTTAATTATTTGTGTTGGACATAAACATAGAAGGTTTTGTGTGAGGCCAAAGACCCTGAATTTTCCACTGACACTGATGTAAACGGTTCATAGCTCATACTTGGAGAAACATTGCCATGGGAGTTGAGTTCAAGGTCTTCAGAGTCATACAGTTTAATTTTGACCCCTAGGTTTGCCACTTTGCAGTTAGGCCACCTCAGACATTAATGTAGCTAAGTCTCCGTTTACTTACCTGTAAACGAGCGATAATAACGATGTCTATTTCTTAAAGATGCAAGGAGGTGACACATGCAAAGCATTTAGCTCAGAGGCTGACACTAGGAGCAATTAAGTTCTGCTGTCACCTTCATCATCATCATCATCATCATCTTACAGACATAGTGTAGCACTCTGTATTAAAGAACTTAGAGGAAGCTTCCTTTATTGCTTACTATTTCTTTTGATAATATAATATTTAAAATGCCATTTTATTTACTTTCATGTTTTTTTTTTTTGAGTTTTATTTCGGTTTTGGTTGATTGTTTCATTTTCCAAAGACATAAAATCTTTACAGCTATTTTACTAAAGCAATTTGCATTTTTGTAAATGTATTTTTACAATTTTTTTTCCAAAAATAAAATTGCTAAGCCATTTTAGGTGGGCAAAAATTAAAATATCAAATTATACTTAGCTGGAAAAATCCAAATAATGTCTAGAAAGAGTGAGTAATTTGTTAATTTTCAAGAGTGAATTTATATTTCCTTTCCTATGATAAAAGCAAACATTCCAACACTATGCTAAGTGATGTAAGTCAGGCAAGAAAAAGACAAATACTATATGATCTCATTTTATATGTGGAATCTAAGAAAACAAACTCATAGAAACAGAGAGTAGAATGGTGGCTGGGGATGGGGAAAATGGGGAGATGTTAGTCAAAATCTACAGACTTCTGATTCTAAAATGAATAAATTCCAGGGATTTAAGGTACAGTGTGGCAACTATAGTTAACAATACTGTATTATATACTTGAAAGTTGCTAAGAATATAGATCTTAATTGTTCTCACCATACATATACAAAAATGATAATTATGTGAGATGACGGAATGTGTTAACTAATTTTGTGGTAATCATTTCACAATATATGCTTGTATCAAATCATGGTGTACAGCTTCAACTTAATGTTGTATGTCAATTATATCTCAATAAAGCTGGGGGAAAAAAAGCAAACATTCCAAGTGTTCCGAGAGTGGTGGAGGCTCTTCTACAGTGAGGACTCACATAGATAGCTCTTTACTCACTCATGATGCCACACATGAAAGGCAACTGATAATATGGAGAAATGCCCCGATCACTCGGCAAAACTGCATCTGTCCAGCAGTTTAGTCTACCAATAAGATTAAAGGTCCTGGGGAAGATTTCTGCCTTCAAGTCAGCAAATGGATGAAGCGGTGTTTAAGATTAATGCTTCAACAAGGGGATATTGATTGAGAAACACTGAAGTAAGTGCTATATTGTTTCTGGGGGCTTATTTCATTAAATGTTCTAGGATTTTTACCTATTTTTTCCACTCTGAGAACAGTCACTTGCACAACGTGCTCTCATAAGTAACACTCTAAAGGCAGAGGTAGGACACAGACTACCACCCCCTCCCCGCCATGTAATTTGTGAGAAAGGATACTTTTTGAACCATGCTTAACCTTGGATATTCTGATATTTTCTAAATTGGGTCTTTCCCCACTTCTGTCCCTCCCCCATTCTCTTGAGACTCCTTGAAAGTGATCTGAAACTTCCTAAGGTGATGAAAGTGTTCCCTATTTCAATTGAGGTATTTCCTTTTGTGGGTGTATGCATTGGACAAAATATACTTAATTATAGACTTAAAATCTATGCACAAGTTAACACAGAAACATAAATTATATGCCTAATTCTTCTAGCTCAATCAAAAGGAACTCAGCCTTAAAGTCTAGAATGTGTGGCAACATTGTCACCTAGTAGCAGCATATTACCATTCCAAGAATGAGATTTACAAGGAAAACTGCAACACATAGTTGAAAACAGTGGAAAATCATGGCTTCTCAATGATACCCCTCCTTTTAGTTACAATAGTTCCAAATTTGTTGAGTCTTGAGACAAATGTAGGATTTTAATCTAAGAAGGGTATCTAGGATTTGAAGTATCTCTCACCACTCTCAAGATCCCTAACAAATTGAGAAAAAGAAAAAAAAGGCCAAAATGTCAGCCTTCCAAGACTACCTTGGTGGATAGAGTTTAAATAATAGTCAAATGGACTGACCCCCAGTCCGAGCCTGGGAGAGCCCAACCAGCAAACATTCATTTGTTCTCAGTCTTAACACTGGTTTGAAATGGAGATGAAAGAAGAAACAATATCCCCGTTGTTGTTTATATCTTTTGGTAGATTAGCTAAGTCAAACAGAAAAATGCATAACCATGGCTTTTACCCAGCAACCAGATAATTGGCTACACCTGTGAGAGTAAAAGTAAGGGGTGAAGGAAGAGGAAAGAATTGTTTAGGGAATATTAAAATCAGAAGTGTGAAGGAGGGTCATTCCCTGTTTAACAGAGTCTAAAGACATACGGAAAATATGAGAAATCAGAATATGAACTGTAGGCCTTACTGGCCTCAGTCCTGGACCTGATGTAATGCAGATCACTCTCATTAAATTTTGGTGATTCACAAATTTGTCAAAAGAATTCTTTGTAGACATGGACAGATTTTTTAATGTTATTACAATATCAAAGCATCAAAATGAAAAATAAATAAAATTATAAAGCACATCCATTAGGTAGTGTTTGGTTCAAAGGGTATTTGTCAATCCCTGTATATTATTTCACAAACCATGTTAAAAGAATGCAAGTGACTACATACTGCTGTAATTAAGGGCAAATGCAAGGTCAGGAGACTTCTATAATTCTGATAAGATTGTTATTACTTGGAAGTAGAAAAGAGTAGAGATAAACATCAGCCACAGGGGAGGACACAGAAGCCTGCTTGTAGGTGCAACATCAAACTAATGAAACCTCTGGGCTTCCTGGTGCCTGTCTAAACTCGCCAATGGCTTCTCTGTTCACTCAGGGTAAAACCCAGATCCTGTTAAATGCTTACAAGGTTCTATGTGATAAGAACTCCCATAACCTTTCTATCCTCATCTACAACTACTTACCCCTTTGTTCAGTCCACTCCAGATGCACTTTCCTCTTTGCTATTCCTCGGGCACAACACACAGGACCCTATTTCAGACTCTATCTGTTCATACCTTTGCTTCCTTCAAGAGTTTTTAAAATGTCACCTTGTCTCAGTAAAGACTATCCAATAATTAACTCTTCTGGACCCCTTGCCCTGTTTCTTGTTTTCCATGGGGCTTATCATCTATCACTGTATAATATGCATGTTTATTATGTTCGAGTTTGATTCCCCTGACTGGAATATAAAGTCTATGAGAGAGGATATTTTTGTCTCTTTTATTCCCTGCTGTATCTGATGAATGAATGAGTAGCCTCACAGAGGATGACTAAAGAAAAGGGTGTTCAGGATTTCCTGATGCTGCAAGATACACACCTTCTGTCCGCCACAGTCTGATATCCTCCTGACGCAGGCATCCAGCTAATTGAGTAGGAAGGGATCATCCTAAAATACAGCCTAGTTGTTAGGTGTTTTCCCAGGATGACACTCCGAAGGTCTTCCTGCTTAGCTGTCTCTCTGATCCTGTCTCTTGGGTCCCTGGCTTTATACCTCAAGCCTATACCTCAGTTTCTGGTCCCTTCATGTTGATGAGAGCTTTGGGCTTCGGCTGGACTTCTGACCCTTCCCTCCAAGTCTCTATATTACATCCTTGCTCACCATCCATCCAGGATCACCTCCGTCAACCTGCCCAAAGGAGAGGAAATAGCTGCCTGCTTCACTTTTACATTATTAAAATATGCAGCCTTCAGGGTAGTCATTTGCCACCTACAATTTGTACATATAGCTATGCCTGCAATTTAAAGTATTCCAGATATAACATGCAGAATGTAAGGAGGAGACTTTTTTTTTTCATTTTTCTTCATTTTAATGACATTTTTTTCTCTGTTCTTCAGTTACTTTTCCTCTAGTCTCTATTGAGTTATTTTATTTCCTGCTTGCTTTCGGGTGTCTCTTTCTAGACTGTATCCTAGGGAACTATTTCTCATGTCTGGCCTCTTTGCATGTTAAGTTTCTGAAGCGAGTGTGGGGCGCAGGAATCTGAAACACATCCTCTGCCAACAAGGTACCATGGTGAATACTGAGTGGAGGCTAGGGATAAAGCTGGTATGGGGACAGGAGCCAGGGTTGAAGTGGCTGGTGATGCCGAGAAGTGGAATAAAAGTCACAGAGCCAAAAAAAAAAAAAAAACAAAACGCCAGATATAAACATTTCACAATATTGAGGTTTTAATTCTGGGAATAAGAAAGATTTATTTTTAAGTCTTAGTGTCATCATTTGCTAGTGGTGACTTGAGAGAAACTTTTACTTCTGCTGTTTTCATCTGTGGCTGATAAAACCTGTCTATATTGAATAGAGCTGACAGACTCTCAGGTGCCTCTGCTCCCGTGTCATGATCCCATCAAACCGAGGTTCATGTTTTTGTGTAGGACTTTCCCGAGTGTGTGGACAGGACCTGTGACTTGCTTCTAATCAATAGAATTTGGCAAAAGTAGGTGATGGATGTCACTCCTGTGGTTATGCTGCATTAAATAAATCTCCATCTTGCTGGCAGACTTGCTCTAGAGACCCTTTGCAGGCTTTGTCACTATGAAGTACAGTGACATGTTGGGAAAGCTAACACGACTAGGAACTTTAACAGTCTCTAGGAACAGCGGCAGCCTCTAGCTGCCAACTTCTAGCCAGCCAGAATCTGGGGCACTCAATCTTCCAGCTGCAAAGAAATGAATTCTGCCAAAAGCCTGAGTGAACTTGAAAACAGATTATTTCCCAGTCAAGCCTCCAGATAAGAACACAGCCCCAGGTGACCTTTACTGTAGCTTTGTGGGACTGCTATATATATAAATATATGTATATATATATATATATATCTATATATACATATCTATTTTTTAAAAATTTTTATTAGAGTGTAGTTGATTTCCAATGTTGCATTACTTTCTGCTGTACAGCAAAGTGGATCAGTTATACACATACATATACCCACTCTTTTTTAGATTCTTTTCCCATACAGGTCATTGCAGAGTATTGAGTAGAGTTCCCTGGGCTATACAGTAGGTCCTTAAAAGTTATCTATTTTATATATAGTAGTGTGTATATGTCAATCTCAATCTCCCAGTTTATCCCTCCCCCGCTTCCCCCCGGTAACCATAAGATTGTTTTCTACATCTGTAACTCTATTTCTGTTTTGTAGATAAGTTCATTTGTACCATGTTTTTAGACTCCACATATAAGCGATATCATACAATATTTGTCCTTCTCTGTGTGACTTATTTCACTCAGTCTGACAATCTCTAGGTCCATCCAAGTTGCTGCAAATGGCATTATTTTGTTCTTTTTTTAATAGTCCATTGTATATATGTACCACATCTTCTTTATCCAATCCTCTGTCAATGGACATTTAGGTTGCTTCCATGTCCTGGCTATTTAAATAGTGCTGCAGTGAACATTGGGGTGCATGTATCTTTTCAAATTATGGTTTTCTCCAGGTATATGCCCAGGAGTGGGATTGTTGGATCATATGGTAGCTCTATTTTTAGAGTCTGCAATATTTAATTATTATACTATTATAAGCAAATAACGGCAGCTAAACTGGGCCCAGACTCCTGACCTACAGAAACTTTGAGATAATAACTTTGTGTTATTTTAAGCCTCTAAGTTTGTGGTATTTTCCTATACAACAATAGATAACTAATAAATACACTGAATTTGCAACCGCTGGTAGTTTACCCATGCAGAAACACAAAGGACGCTGTCATGTCTACAGCCCCACCCATGATTTTTACCAAATGGAGGTATTTCCCCTACTTTCTCAGCCACATTTTCCTATGCCAGGATTGGGCAAATGCCAGTTCCTAAACTAAGAGATGTTGTGACCTTGGTGATCCCACTTGAAAATTGAATTGAGCCAATTAGATTTTGTTCATACAGTTAACACTAAGTAGTGCCCTAAATGCCTCACAAATTTGGGGAAAAGGATCAAGTTTGAGAGCATAAATGGATGTGTTTACTATAATATTCCACTCTATCAACATATACAGTATTACTATTTTATTAACATTATAATTTCAAAATAAATGGTACCTAAATGTCAAATGTAGCAGTTTACAATCAATATGAACTTATTACATTTACTCTTACCAAGTTGTGTTGATATTTCTATGTTATATATATTTAAAAAAAAAAATCTTTGGTGATGGATCCATTTATGTTATATAACACTCTCTAGTGAAAGATATTTAAATCAGAACTCTTTCTAATGCGAAGAAATAAAGACAGCATAAAGTCCCTGAATTTGGTGGAGTATAAACATGTGTTAGTAACAAATGGGTGTTTAAAAATGGTGTTAAGGACATAGAAAAATAAATTTGCAATTTTATTATAATTATCCTTGGTAGAAATCCAAAATCAAGTTTCCTTAATACAAGTCACATAGTGTATATGATTTATTTAGTGTTTTTAAAATAACAAGTATTGGGTAATACCTGTGATAAGATATGACATGTACCCCTGATAAAGAGGTGAATAAGACACATTACCTTTCATCAAATATTTCATAACTAGAGGAATAAATATTATGTAGCCCAAATAAATTTTATCCATTCCTGATAAAAATTAATGTTGAAATCAGTAGCCACATGCTTCAACTATTAGTTAATGAGAAAACCTTAAAAGAAATTTTTATATTAAATTTTAAAATGTAACATTGGATAGGCATTACTTTTTTAATGAAGAAAGAAAAGAAATGTTAACAAATATAATTGTCATAGTGAAATCTATACTTATTCTTATCAGAAAAATTGAATTATATCTACTTCAGTTAATAAAATTTTCAAGGATCATCCTAAAAGGTTGAAAGGTTTTCTTTCATAGTTCTAGTTAGAATTCCAGTTAGAATATTTGTTGTAGAAAATAAATACTGATTCACTTAAACTTGCAAACTATGTCACAGGAGATTGGCAAGATTGAAATACACACAAGTTGCTCTGGGAATGGGGGAAGGAGCCACCAGAAAATAAGAAGAGCAGGAGATGGTTAAGTTTTGTTTTGGAGAATAAGCATTAGTTGAAAAGCAGAAAAGAGATGGCAGAAATAAAGACACCTGAATACAAAAGAATAGCATATTAAGGGCTGACATGTATTGTCAAGTCTATTCAAGAAGTGTCCTTTCAACCCTTGTGATTTGTTGTGCAAATGTTTTAGTAATACTCTTAGTCTAATAAACTAAGTTTTTTTCTTTCAAAATAGATCTAGAGTTAAGATCACATATAAATTTTATAAGCAGTGTAAAAATTCTAGACAAATGTATTATTTAGTATTTACATAACATTTTTAAACTGCTTGTTTAGCTTAAATAGGCATCTTAGTTCAGTTGATAGTGACATCATGTACTTATTATACTTTTTAGAAACATACTTTGTAATGCAATTTCATACCAAATTCCTTAAAGAGAGGGTGATGTGTAATGAATACCTGTGAGAGGAAATATGTAAAAACCCAAACAGTTCTCCAAACATTGTTAATAGAACATTGAAGGTGCAGCATCTACAATAGTGTGATGGTTAGTTGTTATGTGTCAACTTGGTTTGGCCATGGTGCCCAGATATTTGGCCAAATATTATTCTAGAGGTTTCTGTGAAAACGCTTTTTGGATTAGATTAACATTTAAATCATTGGAATTGAGAAAAGCAGATTATCCTTATAATGTGAGTAAGTCTCATTCAATCAGCCGAAGACCTTAGAGGAACAAAGACTGACCTCTAAACAAGAAGGAATTCTGTCAGCAGACAGCTTTTGAAGTCGGGTTTCAATTCTTCCCTGGGTCTCCAGCCTGCCCGCCTCTCCTGTGGATTTTAGACTTGCATCTCCACAATCACACGAACCCAGTCCTTAAAATAAATTCTCTCTCTCTCTCTCTCTCTCTCTCTCCATATATGTGTATATGTCCTAATGGTTCTGTTTCTCTGGAAAACCTTGATAATAACAACACTCTGTCACAACGAATACTTAACCACGCTGAATAGCAATTTTCCCAGCCACAAAATGAAGGAACTGGATCACATGACTTCAAAATCCTTTGTAGCCAGGATTTCTATGAGCTACAATTTAAGGTCATTTTCTCAGAGGTATAAGAGCTTGAATGACCTGCATTCTGTTTCCATTGTTGATCACTTATAATATAATCTTTAGTAGGTACTAAGAGGAAATAGTTGTAATTATATACAAGTTAATAACAATATATACACACTCTGTTTCTAAGGAAATAAGTTTTAAGTCCATATGATACCAGCACAAATGGTGGAGAGAAAAAAATCTAGAAACACAGATTTTCCCCCCCAAATTACCACTTTGTTATTTTTTTCATGAACTGACCAGAACTAATACTTTATTATTATAGTTAAGAGGTATTGTTTGATTGAAATTATATTTATTTTCAATGGTTAGTCCATCTTTGCAATGTTATTTTGCCTTTAAAAGCTAATGATCTGTGCAGAATTCACATGAATATATCATCAAAAGCATTTACATAAAGGCACAAAATAATTTATTTTCTTGATCATCCATCCACGTTGGCAACTATGTTTTTTAAACAGATGGCACTATGATAAATTATCCAATATGTAGGAATCATGGCATGAATCTGGAAACTTTGCACAGATGCTTATTATAAGATGTTCATGATCACATACTACTTGCATATTCAGAGAATGACAGAGCCTTCTGTTGTAAAGACAGTTTCACGGTGAGGTTGCTTGCAGTAAAATTTAGTGACGCTGCTTTGCTTTAAGGGTGATGTATTTCCTATGAAATCAATTTATTTATTTATATTTACTTAAGGTAAAATATTTCTAAGAAAACTTTGGATGGGAAAGATTGATTTAGAGTTTATTCATTTTAATAAAAGGAGTTGAAAATACTCTGGGCTTAAAGATATTTACAAAACTAGATTTCCAGATCTAAATATGATTTTAATTTTCAACCACAGAGCTCTCCAGGCTGTCAGGAGAAAACTTCATTTTGTTATACAGAGAAAATATTGTTTCAAGTGAAAAATAAAATGCTGATATCAAGATATATGAATTATGATGCTATGTTAATTCTCCTTGAAATGCAGGTTACAGAATAGCAGGTAAAATGGACCATTCAGGAAAAAACTCTTTTATTCCAAAGACATGAAGCTAATTAACTTGAGTTGTAAAGGACTTTAAGATGATATTAATAGGGAGCTAGTGACTTGAAATGTTAAGCGATGATTCCCAAGGAAGGCAGATAAATCACTTGACATAATATTAATACAAATAACTGGCAGAAACATGGGTCATAACAATCTCTTTCTTGGTTCTTTAATACTGAAATATGTAAGTCTCTAAGAGTCGGATGTCTGAGTCTCAGCTCCAAACACAAATTCTGAGTTTCACTGATTTATACATGGAGAAAAACACAAGGTCCTAGCATATTAGAGGCCCTAATTCATCTATTTTTACTTTATGTCCCGTGTCTTTCTGGTTTTGTGTGTGCCTCTCTTACATACAACACCATGCACATATAAACACACTTTCTAAAAATTCAAGGAATATGC
This sequence comes from Balaenoptera physalus, assembly GCF_965194825.1. Classification (NCBI taxonomy): domain Eukaryota; kingdom Metazoa; phylum Chordata; class Mammalia; order Artiodactyla; family Balaenopteridae; genus Balaenoptera; species Balaenoptera physalus. The sequence continues at coordinate 46,594,337 of NC_138891.1, read as the reverse complement.
ACATATAGTACTAATTATTTTAACTTCATTTTGGATTGTTTTTTCTAAATTATCCAAAAGAAATTCTCATCTATCCACATATTTATTATATTGACAGTCATTATTGAACTTTAAATCTATAAACCAATGATGACAAATTACAAGCCCGATTATGTGACACTTGTCTTTCATTTTTTGCCTAGGCACATTTGAGAGTTGCTTAAACAAGGTCTAAATATGGTTGATGTACAATAAATTTTATGTTTCTATGATAAAAAATTTAAATATTATTAGGGACTTTCATTGAAACAAACTGGTAGTATTAAAACTGGAACTTAGAAATTCCACAATATTTTGATTTTTCTTATGTGAACTATAGAAATTGTTATTTTCTGATTAAGAGCAAAATAATAATCCCTTATTGAGTCAATAGAAAATGTGGAAGCTATTTTATTTTCTTCCTTGAGTTTATACATCAAGTTAAATACACTTTGGTTACAAAATAAATTTTAAATATACATAAAAATTTATGAGGGGATGAATTAAGCAGACATAAAGAGACAGATCAGTTTTTCCCTGTATTTAAAAATTTTTTTCTCTCTTTACTCTTTACTTTTACTTATTTTTCTTATGTTGAGGGGTTGTGTTTAATGGCTACAACAAAAGAAGGAAACTACCAAGAAATACTCAAGCCAACAGTTTTCAAAATATGGATTAGGGATCCCTTCATTTCTATGAGTCCCCTTAGGGAGATCTGTAAAGTTAAAACTATTTTCGGGGCTTCCCTGGTGGCGCAGTGGTTGAGAATCTGCCTGCCGATGCAGTGGACACGGGTTCGAGCCCTGGTCTGGGAAGATCCCACATGCCGCGGAGCAACTAGGCCCGTGAGCCACAATTACTGAGCCTGCGCATCTGGAGCCTGTGCTCCGCAACAAGAGAGGCCGCAATAATGAGCGGCCCGTGCACCACGATGAAGAGTGGCCCCTGCTTGCTGCAGCTAGAGAAAGCCCTCGCACAGAAACAAAGACCCAACACAGCCAAAAATAAATAAATTAAAAAAAAAAAACTATTTTCATAACACTGAGACCTCATTTGTATTTTTCACACTCATTATCGCACAAGTGTACAGTGGAGTTTTCCAGAGCCTACATGACATGTGATACCACAACAGACTGAATGTGGAAGCAGATATGAGAATCCAATTGTCTGCTATTAAGAGAGACATTTAAAAGTTTTTTTTTTTAATGTTAATGCTACTCTTCTGACTAAATTGCTTTGTGATTTCAAAAATCAAGTTATTTTGCTTAAAAATATATTTAAGTTAACATGTAGTGGGTTTATTACTATTTTAAATAAATAAATAAATAAATATTTTTAAAATTCTCTAACTTCTAACACTGTAAATATTAATACATATAACTCATTAAAAAGCTATTTGGGGGGTTTCCCAGGTGGCACAGTAGTTAAGAATCTGCCTGCCAACGCAGGAGGCATGGGTTCGATCCCTGGTCCAGGAAGATCCCACATGCCGCGGAGCAACTAAGCCTGTGTGCCACAACTACTGAGCCTGTGCTCTAGAGCCTGCAAGCCACAACTACTGAAGCCTGCGTGCCTAGAGCCTGTGCTCCGCAACAAGAGAAGCCACCGCAATGAGAAGCCCTCACACCACAATGATGAGTAGCCCCCACTCGCCACAATGGGAGAAAGCCTGCGCACAGCAATGAGGATCCAACACAGCCAATAAATAAATAAATAAATAAATACATAAATATATAAAATCTATTTTAAAAAAAGCTATTTGGAATCTTCAATAATTTTTAAGTGTGCAAAGAAACCAAAGTTTCAAAACTTTAAGATGATCTGACATAAATTAACCCACAACACCTGAGATTATTGCCAGTTTCTATATAAATGTAAAAACCTAAAGTGACCAGAATGCCCTAGTATATACACCTCCCTCTTCTGTTAACCTATTCAGCTAAAATAAACTAAAATATTTCATATTCAAATCACTGTGCTAAGAATTGGGACTAGAATGATCAATGAGCCCCTGCATCTATCACAGAAGGAGGCAGTGTTCTGGACTATCAGGTTCTTACAACTGTGAGGGTGGTATCTGCTTGGGAGTTTGTACCCTGTATCTGATATGGAGCATTGTTTACCAAATACTGCTTTTTGCATTTTTATACTAATTATTACACCTTAGCTATTCTTTATCTGCAATTATAGCAATGAATCAAGGTGCCTGCATCCTATGCCTAAGGTCATGGTGCCTTTCTTACACAAGGTCCAAAGTACATCTGGGTTATGCACACTACCTCAAAACTTTTTAAGTTTATATGACCGGAATATAAAAAGAAAAAAAGAAAAATATCCTTACAATATAGGTTTTCAGAGTCTATTTTAAAGTCAAGTTTTTTGTTTTATTAAAGTTGAGCTTTGTTAAGAGAATAAAATATCCTTGAAGAGCAAAAGTTGAAGGCTGTTATAGCAGAACATAAGCTTATGTCACAACAAGAATTAGATAAATGATAGAGGAAAACATATGACTTGGCCCAAGGAAGATGTAGTTCATCTGGCATGGAATGGGGTTTAGAAGAAGATACTGGAAACTGTAATCAGAGGTGAGACTTATGGAGGTGGTGTATGGAGAAGCAAACACAGCATCACAAGCTTGGCTAGCATAGGTCACACCATCACAGAGCTATGTGGGATCCAGGCCAATGTTTGAGTCACATCAGTCCCAACATGAGCATGTGCCTCACATTGCTGGGCTGAGTAGTCATGTAGGTTATGCTTCTCATCATTTCTGGTAAGGGCCTTCCTCAACAATTTCCTATGGGTTGCTCATGAATCATCACAAAGAAGGGATTCTCACCAATGCTGCAAAATTTTGCAGAGCTCCAGTCAAAATGACCAATGTGGTTGTTGCAATATTTACATCAAGACCTCTTGTAAGCCTTTTGAATAACATCAGAGAATTTACAAAATTAGAATGATACGTAAGACATAGACCTTAGCTACTAGACTATAGAGGTATAAACCAGACCTGTTACTCATGGGGATTTATATCCATATCACAGAGTCATTACTAATCTTTAGGAAAATAAAATAAAATAAAGAGAAGTCTAGTCATTTGAACCAAAGGTCATGACCAACACTTTAGGGAAAAAATATCATATCAAGGAAGAAATAGATTTTTCCAAAAAAATAAAGAAAGAAGGAAGGACATAGAAAATAACCTTTAAACTTCTTTCTTGGGTTTTAAACTTTCAAAATATGGAATCTCTTTTCAGGTATAGAATACAAATTTCCACAACAAAATCCCTAAATGTTGTGGCTGAGAGAATATTTGAAGAGCTCGGACCTTGTAGAAAAAGACTGGTCTCTATATGCAGGCCTGAAGGAAAATGTGCAGTTGGTAATGTGAACACTAAGTCACTTTGGAGATGTCTTGAGCAGCCAGGAAAGGGTCTTACCATTATTTAGGGGGTGAGGACACTTGCATCTCTTTTGAATTAGATGCAGTTGTGACTTAGCTGGAGAGTGGTGCATGACTGCTCAAAGAAAGATTTGCCTATGCTGGTGGCAAAGCTACTAGTGGAGGACATGAACATTCTTGGAAACACTGCAGACCTTCTGAATTGAAAACTCTGGGTGTAGTTCTTTAACAAGCCCTTCCGGTGATTCTGATGCACAGTTATTTTGAGAACCACTGTTCTAGGGTAAGACATAGTGTCCTCTAGTACTCAGATGTTGGAGAGATGGCAAGTGACAGAAAAATCAAGTTTGAGACTATTTGGCTTTCAAATTCTAGGAAGAAATGGCTTCCTTGCCTAAGAATAAGTGTCTTTTTCAGGAAACAATGTTTTACTTAGGTAGGATGAAATTGAGATAATATTTTTTCAGATGAAAGCAATGGAATTCTATTCCTGATAATCTCAGCTATATGCTGGCTTCCATACCCATTGAAATAATGGTATACATTGTAACAGAGGAAGTCAAATACAGCTTAAATAAAGTATTTATTGATCAATTTTGGGTTTCAAATTAGACAGTCTTTTAGTCTAATGGAAGGTAATAGACTTTTTAACATTTTTTTCTACATTTTAGAACCTTTTTTTTAAAAAAAATCAAGATAAAATTTAGCAGTCTGAGCAGTTTTTTGCCAAAGCCAAGTCTAGACCTGGCATAGTATATAAATGATATGAGGACAGTTTATTGTGACTCAGAAAGGAAACAAACGTGTGAGCAGTGACAGGAACATAAATATAGAGAATAAAAGACTTGTTAAGATATTGAGAGAGGGCAGACAACAGAAACAAGAAGAACTACAATCCTGCAGCCTGTGGAATGAAAACCGCATTCACAGAAAGATAGACAAAATGAAAAGGCAGAGGCCTTTGTACCAGATGAAGGAACAAGATAAACCCCAAGAGAAACAATTAAATGAAGTGGAGATAAGCAACCTGTCATAAAAAGAATTCAGAATAATGATAGTGAAGATGATACAGGACCATGGAAAAAGAATGGAGGCAAAGCTTGAGAAGATGCAAGAAACGTTTAACAAAGACCTGAAGAATCAAAGAACAAACACCTAGAAGAATTAAAGAACAAACAAACAGAGATGAACAATACAGTAACTGAAATAAAAAATACACTAGAAGGAAGCAATAGCAGAATAATTGAGGCAGAAGAACGGATAAGTGCCCTGGAAGACAGAATGGTGGAATTCACTGCTGTGGAGCAGAATAAAGAAAAATGAATGAAAAGAAATGAAGACAGCCTAAGAGACCTCTGGGACAACATTAAACACAACAACATTAGCAATATACGGTTCCCAGAAGGAGAAGAGAGAGGGAAAGGACCTGAGAAGATATTTGAAGAGATTATAGTCAAAAACTTCCCTAACATGAGAAAGGAAATAGCCACCCAAGTCCAGGAAGCACAGAGAGTCCCAGGGATGATAAACCCAAGGGGAAACAGGCCGAGACACAGAGTTATCAAACTGACAAAAATTAAAGACAAAGAAAAATTATTAAAAGCAACAAAGGAAAAATGACAAAGAACATACAAAGGAACTTCCATAAGGATAACAGCTGATTTCTCAGCAGAAACTCTACAAGCCAGAAGGGAGTGGTACGATATATTTAAAGTGATGAAAGGGAAGAACCTACAACCAAGATGACTCTACCAGGCAAGGATCTCATCCAGATTCGACAGAGAACTCAAAAGCTTCACAGACAAGCAAAAGCTAAGAGAATTCAGCACCACCAAACGAGCTCTACAGCAAAAGCTAAAGGAACTTATCTAAGTGGGAAACACAGGAGAAGAAAAGGACTTACAAAACAAACCCAAAACAATTAAGAAAATGGTAATAGGAACATATATATTGAAAATTACCTTAAACATGAATGGATTAAATGCTCCAACCAAAAGACACAGGCTCACTGAATGGATACAAAAACAAGACCTGTATATATGCGGTCTACAAGATACCCACTTCAGACCTAGGGACACATACAGACTGAAAGTGAGAGGACGGAAAAAGATTTTCCATGCAAATGGAAATCAAAAGAAAGCTGGAGTAGCAATACTCATATAAGATAAAATGGACTTTAAAATAAAAAATGTTACAAGAGACAAGGAAAGACACTACATAATGATCAAGGGATCAATCCAAGAAGAAGATATAACAATTATAAATATATATGCATCCAACATAGGAGCATTTCAATACATTAGGCAACTGCTAACAGCTATAAAAGAGGAAACTGACAGTAACACAATAATAGTGGGGGACTTTAATACCTCATTTACACCAAAGGACAGACCATCCAAACAGAAAATTAATAAGGAAACACAAGCTTTAAATGACACAATAGACCATATAGATTTACTTGATATTTATAGGACATTCCATCCAAAAACAGCAGATTACACTTTCTTCTCAAATGCACATGGAACATTCTCCAGGATAGTTTACATCTTGGATCACAAATCAAGCCTTAGTAAATTTAAGAAAACTGAAATCATGTCAATCATCTTTTCTGACCACAATGCTATAAGATTAGAAATAAATTACATGGAAAAAACTTAAAAAACACAAACACATGGAGACCAAACAATACATTACTAAATAACCAAGAGATCACTGAAGAAATCAAAGAGGAAATCAAAAAATACCTAGAGGCAAATGACAATGAAAACACAACGATCCAAAACCTATGGGATGCAGCAAAAGCAGTTCTAAGAGGGAAGTTTATAGCAATACAATCCTACCTCAAGAAACAAGAAAAATGTCAAATAAACAACCTAACCCTACACCTAAAGGAACTAGAGAAAGAAGAACAAACAAAACCCAAAGTTAGTAGAAGGAAAGAAATCATAAAGATCAGAGCAGAAATAAATGAATAGAAATAAAGAAAACAATAGCAAAGATTAATAAAACTAAAAGCTGGTTCTTTGAGAAGATAAACAAAATTGATAAACCTTTAGCCAGACTCATCAAGAAAAAGAGGGAGAGGATTCCAATCAATAAAATTAGAAATGGAAAAGGAGAAGTTACAACGGACATTGCAGAAATACAAAGCATCATAAGAGACTACTACAAGCAAATCTATGCCAATAAAATGGACAACCTGGAAGAAACGGACAAATTCTTAGAAAGGTATAACCTTCCAAGACTAAACCAGAAAGAAATAGAAAATATGAACAGACCAATCACAAGTAATGAAATTGAAACTGTGATTAAAAATCTTACAACAAATAAAAGCCCAGGACCAGAGAGCTTCACAGGTGAATTCTATCAAACATTTAGAGAAGAGCTAACACTCATCCTTCTCAAACTCTTCCAAAAAATTGCAGAAGAAGGAACACTCCCAAACTCATTCTATGAGGCCACCATCACCCTGATATCAGAATCAGACACAGATACTACAAAAAAAAGAAAATTAAAGATATTGAGTAGGGATCTGATAAGGGACACCTTGGGGTGGGGAAAAATAAAATAATTGCAAGACAGGGGAAAGAGAAAATTGAAAGAAAAGACCTGTTCTCTGAGGCACTTTATAACCACAGAAGAGGAGAAGTAGCAACTGGAAATTCATAGACATCCATAGGCAGAGGAGAGCTGAAGATGGTGCACAGGGACCTACCTGAGAGCTTGCCTGAAGCAGACATGAGCTACAGAAGCTCTTCATCACTCTTAGAGCATGTGGCCATGCTGAGGACCTGTGACCTGCAAAGGACCAAAAGTTAGAATAAGGGAGCAACAGAATCTGGGGACCTGAGGCAGTGCAAGCACCCAGTCATCATGAGTGAGTACCATCCTGATGGTCTAAAATCAGGCTGAACCTGAGCCTACAACAGTTCAGGAATGACTGTCAGGGAAGAGTTCAGTGAGGACAATGAACAGTGAGATGCTTATGGACAATGTCTTCCACTGAGATTAGAAAGCTTCACTTTGAACCAAGGGATCAAACTGGAAAGTTATGGTAAGAACTTTTGAAGCAGATGTAGCCCTGATAATATGCTCAAACTTTATATTGACAGAGTAATTAAGTGAAAGGAACTATTTTCAACCAGAAGATAAACCAAATTTAATAAACAAATGCAGAGTTTTTATACATGCAGAGTCCATGCATGTATAAAAGCAGCAATAAACTGCATTTGTTGAAGTAGGATTTTCACTATCATACTAGTATCACTTCAGATAAATTTGAGAGGAAGCTACTGCAGTCAAGAAATTTCCAGGAATATTTTTGAAAAATCAGTATGACTTATTTACCAAAACTAAGCTAGGTAAACTGGCATGTGTGTTTTTCAAATATTGGCATCCACTTCTAAGGCTAAAACAGCTTGTAGCCAAGGACTGAGTGCAAATGGTTCAAGATATGCTACATAAAATTATGCCAAATTAGATAATAAATGCCTTCTATAAAAACAAAATTACTAGGCGTGAGTGGCAGCAGGTGTGAGGGTTGTGCCGCTGAGATGCTGGAGCTCCTGGAAGAACCCCCACCCTGAGGAAATGGAAGTTGGAGACTGAGTTGGTCTCCACATTGTGACACTACTGGTGGGGGAGCAGGGCAGAGACGAGTGGCTGACAGGGTATTGGTGCTCCAGCCAGGTGTTGGACCTGAGCCTCTGAGGTGAGAGAGCCGAGTCCAGGACATTGGACTGCCAGGGACCTCCCAGCCCCATGTAATATCAAACAGCGAGAGCTCTCCCAGAGATCTCCACCTCAATACAAAGACCCACCTCCACTCAATGGCCAGCAAGCTCCAGTGCTGGATGCCCCATGCAAAACAGCTAGCAAGACAGGAACACAAACCCACTCATTAGCAGAGAGGCTGCCTAAAGTCATATCAAGTTCACAGACACTCCAAAATACACCACCGGATGCAGCCTTGCCCAACAGAAGGACAAGATACAGCCCCACCCACCAGAGCACAGACACCATTCTCCTCCACCAGGAAGCCTACACAAGCCACTGAACCAATCTCACCCACTGGGGACAGACACCAAAAACAATGGAAACTATGAACCTGCAGCCTGCAAAAAGGAGACCCCAAACACAGTAAGTTAAACAAAATGAGAAGACAGAGAAAAATGCATCAGATGAAGGAGCAATGTAAAAACCCACCAGACCAAACAAATGAAGAGGAAATAGGCAGTCTACCTGAAAATGAATTCAGGGTAATGATAGTAAAGATGATCCAAAATCTTGGAAATAGAATGGAGAAAATAGAAGAAACGTTTAACAAGAACCTAAAAGAACTAAAGAGCAAAAAATAGTGATGAACAACACAATAAATGAAATTTAAAAGGAATCAATAGCAGAATAACTGAGGCAGGCAGAAGAATGGATAAGTGACCTGGAAGATAAAATAGTGGAAATAACTGCCGCAGAACAGAATAAAGATAAAAGAATGAAAAGAATTGAGGACAGTCTCAGAGACCTCTGGGACAACATTAAAAACACCAACATTTGAATTATAGGGGTCCCAGAAGAAAAAGAGAAAAAGAAATGGTCTGAGAAAATATTTGCAGACATTGTACTTGAAAACTTCCTTAACATGGGAAAAGATATACTCAATCAAGCCCAGGAAGCACAGAGAATCCCATACAGGATAAATACAAGGAGAAACACACCAAGACACATATTAATCAAATTATCAAAAATTAAATACAAAGAAAAAATATTAAAAGCAGCAAGGGAAAAGCAACAAATTACATACAAGGGAATACCCATAAGGTTAACAGCTCATCTTTCAGCAGAAACTCTGCAAGCCAGAAGGGAGTGGTAGGACATACTTAAAGTGATGAAAGGGAGAAATCTACAACCAAGATTACTCTACCCATCAAGTATGTCATTCAGATTACATGGAGAAATTAAAACCTTTACAGACAAGCAAAATTTAAGAGAATTCAGCACCACCAAACTAGCTCTATAACAAATGCTAAAGGAACTTCTCTAGGCAAGAAACACAAGAGAAGGAAAAGACCTACAAAAACAAACCCACAACATTAAGAAAATGGTAATAGGAACATACATACAGATAATTACCTTAAATGTAAATTGATTAAATGCTCCAACCAAAACACACAGACCTGCTGAATGGATACAAACAAAAAGACCCATATATATGCTGTCTACAAGAGACCCACTTCAGACCTAGGGACACATACAGACTAACAGTGAGGGAATGGAAAAAGATATTCCATGCAAATGGAAATCAAAAGAAAGCTGGAGTAGCAATTCTCATATCAGACAAAATAGACTTTAAAATAAAGACTATTACAAGAGGCAAAGAAGGACACTACATAATGATCAAGGGATCAATCCAAGAAGAAGATGTAATATTGTAAATATCTATGCACCCAACATAGGAGCACCTCAATACAAATGCTAGCAAATGCTAACAGCCATACAAGGGGAAATCGACAGTAACACAATAATATTAGGGGACTTTAACACCCCACTTTCACCAATGAACACATTATCCAAAATGAAAATAAATAAGGAAACACAAGCTTTAAATGACACATTAGACAAGACAGACATAATTGATAATTATAGGACATTCCATCCCAAAACAACACAATACGCTTTCTTCTCAAGTGCTCATGGAACATTCTCCAGGATAGATCATATCTTGGGTCACAAATCAAGCCTTGTAAATTTGAGAAAATTGAAATCTCATCAAGTATTTTTTCTGACCACAACGCTATGAGACTAATTATCAGTTACATGAAAAGAATGTAAAAAATACAAACACATGGAGGCTAAGCCATATGCTACTAAATAACCAAGAGATCACTGAAGAAATCAAAGAGGAAATCAAAAAATACCTAGAAACAAATGACAATGAAAACACAATGACCCAAAACCTATGAAATGCAGCAAAAGCAGTTTAAAGAGGGAAGTTTATAGAAATACAATCTTACCTCAAGAAACAAGAAAAATGTCAAATAACAACCTAACCTTACACTTAAAGCAATTAGAGAAAGAAGAAGAAGAAGAACAAAAAAAAAAAAAAAAAAAAACTCCAATGTTAGCAGAAGGAAAGAAATCATAAGGAACAGATCAGGAATAAATGAAAAAGAAATGAAGGAAATTATAACAATGATCAAAAAAACTAAAAGCTGGTTCTTTGAGAAAATAAACAAAACTGATAAACCATTAGCCAGACTCATGAAGCAAATAGTGAGAAGACTCAAATCAACAGAATTAGAAATGAAAAAGGAGAAGTAAAAACTGACACTGCAGAAATACAAAGGATCATGAGAGATTACTACAAGCAGGTCTATGCCCATAAAATGGACAAACTGGGAGAAATGGACACATTCTTAGAAAAGCACAACCTTCCAAGACTGAACCAGGAAGAAAAAGAAAATATGAACAGACCAATCACAAGCACTGAAATTGAAACTGTGATTAAAAATCTTCCAAAAAACAAAAGCCCAGGACCAAATGGCTTCACAGGTGAATTCTATCAAGCATTTAGAGAAGAGCTAACACCTATCCTTCTCAAACTCTTCCAAAATATAGCAGAGGGAGGAACACTCTTAAACTCATTCTACGAGGTCTCCATCACTCTGATACTAAAACCAAACAAAGATGTCACAAAAAAGGAAAACTACAGACCAATATCACTGATGAAAATAGATGCAAAAATCCTCAACAAAATAATAGCAAACAGAACCAAACAGCACATTAAAAGGATCATACACCATGATCAAGTAGGGTTTATCCCAGGAATGCAAGGATTCTTCAATATATGCAAATCAATCAATGTGATAGACCATATTAACAAACTGAAGGTTGAAAACCATATGATAATCTCAATAGATGCAGAAAAAGCTTTTGACAAAATTCAACTCCCATTTATGATAAAAACTCTCCAGAAAGTAGGCACAGAGGGAACCTACCTCAACATAATAAAGGCCATATATGACAAACCCACAGCCAACATCGTTCTCAATGGTGAAAAACTGAAACCATTTCCTCTAAGATCAGGAATAAGACAAGTTTGCCCACTCTCACCACTATTATTCAACATAATTTTGGAAGTTTTAGCCATGGCAATCAGAGAATAAAAAGAAATAAAAGGAATCCAAATTGGAAAAGAAGAAGTAAAACTGTCACTGTTTGCCAATGACATGATACTATACATAGAGAATCCTAAAGATGCTACCACAAAACTACTAGAGCTAATCAATGAATCTGGTAAAGTAGCAGCATACAAAATTAATGCACAGAAATCTCTTGCATTCCTATACACTAATGACAAAAATTATGAAAGAGAAATTAAGGAAACACTCCCATTTACCATTGCAACACGAAGAATAAAATACCTAGGAATAAACCTACCTAAGGAGACAAAAGACCTGTATGCAGAAAACTATAAGACACTGATGAAGAAATTAAAGATGATACAAACAGATGGAGAGATTTGCCATGTTCTGGACTGGAAGAATACACATTGTGAAAATGACTCTACTACACAAAGTAATCTACAGATTCAATACAATCCCTGTCAAACTACCACTGACATTTTTCACAGAGCTAGAACAAAAATTTCACAATTTGCATGGAAACACAAAAGACCCCGAATAGTCAAATCAATCTTGAGAAAGAAAAATGGAGCTGGAGGAATCAGGATCCCTTACCTCGAACTATACTACAAAGCTATAGTAATCAAGACACTATGGTACTGGCACAAAAACAGAAATATAGGTCAATGGAACAGGATAGAAAGCCCAAGGATAAACCCACGCACATATGGTAACATCTTATCTTTGATAAAGGAAGCAAGAATATACAATGGAGAAAAGACAGCCTCTTCAATAAGTGGTGCTGGGAGAACTGGACAGCTACATGTAAAAGAATGAAATTAGAACACTGCCTAACACCTTACACAAAAATCAACTCCAAATTCATTAAAGACCTAAATGTAAGGCCAGACACTATAAAACTCTTAGAGGAAAACATAGGCAGAACACTCTATGACATAAATCACAGCAAGATCCTTTTTTGACCCACCTGCTAGAGAAATGGAAATAAAAACAAAAATTAACATGTGGGGCCTAATGAAACTTCAAAGCTTTTGCACAGCAAAGGAAACCATCAACAAGTCGAAAAGGTAATCCTCAGAATGAGAGAAAATATTTGCAAACAAAGCAGCTGACAAAGGATTAATCTCGAAAATATACAAGCAGCTCATGTAACTCAATATCAAATAAACAAACAACCCAATCCAAAAATGGGCAGAAGACCTAAATAGACATTTCTCCAAAGAATATTTACAGATTGCCAACAAACACATGAAAGGATGCTCAACATCACTAATCATTAGAGAAATGCAAATCAAAACCACAGTGAGGTATCACAAATGCTGGAGAGGGTTCGGAGAAAAGGGAATCCTCTTGCACTGTTGGTGGGAATGTAAATTAATACAGCCACTATAGAGAACAGATGGACGTTCCTTAAAAAATTAAAAATAGAACTATCATATGACCCAGCAATCCCACTACTGGGCATATACCCTGAGAAAATCATAATTCAAAAAGAGATATGTACCACAATGTTTATTGCAGCACTATTTCAATAACCAGGATATGGAGGCAACCTAGGTGTCCATCGACAGATGAATGGATAAAGAAGATGTGGCACATATATACAATGGAATATTACTCAGCCATAAAATGAAACGAAATTGAGTTATTTGTAGTGAGGTGGATGGACCTAGAGTCTGTCATACAAAGTGAAGCAAGTCAGAAAGAGAAAAATAAATACTGTATGCTAACAAATATACATGGAATCTAAAAAAAAAATTGTTCTGATGAACCTAGGGCAGGACACAAATAAAGACGCAGATGTAGAGAATGGACTTGAGGACATGGGGAAGGGGAAGGGTAAGCTGGGACGAAGTGAGAGAGTAGCATGGACTTATATACACTACCAAATGTAAAATAGATAGCTAGTGGGAAGCAGCTGCATAGCACAGGGAGATCAGCTTTGTGCTCTGTGACCATCTAGAGGTGTGGGATAGGGAGGGTGTGAAGGAGGCACAAGAGGGAGGGGATATGGGGTTATATGTATACATATAGCTGATTCACTTTGTTATACAGCAGAAACTAATATTGTAAAGCAATTATATTCCAATAACAATGTTAAAAAAATAAAATTAAAAAAATAAAAATAATTTATTTTAAAAAACAAACAAAAACTTGCTCACTAATGTTGAAAGCTTGTGAATTCTAGAATTCTTCAGGCAATTCTTCTTTGGCCATTCTCTCTGGCCTGAGTTTAAAATGTTAAGTGATTATCACAAAAATGGGGCTAAGGATGCATTAAAAAAAGTGAGTTTGGATTATTTTGGATTTTCAATGGCAGACAACAAAGAGCTTTTATATGCTATATTATCTTTCTAGATGTGTATACAAGTTAAAAGGATGAAGCACTAAAGAACAGACTCGGGCAAAACATGCATAATTATATAATTAAGATTGTAGCCTTATCCTACAAACAAAAGCTTCCAAACAGCACACATTTTTAAAATGCAACCATAAATCTATTTAAAGGGCTTCTTCATTTAGGCCTGCAAACACAGCATTGTCTTTGTCAATTTGCCTGTAGTCTGTTCTGGTAGGTGACATTGTTCTTGAGCACTAATCAATTGATGTCTCCGTGCCATCTGGCATTCTGTTGCTAAGCACAGCAGCAACACTCTAAGGTGAAGTGTGAGTGGCAAGAAGCAGGGTTTGTGCTCATCACGATGTCACAGCCCAGACTACACAGTCAATAAATCCTTCGTATGCCAGGCTTATCCTAGTGGTGAAGAAATGCCTTGGCAATGCATCGAAGAAAACAGGATGAATAGTAATTACTCCAATAAAACTTTGAAGATCTTGCTTTGTTTATAGAGGGACCTCATAAGAAAGGATACCATTCTTTACTTGGATGGAATATATATGTCATTACCAGCTATGTCATTACATAAAACGATGTACTGAAAACTCTGGATTAATATTTGTCCTTTATTACTTAGGTATATGTACAACGTTTCTCATGGACCCATTTTCGTCAGTCAGTATGGGCCTCCATACTTTGTCTTTAAATTTCTGAGCATAATGGCAGCACTATTAATAATCATGCAGAGAAAACAAGCATATACCAGGAGTGTTCCAGACAAAGGAAGTACAGGTCTGCAATTTGAGAAAGCTGAGTCCCATTAAATATTGTAAAATTTAAGTAAAAACTTAAGTTCCTATCAAAATGTTCTCAAAATACTGCTAACAGTTTGCTTTCAAAATATCCTAAATAATTGGCTGTTGTTAACCTTGGGTGTGGTGAAATTTAACACAAATCTTCCTTGATGCAAGAATAGTAAGGTGTTGATTTCAATTATAATCACTAATGCATATGAACTATAATCATGGTGTACCTATACATCCCAGGAAGTGTCTTTGTCATTGTATTTCATGACTACCACAATCAGCATAACCCACCTTAGGAATGTGTGTGACTAGTTCAAGAACATCTTCCTGAATTTGATATTTCAGACCTTCTATTGCGTTCCTTAGACAAAAGAGACATGTCTAACTTTCATATAAATTGCTTCATTGGGTGTATCCAGGTGGAATAGAACTGGTTCAGAAAATACCATGGGGAAAGATATTGGCAAATCCCTGTAGTAGGTAACCACCGATAATAGATGAATGACTTCAAAAAATATCCCCAATGATAAGAAATATTTTTTTCTTTTTTTAAAAAAAAGTGTAGGGACTTCCCTGATGGTGCAGTGGTTAAGAATCCGCCTGCCAATGCAGGGAACACAGGTCCGATCTCTGGTCCGGGAAGATCCCACATGCCGCGGAGTAACTAAGCCCGTGCGCCACAGCTACTGAGCCCACGCGCTGCAACTACTGAAGCCTGCGCACCTAGAGCCTGTGCTCCACAAGCGGAGAAGCCACTGCAATGAGAAGCCCGTGCACCGCAACGAAGAGTAGCCGTGGCTCACCGCAACTAGAGAAAGCCCGCATGCAGCAACGAAGACCCAACGCAACCAAAAATAAATACATAAAATAAATTTATTAACAAAAAAATGTACTTCCTGTGTCTAACAATGAAACTCTTAGAGGAATAGGCACACTGTATTAATAAAATAGTATTTGAGAAAAACAATCTACATGTTTTATACATTTATTTATACATTCAAACAACTACCAAATTTTTATAATCTACTATGTACCAAGCAACTTGCAAGGTGCTGTCAATACAAAGATATACATATGATTGTCCATTTTATAAACAAATATAGGAGGGTGACACGAGAAAATTAGCACTTAAAGAACTACAGTAAGGTATTTACTCGAAAAGCACCCTCTCTCTTTTTTCTCGGACCATTTACCCTGGCCTATTCAGTTGAATTTAACTGAAGTAATCAGAGTATAACATTCACTTAAAAAGGACTATTTGAGGGATGCAGATCAAAAGAAGGAGAAATAGAAATAGGACTAAACATCCATCCTTTTATTTTCACATTTTTGCTTCAAAAGTAATGTATTCTTGGGATATGGCCATCCTTGTTTAAGATTGTTGTGACTGGGGCTTCCCTGGTGGCGCAGTCGTTGAGAATCTGCCTGCTAATGCAGGGGACACGGGTTCGAGCCCTGGTCTGGGAAGATCCCACATGCCGCAGAGCAACTAGGCCCGTGAGCCACAATTACTGAGCCTGCGGGTCTGGAGCCTGTGCTCCGCATCAAGAGAGGCCGCGATAGTGAGAGGCCCACGCAGCGCGATGAAGAGTGGCCCCCGCTTGCCACAACTAGAGAAAGCCCTCGCACAGAAACGAAGACCCAACACAGCCATAAATAAATAAATAAATAAATAAAAATTAAAAAAAAAAAAAAAAAGATTGTTGTGACTGCCCTTAAATGTACTTATGTTTGCTTTTATACTTTGATGTTGATGCTTTTGAAAATCCTCCAATGATAGGCTATGGTAACAGACCTAGGGGCATTTCTTACTTCTCTAAGACCAGGTAAGAAGAACCGGAGCCGGATCACGGTTGGTGATACAATTTTATTGTGCTTTGGGAAACAGAGAATGATTAGCAATAGAAATCAAAATATTTTCTGGTTAGTTATATTTATAAACTATACAATAGAGCTATGCAATAACATTATAATTTATCACATGCTTTTCCACACATTACTTCATGTGATTTTTTTCCCCAAACTTAATGAAATACACAAGACAAAAATACATATTCTCTCTTGGAGGATCCTAATGTCTTTTCTGTGTCCACCTATATGGCTTACATAAGCTTATGCATCCATAATTTTAAGAATTACTGGATAAAAATAATTTAGATATGTATATCTATTTGTAGAAGAATAATTTGTAAGGTCTACGAATAGGTTGTGCTTTCAAGTCACATTTCTTGGCATTTGTAGCACTTATCTACTTATGTCATGTTGATCTTTTAAACAGAGCCAGAAATCTGACATCAGAATGATTATACAGAGAACTGAAGTGCCATCTGATGGGTTTAAGGAGGAAATCAAAGGTAGAATCATGACTTGGAGGCAGCAAATTATTTTGATATAAGTTTTCTCCTGGCCAGCAAAACAAACCTCTCCATACTTAGGAATATACTCCGAATAAAATTCCTTTGTATGATAAAATCATTCTGTGAATATGATCACCAAATATGAACAGACTCAAAAACAATATTAAGATACAGATTATACTGACATGGCAAGATTAATTATTAGTTGCCTGATTATATTTAGTAACTGCAGTAATGCACTGGCAATCCAGTGCTTAGTTAATTAGTCAGAATATTTGGCATTACATTCGTAATCCAGTTGCAAAACAGAGGTGAATGCCAGCAGTTCAGAGTTTCTGCCTTGTGGCTTTTGACACTATTTCTCCCTACTCTCCCTAAAGACAAGATTTGAATTTTGGCATTTGCAACGTCATCCTAGAGTAATAAAGTTTCAAAGAAAAAGCAGAAAGAGAGGTATCTGGAAATATTGCAAAGGGGATACAGGGAAAGAAGACATAGAACAGAAGATCGTCAGGAAAAAAAAAAAAACTGAGATGAGATTACCTTGGGAATGAAGGCAAGACCATTCTGGGGAAGGTGCCACCTGTTGCTCTTTTTCAACTCTTGTCTCAGAGGTCGTGGATGACTCCAAAATGTGCTCTTAGAATGATCAAAATTGTTTAATAAAAGGCTTATTATTATTATTATTATTTTTTTTTTAAAGAGCTCCTGACTTATTTATTTACTTACTTACTTTATTTTTTTGGCTGTGTTGGGTCTTCGTTTGTATGCGAGAGCTTTCTCTAGTTGTGGCAAGCGGGGGCCACTCTTCATTGCGTTGCGCGGGCCTCTCACTATCGCGGCCTCTCTTGTTGCGGAGCACAGGCTCCAGATGCGCAGGCTCAGTAGTTGTGGCTCACGGGCCTAGCTGCTCGGCGGCATGTGGGATCTTCCCAGACCAGGGCTCGAACCCGTGTCCCCTGCATTGGCAGGCAGATTCTCAACCACTGTGCCATCACGGAAGCGCCAAAAGCTTATTTTTTAACTTAAATATGTTACATGCAAATTAGGAAGTTTTTCAAATTATAGAAATAGAGAAAGAACACACAATGTTACACTTTCCCACCTAACAAATACCGTAGCATAACTATTTTATTTTATATACTATATATATCTGTCTTTCTTCCTGTCTAAGTCCCAGCTAGCATAATCTTGCAGCCAGTGTCTCTCTAATTCTACACACACACGCACACACACACACACACACACACATTTGCTCCAGAACCATTAAAAAACAATGTTAGTCTCTATTAACAAGTTTGAGGATTCTCAGGAGGGATTTACACCTCACCACAAATATCTACCTTCCTCAAAGTCTTTCCTATGCGTGTAACTCCACATTTCTACTCTTTAGGGTGGCTCTCCAACTCACTCCCTTTCCTTTATCTTGAGTCTGCCTCTCATCTTATTTACCTCACCTCAACCTAAAATCTCTTTGCTCCAGCTTCTTCAAACTGCAACTTGTCTTTTTTTTTTTTTTTTATTGTCCTTAACTTGTTTTGCCATGAAGTGTATATCATTTCAGTATTATCAAATGGGGGGCTTTGCCGCTTCCCAATACTCTGAAACAATTAACACAAGATAAAATCTCGTTAGATCACCTGGAAATGAAGTGCAGAGTGAAAATTTTGACTGTTATTTATTTAAATTTGACTTTCTATTTTGATATATATAAATGATGATGATAGGAACAGTATGTTAGCATTACAGAAAATTGGAAAATAGAGATGAAACATTTAGAAATAGTCTATACACTCACTATGTAGTAATAACCACCATTAATATTCTAATGCATACCCTTCCAAATCTTTCTCTGTGTATGTACGTGTGCACACACACCACAATGGAATCACGTTTTTCATAGTGTCCTGCTACGTACTTCTTTTAATCATGAATTTTCACCACAGTTATTCTCATCTAATCTAATAGCCAGAAATTATTCAGATTTCCAAACTGACCCCCAAATATCCTTTCTGATATACAAACTCATTCCTAATCTGTACCATGCACTGAATCTGATCATGTCCCTTACCTCTTGCCCAGTCTTGTATAGAAACTTTCTTCACTGTTTTGTTAAAATGACCAGGCCAGAATGGCCCACTTTCAGGAGTTGTCTGATTACTTTATTGTGATATAATTTATTTTGTTCATTGATTTTCTCTATTTCACATAAAGTGTAAGTCAAATCTTAAAGTTTGCTGATAAAAAATGTAATTCAATTTAAAACATTTCAGATGGATAGGTCCTGTTGTATGCCTAATATTCCATAGACCTCACCATACCTGATACAAATGTGACCCTCTGCTTAAGTTATGAAATTCTGAATGTAATATGTGTGATTTCTGAGGAATGTCAAATATCTAGTTCTCCATCAATCATACACTTAATGATTTTAATACCAGTTGTTCATTCTTGCCCAACCCAATTTTCATTTGTTAAATTTTTTCATTTTTAAATTTTTAAAAATTTGTTAAATTTTAAATTTGTTAAATTTTTCTTAAATTTTCATTTCTAACATATTATTCCTTCTACATATATTAGTTGTCCTTCTTCTCTAAATTAGACTTATCCCTCAGTAACAGGGCTGTTAAGTTTTGTAGTCTATTTATCAGATTGCTGATTAAATTCACTTATATCTACAACAGGTGGATTTCCATAGATCTTAAAGGAGTGTTTAGGGATACAGGAACATGATGCCTGCAAATAACACTGAAATAACTCAGAAAAATTAATAGTCACATATATGTACATACCTATATTATCATACACATTTTCATGAAGAAAGAGAACATGATATTAAAAATGGGTCAAAATATTAACATGTGGTGAATCTGGGTAAATGAGAGTTCTTTACAGTGTTTTGAAAGTTTTCCATAATTAGAAATTATATCTAAATTAAAATGTTATATTTCAGGAAACTGATAAACACATGAAAATATGGTTGATCACAATAATAGCAAATGAATTAAACATAAAGTCATATTTTATCAAGCAAAATGGAAAAATAGGAAAATATATGATAGTCAACTGTCTTTTGAACCTAAAGGAGACACATTAGATTGCCAGTGAGAATACAAATTGATAATATTTTGTGGAAGTAGTTGGTGGTATGTGTCTTAGCCATAAAAGTGTACATAACTTTTGAACAATTCTGATTTAATTATTCCATAAAAAATCAGAAATGTGTAAAAATATCTACAATTGTTACATCCATTTTTGTATTACTATTTCCATGATCAGTTTAAAGCAATCTACCTTTACAACAAAAAAAAAAGAGTTAGATAAATTATAGTACATCCATAAAAATGATCAATATACAGGCAATGAAATTAAGTTGAAGAAAAATATTTGATAGCATTAGTTATATGAAAGTAGACTACAAAATATTATATTTGATGCATTTCCAAATTAGCTAAAGTAGAGGGCAAAATTGCACATGAGTAAATAGCAGAAAAAAGATAAACCATAAACATGACATGATAACGATTTCCTGATGAGCCAATCCCCAGGACTCTGCCTCTCAGTGTGGCCTGTGAACTTCCCAAATCAGTCTCACATAGGAGGTTAGTTTAAATATCCCACTCCAGGATTTTTAAAGAGCACCAAGATTGATTTGGTGGCATGCTAATGTAGAATTTTTTTCTGAGAGTAGAACTCCAAGATTAATCAAGTGCTTGGTAAGAGTAAATTTAAGCTTATTCAATAAATTAGATTTTAAACAAAGAAGGGCTCTTCTTCTCTGTCTCTTTTTTCATGTTTAAAAAATGAGTTTCTCCTTCTTTCTTTGCTCAAGCCCTGAATAATTTAGTTTCAGAGTTTATTTCCTTACTTTGATTCTTTTGTCTTTGCACCTTCCATGAAATTGGGCTTGGTACTATATTTCCTCAGAAGCTGTAGCTTGTTATTGATTTTAATTATCTTCTTAGAGTCTAGTGATCTAGACTGTAACCAAATTGTTTGGGCTTATAAACCTCTTTCCAGAACTTTTTACACAAAATACCTATATCCTGGTCTAAATAACACAGGGCTACTTCAGACTCCCTGTCATTCACTCTCCCTTAACTCCAAGAGATCTTTGTTTTATCATTTACTGATGCTTCTGCCTGCAGGCACTTCCAATATTAGGTGTTGCCGTACTCTTAAAGAATTCTTTTTGCTTGCAGGGCTGGGCACTTTTAAAATTTGTCAAGAAATCTACCTTTAAATACCTCACCTGCCACATCCAGGTATGAATGTCTAGTCTCTTGGCTCCAGAGACTTGTTCAGATTTATTGCTATTAAGAACATTTTCCCTTTTGCCAGAACTGTTGGAAACCTCTTCTTATTCCACAGTCTATTGAGAACCTCATAAAATTGCAAAAACAAACAAACAAAAAATCCACATTCTACTAGTCAAGTTCAGTTATTCCACTTCTGGGAAAATAAATTAAGAAAACAAGTGAAAGTTGCAAAAATGCCAATTGCAAGTGTTTACATTTAAAAAATTAGAAAATACTTTTATTACCTGTATGATTCTTGGTAAGTTACTAAAACACTTTGTGGATAAATTTCCTCAACCATAAAATAGGGATAATAATGGTACTTACTTAAAAGATGGTTTTGAGTTTTAAAAGAGTTAATGTATTCAAAGGCTTAGAACAGTGTTTACAAATAGTAGTGTATGCAAATTATTATTATCATCATATAAGTAACAAACGGTGCAACAAATTATGGTGTAATTGCAGGATTTGAGAATAAGACCAACCACGTGCCAGCACAGAGAACAGTGCAGTGGAGCTGTGTTGGAGAGAAGAATTTTGACGTTTGGATTAAAAAAAATCACATATTAAACCAATGAACTCTCTTTCACATGGGCCACCAGAATGACTACATTTTAAACAGAAACGCCATCACGTTACTATCCATTGCATGATTGTCAGTGTACCACCTTTGAAAAAATATTTTTCTCCTTTTAGATAGACCATATGCTCTGTAACTTTTGTGTTGCTAGGTTGTCATTACATAAACTATATTCTAAATACAATATAAATCATTGTGATTGTGAAATTCATTGTCTAATAAATACCTCCTAAGCAGAAATTTTCCCAGAAAAGATAATTTTAAAAGACCAAAGTGGTCATTATCTTGGAAACAGTTGACATGGAACGACATCAGACAAATCTAGGTTAAAATTCTGATTCCAACCCTTACTAGTGGTAGGATGTATATAGCCAAGTTTCTGATCTTTAAAAGCCTTAGTGTCCTCATCTGAAAATGTGATTAATAATATTTAATTCATACACTGGAATTCATATTAATTCATATATTAATTCATATATTTTGTTGGAGTAAAATAAAATAATTTATGTAAACTGTCAATTACAATGACTGGCACAGAATAGTGTTAATAACAAATGACAGTTCTTACCTTTGCATGTTTGAAATTTTAAACACCATATTTTAAAAATAAAAAATGGGCTTATCCACAATTACATGCCTACTGGTTAGTCCATAGTAAGCCCCAAAATGAGAGATTTAAAAGTGAAAGTGATCATTTGAGGGAGATAAAGAATATAACTGCATTGAGAAGTCAGGCATTAAGCAGTTTATAAGAAGTTTTTTTTTTGTATTTTGTCTTCTCATTTTCCAAAATATCTAAGTCAAAGAAGATAAGGTTGAAAGACATAAATACAGCCTTTCAGCTGACAAATGTGTTTTTCTATAAAGTTTAGTGCTGATTGTTCATTGTATTTTATTTTCCTTGTCTCAACCAGAAAGTCTGTGGCTTCTCATTACACTTGACTGCTTGCAGGGTCGCCGATTAGGAAATTACCAAAGCTGAGATCTGTATGACTTAAATGAGTGTTGGGGTGTGGGAGCTGGAAGGACATACGTATCAGAGACATTCATTCATTCATATAACTAGCCTTTTTTTTTTTTTTTCGTGTATATAGCTAGTCTTTTGATTTTCATAGCTTTATCTACAGAGTATTAGTTTCCTATTTAATCTTTTACACTCCTTTATAGCTCCATGATTGCCACGGATTGAAGGTACAAAGATTTCAATAACAGCATTTCTTTAAAGCAACATGTATATCTTTAAATCAAAACAAGCATAAGAAAAATGTATATTCCTTAAAGGAGAAAAAAAAATCTTAAAAGTTCTGGTAGTGTTTAAGAAAACAAACAAAAATAACCTGTGTATTTGCTGTTCAATTTCAGCGTCTGTTAATGAAGCTCTGTGTCTTTTTTTTCTTCACTGTTAGATGAGCGCCTGCAATCGTAAAGCATGACGCCGGTAATACTTCTGTAAATGAATCACTATTGCATTCATACAATTAGCCTCTGAACAGATGTCAGAAAGTAAAGATTGGCTGCCTCTAGATCAAGTTGCAGCTGCCAACTCTCGCGAGCTTTGTCAGTAACAGTTGATTGTAATGTCAGTGCAGTCCAATTTGCAGGCTGGAGCAGAAGCTGCTTACTGCATTTCCCTGAAGTATTATATGATTTCCATTCCTTGCAAACTTTATCATCTTCATTGCAGTGAGTCGGGTAAGTTGCTCTGAATTTACATCTTCCTGTTAGAGATGCAAGTTACTGTGAAGCTCAGTCTGTGGGAGGAACGTGAGCCCTTCACGTGTTTGCTGTGCCCCTTTGGTGCTCTGTGAGAGACAGTCATTGCAAATGGGACAGATGAAGTAAGGAAGCAGCCACATACATCAAATCTTCCGATTATTCAGGGAACGCAGACTGCGGCCATTTAACTGCTAAGGAAATAATGAATTTATTCAACTTTGTATAAAGGACCGTAGCACTTGTAGAATCACTGTAATATATGTTCCTAATGCACCCTCTAAGGGAAAACACTTTATGCTGTGTTTTACCCTTAAATGCACTGTTTAGTGAATTTCTCCTTAAAAGAGTAACAAAAGTGTTTTTTGACCAGTCTTACTCTCTAGTTTTTTTCTTTTTTTAAAGTGGTTTGAAATGAATAGTTATTGTCTGGCTCTACAGGGTACTTAACATTTTGTCATCTGAAACTTTAACAATATCAATTGGCAAAGAAAAAGTCTAAGTTTCTTTTCCCTAAAAGGAAAAATCTATTTCCCGATTTGATTTACAAACTTTTGCCCCATTTGCCCTGTTTGTTCTTTTTCTTTTAATATGTGTGTTTATAGCAAAATATTTTACATTTGCTATTATTTTATTATTATGGAAATAATAAGCAAATATTGACTTTCTGCTCATCCTATGATTTTGTAACTCTACCTTTATTTGACATCAGTTCTTGTTTAACCAGAGGATTAAGCACTGAGTATAAAATATATGAATGATTAAAAGTAAACTGAAATGTGAGCAAAATTATTTCATTATTTACAGTTTTTATTTGTAATTAAAAAAATTAAAGTTATCTCTTCCACATTTTTATGAAGATATTGCATGATAATAAACTCAATTAGGAGTTACTCTCACTAGGCTGTGTAATGCTTCCATAATATAAGCTATCTCATATCTATGATAAATATTACATTTCACTTATATAAATAGTTACTTTGTTTAAGGATAAGCTTGAGCTTTTAAAGAGTGACTTTTACTTTAAATGACATCTTTAGAATTCTCAGTGTATTTGAAATAACGTGACCTTTTGGAAGCAAACTAAATTTCTAATTGGATTTGCAAAGTTCTGTTTTATTCTCCTAAACCTGTTGTTGTTGTTTGTTTTTAATGTCCTGCTTCTTTAATTGTAAGAAAATATTTGGGATCTACTCCACATTTCAATTTTTAGAATATAAGCTAATAATATAATATAATATAATAATAATAATATATAAGCTAATAATAAATAAGCTAATAATATCTTAGCAAATGATATCTTAGTTACAAATTTAGTTTGTGCTTTGATTTATTTCTTGGTAACAATTAATAATATATACTTAAATTGTATGCTGTCTTCATTTTAATGCTTTCATGCCAAAATCTGCTCATTCTTATCAAAACTAAACTGTTTCAAACGTTGGAGAATTATAATTGGATAGATGTCAACCTAAGAACAGATTGAACTTTCAAAGGAGACCCAAGATATCTCTCTAATATTAAATGTTCAAATTGTTCACACAATGAAAAGTCTGTGGATGTTCTTCCTGATTGAGGACAGTTACAGATCTGTTTCTCATGCCTAATATAGTGTCTTCTATGTATACACATACTTTTAGTGCCTATTGGATATCTGAAGGGTCCCTGAAAGACAGTGGTATAGTCTATTTATAAATAGACTTCCTCAGTTCCCCACTTCACTTAGCCTACAACAATGCAAGCTCTTTAGGTTTCGTATAAAGGCTCAGTTGTTTTAATTGAACTAAATACATTTTAGTGGCACTTGTTCTAGATCATATTTTCTAGATGGCTCTTTCCCCACCATTTTAACAGTTTATTTTTATACAGAAATATATATTCTAATAAAACTTTTTAAAAGACAGGAAAATTGCATTCAGAGAAAACTATTATCAATTTTTGCATGACCATCCTTTAAGAAGTCCTTGACTGGCCAATTATTTTGAAAATTTGGTTGATATCCAATTATGGCAAATATATGGCAAATAAATAGCTCTTTATATCAATAATTTGATTGCACCCATATCTTATAGCCTAACCTTATATATTTTAAAAATCAGTCAAGGAATTTTGACACTTTCAAAATTGAATTAAGAATGCAAAAAGAAGGAAATTATTTTTTACCTTTTTTTAATTAAAAAAAAATTTTTTATGTTTAGAATATTTTCCCAAAATTACCAGTAGATTTTGATATTCTGGAGCATTTGATAAACTTGGAACACTATAGTATTAATTGTCTTTCAGGTTTTTCTCTCTTCCCACTCCCATCCATTCTCTTTTGCAATTCCAAACAAAACCTCCGTCTTTTAATCAAATATTAAAGATTATTACAATAAGTTAATTGATCTAAATTCAGATATTTAGTTGTCCTTGGTATAAAACTTTACCCCGTTCTTTATGATAAACATGTTATGTGTTCTCAGAGTTTAAATTATTTAATGTGCCAGTAGTCAATTTGCACCAGAAAGTATAGGAGGAAATAAATGAAATTTTATTGAATATTTTAATTATTAGTAAAAACTTAGAGATATAGAGTAATAACATTTCTTAGTCTCTTGTATTTGTCTCTCTTTTGATTGTTTAATCATGTGATAGCATATATTTAAAACATAAACATCTCTTAATGGTAAAACCACAGTGCAACATGTGAGACTAGAGAATACCAGGTTATGAAAAGAACAAAATAATGCTTACTTAAATAAAGTACTGAAGCTAAATATAAAAAAAAACACTAGCCTATGCTAACAATGAGTATGTGAACATAAGCATATTTTCCTATTAAAACCTAGATTTAATAATATGGTATATAATACACTACAACAGGTACCATGAAAGTGAATTGGAATTATATTGCCATTCTTGCAATAAACACAGGCTTACAATGAGTTTTTGAATGTTACTAATTACATTATTTACAATTACAAGGTGTAAGTACTTGTATTACTAATACCAAGGTGATGACTCACAGATATCATTGTTGAAAAAGCAAGTTATTATTCATATAAATCATATTATATAACATTAAGTTCTACTCAGCACAAAATATAAATAAAAACAAACAAGAAGTAGTAGTATAAATCAAACTAAATGACATGGGGATGATAGTACAACCTTTTAGATGTTATAGCAGCCTTTCATAGCACGTGCAATGAAAATTATTATATTTATTAATTACATACAAAACCAGAATTTTGGTAGTAATTTTATATTTGCTGTGCAATAAAATTAATAAACAATAGAATGAAAGTTTGAAAAATGTCAGAAAGCAAAAATTATTAGGATTTGTTTTGTGGTTTAAAAGACAAAATAATATTTATATAAAACCAAATAAAAAATGATTGTCTTTATTAGACTCAGAATACATTGATTGAGCTAGACCAAAGGCAGGAATGAGTCCAACCAAAGAAGCTGCAATTTATTTGTTGAGATGCAGCTTAGAATAAACCAGCTTTGTATCTTAATTCCTTTTCCTTTCTAAAGCAAGTTTTTAAAAATGAAAAAAAATCTATCACAGCACTTTGCTTTCTTCCAAATGCCCTCCTCCATTTATTTAGAAGAAATGTCTTACGAATTATCAGAAGGAAGAAAAAAAAACACACAACTGTGGTGTGTGGTAGCAGTGTCTCTAAAACTCCTAACTCTCAGAAATATAAAATTTTATTAGTAAGTGTCAACTTTACAGGAAACTTTATATTATTATGACATTTTATTTACTTATTATTTTTAGAAGATAAATTGCATTTTTGTTATGATTATAATAATAGTTAAATTTTATAATAGTATATACATAGTGTTAAAATATTATATACTTCAATAATATATTTTATTGGTATTAGCACAAATTCAGTTGTATCAAAATTGAGAACATAGGGACTTCCTTGGTGGTGCAGTGGTTAAGAGTCCACCTGCCAATGCAGGGGACACAAGTTCGAGCCCTGGTCCGGGAAGATCCCACATGCCGTGGAGCAACTAAGCCCGTGCACCACAACTACTGAAGCCCACGTGCCTAGAGCCCGTGCTCCACAACAAGAGAGGCCACCGCAATGAGAGGCCCGCGCACCACAGCGCAGAGTGGCCCCCGCTCGCCGTAACTAGAGAAAGCCCGCAACAAAGACCCAATGCAGCCAAAAATAAATAAATAAATTTATTAAAAAAAAAAAAATTGAGAGCATAAAAATTAATCTCATGGTTTGATTTTTTTAAACCTTATAACAATCATTATGTATAAATATATATGTATATATATGCATAAACATATGGACATCAGTAGAATTAGATATAAATATATAGATATAGACCTAGCCATAAACATAGACAAAGATAGAGGCAGAAATAGAGGCAGAGATAGAGGTATAGATGGAGATATATCTATAAATACTAGACACTGAACAAAATAGTATACACAATGGACTAGTTTATTCAGATAGTTTAGGGGATGAAAAAATACTTGTTGATCACTAGCTGTCCTATGAGCAGTGGTGAATGAGGCTGATTAACTGTGAGGATCGTAGATCTGAGACAGTTATCACCATAGATAGTGCCTTAATCTCTGCCTTCTAAGACAATTTAATTTAAAAAGTAGAATAAAAAGACTAATACAAATTCTCAATGCTCACAGGATTAGCTTCTTGGACACATAGGTTGGACTTATTATTACTCTATCAAAACATAATAAAAATATTTTGTACATGTATGGACCTTTGCTATTGTTATGTGGATGAGAATCAGTGTTTGTATTTGACAGTTTTAATCAGATTTTCTTTTTTCTTTCAGTTATATAAAGATGTTAGTTCTTTCAAATGATATCTGCATTACATTTTTCTGTCCCTCTTTGCCACTTGGAGTTTTAGAATCTGATTTAAATTTTTTTTTATTTAAAAGAAACTCAAGTATGCATTATGAATTTTTAATGAAAATTTGATTTCCCCAAATGTTCTCTTCATATCATTAATAAATATTATTTAATAAAATGCCAAATAGTTATGATTTTATAGGTCTCAAAGATTACTTTTGCTTCCCCCACTTTTCCCAGTAATTTCTCAGTTTTAATCCTCTTATTTCACTCATCGCGTCCACTATCAAAATACAAGTAAATCTGACCATGCTAGCACATTTAACCTCCCTAGTTGCACATGCTTTAATCAATTAACAAATTAACAGACATGCGTTGAGTAATCCCTGCGTGTAAAATTTCTTCTAAGTCAGTTACTTCTCCCACATCTAACGTTATCTCCATTGACAATATAATTCAGGTAGAAAAGCCCTTCGTGGTTATTCAGTTTCAGAGGAATTGGTATATATCCAGTCTTCCCTTTCCAGTTTTTCCCGTAGGCCTTTACAGTGGTAGCATATTTGTTCGTTTTCACAATTTGTAGGAAAAATGGCAACTACTGTATTTTTTTGTTACTTCACATTCTGTGAATTGCTTGTCCAAATTCTCTTCTGACCATAGGCTACAATTATATAGAGGAAGAAACCACTAGGCAAAAAGGACCACAGAAGGGACCATGGAAAGAGAAAAAGGCAGTAATAGAAGTCTAAGGATCCTTAAAGGTTCTTAACCTACTGTCAAGAGCCAGCCAGCCATGATTAGAACTGTATATATTTCAGAGACTATATAAGCTTGTATTTCCTCTTCTAACTATGGTAGAAATTTAATCTATTATATCTATCATTAAGTAGACTACCACTTAATGCCACCTTTGGTGGTGCTGTGTATGGTAAAGAAGTATATATATATATACTAATGCCTTGGACAAATTTCCTCCTTAAAAAACTACATCTTTCTTACAGAGGTTTGAAAACGAATCTTTCCAAATTGAAATAATTTCTCCTTTTCCATTTCATTTATTTCTAAATTGAACACTGAAATATCTCCAACCATTTTCTATGTTTTTTTACGTGTCTTTATAGCAGTAACAGATTTATTAGTTTTCATAATTTATAGGATTGATAAGAACTACTAAATTTTAGTTAATTATCATCAATAAAATATAATACTAGATGCATGAGGCTGTTAAAACTTCCCGCTTATCTCTCTTGCAGAAACCAATATGCAGAGCAAGGGTACAGTCATATACATCAGATTTCTCTTGCGTTTTCTTCTGCTCTGGGTGCTCTTTGGGAAGTCACACACTGAAGAAGACGTCATAATTACCACCAAGAATGGAAAAGTCAGAGGGATGAACTTGCCAGTTCTTGGGGGCACAGTAACAGCCTTTCTTGGAATCCCCTATGCACAACCACCTCTTGGTAGACTTCGATTCAAAAAGCCACAGTCCTTGACCAAGTGGCCCAATATTTGGAATGCCACAAAATATGCAAATTCTTGCTATCAGAACACAGATCAAAGTTTCCCAGGCTTCCTTGGATCAGAGATGTGGAACCCGAACACTGACCTCAGTGAAGACTGTTTATATCTGAATGTGTGGATTCCAGCACCTAAACCAAAAAATGCTACTGTCATGGTATGGATCTATGGTGGTGGTTTTCAAACTGGGACATCGTCTTTGCATGTTTATGATGGCAAGTTTCTGGCACGGACTGAAAGAGTTATTGTGGTTTCAATGAACTATAGGGTGGGTGCCCTAGGATTCTTAGCTTTACCGGGAAATCCTGAGGCACCAGGAAACACGGGCTTATTTGATCAACAGTTGGCCCTTCAGTGGGTCCAAAAAAATATAGCAGCCTTTGGTGGAAATCCTAAGAGTGTAACTCTCTTTGGAGAAAGTGCAGGAGCAGCTTCAGTTAGCCTTCATTTACTTTCTCCTAGAAGCCACCCATTGTTTACCAGAGCCATTCTGCAAAGTGGATCCTCTAATTCCCCTTGGGTAGTGACATCTCTTTATGAAGCTAGGAACAGAACATTGACTTTAGCTAAATTTATTGGTTGCTCTAGAGAAAATGAGACTGAGATAATCAAATGTCTTCGAGATAAAGATCCCCAGGAAATTCTTCTGAATGAAGTATTTGTTGTCCCTTATGGTACGCTCTTGTCAGTAAACTTTGGTCCAACTGTGGATGGTGATTTTCTCACTGACATGCCAGACACACTACTCCAACTTGGACAGTTCAAAAAAACCCAGATCTTGGTGGGTGTTAACAAAGATGAAGGGACAGCATTTTTAGTATACGGTGCTCCTGGTTTCAGCAAAGATAACAATAGTATTATAACTAGAAAAGAATTTCAAGAAGGTTTAAAAATATTTTTTCCGGGATTGAGTGAATTTGGAAAGGAATCGATCCTTTTCCACTACATGGACTGGTTAGATGATCAGAGAGCTGAAAACTACCGTGAGGCCTTGGATGATGTTGTTGGGGATTATAATATCATATGCCCTGCCTTGGAGTTCACCAAAAAGTTCTCAGATATGGGAAACAATGCCTTTTTCTACTATTTTGAACACCGATCCTCCAAACTCCCTTGGCCAGAATGGATGGGAGTGATGCATGGTTATGAGATTGAATTTGTCTTCGGTTTACCTCTGGAAAGAAGAGTTAATTACACAAAAGCTGAGGAAGTTTTGAGTAGATCCATTATGAAACGCTGGGCAAATTTTGCAAAATATGGGTAAGTGCCAATTTTTGTAGTTGTTCTTGTTTGGCTTTGTTTTGTTTTGCTTAACTTTGCTTGGTCTCCAGTGTAGACTTCATTAAAGGTACAGAAACATTTTGAATATTTATTCTCTTCATACCTTAAGCTGGTTTTGTTTTTTATTATGTACTGCATTTCAGTTCCTTGCATCAGAGTGCTTAAAAGAAATAATCAAAGAAATTTTATGAAAAATATTTTCTGATTTCATTTCCAAAGTACTGCAAAGTACTTTAACAATTTTCACCAAAGTTTGTACGGAAATAGATGTTTACCTTGAGAACTAAAATTACTGTGACATGTTATTAAGCCTGAAAGTTTATAGTGTTCACAGGTTTAAGAGAGATTAGGAGTCTCTCTCTTTTTCTCATGCTCTTAAGCAGTAGTACATTGTTATCTGATACACAAAGAAATACATCCCTGCTCAAGAAAATCAAAGGGCAAGGTGGTGATAGGGTTGGACCTCAGATTACTCAAAATACAGAATTTGCCATTTTATCAACGTTTTTTATTCCCTAATATGTTTGTTCAGAGCTTTTAGGTAACCTGTGTTGAATGAGAGCTACAAGAGTCATCTTGTTCAGCTAAGCTGTTTTACACTTGAGTAGTCATATGGATGACATTACCTTACATAATCAGAGATGTTACAAAAGAACATATTTTCCCTCATATATTATAAATGTTGTGATAGTATGTCTTCAATAGTCAGAGGAAAATAATCTCTTTAAATATATTTTCTATTTTTTTAATATTTTGTGTGTATAAAAAATAAGATTTTTTTTTTTTTTTTACTGTTTGTAACCCCAAATTCAATTTTATACATTGGAATAATTTGTATCAATTAGAATAATAAAAGAATAGAAATTTGGGCATCTCTTTTTTTGAAAAGTGCTTACAGAAACTCACAAATCGATTGATGCATTAATCCAATTTGTTGTCCTGTGTTTTATGATTGAAAAGAATGTTGAGAATGATTTTGCTTTCTGGTTTTCTTTTCCATCCTCCATTTGGAATTCATTGTACTCCATGTTACTGTATGTATCTTTCTACAAAGTACTTGTATGATATAATTCATCTCAAAATTTTTGATACTTATTTACTGTGTATAAAGCTAAAACTCTTCCATCTGGCATTAAGAGGCTTCTATAATCTTGCTGCAACCCGTACTCCCCAACACCTTGTTGCTTGGTAGACAAGTTATCTCATGAATACCAAAGATTTCAAGCTTTACTACGCCTTAGAGCCTTGTTCTTGCTATGTGCCCTGCTTAGAACATTTACCTCTCTCCTTTTTAATGACACAAGTCCTACTATTTTGTTAAAGTTTTGACTGACTACATGTTTCATACAATGTATATTTAATTCCTAGAGTTGTAATTCCTTCAGACCTCTTTTTCATTCTCACAGAAGCCATTGACTGTCACGTGTCTAAATCCTATCTTTTATTGTATTCTGAGCCTCCTAAACTAGACTAAGACTAGCTTCTTGAAAGAGAACGTGTGGTTTTATTGGATACTCATTAAAGTACTGATATTAGTATATGTCACACTTACCAATATTTGGTTAATGATTCAGTGAAAGCAGGTAAAAGCTAGTATGGGTAAAAAAAATTTTTTTCAAGATATGTAGGCTATTATATTATCTGTTATTATATTATCTGTAGCTGTGCAATATCTTACACCTTCTCAACATCAGTCTAAATTTCTGCTTAAGAAGGATCATCTTATTTCTAGAGTTGCATTAGAATTACGTATATTTCATTCTGTTCTCTCCCTCAAGGCTCTATCCATATTAAATCATCTGAATATGTTTTTTAATTCTTTCTGGCAATTCTAGAGATTATACATAACTGAAGGGGAATATTAAGGGAACTTAAGGGAAATATCAATATTTCTTCAAATTATTGATGCCTGTAAATTTTTAAAGGACTTCATACTTTGCATGTTTAAATCATCAAGAAATTTATATTTTCTTATTTCACAATTGGGAACACTGAGAACCAGATGTGGTAAAGGTCATATTTATGGTACACAGATAGCAACAGGTCAAAGAAGAGAATATTTGACAATTAATAGAATAATAGATTGTTTAATCCTAATCTCCTTCTATGATTAGCATATTTTAATGGGAAATAAATAAAGGTTGACACTTTTTAATTATAATGATAAATTCATATAAACAAGATTGTAAACCATAAAAATTAAACTTTTTTAAGAAGTTCAGCCATAACAAGATGTCATTTCGGTCGGTGAGTTTCTTTAGAGTCCACGTTTGCACAGTTGAACAGATAATAACATGTCATATGTGTTGAGATTTGACTTGATGGCAAACATAATTTTAATCTCCTGGTGTGCACTATCTGTTTTCAAAGTATACCTATGAATATATACAGAAGTTTAGAATGATTAAACTCCATGGAAACAAAGTTGATTTAAGCGTTAGGTTTGGAAATCCACCCATATTTATTTGACCACAAACATGATGTTTGATGTTCTCATCCCAGGGAGATTCTCCCCCTTGGTTCCCCTCTACTCCCCATACCGGGGACATTTAACAATGTCTGGAGTTGGGGTGCTACTAGCAAGGTAGAGGCTGGGAGTGCTGCTAAACATCTTAAAATGCACACGACAGCCCCCCACAACAGCGAATTATTCATTCCAAAGGTCAGTAATGCCAAGACTGGGAAACTGCAGGATTTTACTTCCATATAACCCCAAAATGACACATCAAGAAAGTAAAAAAGTAGAACTGAGCGCTGTAATAATCATCCAGGAAAATGAGTTTTACAGTTCATGGTTCATAAAATGTTTTAATGAATTTTTCTCCTTAAATAATACGTTTAGTATATATTGTATTTCTCATTAGGATTAAGTTCAAAATAATTTTGAATTTTTCTTTGTGATATTTTATTTTGCCAGTGGGTTGTTTAGTAGTCTATTGTTTAACTTCCGGCTATTTGGGTAATTTCTAGATATCTTGTTGTGGATTTCTAATTTAATTCGGTTCTAGTAAGAGACTATACTTTGTAAGATTTTTTCCCTTTGAAATGTATTGAGAATTATTTTATGACCCAGCATATGATCCTTATGGGTGATTATCTTATGTGCTCTTGAAAAGAATGCGTGTTCTTCAATTATTTGGTATGGTGTGTTCTGTAGATTAATTAGTTCATGGTTGCTCAGGTCTTCTAATAGTCTTACTAATATTTTTTGCCTACTTGTTTTAAATACTGAGAGAAGGGTATTAACATCTTGGACTATAACTATGGTATTTTTTATTTCTCCATTTAGTTCTGCTAATTTTCCTTTTAATATTTTAAATCTATACTATAAATTCCATGTACATTTAGGATTATGTAGTCCTGATTAATTGACTGTTTTATCTTTATGAAATGTCTCTGTCCTGAAGTTGACTTTGCCTAATATTAAGATAGATACATCAAGTTTCCCATGCTTACATTTACATAACATATTTTGTTCCATCCGTTTACTCCAACCTACCTATTTAAAAAAAAAAAAAAAAAAAAAAACCCTTTCTTACAGTTGGTGTGATTAATCCATTTGATAGTTAATGTAATTGTCAATATGTTTTTGTTTAAATCTACCACCTTGCTATGATTTTCTTCTCTTTTTTTTTGAATTTTTGAATTTTATTTAATTTATTTTTTTATACAGCAGGTTCTTATTAGTCATCAATTTTATACACATCAGTGTATACATGTCAATCCCAATTGCCCAATTCACCACACCACCATCCCCACCCCCCCCGCTGCTTTCCCCCCTTGGTGTCCATACGTTTGTTCTCTACATCTGTGTCTCAATTTCTGGCCTGCAAACCAGTTCATCTGTACCATTTTTCTAGGTTCCACATATAAGCGTTAATATATGATATTTGTTTTTCTCTTTCTGACTTATTTCACTCTGTATGACGGTCTCTAGATCCATCCACGTCTCAACAAATGACCCAATTTTGTTCCTTTTTATGGCCGAGTAATATTCCATTGTATATATGCACCACATCTTCTTTATCCATTCGTCTGTCGCTGGGCATTTAGATTGCTTCCATGACCAGGCTATTGTAAATAGTGCTGCAATGAACATTGGGGTGCCTGTGTCTTTCTGAATTATGGTTTTCTCTGGGTATATGCCCAGTAGTGGGATTGCTGGATCATATGGTAATTCTATTTTTAGATTTTTAAGGAAACTCCATACTGTTCTCCATAATGGCTGTATCAATTTACATTCCCACCAGCAGTGCAAGAGGGTTCCCTTTTCTCCACACCCTCTCCAGCATTTGTAGTTTGTAGATTTTCTGTTGATGCCCATTCTAACTGGTGTGAGGTGACACCTCTTTGTAGTTGTGATTTGCATTTCTCTAATAATTAGTGATGTTGAGCAGCTTTTCACGTGCTTCTTGGCCATCTGTATGTCTTCTTTGGAGAAATGTCTGTTTAGGTCTTCTGCCCATTTTTGGATTGGGTTGTTTGTTTTTTTTAATATTGAGCTTCAGGAGCTGTTTCTATATTTTGGAGATTAATCCTTTGTCCATTGATTCATTTGCAAATATTTTGTACCATTCTGAGGGTTGTCTTTTCGTCTTGTTTATGGTTTCCTTTGCTGTGCAAAAGCTTTGAAGTTTCATTAGGTCCCATTTGTTTATTTTTGTTTTTATTTCCATTACTCTAGGAGGTGGATCAAAAAAGATCTTGCTATGATTTATGTCAAAAGTTTATTTTTGTGTATGGTGTTAAGGAGTGTTCCAATTTCATTCTTTTACATGTAGCTGTCCAGTTTTCCCAGCACCACTTATTGAAGAGACTGTCTTTTCTCCATTGTATATCCTTGCCTCCTTTGTCATAGATTAGTTGACCATAGGTGTGTGGGTTTATCGCTGGGCTTTCTATCTTGTTCTATTGATCTATGTTTCTGTTTTTGGGCCAGTACCATATTGCCTTGATTACTGTAGCTTTGTAGTATAGTCTGAAGTCAGGGAGTCTGATTCCTCCAGCTCCATTTTTTTCCCTCAA
Source organism: Balaenoptera physalus (assembly GCF_965194825.1). NCBI lineage: Eukaryota > Metazoa > Chordata > Mammalia > Artiodactyla > Balaenopteridae > Balaenoptera > Balaenoptera physalus. The sequence goes on along the minus strand of NC_138891.1, from coordinate 46,558,028 downwards.
GACTGCTTTGGCTATTCGGGATATTTTGTGTCTCCATACAAATTTTAAGATTTTTTGTTCTAGTTCCGTAAAAAATGCCATTGGTAATTTGATAGGGATTGCATTGAATCTGTAGATTGCTTTGGGTAGTATACTCATTTTCACAATGGTGATTCTTCCAATCCAAGAACATGGTATATCTCTCCATCTGTTGGTATCATCTTTGATTTCTTTCATCAGTGCCTTATAATTTTCTGCATACAGGTCTTTTGTCTCCTTAGGTAGGTTTATTCCTAGGTATTTTATTCTTTTTGCTGCAATGGTAAATGGGAGTGTTTCCTTAATTTCTCTTTCAGATTTTTCATCATTAGTGTATAAGAATGCAAGAGATTTCTGTGCATTAATTTTATATCCTGCAACTTCACCAAATTCATTGATTAGCTCTAGTAGTTTTCTGGTACCACCTTGCTATTTTTAATCCATCCTTCTTATTGCTCCTTTTCAGCTTTTTTCTGCATTAATTTAATGTTTTATTTGATTTTATTTTTAAACAGATATTTTAGTTTGCCTTTAATTTTTTCCCCAGTATTTGTCTTAATGCTAACAATTGTTTCTTTAACTTATAACTATCTACTTAGAGTTAATACTGAACCACTTAACACTTTTCCATTGACATTTCCCACTTTCTAAACAATTCATGCTTCCTATTTTCCATTTCACTCTTACTACTTCACAAATGTAAGAAACTAACAGTATAGTTTCATTTATTGTCCTCCATGTTTTTTATATTGTTGTCATATGTTTATACAATGTATAATATAAAGTCCCTCATAAAATTTTATTTTCTTTAAATGATTAGTTATATTAATATAAATTCATAAAAGAAAAGAAAAAATATTCTTTTATGTTTACTCATGTATATACCATTTCCAGTGTTCTTTACACTTTCTTGTGGATTCTACTTCTCATCTGACATCATTTCCCTTTGTGCTGAAGAACATCCTTCAGGATTTCTCATCGGCAGTTTGGCTAGTTACAAATGTCCTCAGCTTTTTTTAATCTGAAAATACCTTTATTTTGCTTCAATTGAATGATATATTTTTTAAGAAGATAGAATTCTGGTTTGATCTTTTTTTCTTTTATCAGTTTAAAGACGTGTTTCATTTTCTTCTTATCTCTTCAGTTCTGATGTAAAGTGAGCCTTTATTCGTATGATTGTCCACTGTATACAATTAAAAAAAAATGTTTCCTCTGGTTGATTTCAAAATTTTCTGTTTATCTTTGGTTTCAATAGTTTGTTCATGATGTTTCCAAGTGTGATTTCTTTGGTTAGGAGTTTTGTTTTGTTTTGGTCTGGTGTTTACTAAGATTCTTCCTGGTGATTTTCAATGTCACATTTGAGAAATTTTGTGTCAGTATTCCATCAAATATTCCTTCTGCCCCATTCTCACTCTTATCTCCTTCAAGAACTCCAAATATACATGCACTAGACTATTGAATTTTGTTCCACAGGTCTCTAAGGTTCTGTTCCCTTTTCTTCAGTTTTGCTTCTGTTTTTCAAATTAGATACATTTTTTTTCTATTTTATTTATTTATTTATTTTTAATATATCTTTATTGGAGTATATTTGTTTCACAATACTGTGTTAGTTTCTGTTGTACAACAAAGTGAATCAGCCATATACATACATATATCCCCATATCCCCTCCCTCTTGAGCCTTCCTCCCATCCTCCCTATCCCATCTCTTAAGTTCATCACAAAACATTGAGCTGATCTCCCTGTGCTATGCAGTAGCTTCCCACTAGCTATCCATTTTGCATTTAGTAGTGTATATATGTCAATGCTACTCTCTCACTTCGTCCCAGCTTCCCCGTCCCCCTACATGTCCTCAAGTCTGTTCTCTATGTCTGTGTCTTTATTCCTGCCCTGCCACTAGGTTCATCAGTACCGTGTTTTTAGATTCCGTATATATGCATTAGCATACGGTATTTGTTTTTCTCTTTCTGACTTACTTCACTCTGTATTACAGACTCTAGGTCCATCCACCTCACTACAAATAACACAGTCTCGTTTCTATTCTTCCTTTTTCTTCAGTTTTGCTTCTGTTTTTCAAATTAGGTACATTTTTAAATTAGTTTCTCTGCAAGCTCAATGACTCTCCTATCTTCTTCAATCTGTGGTTGAACTTACCCAATGATTTTTTTATTTCACTTATTAGTGTTCAGATCTAATTTTTTTCAGTAGTTTCATTATTTTTCTGAGTTCCTCCCTGTGTTCTACTTAAAGATATTATTCTTTAAGTTCTTGAACATACTTAAAATAGCTGCCTTAAGGTTTTGTTTGCTCATCCAATATCTGTTTCACAGGTTCATTTTCTGTTTCCCTATTTCTTTGCATGTCTCGAAATTTTCAAATTTGTACTAGACTTTGTGGATGATATGAGTAGAAATTCTATATTATTTTAGGCTCTTCTGAAGAATGTATGTTTCCATGGAATAATGTTTGTTTGTTTGTTTTTAATTTTACTAGGCAGTTCAATTAAGGGATGTGTATAGACTTGAATTTTTCTCAAATGTGTATAGGCTTGGTTTTATATTTTGTTAGAGTGAATCCATGAAAGGCCCAAGATATTTTATAAACCCTCTAACTTGGCAGGACTTAAACTCCAATGTCCGTTGTCACTGAGGATATTACAGTTACTTGGTTTAAGTGTCTATTAGGATGGGGATAGACTGAGTCTCTTCATTCCCAAGTTATAACTTTCCACTCAGCTGGACTATTAATGAGATGAAAACAAAAGTGTTGACAACATTATAATAGTTATTCACTTTCCAGTTTTCCCATCTCTTTTCTGCTCTCAGCCCTGCAGCATCTTCTCTCTGTTTAGCCTCTCATACTCTCATCTTGTACATATTTAACCCAAGACTCACCCAAAGATCTGCAGGGAGACTTGTCTCACAGATTCTAGTTTCTTCTGTATCCTAGAACTCTTATTTCTGTCTTTTAACCTCAGTGAACCTACTGTACTCTGCTTAGTCTCAAGCTCCCTGCATCTTGGACAATAATTTATCCTTATGTGAGTAACCACAGTAAATGTGAACTCACCTTGAACTTCCCCTTCTCTCAAACATCATAGACTTATGCTGCCTGTTATCCAGTTCCTGAAACTCATTGTCTTTTTGTTTTGGTTTGTTTGGTTTTGGTGTAGTATATAATTGTTTTTGGTAGGAGAGTTAATCCAGTTTCAGTCACTCCATCATGGATGAAGATGAAAGCCCAACCTCTCTCTCATTTGTATTTTAAGAGAATCTTAACCTTACATTTCTCATTCAGTTCCATGAAATTCATTTTTTTCAGTTACTTTAAAAGATCTTTTCAATTTCCAAGATATATTAGAAAAAAAGCCTTTTTAATTTGACTTCTTGCAAAAATAAAGAAAACATTATTCTGTGAAAGCACTAAATGGTATTCAAATTTAATGTCTTTAGTTGCAGTCTTTGAGAGTCCTCATAAAGTAGAAGCCACAATGTATTTATGCCTTTGCTAGTTGGAATTTCCACCTATATGTACTTTGCTTGCTTCTGCTTTTCCCTCAATCCCATCTCTAAAAATGAATTAAACCCATATCCAAATAGCAGACAGTTCCATATGTGCATTATATCCAATATCCTATAATAGGAGTTGTTGAAATATCCATATAACATATATATCCATCAATTATTCATCCAGTCAATAGCTTGATGACCAATAGATTAAATTAACCAACACTTAATGACATATTTTCAGCACTACCTCAGTGATACAGGAAATTGGTGAAATCAAACTTGATTTGTCAGATAGAGCAGAACAGCTAAAGAAGGAAAATAAGCCAAAATACAATTAGTAGCATAACGTCAGATAGAGGATCATTATTCCAGGACAACTCCAGTTGCCTCCTGCTGTTGCAGAGCATCTTTTGTTTGCTATGTCCTCTCTGGGTGCTATTTTCAGAGCTCCTCCAGGGCACAACCTCAAGGAGAGCTATTCACAGTGCAGTTACACAGTCTTCCCCATCGTAAGTGATAGCCCTGATGTGTCCAGTGTTAATCTTTCTACAGATCCTTTGTATATAATATAACCTTAGGCAAGTTACTTAAAATTCCTTACTGTTTTTCCTTATCTGAAAAATGGGACTATAAATATACAACCCTATTGACATGTTGAAATAAACCTTATCATTGACAGGAAACTGCATTCCTCCTTTCCATTAAACAAATTCAGTTTTGCCCCTACCAGGCATAAACTACTTCAATCTATTCTTATCTAAGATTAAATTTGGCTTCCTCCCAAGAATGTACAATTGTTTAACTTCCTGACTCAACATTAATCAAGTTTTCAAACAAATAAAGGTAAACTGCAAAATTGAGGCAATTAACTTGCTTCTGTCTTTTTGGTGAGAATTCATTTATTCGGAACTGCTCAGAATTTGTTACTGTTTCCTAATACTTCTTTGCCAGAAATAAATGATATAACACAAGGCACTCTTATTTTGTTTGATGTCATGAAACCAAAAAGTTACTTAACAAAGTATTTTTAGTAACTTCACATCAGTATACCTGCTGCTATCCTTGTGTGTTTTATTTATTTATTATTTATTCCCTTACAGTGTGAGGAACAACTTATTAAATAGAAAGAAAAATATATTACTAAACTTTCAGTCCCCTGGTTCACTGATCTGTAAAAAATAAATACAAACAGTTCTTGACATTTGTACTGGAAAGTAAGTGACATTAAATGAAATGCTAAGTCATTATTCCTTAGTGCACAAGATTACTTTGAATAATTGGGAGAATTTAAAATAGGCCTGCTTCTGTGTAATAAATTATAATTGCAATAATTAGAAATTACAGATTTGCCAGATTTCTAAAATAATGAACTTTATTGCTATATTCCAGATATATATATGATGGGTGTTTCATATGTATTGCTATAACTTCATTTTACTAGTAGGAGTGAACTTAATAATAATGTATTTTCTAATATTTATAATGTGAAGTTTATTTAATAATATTTAGTGTTTAATAGCTATATTTCTTTTGTGTTTACTTATATATGACACAAGAAATAAAGTGATTGAAATAACATTTCAACCCCACTTAATTTTCAAACAAGTATATTTTCTTTGTGTGTTCTTTTCTTTTCATCTCCTGGAATCATTTTATGTTTTTAAAAGGTAATAGAAAAACTGAAGAAAAGTTAAAGAAAATATTAGTGGAGAACTGGTGCCCCTTTATTCTAAATCTCTGTATAGGAACTTAGCATGTGTCTGTTCTCATTTTATAGAGTTTATATCCCTTCACCAAGATATTAATTTTCAAATTACACTTGAATTTATTTTTATTATATTTTCCAACTTAAAATAAATATTCTAGGACTTAATTACAACACACCTTTTAATAAGAGATGTCTTAAATACACCAAAAGAGTAGCAGTTAAAGATAGTTTTAAAGTGAACGGTACCATTATACTGACAAGGTATGAAGTATATGGATGCTATTATTAGAATGAAAATTTGCTGAAATGATGACACTATTTAACATTTTCTGATGAGAAGAGTGTGGTCCATAGAAGAAAAGTGAATTGGAGCTAATAGGGGAAGAACAAAGATTAGCTATGACTCAAGACGATTAACTTTCATTTCCTTCTATTATCCATTCTCCAGGCTGTCTTCACCATGAATTATTATGAAAGCAGTCATTAAATATGCTTAGGAAATGCATTTGGTTGCAAACTTATAATTTTAACATGTTAGCATGCTGATACCTGCCTGGTTAATGTTACAGAGGTAAGGGCAGAGCATAGACTAAAATTAGACATCGTGACATATAGAGACAAATTTAAGTTTGTGAAAGACTGTCATCTGGCCATCTAGTCCAATTATTGTCAGGCTTATAATTAGATTTTTTGACAGATAATAGTTCATGTGGTTTCCAGAGTGAGGGAAAAAGTCCTTACTCTCCGATTCTATAATTATTTGTGGTACATTATCATAATTAACCTAACTGGAACATTTTGATGACTCACAAAAGGGTTAGGGTTCAAGTCTCCTGGGATTTATTTTATTGTTATCATGACTGCACCAATGCATCAATGTTCTATCCCTTCAAATTCCTTTCTCCCCCTTAGGAATTAGGTGAGTATTTAGTAAGGAATAAAACAATAAATGTTGGCTGCAGTGTTTCTGTAAAATACTTAGTTTAACGAATAGAATATAAATGTAAGTGAAAAAATATACATATGCATTAGTGTAACTTATATGAAAAGAAAAGAATTATGTTACAGGACAATTTAAAATGTACATAAGATTACTTGCAAGACCATGTTAGAGTGTCGCAATATTTTACCATCAGTGACAGTGGAATGAGGAGAAACCAAATTCCCCAAAAGGCTACTGCCTCTACAAAGATAGCTATACTGGAATATATTTGACTAAGTGTTTTGAAATACTCTTCACAGTGAAGTAAGGGAAAACTAATGTTTTTGGGGTATAAGGGAGCTCATTAAAACATAGAAAATCATATTTATAGGATCAATTTACTTGGAAATAGCTTAATGTGATTTGTTCTCTATGTTTGCCCAAAGTTTTTTCTGTATTTGGAAAAATTACAACATACAGTCTACCTGTAAATCTTAAGTTCAATCTGAAATAAGAATTAATTATCAATTTTTTTTAAAAGTCAGCGTCATATTTTCAGGAATATACACATAAATGCAATACTTCAAAAGACTTGTCAGATACAAAATAATAACCTCAAAATAACAAAATGCAGTAACCAAAATGTGACTTTAAATATTTTGCTGTTTAAAATACTATATTTTTCTGACTGTTCCATAGTCAGATATGATTAAAATGTGGTTGGTTATATTAAGTTCCAAGAAATTGTTTTTGCTCCAATTTTCCTTCCCAGTCAATAACACTCAAGATCAGAGCTAAAAAGCATAACTCCACTCTTTTAAATTTTCTGTATGTTAATATCGCTCCTGGACACCTTCACATTAGCATGATAGATACTATTAACCTGGTGGGATAATCTATTGATTTATTATACATGAAATGTTAATATTCACCTGTCCACAGACCTCTGTTATGTAAAAGCAAGTGAATCTTTATCTTACAAATTAAATTGAATTACTTTCGGTGTATCATTCTCTAAGGATTGATATATAAATAATATTTGTTTTATGACTAGAATTATTAATTACAAAATATATTTTATCTGATAAATAATAACCCAATGATATCACAAGTGTTAGAATTTATGTTTTTCTTAAAAGCCATAATGCCAATCAGGCTCTTGCTGGTTTGATAATGTTTCTGGAAATAGGAAAAATTACACATTTTATGAAGCTCCTTGTAATTAAAACTTACATCTTTTATAAAGCACTTGCTAATCACAAATTAATAATGTTTCTTTAGATGGGTCATGGAATATGATGATTTGTTTATTCATTCTTCCATTTAGTCATTCAACAAATATATTTGAAAGCCTGTATGCACCAAGTATTACTTAGGTGATGTGAATACAGCAGTAATCAAAATATACCGAGGGAAAGAAAGAAAAAAAACGAAAAGGAAAACGTTGGAGGGGAAAAAAAAAAATCCCAGAGAAAGTTTCTACCTTCAGGGGCCTTACAATTTATAGACGGAAAAAGACAATAAACAAATGTATAATATGTCTTATAGTGATCAGAGGTCTGAAAAAATATTAAGCATATTTAGGGACATAGAGCCTGAAGTGAGTGGAATGTGACACTATTCGTAGGGTTGCCGTGAAAAGCCTCTCACAGAGTTATATTAGAGCGAAATGACAGAGTTAATCATGTGGCTATCCAGAGAAAAATGTTGTGTCGATATCTTGGGAAAAAGTTTTCTCAGGAGAGAAAGCAGCAAGGACGTTCCCTAAGACTGAAATATTTAGGATGTTGCAGGAACAGCAAGACGTATGTGAGGGGTAAGTGGTAAAAGGCAAAGTCAGAGAAGCACAGAGGGTCAAGCTATATAAGATTTAGAGCTTAGATACGCTTTCTGGAATCGACTCTGAGTGAAACAGTAAGACGTGGAACATTTGGGGCAATCGAGTGGCATAATTTGACTCAAAGTTTATAAGCATGTCATCTCTCTGGTAGGTAAATAAGAGTGAATCAGAGAAAGGAGTTAGGAGGCTATTATAGTAATCCAGGTGGTGTCTTGAATTAGGTATAACTGGAAAGGAATGGTCAGGATATACTTTGAAAGAAGATCTGACAGGATTTGCTGATAGATTGGTTGTGGGATATGAGGGAGCATGTGGAGAAGAGGATGCACCAAGTTTTTTGACCTGAGCCACCAGAAGAACAGAGGTGCCAATTTCTGAGATAGGGATGACTACGGTAGGATAATGGTTGAGATTGTGTAATCAAAAGTGCTGATTTAAACATTTTAAATTTAAGCTGCCTATTCTGTAGACACTTGGAGCAGTAAAATAGCTCTTCTAATACTGAAGTCTGAAATTCAAGGGAGAGGCAGAAGCTAGAGATATAAATTTGGTATCTAACAACATGAAAATGGTATTTAAAGTCACGAGAAAGGACTATATCATTTACGGAGGCAGATGTCTGAGTTCTTCAAGGTTAGAGATTTGGAGAAGGAAGAGTAACCAGCAGAGAGAATAGAATGCTTAGCCAATGAGTGAGAAGACCAACTAGGAGAACAAGATATCTCCCAAGACCAAATGAAGAAAGCATTTCAAGGAGGGAGTGAATATCTGTATCAAATATAGGATAAGTATAAGGAAAACTATATGAAACTGTATATAAAGGTTCGTGGGTTTGGAACTGTGGAGGTTATTGGTGGCAAAGATACCTGATATTTTGATGGAGTGTTAGGAACTAAAACCTTAATGGCAATTCAAAGGAGAATGAGAGGAAAATAATTAGAAATTGCAATTTGAATCGTCTTTTTCGAAGAGCTTTACTTTTAAGTGGAACAGGGGAATTGAACCAGGGGATGTGGGAACAAGAGAGCAGGAGGTTTTTTTGATTGTTTTTGCTTTTTCATGGGAGATGTTGCAACAGGTTTGTGTGCTGATGAGAATGGTATAGTGATTAATGTGACTAATAATGGTTTTGTGTCAGCATCATAATCATCTACCTAACTTTATTCATTTATTTATTTTCTTATTAGAAAACCATGCATCTATATACAATGCAAACCCTTTGGTTAGAAATCAGGCTGTCGGTAACTTGGATTTTGAAGAGCACAACCTAAGGGAATCAAGAGATGGGAAGCAAAGGGAAAGTAAAACCACCACCCAAATATTCTGAACATCAAAAAAAGGCTGTCATGAAATATTTCTTTGATATTCATTCCACAGAAAAGGTTATATTTCATCCTTTGGAACCTATGGACTTATAATGTGCCCTAAATTCTGAAAGAATTATTTCTCTGTTTTTTAAGATGAGACACAATCAGAAGCAGAAGATTTCTGAGAGCTAAGGCAGGAAGCAAGCAACTTTACAACAGAACTGAGAGGTCACAGACTAACAGCCAGACAAGCAGCTGTGGGTGGGGGAGGGGCAGTAACCTCTGATGCACAACCTCCTGTTAAGTAGTGACAAAATATTGACCCTGAGTCCACAAAACATGTTATGTAGTGCCTTCCATACATCCTTTAAGATTCAAGGAAGTATTCTGCAATATCTGTTAGGAAAATTAATTTGTTAAAATAAAATTAACGTGGTTACAATAAAAATAACTGAGCCCTTAAGGAATATGCCTCACACATGACCTATACATAATAATTTAGGCTATCGTTGTGGTCTGAATATTCTTAAGAAAGTACTGACCAAGTAGCATTTGGATTAACAATTTTAAGCCTATAGTATTATTCATATTAATAATAACATCAGTTAAAATGTATAAACTGCTAACATGTGCTCGTTCTCTGCTCAGGACTTCACTTTCATTAGGACAGACAACTTTCTAAGGAAGTATGATCATCATCAACAGGTGGTGACAAGGATACTGAGGGTATTTAAAGAACTTAAGCTGCTCAAAATTCCACATGTATTAGTAAAAACCAGAGCTCCAGCTTGAGCCCTGTGTTCTGATGGAAGAACCCAGGTACTTCTTTCCTGTACTTTGTCCCCTCTATATTAGAATTTTTGTATACCAATGGGAAAGGGAAAGAGCAAATAATTGAATCTTTTCTGCCCTTAGTTTCCTTATCTTTAATATGGGAGTGCTAATACCTATCTCCTGGCTGTCATGGAAATTTGAGAAACCACATGTAAAATATCTGACATATTTCCAGACACATACTGCAAGTAAGGTTGATGGATAAAGAACAGGATACTTAGTTGATTAGTTACATATTGTTTAGGTCAACTAGACAGATTTTTTTTAGTGTAAGTATGTCTCATAAGTCTGCATGGGGCATACGTAAACTAAATAAATAAATAAATAAATAACTTGTTTAGCTAAAATTCACTATTAACGTGGGGTCCTGTTTTGTTTTGTTTTGTTTGTGCTAAATCTGGTAATCCTAACTGGAAGTCAGATGGCCTACAGCGACTGTGAAGTAGCCCCAAGGAACAAAGTTTGGCAAAAGCTGAAAAAGTATTGGAGGGAAGTTCAGTGAAGGGCTTGAAGCCGAATCCGGCCTCTGTACCCCGACAACAAATTAAATCTTGGAGACAGAGTTTTGGATGAAGTAGAAAAGAATAGCTTTATTGCTTTGCCAGGGAAAGGGAGCCACAGTGGACTAATGCCCTCAAAACTGTGTCCCAACTTGGAGAGGCAGTAAGAAGTTTTATAGCACTGGTTCAAAAAGGGCGTGATCAGCTCGTGGACATTCTTCTGACTGGTTGGTGGTGAAGTAAGTGGGAGTCCGCATCATCAACCTCTTGGTTCCAACTGGTCTGGGCTCTATGCGCTTGTGGGCAGCATACCGTTATCTTCTCCCACCTGGTGGGAGTTTCAGTATCTGCAAAACAGCTCAAAGTATATGTATGTTATGTATATCCCTTAAAGGAGAACCAGGACTTTGCCCCAAGGCTGCACCATTGTTTCTTTTGACTGTTCCTCCCTTGTCTCCACATCCCCTCTCTTCCCTAGTTATCAACTGTTTGAACCTGCTCATTGGAACTCAGGGAAGGTCATAGAGTCTGAATGAAGCCTATTTCCTGTAACCAAGAAATGAGGGACACAGAAAGGCTTTTGTGCCCAGGAGCCCCACAGGGTCCTGCTCAGTCTTAGGCCCACAGGTTGGTAGGAAGAAGAACAGAATAAAAAAAATGGACACTGAAGTGAGAACTCATTCTCACAACTGGATCAGGCCAGCAGGGATTGGAGAAGGAGGCTATCAAGGTGAAACCATGCAACTGAGATTGGGACTTGAATCCACGTGCCAGGACTCGGACCCAGCCAAAACCCAGACTGGGACTTGAACCCACAGTCTTTCAATTAGATTCACTCACCTGGTATCTGGACTTACTGAGGCTCAGGTTCTTTGTGTCTCAGCACAGAAGGTATTCAGTGAGAGACAAAGTGATAGGCAAGAAGTGGATTTATTTAGAGAGAAACACACTCCACAGACGGAGTATGGGCCATCTCAGAAGGCAAGAGAGGCACCAGGGTATGGGGGTTGTCAGTTTTTATAGGGGTGGTTAATTTCATAGGCTAATGAGTGGGAGGAGTATTCCAGCTATTTTGGGGAAGGGGCAGGGATTTCCAGGAGTTAGGCCACTGCCCACTTTTTGACATTTTGTGGTCGGCCTTGGAGCTGTCATGGTACCTGTGGGTGTGTCATTTAGCGTGCTCGAGGTCTAGTGGAAGTCAGTTGTCTGTCATCTTGGACCTAGTTGGTTCTAACCAGTTTATGTCGTGCCCTTGGGGCTATGTCATTCTTTTAAATGTTGTGCCGTGCCCCATTTCCTCCAGTTTCAAAGGGACTCACTGCATTTCTACTGTCCTTGTTGCATTTCTCAAGGTTGGCTCTGGGTTTAGGCAGGACTCAATCTGCATATTTAGGGTTTCCATTAAGTGTCAAGTGAGCTAAGGAAAGTAAAGATCAACATCATAAGGGCAAAAGTTGGTCTAAATATTAGCATTATAATAGAAATAAGGTTTCCTTCTCCCTCACCCTAAATCTCTAAAGCTCTGAATATGCATTTGAGTTTATTTCATTGTTTATTTTTGGATTTTTGTTTTGGTTTTTTTTCTGCTTAAGAAAAGATAACCTCTGGGAAATGAATGTTTCATAAAATGTGTTCATAAAGACTTTTGAATCATATTAATAAACCCTGAAATAAAGAATGAGGGGAAAATAACATAAACCAGAAAATGTTATTTGTAGATTCTTCAAACTAATTCTATTTATAACACTAGACTGCAATCTCAGATTTCATTTTTAAGTTATTACCCCCCAAAATTATTTACAATGTTCTATCTACTTATCAATTTGAGTTACTAGAAAATAAATACTCAGACCTTGTAATATAAGGGGGTTTATTACAAAGTAACCATTGTGGAAGTTAAAGAAGCCTAACAACTATAAAAATAATTAAAATTCAAGGATGTACAAGTCCTAATCTTGTCTCCTCCATCAACTTGGGGTTCAGATAGTCTATTAGTTACTTGGGCTTCTAATGAACTAAGTGTAAATTAAGATAGGTTTTTTGATCTCTACCCAAATTATAATATAGAGCCACATTGGATGGTTTATATCTTTAATTAATTACATTCTTTTTCTACCATGAGTACAATAGAGATCATTTATATGTAATGAATAAGTAATTTTAAAGTGAGAAAAATTATTAACTTCTAAATATGAAATTGAACCTCATCTTTACAATTGCCCTTTCTTATGTGGAAACTTTTACAGAAAATTTGCTTAAAACATAAATTTATATTCATTGTTGCCAAACGACAAAAATAAAACAACTTAGTATCGGGTTTGGTGTTCTATTCAAGAGAAAACAGTCTATGGACTGGGGGAATACAGTGCTTCACAAGCAGTGTAGCGCTCTTCCTGAGGGATGTTTGGACGGGAGCGAGTTTTATAGACTTTAGAAGCAGTAAGAAGGAGACAGGACAGGACTGACTGGCATTGCATGTGTGACCTTATTAAAGATCAAGGATAAGGAAACAAGTATAGAGCCCAGAGTTGACTTGATGTTTGGGGATTGGCTGACTGGATGTACGGTTGACCCTTGAACAATGCTGGGATTAGGGGCACCCACCCTCCTGTGAAGTTGGAAATCCAGTATAATTTATAGTTGGCCTCCTTATACGTATTCCACGGCCTCAGATTCAAACAACGGAGGATCGTGTAGTACTGTAGTATTTATTATTGAGAAAAATATGCATATAAGTGGACCTGAGCAGTTCAAACCCATGTTGTTCAAGGGTCAACTGTACTACTTTTCTGGTAAAACAGAGCATTTACAGGAGTACAAAAGTTATCAAAGTTTGGGTTTGCTGATATAGCACCCCAGGCAGAAGCAGTTCCATCTTAGGCCTAGAAATTATTTCAACATTGTCTTTTAACATTTTTGTCTCCAGTTTTTGGACTAGGGAAAGATTTTGGTGTCAATAAGTGAATCTAAATGGTGGATCAATTAAGGTTTTAACAGAATATGCTCAACCAACTTTTCAACGTAGTTAAGGATCAATAACCTTTATCTTGTAAAGTAGTTTTGACTTTATAAAATATTGGTACATAATATGTAAATTTTCCCATTGTAAACCTGTTCTAGATATAAACATAATCAGATATCCACAAGTGGAAGATAATAAGGTGATGAAAAATCAAAATTGATCTTCAATCTTTAGTGATTTAAGAACTGAAAATTATTCAGTAAAGAAGAAAAACAAGAGAATAAAAGATGATTGTAAGAAAATGAACAAAAATATTTGATAATTTAATATTGAAAATAATATAAAAATTAGTTCAACATCAAAAAGATTCCAGCTACATATTAAAGTATTTTTATTTAATTTTTTTAAGTATCTAAAAAAATTATTGGTAAATAGTCAAAGTCAACTTATTTCTTAACAACATGCCACAGAACATTGATTTATTATAATTCTGCAGTTTGTGTGGTTTAATCCACAGTAACTTCTCATTATACCATTTTTTCCCTGGTTAAAAAGTTTTGAGCCATAATCCTGACCAAAAAAAAAAAAAAAAAATGCATGCAGAAAACCATCATGGAACGAAAGTAAAGATGGCTGAGCAACTAGAGAATTGTGTAAATCCTATGACATTATGAAGGGCATACTAAACATTTTTACTAGCTTGAAATGATAAACAACAGAGAAAGGGGTTAGAAAAAATCGGGAAGAACTAATGCCAATGTACAATGCTTTGGAGCATATCCCTTAATAAATAGAATATACATACTTCCATATTAAAGAAGGTATATTTAGTAAGTTTCCCCCTTCACACCCATACACTATCAGGGTGTATGCCTAGCCACAGTATTACATCTCTTCCTATAGAATATTATTTAAACATTTTTCACCGTGGGAAGATACCACATTAAAGATGGCTCAAATAAATATTAATGACACCATTAGTAACTAGCAAAAAATATGAAAAATGTATGTAAAATATTTCATTTTCATTTGACTTCTCTGGCACTCTACAACAGTTAAGTTATAACTAGAATGCAAGAGTTGAATTTAAAAATTCACAAAATTAGAAATGCCAATTTTAAGCACAGTTTAAAAATTGAACTTTCCATTTATTTGAAACCATAATACTGTAGTTTTATAGTTTTCTTATGTCTAACATGTGAAACAAATGGTCAGGTTATCATGCCACCAAGAGCATATTTAATGCCTTAAACCTAAACATAGAGTATAAACAGTGATAACTTTAATACTTTTGTCTTTTAAGTCTTGTGGTAGATCCACAAAAATATAAAAGACTTATGAGATACAATTTTTATCCAGTTATGGATTTATATCTAAGAAAACTTTGAACAAGGATATTACAGTATATTTTTATCTCATCAAACTGTTTAACTCTTGATAAAATTATGTATTTCAGAGTTAGTACCAAAGTGTTAAGAATGGATAAAGACTAAAAATATTTACTTATATAATTTTTTGTTTGTTCCTGATAGAATGAGGTGGTCCTTTATCTGTTCTTGAAAGTCTGTACTCACAGAATCTTCAGGATCCAGCGTGCAGATATTTTGAACTCTTGAACTGATCTACAGTAAAAAGAATCTCTAGAGAATGATGGATGAGAAGGAGAGAAAAGACAGAAAAAAAATAGAAATTTATCAAGTTTCTAGCTTTGGACTAAGTGTGTTTACGTAGATTAATGCATTTAATTTAATTTTGATAACAAATTTGCTTAGAAGGTATTATCTCTCCTAGTTAGATGAAGACATAGGGTGAATAAAATTGGGCAAAATCAAGGTTAGACATGGTTTGTAATGGGCTTCTGACCCAAGTCTTTCTGACGCCAAAGCCCATTTTTTTTCCACTAGATCACGTAGCCACCTTGCCACTCTAGATTTTACTATGTTTACTATTATTTTTTAATCCCTACTATGTCCAGTACTTACTCACAAAAAGTTCTGTGCTTAAGCTGAAACTCTGTGCACTAGGAAGGTAACAATTGTTATCCATGTGCCCTACCTTCTGGTTGAGGAAACAAGAAGTCTAAATTATCAGATTAGATTGTCTTTATTTCAAATTTAGAGATTAAAATTTTAATGCTGAAAATAGAAATCCAAAAATAGAATTTTTGAAGAGCAAATCAAATTAATTTCTACTGTCAGTTGAGTTTTGTGTTTTTTGGTAGATGCAGATATTTCATTTATTCCCAGAACATTACCATTGTCTATTCATACAAAACCCCTCTCATGTTTAAAATAATTTTATTACTTTTCAATTTATCCTTTATTCTTGAATTTCTCTCCGCATTTACATCCCTCTATCATGCACATTTGCACACAGGTGGGGCACCTGTTCATGAATATATAGGTAGGTGTGTCTTCACTTTTATTTCAGACTCTTGTCCTTTGGTATTAAATGGAAATTTAGTTAGAAGAAGAACTAGACCTCCACCTGCATGTGCAGAATCATTTCTAATTTCACCTCTTCTGTGAGGTTTGTAACTGCCTCTTAAATGGAGATCTAAATCCCTCCACTTTAGATTCTTTTGCAGTTTGAGGCTTCCACTTTTGAGCCAGATTGTTTCATTTCTCAGGTTGTCATATTCTACTAGTTAAAATTTAACAATGCTGCTGTTTTCATGGCTGATTTAAAATATTAAAGATTTATTGTGTCTACTTCAGCTATCAGTTGTGTACTGCAGCTTCATTTTTATCATCGCTGTGAAATAAACTTCAGTCAATTTAATTTATAACTCAAGTAAAATGTAAAAAAAAAAAAAAAGGATAATTCATTCAACTGCATGTTTTAATCAGAGTTTTAATGTATTAATCCTGAATCAGATGTTTCTGTTTGTGCAGAAGTTTCCCCTCAGTCTTATGTTCTGATCTTGCCACAGTTTGTTCTTTGAGTTGAAAGCACCACATCAATTCTTCATTTAATGTTATACTGAAGAACAAAAAATTTAAAAAGAGATAACAGGTTACCTCAAGGACTGCTAAGGAAACCAATGTCAAATAACTTGCTATTCATTTCAAATGGAGGAACTTGATTCTCCAGATGGTCGTCAAAGCAGAGCTGATGCACATCCTTTTTCCTTAATAAGCATCCTTATTCCCAGTGGCATTGTGACTAGTGGTGTTTGTCCCAGTATCACAGCCTAGCCTCTGAGTGGAAAGCTGGTAACAAATTAATACACCCAAGGACAAAATAAGAACAAATGTTATAAAGTGATAAAGCTATGTAAAGTATTCAGTGAATCCCTTAAAATACATTAGTACACAAATGAAGGAAGTGTATGTCCCTGAATCTGCACTCTTCCAGGACACTATATATAGTGTATATCAAGATATTTTGTGTGGACGTAATCTTCCTAGTAGAGACAATCTGGAAAACTGTCATAAACATCTTACCTGTGAATTTGAACCTGCTGCTAGAAAGTCACAGATTAAACAGAAAAATATTATCCCTAGCTCATATTGAGTATAACTATAGATAACAAACCTAATTATTTTTCCCAGTTTTATTGAGAAATAATTGACATACATCACTGTGTAAGTTTAAGGTATACAGCATTACGGTTTGATTTATATATATTGTGAAATTATTACCACAATAGGTTTAGTTAACATCCATTATCTCATATAGATATAATAAAAAGAAAAGGAAAAATTCTCCTTATAATGAGAACTCTTAGTATCTGTTCTCTTAACAACTTTCCTACATATCATACAGCGGCCATCATGTTGTACATTACATCCCTTGTACTAATCTAGTTTGTTCCTTTTGACCACCTTCCTCCAATTCCCCCTCCCCACCCTCCACCTCTGGTAACCACAAATCTGTTCTCTTTTTCTATGAGTTAGGTATGTTTTTGTTTTTGGATTCCACGTATAAGTAAGATCATATACAGTATTTTTCTTTCTCTAACTTATTTCACTTAGCATGATGCCTTAAAGGTCCATCCATATCATTGCAAATGGTAGTATTTTCTCTTATTTTATGGTTGAATAATATTCCATTGTATATATATACTACAACTTCTTTATCCATCCATCCATTAATGAATATATATTTTTAAAAATTCAGTTAGCAAGAATACAGCCTACCTAAAACTTATTATTTTTGTCACCAAAATAAATCTCAACTTCTATAATTAGTGTGAAAATAGAGAATAAATTTAAATTACCTAATACAATGTTTATCACATAGTAGGCGTGATTAAGAATGACAATTTTTAATATTACTAATAATCATAAACATTAAAAATCCTCCTAAGAATGAGTAAAACTCTACTGACCTCTATAAAATACTGAAGAAATAGGGGCATTTTCCAATAAATTATGATAATAACATAATTCTTATCTAGACAACACCATGTTTTTGAAATTTTGGCAGTGAAG
Source organism: Balaenoptera physalus (assembly GCF_965194825.1). Lineage (NCBI taxonomy): Eukaryota > Metazoa > Chordata > Mammalia > Artiodactyla > Balaenopteridae > Balaenoptera > Balaenoptera physalus. Next base: position 46,539,994 of record NC_138891.1, on the reverse strand, counting down.
GAAATTTAATTAAGGGCCATGCTTTACTAAATATGCTAAAGTCAACTTTTACTAAATATTACAAGTTAATCATAAAAACCATGTCACTTCTCTTAGGTAACTTGTGTACATTATTATATTATGTACTCTACTTTGGAAGGTACTGTAAATATAAAAATATGCTACTCTCAGATTATAAAAATGCATAGCAATATGAGTGAGATTAGTTAGAGGGGAATATACTCAACACATACATGTTTTAAGGTATCACTAATAAACTTATGCTAAATATGAGCAATGAATCTAAACAGTTACACGTGTATAATTATATAGACACATATATAATGGCAAGTAACATTTTAATGCATCTTGAAAGTCAAAAAATCTTTAAATCTACTCATTCATTCTAAATTCTTATTATATAACAATAAAATAAAAGTATACTGTATTTAAGCTGTTATGTCACACAGGAGACCTACAAACATTCAAATTTGGCAAAAGTTTGATGTCTTATCATAAAAGTTGAAAAACTCTCATAAAATTTTTAAATAGAAACCACATGGAAATTGGGTTTAGCTTTTTTTTGTACCTGAACTTCAATATTTTAATTTATATTGGCTTAATGTTATCCATCCAACCTTCAAAATAGTCCACAGAAAATAAAAGATAAACATTTTTACTGAAAATATAGACAAATGAAAGTTCATAACAGTTTTGTCTTCCACAAGCTAAGTACTGTATAATATTATGGACACCCATTTATCAGAAAAGGAAATAATTTCATAATATCTTGAGAAATACTTATGGATTGTCTACTCTTTAAATATAAACGGTAAAAATAGTCTTTGACTTTCTTAGTGATGAAATAATATATATAAAGTCAAAAGGAATAAATAACTGTAATATGCCACTCCATAATTGATGATGTTTTTTTCCCTACATTTCACTTTCTTAACTTACCCACAGATAAGATTATATTCAACATTTTTCTGTAGTATATACCTCTGTTTTGTAGATATAAATGGCATTTTGGAAGAATATTCATAGCATGCTAAATGCTTTCAAAATCGGCCTTCTTAAGTTGTAGCAGAAATAAAGTAACCACAATATAGTCATAGCCTTTAAAATTAAATATTTATTTATTATGCTTATAGAAGACAAAATTGGTATTTAATTAAAATAGAAGATATTTACTAAAGACAATCTTATCACAGTGGATTCATTATACAGCATTTTTTCATAAAATGTCACTGGAGTATTAGAAATTAAATATACCAAAAATTACTTTAAAAAATAGCAAACTTTTTTCATTGTTTCCTTATAATGTATGTAACTAGTATACAAAGATTAGATATGTATTTGACAAGTCCAAAAAATCTATTCCTTAAAATCTATTTTTCATCAGTGTTTATGAATTCATAAATGGCATCTGACATATCTATCATTCTTTCCCAATAGCTGGTGTCAGAATACTTAATATTATTTAAAATAAGCAAGACTATTCTACTCGGTGGTCAGTTTTTCTTAATGAAATCCAACTCAACAAAACCTTAATCATAAAAATTTCAATGTGAGGAAAATACTTTTTATTTTAAAAATTCTAATCAAATTTCTCTATTTTGATCTCAATCGTTTTTAAAATGAATATCTCAGTGTCCACTACAGTGTTAACTGGTTATTAAAAACAACTGTAACTATTTTAAGTGTATTAAAATAATATTGTGTTCCATGTAGGGAGAATTTCAACTCTATTTTCTTTCTAATAAGGAAACTTATTGGACAAATAAGCTTCTAAAAAATGTTACTTTACTTTAAAAATGGCTTTTATCATGAGAAATTGGAACAAAATTCTTTAAAAAAAATATCTTGTATGATGTCAGAAAGGTAGACAAACATTCTAATTCAACTATAAGTTACCTTAATCTGCAGGATTTTTGTTCTAAACTTATTTTTTCAAAGAAACAGATGCTGGAAAATTTTAATAAATTAATGTGAGGAATCTAATATAACATTTTTTTGTTTTTCAGTAATATTTACCTCAAAAAATATAAAGAAATGAAAATTATGTACTAGTTGAGTTAACTATCTCCACTCCACCAACCAAAAAAAAAGTAATAGCTTCTTTAGAAAAATATGATAGATCATAGTTTGTCTAAAGTTTTGATAATATCTATACTGGAAAAAAAAATACTAATCACATTACTACCTTTTTCAAACCTCCAAACCCCATCAACTGTTCCTTCTGGGATTCAAATCTGACCATAAAATTCACTGCAGTTTCAGCTTCTGAATATTTCCTTAACTCTGACTTTAAGTGATGTATGGCTGATCCTAAAGATTCTATTTCACCTTCAATCCATTCAACAGATGGCTGTTTTTATTTCACTATTCTTGTACCATAGATTTGTGTGTGTGTGTGTGTGTGTGTGTATATATATCTATATATCTATATCTATATCTATATCTATCTATATATATATATATATATATATATATATATATATTTGAGTAGTGGTTACAATTTTCAAAACATTGTTCCTCCCTCCTCCCTCAGAATATTTCAGTTCACGTGAAGCAGATTCTGTCAGACTACATCAGACTATGCTATCCGCTCCCCATCTGCTTAAATCCTGGTGAATCCTATTCATTCAATGAAATGAATTTTATTGAAATTTTATAGAAACATTTAGCATCTAGCTTACTTTTCTTCTCTCTATCATAAATCATGTAAGCACTTTTAATTATTTTAGTGTTCATACGAATAATCTATCAAATGCTTTGACTTCTTTCTCTCAATCTTTATCTCTCTCTCTCTCACACACACACACACACACACACCCACCCCTTACTAATGAATTCAAGACCTTAACCTCAAGGTCTTTAATGTTGCCCAGTGTTGTGTCCCTCACCAATTCATTTCCCTAACTTTTGTAAATAACATTTATATCTTCTCTCTCTTCAAAGCTTAAAAATTCCTCCTCCAGACACACTTTCTGTTATAAACTTTCATTTTACATTGAAAAAAAAAAAAAGCCCAGACTCAATCAGCTCACCAATCAACCTATCAAAATCCACACCTAACTACTTTACTTTCCTCCTTCTACAGTGTATATTTTGTCTCTCATCTCTAACCATGGGTGGGATTCTGCAGAGCCCATGCATGACAATGCAAGAAGTTAGCTTTTAAATTTATTTTTCTTTTCTCCTTCATCATAATTTTTTCCTCTCTACTGAATCATTCCCATTAGTTTACTAATATATAGTAGTATCTCTAATCTTTAAAAAAGACCACGCATTGTTCAATAGCTACTTCCTCACGTTCCTATTCTCTTGGACAACAAAACCCTCTAAATGAGTTATGCTACCAATTGCTTACTTCTCTCCTCTCATTCTATATTTACACTATTTCACTATCCCAGTCACCTCATGTTGATTACTCTCATAACAGTTGGCAGTTACTTCCACATTGTTAAGTCATATAGTCATTTCTCAATCTTCTTATTTAACCTGTCATCAATGTTCAATATATTTTGCATCTCCTCTCTTCCTTGAAACATCTTCAGTTAGGTCTTGGGAACCCAGAAATCACCAGGTTTTGTCTAACCTTTCCAAAACTGCTATTTTAGCCTCCTTTGGTATTTCCTCTTCTCATCTCTAAATGTTGCAGTGTTCCAAAACTCAGTTCTTGGTCATGTTCTCTTTTCTCTACATATTTATTCCACAGGGGATCCAACCTAGTTTCATGCTTCTAACTACCATCTACATGCTGATAACTTCCAAAGTTATATCTGCAGCCCAGATCTCTCCCTGAAACCCTGGACTTAATGTACACATCCACTTAGATATCTACTATCACAAACATTTATAGCATTAATTTGTTTTTAATATTTTCCTCACAGGCTTTCTTTCCTATTTCAGTTAAAAACAACTCCATTCTTCCACTTGCTTATGCTCCAAACTTCAACATCAGTGTTGCTGTCTCCCTTTTTGTCATTCCTCACATCCAGTTCATCAGTAAATTCTGTCAACTTGACATTCAAAAAAGTAACCAATCAGAATTCTCTTCAAGGAGATTGATTCAAGATGGCAGACTAGAAGGTCGTGCTCTCACTCCCTTTTGCAAGAACACCAGAATCAAAACTAACTGCTGAAAAATCATCGACAGGAAGACACTGGAACTCACCAAAAAAGATACCCCACATCCAAAAACAAAGGAGAAGCCACAATGAGACGGTAGGAAGGGTGCGATCACAATAAAATCAAATCACATAACTTCTGGGTGGGTGACTCACAAATTGGAGAACATTTATACCACAGAAGTCCACCTACTGGGGTGAAGGTTCTGAGCCCCACGTCAGGCTTCCCAACCTGGGGGTCTGGCAACAGGAGGAGGAATTCCTAGAGAATCAGACTTTGGAAGCTAGTGGGATGTGATTGCAGGACTTTGACAGGACTGGGGGAAACAGAGACTCCACTCTTGGAGGGCACACACAAAGTAGTGTGTGCATCAGCACCCAGGGGAAGGAGCAGTGACCCCATAGGAGACTGAACCAGACCTACCTGCTAGTGTTGGAGGGTCTCCTGCAGAGACGGGAGGTGGCTGTATCTCACTGTGAGGACAAGGACACTGGCAGCAGAAATTTTGGGAAGTACTCCTTGGCATGAGCCCTCCCAGAGTCCGCCATTAGCCCCACTAAAGAGCCTGGGTAGGCTCCAGTGTTGGGTCACCTCAGGCCAAAAAACCAACAGGGAGGGAAACCAGCCCCACCCATCAGCAGACAAGTGCAAAAAAGTTTTACTGAGCTCTGCCCACCAGAGCAACAGCTGTCTCTACCCACCACCAGTCCCTCCCATCAGGAAACTTGCTCAAGCCTCTTAGATAGCCTCATCCACCATAGTACAGACAGCAAAAGAAAGAATAACTACAATCCTGCAGCCTATGGAACAAAAACCACATTCACAGAAAGACAGACAAGATGAAAAGGCAGAGGGCTATGTGCAAGATGAAGGAACAAGATAAAACCCCAGAAAAACAACCAAAAGAAGTGGGGATAGGAAACCTTCCAGAAGAAGAATTCAGAAAAATGATAGTGAAGATGATCCAGGACTTGGAAAAAGAATGGAGGCATGATCGAGAAGATGCAAGAAACGTTTAACAAAGACCTAGAAGAATTAAAGAACAAATAAACAAAGATGAACAATACAATAACTGAAATGAAAAATACACTAGAAGGAATCAATAGCAGAATAACTGACGAAGAAGAACGGATAGGTGACCTGGAAGACAGAATGGTGGAATTCACTGCTGCGGAACAAAATAAAGAAAAAAGAATGAAAAGAAATGAAGACAGCCTAAGAGACCTCTGGGACAACATTAAACGTAACAATATTCGCCTTTAAGGGGTCGCAGAAGGAGAAGAGAGAGAGAAAGGACCTGAGAAAATATTTGAAGAGATTATAGTCGAAAACTTGCTTAACATGGGAAAGGAATAGCCACCCAAGTCCAGAAAGCGCAGAGAGTCCCAGGGAGGATAAACCCAAGGAGAAACATGCTGAGACACATAATAATCAAATTGGCAAAAATTAAAGACAGAGAAAAATTACTGAAAGCAGCCAGGGAAAAATGACAAATAACATACAAGGGAACTCGCATAAGGTTAACAGCTGATTTCTCAGCAGAAACTCTACAAGCCAAAGGGGAGTGGCGTGACATATTTAAAGTGATGAAAGGGAAGAACCTACAACCAAGATTACTCTACCCAGCAAGAATCTCATTCAGATTCGATGGAAAAATCAAAAGCTTTAGAGACAAGCAAAAGCTAAGAGAATTCAGCACCACCAAACCAGCTCTACAACAAATGCTAAAGGAACTTCTCTAAGTGGGAAACAAAAGAGAAGAAAAGGACCTACAAAAACAAACCCAAAACAATTAAGAAAATGGTAATAGGAACATACATAGCGATAAGTACCTTAAACGTGAATGGATTAAATGCTCCAATCAAAAGAAACAGGCTCGCTGAATGGATGCAAAAACAAGACCCATATATATGCTGTCTACAAGAGACCCACTTCAGGCCTAGGGAAACATCCATGCTGAAAGTGAGGGGATGGAAAAAGATATTCCATGCAAATGGAAATCAAAAGAAAGCTGGAGTAGCAATGCTCATATCAGATTAAATAGACTTTAATATGAAGAATGTTACAAGAGACAAGGAAGGACACTACATAATGATCAAGGGATCAATCCAAGAAGAACATATAACAATTATAAATATATATGCTCCCAACATAGGAGGACCTCAATACATAAGGCAACTGCTAACAGCTGTAAAAGAGGAAATCGACAGTAACACAATACTAGTGGGGGACTTTAACACCTCACTTACACAAATGGACAGATCATCCAAACAGAAAATTATTAAGGAAACACAAGCTTTAAATGACACAATAGGCCAGATATATTTAATTGATATTTATAGGACATTCCATCCAAAAACAGCAGATTAAACTTTCTTCTCAAGTGCACACAGAACATTCTCCAGGATAGATCACATCTTGGGTCACAAATCAAGCCTCAGTAAATTTAAGAAAATTGAAATCATATCAAGCATCTTTTCTAACCACAACGCTATGAGATTAGAAATCAATTAAAGGGAAAAAAATGTAAAAAACACAAACACATGGAGGCTAACCAATACATTACTAAATAACCAAGAGATCACTGAAGAAATCAAAGAGGAAATCAAAAAATATCTAGAGACAAATGACAATGAAAACACAATGATCCAAAACCTATGGGATGCAGCAAAAGCAGTTCTAAGGGGGAAGTTTATAACAATACAAGCCTACCTCAAGAAACAAGAAAACTCTCAAATAAACAATTTAACCTTACAGCTAAAGGAACTAGAGAAAGAAGAACAAACAAAACCAAGTTAGTAGAAGGAAAGAAATCATAAAGATCACAGCAGAAATAAATGAAATAGAAACAAGGAAAACAATAGCAAAGATCAATAAAACTAAAAGCTGGTTCTTTGAGATGATAAAATTGATAAACCATTAGCCAGACACATCGAGAAAAAGAGGAAGAGGACTCAAATCAATAAAACTACAAATGAAAGAGGAGAAGTTACAACAGACACCGCAGAAATACAAAGCATCCTAAGAGACTACTACAAGCAACTCTATACCAATAAAATGGACAACCTGGAAGAAATGGACAAATTCTTAGAAAGGTATAAGCTTCCAAGACTGAAACAGGAAGAAATAGAAAATATGAACAGACCAATCACAAGTAATGAAATTGAAAATGTGATTAAAAATCTTCCAACAGGGCTTCCCTGGTGGCGCAGTGGTTGAGAATCCGCCTGCCAATGCAGGGGACATGGGTTCGAGCCCTGGTCTGGGAAGATCCCACATGCCGCAGAGCAACTGAGCCCGTGAGCCACAACTACTGAGCCTGTGCGTCTGGAGCCTGTGCCCCGCAACAAGAGAGGCCGCGACGGTGAAAGGCCCACACACCGCAATGAAGAGTGGCCCTTACTTGCCGCAACTAGAGAAAGCCCTCTCACAGAAACGAAGACCAAACACAGCCATAAATAAATAAATAAATAAATAAAATAAAGCTAGTGTTGAAATGCCATTTGAAAAAATAAGTTAAAAAAAAAATCTTCCAACAAACAAAAGTCCAGGAGCGGATGGCTTCACAGGTGAATTCTATCAAACATTTAGAGAAGAGCTAACACCCATCCTGCTCAAACTCTTCCAATAAATTGCAGAGGAAGGAACACTCCCAAACTCATTCTATGAGGCCACCATCACCCTGATAGCAAATCCAGACAAAGATACTACAAAAAAAGAAAATTACAGACTAATATCACTGATGAATATAGATGCAAAAATCCTCAACCAAATATTAGCAAAACAGAATCCAACACATTAAAAGGATCATACACCATGATCAAGTGGAATTTATCCCAGGGATGCAAGGATTCTTCAATATACGCAAATCAATCAGTGTGATACAGCATATTAACAAATTGTAGAAGGAAAACCATATGATCATCTCAATAGATGCAGAAAAACCTTTTGACAAAATTCAACACCCATTTGTGATAAAAACTCTCCAGAAAGTGAGCATAGAGGAAACCTACCTCAACATAATAAAGGCCGTATATGACAAACCCACAGCAAACATCATTCTCAATGGTGAAAAACTGAAAGCATTTCCTCTAAGATCAGGAACAAGACAAGGATGTTCACTCTCACCACTATTATTCCACATAGTTTTGGAAGTCCTAGCCACGGCAATCAGAGAAGAAAAAGTAACAAAAGGAATACAAATTGGAAAAGAAGAAGTAAAACTGTCACTGTTTGCAGATGACATGATACCTATACATAGAGAATCCTAAAGATGCCACCAGAAAACTACTAGAGCTAATCAATGAATTTGGTAAATTTGCAGGATACAAAATTAATGCACAGAAATTTCTTGCATTCCTATACAATAATGATGAAAAATCTGAAAGAGAAATGAAGGAAACACTCCCATTTACCACTGCAACAAAAAGAATAAAATACCTAGGAATAAATCTACCTAGGGAGACAAAAGACCTATATGCAGAAAACTATAAGACACTGGTGAAAGAAATTAAAGATGATACCAACAGATGGAGAGATATACCATGTTCTTGGATTGGAAGAATCAACATTGTAAAAATGACTATACTACCCAAAGCAATCTACAGATTCAATGCAATCCCTATCAAATTACCAAGGGCATTTTTTACAGAAGTAGAACAAAAAATCACCAAAATATAAGCTCCAGAAGAAAAAGGGGTTTTGTTTATTTTGTTCAGAACTGTATTATCCAGTACCTACAACATTGTTAGGCACATAATAGATAGTCAATGAATAATTACTCAGTAAACTGAATAGATAATTAAATGAATTATTCTTATCTTCCCTACATCTAAAGCTTTCCAGAGCTTAGGTTTTAGATCTCTTCCCTTCTCTTTTCCTATATGCTTCCCTAAGTAATCTCATCTTATTTCTGTGATGTTAAACACCATATATATACTCATGAATTTTTTTATATCTCTGTAAATGTCCCCTATATTTACAAGTTTCTCAAAACCCAAACCTTTGCTATCTTTGAATCCTTACTCCCTCCATTTCATATCAGCAAATTCTAGTAGCTCAACCTTCAAACTATTTCAAAAAATAACAGACCTTACTATCCTCAGTTACAAACCTAATCTATACCAGGACGGTATCTTCTAGTTTACTACAATAGCCAGTCTCCCTGGTTCCACGATTGTCTCTCTGTAGTTTATTCTCCTCACTATGGTTGCAATTAATTTTTCAAGATGTAAGCCAGATCTTATCACTGCCGAGATAATAACTCTCCAGTGATTTCTTAGTTTATCTAGAATAAAATCCAAATTTTATCATTATCTAAAAGAACCTATATGGCATGTTGTTTGTCTACGTCTGTTAAAATTCCCTCCCTGCTCACTATACTCCAGTCACTCTTGTCTCCTTGATACAATCGATTACAAATGTATGGATAAATAGTCCCTGAGAAGTTGAATAACTTCATGCAAGTTTACCCTATTTTTAGTAGTAGAGTCTGAGCACAAGGCCTGTGATTATAAATCAAATATCATGCATCCCTTCAGGATTTAGTGTGATACTGGGAGCAGGTTGAGGGTATCCATTGAATGGGAGAACACAGAAGTGTGCACTTTTGTGGAGGTTAAATATAGTGTGGTCTCACTGAGTTGAACAGGGAAGCAGAATGCTAAACATAGGTATATATACAAGTGGCTGGGATTTCGTCTGTAGGGTCCAGCAAGGTTCTGTGGATGAAGAATGTGGAGAGAGGCAGGCAAGTTCACCATAGACAAGAATAATTAAAACCGAGATTGGTAAGTTTGTTAAGGGAGTGGAGAGAGTCACAAAGAAAATTTGAGCCTGGGGAATGAACCTTACAAAAAGTTACACCTGGGAAACCCAGAATCTGAATGGCAATTTGGTTTTTTTTTTTTTTTACTAATTACAAACCTTTGAATAACAAGGTCTTACTTGCCTTTGGAATACTAAGTCACAATGACAGTGATTTTAAAGGTAGAGAATAAGACATACATCTTCATCAAAGTTTCCAGGTAGGTATGTGCAATTTTAAAAAGTCCTGCAAATAAGTCTGGTAGACCCCTAAGTGGATGTGTCTCCTAATCAGCACCATTTTCTTTTATTCTTATTTCCCTTCCTATTGAGAATCACTGATTTACAGCATAGGAAGCAGAAACACCTAAAATACTTCTTTTCAAACTATACCAACAAAAAGCGTTAAAAATGTAAGAGGAAAAGATGGTAGTAGCAAAAGAGACACAGCATAAAATAAAGATACATTTAAATTAAAAGCTATCTCATGTATAACACTGTCATCATTGTACGGATAATATAAATTACTGGTACATGAATGTCCAAAAGAATGTACCTTCCAAAAAAGAGTGGGGATGATAATGTTTAAAAGTATGAACACATTTAAAAGATGCAATACTTTTATTTTAATTACTTTTTAATCCTGAAAATATTGAAATAAATGATGTTAAAAGTTGAAAATCTAAACACACAATTTAGTATGGATTTCTTGGTTTTTCTTTCACCTCCACACACACACACACAAAGCCTTGCTTTTTTATTAAACGTCTAACAAACAGTGATGCATCAGAAATAGCATGGCCTTTAGACAAACACATACTTGATTTTTGAAGCGCATGTTTACCACAGAGTTGTCAAGGTAATTAATTCTTCTGTGTCTCTATTTCCCAAATAAAATATATCTCACATCTTTATTGGCAAACTTCGTCCAGTGAATAATGTGGATCCTACTGTGGGAAGTCAGCAAACAGCTGCTAGAATAGCTCCAGTGATTACAGGACAATATTGTCACCACTATCGCTATCTTCCTCTTCATCATCATAGCTTACATTTGTTAAATATTTTATTCATATCCAGGTATGGCTCTAAACATTCTGTATAGATATTTCATATTTAGTTTACAACCACTCTATGTAAAATGAATTAATACCCCTATATTACAAATCAACTAATGATTGGAGAATTTAGGCAAATTGCCCAAGGTCACACAACAAATAACATTTATAACAAATACTTCTTCTGCTTCATTTTATGATATTAAAACTGTTTTTAAATTATGACACCTGCAATAACACTTTAGAACCCCTCGTATCAAAAAAACAAAAAACAAAAATGAAACAAACCTTTGAAACATAAGAGGGATATATTGTTGGCAGAAATACTCCTTATCATCTTTAAAAATCTACCATTCTCTATGTAGAAAATAAACGTTTATCCCACCTCTCAGATTAAGGACATTTTAATATTTCTAATTCCAAAAATTGTATTTATATTATATTTCATAATTTATATTTTGTTTCATAATTCTATAGTCATAAAATGTTGAAAATATATCTGATCATAACAAGATAAATATATCTATAGCCCTAATCATAAGACAGAATACAATTTAATAGAAAAGATATTAATTTTTCATTACCTCAATATTTTTGCATAAAATTCATGAAATAGTGTCCAAGGAACACTTCTTTTAAATTCACAAGTTATTAAATCACACTTCCCAGTGTAAAATAACTATCTCTTTAGTTTTTATTATGGTCCATCTGCCTTGGACATAAGAAGTAGAGTCCTGTGACTGACTCTAGCTGCAATTCGCAAGTCATTTAGAAGTCACATTCATCATTGTCACTAAAGAAGAGTCCAGAAGGAATTGCCTGGGCTGTATTTAGCATCTATGAGAACTGCAAAGTCCACTCCTTCTCGCATTTCTCTTTCTAGGTAAAAGCCAGAAAGCTGTAACCAAGAACCAGTGCAGGAAGTAAGGTTCACTTTCAGTATCCTTCCTTAGTTCCTCTCACAATTCCTTTCTATGACTCAATAGCCAGCTCTGAATTATCACATGTTCTTGAAAGATATTTGGTTATACTGCTTGTCTTGTCTTCATAGATTAAATAACTACCTGAATTTTTAATGATATTACTTTATTTGTTGTCTATCTCCACTCATTAAATTGATGGAAATCTGTGATCAGGGCCCTTATCAGCTCTGTCACTGCTACGTCCATTGCCCATGGAGTTCCTGGCACACACTAGTCAATAGAATTCAATAAGTGAGTAACAAACAACTTCCTGAAAAAAACATAAGTTTGATATTTTATTGTGGATTAAAAAAATTCAACAGAATACTGGCTGTCATATAATACATCTCCAAATAAGAATAACCTCATTTTCTCATGAACCAAGAGGTTATCTTTAGTCTGGTAGACAAAAAGAGGTGTTTGAGTGAGGGGGTGAGGTATCTGGCTTCAAGTAAAACAAAAATTTTGTCATAAAGAGAGTTTTAATGTATTTTATGTGGGCACAAAGCAGAGAACCTTTAAGTAAAATTCATAGAGAGATCATTTTAGCTTAGTATAAAAAAACCTCAAAACTATTTCTCTTTGAGAAAAAATAAACAATAGCTCTAGTGCCTGGAATTCTAGTAGAGTCTTAATACAGATCTGTTTGATCAACTAGAGTGAATGATGAATAAGGTTGTCAGGAATTGGAATGACCTTGTCCAGAATGTGGCACACATCCCATTATGGAAAGTGAACAAACAAGCTAGAAGAGCTTTAAGCAGATATTCTAGAGACAATGAAAGACTGAATAGGAGATTAAGCAACATTATCTCAACTTCAACTTTATTTAAAGGTCATAATATTTATCTCTGAGTAAAAAAATAAAAATTATTTAATAGAAAAGTTAGGAAAAGTATCCAGAAAAAAGTTAACTGAAACAATTTAAGAATAGAAAATCTTTGATTATAAAATATATCCAACTACCTGTTAATAAAATACAATGCTTTCATGAGAAATAATTGAAGGCTTATATGGCACATCATAAAAGTTTTAAATAATGTAAAATATTATTTTTAATTTACCAGGTTTTGGTCAAATAATTAATATGATAGAAGAATTATTGAAAAAGGCATGGTATCTTAGTATGGCAGATAAAAAACATGTATTTGTTGTTATCTCTCCAATGTTAATATAGATTTAATATCACTGGGGCCAAAGAATTTCACCGATTAAATTACACAAAATTGATCTTAAATGAAATAAGATTATTTTATGTGTATAACCATTTTAATGATAGAAATTCAGTATGCTTGGGTGCTCACTTTGGAAAATTCATTAAGCATGATTTGGCGCTCTATTCTGTACATATGTGTATTGCAATAAAACTTACTTAAAATATTTGTTTCTCCAAAAATAATGTCACTGCTGTCTCTGCACCTTAACATGATATATTTGTTTCCTTCACCTTACTTTCCCTAGAATCAATGTCCTGTAAAATAAAATCAAATATACGTGAATATTTTTATAATTTTAGTTTGCAATATATTCATCATATTACCTAAATCTTTTCTTTGCACATTGGAGATATATTTTTTTTTTCATAAAATTACAATCAGTTTCAGTACAATTAGTCTAATCATTTACTTACTTAAGCAAGCCCTCTGATAGGAAAAACCTTTAGCAAGCAGATTTTATTGAGCACGGACTGTGCTGGGCTACAGGAATGAACCAAACAGGCATGTTGTCTACTCTCATGGAGCTTTCTAGCCTAATGGAGTTGATTATTCAAATAAAGGAACCCCCAGTGAACAGTGATATAAAGAACAATAAGTTTGAATTCAGGAAGAATTATTTGATACACTCAAACTCTCCAGTGAAGAAAGAAACTGCAATAATTAAGGTTTTATGTAATTTTCTCAGAGCATTTGCTTTCCCAAGTCCCTTCTAATGTTCAAGTGTTCCCTTAAAATCAAGCTATTTTAAGACTTGCATATACTACTACAAAACTAAGTTTCCAGGACTTTTTCTTGGCATTTCCTAGGCTTATTCTTGAAACTGTGGGCTTGCTGCCATCAACTTTATGGCACAGACTAGAGCAAACGGACATGAAGAAGAACAAAACTGGTAGAATTTGGAAGACTCAAAAGACAAGCCAATTTGTTTCAAGTCTGGGATTATTTTCTTATCTATAATTAATACTGTCTGCACCCTTATTAAAATAAGTGCTCTGGTGCCATTATGTAAAAGTGCATTTGAACTTTCTACAGACTGTTGGGCTATAGCCCCTCCGGGATTGTTATGTTTGCATCCAAATGATAACAACTGCTCTAGTGTCACTAGAAGACAGAAACAGGTACAAATATAATGCATTTAGAAATTAGGCAGGATATCTGGATGCACTTGCCAAGTTAATAAGGTAAAGCAAGAAGGAAGAAGGAAGGAAGGAAGAGAGGAAACATTTCTGCTTCTCATTAAATCAATCAAGTATTCAGCCCAGTTCATTTTTCTAGAGAGCTGGAGGAGGCTAAACATTGCCTGGTATTCCTCTTTAAGGCTCCAGCTAATTAAACCAAACTTTCTGTCCAAACAATGCAGAGGAAAGAAGAAAGAATAATCTTCCAGACCATGAAAGCTTTATTCATCCATCATACCAGCCACCTAGTGCAGATCTTAGAGATCTTTTGTCTGGCAACCTTTTGCCCTTTCGTCTGATGAACAACTGAAGATGTGCAATGCAACCTAATTGCTAAATGCAAACTGTGCCCTGGGAATCAATTTGTTTGCATGGTTCTATCCAACCACTTTAGTGAAGTATTTAGGAGACTGGGTTAAGTACAAAAACCTCTTTTAAATACTAATTACAATTGAAATGTTCCTACAAAATAATACAAAATGTGCTTTAAAGTGGGCACCTGATTTTTGGTTACATATTTAGAGAAAAAAAGAAACTACATCTCAGCAAAGGTGGTAATGTGTTGGAACATTTAGATCTGGATTAAAAGGAGAAGCATCTTTGTGTGTGCTTAAGACATCTTTAACTCCTTTTTTTTTCCTTAAATATTATCAAGTTCAACAACACTGAAAATCTGTGCCAGTTTCTTCATTAAGTGTTAGTAAAAAATAAAAAATAAAAAAGATTAGACAAGGTACTGACACCAGGGAACACTCAGGAAGTCTCACCTTATATGAAATGTTCAGCTTTACTTTTTTTAATCATCCTTTAGACCGGATGTTTTTTTCTTATTTCCCAGGCATCCATTTTCACAGCACATATTTATCTGTACTATATCATAATTGGCTTTTGCTTGTTGCTAGCACTGAAACCTCATCCCATATTCTGCATGCCTCCAGTTACTACAGTTGCTAATTATTTTTAAAGTTAGAGGATGATGTGCAGCTAAATATATCTCATCTTCCTAATGGTATTTATATAACCGAAATGTAATTTGTTCCTTTTTATTTGTGCTGAGTGAAAATAAATCTTCCTCCCTTTTTTTCCTTCCCCCCAGAAAGTTTGATCCTTGATGTGTTTTGCCTTTTGATCAAATTTGGTAACAGGATTATACAATTCATGTATTTCTTTGGGAGTCTTCTCTTTAATTCTCTCCCTTCCCTTGCCTTCTCTTTTCTCTTCTTTCTCTCATAAAAGTCTGTATTCCTATTTCTCTGTGAAGTTGAGAATGTATCCCAGTCCACTAGTTAGGAATGATGGGATAATAAAAATTTAATAACCAACTTGACCATGGATCCTACTTATACAGTATATTTAGATGGAAGAAATCATTGCTAGAGAATTTCTGAATTATTGCAAACTTCTACAGTGTACTAGTACAATCCTGCCCCTCTGGGTACCCAGATTCCTGCCTAGAAAAACAAACCTGTTGAAGTAAGGAGGAAACTTAAGCTCACGAAGCTAGGGAATTGTTCTTCAATAATTACTTCTCTCATCTCCACAGTTTGCAATGGAAATGTCAGGAGATGGGAGGAAACAAATAGCAAAAGTGACCTAGATTTAGATGTTTGCATTAAATATAATCTAAATTGCAAATAATCCACCTATAAAATTTTTTCTATACACAACTACATTATTATACACTCCATATTGCTTTAGTAACTAACTTTTTGGCCTTATTACATCCAGGGGGAAAATAGTACAGTCATAAAAACCTTCCTAAAAATACACAGTGCATCTAGATGGAGGACACAAGACTTGGAAAAGAGTTGAGATTCAATTTGTGAACATGTTTAAGAGAAACTCATGCATATTGTGACCCCCCATCAGATCATGTAGGACTTTGAAGTCAAATATATTATTGCTTTAGGCACTTGAAGAATCAATGTGCGTTTTCAAGTTTTTAATCTTAGAAGAGTAATATTTACCAGACATTTTAATTCACCTTAACACATGGGAATAAAGGGAATTACTCTCTTCTTACACTACTGTGAAAAATATTTTATAACTGATACTGAATTAATTCAAAATATATCCAAAGTTCTGAAGGCTATTCACTTAGTTCTCATTTCAACAAGGATTTACTGAGCATATACTTTCTGCTCAGGTTTATGACAGGTACTGAACATGAAAAAATAAATAAGGTGATTTGTTCCAAATCTCAAAACATCATTGTTATTTATATAATTTGGCACTGTTACAGTGTATTGCAATAGTATGATATTATGATATAGATTACATTTTTATGTAAATGATATTTGCTTAATTGTTTTTGGTATCCCTAATATTTAAGTTGTATAATACACACACATATGTATATAGATAATATACAGGAGTCAGGAGCCAGATAAACAGGAATGTATGTGTTGTGTGTATAAGTGTGTATATTTGTGAAGAAAAATTATTTAATTATTCCATTCGTTGTTGAAGATTCATCTTGGAAGCTTGTAGAAAACCATGAGATTCAGTATAAGAAGTTTTATAAAACTAATCAGCCTAGGATATAGCCTTATAGATGAAAATGGAACCAGTATCATTGAATTACTGGTAATGAATTTATGAATTAATACTCAGTTATTTTAATAGAATTCAGTGAGTATTAAACTCACTTTATTTGGCTATATAATTAAGAATAAATATTATAATTTACTTATTTAATTAAAAAAAAGCTACCTGTGGGTTAGTTTCAAAGACTGTTCAGATTTTAAAACACAAACATAATTAGTAATGGAACTTGATCAATTTTATAAATATATTAACTAACACAACATTGTAAATCAACTATACTCCAATAAATTTGTTTTAATTAAAAAATATACAAATATATTACAGTCTTCTAGACGGAATCCAAAACTACTTCAAAATATATTTAATGCCCATATTTATCCTAAGAAGTTTCCTGTATGCAAGACAAAGCAGAGAATGATCTTGGGAAAAAGAAGATTGTATTTATCCTTTGCTGTTTATTGTCCTTTGCTGTTTCACCTGTGTCTCCATATTTTTCTAAAACAGATTCTGTTAGAAATTCATGTTCATCTTTATATGCTTAAATGTGAAGAGTAAATTTGTTCACTCTATGAAAATTGCTTTGTCTGCTCTTCATGTAAATATGTCAAAGTAATAGAAGCAATGTGTGAAATGTTTCATTTGTTGCTCCCACTAGTAATCGTGATACTAACTGAATGTCTCCTTTGTATTTTCTTTTTCTCAATTTTGCTCAGTTGGTTTCTGACTTTTTCTAAGGGTGCTAAATCTGCACATCTTGTTTCTAAAATGTGGACCCTTTAGGCACAGGCTATATGCTATGTTATCAATTATTTTTATTTAAATGTTGAACTATCATGGTAAAAAATAGTTTACATGTAAGGCACATGTTAAAACTGCCCCATGGTGTCTTATAGTCATAGTAAAAATTTATTTGATAGGACAAGGATCCGGGAGAGGGCAGGTGCTGTAACTCCTATGAATTAATTTATTGTAATATATATACTTTAAAATATCATTTATGTATTGAAATTTGTATATTTAGTCATATTTTTAGTGCTCCTGGGGGAACACTACATTAAAGAGTTTGTGAATCCATTTGAAATGCAGAGATACTCTCATTAAAATAAAGACTAACCACTAAATTCCAACTGCTTACTTACCATTTCCCTTTGGATCTCAAATTTAACTTGTGAAATGATAAGAAATATATATATATATGTTGGTCGCTGCGCGTGGTTCCCGGCACAGAGATCCTAACGCCTTATACGTTCCTAAGTGGTAAGAACATTAGGAGCATCTCTGGTTCTATTACTTTGTCTTTAACCCCGTCCCTAACACAAGGCTCCTAAAACCCTTGTAAATTCTTAAGTGATAAGAGCACCAGGAACATCTTTTGTTCTGGTAAGGTGACTCTGGATGGGCTTCTGGATGCGGACTGGTCGCCAGAAAGAACAAGCCATGAGTAGAAGCTTAGAATTTTCAGCTCTACCCCTCATCCTCCAGAGAGGGGAGAGGGGCTAGAAAGAAAGTTAATAATTGATCATAAATACGTGAGGAAGCCTTCATAAAATCCCAGAAGCGTGGGGTTGGAGAGCTTCTCGGCTGGAGAACACATCCGCACGGGAAGGGTGACACACCCCAACTTCATGGGGACAGAAGCTCCTGTGCTCTGGAACCTCCCAGAGCTCACTCCATGTATATCTTCATCTGGCTGTTCATCTATATCCTTTAATAAACTGGTAATTGTAAATAAGCGTTTCTCTGAGTTCTGTGAACTGTTCTTGCAAATTAATCAAACCTGAGGAAGGGGTCCTTGGAACCTCCAGTCTATAGTTGGTTGGTCAGAAGCACAGGTGATAACCTGAACTTGCTACTGGCATCTAAAGTGTGTCAAGAGGGTGGGGCGGTCTTGTGGGACTGAGTCCTTTCCTGTGAGATCTGATGCTCTGTCAAGGTAGATAGTATCAGAATTTAGTTAAATTGTAGGACACCAAGCTGGTGTCAAAGACTAGCTTATTGTTGTGAGAAAAGCCTTCACACAGTTGATGACCAGAGGTGTCGGAAGTGACGTGTTCTATGTGATAGGAAAGGAGACACACAGGGAAGAAATATACAGTAGGGAAGAAATGAGGTTTTCCCTGCATAGGAAGGAAAAAAGCTGATGTTTTTCCTAAAGACATTGGAAGAGCTGACTCGTGATATTTTCCTCCAAATATGCTCTTCTTGCAGCATTTCCTATCTGAATAATGGCAACTCCGTTAATCATCCCAATTCCTCAGGCCAGAATCCTTGGAGTCATCTTTGACTGCTCTCCTTCTCTCCACATCTAATCCATTGGCCAACTGCAAGAGCTCTACCTTCTAAATATTTGCAAGCTCTGAGCACTTCTCTCATTTTCTGCTACTACTTCCCTGGATCAAGCAATCATCATCTCTCACTTAAATTATTCCTGTGGTCTCCTTACTAATCGCCCTGCTTCTGCTCTTGGATTCTCTGCGGTCAATTCTCAGAGATAATCTTTTAAAAAATACAAGTGAGATCTTATCCTTTCTTTGTGCAAACCCTCCAATTGCTTCTTTCCTCATTCAGAGTAGATGTAAAAAATCATAAGATCCTACAGGTCACTAAATAATGTCAACTCTCAATCCTCCCTCCCTGGCTGGCTTCACTCGAGCCACACTCTCTTACTTGTTATTCTTGGAAAACTCCAGGCACACACCTGCCTCACCAGCCTTTGCTTCCTCCTTTTTCTTTTTGTTCTTTTAACATCTTTATTGGAGTATAATTGCTTTACAATGTTGTGTTAGTTTCTGCTGTATAACAAAGTGAATCAGCTATATGTATACATATACCCCATATCCCTTCCCTCTTGCGTATCCTCCCACCCTCCCTATCCCACACCTCTAGGTGGTTACAAAGCAAAGAGCTGATCTCCCTGTGCTATGTAGCTGCTTCCAACTAGCTATTTTACATTTGATAGTGTATATATGTCAATGTTAATGTCTCATTTCGTCCCATCTTACCCTTCCCCCTCCATGTGTCCTCAAGTCCATTCTCTACATCTGTGTCTTTATTCCTGTCCTGATCCTAGATTCAACAGAACCACATTTTTAGATTCCATATATATGTGTTAGCATACAGTATTTGTTTTTGTCTTTCTGACTTACCTCACTCTGTATGACAGACTCAAGGTCCAGCCACCTGCCTACAAATAACTCAGTTTCATTTCTTTTTATGGCCGAGTAATATTCCATTGTATATATGTGCCACATCTTCTTTATCCATTCATCTGTCAGTGGACACTTAGGTTGCTTCCATGTCGTGGCTATTGTAAATAGTGATGCAATGAATATTGTGGTACATGTCTCTCTTTTTTTTTAATAAATTTATTTATTTATTTATTTATTTATTTATTTATTTATTTGGCTGCGTTGGCTCTTCATTGCTGTGCGTGGGCTTTCTCTAGTTGCGGCTAGCAGGGGCTACTATTTGTTGTGGTGTGCGGGCTTCTCATTGTGGTGGCTTCTCTTTGTTGCAGAGCACAGGCTCTAGGCACGCAGGCTGCAGCAGTTGTGGCATGCAGGTTCAGTAGTTGTGGCACACAGGCTCAGTAGTTGTGGCACACGGGCTTAGTTGTTCCATGGTATGTGGGATCTTCCTGGACCAGGGCTCGAACCCATGTTCCCTGCATTGGCTGGCAGATTCTTAACCACTGCGCCACCTGGGAAGTCGCACATGTCTCTTTTTGAATTATGGTTTTCTCAGGGTATATGCCCATTAGTGAGATTGCTGGGTCATATGGTAGTTCTATTTTTAGTATTATAAGGAACCTCCATACTGTTCTCCATAGTGGCTGTATCAATTTACATTCCCACCAACAGTGCAAGAGGGTTCCCTTTTCTCCACACCCTCTCCAACATTTATTGTTTGTAGATTTTTTGATGATGGCCATTCTAACCAGTGTGAGGTGATACCTCATTGTGGTTTTGTTTGCATTTCTCTAATGATTAGTGATGTTGAGCATCCTTTCATGTGTTTGTTGGCAATCTGTATATCTTCTTTGGGGAAATGTTTATTTAGGTCTTCCATGCATTTATGGACTGGGTTGTTTGTTTTTTTTGATATTGAGCTGCATGAGCTGCTTGTATATTTTGAATATTAATCCTTTGTCAGTTGCTTGATTTGCAAATATTTTCTCCCATTCTGAGGATTGTCTTTTCATCTTGTTTATGGTTTCCTTTGCTGTACAGTAGCTTTTAAAAAGCTTTTAAGATTCATTAAGTCCCATTTGTTTACATTTGTTTTTATTAACATTTCTCTAGGAGGTGGGTCAAAAAGGATCTTGCTGTGATTTATGGCAAAGAGTGTTCTGGCTAATATTTCCTCTAAGAGTCTTCTAGTGTCTAGCCTTACATTTAGGTCTTTAATCCATTTTGAGTTTATTTTTGTGAATGGTGTTAGGAAGTGTTCTAATTTCATTCTTTTACATGTGGCTGTCCAGTTTTCCCAGCACCACTTACTGAACAGGCTCTTTTCTCCATTGTATATTCTTGGTCCTTTATCAAAGATTAGGTGACCAGAGGTGCGTGGGCTTATCTCTGGGCTTTCTATCCTGTTCTATTGATCTATAGTTCTGTTTTTGTGCCAGTACCATATTGTCTTGATTACTGTAGCTTTGCAGTATAGACTGAAGTCAGGGAGCCTAATTCCTCCAGCTCCATTTTTCTTTCTCAAGACTGCTTTGGCTATTCAGGGTCTTTTGTGTTTCCATACAAATTGTGAAATTTTTTGTTCTAGATCTGTAAAAAATGCCATTGGTAGCTTGATAGGTATTGCACTGCATCTGTAGATTGCTTTGGGTAGTATATTCATTTTCACAATGTTGATTCCTCCAAAGAAAGAAAATAGTATATCTCTCCGTCTGTTTGTATCTCCTTTAATTTCTTTCATCAGTGTCTTATAGTTTTCTGAATACAGGACTTTTGTCTCCTTAAGAAGGTTTATACCTAGCTATTTTATTCTTTTTGTTGCAGTGGTAAATGGTAGTGTTTCCTTAATTTCTCTTTCAGATTTTTGTTGTTAGTGTATAGCAATGCAAAAGATTTTTGTGCATTAATTTTGTATCCTGCTACTTTACCAAATTCAATGATTAGCTCTAGTATTTTTCTGGTGTCATCTTTAGGATTTTCTATGTGTAATATCATGTCATCTGCAAACAGTGACAGTTTCACTTCTTTTCCAATGTGGATTCCTTTTATATCTTTTTCTTCTCTGATTGCCTTGGCTAAAACTTCCAAAACTATGTTGAATAATAGTGGTGAGCGTGGACATCCTTGTCTTGTTCCTGATCTTAGAGGAAATGGTTTCAGTCTTTCACCATTGAGAATGATATTGGCTGTGGGTTTGTCATATATGGCCTTTATTATGTTGAGGTAGGTTCCCTCTGTGCCCACTTTCTGGAGAGTTTTTGTCATAAATGGGTGTTGAATTTTGTCAAAAGCTTTTTCTGCATCTATTGAGATTATCATATGGTTTTTATTCTTCAATTTGTTAATATGGTGTATCACATTGATTGATTTGCATATATTGAAGAATCCTTGCATTCCTGGGATAAACCTCACTTGATCATGGTGTATGATCCTTTTAATATGCTTTTGGTTCTCTTTGCTAGTATTTTGTTGAGGATTTTTGCATGTGTGTTCATCAGTGATATTGGCCTGTAGTTTTCTTTTTTTGTGACATCTTTGTCTGGGTTTGGTATCAGGGTGATGGTGGCCTCATAGAATGAGTATAGGAGTTTTCTTCCCTCTGCTATATTTGGAAGAGTTTGAGAAGGATAGGTGTTAGCTCTTCTCTAAATGCTTGATAGAATTCACCTGTGAAGCCATCTGGTCCTGGACTTTCATTTGTTGGAAAATTTTTGATCACAGTTTCAACTTCAGTGCTTGTGATTTGACTGTTCATATTTTCTGTTTCTTCCTGGTTCGGTCGTAGAAGGTTGTACTTTTCTAAGAATTTGTCCATTTCTTCCAGATTGTCCATTTTATTGGCATACCGTTTCTTGTAGTAGTCTCTCATGATCCTTTGTATTTCTACAGTGTCAGTTGTTACTTCTCCTTTTTCATTTCTAATTCTATTGATATGAGTCTTCGCCCTTTTTTCTTGATGAGTCTGCCTAATGGTTTATCAATTTTGTTTATCTTCTCAAAGAACCAGCTTTATTGATCGTTGCTATTGTTTCCTTCATTTCTTTTTCATTTTTTTCTGATCTGATCTTTATGATTTCTTTCCTTCTGCTAACTTTGGGTTTTTTTTTTTTTAATTTTCTTTCTCTAATTGCTTTAGATGTAACGTTAAGTTGTTTATTTGAAATGTTTCTTGAGGTAAGATTGTATTGCTATAAACTTTTCTCTTAGGGCTGCTTTTGCTGCATTTCATAGGTTTTGGGTCATCATGTTTTCATTGCCATTTGTTTCTAGCTATTTTTTGATTTCCTTTTTGCTTTCTTCAGTGATCTCTTGGTTATTTAGTATCGTAGTGTTTAGCCTCCATGTGTTTGTATTTTTCAGTCTTTTTCCTGTAATTGACATCTTGTCTCATAGCATTGTGGTTGGAAAAGATACTTGATACGATGTCAATTTTCTTAAATGTAACAAGGCTTAATTTGTGATCCAAGATATGATCTATTCTTGAAAATGTTCCATGAGCACTTGAGAAGAAAGTGTAATCTGTTGTTTTTGGATGGAATGTCCTATAAATATCAGTTAAGTCTATCTGTTCTAATGTGTCATTTAAAGCTTGTGTTTCCTTATTTATTTTCATTTTGGATGATCTGTCTGTTGGTGAAAGTGGAGTGTTAAAGTTCCCTACTATTCTTGTGTTACTGTCTATTTCCCCTGTTATAGCTGTTAGCATTTTCCTTATGTTTTGAGGTGCTCCTATGTTGGGTGCCTAAATATTTGCAATTGTTATATCTTCTTCTTGGAATGATCACTTGATCATTATGTAGTGTCCTTCTTTGTTTCTTGTAATAGTCTTTATTTTAAAGTCCATTTTGTCTTATATGAGAATTGTTACTCCAGTTTTCTTTTGATTTTGATTTGCATGGAATACCTTTTTTTATCCCCTCACTTTCAGTCTGTATGTGTTCCTACGTCTGAAGTGGGTCTCTTGAAGACACCATATATACGGGTCTTGTCTTGTATCCATTCAGCCAGTCTATGTCTTTTGGTTGGAGCATTTAATCCATTTATATTTAAGGTAATTATTGATATGTATTTTCCTATTACCATTTTCTTAATTGTTTTAGGTTTGTTATTGTACGTCTTTTCCTTCTCTTGTGTTTCCCACTTAGAGAAGTTCCTTTAGCATGCGTTGTAAAGCTGATTTGGTGGTGCTGAAATCTCTTAACTTTCTCTCTTCTGTAAGGCTTTTAATTTCTCTGTTGAATCTGAATGAGATCCTTGCTGGGTAGAGTAATCTTGGTTGTAGCTTTTTCCCTTTCATCACTTTAAATATGTTTTGTCACTGCTTTCTTCAGAGTTCAGCTGTTAACCTTATGGGGTTTCCCGGGAGTGTTATTTGTTGATTTTCCCTTGCTGCTTTTAATATTTTTTCTTTGAATTTAATTTTTGATACTTTGATTAACATGTGTCTGGGTGTGTCTCCTTGGATTTCTCCTGTATGGGACTCTCTGCACTTCCTAGACTTGATTGACTATTTCCTTTCCCACTTTAGGGAAGTTTTCAAATATAATCTCTTCAAATATTTTCTCAGACCCTTTCTTTTTCTCTTCTTCTTCTGGGATCCCAATAATTCGAATATTGGTGCATTTAATGTTGTCCCAGAGGTCTCTGAGACTGTCCTCAATTCTTTTCATTCATTTTTCTTTATTCTGCTCTGTGGCAGTTATTTCCACTATTTTATCTTCCAGGTCACTTACCCATACTTCTGCCTCAGTTTTTCTGCTATTGATTCCTTCTAGAGTATTTTTAATTTCATTTATTGTGTAATCCATCATTGTTTGTTTGCTCTTTAGTTCTTCTAGCTCCCTGTTAAAAGTTTCCTGTATTTTCTCCATTCTATTTCTGAGATTTTGGATATCTTTACTATCATTATTACGAATTATTTTTCAGGTAGACTGCCTATTTCCTCTTCCTTTTTTTGGGCTGGTTGGTTTTTACCTTCCTCCCTCATCTGCTGCATATTTCTCTGTCTTCTCATTTTGTTTAACTTACTGTGTTTGGGGTCTCCTTTTCACAGTTTGCAGGTTCATAGTTTCTGTTATTTTTGGTGTCTGCTCCCAGTGGGTGAGGTTCATTCAGTGGCTTGTGTAGACTTCCTGGTGGAAGCATTGGTGCCTTTGTTCTGGTGGGTGAGGCTGTATCTTGTCCTACTAGTGGGCACGGTTGTGTCTGGTGGTGTGTTTTGGAGTGTCTGTGAACTTAGTATGACTTTAGGCAGCCTGTTTGCTAAAGGGTGGGTTTGTGTTCCTGTCTTGCTAGTTGTTTGGCATGGGACATCCAGCACTGGAGCTTACTGGCCGTTGGCTGGAGCTGGGTCTTTGTGTTGAAACAAAGATCTCTAGCAGAGCTCTCACCGACTGATATTACGTAGGGTGGGGAGGTTTCTGGTGGTCCAATGTCCTGGACTTGGCCCTCCCACCTCAGAGGCTCCGGCCCCACACCTGTTCAGAGCACCAAGACGCTGCCACCTATGTGGTTCAGAAGTAAAGGAAGAAAGAAAGAAAGAAAAAAGCAAACAGACCGAACCCTAGGAAAAATGGTAAAAGCAAACCTAAACAGACAAAATCACACAAAGAAGCATATGTATACACACTAAAACAAAACGGGAAAAAGAAAAAAAAAAAAAAAAAAGGAAGAGAGCAACCAAACCAATAAACAAATCTACCAATGATAATAAGCACTAAAAACTAAACTAAGATAAACATAAAACCAGAAAGAAATTAGACTCAGAAAGCAAACCCCAAGTCTACAGTTGCTCCCAAATTCCACTGCCTCAATTTTGTTAACCTTCATTGTCAATTGAGGTATTCTTCAGATGCGGAGTTTATCAAGTTGATTGTGGGGATTTTTTTCTGCTGCTCCTGAGGCTGCACAGACAAATTTCCCTTTCTCTTCTTTGTTTGCACAGCTCACAAAGGGGTTCAGCTTTGGTTTTGGCCCTGCCTCTGTGTGCTGGCCTCCCTCAGGAGTCTGTTCTCCACCCAGACAGGAGCGGGTTAAAGCAGCAGCTGATTAGGGCTCTCTTGCTCACTCAGGCCGGGCAGAAGGAGGGGTACGGTAGTCATAATTAGAATGAGGGGTGAGCCTGCTGCAACAGCAGCTGGTGTGTCATTGCAACAGCCTGAGGCACACTGTGTGTTCTTCCGGGAAAACTGTCCCTGTATCATGGGACCCTGGCAGTGTGTGCTGCACAGGCTCCCAGTGTGTGTGGGGGTGTTGGGATAGTTACCTGCACTTTCATATAGGATTCTGCTGTTATAGCGGCAGCAGCATTAGCAGTTCATGCCCATCTCTGTGGTCTGAGCTGATAGCCACGGCTTGTGTCTGTATCTAGAGCTCACTTAGGTGGTGCTCTGCTTCTGTGGGCACATGGGGAAGGAATCCCTTCTCCTCGTGCACCCTGGAATAATGGTCTCTTGTCTCTTTGGCAGGTCCAGACTTTTTCCTGGACTCCCTCCCAGCTAGCTGTGGTGCACTAACCCCCTTCAGACTGTCTTCATACCGCCAACCCCAGTCCTCTCCCTGGGGTCTGACCTCTAAAGCCCTAACCTCAGCTCCTAGCCCCCACCCACCCCATTGGTTGAGCAGACAAGCCTGTCAGGTTGGTGAGTGCTTGTCGGCACAGATCCTTTGTGCAGGAATCTCTCCGCTTTGCCGTCTGCACCCCTGTTGCTGCGCTCTCCTTCATGGCTCCAAAGATTCCCCTCACGCCCCCCTGCATCCCCACCAGTGAAAAGGCTCTCTAGTGTGTGGAAACTTTTCCTCCTTCACAGCTCCCTCTCAGAGGTGCAGGTCCCATCCTTATTCTTTTTTTTTCTTTTGATCTACCCATTTATGTGGGGATGTTCTTGCCTTTTGGGAAGTCTGAGGTCTTCCACCAACGTTCACTACGTGTTACATAGGAGTTGTTCCACATGAATGTGTTTTTGATGTATTTATGGGGAGGAAGCTGATCTCCACGTCTTACTCCTCCACCATCTTGAAGGTTTCCTCTTGCTTTTGTTAAAATATTCTTCCCTCAGAAAAATTGCATGGCTTACTCTTGTCCTCTTCACTTACAAGTTTCTTTCCTATCAAATATTGCAGAGTTTCACTACCCAGAGGTAGCCAAAGTCAAGGTGAAGACACAGCCTTCAGACTGTCAAGTTGGCCCAAGATTTCTGACAACACTTGCAAGTTCAGAGTCCCCAAGGATGCCCTCAGATTTGATAATTCACTAGAATGATTCACAGAACTGAGGAAAATGCTATAATTACAATGAACAGTTTTAATATAGCAAAACGATATAGTTCAGAATGAAAGGAAGAGATACATAGAGCAAAATCTATGACTGACAAGGTTCCAAACAGAAACTTTTGATGTCCTCAGAGATACATTACCTTCATGGTATCAATTGTGGCAATGTGCAACAAGCCACTTAGATAGCCACATCCACCAGAGGGCAGACAGCAGAAGCAAAAAGAATTACAATTCTGCAGCCTGTGGAAGGAAATCCACATTCACAGAGGGATAGACAAAATAAAATGGCAGAGTACTTTCACCAGATGAAGGAATAAGATAAAACCCCAGAATAACAACTAAATGAAGTGGAAATAGGCATCATTCCAGAAAAAGAATTCAGAAAAATGATAGTGAAGATGATCCAAGACCTAGGAAAAAGAATGGAGGCAAAGATTGAGAAGACGCAAGAAATGATTAACAAAGACATAGAAAAATTAAAGAACAAACAAAAAGAGATGAACAATAAAATAACTGAAATGAAAAATACACTAGAAAGAATCAATAGCAGAATAACTGAGGGAGAAGAACGGATAAGTGACCTGGAAGACAGAATGGTGGAATTCACTGCTGTGGAACAGAATAAAGAAAAAAGAATGAAAAGAAATGAAGACAGCCTAAGAGACCTCTGGGACAACATTAAACACAACAACATTAGCACAATAGGGGTCCCAGAAGGAGAAGAGAGAGAGAAAGGACCCGAGAAAATGTTTGAAGAAACTATAGTTGAAAACTTCCCTAACATGGGAAAGGAAATAGCCACCCAAGTCAGGGAAAGGCAGAGTCCCAGGCAGGAGAAACACACCGAGACACATAGTAATCAAATTGACAAAAGTTAAAGACAAAGAAAAATTATTGAAAGCAACAAGGGAAAAACGACAAATAACACACAAGGGAACTCCCATAAGGTTAACAGCTGATTTCTCAGCAGAAACTCTACAAACCAGAAAAGAGTGGAATGATATATTTAAAGTAATGATAGGGAAGAAACTACAACCAAGATTACTCTACCCAGCAAGAATCTCATTCAGATTCGACAGAGAAATCAAAAGCTTTACAGACAAGCAAAAGCTAAGAGAATTCAGCACCACCAAACCAGCTCTACAACAAATGCTAAAGGAACTTCTGTAAGTGGAAAACACAAGAGAAGAAAAGGACCTACAAAAACAAACCCATAACAATTAAGAAAATGGTCATAGAAACATACATATCAATAATTACCTTAAACGTGAATGGATTAAATGCTCCAACCAAAAGACACAGGCTCAGTGAATGGATACAAAAACAAGACCCATATATATGCTATCTACAAGAGACCCACTTCAGACCTAGGGACATATACAGACTGAAAGTGAGGGGATAGAAAAAGGTATTCCATGCAAATGGAAATCAAAAGAAAGCTGGATTAGCAATATTCATATCAGATGAAATAGACTTTAAAATGAATAATGTTACAAGAGACAAGGAAGGACACTACATAATGATCAAGGGATCAATCCAAGAAGAAGATATACCAATTATAAATATATATACACCCAACATAGGAGCACCTGAATACATAAAACAACTGTTAACAACTATAGAATAGGAATTTGACAGTAACACAATAACAGTGGGGGACTTTAACACCTCACTTACACCAATGGACAGATCATCCAGATAGAAAATTAATAAGGAAACAAAAGATTTATATGACACAATAGACCAGATAGATTTAATTGATATTTATAAGACATTCCATCCAAAAATAGTAGATTGCACTTTCTTCTCAAGTGAACATGGAACATTCTCCAGGATAGATCACACCTTGGGTCACAAATCAAGCCTTAGTAAATTTAGGAATATTTAAATCATATAAAGCATCATTTCTGACCACAACGCTATGAGATGAGAAATCAGTTACAAGGAAAAAAACAGAAAAAACACAAACACATGGAGGCTAAACAATACGTTACTACATAACCAAGAGATCACTGAAGAAATCAAAGAGGAAATCAAAAACTACCTAGAGACAATTACAACAAAACATGACAACCCAAAACCTATGGGATGCAGCAAAATCAGTTCTAAGAGGGAAGTTTATAGCAATACAAGCTTACCTCAAGAGACAAGAAAAATCTCATATAAACTATTCAACCTTACACATAAAGGAACTAGAAAGAAGAACAAACAAAACCCA
This sequence comes from Balaenoptera physalus, assembly GCF_965194825.1. NCBI lineage: Eukaryota > Metazoa > Chordata > Mammalia > Artiodactyla > Balaenopteridae > Balaenoptera > Balaenoptera physalus. The sequence goes on along the minus strand of NC_138891.1, from coordinate 46,510,433 downwards.
AAGTTCGGAGAAGGAAAGAAATCATAAAGATCACGGCAGAAATAAATGAAATAGAAAACAAGAAAACAATAGCAAAGATCAATAAAACTAAAAGCTGTTTTTTTGAGAAGATAAACAAAATTGATAAAATGGAAAAGGACCTACAAAACCAAAGCCATAACAATTAAGAAAATGTTAATAGGAATATACATATCGATAATTACCTTAAACATGAATGGATTAAATTTACCAGCCAGACTCATCAAGTAAAAAAGGGAAAAGACTCAAATCAATCGAATTAGAAATGGAAAAAGGAGAAGTTACAAGAGACACCGCAGAAATACAAAGCATCATAAGAGACTACTACAGTAACTCTATGCCAATAAAATGGACAACCTGGAAGAAATGGACAGATTGTTAGAATGGTTTAACTTTCCAAGACTGAACCAGGAAGAAATATAAAATATGAACAGATGATCACAAGCACTGAAATTGAACCTGTGATTAAAAATCTTCCAACAAACAAAAGTCCAGGACCAGATGGCTTCACAGGTGAACTCTATCAAATATTTAGAGAAGAGCTAACACCCATCCTTCTCAAACTCTTCCAAAATTTGCAGAGGAAAGAACACTGCCAAACTCATTCTATGAGGCCACCATCACCCTTATATCAAAACCAGACAAAGATACTACAAAAAAAGAAAATTACAGACCAATATCACTGATGAATAAAGATTCAAAAATCCTCAACCAAATACTAGCAAACAGAATCCAACAACACATTAAAAGGATCATACACCAAGATCAAGTGGGAATTTTCGCAGGGATGCAAGGATTCTTTAATATATGCAAATCAATCAATATGATACACCATATTAACAAACTGAAGAATAAAAACCATATGATCATCTCAATAAATGCAGAAAAACCTTTGGACAAAATTCAACACCCATTTATGATAAAAACTCTCCAGAAAGTGGACATAGAGAGAACCTACCTCAACATAATAAAGGCCATGTATGACAAACCCACAGCAAACATCATTCTCAATGGTGAAAAACTGAAAGCGTTTCCTCTAAGTTCAGGAACAAGACAAGGATGTCCACTCTCACCACTATTATTTAACATAGTTTTGGAAGTCCTCTCCATGGCAATCAGAGAAGAAAAAGATATAAAAGGAATACAAATTGGAAAAGAAGAAGTGAAGCTGTCACTGTTTGCAGATGATATGATACTATACATAGAGAATCCTAAAGATGCCACCAGAAATCTACTAGAGCTAATCAAAGAATTTGGTACAGTTGCAGGGTACATAATTAATGCACAGAAATCTCTTGCATTCCTATACACTAAAAACGAAATATCAGAAAGAGAAATTAAGGAAACAATCCCATTCACCATTGCAACAAAAAGGATAAAAACCTAGGAATAAACCTACATGAGTTAAACACCTGTACTCAGAAAACTATAAGACACTGATGAAAGAAATCAAAGGTGACACAGATGGAAAGATATGTTCTTGGATTGGAAGAATCAATATTGTGAAAATGACTATGCTACCCAAAGCAATCTACAGATTCAATGAAATCCCTATCAAACTACCTGTGGCATTTTTTACAGAACTAGAACAAAAAATCTTAAAATTTATATGAAGACAGAAAAGACCCTGAATAGCCAAAGCAGTCTTGAGGGGAAAAAAACGGAGCTTGGAACCAGATTCCCTGACTTAAGACTATACTACAAAGCTACAATAATGTAGACAATATGGTACTGGCACAAAAACAGAAATATAGGTCAATGGAACAGGATAGAAAGCTGAGAGATAAACACACGCACCTTTGGTCAACTTATCTATGACAAAGGAGGCAATGATATTCAGTGGAGAAAAGACAGCCTCTTCAATAAGTGGTGCCAGGAAAACTGGACAGCTACATGTGAAGGAATGAAATTAGAACACTCCTTAATACCATACACCAAAATAAACTCAAAATGGATTAGAGACCTAAATGTAAGACTGGACATTATAAAACTCTTAGAGGAAAACATAGGAAGAACACTCTTTAACATAAATCACAGCAAGATCTTTTTTGATCCACCTCCTAGAGTAATGGAAATTAAAACAAAAATAAACGAATGGGACCCAGTGAAACTGAAAAGCTTTTGCAAAGCAAAGGAAACTACAAACAAGATGAAAAGACAACCCTCAGAATGGGAGAAAATATTTGCAAATGACTCAACGGACCAAGGATTTATCTCCAAAATATATAAACAGCACATGCAGCTCAATATTAAAAAAACAAAGAGCCCAATCAAAGAATGGGCAGAAGACCTAAATAGACATGTCTCCAAAGAAGACATACAGATGTCCAAGAAGCAAATGAAAAGATGCTCAACATCACTAATTATTACAGAAATGCAAATCAAAACTACAATGAGGTATCACCTCACACCAGTTAGAATGGGCATCATCAGAAAATCTACAAACAATAAATTCTGGAGAGGGTGTTGAGAAAAGGGAACCCTCTTCCACTGTTGGTGGGAATGTAAATTGATACAGCCGCTATGGAGAACAGTATGGAAGTTCCTTAAAAAACTAAAAATAGAATTGCCATATGACCCAGCAATCCCACTACTTGGCATATACCCAGAGAATACCATAATTCAACAAGACACATGCACCCCAATGTTCATTGCAGCACTATTTACAATAGCCAGGTCATGGAAGCAACCTAAATGCCCATCGACAGACTAATGGATAAAGAAGATGTGGTACATATAAACAATTGAATATTACTCAGCCATAAAAAGGAAGGAAATTGGGTCATTTGTAGAGACGTGGATGGATCTAGAGACTGTCATACAGAGTGAAGTAAGTCAGAAAGAGAAAAACAAATATCGTATATTAACGCATATATGTGGAACCTAGAAAAATGGTACAGATGAACTGGTTTGCAGGGCAGAAATTGAGACACAGATGTAGAGAACAAACGTATGGACACCAAGGGGGGAAAGCGGTGGGGGGAGTGTGGGGGTGGTGTGATGAATTGGGCGATTGGGATTGACATGTATACACTGATTTGTATAAAATTGATGACTAATAAGAACCTGCTGTATAATAAATAAAATAAAATTCAATAATTCACACAATAAAATGTAGATCTTATCCTTTCACTTACCCTCTTAAACATTTTGAAATATTCTGATGGCATGTAAAATAAAATCCAGTTTCTTTATCATTAAAAAAAAAAAAGTAGCAATATGCGCATGGAGAATTGCTAACCCAGGAAGCTCACCTGAACTTGAGGTTCACAGTTTTACTCGTGCTTCATCATAAAGGCATGGTTGATTGTATTATTGGCCAAGTGGTGAAACTCAATCTTCAGGCTCCTCTCCTTCCTGGAGATCAGGATGATATCACTTGTTTCAAAGTCCCAACCCTTTAATCACATGGTTAGCCTTTCTGGTGAGGATACTGTCTTTCCCTAAAATTATCAGTGTGACAGCCTTACCCTGAGTCATGGCATTAGCAAAAGCCATCATGTGCACAGCATGAGTTACCTTGTTAGCATAAAGTATCAGGTACACTGAAAAATTCCGAAGACTTAGGAGTTATCTCACAAGGAAATGTGGACAAAGGTCAATCAAATTCATTATTATACAGTCCCTCACCACTGCCCCTTCACACACACACACACACACACACACACACATACACACACACACACACACAATAATATACACTCCTCATTTCCTATCATCCCCACTCTCCACTTTATTATTATTTCTAGCAGCTATTACTGTTTAACATACTATATATTTTCCCTTATTTTCATCTTTATCATCTATCTTTCTCATAGAATGAAAACTGTAAGAGGCAGGGATTTCTGTCTTTTTTGTTTTTGTTGAATCTTCAGTGATTCAAACAAGCCTGACATAATGAAACAGGAGGGAAGGGGGCAGGGCACAACTTTAAAAGAATGACATAGCCCGAGGATACAACATAAACTGATTAGAACCAAATAGGTCCAAGATGGCGGACAAGTCGACTTCCACTAGACCTTGAGCCTCAGTATACTCATTGTAACACATCAGCATGCTAAATGACACACCCACAGGTGCCATGACAGTTCCAAAGGTGACCATAAAGGTCAAAAAGTGGGTGGTGGCCCAATTCCTGGAAATTCCTACACCTTCCCCAAAATAGCTGGAATACTCCTCCCACTCATTAGCCTATTAAATTACCCACCCCTATAAAAACTGACAACCCCATACCCTGGTGCCGCTTTCACCTTCTGAGATTGCCCACACTCCATCTGTGGAGTGTATTTCTCTCTAAATAAATCCACTTCTTACCTATCACTTTGTCTCTCACTGAATTCTTTCTGTGATGAGACATCAAGAACCTGAGCTTCATTAAGTCCTGCGACCAGGTGTGTGATCTCAGTTAAAAGAATGTGGGTTCAATTCCCAATCTGAGTTGCACAGTTTCAATACTATACTCTCAGTTAATATTTGTTTAATGAAAGGATGGATTTAATCTCTAAATTCAGATTCTCTTATAACCCCTCTATTCTTTAAATTAAAATACTGTTTGCGGACACATAGTTTTTGAAGGCAAAAGCCCACTGTGTCCCCCTTTGCCTGGCAAAGTAATAAAATTATCCTTTTCTACCTCACCCCCCCCCAAAAAAATACAGCTTTATTTAAGCATGACATGACATAGAATATAAATCCAGGAATATTTGCATATTTAAGAAATTATCCAATATATACTGTATGTCTTTAGCACACTTATGATTGTGGAATATTTCAGGTGGCCTTTCAATTTACACCTGCTAATCATGGCTTCATTTTACTAGATTGTAAAGCACTGTAAAATATATTCACTTTAAAATCACTGTATATCTTAGTTAGAAATAACTGTCTCTGGCTCCCTGCTGGTTGTTTGGCCTGGGGCAACCCGGCAATGGAGCCTACCCAGGCTCTTTTGTTGGGCTGACAGCGGACTCTGGGGGGGCTCACACCAGGGAGTGCTTCCCAGAGCTTCTGCTGCCAGTGTCTTTGTCCTCACGGTGGGACACAGCCATCCCCCGCCTCTGCAGGAGACCCTCCAACACTAGCAGGACTCTGCTAAGGCAAATAAGTGGGCACTGAGGTGTCCGGCAGAGGCCCCCAGGCTGTGTGGAAGGGGGCATGGACCTGATGCTCCCCTCTGAAACCTGTTCCAGGGGCCAGGATCACAGAACAGAGGCTCTGAAGGGGACCCCTAACAGCTACTGCAATCACAAGGCACCTCCCTGTCACCCCTGAGCCCCCCCCAGGACACAGGGTCGTCCTGTGTGTGGGTTCCCACTCAAGATCTAAGTTTCCGACAGATGGTGACACTGAAACAGAAGAGATTTGCTTTGGTTAAATGTGACTTGAGCTGCAAGGAAAAACCTGTGATCCATAAACTCAGTGAATCACTGGGCCACCCTGCCCTGAAGCTGGGGATCAAGAATCTTACTAAAGTTAGATGTAGTCACACATCCTAAAAACTAGTTGCAGAGATTGATAACTGAACCAATATAGAAAGCAATACAGTAAGGACACCCAGAATTCCTGAAGCCACCCGAGGACCCCGGACACACTGAGAACGACCAAGTGGGAAGAGGGGAAGGCCTGGATCCTGGGTAACAAATGCTTCTAAGTCACTGACCCAACCAAACAGGGAATTGTCCTCCTTTTGTCTTTATAGTGTCAGGAAAAAAAAATCTTGATTTTTAAGCTACTCTTTGTTGAGGTTTTTGTTTTCAGAAGCCCAAGCAACCAAATGCTACAGTTCTCACGACCCTGCTCCTTACCAGACAGCCCAGGATGCCTGTTTAAAGGAAATCAGGGAAGAAAAGAGGATTAAGTGGAATTTACTGACATCTCTGGACTAAAGGAGCCTCCAAAATAACAGGACAAGTGAATACATAGTTAAAATAGCTGAAAATGCCCACCCAGAAGAGGTGGTTCACCTGCTCCCATGGAACACACAAAGTGCCAGGCCCCGTCTCAGGGTCCAGACAAGGAAACCGAGGCACACGAAATGAAGTTCCTTATCTGACGTCACAGCAGAGCTTGCCTGCACTGCCTAAGTGTCAGGCTACGTTACCAGGATACACCAGCGTAAGGACACAGTGTTTGCTTCCCCAGAACTTCCTAGAAATTACAGCAGGACAGGAGATGTCACCTCATGGGATGGGAAACGAGAGCCGGGCAGGCTTCCCAGAGGCGGCATGTGATTTGGAGCTGGGAGACAGACACAGGTGTCTAACAGAGGAGATCAAAACCACTTTCATCATTCATAAAGCCGACTGGACACCTGGGCCTTAGACCTGCAGTGCGGCAATCGGCCCCAGGGAAACCCCTAGCTCTGGAGGACACATTTCAAAGTAGAAGAAGGTAGACCCAAAGGCAACTGTTTGGAAACACAAAATATAGTTAGAAGTTTCACCTTCTAAAAACGTCAGTGCTGGGCTTCCCTGGTGGCCAGTGGTTAAGAATCCCCCTGTTGGTGCTTCTCTGGTGGCGCAGTGGTTGAGAATCTGCCTGCCAATGCAGGGGACACGGGTTCGAGGCGTGGTCTGGGAAGATCCCACATGCCGTGGAGCGACTAGGCCCGTGAGCCACAACGACTGAGCCTGCGCGTCTGGAGCCTGTGCTCCGCAACAAGAGAGGCAGCGATTGTGAGAGGCCCGCGCACCGCGATGAAGAGTGGCCCCCGCTCGCCGCAACTAGAGAAAGCCCTCGCACAGAAACGAAGACCCAACACAGCCAAAAAAAAAAAAAAAAAAAAAAAAAAAGAATCCGCCTGTCAATGCAGGGGACACGGGTTCAAGCCCTGGTCCGGCAAGATCCCACATGCCGTGGAGCAACTAAGCCCATGCACCACAACTACTAGAGCCTGTGCTCTAGAGCCCGTGAGCCACAACTACTGAGCCCACGTGCCACAACTACTGAAGACTGCCAGCCTAGAGCCCATGCTCTGCAACAAGAGAAGCTGCCACAATGAGAAGCCCATGCACCGCAACAAAGAGTAGCCCCCAGTCGCTGTAACTAGAGAAAGCCCGTGCGCAGCAACAAAGACCCAATGCAGCCAAAAAAAAAAAAAAAAAATTGTCAGTGCCTAAACTTGACCACATTAGAGGGACTGAATAGATGACAGGGAAAGTGAGCTGCCTGTGCCGGAAAGAAAGAACAAATGATGTCTGTGGTCCTGGGAAATTTTTAAAAAGCTAAAGAAACAAATGAAACACACCTTTAACAATTCTGATATTTGCTTAAATCCCATAAAAATAAAGACATGTTCTTCAAATGAGAAAAAAAAAAAAACAAACTAGAAATAACTGTCCCTGAATTCTTAAAGGGAATCTTAATTCCTGTGTTAGGATTAGGTAGGCAATATTGGAATTTGTAATTCAAAGAAAACTTGATGCATGAAGTTGAGTGCATCCTACTTCTTCATACCAGGCATCCTGAGTAAATTAATGTCTTTTTAAAGAATTTCTTCATAAAATGAATTATCAAATCTGTGCTCAAATACCAATGACAAGCAGGTCATTTCCTGTAATACAGTTTGAAAGGTACTCTGCTTTTTTAGTTAAATAAGCCATGTCTTAAAATTTTTCTATCCTACATCAGAGGAAAAGTGAAATGGATGACTGTTAAACCACTTCTGTATACCACAAATTGGGAAAAGAACCTGGTAACAAAAAGAGAAGAGATTTCTTTATCTCATGGAAAGTGTTAAGTATTATCACTTTGAGGTCTTTATTTTGTAACCAGAATAGAAAATATTTTTGAAGAATAATAAGGTCAAGATGTTTAAATTTATCTTATAATTTTGGAATTAAAATTATATAGTGTTTCAGAATTCTGTATCTGGGAATTATGCTGTACTTCACAAAGTGTTTAATTGATACAAATAGGAAGAGAATTATGTCTCTGGTTAAGTTTTAGCGTCTTTGGAGGTTTCTTCAATTATAGAGTAAAATGCTTCATCACTTAAAGAGCTATTTCAATCACTTTTTGAAAACTATATCTGCATCCATAGGCAAAGGAATTTTATTATCTCTGAATTACAATTTGGAATGTCATGAGTTATTTCATAGGACAAAGTTTGTTAAATGAACACTGGCAGTGCCATTAGTGTTTCGCTCTTGAGCTCAAGTACAAGTCAGCTCTATTTAAGTCGCCATTTGCAGAAGCCAGAAATAAATGTACAGTTAAAATGGTGCCATAAGTTAATTAGAATGGAATTAGAAGGAAAGTGGGCAATTTAGGAACATAAGAATTGCTGTACCGAATCAGACCAATGGTTCTCCTGGTTTAATATCCAGCCTCCAGCAGCTGTACTTGTTCGTTTCTAAAGCTTTAAAAGAAAAGAAAAAGACTACATAATTCACTTAGACAAGTGTGCCATCTGTGATCTGAAGAAATTTTCTTCCTGACCTCTTTCAAATAATACCCTAAAGCAAGAGGTTTCAATCCTGTTATGATATTGGCTTAGCTTGAATAGCTCTGGTTATTAATAATTCTTATTAAATCATCCAACTCCTACATAAAATCAACTAGTTCATCAAGAAGCTGTTTATCTCTACAGCCCCTGAATCATGGTTGAATATTTATGCATCTGTGATAAATTAGGAATTTATGGTACTTATTCAACACAAGTTCTTGTTGGCAAAATCTGCCTCTAGTTAACCAAGCTGGATGAATGCCTGCTTCGCTTTCCAAATTCTAGGGGTTCACAGGCTTTCGGCCAAAAAAAAAAAAAAAAAAGTGTATCTGCTATCACTACTCCCAACTTCCTATTCATTAATAATATACAGAAAGTATTTGAATAATGGAGAATTCTGTGTGCTAAACTTTTAGAAAAGTTCAACTGGAGTTTTTCTTATATGACTTTGCTTAAGTTAGACGACTCTAAGAGAAAGGAATGAGTTACTTATCCCTATCACTTTAGTCTCCCTTTTATGATACAAGTATATGTGACTAATTTGTAGGTTTTTTGATTATTCTAGATACCACCTCCAGGTCAATATTTCTAAAATGTTATGTACACAATAAACCATCTAGCAAAGAATCCCTCAAGAATTGTAAATGCCTACAAGCTAAAGTCTAAACCATTTTCCTAAGCTGTCAGATCTTACTGACTTACTAACACTTATATCCTAAAGCTATAATTCTAATAGGATCTCCTCTATCTTAGAATCCAAGAAAACTAGTTTTTTCATTGCTATTTGAACTAAGATAACACTTATTATTTATACTATGTTAATTCTGTTCCCTTTCTCTAGCACTCCAAACTTCTCTTTCTGGTTCAGTTCCTTATTTTTTCTCCTTACTTCAGCTAAAATCGCATTCCTTTACGTAATTCCCTCTTCTGACAATTTTTGTCCCTTTGTTTATGCTTGATTTAGTCTACCATATATTGTTGGTTCTTTGCTTTCATGGATGCCCTTGATTGTAAATTCCCTGAGGGAAACCATATTTTCCATATTTATTTGTGTTTCTAGAGCCCAGGCAGGGTCTGACTCATAATAATAGCATACAAATATATTAAAGAAAAATCTTTAGAATCACCAGTGACTATCTAGACAGAGTCACTTCCAGAATGTTTACTCTTTGAGTTTCTGTTTGTGTGACCTAGGCAATAATATATTATTGAGTCCTACAAGGTACCAAAGAACCAAAAATCATAAATTTCTGAAAAATAGAGCCAAGTGTTACTGATTTAAAAATCACAAAGATATGGGAAACATCAGCACAAAAAGAGAATCTGAAGGTTCTAGACTCCTGATGTTAGAAAATGAAGGAATTCCAAGCACAAGTAATAGCTAGGCAAAGACAGGAGGTAAAATAGAGGAGGGAATCACTAAGGAACTGTCCCTAATTCCTGTTGGTTGGCCCATGAAGAGAATACCTGAAAATAAGTTTGGAAATGTGGGTGGCAGCATGTTCACTAACCTTTATTGAACTAACTCACTGGGGAATTATTGAAAGATTTTTAATCAGTGAACAGATCTATAAGAATGTAAGATCAACTTAAAAATGAGACTGAGGGCAGTTCCCTAGGGTAACGAGGTTATTAACATACTAAGGAAATGTGTAATCAGTCCCAAATTTAAACACATGTTTAAGTGTGAAGAAAATATAAGCATTCTAGAATAGAATATATTTTTCTCCCTGTATGTTAAGCAGAAATGTGTGTAATAAGTTCTTCTTTAAATTTTAATTTCTACAATTTTAACTAACATAGTGCTTCAAGGTGCTGAAAACATTCAACCCAGTTCATTTATGCTTGACATCATCAAACAAAGCCACAATTTTTCTTTTTCCACAATTTTCCTGACTTTTTAAAAGCTCTTATTGGTTTTTGAGAACAATATATATAAATATATATATATTTTTATCTATCATTGATTTCAGTAGAACTATAATGCCTCTCTTTAATTTTTTAGAAATCCAAATGGGACCCAAAACAATAGTACAAGATGGCCTGTCTTCAAAAGCAATGAACAAAACTATTTAACCTTGAATACAGAGTCACCAAGAGTATACACTAAACTACGTGCTCAACAATGCAGATTCTGGACACTATTTTTTCCCAAAGTCTTGGAAATGACAGGTGTGTGTTGTTTTTTGTTTTGTTTTGCTTTGTTTCAGTATTTGGTTAAATAATTGGTTATGGATTATGTAAAAGGGGGAAAAGGTAGACTATTCATGGCACAGTGATAATGTTCATCTGTGACTTTACAATTAATTGATTCCAATGTGTACATTATCTTAACAACCTTCTTCCATCAAGTTTAGATGTTTTGAGGGCTTACTATATAAGCAGCACCTTAGCAGTTAAATAAAGAAAGCAAAACTAGGAATTTTTCCCTAGAGGAACATGAAACCTAGCAGTGGAACTAAAATAGGGCACTCTCGCTATTCAGCCAATTTTTGTGGAATTAACTAATGGTTAAATGAAAAAATAAATATATAAAATAAACAATGTATAATTATTTATTTTATATATTTATACTCAAATAAAGGCAAAACAAATTTAGTGATACAGATGTAGAGAACAAACGTATGGACACCAAGAGGGGAAAGTGGTGGGGGTGTGTGGTGGTGGTGGTATGAATTGGGAGACTGGGATTGACATATATACACTAATATGTATAGAATAGATAACTCATAAGAAAAAAAAAGTTAGTGATAAATAGTAGAACCCTTGATTTCTAAGGGGGAAAAAATCACTAAAATTTACATATTTAAAAACACAATCCAAATATTTCTAAATATTCTAAGCTTGGAGATATTTAAGACCACCTACATACATTAAATAATACAATAAAACAGTAGTAATTTAGTTAACTATTCTTCAGGAAGTGATTACTTAAATTTGTATAAGGAAATACTGAGAAAATTGTTCAGATTATCCTACTATTTCAGAATTCATTGGTAAGAAGATATTTGGCTAAACTTGAATGACCAACATGAATGATCACATTTTCTGTGAGAAAAATGACATACATATACAATTATTCACTGCCTGTTTTTTTTTTTTTTAATATCAGCTATTTATAACTGATGTGGCTCCTCAGGTCTCTTTTCTATATTTTTCAAATAAAAGTAATTGACTTTCAATCACCAGACACATTGCTAACTAGTTCCTTTATACTTTATCATTCTGTGCATCAGAACATTCCACAATTTTCAGGCTACATACTAGATATCACAATACAGTAGATGTTTTTAGTTTCTTCTTTCTAGCGGTTAGGGGTTAGTTTCAGGCAAATATGGACATCTCAGAGTTGTATTCGATTGTTTAATATGCCTTTTGATTCTCAGATTTTACTCACCAAAATTATAATTATGGACTCATCTGTTTGGGAAACATTACTGATAGACCAGTTCTCTGTGTATCACTAAATGCTCTGTGGCACAATATATATCAGAGATGGGCTTCTGCATCCCTTGACAGAGCTACAGTGCTGCCCTTGTGTCCTCTGGGTGTGAATAGCAATGAGGTAATGCATTTAATCTGCCAAGAGACCAGAAGAGGTATCATTTAACAAATCACAGACTACATATTCTCAATCATTACTTAAAATATTTGTTAATGAGAGGGTCATAATTTGAAGGGAAATAAGGTGGGGTAGGGGCAAATTTTAAATGACTAATTTATTATAAACCAAACTGAGTCATTCTGGTTCAAGCACATGTGGTCTACTGTGATGTATTTGTTGGTAAAATAAAATTTCAATATCAGCAATTTTTGAAAATGTACTTCAAAATCTCTATCTCTAAATACTCAACTACTGTAAAGCAGGTTGAATAAACAAACTCCTAAATTTTTGGCTAGGTGCTGCTCCATCCTACACAAGCCTGAACAACCTTCTAGTGTAAGCAACACTGAGCTGTATGGAAATACCATACCTTGCTCTGGGATACTTCCAGTGTGTCTTGAAAACATAATTTTATATTTTAGCACTATTTTCTCAGATAATTCCCCCAAAGGAGTTATATGAAATATATTTAATAAAATGTAAAGTAAATGCATGATATAATTGTTATAACATCAACAATGTATTCATTAATAATAAAAATGTTTACATTTAAACAAACAGAACCAGTTTGAAATGCCATGTTTTTAGGTTTTATAATATACAAAATTTCAATTAAAATCTTTTCAGGTAGTGAGAGAAGTTGATAATAAATAATGAATAAAACATCGCTGTACAGTGTACTTGGAGAAAACGGCATCTGCAATCAAAATTATTTTTCAATGAACGTAAACAGAGATTAAAATTTAGATTAATACAACTCATTCCATGTTTTACAGGAAATATTGATGAAGCAGAACGAGAATGGAAAGCAGGATTCCATCGGTGGAACAATTACATGATGGACTGGAAAAATCAATTTAATGATTACACTAGCAAGAAAGAAAGCTGTGCAGGTCTCTAATTAATAGATTTACCCTTTATAGAACATTCTTCTTCCTGTAAATCAAGGCAAAAATATCTCTTACACACCTGGTAAGAAAGCTATTATATAGCTGAAGCAAAAATGCCAGAAGGATAATATTGATTTCTCACATCTTTCACTTAGTATTGTACCTAGCATTTCAAAACCCAAATGACTAGAACAAGTTTAATTACATTTCACATTATAAAGTTTCACAATTAATTATATGCATATTAAAACAATTTGCAGCTTCAAACTCTCTTTCCTGAATAACTTTAAGATGTTTTTTTTTCCCTAAAAAGTATCTGTGTTCTTTTTCCAGTCTCAACTTTATTTTCATTACCACTCATAAAAGGTATCTTTTAAAAATGGATAAGGTCTTGAAACATTAGATACTATAATTTACAATAGTACTTCCTTTAATTAATTTATGCATTTAATGTTAATATGATATATTAAAACAAACAGAAAATAATTGACTGCTTTGTTTTTTTATATAAAGGCAAAAGAATTTATTTATTTAAGAGAATCTTAAAATAACAGACTTGGTCACTTGGAAACACCTCATGATAGAAACAAAATGTTGTTACCAAGAGACAAAATGTAAAAGAATATAATTATTTATATTTTGTATTTTTAAAAATATGTATGCTTGGAGTCCTCAAATTATATTCCTCATTCTTTCAACTCTTTTTTTCCTCACCTCCCCACTCCCCAACTCTCCTCAAACATGCCCACATGTAAAGTACTCTTCCGGTAACTCAAAAATTAAAAAATGTGGGTGAGCAGAAGTCTAAATGAACAATTTCAGAAGTCATGTACCATCTGGAATAAGGGAACCCTTGGCTGGACCCAGAAATGTCAGGATTTTAGTAGAGAAATTGTTCAATTCCAAAAAAGAAATGATTATACTTTCTGCAGACAAAGTATATTGTTTTAATAATTTAAAAAATTACAAATTTGCATTTACTAACTTGAATGTAAAGAGAACACATCCCATGAATAAATTCACTGTCTTTCACTAAAGGGGAGAAGTCAGGGGATTTTAAATCCCAGGAAAGGGCAATACTGTTGATTATGCTAATTAAGCATTGAAAACTAGCACTCAGGATAGGATAAAGTGAGTCTATCCGTCTGTAGACTGTTGGTTAACGCAGTCTCATTATTCATTGGTCATAAGTATGTCTATAGTTAGATCCAATATAGGTCTGCCATCCTCATCAAATTGTCACTCAAAGATCATGGTATTTTATCAAATTCAGCTGATTAAAGAGAGTTGTTATACAAGCCAAGTTAGTTCATTTCAGTGCTGCTGTAAATGGACATTTTGCTTTATATCTCTTCCCTCATCCTGAGATGAAGAAAAAAACCATACAAAGGATAGACAAATTATCTGGCTTTCCATTCTACACCACCATCTTCATTTCAGGGACCATTCCCCTAGGATCTATTATGTTTTCTGAATCACTTGAGCCTCCTTTTTATGTAGAACCCTCCTACATATGAAATAACTGGATGATACCTGTTCAACAGCATTAAAGACCCTTTAAAAGTTCTCTTAATGAGAGCAATAATGAGGAAAACATAACTAATGTTTGTAGAATACCTGTAACCTCCTTCATATGACAAATGCAGTCATATGAAAAGATCCCATGGACCACTTTGTCCTACCTTGGACAACAAATTGCTTCATTCTTGAATTTTAACTAGAACACCTCTTGACTTACTCTGAAGCTTTTATCCATGAGTTTATTTTGCTTTACTCTGTCTTATCCTTGGTCTGAAATCTCATCATTAGAGTTACCAATTCATGAGACGATAATAAAGCAGTAGGAGTGACAGTGATTTTAGAAGTGAATGCTAACACAACCATGCACACACAACACAAAAACTCATTTATCTCACTAAAAAATAAAAGGCTGTTTTCTTCTCCAGACATTGCCCATTTTCTTGGCCTGGTTTAATCCTTTATGGTTACTCTGAAAAGTGATAAAACCAAGATTTCCAAGGCAATTAATTGTCAGTGCCTTGATATTGTGAGATTCATCTCTAGATTCGCAGCTGGGAGCTGCTTGCAAAGTGCCATCACACTGTGTAGGTGCTTGTTGATTGGGTGAATGGATGGGAGGATGAGATACAGCCAAGTTCAGTTCCTCTGTGTAGCAGGAAAATTGCACTGTGAATCCTCAGAGAGCCAGGAAGAAGCATTAAAAAAGTAGAAGAAAAAGGTTGGGGGCAGGGGTGGAGGAGGAGGAGAGCCATCAAATGGGCCATCCTAAATACTTGAGAATTTCAGGGCAGAAGAGGTGATGAGAAAGGGAATTGCAGATATATAGAGTAGATAATTTCACATTGGTATTTGGGTATTTAACTCAGTGATTCTTAACTTTCAACCTTGACTACACATTAGAATTTCTGGGAGTAGAACCTAGACATCAGTATTTTTAAGTTTCCCAGGTGATTCTGATTTTAGCAAGTGGGGGGATATTCATACCATTTTTTACTCACAAGCAGATAACTATAAAACTTGCAGTTTGGCATGAGAAAGAAATGTACTTGATATTGATATCTGAGAACCTAATTGTTTTTCTCTGAACAAGGAACTGTAACAGATATTACTGAATGTGTAAAATGAATTTGGCATGCACACTTTTTTTCTATGACCTCCACACCAGAAAGTTATCTTTTCAGGATGTCATCTTTACCATAAATATATGCTTTGAGAGGTATGTTTGAAAAATTAGAAAGAGTACATAAAATACATACAATATTTTACAGTGTTTTATGTAACTGCAGTTATTACAGAAGATCATTTGGTTTGAGCTAAACCAGAATCTTTTCACTTGACAATAATTAATAATACGAATTCAGATTCAAGATAAGGAATCAGAACTTTAATTCCCATTTTCCATTGCACTTTTCATGTAAAGAGTATCAACTGTCTGTGAACTCTCAAAAATATGGATAAATAATCATTCTCGCCGGGCTCAAAAAGAGATGTTTTTAGGGATTAATTACTTAATGATTATTAAACTAGGTAGGTGAGTACTAAGAGTTTTTTTTCTCCTCAGAAGAATTTGCAGAAGTCTTTTGCTTGAGGTAATAACTGTATTACCTTGCTTTTCTGAAGTGAGACGTTCTATTCTGTTTTAATTCTTTTTGATTTCCTTCAATGGTTCAGGGAGAAAAGGGGGAAAAACTTATCAAAGAAGTCTCTGGATAATAAACTATAAAAATGTATGTAACAGTGTTACGCATTCTATAATCCTTGAAGTGAATATATGAAGAGAATGATCTATCATCTATCTATCTATCTATCATCTATCATCTGTCTGTCTATCTATCATCTATCTAGGATAGCCACTCCCAATTTTAACCAAAGGGAGGGTTACTAGTATACCTAATACAACCTGGAATATAAATTCAAAGCCATTGCCTTGACCAAGATAGCCTTACTGTTCCCCTCAGCTTGACTAACTTTTAGACAGATTTCTTCCTGGCTGTGGGCCTCTGACCTCCAGTTTCTTAGAGAATTTGCTTCAGAAATATTGCAATTGTAAATTCTCTCTCTGTCCCTTTGAAATGTATTTAAATCTCCCAGCCTCTTGACCTCTTGCCAGTTTTACTACCCAGGAAGTGTCTTTCTCAAGGATCTGGGAACTATTACTTTGAAATTAAACATTATAAGAGATAGTGCCTCCATCTCTCAGTCTCAATGGGAAGGTAGAAGCCTAACTACTTTGGGAGCCAGTTACCAGCCACAGATGGCTTAATCCCAGAAGAAAACATTTCAAACTCTAGGATAACTCTACAAGCTCGACACATCCCACTGGTCAACCCTCCCCCAAAGTCCTCCAGTACTTTTTCACTAGCTCACCTCAACACTTAGAAACCTTCACATCTTTTATTTCAGGGGAGTTGAGTTCAGTCTCTCTCCCCTATTGCAGTAGCCTTATATAAAGTCTTTCTTGACTGTTGAACTTTGTTCAGTGCAATATTTACTTTCACAGCCTAAACCAAAATTCAACACTTCTTAAAGTGCCTAGGGCACATTCACATTTATATTAATATTCTACTATCAATATCATATCAGGAAAATACAAATGTTTTCTTGCAGCAGATATCCTTCAGAAAGAGTGGTTCCCTAGTGAAGAGGGCAGTAAAACTTGAATTTATGAGGTGTTGACTATCTATTTTTTAGTAATTTTTTCTAATATCTTTTACAGTTTAAGCAGATGGTAATTTTCATTCTCGTGTTAGTCTCAAGTTTTTGGAATTTTTCATTTTTAGCATTTCTTAATATTCCATAGTATTTTTTTTTCTTTCCTTCCGCATCAAATTTAAATTTTCATGGGCATACTCTTTTCCTGATAGAATGGCTGTAAACAAATGGATTCCCCCATTTTGCGTGTAGGACATTTTTTTCTTTTTTTCTCTTCTTTCCTCTCCTCTTTCCTTTTCTTTTTCATGAATGCAAAAAGAAAAAGAAAAGAAAAAAATTAGATACAGATTCTTGTACAGTGGTCTAGGAATCACTGGTGATATAAAGGATTGCATATACATCTATAATGCAAATTTCATTAGGCTGTTAGGCCTTTGGGAACAAAAAATAGCATTTTCCCAGAAAAAAATTTATCATGAAGAATAGCTTAAACTTCAGGAATCCTACTTGCAAGGACCCCTTTGAAGACACTCTAGGTAATTTTATATTATTTTTCTTAAAGACTTTTATATTATTTTTCTTAAAAACTTTCTTAAAGTTTCCACAGGAGGAACAAAACTTGGTTTAGTTGTTATTTTTCACCACATCAGTGGAAATGAGTCTTTAGTCTATAGCCCCAGACACAAAATGACATTTTTAGTCTAAGAGGACTCTTCCTTCCCCCATTGCCTTTAAAGACATTCTACTGGTTTTCTTTAGTTGAAATGTGCTATCATTGTATTACAACATTGTAATATGCTAATTTTGAAGTTACTATCTTTGTGCAGGGTAATAAGTGAGTGAAAAACTCAAATGCTAACATCTGCTGTGGCATTTCAATTTTAAACCAAATGTGTGCATAATATTCTCTTTGGTAAGTGAATTAACATTTTCACATAACCATGAAAGATAAAATTTTAATAATCTCCCTTGGAGTTGTCTCTTTGAAGTCATGTGCAAAATATTAAGTGAGAATTCTAACAGAACACTAGTCCTTCTTTTTTTTTTTTTTTTTTTTTTTTTTTTTTTTTAACATCTTTATTGAAGTATAATTGCCTTACAATGGTGTGTTAGCTTCTGCTTTATAACAAAGTGAATCAGTTATACATATACAATATGTTCCCATTTCTCTTCCCTCTTGCATCTCCCTCCCTCCCACCCTCCCCATCCCATCCCTCTAGATGGTCACAAAGCACCGAGCTGATCTCCCTGTGCTATGCGGCTGCTTCCCACTAGTTATCTATTTTACATTTGGTAGTGTATATATGTCCATGACACTCTCTTACCCTGTCACATCTCACCCCACCCCCTCCCCATATCCTCAAGTCCATTCTCTAGTAGGTCTGTGTCTTTATTCCCGTCTTGCCACTAGGTTCTTCATGGCCTTTTTTTTTTTTTTTTTTTTTCCCCTTAGATTCCGTATATATGTGTTAGCATACTGTATTTGTTTTTCTCTTTCTGACTTACTTCACTCTGTATGACAGACTCTAACTCCATCCACCTCATTACAAATACCTCCATTTCATTTCTTTTTATGGCTGAGTAATATTCCATTGTATATATGTGCCACATCTTCTTTATCCATTCATCTGTCGATGGACATTTAGATTGCTTCCATGTCCTGGCTATTGTAAATAGAGCTGCAATGAACATTTTGGTACATGACTCTTTTTGACCTATGGTTTTCTCAGGGTATATGCCCAGTAGTGGGATTGCTGGGTCGTATGGTAGTTCTATTTGTAGTTTTTTAAGGAACCTCCATACTGTTCTCCATAGTGGCTGTATCAATTTACATTCCCACCAACAGTGCAAGAGTGTTCCCTTTCCTCCACACCCTCTCCAGCATTTATTGTTTCTAGATTTTTTGATGATGGCCATTCTGACCGGTGTGAGATGATATCTCATTGTAGTTTTGATTTGCATTTCTCTAATGATTAATGATGTTGAGCATTCTTTCATGTGTCTGTAGGCCATCTGTATATCTTCTTTGGAGAAATGTCTATTTAGGTCTTCTGCCCATTTTTGGATTGGGTTGTTCGTTTTTTTGTTATTGAGCTGCATGAGCTGCTTGTAAATCTTGGAGATTAATCCTTTGTCAGTTGCTTCATTTGCAAATATTTTCTCCCATTCTGATGGTTGTCTTTTGGTCTTGTTTATGGTTTCCTTTGCTGTGCAAAAGCTTTTAAGTTTCATTAGGTCCCATTTGTTTATTTGTGTTCTTATTTCCATTTCTCTGGGAGCTGGGTCAAAAAGAATCTTGCTGTGATGTATGTCATAGAGTGTTCTGCCTATGTTTTCCTCTAAGAGTTTGATAGTGTCTGCCCTTACACTTAGGTCTTTAATCCATTTTGAGTTTATTTTTGTGCATGGTGTCAGGGAGTGTTCTATTTTCATACTTTTACATGTACCTGTCCAATTTTCCCAGCACCACTTATTGAAGAGGCTGTCTTTTCTCCACTGTATATGCTTGCCTCCTTTATCAAAAATAAGGTGCCCATATGTGTGTGGGTTTATCTCTGGGCTTTCTATCCTGTTCCATTGATCTATATTTCTGTTTTTGTGCCAGTACCAAACTGTCTTGATTACTGAAGCTTTGTAATATAGTCTGAAGTCAGGGAGCCTGATTCCCCCAGCTCCATTTTTCGTTCTCAAGATTGCTTTGGCTATTCGGGGTCTTTTGTGTTTCCATACAAATTGTGAAATTTTTTGTTCTAGTTCTGTGAAAAATGCCAGTGGTAGTTTGATAGGGATTGCATTGAATCTGTAGATTGCTTTGGGTAGTAGAGTCATTTTCACAATGTTGATTCTTCCAATCCAGGAACATGGTATATCTCTCCATCTATTTGTATCATCTTTAATTTCTTTCATCAGTGTCTTATAATTTTCTGCATACAGGTCTTTTGTCTCCTTAGGTAGGTTTATTCCTAGATATTTTATTCTTTTTGTTGCAATGGTAAATGGGAGTGTTTTCTTAATTTCACTTTCAGATTTTTCGTCATTAGTGTATAGAAATGCAAGAGATTTCTGTGCATTAATTTTGTATCCTGCTACTTTACCAAATTCATTGATTAGCTCTAGGAGTTTTCTGGTAGCATCTTTAGGATTCTCTATGTATAGTATCATGTCATCTGCAAATAGTGACAGCTTTACTTCTTCTTTTCCGATTTGGATTCCTTTTATTTCTTTGTCTTCTCTGATTGCTGTGGCTAACACTTCCAAAACTATGTTGAATAATAGTGGTGAGAGTGGGCAACCTTGTCTTGTTCCTGATCTTAGTGGAAATGGTTTCAGTTTTTCACCATTGAGGACAATGTTGGCTGTGGGTTTGTCATATATGGCCTTTATTATGTTGAGGAAAGTTCCCTCTATGCCTACTTTCTGCAGGGCTTTTATCATAAATGGGTGTTGAATTTTGTCGAAAGCTTTCTCTGCATCTATTGAGATGATCATATGGTTTTTTTCCTTCAGTTTGTTAATATGATGTATCACATTGATTGATTTGCGTATATTGAAGAATCCTTGCATTCCTGGGATAAACCCCACTTGATCATGGTGTATGATCCTTTTAATGTGCTGTTGGATTCTGTTTGCTAGTATTTTGTTGAGGATTTTTGCATCTATGTTCATCA
Source organism: Balaenoptera physalus (assembly GCF_965194825.1). Lineage (NCBI taxonomy): Eukaryota > Metazoa > Chordata > Mammalia > Artiodactyla > Balaenopteridae > Balaenoptera > Balaenoptera physalus. Next base: position 46,489,634 of record NC_138891.1, on the reverse strand, counting down.
GTGATATTGGCCTGTAGTTTTCTTTCTTTGTGACATCTTTGTCTGGTTTTGGTATCAGGGTGATGGTGGCCTCGTAGAATGAGTTTGGGAGTGTTCCTCCCTCTGCAATATTTTGGAAGAGTTTGAGAAGGATAGGTGTTAGCTCTTCTCTAAATGTTTGATAGAATTCACCTGTGAAGCCATCTGGTCCTGGGCTTTTGTTTGTTGGAAGGTTTTTAATCACAGTTTCAATTTCAGTGCTTGTGATTGGTCTGTTCATATTTTCTATTTCTTCCTGGTTCAGTCTCGGCAGTTTGTGCCTTTCTAAGAATCTGTCCATTTCTTCCAGGTTGTCCATTTTATTGGCATAGAGTTGCTTGTAGTAATCTCTCATGATCTTTTGTATTTCTGCAGTGTCAGTGGTTACTTCTCCTTTTTCATTTCTAATTCTATTGATCTGAGTCTTCTCCCTTTTTCTCTTGATGAGTCTGGCTAATGGTTTATCAATTTTGTTTATCTTCTCAAAGAACCAGCTTTTAGTTTCATTGATTTTTGCTATTGTTTCCTTCATTTCTTTTTCATTTATTTCTGACCTGATCTTTATAATTTCTTTCCTTCTGCTGGCTTTGGGGTTTTTTTGTTCTTCTTTCTCTAATTGCTTTAGGTGCAAGGTTAGGTTGTTTATTCGAGATGTTTCCTGTTTCTTGAGGTAGGCTTGTATTGCTATAAACTTCCCTCTTAGCACTGCTTTTGCTGCGTCCCATAGGTTTTGGGTCGTCGTATCTCCATTGTCATTTGTTTCTAGGTATTTTTTGATTTCCCCTTTGATTTCTTCAGTGATCACTTCGTTATTAAGTAATGTATTGTGTAGCCTCCATGTGTTTGTATTTTTTACAGGTCTTTTCCTGTAATTGATATCTAGTCTCATAGCGTTGTGGTCGGAAAAGATACTTGATACGATTTCAATTTTCTTAAATTTACCAAGGCTTGATTTGTGACCCAAGATATGATCTATCCTGGAGAATGTTCCATGAGCACTTGAGAAAAATGTGTATTCTGTTGTTTTTGGATGGAATGTCCTATAAATATCAATTAAGTCTATCTTGTTTAATGTATCATTTAAAGCTTGTGTTTCCTTATTTATTTTCATTTTGGATGATCTGTCCATTGGTGAGAGTGGGGTGTTAAAGTCCCCTACTATGATTGTGTTGCTGTCGATTTCCCCTTTTATGGCTGTTAGTATTTGCCTTATGTATTGAGGTGCTCCTATGTTGGGTGCATAAATATTTACAATTGTTATACCTTCCTCTTGTATCGATCCCTTGATCATTATATAGTGTCCTTCTTTGTCTCTTGTAATAGTCTGTATTTTAAAGTCTATTTTGTCTGATATGAGAATTGCTCCTCCAGCTTTCTTTTGATTTCCATTTGCATGGAATATCTTTTTCCATCCCCTCACTTTCAGTCTATATGTGTCTCTAGGTCTGAAGTGGGTCTCTTGTAGACAGCATATATATGGGTCTTGTTTTTGTATCCATTCAGCCAGCCTGTGTCTTTTGGTGGGAGCATTTAATCCATTTACATTCAAGGTAATTATCGATATGTATGTTCCTATTCCCATTTTCTTAAATGTTTTGGGTTTGTTATTGTAGGTGTTTTCCTTCTCTTGTGTTTCTTGCCTAGAGAAGTTCCTTTAGCATTTGTTGTAAAGCTGGTTTGGTGGTGCTGAACTCTCTCAGCTTTTGCTTGTCTGTAAAGGTTTTAATTTCTCCATCGAATCTGAATGAGATCCTTGCTGGGTAGTGTAATCTTGGTTGCAGGTTTTTCTCCTTCATCACTTTAAGTATATCCTGCCACTCCCTTCTGGCTTGCAGAGTTTCTGCTGAAAGATCAGATGTTAACCTTATGGGGATTCCCTTGTGTGTTATTTGTTTTTTTTCCCTTGCTGCCTTTAATATGTTTTCCTTATATTTAATTTTTGACAGTTTGATTAATATGTGTCTTGGTGTGTTTCTCCTTGGGTTTATCCTGTATGGGACTCTCTGTGCTTCCAGGACTTGATTAACTATTTCCTTTCCCATATTAGGGAAGTTTTCAACTATAATCTCTTCAAATATCTTCTCAGTCCCTTTCTTTTTCTCTTCTTCTTCTGGGACCCCTATAATTCGAATGTTGGCGCGTTTAATGTTGTCCCAGAGGTCTCTGAGACTGTCCTCAGTTCTTTTCATTCTTTTTTCTTTATCCTGCTCTGCAGTAGTTATTTCCACCATTTTATCTTCCAGGTCACTTATCCTTTCTTCTGCCTCAGTTATTCTGCTATTGATCCCATCTAGAGTATTTTTAATTTCATTTATTGTGGTTTTCATCATTGCTTGGTTCCTCTTTAGTTCTTCTACGTCCTTGTTAAATGTTTCTTGCATTTTGTCTATTCTATTTCCAAGATTTTGGATCATCCTTACTATCATTATTCTGAATTCTTTTTCAGGTAGACTACCTATTTCCTCTTCATTTGTTAAGTCTGGTATGTTCTGACCCTGCTCCTTCATCTGCTGTGTGTTTTTCTGTCGTCTCATTTTGCTTATCTTACTGTGTTTGGGGTCTCCTTTTCACAGGCTGCAGGTTCGTAGTTCCTGTTGTTTTTGGTATCTGTCCCCAGTGGCTAAGGTTGGTTCAGTGGGTTGTGTAGGCTTCCTGGTGGAGGGAACTAGTGCCTGAGCTCTGGTGGATGAGGTTGGCTCTTGTCTTTCTGGTGGGCACGTCCACGTCTGGTGGTGTATTTTGGGGTGTCTGTGGCCTTATTATGATTTTAGGCAGCCTCTCTGCTAATGGATGGGGCTGTGTTCCTGTCTTGCTAGTTGTTTGGCATAGGGTGTCCAGCACTGTAGCTTGTTGGTCGTTGAGTGAAGCTGGGTCTTGATGTTGAGATGGAGATCTCTGAGAGATTTTTGCCGTTTGGTATTACGTGAAGCTGGGAGGTCTCTTGTGGACCAGTGTCCTGAAGTTGGCTCTCCCACCTCAGAGGCACGGCCCTGATGCCTGGCTGGAGCACCAAGAGCCTTTCGTCCACACGGCTCAGAGTAAAAGGGAGAAAAAATAGAAAGAAAGAAAGAAAGAAAGAAAGAGGCTATAATATAGTGAAGTAAAATAAAGCTATTGTAAAGCAAAGCTATACAGACAAAATCGCACCCAGAAGCATATACATATACACTCACAAATAAAGGAAAAGGGGAAAAATTAATATATCCTGCTCCCAAAGTCCACCTCCTGAATTTGGGATGATTCGTTGTCTATTCAGGTATTCACCAGATGCAGGCACATCAAGTTGTTTGTGGAGTTTTAATCCGCTGCTTCTAAGGCTGCTGGGAGAGATTTCCCCTTATCTTCCCTGTTCGCACAGTTCCTGGGGTTCAGCTTTGGATTTGGACCCGCCTCTGCGTGTAGGTCGCCTGAGGGCGTCTATTCCCCGCACAGACAGGACGGGGTTAAAGGAGCAGCTGCTTCGGGGGCTCTGGCTCCCTCAGGCCGCGGGGAGGGAGGTGTACAGAGGAGGCGGGGTGAGCCTGCGGCGGCCGAGGCCGGCGTGACGTTGCACCAGCCTGAGGCGGGCAGTGCGTTCTCCCGGGGAACTTGTCCCCGGATCACGGGACCCTGGCAGTGGCGGGCTGCACAGGCTCCCGGGAGGGGCGATGTGGAGAGTGACTTGTGCTCACACACAGGCTTTTTGGAGGCGGCAGCAGCAGCCCCAGCGTCTCACGCCCGTCTCTGGGGTCCGTGCTGATCGCCGCGGCTCACGCCTTTCTCTGGAGTTCGTTTAGGCGGCACTCTGAATCCCCTCTCCTTGCGCGCCGCGAAACAAAGAGGCAAGAAAAAGTCTCTTGCCTCTTCGGCAGCTGCAGATTTTTTCCCGGACTCCCTACCAGCCAGCTGTGGTGCGCTAACCCCTTCAGGCTGTGTTCACGCCGCCAGCCCCAGTCCTCTCCCTGCGATCCAACCGAAACCGAAACCCGAGCCTCAGCTCCCAGCCCCGCCCGCCGAGCAGACAAGCCTCTCGGGCTGGTGAGTGCTGCTCGGCGCCGAGCCTCTGTGCGGGAGTCTCTCCGTTTTTTTTCCTCTGCGCCCCTGTTGCTGTGGGATCTGCGCTGATCGCCGCGGCTCGCGCCCTTCTCTGGAGTTCGTTTAGGCGGCGCTCTGAATCCCCTCTCCTTGCGCGCCGCGAAACAAAGAGGCAAGAAAAAGTCCCTTGCCTCTTCGGCCCTGCAGACTTTTTCCCGGTCTCCCTCCCAGCCAGCTGTTGTGCGCTAATCCCTTCAGGCTGTGTTCACGCTGCCAGCCTCAGTCCTCTCCCTGCGATCCAACCGAAACCGAAACCGGAGCCTCAGCTCCCAGCCCCGCCCGCCCCGGCGGGGGAGCAGACAAGCCTCTCGGGCTGGAGAGTGCTGCTCGGCGCCGAGCCTCTGTGCGGGAATCTCTCCGTTTTTCCCTCTGCGCCCCTGTTGCTGTGGGATCCGCGCTGGTAGCTGCGGCTCGCGCCCGTCTCTGAAGTTCGTTTAGGCAGCGCTCTGAATCCCCTCTCCTCGCGCCCCAGGAAACAAAGAGGGAAGAAAAAGTCTCTTGCCTCTTCGGCAGCTGCAGACTTTTTCCCGGACTCCCTCCCGGCTAGCTGTGGTGCACTAACGCCTTCAGGCTGTGTTCACGCCGCCAACCCCAGTCCTCTCCCTGCGATCCGACCGAAGCCCGAGCCTCAGCTCCCAGCCCCGCCCGCCCCGGCGGGGGAGCAGACAAGCCTCTCGGGCTGGAGAGTGCTGCTCGGCGCCGAGCCTCCGTGCGGGAACCTCTCCGCTTTGCCCTCCGCACCCCTGTGGCTGCGCTCTCCTCCGTGGCTCCGAAGCTTCCCCCCTCTGCCACCCGCAGTCTCTGCCCGCGAAGGGGCTCCTAGTGCGTGGAAATCTTTCCTCCTTCACGGCTCCCTCCCACTAGTGCAGGTGCCGTCCCTATTCTTTTGTCTCTGTTATTTCTTTTTTCTTTTGCCCTACCCAAGTACGGGGGGAGTTTCTTGCCTTTTTGGAGGTCGGACGTTTTCTGGCAGCGTTCAGTGGGTGTTCTGTAGGAGCAGTTCCACGTGTAGATGTATTTCTACTGTATCTGTGGGAAGGAAGGTGATCTCCGCGTCTTACTCTTCCGCCATCTTCCCGAGCTCCCTCCTAGTCCTTCTTTTAAGATTTTTGAAGTTTTCAAAGACAGAGAGTGAATACCATGTCCTTCCTCTCAGGTCACCTGGTGTTACAGCCAGTTAGAGAGGCAGCAATTTTCTTATCTTAGAGTAGATTGAAGGCTACAAAGGAATGCCTCGAATTCCAGAGCACCTAAGGTTCTTGATCATTCGCTGGCACTGCTATATGGAATTCTACTTTTTCATGTATATTTTTTAATGCCTGAAAAACATTCTAACTTTTTCTAGGGTGTCTTTCAATCATCTTTTCAACCTCTTTTGACTGTCACTATCCCTTGGAAGAACAAAAATTCCAACTATCCTATGCTAATGTCTTAATGAAAAGTATTTGATTTATCACATTACATTATCCCTCCAAGGCATATCAGTTTTAGTAAATTGAGTCTGGCTTGGATCCTACCTAAAGAAATTGAGTAGTGGAATGATTGGGGACACTGTGCCACTTAAGTTCAGGCAGAGGGAACAAATGAGAAGGCCCTGGGGAGATCGTCTCACTTACTGTGTTTAGGGAACAGGCAAGAGATCTAAACTGCTGGAGGAAATAGAGGAAGGTGGTAGGAAATGGGGCGGGAAGTGAGGAGAAGGGCTGATAGGAAGCCATCACAGGGCTTTGAGCAGATGAGTAACATAATCATGATCATCCTTTATTTTAGCAGGAGCACTCTAGTTCCTTGGAGGTTAGATTACACAAAGGCAAGAATGGGCATAAAGAAAGCTGTTTAATTATTCCAGGCAAGAGAAAAGAATGGCTTGAGCCTAGTTAGTACCTGTCGAGAAGTAAGAGGTATTATATTTATTATATTTCTAAGCTATAGCCAACAAGACTTGCCAAAAGATAGAGAGGAGTAAACAACGATTTTTACAAGATTTTCTGCTTAAATAACTGGTTGAATGGATTTATCATATTCTGAGACAGGGAAAGCTGTAGGTCTAAATAGAGAAATAGATCTAACAGAGAAACAAGAGTTTGGTTCAGGGCATGCTAGGTTTCAGATGCCTATGTGGTCTCTAAGAAAGAAACCAAGAAAACACTTTGTTAAATGAGAGTAGAGTAGTGGGAGATGTCTAAATTAGAGATATGAATTAAGTTGTTTCTGGCATAAAGATGGTATATAAAGCCATAGGACTGAAGATTACCTAGAGATTGGGTGTAAATCTGGACTGAGCCAAGCCAGCACTCCAGCCCTGAGACTTAATTTGACGTTTAAGTCTGTCAGTTTTATAAAGGTCTGTGCTTATTGCCAGACCTTTATAAAATGACTTCCCTATCCTTAAGTTTCTAACCTTGATTCATCTCCCATTTGTCTGTAATTCAACACAATTTTTTCCTCAGGAGAAGTAAACCAAGCCTTTTTATAGTTGAGAAAATCTTTTGGTGTCCTCACAAATAAATGATTATTTCATTGAATTTATAATATCACCATTTAAACATATTTTTCTCAACTCCATAGAATTCTCTACAGAATGAAAGTCTAAGAGCAACTAGAGTTTTGTTTTTATGCATATAATCTATATTTTTTGTTTGGGTGCTTGCTAGATTTACACGTACATGCAAGCATACTTATAACTCACAGACTAAATAATGGAAGCTCAAAAGACAGCCATTTTCTAATCCTTGGAACTTGTAACCGTTGCCTTATATTGCATAAAATAATTTTGTAGAAGTGATTAAGTTGAAGATCTTGAGAGAAGTAGATAACATTGGATTATCTAGGTGAGCAGTAAATGCAATAACATGTATCCTTATAAGAGAGAGGCAGAGGGAGATTTGACACACAGAAGAGAAGGCAATGTAACCACAGAGGCAGAGTTTAAAGTGATGCAGCCACAAGCCAAGGAATGCCAGCGGCCACCAAAAGTAGAAGAGACAAAGAACAAATTCTTCCCTGGAGCCTATGGAGGGAATGTGGCCCTGCTGACACCTTGGTTTTGACACAATGAAACCGATTTCAAATTTCTAATCTCCAGAACTGTGAAAGAATAAATTTCCATTGTTTAAACCATTAAGTTTGTGTTACTGTATTACAGCAGCCATAAGAAACTAATACATAAAATAAAATTTCACCAAGTTATATCTAAGTATTATTTATCTAACATAATTTTCCCTAGGATTTCAAAGCTACTTTCAATCTGCCAGTTAATATACGTCTTAATTTGGTGAAAGTTTTCATGTGTATATCTTTTTGTTATTTCTGCTCTGTCTGCTCTGTTCTCGCCTCCCATAGTCCTATTATACATGAGTCAAATTACCTGAATCTGTCCCCTTTTACCCTCACTTTAATTTTTCTTTATTCCTTTCCTTAGAAATATTCTGATTTGGGAAAATTTCCTTCTGGTGTTTGCTCTTCCTCCCAGATTTGTCTTCTGTAACTAATCCATTATTTTTATTACCACAATTATTTTTATTAAATTTTATATTTTTTTGCATCTCATATAGTTTTTCTAATTTCAACTTATTCTCTCTTTATAACTCATTGTTACAATTTCATAAGTATAAAAATTCCTTTGATCTTTCAAAAATAAATTTTTGTATGTTTATAAATATTCTAAAATTTTCTTTTATTTCTGCACTAGCAGAATTTCAAAAGCAGGCTAGCTTTACCTATGGAAAGATAATTCATCCTTTCAGATGAATTATCTTTCCATAGGTCTAACACAGTGTTATGTGATATAAATGTTGAAATAAATTTTGGCAGAAATAGGTGGGGATTGCTGGTCTAGTTCTCCAGATACAGGCAAAGGAAGAGGAGAAAGATTATTATATTTAATATAATTTTAATTTATCAGTGGGGAAATCCAATATCTGGTAGTTTCTAAGAGGTAATTCTAGTGGAGGGCCCTTCCACAGAAGGGATATTTATCTGGATTCCATTCCAAGATAGGTGTGATAGACAGAAAACTGCCTTAGCAATGCCCTATTTCAGTTTATTCTTCGTTTTTCCTGTTGGCTTTATTTCACATTTTTTCAGCCTTGCTTGGTAATGGGATACACCAGTATTCACCTTCAGAGGTCTGTTTGGTCTTTGTCTGGCTCAGTCTTCAGTACTAGAAATATGACTAGTTAAAATGTTAGTGTCTAAATGCCGCTGACCTGCATTTTTAAAGATTTTTTTTAATTCTAAAAAAGTAAAGGAGTATAGGTTGGAATTATGTGTGACATCTGTGCAGAAATTCCTATGCTGGAAAAAGAAGAAAAAACAAAAAACAAAAAAAAAAAACTACATCCTCAAAACCTGTAAATCAGTGTGTCAGATATCTTACATCAGAAACTCAAAGAGATATATCACTCAAGAACAAATAACTCAGCTATAGTGATATCAACTGATGATCACACTATTGGTATTAATTGTCCTGTAGAAAAGACTACTGAAAATGTTTCAAATAATAGTCACAAGAACTGTACAATTATTTTTTACTGGATCACAGCACTAGTTTTCATTTTGGGTAGCACTTCCACCAGTAATTTTATTTTTGTTGTAATAGAAGCTCAATAACTGTCAGATATACCTTATATAATATGCCTATACGTTCAGCAGCATTTAAAGACTCCTTCATTTTTCACTGAGATGCTTTTTCGATTAAGTCAAGAGGCATGGTGCCGCTAATCCTGAGATGCAATAAATCAACTCGCGGCTCGGGCATAGTAAATTCACCAAATGCTTCTTCTTTTTATTGTTTTAAAATAGCAGTCAAGGGCTTCCCTGGTGGCACAGTGGTTAAGAATCCACCTGCCAATGCAGGGGACACGGGTTCAAGTCCTGGTCCGGGAAGATCCCACATACCTTGGAGCAACTAAGCCCATGCACCACAACTACTGAGCCTGCACTCTAGAGCCTGTGAGCCACAACTACTGAGCCCACGTGCCACAAATACTGAAGACTGCATGCCTAGAGCCCGTGCTCCACAACAAGAGAAGCCACAGCAATGAGAGGCCTGCACACCACAATGAAGAGTAACCCCTGCTCGCCGCAACTAGAGAAAGCCCGCACGCAGCAACGAAGACCCAACACAGCTAAAAATAAATTAATTAATTAAAAAAAATAGCACTCAAGATGAACAAGTGGAGACCACTAAGCTAAGAGATTGTAGATGCCATAATTAAATATGTATTTTAAATATAATATTTTTCAGTAATAAACTAAGGAAATAATGACCTAATTCAGTAAGTTCTAAGAAAAATTCTTGCCTCATGCAAAATTTCTGCAAATTCTTGGTCCCAAACTGAACTCATTGAAATTACGAAACTGAGGCAGGAGATAGATGGGCCCCAGGCTGAGCAGCCGGAGTTTGTTCCCTGTGGACAGATACTCCAAAATAGCAGGAGTGAGAGAAGTTGAGCCCTGCCCAGATCAGAGATCACATATATCTCATTCTTGAAGTCAAGGAGACCTTCCCTACTGTACATGCACAGAAAGGCTCGTTGGAGGTCAAAAGGGAGTTATGTCAACCTACCCATAGGCCTCTTCACTATAATCCATCTTGGCTAAGAGATGCGCACGCACACAGGGAAGGACCCTGAGATATACCAAATACGGACCCAGAACCAGGCAAAGCAAGATGATTGGCCAAAGGAAACCCAGAAGAAATGCCCCATATAAGTGATTCAAACTACCATGAGGGCGAGACCTCTCTCTGAGCTCACCCCTGTGTGCTTATTGACACATACTCTTTCCTCCTAATAAACACTTTACTTGTTTCACTACTTTCCGTCTTTGTGGGAATTCATTTCTACAAAGACGCAGGGCCAGGGTCTTGTCACTAACCAGTAGTCCAGTGCTGTGGCCTGACTTCAATCTCTGGCTGGGAACTGACATCCTGCTTCAAGCCAATGCAGGCCAAGGTCACCCAAGATCAAAACCAGCACAGGATTTATAGGAAAATGCTAGAATCAAAAGAAAAAGAAATCAGGAAAATAAAGGATGGACAAAAAACACTCACTACGAAAAAAAAATTCTTGGAGCAGATAAAAATTGTGACCAAATATATTGCCATTAAACTAAAAAATCTTAATAAGTAATTATATAACAAATAGTTCAAAGCAGAGATAAAAGAATTCAGGAAAGATATCATAGGTAACAGAGATAAAACACATGAGTCAGCAAAGCACAAGACAGAAGGAGGAAAAAATAAAATCTCAGGTATGAAGCCCACATTAAGAACATCATAAAAGAGAATGATCCTGGCTGAAAACACACTGACAATATGACAGGATTGAAAAATAAACAAAATAAGATAAAAGGAAAGCAGGAGTAAAAAAAGCCAAAGATGAATAGGAAGGATTGAAGAAGGAGATATACAACACAATCAGCTTGCTAACTGTGAAAACTGAAATAGGAGGACAAAAAAGAATTGATGATGTAATTCAGGGAAAAAAGTATGTTAAATACAAACTTTTTGCCTGTAAATTGAATAAGGGCACTATTTCTCAGGGTGAAAAAATGTTAGAGTAGTACAGTATCCTAGGACTTCTCCAAGACTTTAAAAAAATTCTTCTTTGTGAGAAAGATTAGAAAACAACAAAAATGTCCACTAATAGGAAGGTGTTAAAGCTAATGTGGTTTATTCAGAAAATGGAATACCATGCAGCAGTTGGATGAGGTAATTGACTCCTTATGTGTTGATATGGAAAAATCTCGAAGATTCTTTTAATTGATAGATATCAATGTGAATAATATTAAAGATGTGTTATTGAAACAGAGCAGGACCCTATGGCCCTTGCCCCCCCATGTCCTCAGCCTGCCTTTTGTCTGCGGAAAAACTTTATCCAAAGAATAAGTTTAATCAGACAAGTGAGGAAATGCAGAAACAAAGGAAAAGAGTCAGAGACCAAATAATAATAGTTTAGTCATTGAGCATAGTCAAGGACCTTTATTTCCTCCTCAAGGGCTACAAATAATATTCTGAGCCATATCCTGTGAGCTGTCTTATAGATACTGAAACCCCCAGCAGGTGGAAGAAGTCAACTATGTGATGACCAGGCTGTAGCCGTGACATAAGCTGCCACAATTCTGAGAACTGGCCTCAAAGAAATGGAAACAAACCAAACCTGGAACTGAAGATAACTGTACTTGAAACAATCAAATTGACGCTGGTCAGACCACCGATGATCAATTTCAAGATGACTGTCAGAGCTGACTGTGCTGTTTCTGCCTGTAGCCCCCTCCCTCTGTCTATAAAAGCTCTTGCCCCGTGATTGTCAGGGGAAGGGGGGAGTTGGCCTCTGGACAGGCGTCCACCCTCCCCCTGGTTGCTGGCATCCAAAATAAAGAAAACTTTCCTTTCCACCAACCTGGCCTCTTTATTAGCTTTTGAGTGGCAAGCAGCCGGACCCCACTTTCGATCACATTATTATTTCTATTTAAAAGCATATGTTTGGTATCTATGCTTAGATATACATAGATTCTCTCTGGAAACACGTTTGGAAAGTACTATAGCAGTGAATGCCTCTGGGGAAGGAACTAGATGACTGTGATAGAAATGTCAGACTGAGAATTATTTGTCATGTTCTGTCTTTGAGTGCCTTTTATACTTTGTAGCATGGGCATATATTACCTATTCAAAACAAATAATAACATGTAATTGTAAAAAGGCAGCCAAACCTGTTAAATTATTTGCAGGGAAAAAAATATATAACAACAACTGAATACCCATACTGTTGCTTTTGACAGGCATTTTTCTGCAATATAATGGGTGATGCTAAATAATTCCATCAAACATGTTAATACCTTTGTTACCAAAAGCTCGACCTCTCTGTACACTGGTGCCAAATCAAATCTCGGAGACAGAGTTTTAGGTGAAGTAGGAAAGGATAGCTTTATTACTTTGTCAGGCAAAGGGAGACACACCAGGGGCTTCTGCCTCGAAAAACTATGTGTCCCAACACCAAAGGATTTGATGAGGGGTTTTATAACAATAATTCAAAGGTGAAGTCTCTGACAAGATTAGGGTGTGTGTAGGGCCTGCACTCCTTTAATCTCGTCTCAGGTGGCCTTTGGTCTCCTAATCTTGATGAGCTTCTCTGGTCCCTTCATTCTTGCCTCAGGTGGTTTCTTGGCTACTCCTCCCCTTGATTAGTAACTGCTTGAATCCACCTTCTGGAACTCAGGGAAGGTCATGAAGGCTGCAGTCTTGCTGATAAGAAATGGGGGACAAAAGGACCTCCGTGCCTGGAAGCCCCACAGGGCTTCACTCGGTTTCACCTTCAACTAGTTAGAGCAGTATTTTGCTGCTAACTCATGCTGGAGGATCTCTGAAGGCAGTGTTATTCAAAATTATACATTTGGCAAAGAAATTTACTAAAGTCCTTCAGTGTCTATGGATAACTGGTAACACCTGCCCTTAACATTTCCAGGCCAAAATGGCTCTTCCACGCTCCGCAGTGCAGAACTCTGGGATCTCAACCAAGGCACTGATCCTTTTACAGGAAAAAAAAATTATAGCCAATAGGACTCCTTAAATGAAAATACAATTTATAGTCTTTAATTTCCAAAATGAGCACTTACAGTTTGCTTCAATCAGTATCAGAATGCACCTATATCCTGGGTTTTTGGAACAGATGAAATGCATGTGAAGACTTGCCCAAAACCCAGGCCATTTCGCCCCCTCAAAAGATAAAGGAAAAGAAGCATCAAAATTTGAATAACAGCCACACCCAGAGAGAATTTCTTTGACCTTCTGTTACCCCTATACACTCCCTTCCTCCCTTTTTCTGTTGATAAGATAGGAGGTTAACAAAAAGCAAAAAAGTCATAATACCATGCCCAGGCAGATTCTTTGTCAGATAATCAGGTCTGTTTTCTGATCAAGATAAAGCCACATTTTCTTAGAATGTTCACCATACTTGCTTCTGCAGTTTCTGAATATAGCAAGTATGACTCTTTATACATAAGATACTATTTTTTGCTACACAGCAAAACTTTCTCCATCAGGAAACAGTGCATTGATTTCCATTCTGTTGCAAGTTCCTTATTTATGTTTCCAGCTACGCAGAAGGTCTTATTTAGAGGAGCACTGTGATACCGTATGCCTGGAGGATGACTTAGGCTGAATGGTCACAAATGGCCCCCCAAGTCAGTGATCTAAATCTGAGATGAAAATAACAAGAATGAGATCATCACACAGATGTCTGAGGAAGAGCATTCTAGGTTAGTGCAAAGACCCCAAGGCCATAATAAGCTTATTGTGTTTGAGGAAAAGATTAGAATTTAGAAAGAATAGCATGAGCCACAGGAGATGAAGTTGAATCGTGCAGGGTCATATAAGAGCATTAGGACTTTGCATTTTATTATAAATTCAATGGAGAGCTATTAGAACAGTAATAAGTGGAGGAATGACATGATCTGATTTAGATTTTGAAAGATCATTCTGATTTCTGTGTGGCAAAGATTCTTGGGAAAGGTGCCCCAAACAGAAGCAGGGAGACCAATAAGGAGGCTATTAAAATACTGCAGACAAGAAAAGATTATGGCTCGAAAGTTTGGATGAGAAGGTGGAATACGCTTTGAAGGTGAGAACTTCAGAGCTTTTTAATGGATGGAATATGGGGCATGAAGAAAAAGGAAGACTTGAGAATGACTCTAAGATTTCTGTTTTGATTAACTCAGTGTATTATGGTGAGGTGAGATGGGGCAGCTGAGATCAGGAAATTCAAGAAGTGGAACCAGTTCATTAGTTGAGGGTGTAAATCAAGTGTTCTTTCTGACATACAATCCACACTGCCTACGTTTAAATAAACCTCATAATCCTTAGGAAAAATTATTAGCTCTTCATTTCTGATCCAAGAGGATCTCTGAAACCACATCTCTAGTTAATCCTAACAAACATAAGTAAATCCCATTTTCCAAAACAAACCTACTCTTCCATTTCCCTTTGTCCAAACTATCTACATCTGCACACTTTCCTAAAGAAGTATTACACATCCTATAAGTCCCGAGTATATATCAGTTTCTTTCTATTGCTTTTCTTGACCCTTATCAGGCACAACTGCCACTCCCTCACAAGTATCACTTCATTTTATTCCTTCTTTTTAGGAGAAGGTATCACACTAACATTTTCATCAACTGTACCATGCATTCCTCAAGGGTGAGTCTGCCTGTAATTTGTACTAAGATTCCTAGAAATTTGCCCAGTGCATAAATTCTCACTACAGACAAATTTTCTTACATTCTCATGCTGAAAAACAGCTCACAAGTAGTATTTTAGACCCACCCACATACATAAATAGCAATCATTCTCTCAAGGTACCTCTTCGAGTACATAGGACCAAGGAATGTTTGGAAAATCAAAGGTTTAATTTAAAAACTAATAGCAAATATATGATTTTTTTGTTAAAGAAAACCTCACTTTAAATGTATTTTTATTTCTGTTGTAGAAACATTCCATTTTGTATTAGGAAGAAAAAATACTAGCTTCAAGTTTCTCAGTTCCCACTCGTTTGTTGGTAGTAAGTATTGCATGAAGGAACACATTATTTCTATATTAAACTTGCACATTGGTAATTAAACCAAAATGGTTTCCTTGCAAGTCGCAGATTTAGGTCAAGAATCTGACGGTGATTCAGGGGCTAAGAGGCAATGAAAGCAGTGAGTCTGGCTCAACTGTGGGCCTCAGTGCAGAAAAGGATGAGTGCCAGCTGAATGAGTATGTGCTCTTCCTCTGCTTCTTTTTACAACTGTGCGGGGACTGCCAAGATCTGTATATTGCTGGCAGGCAAGCAGAGCCAATCCAAGCACCTGTGTTGCAAAATTCAGCAACTGTGCAATTGCTATTACCCATCCATCTGTGAGGAGGGTATTTGCCACATGTCAGTTGACTCACATAAGGGGAATTGGAAGGGAAATTCCATCAGATAAGGAGGACAGCAAAATTAATCGATCATTTTTTCTTCTTTTTGATTGAAAAAATATAGCAAACATGGATGGGAAGTGAGAATTATACAAACGATTTGAACGATTAGTAAAGGCTGTTTCGTGACAAATGGAAAAACTTTAATTCAAAGAGAAAACATAAATAATATTGTATCATTTGAGGAACAAAGATTTTACTGTTTTTAGTGATGCATTGCACACGAATGAAGTACCAGAGTCACTAGTCCAGTATAGAGATAAAAGAATGATGTCGTCCCAAAGACTCTAAAACATTAAGTGAGGTTCATTATCTGATTCTTAAATAACAAAATCTCAATTACTGAGAATCAAAAAATTCAGACTTTGTGGTGCCATAACTTGTCTAAGCTGAAGTTGGGCTGCATTATCAATGAAAATGGGCTTAATAAAAATATCAATAATTTAAAAAATACTTATGGGGAAAATATTGAAACCTCTTTTGAGTACAGACATTTTTAGCATATTTTAGTCTGTGAATATGCTAATAATATGCAAATTTAAAGTAGCATACTAATAGCAATTCCCACTTAGATTTACTGAGCATGTGATGTGCAGTGGAGGAAGTGCTACAAGTATCTTATTTTACTTCCTTTGAAGCTGTTAAGGTTCTAGAACTGGGGCTCAAGGTAGTTACCTGTCTTAACCATTCAACAAAATGACCTGTTTAATATTTTTTAAAATAAGTTTTACTCCTTTTATATTATTTTTGTGGCATAATTCTATTTTTTTAAAATAAGTTTTACTCCCTTTATATTATTTTTGTGGCATAATTCATAGTGGTGCCTATTAGGCAGTACTTGATAAACATCTCAGTACTTAAGTTATTGAGACAGTACAATCCAATAATATTGTATTATGAATTACATATAGAATTACATGAAATACTGTACTAGCTGAGAAAATCAATAGAACATAAAATACCCATGGACTAGGTCAATGAGAAAGGATTGAAGGATAAAAACAAATATTTGTCATGACAAGTTTCAGGTGGGAAATGATAAATTCGGATTTTAAAAAAGCAGGGTTTCTAGCCAGATCTATTAAATGGCAAAGATAATACATGCTTCCCGTATATTTGCTTTAGTCTCTCCAACCTTTAAAAGGGCATTTATTAAAACAAATTCTAGAAGACCATACACCAAATATCTCTGAGTAGTGAGTATGCAGATAATTTATATTTTCAGATTTTGCTCTTTTGTATTTAAAAATGCATAACTCTTCATTGTGGAATTAAAAACTTGAAAGGAATGTTTAAGATGACCCACTGTAATCAGTGAGAAAGGTACACGTTGAACTTAGAAACTCCAAAGGCAAATGAGTTTAAAGCAATGTAAAATACTATCTAAAGTAGTAGGCATAGAGATTGTTCTAGATTCTCAAGTGTATAGAAATACTAATTGAGAATGCATTATGTGAGTAAGTGCTGATTCATTTAGTTTTAATTTTTTTCCAATATTTCATTGGGATAATTTTCAAACATACAAAAAAGTTGAAAGAATTTTTCTGTAAAAATTCATATATATATACTATGTCAGTGCTGCAATTAACATTTTACTATATTTGCTTTATCACAGACCTATTTGTCTATATTCATCTACACATCCCTCTAACCATTGATTCATGTATATTATTTTTTGATGCATTTCAAACAAAGTTACAGACATCAGTATGGTCCCACAAATACCTCAACAGGCATATTATTAACCAGAGTTCAATATTTGTTTCTAGTGCTTTTTGGTTATTGCTGTTGAGGTAAAATTTATATACGTTAAATGCATAAACCCTCAGTATCCTTTCAATGAATTCTGACAAATGCATCTAGATACTAATTTTAAAAGAGCATGGATTCATATTAAGCTCATCTTCTTATCGTTATTTTCTCAATAGCTTCCCAGGTTGGTGGGTTGAGGGCAACAAATGAAAATCAAACATTGTTTTTATGGATGAGGGAATTTTTTAGACACATGATATCTTGTCAATCTGGCCCTATTACTATATTTTCTGGCTTGACTAGTGATAACTTGTCAGATTGGAATAGTGAGACCTCTTTCTCTGGACACAGTAGCAGGACCCATTGTGGTTAGACTAGGAGAGGTACTGACACAAACCAGACCAAATAGCTCCTTAGCAAGGCATCCAGACATTTAACCTTTATCATGGCACCCCTCCACAATAGGGATTCTAAACTTGCAAGCTGACAGCAGCCATTTTCAGGTATGAGAAGAGATTGTTCAGCAGCAAGACTGAACAAGGAAACAGCCCAAAGTGACCATTAATGAGAAAGCTCTAATGGCAGTCATACTGGTGGTTCCAGTTCTTTTCCTGAGGTCCGGCCACATGAGGCCCTTGTGACCTGTGAATTACCCTTATATTCTATTCTGCTAATAAATTTTCCTTTTTGATGAAGCAAGTCCCAATGGGCTTGTTATTTGCCAGTAAGAGTTATAATTATTCTATTAACTATAGGTAGATGATCCTGAACAGAAACCTCTTTATACCCACATTACAGAGTTATATGACAATTTATTAAATGTGGACCTCAACTATTTTCTAACTGTACTCTTTCATGTAATTAATACTGAATTTATTCCCTCCTTAATAAATAACGCTATAGAATGATGTGTTCTTTTTAAAACAAGGGATGCCTTCTTGTACTCTTAGAAGTAGCTGAGAGACCAAAAGGATTAAGAAGTACTGAAGAACCATCTCATCTTCATTTAAATTACTATCCATTTTATCTTCTCCACCCTGTTTCTATAAAACATTAATAAGGCTGTAAGTCTAAGCTCTTATGTCAATGTAACTGTGTGTAGCTTTTGGATTCTCCAAGAGATTGACTCCAAATACGGTATTTTCTTGCTACAAGTAATGTGTATATGAGAGGCAATACCTCATCTCTGCAAGCTCTAATTCCATAATAATTTATTCCAAGGCCTTGGCAGCTAATGCTTCACTCACTATTAATAGAAAACTGTGCAAGTGGCGTAGGTGGTACTTTCAGTTTAGTGATGCTGTAGTTAATTTCTTTAATTTATAAAGTATTTATAAATCTCATCTTTGCAAAGCTGCTGAAACTGTGTAGGCAGAAACCAGTTATCTCCTTATCTCACAGCCTTCCAAATTGTATCCTTTCCTAGAGCCTACATAATCACTGGCACTCCTCTCACTAAATCTGTGTGACCCCATCTGTTACTTTGTATCTTGTGAAATAGCTGATTATTTATATGGCTCATGACTAAGGATTATTTTGTTATTCCAGTTACTCTAGAGCAGGTTTTGTTACAGAGGGCTTGGTACAGTTCAGATTCCTGGGCTTTATGTCAGCCCAGTAAAAATCTCTATTTCACCTTTTACCTTTGTGAATTCTCCTCAGTTATATTTGGTAATACCCTGTGCCCCCAAAGCCTCCTTTATCTGATACTAGTAAAACCATATCAGCTTTTCATCACTCTCAGTGTTTGCCTGGTATGTCTTTTCTCATCTTTTTACTTCCCTATGTTACAATAAAACTCCATTTATGTTTTGCGAAGTTTGAATTTCATATCATTTTTCATTTATCACATAATATTTTCTCCTTCTGATTTTTTTTTTTTTTTTCATTTACAATGTAAACACCATTCCTAGGTTGAGGGCCATGCATAAGCAAGCAGTGCACCAAATTTAGCCCATGGGGCAGCATTCGCTAATCCTTGCTCTACAATATAAAATAAACTTAATCCAATTTAAAATGCAGGATTCAATATTTATAGTTCATTTTTATTTGCTCAATTGGTATTTACTGATTATCCAAATTGGGAAAAGTGTTGCAAAATTGCAAAGGTAAATAAACAACTCAGGCAGGACTCTGTAATTCCAATAGGGGAAATAACACATTTAAATGTGTAGAAAATCCAATATTAAATGTGGTAAGTGACAAAAGGGCATTATGGGAAATACTGGGCATTGATTTGAGGTTTTGTTGAGAAAGAATTTACGTACAATAAAAAGCACAGGTGTATGGCCTGAAGAGTTTGACAAATGTGTACTGCTGTGAAACCACCATCCCGATCAAGAAAGAATCTTCATCACCCTGAGAAAATATAATTTGTCCTTTTACAATCAAACCCTCACCAAGATCAACCATTAATGAGATTTGCCTCAGATTAGATTAGTATTTTGTGTTCTAGAAATGCATGTAAATAAAATCCTACAGTATGGTCAACAATAATGATGGATTTCTCTAGTTTTCTCTTTAGTTCTGACAGTTATTATTTATGTTTTGTTGAGCTCTGTTATTAGGTACATACAATTTAATATTTTTAGATACTCTTGTTAAATTGTCTCTCTTACCATTATGAATATTCATTACCTGGAAATACCCCATGTCCTGAAGTCTACTTTATCTGATATAAGTATAGTCATGTCAGTTTTAGTTTGCTGTGTTTACATAGTATAACTTTTCCAATGTTTTTACTTTTAACTTTCCTGTGTTTAAAATTCATCTCTTGTATACTGCATATAGACAGAATTTTGCTTATTTATCCAGTTTAACAATCTCTGACTCTTAATAGGAGCATTATGTCCACTTACATTTAGTATAATTATTGATATTTGGGGGTTTAATTGTACCTTCTTGCTATTTGTCCTATTTTTTATCATCTGTTCTTTGTCCTTTGTTTAGCCTTCACTGCCTTTTTATTTTGTTTTGCCTTGTTTTTTAGGAAACAATAAAATCACTTTAATTTGCTGCTTTTCACTTTGAAAGGTCATTGCAGTATCATTTGCAAAATTCTACTAGGAAAGATACCACTGGGTGGTCATGCCTGGGAATCACTGAGAAACGACAGTCCTGTGTGTAGTAAAT
The DNA here is from genome assembly GCF_965194825.1 of Balaenoptera physalus. NCBI lineage: Eukaryota > Metazoa > Chordata > Mammalia > Artiodactyla > Balaenopteridae > Balaenoptera > Balaenoptera physalus. Next base: position 46,469,698 of record NC_138891.1, on the reverse strand, counting down.
GGAGTGGTTGAGCCGGGCAGACTTCATAGGCCAGCATTTCTTCTTTTGTTCTCCCAACCCAATCCTGAGCTAAGAGAAGACTGAGCAGCCAGAAGGTTTGGAGGGAACCAGGTTTATCTGATGCAAGCAACTGTTTGGGGGCTGGGAGGCAGGGGATGCAGAGCACAGGGCTCCCCCTGGCCCAGGATTCAGGTAGGTGACCCCCAGCAGAGGCCACGCTGTAGACTGAAGCTGGCCCCAGCACCTATCTGTGCAGGGTTTGGGGGTCTCAACGTTGCCAAATACCGAAAAGTGACGTGTGAACAATTACCTTGGGAGCTCTCTTCAGCTGTGTTCTGAACTAGGGCCTTGAGCTGCCTCCAGTTTCACAAAGAACCTGCAGAATGTGGAAGGGAGGAGAGAGGGTCCCAACCACAGCTGCTCTCACCCCTTAAGTCAAAGTCTAGGTGAGGGCCTGGGTGGACAACTTTTATTAAAAAGTCTGCAGAGAGATAAAGTGCATCTCCTATTCCTATGAATAATCTAAGCTCTTACCTGAGAAACTAGAGGCAAATAATGCCTTTGGGAAGCCAGCCAGGTCCAATAAGAAGATACTTTTAGTAAAATTTAACATCCCAAGTTAGTTTCTCCAGACCTGGGTTCAGAACCTACATCCAAGGGAAGGACTGTTCTGCTGGTGCCAGTTCTCTAACCAGGTGTTGTTGGTTTCTATTTCCTCCCATCTCCATGGTTACCGAGAACCAGCCAGGGTATTCAAGGTGTAGTGAATACAAAGCTGATCTGCCTTCTGGGAGAGCTGAGTGCAAACTACTTGGGGTCAGTGGTCACTTGGCCGGTCATCTGTCGGCAGCCCGTACTGAGGTCTGCATCTCACAAACAGGAAGCAGGATTGGAAAAGAAAGATTGTACAGAGTCATTTAACTGAATACCCCCACAGTGATCACATTCTTCTCAGTTTCAAAGCCCCATCAAACTGACGCTCAGAAGGGAGCTTCATTTCAGAAAGTGTTTCTAGACTTTTGTCCCAGGGTTGAATCATTGTAATTGTCCTGTCCTTTCTTTCTCATCACAAATCCCCCTTTCTGTTATTGATGCAGGGGGTCCAAATATAAATATCTGTTACATTTATCACAGGACCCATGAAGGGGGAGGGTCCCAGCACATTTGTTATTTCTCTATCTTTCTAGAATGATAGGAAGTTTCCCCAAAGCCCAGGCATACTGTGATTGCAAATATGGAGTTGAGAGATAAAGTCTATTGGTGGGGTTATTCCTTTGCTCCATTCGTGACAAGTCTTTTCTTCTCTCTTTTGGCATTGGAGGTGGAAGGCCTCACGTATTTGGGGATAGAGGGAGGTTTCTCTGCTGCATGAGGATATCACTGTCAGGACCCTATGAGATGACTGAACCCTGCGGAGAGCCTGGCCTGGGCTGGGTAGTGTGGGTATATGAAGGGGAGACCTTGGGTTTGGCCACCGAATGACCCTGTCAGGCTCATTAGCTCCCTCTTCTTCCCACAGGGAAAATGACCATTAGTACAAGAGCTCTTCACAGATCTTGCCTGTGTCCTCAGGCACAGACTCGTGTGGCCTGCAGTTCCCAGGTCTGTGAAGATCTCATGGTCGTTCCCACCTGCCACAATTTTGTCTCCAAAGAGAGAAATGGTCTTATAACCATGATTTTCCACATGTCCCAGGCAATACCTCTTGCTCTATCCATCCCGAAAGACCTCAAAGCTGATCTGGCCTCCTACAGAAAACGTGAGGCCTTTATTTGCAAATGCTTTCCACAGATCTGCTACACAATTTTGTCTTACATTTTCTTTCTTTATAATGTGTATAGAACTCCATGTGTTCTTTGGGGCTGCAGCTTCTTTCAATAGAGGATGAATTCACATCCCATTTAGAATTTCAATGAAAGCACCCCTTCTTCTTCAGGAGTTTGGTTTCTACAATGTAGCTCAGTCATTGATTAAATCTTGGATTAGGGCCTTATTCAAGGTGACCTTGAATATTCTGTTTAAATAAGAGTTGCCCATCTTTGTATGCTACCAAGCCATTTCCTGGAAACACATAATCATATTTTTTTAATCATGTCATTTCCCAGCTTCACCTGCACTTTATCGAAATTTAACCTGCCTATGACTCAGATTTTGATCTTCTGCCTCAATTTTTGTAGAATGCCATTTATTTCTTTAGTAATTTTCTTCTGAGGGGCCAGCAGGGTCCAGTCCACACCAAGGAGGCAGAACACTGGGCTAAGAGCCCTCAAGTCCCTAGTTTCCATCCCTTCCCCTACTTTTTGTTAAAATAATGAAAATAATTGACTGTTTTTAGTATTCTATTTGATCTCCTACATAGAATTTTATTATTCACTGTTTCAATTAGTTTTATAGTGGTTATTTTAGGGATTACAATATGCTTCCTTAACTTTTCACCTACCTTGAATTAATATCATACCACTTCATATAAGGCAAGAATTATTTCCAGTCTCATTTTCTTCAGCTGGATTCACTTCCTGTGGTGACCCTTGCAACTCTACTCTGTTAGTCCTAGATTCTCTTTGGTTTTTTTTTTCTGAAAGTTTATTTTGCCTTCCTTTTTGAAGAATACCTTCACTGCATATAAAATTCTAAGTAAATGTACAGTTTTTTTCCTTATTTCTAACTTTGTACTGTGTACAGAAAGCTTTCAAAAATAGTACAAAGAATTTTTATATATCCTTCACCCAGATTCCTCAAAGGTTAACATTTTACCATATGTGCTTTATCTGCTATATGTACCTGTTTCTTTTTCTTGGAACCATTTGAGAGTAAGTTGCAGACATGATGTCCCTCTATCCACTAATACTAGTTTAATTTCCTAAAAATTTCCTAAAAATAAGGGTAAATGTACTTTGTTTTTTTTATAAATTATTTTTTAATTATTTTTCCTTTTTTTAATTTATTTTTTTATACAGCAGGTTCTTAAAGTCATCAACTTTATACACATCAGTGTATACATGTGAATCCCAATCGCCCAATTCATCACACCACCACCCTACCCCCCCGCCGCTTTCCCTCTTGGTGTCCATACATTTGCTCTCTACATCTGTGTCTCAATTTCTGCCCTGCAAACCAGTTCATCTGTACCATTGTTCTAGGTTCCACACATATGCTTTAATATACGATATTTGTTTTTCTCTTTCTGACTTACTTCACTCTGTATGACAGTCTCTAGATCCATCCACATCTCTACAAATGACCCAATTTCATTCCTTTTTATGGCTGAGTAATATTCCATTGTATATATGTACCACATCTTCTTTATCCATTCATCTGTCAATGGGCATTTAGGTTGCTTCCATTGTAAATGGCTATTTACAATAGTAAATAATACTGGAATGACCATTGGGGTGCATGTGTCTTTTTGAATTATGGTTTTCTCTGGGTATATGCCCAGTAGTGGGATTGCTGGATCATATGGTAATTCCATTTATAGTTTTTTAAGGAACTTCCATACTGTTCTCCATAATGGCTGTATCAATTTACATTCCCACCAACAGTGCAAAAGGGTTCCCTTTTCTCCACGCCCTCTCCAGCATTTGTTGTTTGTAGATTTTCTGATGATACCCATTCTAACTGGTGTGAGGTGATACCTCATTGTAGTTTTGATTTGCATTTCTCAAATAATTAGTGATGTTGAGCAGCTTTTCACATGCTCCTTGGCCATCTGTATGTTTTCTTTGGAGAAAGGTCTATTTAGGTCTTCTACTTATTTTTGGATTAGGTTGTTTGTTTTTTTAATATTGAGCTGCATGAGTTGTTTATATATTTTGGAGATTAATCCTTGGTCTGTTGATTCGTTTTCAAATATTTTCTCCCATTCTGAGGGTTGTCTTCTTGTCTTGTTTATGGTTTCCTTTGCTGTGCAAAAGCTTTGAAGTTTCATTAGGTACCATTTGTTTATTTTTGTTTTTATCTCCATTACTCTAGGAGGTGGATCAAAAAAGATCTTGCTGTGATTTATGTCAAAGAGTGTTCTTCCTATGTTTTCCTCTAAGAGTTTTATAGTGTCCAGTCTTACATTTAGGTCTCTAATCCATTTTGAATTTATTTTTGTGTATGGTATTAAGGAGTGTTCTAATTTCATTCCTTTACATGTAGCTGTCCAGTTTTCCCAGCACCACTTATTGAAGAGGCTTTTTTTTCTCCATTGTATATCCTTGCCTCCTTTGTCATAGATTAGTTGACCATAGGTGCATGGGTTTATCTCTGGGCTTTCTATCTTGTTCCATTGATCTATGTTTCTGTTTTTGTGCCAGTACCATATTGTCTTGATTACTGTAGCATTGTAGTATAGTCTGAAGTCAGGAAGTCTGATTCTTCCAGCTCCATTTTTTTCCCTCAAGACTGCTTTGGCTATTCAGGGTCTTTTGTGTCTCCATACAAATTTTAAGATTTTTTTGTTCTACTTCTGTAAAAAATGCCCTTGGTAATTTGATAAGGATTGCATTGAATCTGTAGATTGCTTTGGGTAGTATAGTCATTTTCACAATATTGATTCTTCCAATCCAAGAACATGGTATATCTCTCCATCTGTTGGTATCATCTTTAATTTCTTTCACTAGTGTCTTGTAGTTTTCTGCATACAGGTCTTTTGTCTCCCTAGGTAGATTTATTCCTAGGTATTTTATTCTTTTTGATGCAGTGGTAAATGGGAGTGTTTCCTTAATTTCTCTTTCAGATTTTTCATCATTAGTTTATAGGAATGCAAGAGATTTCTGTGCATTAATTTTGTATCCTGCAACTTTACCAAATTCATTTTTTAGCTCTAGTAGTTTTCTGGTGGCATCTTTAGGATTATCTATGTATAGGTATCACGTCATCTGCAAACAGTGACAGTTTTACTTCTTTTCCAATTTGTATTCCTTTTCTTTCTTTTCATTCTCTGATTGCCACGGCTAGGACTTCCAAAACTATGTTGAATAATTGTGGTGAGAGTGGACATCCTTGTCTTGTTCCTGATCTTAGAGGAAATGCTTTCAGTTTTTCACCATTGAGAATGAGGTTTGCTATAAATTTGTCATATATGGCCTTTATTATGTTGGGATAGTTTCCCTCTATGTCCACTTTCTGGAGAGTTTTTATCATAAATCGGTGTTGAATGTTGTCAAAAGCTTTTTCTGCATCTATTGAGATAATCATATGGTTTTTATTCTTCAGTTTGTTAATATGGTGTATCACATTGATTGATTTGCGTATATTGAAGAATCCTTGCATCCCTGGGATAAATCCCACTTGATCATGGTGTGTGATCCTTTTAATGTGTTGTTGGATTCTGTTTGCTAGTATTTTGCTGAGGATTTTTGCATCTATATTCATCAGTGTTATTGGTCTGTAATTTTATTTTTTTGTAGTATCTTTGTCTGGTTTTGATATAAGGGTGATGGTGGTCTCATAGAATGAGTTTGGGAGTGTTCCTTCCTCTGCAATTTATTGGAAGAGTTTGAGAAGGATGGGTGTTAGTTCTTCTCTAAATGTTTGATAGAATTCATCTGTGAAGCCATCTGGTCCTGAACTTTTGTTTGTTGGAAGATCTTTAATAACCGTTTCAATTTCATTATTTGTTATTGGTCTGTTCATATTTTCTGTTTCTTCCTGGTTCAGTCTTGGAATGTTTACTTTTCTAAGAATTTGTCCATTTCTTCCAGGTTGTTAATTTTATTGGCATAGACTTTCTTGTAGTAGTCTCTTAGGATGCTTTTTTATTTCCGCAGTGTCTGTTGTAAGTTTTCCTTTTTCATTTCTAATTTTATTGATTTGAGTCCTCTCCCTGTTTTTCTTGATGAGTTTGTCTAATGGTTTATCAATTCTGTTTATCTTCTCAAAGAACCAGCTTTTAGTTTTATTGATCTTTGCTATTGTTTTCTCTGTTTCTATTTCATTTATTCCTGCTCTGATCTTTATGATTTCTTTCCTTCTGCTAACTTTGGATTTTGTTTTTTCTTTTTTTTCTAGTTCCTTTAGGTGTAAGGTTAGATTGTTTATTTGAGATTTTTCTTGTTTCTTGAGGTAGGCTTGTATAGCTCTAAACTTCCCTTTTAGAACTGCTTTTGCTGCATCCCATAGGTTGTGGATCATCGTGTTTTCATTGTCATTTGTCTCTAGATATTTTTTGATTTCCTCTTTGATTTCTTCAGGGATCTCTTGGTTATTTAGTAATGTATTGTTTAGCCTCCATGTGTTTGTGTTTTTTACCTTTTTTTTGCCTGTAATTCATTTCTAATCTCATAGCATTGTGGTTAGAAAAGATGCTTGATATGATTTCAATTTTCTCAAATTTACTGAGGCTTGATTTGTGACCCAAGATGTGATCTATTCTGGAGAATGTTCTGTACGCACTTGAGAAGAAAGTGTATTCTACTGTTTTGCGATTGAATGTCCTATAAATATCAATTAAATCTATCTGGTCTATTGTGTCTTTTAAAGCTTCTGTTTCCTTATTTATTTTCATTTTGGATGATCTGTCCATTGGTTAAGTGAGGTGTTAAAGCCCCCACTATTATTGTGTTACTGTCGATTTCCTCTTTTATAGCTGTTAGCAGTTGCCTTATGTATTGAGGTGCTCCTATGTTGGATGCATATATATTTATAATTGTTATATCTTCTTCTTGGATTGATCCCTTGATCGTTATGTAGTGTCCTTCCTTGTCTTTTGTAACACTCTTTATTTTAAAGTCTATTTTATCTGATATGGTATTGCTACTTCAGCTCTCTTTGATTTCCATTTGCATGGAATAGCTTTTTCCATCCCCTCACTTTCAGTCTGTATGTGTCCTTAGGACTAAAGTGGGTCTCTTGTAGACAGCCTATATATGGATCTTGTTTTTGTATCCATTAAGTGAGCCTGTGTCTTTTGGTTGGGGCATTTAATCCATTCACGTTTAAGGTAATTATCATTATGTATGTTCCTATTACCATTTTCTTAATTGTTTTGGGTTTGTTTTTGTAGGTCCTTTTCTTCTGTTTTGTTTCCCACTTAGAGAAGTTCCTCTAGCATTTGTTGTAGAGCTGGTTTGGTGGTGCTGAATTCTCTTAGCTTTTGCTTGTCTGTAAAGCTTTTGATTTCTCCATCGAATCTGAATGAGATCCTTGCCGGGTAGAGTAATCTTGGTTGTAGGTTCTTCCCTTTCATCACTTTAAGTTTATCTTGCTGCTCCCTTCTGGCTTGTAGAGTTTCTGCTGAGAAATCAGCTGTTAACCTTATGGGAGTTCCCTTGTATGTTATTTGTCATTTTTCCCTTGCTGCTTTCAATAATTTTTCTTTGTCTTTAATATTGGTCAATTTGATTACTATGTGTCTCAGTATGTTTCTCCTTGGGATTATCCTGTATGAGAGTCTCTGCAGTTCCTGGAGTTAGGTGGTTATTTACTTTCCCATGTTAGGGAAGTTTTTTACTATAATCTCTTCAAATATTTTCTCAGGTCCTTTCTCTCTCTCTTCACCTTCTGGAACCCCTATAATGCGAATGTTGTTGCATTAAATGTTGTCACAGAGGTCTCTTAGGCTGTCTTCATTTTGTTTCATTCTTTTCTCTTTATTCTGTTTCACAGCAGTGAATTCCACCATTCTGTCTTCCAGGTCACTTATCCGTTCTTCTGCCTCAGTTATTCTGCTATTGATTCCTTCTAGTGTAGTTTTTGTTTCAGTTATTGTGTTGTTCATATCTGTTTGTTTGTTCTGTAATTCTTCTAGGTCTTTGTTAAACATTTCTTGCATCTTCTCAATCTTTGCCTCCATTCTTTTTCTGAGGTCCTGGATCATCTTCACTATCATTTTTCTGAATTCTTTTTCTGGAAGGTTGCCTATCTCCACTTCATTTAGTTGTTATTCTGGGGTTTTATCTTGGTCCTTCATCTGGTTCATAGCCCTTTGCCTTTTCATCTTGTCTGTCTTTCTGTGAATGTGGTTTTTGTTCCACAGGCTGCAGGATTGTAATTCTTCTTGCTTCTGCTGTCTGCCCTCTGCTGGATGAGGCTATCTAAGAGGCTTGAGCAAGTTTCCTGATGGGAGGGCACTTTGTTTTCTTAAGCAGTTTAAAGATGTTCTTTCATTGCCTTTTGCCCTCCATTACGTCTTCTGAGAAATTAGCTGTCTTGTTTATTGTTCTCTACTTTTCATTGCTTGCTCTCTCTCTCTCTCTCCCTTTTTTCATTTTTTCTCTCTCTTTTTTTAACTGGTTGCTTTCAAGATGTTCTCTTTACATCTCATTTTTAGCAGTTTGACCAAACTGAGACCTGGTGTGGTTTTTACTGTATTTGTCCAGCTTGGAATTTCCTTTCTTCTTGGCTCTGTGGATTGATGTTTTTAAAATCTACTAAAATGTTTAGTGAGTGTTAATATTTTTTCTTTCCCATTTTTCCTCCTCCTCCTGAGACAACAGTTACATGTATTTTAGACTGTTTTTATCATCCCCTTGTCTTTGTGGCTGTTTATTTCTTCAATTTTTTTTTTCTATCTGTGCTTCAGATTAGATTGAATAGTTTCTATTTGCTGGTCTTCAAGTACAATGGTTCTTTTCTCTGTATTATTATTATTCCCATCTAATAATTTTATTTCAAATATTGTATCTTTTTATTTCTCAGATTTCTTTTTCGTACTTTTTAAAGAGATTTCAATCTGTCCTAAAAGTCCTTATATCTTTACCATTCTATTCATCTTTTACTGTAAATTATTTAACATATTTCTAATAGTAATCTTGAAGTCTTTGGCTGCTAATTCCAACAAATGTGCCATCTGAGTATCTTTTTCTATTCACTTGCTTTCTCCTTTTATTATGGATTCAATTTTCCTGCCTCTTCACATGTCTAAAATTTTAACTATATATAAAACATTATAGATGATATATTGCAGAAAATCTTAATTTGGTTATCCTCATCAGAAGAATGTTGAATTTTTTCTACCTGGCAGTTAAATTATTGGTGGATCTCTTTATCTTGTGAAGGCTTTTATTTTAGGCTTTGTTAGAGTGAATCTATATTTATTCATTTTTTCCTACAACATCAATGTCACTCTATATTTTGAGAAAGACTTTTACTCCTAAAACATTAACCCTTCTGTTTTTCACTGGCATTCTTGAAATGTTTGATATATGAGCTGTTCAGACACCTTTAAAATTGTGACATACTGTCATCATTTTTTTGGCATTTTTTACTTGCCAGTGTAACAAGAATTTCCAGCCTCATCTCTTACTTTCCCTGTCTCATATCTGTAATCAGTCAATGGGAAATTGGAAGTCAGCCATAAGGGGTTTTGTTTCATCTCAGTGATTAATAGTATTTTAAAACAAGGATCTGGATGTTGGGTATCCTTGTGTTCATGATGTATCATTATTTCTGGGCCTTTTCAGTGAAAGAAATAGAAAATTTTTTTTTTAATGATTTCAAGCATATTTCCACTTCTGCCCATAAAGCACTGCTCTAAGAACGGCTCTGCTGCTTTAAACAACTATAAAAACATATATATATCTACAGGTTTCAGACATTAGAAAACAGCCAGAACAGGACTGTGATCCTTGAGAGAAAGAAAACAAATAAGCCAGCCTTATGCTTGACATGGATTACTTTCTGAGGTCAGTTTCCAGGCTGTGGTGCAGAGAAAGAGAAACCAAACAAAACCAAGTAATCTCAACCAGCTGAAGAGCCAGAAGTTGGGGTGGAAGGAGGTAGAGGAGGTTCAATGTGTCTGAAAGAATATGGGAGAGTAGTTGACAGCACAGAGATAGAGCTTCAGAGGACTACAGAGAGGTTTTCTTGCATATTTACCTTATTACTGGTCTGAACATGAATAAGGTGATATTCCATGAGGTGGCTGGGATAATACCAATCTAACAAATCCTAGAGCTCAAAAATACAAAAACAGAAATGCATTTTACATTATGGGGCATAAGAGATAGTTCACACATGGATATCACTTTAAAAGTTGGGCCAAATCAGCTGTAAAGACTTCTCTGAACTCACCCTCACAAGGCTTAATGGCTGTCCCAAAAGGATCAAAAAATAGCTTACCTACATGCCAGAGAAAAATCCAAAACTTGTTAAAGAAATAAAACAAAATCCATCACCCCACAATGTAAAAATCATAATTTCTAAGATCTAATACAACAATACTAGGTATGCAAATAGGCAGGAAGAAAATATGGCTGCTAATCAGCAGAAAAATGAATCAAAAGAAAGAGATGCAGAAATGACAGAGATGAAGGAATTAGTGGACAATGTATTAAAATACCTAATATATATGTTCCAAATGCTCAGAATATAAACAAAACTATGAATATGATGAGGAGGGAACTAAGATAGCAAAAAAGACCAAAGCTTCTAAAAAATAAGTCCATAAATCTTTTAGAGGTACAAAACAATATTTGAAATAAATAGTACACTGGTTCATGTTAACAGCAGATTAGATGCCGCAGAAGAAAAGATCAGTGTGCTTGAAGACAGTAATAGAATGAAGCACAAAGGGAATAAGGCCTGAAGGTGGAAGAAAAAATATTTTAAGAAATTATGGCCAAGGAATATCCTAATTTGATGAAAACTATGAACCTAAGAATAAAAGAAGTTCAATAAATCCAGTCAGCATAAATATAAAGAAAAGCACATTATAGTCAGAGTTTGAAAATCATTGAAAAAGAAATAAAATCTTTAATTTAAAAATTCAGTACTAATAAAGATACAGTGAAAACTTTTAAGTGTAGATTAATTATGTTGAATCTTTTCTAGGTCAGTTTCCTTGCCAGAAAATAACACAAGGGTCCAGTGTGTAAAAAGGAATTACCAGATCAAAGGATAAGAAGTGAAGGGCTAAAATAAAGAGATGATAACATAGACAACTAATAAAGAGTTATTGACCAATAAATGTCCTGCCTAGGGCAATATCTGTTTTGCTCACTCTATTATTTATATTAATGAGTTTTTAATGCCTTTATATTTTCTTTGTGAGCTTAGACTTGTGAGTAGCTAGACCTTAGAAAACTCTATATACATCTATGATTTAATGACATACTATTTTTAGCATCTCCTGGAGATGCTGCAAAATTAATAATGCCACATATATAATATAAAGATTCTTGTCCTTTGAATTTACTGCTTGAGCAACTTTGCTTTAAAAAAGTATATAAATTATATGGTGACATTTAATGAGATGAGACATTTCCAATGATATTAACCCTCTAAAATCATTTATGCAGAAAAAGGGGTTTTCTAAATACATTTTAAAGCTTCCTTAGAGCACAGTATTTTTTCTAAAAAAATCTAAGTGCATATACCTTTGACTATCTATCCATCTATCCATTCATTGATCCATTTACTTTTTTGAGAAGGCTACATCAATTATAAGCCTAATTACTATGCAATTATGGAAACTAATCTGCATTAACTAAGAAAACATAAACATGAATATTTCACTTAGCAGTAGTCTAATAATAATCATAAGTCACATTTGCATTATGTTTTATGTTTTACAAAGTGTATTTATACATTTTATTTCATTAGAATTTCACAACCCCATGAGAGGGGAGAGAGCTGACATGACCCCCACTTTAAATATGAGAAATATTACTTACAGAGAAAATGAGATTTTCATAGGCTCAAGTGGCCAGTATTGCACTTGAAATCAGCTATTTTGATTGCTCTTCCAGTGCTTTTTCTAATATAACACAAAATCTCTTTGGAAACAGATGCAAATCTGTATACTGCCCGTACATTGATTATGCTTTCACTGAAAGTAAAAATGGTGTCATATTTATAATTCATTAAATTAAACACACAATTAAATTTAATTACATGTGTGGTTTTTCTATGTGATTAAATCTCTTAACATTGAAGTGTTGTCACGGGAACTAAAAACACAATAGCAATGAACATCAATTTAGATAGTAAATTAGATTTCTATTGCTACATAACCAGTTGCAAACATAGCAGCTTGTAACTACACTCATTTATCATCTCACAGTTTTGGTAGGTCAAAAGTCTGGCATGACATAGGTGAAATCTCAGTTCAGTGTGTTACAAGGCCAAGAGCAAAGTGTCAGCAGGGCTGCAATTCAGCCTAAGGCTTGGGGTCTTTTTTCAAGATTAGTAATTATTGGCAGAATTTATTTCCTTCTCATGTTTACCATGTGGTTCCCTCCATCTTCAAGCCAACAAGAGGAGGCAGAGTCTTTCTCATGCTTCAAATCTCTCTGATTTACCCTTTATCCACATCTCTCTGACTTGCTTTTCTGCTTTTAAGGGCTCATGTGATTGCATTGTGCCTACCTAGATAATCCCAAATAATCTTTCTATCTTAAACTCAACTGATTAGTAACCTTAATTACAACTCCAGTGTCTTTTTTGCCATGTAATGTAATGTATTCTTTGATGTAACACTAGGGACAAATGTCATGGGGACAAAATTCTGCCTAATGTAGAGATATTTCCTGATAAGAAAGAGCTATCAAATAAAGTTTTGTCTGTGAATACAGCTCTATCTATTCAAACTTAAGCTTTAAATGATAAAAAGCAAAGTGAGATTAAAATTCATTCAAAAAGTATTTATTTGGTGCTTAATAACATAGTCAAGAAATATATATTTAGCACTTGCTATAGAACAGTACTACTAGAACCAAGACAAAACCATATAATATCTTTTTGTCCCTGGTCTGCAGCATAGTATTTGACAAAGAAATATGCTGGACATATATCTCATAAATAACCGTAGCATAAAAAGTTATTATCTCTGATCCCAAACAACTCACAATATATAAAGAGTAATTGACATGCAAATTCTTATGAAAGCAAAAAATTTGCTGTAGCAAGAGACCATGATATATAAAGATAAAAAGGCAAAAGATAAGCCTGGAAATGTAAGCAAGAACCAGACCTTTAAAAGAAAGGTTTGAAAAACTGACTCAAAAAAAGGACCTTGAGCGACTTCCCTGGCAGCCCAGTGGTTAAGAATCTGCACGTCCACTGTAGGGGGCATGAGTTCAATCCCTGGTCGACCTTGATAAAACAATCTAAAGGCTTTTTATAGTCTTTTTCTCTTTAGTATAAATTGAAAACAAGTATTACCTCTTCTAAAGCCATATCGGGGTATTGGGGTGGGGAGATTGGAAGAATAAGATGATATTTTCATATGTGTGCCGTGTTGAATACATTATAGGTATCAGTAAATAAATGAAGTAATGTAATACTTTAGGTAAGTAGTTTCTATTTGTCTATGAAATTATATAATATAGGTTATCACCTGTTCTGTTTATATGTAACTTAACTCTCATTGTCCATTATCAGATTCATTATCATGAGCAAGTATGCATTTTCTCTGTGACCCATGATTAGACACCAAGAGGATTCTTCAAGATTGCAAAATTGGTGAAATTATTATAATTGAACATACTTCATAATTAAACACATCTGATCAGTTCTTTCCACTCTTTAAAACACTCTCATGCCATCCTATTGTAGTTAATGACAACTTTCTCAACAAGCCCAGAAGATTTTACATTTTCTACTCTCTGCCTATTTCTCCAGGCTTTTCTCACATCAGTTATCCATCCTTCCTGTCTTTGCTACATTAACACTGTCATTTTTTTTAAGTACACAATAACACATGCTTCCTTCACCTCAGAGCCTTTTAATGTTTTATTCCTACACACACACTTCAGCCCAACTGACTCATGATACTTGTGCCTATTGAAAATCAATGTTTTCCTTTTTTAAAAAAAAAATCATTATTAGGTATAGTGTGGGTTTTTTTCATTAAAAAATTTATTTTTAAATTTCCCTTTCTATTTTGCATTGTGGAACATTTTAAATAGCATGGCCATGTTCTTACCTTAAAAGTTTGATAAAATTCCTTTTTTTTTGGTTCTGAGGATTTGGGGAGAGTAGCTGCAGAATTCTTGTATTATTTATTGAATGATGACTTCTGTTTTTTTATGTTCCTGCCTTCTGGAAATCTTATTAGATTGATATTGGATATCAGACATCCTGGGTCAATGCTTTAATTTTTCTAACATCCTACTTTCCATCTCTTTTATTGTTGTTGTTCTACTTTACAGAAAGTCTGTTCAAATTATTTTCTCAGTCTATTAAATTTTATATTTCTGCCATGATATTGTAAATCCTGAGATCTTTCTTGTTCTCTAAATGCTTTTATTTATTTATTTTTATTATTTATTTATTTACTGTGATTTATTGTGATATCACACTCCTTGTTTCTGTATGCAATATTTGCTCTTTTTGAGAATATAAACTATAATTTTTGAAAAATTGCCTACTTTCTCAATGCCTCTCTCTGTTTCTTTCTCTCTCTCCCCTCCTTTCTCCCTCTCTCTTTCTCATTGTCTGTATCTTTCAGTTGGAGCATTTCCGTCATGTATATTTTGAGGTTTTAGGAGTGAGTGACAGTGAATGCAAAATTAAAATGTCCAGGTTTAATGACCATACCTAGTAAAACCAAAACTAAATGCAAAATATTTTAATCCTCTAAAGCAGCTAATACCTCTTAATTTTATAGTTATATTTTTGTCGGTTTACTTTCTAGAGTACCTTCTAAATACTGGAGAGAAATGGTATTTATAACACAATTTTCTAAATTGTATGTCTGATCCTTATACTTTATGTAATGGAAATATGTTCCACAGGTGAGCAGTTTTATTATCTTGATTAGCAAAATAGCTAAAAAGTAGACATTATATCAAGGCTCATGGATCCTCATGTTAAAATTTTGGCTCTATTGAAGTATAATGAATGAATGGCCCCAAATCTTCACCCTTGCCATGGCCACATAGTGAGTATAGTATCCTTCTCTTCTTCCCTGACTTTAGGACATGACTTATGTACATCTGATTGTTCTGGCTAATAGAATACAGATGAAAGTATCAATGAGCTAAGGCTTAAGAAAATTCTTGTTTTCTTCTGAAGAGATTCCCTGGTTATATTATTCAGGGCTCTCCAGAGAAACAGAATCAATAAGATACATGTATATTATTTATATGTATAAAGACAACATAATATTATATTTAATATATATTGTATATAACATCATTACATCTAACATATTATCATTCCTTACTATATAATATATAATGTTTATTACAAGGAATAGGCTCATATGTTTATGAAGACTGAGAAATCCCAAGACCTGCAATCTGCAAGTCAACAGTTTTAAGACTCAAGAAGAATCTACGTTTCAGTTGGAGTCCAAACGCAGGAAAAGACCCATGTCCTGGCTCACGGTAGTCAGGGAGAGGAATTCCTTCTTACCTGCAAGTGTGCCTTTCTGTTCTTGTCAGATCTCCAGCTGATTGGGTGAAGGCCACTCACATTAGGGAAGGCAATCTACTTTAGCCAGTGTATTGATTCAAATGTTAGTCTCATCTGAAAATACTGTTACAGACACACTCAGAATAGTATTGACCAAATATCTGGGTACCCTAAGCCCAGTCCAGTTGACACCTAGAATTAGCCAACATATCTCAGTAGCTACCACCTCTACAGCCTGGACCCCAGATGAACATGCTTAAAGCAGAGCTGTCAGTTAAGCCTAGTCAGACCAACAGCTTGAAGCAAAGCATAGTCTATATCATCAAACTCTAGAAATCCACAGGGGCATGAGAATAAGTATTTTTTGTGTTAAGCCATTGAGTTTGGGGTGGTTGGATATGCAGCAATAATTAATGTATACATCTAGCACTTCCCTATTATATAACTGGATAGCCAAACATATTTCTGAAAAGACCAAGCACGAAGTCACACTAATGTATTTAAGTTGAACATCACTACTGATATCCATATGTGCTTCTTTATTTTGAGCCATTACCACATTTGCTATATTGGAAACTACAAGTTCATAGTTTTAGGTGGGAAACTAGTACAGGTATAAATGTCAATGTATATCCCACAGGTGACTGAAACTAGTGTCTTAAAATGATAACAAAAATAAGTTATTGAAGCAATACTGAAGCAATTTTATTTTTCATTTTGAATGTGACTTATTTTTGTAAGCATTTATTCTCCATACTTGATTTTCTGATATAGTTTCTCCCATAATTTATGTTAAGCCAACCAATTTTCTATTCCTATACTTGTCATCACTTAATGACTTTTTGATAAGTGTGTTATGACAACCACTTTCTAGGCTTCAGGAATCTGATCTGTCACAAGTGCACTTCTAAAAATATCATTTGCAACTTCCCTAATTTCTGCTGCACTTACTACAAAGTCTGTGGATGTGTATGCCATGTGTTTCCAACACAGAACATTTTATTTCCCTGAAGAACATTTGATGATACCTCAATGCTACTGGAAGATCTTTCTTAAAATGAAATAAATTTTTTCTTGTCTCAATTACACCTAACCTCAGCTATAGATAGCTCAAATTCTCCTTGAAATAAAGACAAATATAGTAAGAATTAAATCAAATGTTGAAACCAGACAGACACCTGGATTTGAATGCTGTGTCCACTGCTCTGTAACTATGTGATAGCAGATAAATGCTTTATATCTCTAGCCATTTGTTTCCTCAGCTTAATACCTCGCTTACAGGTATCTTATGATGATTAAATGAGATAACACAAATAACAGATCATTTAGAAGTGGTAAGTTGTTCCACAGTGGTATTTATTCTTTCTATTTTTATTTACAGAGAGCTCTGTTCATAGGAAGAGAGGCTCCTAATGTCGTCTTAATTGTGATCTTGCTTTATTAATTTATTTATTTATATTTATTTTTGGCTGTGTTGGGTCTTCATTTCTGTGCGAGGGCTTTCTCCAGTTGTGGCAAGTGGGGGCCACTCTTCATCGCGGTGCGCGGGCCTCTCATTATCGCGGCCTCTCCCGTTGCGGAGCACAGGCTCCAGACGCGCAGGCTCAGTAATTGTGGCTCAAGGGCCTAGTTGCTCCGCGGCATGTGGGATCTTCCCAGACCAGGTCTCGAACCCGTGACCCCTGCATTGGCAGGCAGATTCTCAACCACTGCGCCACCAGGGAAGCCCGTGATCTTGCTTTAAAAATAATTTTTTAGTACTGAAAATGTCAAGTGACAGCTAACTTGTAATAATTATAATAACAATAAGGAGAAGAACCCTGCAGAACTATGAGACCATAAGGGTTCATATAAAAATATACTAAATAAATTCTTCTAACAGATAGACAACCATTTTGTTATTCATTGCCATTAGAATTCTAGTCTAATTGAGAAACTGCTATTATGTTGTTAGCAAGTACAGTGTTACTATTATCTTGTCCTTTGGAGAAAGATTTACAGAAGAAATATTTATTAAAATTGGTTGTATTGAATCATACAGAATAGAGTTGTTCTGCAAAGTGCAAGGGTAAACATTTTTTTGAACTCAGGGTATTTTGTAGTATAAATATGGAGAAAAAGAAATCCATGTATTGTATATAATAAAAATAACATTTATGGAGAATTCACCGTGTTCTAGGTATTTGCTACACATTTTGCATATTAATTAATTTAAAACTCACAGCAAACCTCTGAGACAGTTATTGTTGTTATCCCATTATACAGGTAGGAAATGTAAGTGCCAAGAATTTATGTCACTCATCTGAAGTCACACAACTGGAAAAAGAGCCGGTGTGAAACAACAGGTACAATTCACTTACATCCATGGTTAACATTTAAACCTTGACATTACCCTAACATCCTCCACCCTGCAAATTTAAATCTAGTATTCCACTTTCAGACCAAAATTTCCTAATTTTCAGTTGTCTCAGCAATTTATCTGGGTTTCCCTTGTGGTGCAGTGGTTAAGAATCCACCTGCCAATGTAAGGGACACGGGTTTGAGCCCTGGTCCGGGAAGATCCCACATGCCGCAGAGCAGCTAAGCCCGTGTACCACAACTACTGAAGCCTGCATGCCTAGAGCCCATGCTCTGCAACAAGAGAAGCCACGACAATGAGAAGCCGGAGCACCACAACGAAGAGTAGTCCTTGCTCACTGCAACTAGAGAAAGCCCACACACAGCAACAAAGACCCAACACAGCCATACATACGTAAATAAATAAATAAATAAATACATACATACATACATAAATTTATAAAAAACAAAACAAAACAAAAACAAAAAGCAACGTATCTTCCTTTTACACTTCCAAATTTATGCTCCTGGACCAGAAGGTAGAAAAAGCCATATACCTCTCTGTTTCTTGCTATGTAAGTCCAGGATTCTCAAGTGAAATGCTCCCCACCATCCTTCAACTCATCCCCAGTAAAATTCCACTTGGTACTGAAAAAACGGGCCTTTCAAATCCTCTAATCTAAGTCATTACCAATCTCCTATTGCCTATTACTTGAGTACTACCACCATCTCACCACAAGAACCAGAAATGCTTGATAATTCAGAGAAAATTGAATTTTCTTCTCTACACTTCTCAAAAGTAACTTCTTATCCTCTCCCAGCAAACCTGATTCTCTTTAAGTGGTACTTAATTCTGAATAGTATTAGCATATATTTACTTCCTCAAGATAGAATACTAGAAATCATTGTTTACACTTCGTATCCTCTCATCTTCCATTTCCATTAGCAGTTCTTGTGATCTCACCTTTTACAGACCTCTAGAATCCATCTCTTGACCTCCACATTCTCCTCACTAGAACAAGCTACTATAATCTATCTGGGCTACCACCATGCAATTCTATGAACGTGTCCCTCTGTATTCACTCTTGCCCATCGCTACCAAGGCAATTAGTTCACAAAGCAAGTCTAATCAGCTCAAGATCCTTAATCAAAATACTTCAAATTTTTAACAAAAAACTTTAATAGAACCTAGTATGATCTTACTTTATTATTAGTTTCTATGTTCTACCACACAGTGGTCTTCTTTCAATTGCTTAACTGAACCTCAGAATTCACCACTGGGCCTTTTACACGTTCCTTCTTCTGTCTTAAATGCACTTTCCCCTTCTCTATGTGTTCATTTCCTGTTATTTCTTGATATCACCATTTAATTTCCTCTCCCCTTGTCCCCAGTGACAGGTTTTTCCCGTACTCTATGGCACTATGTGATTTATCTTCACAGATCTTACTCTATTGTAATTGTAATGTTACATGTTTATGATCATTTTATTAATATCTGCCTCATCAACTAAAGAGCTGTAAATTCCACAAGAACAGAGATAGTATCATATATTGAATCTTGAAAATAGAATGTCCTTAATAAATATTTGTTACTTAATGGATTGATTGATGTCAGTGGTAGAGGTGTTCTTTATTCTAAGCATTTCAAACTTCTGAACTTCAGGATGGTAAGATAATAAATTTGTATTGTTTCAAGCCACAGAGTCTGTGGTAATTTGTTAAAGCAGCAATAAAAAACTAATACACAGGTGTAGTATTTGTAACTTAGAACTTATTTATAGCAAGGAATTATAATTTTCTGTTTGTTATGCCTCTCACCAGATCTTACCTCCCAGAAGAGAGGAACTCTTCTTGAACAAACAGTCTGAGTAAACTGCACAATGCTTGTCATATAGATTGATGGAGTGAAAGAATAAATTCTCTTCTAACAATCTACTAACAGGGAACAACCTTTTGTGCATTGTGGCAAAATTTTTATTACTCTTTCATTTGGTGTAATTTTTGTAACCACTGCAGATGCTGCCGGTGTGTCTCTGAAAAAAAACAATAAAACTTGCTTTTCTTGGTATTCCTTTTTCTTCTTCATGGTAATAAATGTTTACTTCAAACTTAGCCTTTAACATTTTTTTATATTCTAATGACTATATAAATTAATTATTAAGAAGGATAGGAAAACATTATTATTCATTTTTTTCTATAATGATGACTTTTAAGCCATAGTTTTGCTCCTTTTTCTGATTTTTAGCAACGCTCTTTCTGAAAAAAATCAAAATTTCCAGTGGTCAGTTCATTTAAAAAAAATATGACAGGGGAGAAGTAATTAACAAAATGCAATCATACTTTAAGCAATGAGCCAGAATGTAAAGCAGATGTGGAGTTTAGTGTATTTCTTTACTGTGGGCCCAGGATTAGAGCTGCATGATTTGTAACATCCACATCTGTCTGCAATTGTACTGGAGATATTTGAAGTAGAGTAAGAATCTAATGAAAAGAAATATGAGTAAAAAATTCTTATAGTAAATACTATTTTAAATGTCTACCATATCTTTTGGCAATGTCCATCTATACCTAAATTGACAGCAAAGTATTCAGAGACTCACCTTAATCCTTTCTAAACATTCAAATAAGGTTTTATAGAAGTGACTTTTATGTTGTTCTGCTTTATCTGTTTCTGTAATATTATATTAATAATAAAATGATAATAAAAATTTAACTGACTGAGCAATTTTAAGAATAAATTCAGCATGTGATAAGCATACAATCCAACTAACAGGAGGAGAGGAGCATGGGCTCCACCAGAAAGCAGTCTCCTACCCCAAGCCTGCTTTGGGGCCATGTCATAATGATTCACAGCGGGGCAGTTAACCCAATTAATTAAATGGAGGTTGCTCTGTATGATTTTCTTAATTCCACTCTCTTTTCTATCTGGAAACTTCTTATTCCTCTTTTAAAATTCAATTTACATTTTACCTCATCCGAGAGGCCTTGTCTGACGTTACCAAACAGAGTTAACAGAGACTGAGTTCCTCTGTTTTCTCACAAGGCCTGGAGTACTTACACTTGGTAATAGTCAGTCTATTATTGCCTCCTTTGGCAAAGTTTCTGTGATCTCCAAAGTACAGGGATTGTATTCTGTTCATTTTGTATCCCACTGACTTGCACAGGCCTGCTTTTAAGCTAATAGATGATTAATAATTTTTTGTAGTGAGTGAATGACATTTTAGATATAAATGTATTCTAGATAAAGATTGGGTTCATACCTTGGGGGAAAAAATTGTTAAAATGAAGTAAGTATAAAGGAAAGGCATTGTAATGGATATTTGAGTGAAAGTTTTATGCTCAGAAATGATTTAAATGAAAAAAACAGGTTTGAAGCAAAGAAGGAGTGAATTCTAAGCTTTCATTTATACACACATTGTTGTATATTAAGCAGAGTCAGTACTAGGAAAGTCATCATAAAACTGTCCAGAGACATGGGAAATAAGAGTAAAACAGAATGAAGCAATGGGGGTTGTGAGGCTGGATTATTCCTACATTTAGCAAGTATTTATTGAGCTGACTCTTATAGCTCTTAATGAGGCTATGAGTTATCGGAAAGTAAGGAGGCCTTGATTGTAATATATATAATCTTTAAGAAATATACAGTGGAATACTACTCAGCCATAAAAAGAACACAAAGATAGACTCAAGAACGTATTGTACAACATGAGGAATATTGCCAATATTTTGTAATAACTGTAAATGGAAATAACCTTTAAAAATTGTAAAAAAAATTTTTTAAAGAAAACTGCCATTGAAATTTTAATAGAGAAAAAAATTAGGTTAACGAAATGGTAATACAGAGGTATGGGATTAAGAGATACAAACCACTATGTATAAGATAAATATAGGGGATTAAAAGGTATGAACTACTATGTATAAAATAAATAAGCTAGAAGGATATATTGAACAATACAAGGAATATAGCAAATATTTTATAATTACTATAAGTGGAATATTACCTTTAAAAATTTGAATCACTATGTTGTACACCTGAAACATATAATATTGTACATCAACAATACCTCAATTAAAAAAAAAGAAATGGTGATATTGCTTAGGTTTTCAATGATAAAGGCTGAACAAATATGCAAGAAAAAGTTCAATCATATATGTAAGAGAAAACAAAGAAATGCACAAATTAGCCTCCTCCTATTAATCATAAACTAGTAGATAATACTAGGTACAATATTTAAAATATTGAATAAGCAGAGAGCATGAACACTGACAAACAGAATAGACACAAACCAGTTTGTCCAATGGGAGCTTATCCACTCTTTTGTAGACCTGGATATGACACTTTCTTCCTAGAAGACAGCAATTTATTTTCACTTCTTTAGAAATGTTTGGAATAATTTCAGAGTCTATTCTTTCAAGAATTAAATTCTTAGCACTCAGTGTCTTCTTTATTTAGCCCACTATTCTATTCTCCTAATCCAGGTGTTTAGTCACCTACTTAGATTTTGAACTTTCAGCAGTTTTTAATAATGCTGACTTTTCAGAGATTTTCACTGTAATTTAAATTACAATGTTCACCAATATTTCTTTTCAGTATTATAATGTGCTTAGTGATATTAAGAAATATAATTGCTCTTTGGCTGAAATTCATGGTCCAATAAATGTGAAGAAAGTTTTATTGTGCCCTGTCAAAAATAGCTTTCAAACTGGAGCTACAAATATCTTCTAGATTTTTTTCAAAATATTTTTATGCATCATGAAATGTCTGTGTGTATTTTCTTTTTTTATTAACAAAATCATCTGTTGATATCTTTTCAATATGACAGTATTTTGTGAAAGTTTGTGTTTCTTTAACAAAACAGAAATCACATTATTTAGGAAATAGTAGATTTATAAGCTGTATCTTTAAAACAATGAAAGAATGATTTCAGTCAACTAATTTGCTTTCACATTTAACAGTTTTTAATTTTTAACATTGAATTAATCACTTCAATTAAAATGACAATTATTAAAGACAATGCATGTATAAATATTTCATCTTAAATTCTGTACTTTTAATAACAAAATAGTAATTGATTAATTGAAAGTTTAAAATATTTAATGGCTTTATGATTTTTTTTAATCTGTCTGCAAACCCACTCACCCATCCAGTTCCAAAATAAAATCATAGGTATGTTAAGTCACCTTAAAGAAACAGAATGGCTACAGAGCTAACTCACTTTAGTGTAAATTGTTTTAAAATATGAACTTATTAAATGGACTATGCCAGTTAAAAATGAGATGGTCAGATACTGAATCATAAAAAAAGTAGAATTTCAGAGTAAAAAGTAAACAGTGTCCACTCCAGAGCTTTTCAGAGAAAGGAGAATTAGTCCTCCTCTTTAAGCTGTTTGGATCATGGACAAATTCCACACAACCATGGGGATGGCTGCAGCAGCCTATCTTAACCTCCTCAAATAATCAAGGGATCTAACCAGGACAAGGTCATTACAACTCACCAAATATTTGTATGCATTTCCACATTTCTCAGCCTTCTTCCAACTAAGCAATTTGACTAATTCTGCCCAACTGTTTGTGAGCAGAAGTGATGTGCGTCAGTTTCAACTGAATTTTTAAGACTGGATGTATAACGCTCCACCTCTCCAAGAGAGAAATGAACCCTAGTTAAATTAAGCCACTGAGGTTTTAGGGTTTAATGTGTGACAGGTGTCTCCGGATTTTCTAAAATTTGCTCTAGGTCCCTTCGCTTTTACAAAAGACCTACATTAGTACCTGTTTTCACTAACCTAAAGAACTCCGGGGCTTCCCTGGTGGCGCAGTGGTTGAGAGTCTGCCTGCCAATGCAGGGCACACGGGTTCGAGCCCTGGTCTGGGAAGATCCCACATGCCACGGAGCAACTGGGCCCGTGGGCCACAATTACTGAGCCTGCGCGTCTGGAGCCTGTGCTCCGCAACAAGAGAGGCCGCGATGCTGAGAGGCCCGCGCACCGTGATGAAGAGTGGCCCCCACTTGCCACAACTGGAGAAAGCCCTCGCACAGAAACGAAGACCCAACACAGCCATAAATAAATAAATTAAAAAAAAAAAAAAGATGTTCAGCCTCATTAATAATCAGAGAAATACAAATTAAAACAACAATGAGATATCACTCACTCCTGTTAGACTGATAAAAAAAAAAAAAAATCCGAAGAGGATTTTTGCTTTTACAGAAAAAGTGAAAATAGCATTCCTCATTTGTTCTGCAGCGAGCCTTTGCAGAAGCAGAGCGTGCATCCTGAGCAGGGAGAGTGGCGCCACCCAGCTCCTTCCCCGGGAACTACACTCAGCATCTCCGCATCAAGGTGTCATGGCGTTGAACTGCGTCTGCGAGCATCTGTGATTTATCTGGATTTCTTTAGTGCACCTGTTAGCAAGATGTGTCCTAAGGTGATTGCTTCTTCGTTGTATGCCATTTTAGTTTTGAAAGGTTTCATAGGAACACTCTACTTTCGGATAGCGGGGGTAACCTGTACCACAGTATAAACTGGCCTGTCTGCCTGGTGCACTAATTCACTTTAATTTTATATTCACAAAACAAAAAAATATAGTTTTGCTCTGCACATAACCATAATTATTGAAAAAGAATTTGTGTTCAGGCCATGAAAATTCTTATAAATGTGACAGGTACATTTCCTGTTGTCAATTCAATATATTGGTAGTAGAGTTTTATGCATCAGTCTTCTTATTTTGGTTAATTTTAGTCTGTCAAAAAGATAAGTATTTCTCCTACATAAAATGTAAAGTTTTAGAGCCTAAAATACTGAGTTCCTTCATAAATGGTACCCTAACCTTATACACACAAACTCTCACCTCCATTCTGGTAAAATCTTTTGCTGTATGTTCACTCTGCCATTGCTGCATGCATTTTTCATTTAATGACTTTTTGCAAAATGCATTTAGAAAAACACATTTATTAAAATAATAGAAGGGCATATAAAAATATATAACATTTTCTTTTTATCCAAGTAACACTAAATGTAATTCAACATGCTTAGGAGTTTAGTCTCTTGCCCTCAAAATGCTATAGAAGCACAAACCTCAGAAAAGATTCAAGTGTATAGCATCACAATTCATCCTCTGTTTAACCTTTTTTCTCGGTACAGTTTAAGTACATTTTTACATGTTCTGTTTTTGGTTCAAATAGAATTTTCAGTAACCCATTCCTCAGGATTCTCTTTTATAAGCCAGCCATCTCTTTTAGCCTTCTTTATATATCTTATTTTCCAGACCATTTAGGATTATCATAACTCATGTCTGCTCTCTGGATTCTTTCCAGAGTTTTCTTTTCTTCTTTAAAATTTATACCATAAAATTCTCAGAATAAACTAAACTTGATACCAAAAAAATCCATGTTTACTGATATACTTGCCATTCAATGGCCTGAGATTATTTTTTCAAGTAGAAATAAGGCTTAAGAACTAGTATCATTTCACAAATAAGATGCCTTGCTTTTAAAAAGTAGTGCCAAAAAAAAAAAAAAAAAAAAAGTAGTGCCAATAACAAAGTGCTGCAATTACAGTATGACAGTGAATTTGAATATATTTATGTTTTCCCACTGACGTCGGAGTGAATTCAAAGTACTGAAATCTGGTCAGTGATTTTGCCCAGTGATTAAATTTGACATATGTTAATGGAGATGCCAAGTAAATGCAAGATACTCAATTTTAAGTAAGATTTTCATTCTACATAGCTTGAATATTATTTTTAGTATAATCTTATGCGTTTTTTTTATGTTAAATAAGATTAGTTTACTTAATTTATATTTTTTGAAATAATCACTATTTGTGGTTTGAATTCATTGGTCTGGTTTATATTTTTTGTTGCATATTTCTTATTTTAATTTTCTATGAAAATGTATAACATAGATATTGTATTTTGAATGTTTAATACATTCTTAAAGTTATATTTTTTTATTTGTCAAAATCAAATTCTTATTAATAACTAGGCCCCAAGTTAAAGCCCCACACAACTAACTGTTTCTTAGCCTTGGATTAATAGACCTAACAGGCTTGAAATTAAATGACAGGTCTATGTGCTTATCATTTAGTAAATTTTTTAAGAGGCAACACTCATATTATTGTTCCCCTTATATCCTAAGATTCTATTCCCAGACTCCAAAACAGTGTTTCTCAAAGTTTTCTTGCAAAACATTAACTTCTCAACATGTTTCAACAGAAATAGTCTCCAAGGTCAATTAAGTTTGGGAAACAGGGCATGAAAAATACCACGTTAGAGATTTAAAATGTCCATTAATATATTCAAGAGTCTGAGGAATACTGAAGCAAACAACCTATTTAACCTTCTTGTCAACTAATTGGGCCACGTAGTTGTTTATGTGTATGTACGTGTGTAAACGTGTACATGCACAAAATCTATTGATATTCTGTGGAACTTGTACAAATTGTGTTCTAAAAACAGCTATTTGCTAAATGTTTCTCTAGACCAGTGATTCTCAACCTCAGCACTATTGACATTTGGGGATGCACAGTCCTTGGCTGGGGGCAGGGACTGCTGTCCTGTGCATTGTACGAAGCTTAGCTGCTTCCCGAGTCCTACCCACCGGATGCCAGTACCAATAAAAATATCTCCAAACATTGCCAAATGTACTCTCAGGGGCAAAATTGCCCCCATTTGAGAACTACTGATAGCACTTTTCCACTCAGGTGTGAACTTCAGTGGAAGGTAGTTTGGAATATTACAGTAAGTATTTGGGCAGAAGGGCTGAGAATAAAGGGAAAGAAGATAGAGAATGTTAAATGCTCACAGTGTTGCTAGCCTAGTTCTGAGGCTGCTGGTTCGGAGGAATGAAGTGTGTGATTCTTCGCTCTTAATGTTTGCACAGCTTGCTGACCTGAAACTAATTCACTTGATATTCAAAGCATGGAAATCTTTTTTGATCTCTTAAGCTTTATATTTTTACTCACCCTCTTATATTGCAAATATTTATGGACTCCTTGGACCTTTTCTTAACTCGCTTCTACAATCTACCTGGATAATCTTTAGTACTGTCATGGGTTCAGATAATACCACTGTTTGATACATTTAAAGTACTGTTACCAGTCTTGACTTTTATGCAGAAATTTCCATTTGAATTGAAAAATTCAAAATATATAAATCCCCAAAGTCTGTTTTTCACCTTTAATCTGCTGAAGCATCATCATCTCTATGACAAACGAGGAATGAGAAACTGATGCAGGTGCCCATCCAACCTCACCTGTTCCAGTTTGTCCTCACTCCCCCCGCTTCACATCTGTCTTCCCAACTTCCTGCCCTGCTGACTTTGGTCTCCAGCTCCAGATGCAAAGACGGAAGACTTACATAGGCTTAATCAGCTCCCACACTGTGTGAATTCAAAGCTTTATAAGAAATCCCTTATATATCCCTCCTAGTGATTCTATTTCTTCAAAAGAATGAGCAACCTTCTACCTTCTTTTCACCATCTTCACCTTCATTTTTCATCCTGCCCTCTTTCAGGTCTTTATCAATTTCGATAATCCCCTATGTGGTCAGCCATCCACCAATCCCTTCTTGCATTCTTTGTTCACATGGACCTCAGAGCTACCTTTTTAAAAAGTATACATCTGTTCATTTTTTATTCATTCACATGTACAAAATATTTAATGAACACTTGCTGTGTACCAGGCACCATAACAGACATTAGAGATGAAGTGACAAAGAGGACAGACATAACTCCTTCTCTTATAGAATATACGTAGTAATGAGGTAGACAGGCAAATAGCACGGAAGTTTAATAAAATAAGTATAAATGATGATAAGTGCTTGGAAAGAAATGAACAAGATGAGGAGATAGTGTAACTAGAGGAGTGAGGAGTAGAACATTCTGGATAATGTTGTCAGGGAAGACCTCTCAAGGAGGGATATTTAAGTTGAAGCCTGAGAATAGAACAGAAGCTGGAACTCTCAGTGAGATTTGTTCGAAGGAACTGAATCACTGAGAGTGATATATAAGGGATTTCTTTTTTTTTTTTTTTTAATTAATTAATTTATTTATTTATTTTTGGCTGTGTTGGGTCTTCGTTTCGTGTGAGGGCTTTCTCTAGTTGTGGCAAGTGGGGGCCACTCTTCATCGCGGTGCGCGGGCCTCTCACTATCGCGGCCTCTCTTGTTGCGGGGCACAGGCTCCAGACGCGCAGGCTCAGTAATTGTGGCTCACGGGCCCAGTCGCTCCGCGGCATGTGGGATCTTCCCAGACCAGGGCTCGAACCCGTGTCCCCTGCATTGGCAGGCAGATTCTCAACCACTGCACCACCTGGGAAGCCCAGGGATTTCTTATAAGAATTTGAGCTCACAGGCTATGGGAGCTGATTAAGCCTGCGTAAAACCTCTCTTTGCATCTGGTGCTGGAGGCTGAAGTCCGCAGTGCAAGAAGTTGGGAAGATGGATGTGAAGTGGGAAGAGTGGGAACACACTGTAACAGGTGAGAATGGTCTGGAACCTGCATCAGTTTCTCACCACCTCCAAGCTATCAACCTTAAAGATTCAAGTTGCTTTCAGGAGAAGCTGCAACCCTTGTCATGGGGCTAAACACGCACCTAGTATAGGAGTAGAGGAAGCCAAAGGAGGATGTGGTGTTTCTGAAGGAGTTAGAGGCCCTGCAGCTGCTCCTTGCTACCAAGGTGAGCCAGCCGAGAAGCAAAAACCTGTGTGAACTCTAACAGCACCTGCACACAGTTTCTTTGCACCAATCAAGTCTGAACAGAATATATATGTTGCTCCTCTTCTGCCTTTCAAAGTTCACGCCAAATATCCTTGTGTTTGCTTATAATTTGGAAATATGCAGGGAAGCGAATTCAGGGAAATGTGATTCCTGCTTAGCTAAGTGTACCTAGTAAAATTCTATCGCGCTGGTCAGGTAAGGAGTGGGGAAAAGTGTATTCTAGGCATTGTGACTAATATGTGTGAAATCCCTGAGGCATTAAAGTGTTCGAAATATTTGATGAACTGAGAACGAAAGTGGTTGGATAACAGTAAAGAAGCAGTAAAAGAGCATGAAATGATATTAAAGAGACAAGCAGGGTTGAGGTTCTGCCATGTTGCATGGGCTACGTAGGTGACAAATGGTCACCATTTCCTTCAAAGTCTTCTGTTTCCTCCCATCAGTAAATCCAAGTTTCTTGCCTTTTCATTCTAGTTGCTAAAATGGGGTTACAACAGCTAACTAAAGTGGGAATGCACAGAATGCTCTCAACGCACGTTATAATCACTGCAGAGATTATATTTTTAATTGGTCTGAGCTCTATTCTTGGTGCCTGCTGAACTAGAATAGTATTGAGATGGGTTCATATTAGGATACTTCTGGATATTTGAGGGTTTTCATTAGCAATTAGGCCCTGGAACATAAAAAGTTAAGATGATAAAATAATTAATTGGAAATCAAACACTGAGTCCTTTTGTAGGATAACACCTTAGAATTTTGGCAGCACCTGCTTGTATTCTTAGTAGGGATGGCTGCTTCCATTTGAGATGACTAATTGTGAGGATAGACTTGCAAGGTCATTTTCCTTATCACCTTCCTTTTGATCCTAGGTTTTGAATGATGTAACTCTTCCTCCTGCCTTCTACTCACACCCTCCACCTCCTTCTAAGGAAAATGAAATAAGACTGAATACTGCCTGTGAGGAGATTCATTAACTGTATTTTATCCTCTACTGGACTCCTCAGATATGCCTGATAATGAAATAGGAAAACTTCTTGGTAACAGATTATACTTTCCTCCTGTCCACATTAAGGCATAGCAAACGGGCGATGAAGTGAAAAGAAAAAGGATAAGGTCAAATTTCAGTTTTCAACCTCAAGTTTTCAGTTTTGGTGAGAACAAGTTGTCTCCATCATTTTCTACACTTTTCTGCTACCCAACATCAAATGATTCAATGTAACATTACTAAGCCAAAATTAGGTTTGGTTAACATTATTAATTTTATAGATACACAATAGATAGGAGGCAGATATGCAGTATGTCGATTTATGGAATAAATCTATATGGCTATATAGAAATAAGCAATGACATAACAGTAATGTCTCTGGAGTCAAAGTGCTTCCTCCATCACTTTACTGTGTGACTTGGACTAAGCAACTTCACTTCTTGATGCTTCATATTCTTCATATATAAAATAATGATAAAAAAATACCCCATAGGCTTGTTGTGAATTGTCAAGATTAAACGAGTTACTGTACAAAGTACTTAGAAAAGCACTGGACACTACAAAAACTTACTATTAGTATGTGTATGTGTGTGTGTATAACACATATATATGTATGTATCACATGCTTATGAACTATATACTTGTATTTATAATCTTTTATATATTTTTAATCTGTCATGTAAACATTTTTGGAAGAAGTACATAATTAACAATTTTTAAAATTATCACATAACATCACAGTGTATTACTCCTGAAGATTTGCACAATTGAGATACCTCAGCCTGCTCAGGGGAAGGAAGATGAAACTGCAGGTATTATCACTAAGAGATTTTGAGGTCTTGTATGGAATAGAAGGGAAAGTAAGATTCTCACAATTGTAATGTAGCAGGATAGCATTTCAATTACTATGCCATTTGGAAAAGGTTATGGTCTCAAAAAGGTAATTTTTATTCAGCATTATTACAGGGTATGCAATTGATTCCATTCATTTCAGTAAAGGGATTCAGAATCACAGACGATGAATCTCTTTTCAAAGAAAAACACTTGCATCTTCAGAAAGTAATTTATGAGGCCACATTCATGTCACGAACAGAATAAAGAATGGCAAGAGTAGTAGCTTCGCCCATTATTTACTGGTGGTCCTTTTTTCCTTTCTTTGGTGTCTATTACTCTATGAAGTGGTGGTGTTTATTGGTCCTTATTTTTCTCTTTCATGTGAGAAGAACAATTGCTGTGCTCCCATCACAAGGTCATGTTGGCCTTCCCCCTTCCCCTACTGCTTTTTCCTGCTGCTCTAAATTACACACGCTGCTGAATTCCAGCCAGGGATAAAGATCAAGATAAATGCTTCAACTAGGAGTTATCTTTATTGTTGTTGTTTTATCTTTATTGTTGTTATGTAATGTTGATATTTTATTTATTTATAATATTAGAAGATATTGTAAAGTCAGCAAAAAGAAGAGTTACCTCTGATGTTCTCAGTTGTTCTCATGGGATAATATATACTTGAAATCATAATTTTAGAGCTATGGCAGACTTGAGAATTTATCTACTCAAGACCCTTCATTTTACAGAGGAGGAAATAGAGGTCCAGAAAATTAACATGGACACAGCTTTCTTCCTTAATAAACCAACTACTATGATCAAAAAATAAAATCACCACAACCACAATAAGAAAGATTGACAATTTACCTTAAAAAGCTAAGTAATTATAACAGGAAATGGAGAATATGAAAAAGGATGGGAATAAAGAAAAAAACTGGGAACAAAAGGCACTACATGAACCTTATTCTAAAGAGAGCCATCAGCAAATGTGGCCAGATAACCCAAGGTATTATTAAGAGTCTCAAATCCGCCCTTTCTGCTAGAGAAAAACATTACTGGTACCTTCATTTACCTTCCGCAAAAGGTCACAGATCTAGAAACTACCATGTAGATATAGTTGAAGAAACTGTTGATGCTTAATTTTAAGAGAGGACTTTGTGAATATAATAATGGTTTTTCACATTTTTGAAGGAGTGTCTAATGAGAAGGTATCAAATAGTCTATGCAACTATAGAGAAAACTAGGAGAAATAGGTGAGCCTAGAAGAGAGACAGTTTCTAAATATAAACATAAAAGAGGCAGAAAGTAAGCAACCCAACCCCTGGAGCATTCAGTTAGAAAGAGGGAGGAAGACCAGTATTAGGGACCAAATGCCAAGCACACCTTCTAGACAGTGAATAACAAAAAGTTCTTTCAAGTAACACTGAAGACATTTCCCATGAAGAATGTATGACTCATGACACAAAGTAAGAGACCCACATAGCTTGGCAGGTGGGTATTCAAAATGGACTGCTGAACGTAAAACAACTGGGTTAGAGTATTAAATGATCTGTTTCTTCCCTTCTACTTAAATAATATCATTCTTTAAGATCTGTTTTAGATCCATTTCCTCCAGGATGATTTCTGTTTCCAGCTGACCTGCAGCTATCTTAATATCATTTACTGTAATGGATTGGTTAGACCCCTTTCTTTTAGGGACTTAACTTTCTTCTCTGTGAACTCCTACCAAACTCGTTCCAGGTTTACATTCAATTTGTCCTAAAGATCTTTCACATTCTGTTTCATGTTTTTCCATCTCACTCTTATAATACTTATACATTTCATTTCAATTAGTTATTTACATGTCTGTCCCCTCAATAAGACTGGGAGGGTCTTGAAAGCAAGAACATTGTTTTGCTGTTATTGTAGTTTCAGTGTATCAGTGCTTAGAGTGTGCATTGCAAGTGTCCAGTAAACTTTTGTAGTTTAATTGACTGAATGCATACATAAGTGAGCAAAGAAATAAGAATGTGTTACCTGGTAACTGAGAGTGGTACCCTTAAGGGCTTAGATCATGTCTTATATTTCTTGGTACCCCATAGCACTTGTTGATTTGCATAGAATATAACAAATAGTAAATATTACTGCATGCTATGATTTAATTGTCTTTAGCTTATTTACACTGTCATGTTATACTACATTATGTTTTGATTTATATGCTTTACAGGTACACCTATAAAAGTGGAGCAAATTTAGAGTTTACCGTTTATAACATTACAATTTATGGTCTGCCACAGTCTTGAAGCCTAGTGTATTCTAGGCTACTATATAAAGGACTCTAGAAATACACATCTACAGGAAAAATAAATTAAAAATTATGTGATCCTCACTCGAATGAATAATTTGTATGAGTGGAAAGTCACCCCAAAACCAGAAAAAGGTCAAGAAAGAAATTACTTTCATGGTATCATTCATGGGTCATTCATTCAACAGACATTTATGAAATATCCACTCTACAAATATTTCTATAGCAGCTTCTAAGGCTTTGAAGATAAAACTTTTCCTTTTCCTTATATAAAAATAGCTATAGTAAGGACTAACACTTATTTAGTACTTTTTTTTTTTTTGCCAGTCACAATGCCAAGCTCCAAATATAAATCATCTCACAATATTTTTACAGCAATGGAATGAAGAGAAACATTTCTGTATTACAGGTGAGGGAACTGAGATTCAAGGATACGAGCCTCATGCCCCATGTCCCACATCTAGTGAAGGCTGTAGTCAGGACTCACCCTGGGGTGGGTTGTCTCCACAGCTGACTTCACAGAGCACCTTAGTAAACTCAGTAGAGTTCACCTTCATTCACTGTCCAGAGCACCTGTGTTCCCTGAACAACCTGCCATCACAAAGCCTTATTTAAATATATTTCATACAGTGTATTTTACTGGATGATATATTTGAAGTTTTAGTTTTTAGACTTATAAAGAACCAAGTGTTGCAAGGACTTTCAAGGATATCCTTTTCCCCTTCCCTCCCCTTAAACCTGAGTGGTCTTCCACTTCTTCCCAAGGTTTCAACTTGGACTTAAGAGTTCTTATGTCAGTTTCTGTTCAGAGACCTTTTATTCTCCAGCAGAGATGATTTAATAAGCACTGGGTCTGGCAAGATATCTTATGGGCTGAAGTTCTGCTCTGCCACTTGCTAGCTCTGTAAATTGTCACATAACCTGACTGAGCCTTTATGTTTTAATCTGTGAACAGAGAAAAGAAATGTCTACTGAAAATGAAAGGCATCAGCCTCACTGAGGACATCTGGTGACTGTGTCATGTGGTAACATCAGCATTAGCTAATTCTCTGTTGGGCAAGCTGAAGAGATCATTCATTCAATAAGGGCTAATGTTCAGCCATTATGCCATGATAAACAAATACTGGTGATTAAAATATGAAAATACTTCCTGGAGAGTAAATAGTTGCTTCTCTGGGTCCTGAGTGCCTCTCCTCTTCCCAGGCTGTCTCTTCTACCTTCTTCTCTTATCCCTTAGACCGCCCTACTGTCCAGAAAATAAAAGGACCCAGCAGGACCCTCCAGAATCCTGCTGCAATTCTACAGCTTACATCGTTTCTAACTAAACAGAACTCTTGCTATCCTGGTTGTAAATTAGTTTTTAAAATACTCTTGCTTCTAACAGATATTTCTTGAGCATACTAAGTGCCTCTCAGAATGAGACATATGTGGCACTGTTAGAGAATTTAAGGTCTCTGCTTAACCTTTCAGAAAAGA
Source organism: Balaenoptera physalus (assembly GCF_965194825.1). NCBI lineage: Eukaryota > Metazoa > Chordata > Mammalia > Artiodactyla > Balaenopteridae > Balaenoptera > Balaenoptera physalus. The sequence goes on along the minus strand of NC_138891.1, from coordinate 46,435,792 downwards.
GAACCAGTTTCAAAGAAATAAGGAGCACTGCCGGCAACTGTTTTAGAATATGATTATATGTCTGACTTTAGAAAAAGCTGAGAGTAATCAGTATGCTACACAATTTTCTTAACTGTTTATACTGTTCTCTTTACCACCAAAGTGGCTTAGGCTTAATGAGAATTGGGGATTTAAGCATTCGGTTTTATTCTCTGCTATAAGGTATAAATCGTTTGTGTTCTTCTGAATAGTTTGTAAACTCACAGGAAGGCTTGGCACCTGGATTCCCATTGATATTTGATTCTTGCCGAATGTTGCATGTTCTGCAAAGCCATTTATTGCTTTACAGCAATTTTTCCTTCACCTTAGACACTAATGACTCATTACTGATCCATTATGGTCCAGCTATTCAACTTCTTTATGGCATAAGCTTGTATTTCATTTTCAAAAAATCTGTGCTTTCAGTTTAAACCAGAGGAGCTATTGATGTACAGATGCAGAATATTCATGAGTAAGCCTCACATGGGAAAGATTTTTCTGCAACATAAAACTTGTTTCATTAAAGAAAAGTGAAAATGTTGACACCCAGAAATCAACTGATCAGAATCTTAGTCGTTAACAGATTACCATATAAAGTGTAAGTGCACAGGAGAGAACAATTTGAGCTGAAGACAGAGCAAATCCAAAAAAAATCTGATATTAATAGTGAAATCTATTTTATAGTTAATGTTATAGTCACTTAACAGACGGTAAATTATACATTGAGAAATTAACTCTGTTGGGAACATTGACGCCAGGTAGTTAGAACCTAGAGTTGAGTCTGCCATTCTAGAAGGGTCCATAGAGGATAGGAGTGCAAATGTACTTGATAAGTTTATTGTAATCTTGTACAGAATTTGTAAAGGCAAATACGTCCCCAAGCCTTCTTCCCTGCAGCTCAAAGAAGTTCCAGTTCTAATTACCTTCATAAGATTTTATGCATTAAAATAGTTTTCTCCATCAAACTTGATAATTATTCTACATAATCATGAATTTAACCATAGCACAAATATGCAAGTAGATTAATTTCTGTGTGTCACCTCAGAGGGGTCTCTGTGGCTGTAAAGTTGAATGGATGCTAAAGTTAGATGAAACAAGGGGTTTGTTTGTAAATGTAAATTAAATGTAAAACAAGTTTAAAGATGATGTCAGTCATCACTGTTCCTTCACTAAGCATTGCCTCTTTCCTGTAACTTTCCAGTGAGAAGAACACAAAATCAGAAAAATCTCAGTGATATTATAAGAGTGAGAATAACAGACTAGTGAGAACTCAGAGAAATGTTTGATAGTCAGAAAAAGAGAAGGAAGTATATAAGGGAACAGAGATTAGATTGAATTTATTCCAAAACATACTGAAACTTATCTCTACCTAACACTGATGGAACCAAAGTTTACTTTTCTGATACACACTTATTGTGTAAGCTTCCTTCCTGAGAAGAATCTTGTATAAAATTGGTAAATATTACAGATGTAAAGATTACTATTTTTTTTGACCATTTCATAGCTCTTTTCTTCCTTGAGAAGAGTTTGATTTTTTTCATTTCCCTTAAGTTGCTAAATGGCATTTAAGATGTGATTTAAACTATCTAAATGTTGTGGTTGAAAAAGGACATGTAATCCAACAGAATTCAGAGAAAAGTAGAAAGAAAACACTAACTACAAAAGACGGGAATATAACTTAAAATCAGTCACTAATAATTTATAAAGCAGTTTGTTGAGTCCAATTACATGACTGGCTTTTGAAAAGTTTAAAATATAGTTGGTGAAAATACATTAAAAAAATAATAATATCAATACTTCAAGATAATGTAATTGATTTTGTAGTATGAACTTAATGATATTATAGGTTTTCAAAAAAGAGAGACCTGGAATTGGGATGAACTTCTGAAGTAAAAGAAAAAAAAAAGAAAAAGAAAGAAAGAGGAGGAAAAAGAGACACAGGGTAACTGGAGTATATGAAACTAGAATTAAGTACTGAAAAATGAGTACAATGTTGATAAATGGTAAGGATGGAGGAAGAATTTCAAGGGAGGAGCCTCTCCAAAATGGTTAATGACAAAGTGCACAGTTGGCTATAAGTAGAGAAGTTGCATAGGATACAGGGAAGAGAAATCTGAAGAAACTGGTGTCTCTAAATGCGCGGTGAATTAGGAGACAGACTTTGGTGTTCACATCAACAGGACCAGCTGGAAACAGAGAAAAAAGAGGGAGGGATTACTAATGGAATGCTAAAGTGTATAGAGGCTGGACCATTTTCAAGCCACTGGATGGCTGAATGCATAACATTTGCAAAGGCAAAACAACTTCAGACATTATTTTTGAAAGTCTGTGTGGCATTAAAGAGAAACAAATCTTTCAACTTAATGTGTGTTAGGAAGTAGCAGAAGATCTCACACAGCCTGTTACCTTTAAGACAAATGCCTAGAAATACATTATCCCAAGTGATCTGTCCATTTGTGTGTGGATTCCAACCAGGGTATAAAGAAAAGTAGAATCTAACCCAACTTCAGGGAACAATGCCAAGAACAAACCAGGAGTGTATGCCCTAGCAAGACCAGCTCTCTAATATGAGAAATATACTGGAATGTTAATAAGAAAAATCAAGTATAACTCAAGTAAATGACAGAGAACATGAAGAGAAAAGAAAGGACAAACAAATAACCCTGAGATAGATTTTGTCTAAAGATATGTTTCATTTAGCCTACTCAGAGTTTTAATCAAATATTGAATGAGTTCCAAACATTTAGAAATTAGAATATTTAATATTAGAAAAAAAAAAAACAACCCTGGAATTCTAACTTTGAAAAACCCAATCGCAAAACTGGGTTCTTATTTCTGAATGATGAAGATGCCCTATTAAGACACCTCCTCTTGAATGTACCCAAGTTCTTATTTCATCTGCTTAATACCATTATTATGACCATGATGACTTAATGCAGTTACTTTACCTGCCTGGCTCCTATGTACACCAACACTTGGGATCCCTGGTTTAAAACAGTGGTCTTCAAGCTGAGATGTACAACCTCCACAGCTCGCAAAGATTTTCTAATGTGTACCTGGTCATGAGTGGTTTTAAGAGAATTAAATTTCCAACTTTGAACACTCATATTCTCTTTCTTAAAATTTGTCTTCCTGAGAAGACGTTTGGTGGAGACAATCAGGCTGTTTTTCTTAGCAACTTTTTCTTTCACAACTGTCAGTCTTACTACGTTGCACTGCCGCAGGGTGTCAAAGCCCATAGGTCAACTAACTATAGGGAGAATTCAAAGAATTGGTATCACCAATGTCTGATATAGACAAAGTAAGACAAACCATGTATGGAGTTTCATATCTTTGGCAATCTTACTAACTTGAAAATGGCTTTAGGAATGGTGCATTTTGACTAATGAATTTAATATTTTCTGAATTTAAATATTTTATAGAGTGGAACTTAAAGAATATGAAAATTTTCATCTATATTGCCTCCTTACTCCACACTGCCTCTCTTCAGTTATTTTTGAAAAATGCATTGTTGTTGAGGAGAGACTTATGAGATCAAAGTGAAGCATTGATAAGAAATTTTGATAAAAGCATTGCCTCTTTTCATCCAGGCAACAAATTCATGATAAGGTTCCATGTTTTTATTAAGCTAGTCATTCCTCCATCCATCTTAGAACTAAAATTCATAAGTCAAATGGTAATCTCAGAAATTTATTTGTATTGAAACCTGAAGTCATATTTTTCTTGGTAAAAACTTACTCTGAGGGGAGACCTTCAAGAGGGCAGAGGAGTAAGATGTGGAGATCACCTTCCTCCCCATAAATACATAAAAAATACATCTACATGTGGAACAACGCCTACAGAACACCTACTGAATGCTGGCAGAAGACCTCAGACTTCCCAAAAAGGAAGAAAATCCCCATGTAAATGGGTAGGGAAAAAGAAAAAACAGAGATGAAAGAATAGGGATGGGACCCGCACCTCTGGGAGGGAGCTGTGAAGGAAGAAAAGTTTCCACACACAAGGGAGCCCCTTCACTGGCAGGGATGGAGGGTGGGCCGGGGGGGAAGCTTCGGAGCCATGAAGGAGAGCGCAGCAACAGGGGTGCAGAGGGCAAAGCAGAGAGATTCCCGCACAGAGGATCGGTGCCAACCAGCACTCACCAACCTGAGAGGCTTGTCTGCTCACCCGCCGGGGCGGGTGGGGGCTGGGAGCTGAGGCTCAGGCTTTGGAGGTCAGACCCCAGTGAGAGGACTAGGGTTGGCTGCACAAAGACAGCCTGAAAGGGGCTAGTGCACCACAGCTACCTGGGAGGGAGTCCAGGAAAAAGTCTGGACCTGCCAGAAAGGCAAGAGACCTTTGTTTCAGGGTGTGCAGGGAGAGGGGGTTACTGCTCAGTGTGCCCACAGAAGGCACAGCAACACGTAAATGAACTCCAGAGATGGGCACAAGCCATGGCTATCAGCTTGGACCCCAGAGATGGGCATGAACTGCTAACACTGCTGCTACTGCCACCAAGAATCCTGTGTGCAAACACAGGTCACTACCCACACCCACTGCCCACCCCGGGAGCCTGTGCAGCCCGCCACTGCCAGGGTCCTGAGATTGAGGGACAACTTCCCCAGGAGAACACGGCACACCTCAGGCTGTTGAAAAGTCACACCGGTCTCTGCCGCCGTAGGCTCACCCTGCATTCTGTATCCCTCCCTCCCCCTGGCCTGAGTGAACAAGAACCACCTAATTAGCCTATGCTTTAACCCACTCCAGTCTGGGTGGGGAACAGATGCCTGAGGGCGGCCTACACACAGAGACAGGACCAAAACCAAAGCTGAACGCCAGGAGGTGTGTGAACAAAGAAGAGAAAGGGAAATTTCTCCATGCATCCTCAGGAACAGCAGATTAACCCCCCACAATCAACTTGATAAATCCTCCATCCGAAGAATACCTGAATAGACAACAAATGTTCCCAAAATTGAGGCAGTGGACTTTGGGAGCAACTGTAGACTTGGGGTTCACTTTCTGCGTCTTATTGTTTCTGGTTTTATGTTTATCTTAGTTTAGTATTGAGTGCTTACTATCATTTGTGGATTTGTTTATTGGTTTGGTTGATCTCTTCCTTTTTCTATATACATATATTTATATATTTTCTCATTTTTCTCTTTTTTGTGAGTGTGTATGTGTATGCTCCTTTGTGTGATTTTTGTCTGTATAGGTTTGCTTTTACCATTTGTCCTAGGATGTTGTCTGTTCTTTTTTTTTCCTTTCTTCTTTTCCTCTGAACCACATGGCTGGCAGGGACTTGGTGCTCCATCTGGGTGTTGGGCCTGAGCCTCTGACATGGTGGGCTGAGTCCAGGACATTGGACCACCAGAAACCTCCCAGACCCACGTAATATCAATCCATGAGAGCTCTGCCAGAGGTCTTCATCTCAACACTAAGACCCAGCTCCACCCAACTGGCAGCAAACTCCAGTGCTGGATGCCCCATGCCAAACAACTAGCAAAACAGGAACACAACCCCACCCATTAGCAGAGAGGCTGCCTAAAATCATACTAAGTTCACAGAAACTCCAAAACACACTACCAGACGTGGCCCTGCTACCAGAAGAACAAGATACAGTCCCACCAACCAGAACACAGGCGTGCGTGCTCTCCACCAGGAAGCCAACACAAGCCACTGAACCAACCTCACACACTGGGTGCAGACACCAAAAATAATGGGAACTACGATCCTGCAGACTGCAAAAAGGAGACCCCAAACACAGTAAGTTAAAAAAAAAAGAGAAAACAGAGAAATATGCAGCAGATGAAGAAGCAAAGTAAAAACCCACCAGACCAAACAAACGAAGAGGAAATAGGCAGTTTATCTGAAAAAGAATTCAGAATAATGATAGTAAAGATGATCCAAAATCTTGGAAATAGAATGGAGAAAATACAAGAAACCTTTAACAAAGAGCTTGAAGAACTAAAGAGCAAACAAACAATGATGAATAACACAATAAATGATTTAAAAAATTCTTTAGAGGGAATCAATAGCAGAATAACTGAGGCAGAAGGAAGGATAAGTGACCTGGAAGAAAAAATAGTGGAACTAACTACTGCAGAGCAGAATAAAGAAAAAAGAATGAAAAGAACTGAGGACAGTCTCAGAGACCTCTGAGACATTAAACACACCAACATTTGAAATATAGGGGACCCAGAAGAAGAAGAGAAAAAGAAAGGGTCTGAGAAAATATTTGCAGAGAGTATAGTTGAAAACTTCCCTAACATGGGAAAGGAAATAGTCAATCAAGTTCAGAAAGCTCAGAGAGTCCCATACAGGATAAATCCAAGGAGAAACATGACAAGAAACATATTAATCAAAATACCAAAATTTAAATTCAAAGAAAAAATATTAAAAGCAGCAAGAGAAAAGCAACAAATAACATTCAAGGGAAACCCCATAAGGTTAATAGCTGATCTTTCAGCAGAAACTCTACAAGTCAGAAGGGAGTGGCAGGACATATTTAAAGTGATGAAAGGGAAGAACCTACAACCAAGATTACTCTACTCAGCAAGGATATCATTCAGATTCAACGGAAAATTAAAACCTTTACAGATAAGCAAAAGTTAGGAGAATTCAGCACCACCAAACCAGCTTTAAAACAAATGCTAAAGGAACTTCTCTGAACAGGAGAAACAAGAGAAGGAAAAGACCTACAAAAACAAACCCACAACATTAAGAAAATGGTAATAGGAACATACATACAGATAATTACCTTAAATGTAAATTGATTAAATGCTCCAACCAAAACACACAGACCTGCTGAATGGATACAAAAAAAAAGACCCATATATATGCTGTCTACAAGAGACCCACTTCAGACCTAGGGACACATACAGATTGAGAGTGAGGGGATGGAAAAAGATATTCCATGCAAATGGAAATCAAAAGAAACCTGGAGTAGCAATACTGATATCAGACAATAGACTTTAACATAAAGACTATTACAAGAGGCAAAGAAGGACACTACATAATGATCAAGGGATCAGTCCAAGAAGAAGATATAACAATGGTAAATATTTATGCATCCAACACAGGAACACCTCAATACATAAGGCAAATGCTAACAGCCATAAACAGGGAAATCGATAGTAACATAATAATACTAGGGGACTTTAACACCACACTTTCACCAATGGACAGATCATCCAAAATGAACATAAATAAGGGAACACAAGCTTTAAAAAACACATTAGAACAGACAGACCTAACTGATATTTATAGGACAGTCCAAACAAAAACAACAAAATACACTTTCTCCTCAAGTGCTTATGGAACATTCTCCAGGATATATCATATCTTGGGTCACAAATCAAGCCTCGGTAAATTTACGAAATTTGAAATTGTATCAAGTATCTTTTCTGACCACAATGTTATGAGACTAGATATCAATTAGAGGAACAAAAATTGTAAAAAATACAAACACATGGAGACTAAACAATATGCTACTAAATAACAAAGAGATCACTGAAGAAATCAAAGAGAAAATAAAAAAATACCTAGATACAAATGACAATGAACACATGATAACCCCAAACCTATGGAATGAAGCAAAAGGAGTTCTAAGAGGGAAGTTTATAGGTATACAAGCCTACCTCAAGAAACAAGAAAAGTCTCAAATAAACAACCTAACTTTACACCTAGAGAAATTTGAGAAAGAAGAACAAAAAAAACCCCAAGTCAGCAGAAGGAAAGAAATCATAAAGATCAGATCAGAATTAAATGAAAAAGAAATGAAAGAAGCAATAGCAATGATCAATAAAACTAAAAGCTGGTTCTTTGAGAAGATAAACAAAATTGATAAACCATTAGCCAGACTCATCAAGAAAAAAGGGGAGAAGACTCAAATCAACAGAATTAGAAATGAAAAAGGAGAAGTAAAAATTGTCACTGCAAAAATATAAAGGATCATGAGAGACTACTACAAGAAACGATATGCCGATAAAATGGACAACCTGGAAGAAATGGACAAGTTCTTAGAAAAGTACAACTTTCCAAGACTGAACCAGGAAGAAATAGAAAATATGAACAGATAAATCACAAGCATTGAAATTGAAACTGTGATTAAAAATCTTCCAAGAAACAAAAGCTCAGGGACAGATGGCTTCATAGGTGAATTCTATCAAACATTTAGAGAAGAGCTAACACCTATACTTCTCAAACTCTTCCAAAATATAGCAGAGGGAGGAACACTCCCAAACTCATTCTACGAGGTCACTATCACCCTGATACCAAAACGAGACAAAGATGTCACAAAAAAAGAAAACTATAGACCAATATCACTGAAGAACATAGATGCAAAATTCCTCAACAAAATACTAGCAAACAGAATCCAACAGCACATTAAAAGGATCATACACCATGATCAACTGGGGGTTATCCCAGGAATGCAAGGATTCTTCAATATATGCAAATCAATCAAAGTAATAAACCATATTAACAAATTGAAGGATTAAAACTATATGATCATCTCAATAGATGGAGAAAAAACTTTCAACAAAATTAAACACACATTTATGACAAAAACTCTCCAGAAAGTAGGCATAGAGGGAACCTACCTCAACATAATAAAGGCCATATATGACAAACCCACAGCCAACATTGCTCTCAATGGTGAAAAACTGAAACCATTTCCTTGAAGATCAGGAATAAGACAAGGTTGCCCACTCTCACCATTATTATGCAACATAGTTTTGGAAGTTTTAGCCATTTCAATCAGAGAAGAAAAAGAAATAAAAGGAATCCAAATCAGAAAAGAAGTAAAAATGTCACTGTTTGCAGATAACATGATTCTATACATAGAAAATCCTAAAGATGCCACCAGAAAACTACTAGAGTTAATCAATGAATTTTGTAAAGTAGCAGGATACAAAATTAACGCATAGAAATCTCCTGCATTCATATACACTAACGACAAAAAATCTGAAAGAGAAAATAAAGAAACAATCCCATTTACCATTGCAACAAAAAGAATAAAATACCTAGGAATAAATCTTCCTAAGGAGACGAAAGACCTATATGCAGAAAACTATAAGACACTGATGAAAGAAAGTGAAGAAGTTACAAACAGATGGAGAGATATACTATTGTCTTGGATTGGAAGAAGCAACATTGTGAAAATGACTATACCATCCAAAGAAATCTACAGATTCGATGCAAACCCTATCAAACTACCAATGACATTTTTCACAGAACTAGGATAAAAAATTTTACAATTTGTATGGAAACACAGAAGACCCAGAATAGCCAAAGCAATCTTGAGAAAGAAAAATGGAGCTGGAGGAATCAGGCTCCCTGACTTCAGTCTATACTACAAAGCTACAGTAATCAAGAGACTATGGTACTGGCACAAAAACAGAACTATAGATCAATGGAACTGGATAGAAAGTCCAGAGATAAACCCATGCTCCTATGGTCACCTTATCTTTGACAAAGGAGGCAAGAATATACAATGGAGAAAAGACAGCCTCTAAAAAGTGGTGCTGGGAAAATTGGACAGCTACATATAAAATAATGAAATTAGAACAGTTCTTAACACCATACACAAAAATAAACTGAAAATGGATTAAAGACCTAAGTGTAAGGCCAAACACTATAAGTCTCTTAGAGGAAAACATAGGCAGAACACTCTTTGACATAAATCACAGAAAGATCCTTTTTGACCCACCTCCTAGAGTAATGGAAATAAAAACAAAAATTAAGAAATGGGACCTGATGAAAATTAAAAGCTTTTGCATAGCAAAGGAAACCATAAACAAGATGAAAAGACAACCCTCAGAATGAGAGAAAATATTTGCAAATGAAGCAACTGACAAAGGATTTATCTCCAAAATATACAAGCAGCTCATGCAGTCTCAATATCAAAAAAACAAACAACCCAATCCAAAAATGAGTGGAAGGCCTAAATAAACATTTCTCCAGAGAAGATATACAGATTGCCAACAAACACATGCAAGGATGCTTAACATCACTTACCATTAGAGAAATGCAAATCAAAACTGCAGTGAGGTATCACCTCACACCGGCCAGAATGGCCATCATCAAAAAATCTACAAACAATAAATGCTGGAGAGGATGTGGTGAAAAGGGAACCCTCTTGCACTCTTGGTGGGAATGTAAATTTATACAGCCACTATGGAGAACAGTATGAAGGTTCCTTAAAAAACTAAAAATAGAACTACCATACAACCCAGCAATCCCACTACTGGGCATATACCCTGAGAAAACCATAATTCAAAAAGAGTCATGTACCACAATGTTCATTTCAGCTCTATTTACAATAGCCAGGACATGGAAGCAACCTAAGTGTCCATTGACAGATGAATGGATAAAGAAAATGTGGCACATATACACAATGGAATATTACTCAGCCATAAAAAGAAACAAAATTGAGTTTTTTGTAGTGAGGTGGATGTGCCTAGAGTCTGTCATATAGAATAGTGAAGTAAGTCAGAAAGAGAAAAACAAATACCATAGGCTGACACATATATATATGGAATCTAAAAAAAAAAAAAAAAAAATGGTTCTGATGAACCTAGGGGCAGAACAGGAATAAAGACACAGATGTAGAGAATGGACTTGAGGACACCGGGATGGGGAAGGGTAAGTTGGGACGAAGTGAAAGAGTAGCATTTATATATATACACTATCAAATGTAAAATAGCTAGTTAGTGGGAAGCAGTTGCATAGGACAGGGAGATCAGCTTGGTGCTTTGTGACCACCTAGAGGGGTGGTATAGGGAGGTTGGGAGCGAGGTGCAAGAAGAGGGGATATGCGGATATATGAATACATATACCTAATTTGCTTTGTTATACAGCAGAAATTAACACAACATTGTAAAGCAATTATACTCCAATAAAGATGTTAGAAAAAAAAACCCAACTTAGTCTGATGTTATAGGTTATTTGTCAAAAAGAAATGCCTCTACAATTTAGTCACAAGACAGTCATTGTTTTAGAGATAGAATCAACCAAATCTGCAATTACAATGTTTTAATAAAAATATTTAAGAAACATATGCTAATATAAAATCTTGTAATAAAATAATTTTATTGAAATAAATGTAAATAATATATGTATTTTTGATGCAGAGGTGTATGATAGGGTGATCAATAAAACACTTTCAAGCATAACTATACTATACAATGGGTGAATTCTGAATTCAGAAAATGGAATGGAATGGAAATGTGAGTTTAAGGAGAAAAGGGAACAATGATAAATTCATATTCTTGATTATATATATTTTATTTAAATTATATTAGGTATAAAATTGATATGGTATTTCAAGTCCAATGGATAAATTTGCAAGGGTGAGGTAACAGTTTTAGTTTTAAATGGCAATATTTGCATAATGTAGGACATTGCACACTTTCATACTATTTAAATTTTTGTTGAATTTACAAATTTTTGAGGATGTATATAACTTTTCAGAAAACCTTTCTGGAGGTGTACAAGGAAGTATATCAGAAGATTACTTTTTTGGAGAAAATTGAATTTTGAAATTTTCGTTGGTTACCAAATCTCATCCTTGATAAGGTAGTTACAGTTTACTTAGATTCCTGCTCTTGTCACAAAGGAGACTGTGGTGTTGATATATATTATTTCCTGATCCGGTCAAAAGTGAATTAGAAAATTAGGCAGGATTGAATTTTTGTGAGAGAACTAGCTGTTAAAGTTTGGGGACAGCAGACACTAATAGAAGTGGATAAAAGCAACATGAAAATATTGTGAGATGTGACTGTGGGGAAGTTTGAAAATCAAACAGAGAATTTTAGATTAATTATAAATAAAATGTCTCTGAGTATTCTAAATTAACCATCTCAAAAGAATGTTGAAGAGAAAAAAGAAGTAAACCTCCTTTGAGTAAAGATTATAATACTTGGAGTAAACAATAGTCTAAGCACTAGGTGAAATAAAAAGTAAACAATGCAATATTATTGAATGATGGTAATGGATAACATCATAATACTTAAGATTGTATTAACAATTTACATTTATCAGTTGTTTACTATTATTGTTAATAGCTAAATTATTTTATTCTAAAGCATTAAGAGCAGACTTGCTGAATAATATGCAAAATACTATCTTTAAAAATTTTACAGAAAAATAAAAAATCTTTAAATCCTGATATTTAGTCAAAAACAGTATTAGCTCAAATTTGTTGAGTGTCTGTTGCAGACCAAGCACTATCCTAAATATTTACCTTCAGTAACATTATAATAACTCATTACCTTTTCCAATCAATCCTCTGAGAAAAGTATTATTACTATCATTATGTTAGCAATTTGAAAAACCTGAGGTACAGCCCATGAAGTCTGAATCAAGAAAAAGAAATTGCCTAAATACAATAACTTATTTTTCACTCAATCCATAAGACAGAAAAGCTTAAAATCTGTAGCTTTTTATAACTGAAAGATAAATTCAAGTCTTCTTGGCACAAAATCTCATTTTAAAAGCATCTGAGCATTGTGCCTAGACCAAAAGCAAGACCTAAATTGGATACAAGCTGTCCTATCTCCTCATCCATTGCCTTAACATAGCCATATATTTCACTACTAATATGAAGAAAATAATAAAAATGTCAAAAGGTTGCTTCTAGGAGTAAATTATCAAAGAATTGCTTTGAGAAGTAAATTGGTTAATTCACATAAAATACCTAGAACAGTGTCTGGTATATAACTAACAATCAATTTGATCTAATGCTGTTGTTAGGCTAATGATTAATTTAAGTTCACCTTTCAGAATTTCATTTCTTCTGCAATTTCAGATTTCTTTCATGTTGTTCCATCATCTTTAGGCTTTATATCTTTTTAAAGATATACTCAGTTACATAAATTCTCAAAACCTAAAATTCTTTGCTTAATGACTTAAAAATACAATTACTCAAAATTGGTTTTGTACTGTTAAAAGTTGAAAATATGTGATGTTTGCATACACTGACCCTGTATTTCTGGCAATCAATAATTATATCTGAAAAATCTAATGATGTTTTGAACATAAACACCATGTTTCATGCCTAATAACATACACAGGATTGAAGTTAACCTTGAAGCAATAATAACAATATATAAATTTTTTGTGTGTGTGGCGTAGGATACTTTTCTAGTGCATAATTGATTTTTAGTGCAGTGCCGCTAAGGTTGGGAGGTTAGGAGACTTTGGGAAAAGGGGGCTACATACTTCCACGAATTTATCAGCCTTGGGGTGGAATTTGTAGTTTGAAAAAGTCCTCAATATATTCTCAGAGAACACACTCCTAGTCATATCCATTATGAACCTGGGGCCTAAAGAAATGTGATTAATACTGAGGCTAAATAGGAGTCTGGGCCATGTGTATATATTTGTCAACAAAAAACAAAACAGTTGAATTATTAACTTTTGAATAAAGTAATGAAATGTTTTAGAACAATACCCAGATGAAAATTAAAATCTTAAGAGAAACTTAAAAGTTATGGGTGTGGTGTACTCAACAAAAAGCACCCAAATATTTGTAAACATTTAGAATTTCAACTGAAAATTTCAGTTCTTATCCAGATGGTTAGGCTCATAAAGCACAGATCCTTAGCTCCTTGCAATTTGTGGGTGGGGAGAGAGTTGGAGAAGGTAGTTTACAGGAAGAAATTAGTATCATATCTATAATATCATTTTATGGTTAAGAATATTACAATTCCATTATTAACTTCTTCAGTATCATATTGTCAGTTTCTATTCCATCTGTACTTAATTATTCTCTGATGGAAAATAGTGGTTTGCACTCATGTTTATTGAGTTTTTTAGAACATTGCATGCAAGAAACAAAAAATTCCTCAAGTAATTATTTATGTGAAAATTTTCCCATTATGAGTTTATTTTATGCTCCATAAATCTAGAGTATATCATTTTACCATTTACATAATTGAAATTTACCACAGTTGTTAAATATTCAGTTAGAATGTTCACAACACAGTCTTGTCAGCTTGAAAACTACTGGACTCCAGGTGTTGCTTGTGGGAATTTATGTTTTCAATAAAATGTCCTCCAACATGAGCAGCTGTGTTTTGTCAAGAAGTTTCAAATCCATAACATTCAGCTTCTTCTTTCCTTCTTACATTCCACTTGCACTTACGTTCAGATGCCAAAATTCATGTCTGAGAAAGAAAAGATGCAGAGGGATTGAGAGAGGGAGAAGAGAGAGGGAAAGGGGCAGTGGGAGTGGGAAAGTGAAGGGGAAGGAAAAACAAAACAGATTGTGATCAACTCAGAGCATTTTCTCTTGAGATTTTCATAAACCTTGTGTAGGCAAAAGAAATAATTGACACTAGTTATTTTCATCCTCATTAAGTATTATTGTATCATTTGGAAATTTTAAAGATTATGAGGGATTTTTCTTAATTTAGATCAGAACAGTTTAGACCACTTCTTTGAGCTTAATTCAACCAAACAATTAAATATTTATATGAAAATATAAATAAGACCCTAAAGAATTTAGTTTATCTTACTATGGCCATTACTAACCCAAGTCACATAATCCTCACCTTCAAGATGAGAAAACTTGCATGTCTTCATGTTAAGCAGGTTCTTTCTCTTCTCCTTTATTATCTTGGCAGTTTGCTTATATTTAACATTTTCTCTCTTTTAAAATGTGTTTATATTTTACAAATAATAGCAACAAGTAAATACTAAATTTTAAAAAGTAGTCAACAATCTTTTTTATCACAAAATTGATTAAGAGGCCATCTAGATAAAGAAGATAGAATGAAGGCACATATTTATATTTGTTCCATCCTCATCGCTATTAAAATTTCTTTTAAGTCACAAATCACATAAAAGGACATAGCTAACAGGAGAGGAAATATCAAAACAATTTTAAGAGCTGTAGACAGATTTATGAATGGTAACTTATAACCAAGGAAGTCAAATCCTAAAGCTCGATTCTAAATCCATGGTGTTAACAATAAAGCAACCCACTTTACACTACAGAGATCTAAAGGCTCAGGGATTGTTAGCATCTGGTGTCTCTCAGAAAGGGGAGGGAGGCTGGGATGCAAGGGTGGGGTGGGTGAGTCTAAACTAAATCAAGATAGTTTGAAAGTTTTTTTAAGAAGTGGTTAGAGGGCTTACCTGGTGGCACAGTGGTTAAGAATCCGCCTGCCAATTCAGGAGACTCGGGTTCCAGCCCTGATCCGGGAAGATCCCACATGCCAGGGAGCAACTAAGCCCGTGCGCCACAGCTACTGAGCCTATGCTCTAGAGCCCATGAGCCACAACTACTGAGCCTGCGCACCATAACTACTGAAGCCCACGTGCCTAGAGCCTGTGCTCCGCAACAAGAGAAGCCACCACAATGAGAAGCCCACGCACCGCAACGAAGAGTAGGCCCCACTCGCTGCAACTAGAGAAAGCAGCGAAGACCCGACGCAGTCAAAAATAAATAAATAAATAAATAAATAAATAAATAAATAAATAAGAAGTGGTTAGACCCCTAAAGACTCTCCCTCAGTCTGCCCTGCCAGGGAATTTATCTTTCATTATGCTCTCAGAAATCTGGAGTTTTATTCTCTACAGAGGATCAAACATTTTCCATCAGTAAAAGTATTACATCTGTAAGAAAAAACAAGATGCCATATAAAACAGCACAGATAACAACAACAACAAAAATGCTCTGAGAAATCAATACTTTTGTAGTATAAATGAAGGAAAGAAAGATAAAGTTGAAGAATCTTCTAGAAGAGAGAGTAAAGAAAATTGAAAATTAAGAAAGTAAGGATAAAAGTTTCAAAGAACTATTTCAGATATTCCAAATACAAATAACAGGAATTCCAGAAAGATAAGCTAAAAGGAGAGAAAAATATGAAGCAAGTAATGCTAAAATGTCTTAAGAACTGAGAGACATGAATTTCCAAATTGTAAATGATCACTAACTGCTGAGCAAAATAATTGAAAAAAGATCAATATAAATATTATGATCCTGAAATTTTAGAATACAAAGAAATAAATTATTCTAAAAGCTTTCAGAGAGAAATAATAGTATTATTTATTCATATAAAGAATCCAAAAACAGAAAGACAAGTCTTTTCAACAGCAATGCTAGAAGCTAAAGAAAATGGAGTAAACGCTTCCAAACTCTGGGAGAAAATAACTTCCACCCAGAATTATATATCCAGTCAAATTATCTATTAGATGAAAATGTAGAATAAGGACATTTTTAGTAAGCAAACACCTCTCTTTCCCCTCAAATTACCTGTGTCATTTTTCTCAGAACCTGAGAAAAATTTCTGAATATAAATTGTTTAGGTTTAAGTTCTGTTTACCTGACAACCTTTTTAAACTGTGGAGGAAATGAAGTAAAATTACTAACATAATACAAACTGTTCCTTTACTTGTGAGCATAAATCAACAATCAAGTATCATTTTATATTTTAGAATTACTAAAAGATTAAAAAAAAAACTGGCCCCAGGTTAAAGAAAATGATGCCTTTGACATATATAATGTAAACAGTGTGGGCGAAATTTGACAAAAGATTTGTGTGAATTCTCCCTGAAATTAAGGAAGAATTGGATTTTCTGAGATTGAAATCACCCACCCTAATTTAGGGAAAACTGATGTAAAAATCATCTGTACTGAGACAAACATTGAATTTCAAGAATAAAGAACTTCTCAAACATTTAGAGAGAGAAATAAGGGGAGCCATACCTCAGGGTTCTCCAGAGCCAGGATGATCTATACTAAATCCCCAGTGACAATGGAGTTATGACTGTGAGATTATGAAGGCCCAAGAAAGCTATGCTCATCCAAATGTGTTAATGTATAGAGGAAGCAGCAAGACATTTCCAAACATAAAAGTCTTTTTAGATATAACTATTAGAAAAATCCAGGCAACTCAAAATAAGTCATGATGAAAGAACAATGATCAGTATTGAAATCACTCATATATAAAACTATATAAATTGTGGTTACAGACATTAAATGTTATACTATATATTGTATATATGTCATAATAACATATAGCATAATATCATATATCTATATATGTGTCATAATGACAAGAAACAAAAAATGGGAAGTGGAGTGGAGAATAGTAGTTAAGAGAATTCTATTAATTTTCTCAACTTACTTGGTGGAAAATTAACAAGTATTGAATCAAACTGAAAAAATCAAGAAATAAAATTGTAAGTAGTCATATAATGTTATAGAAGGAATGTTAGAAAAAATGTAACATAATGAAATCCAGGAGGTTAAGAAGAGAGGGAGGATAGAAGAAAGTGAAAATTAGCTACTTTTCTCAGCCTTCAGAACATATAAATAGGTACTGTATAATGCTGCTAAGATCAGGAAAAATGTGCATATGTATGTATTTATATCTACATCAATGCCTATATATGTAGATAAAAATAACTAAAATAACTAACAGTCAAGATGCACTTTTATAGCTAGTTATCCATCTGTACTTATATCTTTTTATCATATGAGCAAATAAATATTTATTTGGAGGAACAAAACAAACTTTCAATAGACATTATTTTGGGGGGAGGAAATGGAGAGTGAATAGCTTTAATTTTTGTTTTATACCTTTCTGTACTGTTGGAATTTTTTTAAACATACGCATTTCTAGAAGCTTACAAAGTGTCAATGTATGTTTTTTTGCTGAAGAATTTTACTGGGCCTGTATTTGTTAGTGTTAGGTTCAGCAACATATGACAAAACAAAACTAAATCAAAATCAAAAAAACAATAATGGGTGAACAACTTGTTTATCTCTCAAGGCATTTCAATCCAGACCTTCTCTTCCAGAATCTTGGCTCATTCTAGCTTGATATTTTAAGATGATTTTCTCAAACTTGGCCATCCTGTCTAAATCCCAAATGAGGAAAAAAGTAAAAAAGGAAATGATCATTCCTGCTTAAAGATCATAACCAGAAATACCATGAGAAAAGTCCTCCTTACCTCTTATTGGTCAAAATTTAATGACCCTTAATTCCTGAGAGGCTGAGAAATACAATCGTTATCTGCATTATACTTTGCTTTCCTAAGTATATATTTTTTAACTTCCTAAGGAGAAGAGATGATATTGGGGTAGAAAACTAATCATCTTTGCCACAGTGCCTTATAATTTGATGTGTATTTTTTTATGGATTCACAGATTTCACAGCACATATTCTGCTTAAACATACAGTAAAATGCATAGAAAAATGCTTATAAATATATTGGTCAGTGAAAAAGGAGCATTAACTATATTTATGCTGTGTCTAATAATATGTAAAAAATTATGTCTGCAAATGGACAAGGGCTGAAATGTAAACATGGGAAGCAAAACCACTATAATGGCTGTGGTAATGAGGTTGTGAGGTTTTTTTTCCCCTTTCTTTCCTTTCAATTAAAGTTAGCGTTTTTCAGCAAATATTTTTAATGTTTGATCAGGAGCAGTTGAAGCAAGAAAGAAAGGACCTTGAAATTTATTTTGCAAATTAGCAAATTAGTCTTTCAGGGGCTGTGATCATTAGAACACTTAGACAACTGAGAGTCTTCCAATAAGCCAAAGAAAGACTATTACATGTTGTACATTCTATTTTATTTTGTTCTTTTACATTTTGTCCTGTAGTTATAAGCAGTTGATATTTTAGTGGGAATTTAGGAGGCACTATTCAAATCATTTTAGCTCTTAAAATCTGTTGATAAATTATTTACTTAAATCAGTAAATTGAGGGCTTTCTAACTATATAAGCCAATTACATTTCTTCTTCTTTACTGGTTTGGAAAGAAACTTCTATGATTTTAAAGCATCCCCAGAATCTGCCTTTCTCATCACCTGTGTATGAAAGATGTTATAACTGTTCACCATTATCTGACCTCCATCACCTTCCAGGACTTGTTCCTGACTTACCTGCTTAACATAATGATTTTGCAATGATCCATGTTGTTGCATTTACTTCATCCATTTTAATTGCTGAGTAATATTTCATTGTATGGATATTTCATAGTTTGTTAAACATTTTTTCTTGTAGATGGATATCTGGGATCATTTCCATTTCCAGCTTTCAGCTATTATGAGTAAGTCTGCTATAAACATTTTTCTACAAGTCTTTTGGGCAAAATATGATTTCACATATCTTGAGTACATATCTAAAGTATGAAATTGTTGGATTGTAGTGTAGAGATATATTTAACTACAATCAGTACTACAAAATGATTGTACCATTTTCATACCTATTATGGGTTGAATTGTGTACCTCCAAGATTCATATGTTGAGTCCTAATTGCCATTACTTCAGAATGTGTTCTTCTTTAGAAATGGAGTTGCAGATGTAATTAGTTAAATTAAAATGAGATCATTGGGTGGGTCCTAATCTGATATGACTGGTATTCTTATAAAAAGGGGGAATTTAGAAACAGACATACATAAAGAGGGAGAATGCCATATGAACATGAAGATAAACATCTACAAGCCAAAGAGAGAGGCCTGAAGGAGATCCTTTTCTCAGAGCACTCAAAAGGAACCAACCCTGCCAACACTTTGACTTCACACTTCTGGTCTCCAGAACTGAGACAACAGATTTCTGTTGTGTAAGCCTCCACTTTGCAATACTTCATTTTGACAGCCCTAGCAAACTGATATAACACCCAACTGCAGTTTTTGAGAGTTCCAACTGGCCTACATGCTTGATAACGTTTGATATTTTTAGTTTTCGTTTTTTGTTTTCCTTTGGTTAGCCTTTCTAGGGTGTGAATAGTATCTTGTCGTCACTTTTTTGTACATATCCTCAATGACTATTAATAAAAATGTTGGCCACCTTTTTATATATTTATTGGTCATTCACTTACCTTTTGTGAAGTGTCTCTTCAAGTCTTTTGCCATTTTTTTTTTTTTACTGGGTTATCCATCTTTTTATTGTTTATTTGTAGGATTATGTACATATTCTGGATATGTCCTTTTTGTAATTTATATATCTGAATATATTTCACAGTGTATGGATTATTCCTTGCCTTTTGGTGAGAAAATATTTTAAATGTTGGTGAAATATAATTTATCACTTTTTTCTTTTAGTGTTAGTGCTTTTTATATTCTGTCCAATTATTTTCCCCATTAAGTACATCAAATTCAACATATATTTGTCTAATATTATATGCCACTTTTTGCATGACTAGGAGGTAAGTCACATGGGACCTCTGTCAAGCCAAATACTGTCTCAATAAATGTTAATATTAAGACATGCCAGAAATTTAAAATGTAGGATTTTTTTTATATCTTGAAAAGCTGTTTCCTGTCCCATTTCCTTGCTACTTTCTTTTCAGAGTAAATTTAGTCTTAAATTTTTAATGCCAAGATTAATTTCAAGAATGTATTTCAAAAATGACTGAACCTATGGATGGATTTCTATGTAAGATTTCTTTTTCTTTCTTTTTTTACTAGAAATCAGAACATTTGTCCTTTAAAGAAATTCAGCCCCATCTTTCTTATGTAAAGTTTTTAAAGAGTTTGCCATATAAAATTTTAGCAACTAGGATAATGAGAAAGATACTTTTCTATATAAGTACAAATTTATAAGGATTAAAATTGTACTATGATAAATGTTTCAACTATAATATAAGAAGAAAAAACTCAGGTTTCCAAACTTGAATTATTTTACATTACACTTCATTTAATTATGTTTTCTCACTAACTTGTACAAGTAAGCAGTCCCAGAACATTTCAAAAAGATAGTTGTGAAAGAATAGATGTGTCTAAAATCTCAATAATATCACAGATCTCAAGCAAATAAATCAAAGATAAGTCATAATTTGCAAACTTGGATAAAGATTTCTGCAAACTCATTGACAATACTAAGTGGCAATTGTTTTGTTACATAATGTCCCTTTTCTATTTTGTTGATTTATGTTCAGTCATGTGATTGACAGCTTGAAAATATAAAATTTGTTCTAGGGACTTCCCTGGTTGGGAAGACTCCACGCTCCCAATGCAGGGGGCCGGGGTTCGATCCCTGGTCAGGGAACTGGATCCTGCATGCATGCCATGACTAAGACCTGACGCAGCTAAAATATTAATTAATTAATTAATTAATTAATCTTAAACAAAGAAAAAAGGAAAGAAAATTATTCTAAAAAGGAAATCTGGCTTTAGCTCTGTACTTTGCCACTACTTCTAGTCACTGAAAGTATCAAATTTGTTGTCTCCATATAAGGTAATGTAAATATGAGCAGTTTGGTGCCTAGGAAACAAATCTTCCATAAACATTTCCTACTTTAGCCTCACCAGTATATTAATTCCTTTTTAACTATAGTTAATCAACATAGATACATAATTTCTATCATAAACAGTATACTTTCAAACTTTTGCTTCCTGAAACAAATTTTCCCTACCTCCTATCCCCATCTTGGCCTTGGCAGTCTTCATATGATTTTGTTCTCTAAGCCCAGCTTCTTCTAAATAATCTCAGACTATTTATGAAGGAGACAGTGCAATCATCTATATTAGCCTGGGTTGACCAGAATGCAAGGTTTGAAGCATGGGCTTCCACTTTATTAATGTAGTGAGTTATAAACCTATAGAAGCAAGTTAGGGGAAAAGGGAGTGAAGCAGGAATGGAGGGAGAGCCAGTACAAGAGTGTATTGCAAAATCACATGCACTTACTATATGCACAACAGCTTGCTTGATCTCATGGGAATATCTTCTAAAAAACTAGAAAGACCACTACTTAAATGATAGTTGGGAAGGAAGTGAGAATAATCTGTTCTCCAGTCTGGTATTCTATTGTCAGGAATTTATCTGTGGGGCATTAATTTCCCCTTACTTCCAAGTTGTAGGCACTGAGCATGTCCCCTAACATCTCACACTTCAGCATCACTAGGTAAGCCCCAGGGCAGTGAATGAGAGGTGTGTGTTGTGAGGAGGGGGTGCATGTGTGACACTTTTTGAAGACCTCCTGGAGTCAGTTAATGAGCAACAATGGCAAGGCTGGGAACAGTGGCTGAAAACGCCAGAAATGGGTGATGCAGAATGGATAGAAAGTAGTGTAGAAGAGGTATCTGATACAGTACCTAAGCAAATTAATCTTTTAAAAGGAAGTCAAAATATTATAGTTATTTCCAATTGGTGAAAAGCTGTGAGGTTTACCTCTTCTTGGTTATATTCCTAATAATACCCCCTGAAATTCTCATAGAATAATTTCTCTTCCAATTGGGGTCGTATATTTCTCCTCAAAGAATGTATTTCATTAAAGAGTTTGAAGATACAAACACATGAATTCAATGAAGCCCTTGGTCAAAATTACCTTTAGCCAGATACGGTAAAATCTAATTTGGTTTATGTGTTCTGACATGCATGAACCTGATTATAATAAGTATATAACAATTTTATAAATAAAAAGGTTGTGGAGCAATTGACAATCTTTGGTGACACAGGCCACAAGGAAGAAAGCCAACTCCATGGTGGCAGTGACGTGATTAGAAGACAAGGTAGCCTACAGAATTAGGTAAATCTTAGAAAAGAGCCGGCTTTGGGAGACGATAGTTAGGTCTCTGGCATTTTCACTTTGAACCTGCAGGAGAGAATCTGGATGTAAATAGCCCAAAGGGAAGTTGAAATGAAAGACTGAATCTACAGAGAGATATTTAGGTTAGAGATATAGACTTAGTACCATCCATATGGGTAATAGTAATATTATAATCAATTTTCATTGATTTTCCTCTTCCTTCTATCTCCCAAATGACGAAAGGGTGCTTTACATAGTTTTATGTTACCCAGAATCAGAACAACATTTCTACTTTGAGGCTATCATCAATTGTGCAAATCTTAATAGGAGACATTATTAAATCAGAAGAAGTCAGTTAAACCTTCTCCCAGTTTTGCAGCTGACTAGAGTGTGGAAACTAGGGCTCTGATAATTAAATACTCACACCTCCAGGTTTGAATCTTGAAAAGTGACCAAATGATATGGGTATAGGGAGACTTTTCCATGCAGCTTTGGCAATCAGTGCTGTGAGAGTTCAGGAATGGAGGCAGTGATAAGTACTCAGTGGTATTAGGGCCAGCAGCAAAATCCTAACTAGATTGTCCCTGAGGCATGATGCTGGCTCTCTTTCCTGTTACCTAGATGCTCTTGGTAGTTACCCAACTTCTGAGCCTGGCTTTCCAGCCTTCTGTTAATATTATAAGCTACCATATATTCTTCCAGCAACATTTTTTCTGCTTGAGTTTTTTTTTTAATGTAATATTTATTATTTGTTTGTTTGTTTGTTTTTGGCTGCACTGGGTCTTCATTGCTGCACGCAGGCTTTCTCTAGTTGTGGCGAGCTGGGGGTGCTCTTCATTGCGGTGTGCAGGCTTCTCCTTGAGGTGGATTCTCTTGTTGCAGAGCATGGGCTCTAGGCTCACAGGCTTCAGTAGTTGTGCCACATGGGCTCAGTAGTTGTGGCTCATGGGCTTAGTTCCGCTGCACGTGGGACCTTCCTGGACCAGGGCTCTAACTCGTGTCCCCTGCATTGACAGGTGGATTCTTAACCACTGCACAACCAGGGATGTCCCTCTGCTTGAGTTTTAAATATATATATTGGAAACTGTTGAAGTAATTCTGTTGAGACAAGATGGATCTCCATCTAAGGTTTGATTCTAAAGTCAAAACTGATGACACCACAAACACACACTCACCAAGAAGACATGAAAAGCTTTATTTACCCATTAAGAAGCTGGCTGAGGAAAACAGTGCTGGCTCCCAAGCTGGTCAAAAAATGTCTTTAGAGAGCCAGGGAAGTAGAGTGGCTTGATATTTACAGTGATTAGGGGTGGTTAGCCTGATGAAGGTTCTCAAGTGTTCTGTGACGTCAGTTGCATGGGTTGACCTTGCAGGTACCAAAGGAGGTAACATCTGGGCTTTACATCAGCTTTCCTAGATGTGGGGCAGGAGGGGGAAGGGAGTGGTGGGTCTTTAAAGCTGTTAGTAGTCAAACCTCAAAATTGGAGATAAACTTGTTATTGGAGGAACTATTATAAGTATAAATTAACCCAGACAAATCAACTAGACCAAAGTTACAATGAATACTTTTTAAGGGAATAGAACTGTTGCCTTGTTAAGAAAAATTAACACATTTATCTAAAATGTGGTGAATGGAAAATTCAGGGGCTTTTGAATTTGATGCTTGAATTCTGATCCTTCCCTACATTAGCTAAGTCATCTTATGCTAGCTATTTAATCTCTTTAAGCCTCAGTTTCATCATCTGTAATAAAATCATCTACCAGTTGTGACAGGATCATGTGAGCAGTTCTTGTTTTCAACCCCGACTCACAATGGCAGCATTGTCTAATAGTTAAGAATGTCATCTCAGGAGTCACATGGCCTTGGTTTAAATCCCAACTCCACCATTTACCAACTCGTAAACTTGGACAAACGATGAAACCTCTCAAAGAATCAGTTTCTCCATCCAACCATTAAAAACATTGTTTGGGGGAACAAATGTGATCATATATTTGGCTCAGGATAAGAATTCACTAAATATCAACTGTTAGTATTCTACCCATCAAATGGATCCAGCTCCTTCATACATTAACAAGAGTGCTTAGTTTACTGAAGGTACTGTGGGGATATGTGACCAGGTTTCATGTTACACACCACACAGAAAAATCTTACTCAAATTGTTATTTCATGGCTTCCTTCTTCTTCACTAAGATCTTTTCTCTGCAAGTCATCGTCTCCTGTCTTTCCTTGTCCTATCTAATAATCCTATGAATTGATTATTAAAAATTAGTTCTTGCCCTCCATTCCAAACCATAATCAGTCAAATAAAAGCACAGAGGTCATCACTGTACTGAAAATTTGTTATCCTCTCATATGTTATTGGGAGAGGGTCTTATTTGCTACCACACCACTAGTGACTAATCATATTACTAACTGAACAAAGCATATGTCTGTATAAAAGGGGATTATGTCTCCTAAGAAATTGAATATATCTAAATAGTGCTACATAGGAATTATTATACTTGCCATATGAGGTTGTGGAGAGGTTTCAACTAGGCAATTTCTATAAAAACCTACTACAATACCTTGCTCATAATAGGTGAAAAATGTATTTTTGTAATTCATATTAGTTACTCTCATTTGTGCTATAAGAATCTCTTCCATATTTCTCAGGATAGTATTTAATCTTATGATGGATATGACATTTTAAAATCCTATTTGTTAAAATTTATTTCTAATTTGTAAAGCTAGTTTATTTATTTAAAGTTTAAATGCCAAATCAAATTTTATGTAGTTGAAGACACAGTGAAAAGTAACTCCTTTAAAAGCATAAAAGGGCAACTCTGGACTAATATACTATTTTTCTGGACTTTTAAATTCTTCATTAGTGTTTCAACTTTTCTTCTTCTCTTGAGATCTATGAAATATAAATTAACTTGGAAAAGAGTGAGAAATTCTCTGCTTTTACACCATGGAAAATATTCCAAGATTATAAAGTGTTTATTTCTTTGTCCCATATATAATGTTTTTATGCTTTCCAGAGCCTTTAAGTAAAAACTGCAAACAGCATATTTAGCTTGTTAGCCTTTAATTGTTTTGAGGGCATCTTTGCCTATTTATTGTTTAAAAAAAATGAACAATGCTCAGGAATATTAGAGCAAAATAAAAAATATTATAACCTCCTCCCCCAGCAAAACAAAAAATGTTAAGTTTGCACATTCCCTTCCTGAAGGTTTATAGATCTCTACTATTAGTGATGTTGAAACCGAAGAATTCTAAATAAAATCCCATTTCTCTCTCAAAGTACTAAGGCGGAACTGGGTTAAATGGAAAAGAAAAAGGGCAGCAAAGATCCTTGCATTGTTAATATCCAAAAATGCACTATCTCATCCACTTCAGGATGGAAAAAGAAAAGGTCCAGATTATTTTTCAAGGAAATACTATTGATATTGACACACAAGGCACTTGGATCAAGCCTGGAGTGCATGTGCAGAAAAGTTAAAGCTTTGACAAGAGATGGGTAAAGGACAAGATTTTCATCCCAAAACCCATTTCTTGAACATACATCCAATCCCCTTAATGCTACCTTTCTGTGTATTCAGTAAGATTTCTGCTTTTTTGCCAGAGGAAGAGTACTATGTTTAGGATATTGGTGAGGAGGAAGGGTGTTTTCTAAGCCTGGTTAAATCTAGGTTGAAAGATAAAAATCTATAAATACAGGTACAACAAATAAACAGACAAACAAAAACTATTTACTGAGCAATCAACAAGTGCAACAACAAATGCATATAAATGTATTAACACAGCACAAAAGGAATGTGTGAGTCATTACCAACTGCTGAAGCAAAGTATTATTCGGTAAATATTTGTTGAATTTAATTGCATGGATATCTTCCTAAATTGCTTTGATCTTGGTTTGGAAAGTGAGATCTATTTCTTTTCAAATAGCACAGGGCAGCAACTCTTGGGGTGGTTAATATGAGTCCAGAATAGCTGATGGTTTTTCAATGAGTCTGACTGAAAAATACTTATTGAATCCTAGGTCAAATGTGACTCTAGTCAAAAGAAGGAAATCTCTGAATTCTGGGATAGCTTCAAGGCTAAAAGACTTCTGAAATACAGAAAATGCTACTTTTATCAAGAAGTAACCATGCTTATAGCAAAACCAGGGGCTATGCACATCAGCCAAAATGTGCCTGCTTCATGCTGTAGGGACCCATTGTGCTTATTGAAATGGACATTCCGAGCTCCATTTCACACATCCTGCATTATACAGCAGCAATTAACTTTTGGGAATTGACTCTGTTCTACCCAGTAGCATGACTTGATTAGTCTATTCATTCCTCTTGCCTGCATTTGGCTCAGATGTATACTAATTTAAGCCATTTTCAACCCATAAAATGTTCAGAGAATTTTGCCTATGGAGCCATGGTAGTTTGTGATCGTTACAGTTTATCTCTCTTCCTAGAGGTGAATGTGGGAGCATGTTGCTCAATAGCCATCCTGCAACCATAAAGGAAGTTACCTGATGATAAAGCCAACCTAAAAAGGAAGCTGAAGTCAATAGAAACCCTCCCAAAGAAATGGAATCAGAGCCATAATTATGTGACCCAATAAAGGTCCTGTGATTTAGGCCAGTTTGAGAGGAGATTCTGCTATTCACGGGAGAAATCACTGTGATTCAGGATGCTATAGGGTAACTCTTCCTCTGCCTGCCTCTGAGAGGTCAGTGTGTAGGAGCACACGGAAAACTGGGCAGTGTTTGGAAGCACTGAGCTGAGCCCAGCTTTTCATTTGCTGCCTGTAAGATCTGAATCAGTCACTTCATCTTCTGAACTTCAAATTTCTTGTTTGCTAAAAATGGTAAGAACACTATTTACCACAAAAGGACTTAGAGATGATTAAATAGTTTGTGCCTTATAATAGTGATTTTCCAAATTGAAAACATTAAATAGACATAAGCGCTTTTTGTCAGGCATGGCTACATTTGCAGCCTTTGAATGCTGGCTTTCTCCACATCTAAGTCCCCTTGGTACCCAGCTCTAGAACGAGCCTCTTTCCAGTCTCTGCCATCAGTAAAACATCCCTGACCCTAAAAAGAAGCAAGATGACAATCTCTAGTTTAGAGGAAACAAAGTGGGAACTGAGTAGAAGAGAATTGAGCCTGAAAAAATAATTTAACTGTCAAAATTAAATTGTCATAAGATGTATGAAGAAAAAACAAAGTAGATATTTTCTCTAGAAAAAAAAAAAAAAAAAAAAAGACCTGTCTACAGGGCCTACATGATGCCCCTTCCTGTGAGGCATGCACCCTGGGGTTCATTCAGTTCCCATCATGCCCTGTTGTCTTGTACTTCACCATTTCACTCAAATATACTGCTTTTGGTTCTACAGGCTTTCATTTTGGTATCTTGCTCCAGCCTGATAGAGACTAATGTTAAAAATCAGCAATCTATATGCTAATATAATTTTGCTCTTTATACCTCAATTCTGATTATTGGGCTTTTGTTCTATTTCTTTAATCCCATTCCCACCTTACACTCTGGTTTATTGGATACTGTTTTCTACTCCTGACAGCAAGTTTCTACCACAGTAATCTGTTATGTGCAAGTACATTTTAGGCCTTATTATTGCTAATTATACCTTCCCCTCCACAGACTGGAGTCTTTCTCTGAATTCCAGTTACGTGTTAGTATAAATTCCTAACACTACTGTCTACATACACGCTTCTTCAAACTTTAAAATTTCCTGCTTTAGATTCCCCAGATTTATTCTCCATATGCCAGTTGAGATACCCCTCCTCTAACTTAATATCGTGACTTTACAACATAAACTACCACACAGCACATCTGCCTTTCAGAGGAAGAGCTCTGCCCACTGCAGTTCCTACTTTCTGCTTACATGAGTTACCAACATTCTTTATGCATTTACAACAGTCTCTTCAAGATTTGACTGCAGTCAAACTCTACACGACAAAGTATTTGGAATTTCAAATCTCTTGTTTGCAATACTCTCTTACTAGAAATTCTAAAATCTGTCTCTTATTTGCATTTTTATATATCTTCATGAGACAGAAGTAATTTTCAAAGGTTATAACTATATAGTGAAAGTGTTAAGTAGCTCTGCCATTTTGGACATGACTCACGAAGGAAGGATGAAGCAAAATACTATCACAGTATAAAGCAGAAATATCATGATGTAAATGTCTAGCTGTTTCTTCTGAAGAAGATGGAGGTCAGAATGCCAATACCTTATTCCTTACATTTCTTGACTTCCTAGAGTTCAATCTAGACTTTCCTCGTAGCATAGGACACTGCAGCATGGTATGCTTAAATTTTCTTATTTCTTTGTACTTCATTCTTTCAATTATTTAGAGTTACATTAAAATTTGATGCATAGTTCAATAATCTGAATTTAAGAGTGAGGATATTGAAATAAAGACACTGTTATTATTTTGAATTTTTTTCCTATTACTATTTTTAAATATACACATCACCCTAACTATACACATATTTTTACAAATTTTACATAATTTTGAGAAGTGTGAAATGGTAATTACTTATGCTTTATTACATAACTTAGTGTGAATTCTCTTTATTTTATCTTAGGCCAAATATATAAAGCTAGAAGGATAGACTGCTATTTTGAGAATTTTGGATTTCCATGTCAAATTTATCATACTCCCACAATCATTTTAAAGCTAGTTTCTGAACTTTATTATATAATGGTTTCATGTTTGTTAATAATTTATAATATGTATTATTAGACTATCAGCAGAATTGAAACTAATACTTTTTGTTTTTTAGAATTTAGCAAATTTTAAAGAGGTAACCTAAAAATCAGTGATTCTCAGTGAATTATATAAGGAGATATTTGAATTAGTATTTGGAAAGTCTGATGAAGGTCATCCTATTATTTGACAAAATAAACAAATATTTTGTTTCATCCATAAAAAAGATAATTTCAAGAATATTTGAAGGATTTAGATCGATATTTATATTGATGTGTGGAACTTAACATTTGCAAAAAACACAGTTGATTAGATAACTGAATTATCATTCTTACTGAAATATCCAAAATTAGAATATGTAGATAGATGTGTGTGTGTGTGTCTGTGTGTGTATACTTTTTAAAAATGAATCACTGAACATTTAAAATAATGAATCCATAGATCCCAGAAACAAAGTGAATACAGGACACTTAGAAAGCATTTAGGAGCCAAAACCATGTTTTTGCCAAAACCTGGAAGTTGTAAGCTTCTAATCTGGGGACTGCACAGGATATTAAGAGCAGGATCTAGTGTCTATTCCCGATATTAGAAATATAATAACATACTCCAATTTAAAGTGAGACTGGGTATAAAGTTGAGACCTTGAATAGTTACAGTCTCAGTGTAAAGATAAATGGCAAATAAATCTCACTTTGAAGGACAATCATCTTTCATAAACATGACGTTGAGTTGATGGGAAAGATCTTCCCTGGGAGCTCGCAAACACAGAATCATCATTTTCAGTGTTTAAAATCCAAATTCACGCTAACTATGCAGTCTGAAAAAATAACAGATTTTGATTTAACGTGCCACTTAGTTGACTAGCAGAAACAAGGCAGATGCTCTCTAAAGAAACTGTACTTCAATCTACTCTTCAAAAAAATTCCAAAAAGTTCTAAGGAAAATTGTGAGACAGTTCACAATTAATTTATCAAGCATTCCATGGAACGATGCTCCCATGTATCAAAGCTAACAGACAAGGTAGAGAAAAGTTCACAAGTTCATATCAAAATCAGATATAAGATTTACCAGACACAGAATATAAAGTAACCATGCATATTGTTTTGAAAACTAAAAGAGAAAAAAAATGATATGGAATAACAGGAAACAAATCAGCTTTGCCAAATAAAATAGAACTTTTGGAAATAAATAATAATTTAAGTTAAAAACTCTATGGATGGACTAAACAATAAATAAACCCAGCTAAAGAGAACTAATGAAAAGAAGATAGAGCAAAATCAACTATGCAGAATGCAATCCAAAAGACAAAGCTAAGGAAAATAAGAAAGGCATCATAAAAAATATCAGGATAGAGTTTGTTTTACCACATATATTTGGAGTTGTAGAAGACTATAACAGAGAGAAAACATGAAACAATAAGTAAAAAATTCAGACAATTGCTTAAATGTTTCTGTAATTGTGAAAAAGGAAAAAAAAAAAAAAACACAAATACTTATATCTAGAAAGCTCTCCAAATTGCTTTCAAGATAAATGAAAATATTCCCCAGCTAGCAACATCATAATGTAACTGCAGAACACACACATAAAAAATAAAGTTTTCTGAGAGAGAGAGTGAGAAAGAGAGAGAGAATTTTAAAAGTAGCCAGATACAAAGAGTAAGTCCGTTAGAATAAAACAGTTAGATGGATTTCTCTTTTCTCAACAGCAACAGTAGAAGCCAGAATACAATAGAATCATGTTCTGTGATTCCAAACAAACCAAAAAATCCATCACATAGTTCTATGTAATAGTAGAAAACAACTGTTAACATAAAATTTTATGCACAATTGTGAGGGGTCACTGAAAAGAATTGTGGAAATCCCTCTGCAAGAATAAAGGATTTATCATACCAGCTCCTGAGAATGCTTCAGGAAGACAGCTTTAAACTCTTAGTCCCCTTTGGGCGTTGTCTCAGCTGATGAAAGCTGCTTTACTGAGGTCACAGCTTCTTTCTCGTGCAGAACATAGCCAAGGTTCAAAATCTTGGTATCCCATCAACTAGAAATAGCTTTAAAGGGACATTCCACCATTCTAACTTCTGTAAGGTTGACTGAAGCTTCCACTGAAGCTTGACTTCTCCCATTCTTTAATCCCATTTTCTTCCCTTTCCTCTCACAGATGTTAACTCCAGAATTCCTAACAATATTATTGTACACTTATCTGTATATCAGAGTTTGTGTTTTGGCCAACTCAACCTGTGACAATAGTGCATTATATTTCAAGAAAGAGATGAAATAAAAACCATTCTCAGAAGAACAAACTGTACCACCAAAATACATACAGTAAAGGAAATTCTAAGGAATGCATTTAGGAAGAAGAATGTTCTCAGATGAAAGAATGAACATTTAAGAATGACAGATGACTATAAACATTGTAAATAATATAGTGAAACTGATCCAATATTTACAGTATAAATTAACATTAATGTCTAATTGTTGGGTTGAAAACAGATTAGAACTAGATTACTGAACAACAACAGATTAAAAGTTAGAGGAGGATCATTGTAATTATTTTATCCATTGTACATTATATTAAATTTATATTTTTATTGTTCAAAAAGAAGTTAAAGATGCTGATTACATTTAGGCTTTATTAAGATTACTATTCAAATTATTATTAAAGTTATAGACATGAAGAACATAATTCTCCTCTCTAAAAGAATAAAGGGGGAAAATGTAACAAAGAAAAAATATCTAGAAAATTGAAACAAAGGATGACAGGAAGAAGAAGCAACAAAGGAATAAAAAGAATTGAAAGAATACAATATATGGAACAGATAAGTCCAAATATATCTAAAATATCACAATAAATTCAATAAACTTTCCAGTTAAAGACTGTCAGACTGAATTTTAAGAAAATATAGATATTTGACATTTCAAGAAATACAAGGACCTTGAGAAGTGAAGTCAAATGAATAGTGAGCTAATGAATATCATCAAACAAGTGGGTATAGCTCAGTGACAGAACATTTGACTGCAAATATCATCAAATGAAGGGTTGTGTAGAAATATTAACAGCAAATCAAATAGATTAAGTTTTGCCCAAGATAAAAATGGTGGGATGTGAACATAAAAGATCCAACTCCACAGGAAAATAAAATAATTTTAAACATGTTTAAATAAAAACAAATTAGATAATCTCAAATAAAGTAAAATAAGCATTGAAGGACTATATCAGTAATTAATTGATAAGGTGGACAAAAAATGGAAAGGATAGAGAAGTTTTGAACAACTTAATTAATAAGTTTCATCTAAAATAAATAGAGGTTTTTATTCAAGGCCACACTAATTTCTTTAATTGACTTTTTTTTTTTTTTTACAACAGTTTTAGGTTCACAGCAAAATTTAGGGAAGAGTAAAAAGATTTCTCACATATGCCCTGCCTCCACACATTCAAAGCCTCCCCCATGATCAATATCCCCCACCAGAGCGGTACATTTACAAATGATGAATCTGCATTGATGCATCATAATCCCCCAAAGTGCATAGTTTACATTTCTTTTCACTCTTTTTGTACATTCTGTGGGTTTGGACAAATGTGTAATGACATGTATTCAAATTTATGGTATCATACAGAGTATTTTCACTACCTTAAAAACTCTTTGTGGTCTGCCTATTCATCTCATCTCAACCCCAACCCTTGGCAACCATTGCTCTTTTTATTGTCTCCATAATTTTGGTTTTTCCAGAATGTCATATAGTTGTGATCACACAGTGTGTAGCCTTTTCAGATTAGCTTCTTTCACTTAGTAACATGCATTTAAGATTCCTCTATGTCTTTTCGTGGCTTGATAGTTCATTTCTTTTTAGAAATTTTCATTTTTTTTAGTACTGAGTAATATTCCATTGTCTACATGTACCACAATTTTTAAAAATCTATTCAGCTACTGAAGGACATAAGGGTTGCTTCCAGATTTTGGCAATTATGAATAAAGGTGCTGTAATATCCACATGTCACTTTAAAATGTAGATATAGATTTTCAACTCCTTAGAATAAATATTAAAGAGCAGGATTATTTGATTGTATAATAAGAGTATGTTTAGTTTTTTTTAACCTTTCGATATCCTTTGCCTATTCTTCCCACTGGCAAGCCCCCAATTCTGGCAACCACTAATCTGTTCTCTGTATCTCCCAGCTTGTTTTTCTTGTTTGTTTCTGTTTTGTTTTTGATTTTACATATCAGAGAAATCATATGGTATCTGTCTTTGTCTGGCTTATTTTTCTTGGCTTAATGCCCTCAAGATCCATTGATGCTGTTCAAATAGCAAGGTTTCATTCTTTTTTATGACTTAACAATATTCTACTACATATATATATATATATATATATATATATATATATATATATATATATATATATATATATATATATATATATAAAACAATTTCTTTATTTGTTCATACATCAGTGGACACTTAAGTAGTTTCCATATCTTGGCTCTTGTCAAAAGTGTTGCACATATCTTTTCATCTTAGTGTTTTCATTTTCTGTGGATAAATACCAAGAAGTAGAACTGCTGGGTCATATATTAGTTCTATTTTTATTTTTATTTTTGAGGAATCTCCATAGTGTTTTCCATAGCAAGTGAACAAATTTACATTCCCACCAACAGTGTACAAGGGTTCTTTTTGCTTCCATCCTTGCCAATACTTGTTGCTCCTTGTCTTTTTGATAATAGCCATTTTAACAGTTGTAAGGTGATATCATATTGTAGTTCTGATTTGTATTTCCCTGATGATTAGTGATGTTGAGCACCTTTTCATGTTCCTGTTGGCCATCTGTAGGTCTTCTTTGGAAAAATGTCTATTCAGCTCTTCTGTCATTTTTTAATCCACTTGTTTGTTTTTATGCTGTTGAGTTGTATGAGTTCTTTATATATTTTGGATATCAGTTACTCATCAGATATGTGATTTGCAATTATTTTCTCCCATTCAGCAACTTGCTTTTTCATTTTTTGTTGATAGTTTCTTTAGCTGTGCAGCAGCTTTTACGTTTGATGTAATCCCACTGTTGATTTTTGATTTTGTAGCTTTTGCTTTTGGTATCAGATTCAAAAAATTATCACCAAGACCACCTATGTGAAGGAGTTTACAACCTATGTTTTCTTTTAGGAGTTTTATGATTTCAGGTCTTATGTTTAAGTCTTTAATGCATCTTGGGTTGGTCTTTGTGCATGGGGTAAGAAAGTGGTCAAGTTTCATTATTTTACATGTGGCTGTCCAGTTTGCCAGCACCATTTATTTGAAGAGACTGTCCTTTCCTCATTGTATATACTTGTCTCCTGTTTATTTCTGGTCTTTCTATTCTGTTCCATTGATCTATGTGTCTGTTTTTATGCCAATACCATAGTGTTTTAGTTTCTGTAGCTTTGGAATATAGTTTGAAATCAAGGAGCATGGCACTTCTAGCTTTGTTCTTCTTTTTCAAGATTGCTTTGGCTCTTTGGGGTCTTTTGTGGTCCTGTACAAATTTTAGAATCACTTATTCTATTTCTGTGAAAAATGACATTGGAATTTTTATAGGAATTGCATTGAATACAAAGATTATTTTGGGCAGTATAGACATTTTAACAGTACTGATTTTTCCAATCCATGATTACAGAATATCTTTCCATTTATTTGTGTCTTCTTTAATTTATTTTATTAATGTCTTGTAGTTTTCAATATACAGGTCTTTTACCTCCTTGGTTAAATTTTTCTGAAATATTTTATTCTTTTTGATGCAATTGTAAATGGAATTGTTTGCTTAAATTCTCTTTCTGATAATCCATTATTAGTGTATAGAAATACAACAGATTTTTGTAAATTGATTGTGTATTCTGCAAGTTTACAGAATTTATTTGTTCTAATAGTTTTTCACAGAGTGTGTAGGGTTTTCCATGTATAATATCATGCCATCTGCAAATAGTAATAGTTTTACTTCTTCCTTTCCAATTTGAATGTGTTTTATTTCTTTTCTTGCCTAATTGCTATGGCTAGGACTTTCAGTATTTTGTTAAATGGAAGTGACAAGAGTGTGCACCCTCATCTTGTTCCTGATCTTAGAGGAAAAACTTTCAGCTTTTCACCATTGAGTTAGCTGAAGGTTGTCATATATGGCCTTTATTATGTTGGGGTACATTCCCTCTATACTTGCTTTGTTGAGGAGAACTTTTTTGAAAGTTGATGTTGCATTTTGTCAAATGCTTTTTCTGCATCTATTGAAATGATCATATGATTTTTATCCTTCATTTTGTTAATGTGATGTATCATATTGACTGATTTGCAGATGTTGAATTATCCTTGCATTTCTGGAATAAAACCCACTTGATCATGGTGTATGACCCTTTTACGGTACTGTTGAATTCAGTTTGTTGATAATTGTTGAGAATTTTTACATCTATGTTCAAGGATATTGGCTTGTAATTTTCTTTTCTTGTGGCATACTTGTCCGGTTTTGGTATCAGGGTAATACTGACCTCATAAAGTGAGTTTGGAAGAGTTCCCTCCTTTTCTATTTTTTTTGGAAGAGTTTGAAAAGGATATGTATTAATTATTTTCTGAATGTTTGGTGGAATTCACCAGTGAAGTCATCTCGTCCTGGACTTTTTGCTTTGTTTTGATTACTGATTCAATCTCTTTACTAATATCCAGTCTGTTTAGAATATCTATTTCATCATAATTTATTCTTGATAAATTTAGTTTTGTAAGACACCAGCAGACTGTCTTCCAAGGTGGCTACATCATTTAGCATTCCAACCAGCAATGAATGAAAGTTCCTGTTGCTCCACATCCTTACCAGCATTTGAGATCATCAATACATAAATCATTATTTGGAGCATAAACTTTGTCCACCCAAGGTGCCAACACAAAAAGACAAATTTCATATTTCTACATGATGTAGTGTGGGACAAAATATCATTCTATAATGAACACCTGCTATAATTTAATAACTGATGATAGCTCATGAAATTATTTTCTCTATTTGATGGTTTAAACATACACCTTCTGTCCAAATTTTTGGCCTTATTCAATGTCTATGTTATAGGTACATTTTTATGTCTTAGATGTCCCTGTTTTCTCCGTGTATTAGTTGTGTCTCTCATTAAAAAAAGTTCTCCCAAGTCATGTATCATCTCCTGACACTGCCAAGGTTGAAACTGTTCTGCACTTGAACCAACAAATTCCTCAGATTATTTACTTTTTCTTAATGTTAGGTTAAATTGGTTATTTAAATGATAAAAAGTAATTAAAACTAAAAATATAAATAATGGCTTTTGGAGAGAGGGGAAAATTTTGTTACCATCAAATGCAAACTAAACATATTTCTACCAGGTACTGAACTGGACACTGATAATACAGGAGTGAATAAACACAGTCCCTACAACTGGATTTTAATACTTCAAGATTGAGAATAAATCTAAGGATAGAACTGCTTCAGTGTGAATGCCAGAAGAAAACAGTCCCAAGAATTAATCAAATTAAGAAGGATGCTTACCTAAAGAATCCTAGGATACCAGAAGTGTTTTCTAAACTTTCATAAATAATGGCATGGAAAATGGAACCAAGTTTCATAAATACAGAGTGAAGTGAAAACAAAAGCTAAATAATGAGCAGCATGTTTCATGTTAGCTAAATAATGAGCAGTATGTTTCCTGTTAGCTGTCAAAGTTAGACTCAAAGAAGGATCAGGCAACATTTCTGAACTTAAGTGAAAAACAAGCTGC
Source organism: Balaenoptera physalus (assembly GCF_965194825.1). NCBI lineage: Eukaryota > Metazoa > Chordata > Mammalia > Artiodactyla > Balaenopteridae > Balaenoptera > Balaenoptera physalus. Next base: position 46,398,853 of record NC_138891.1, on the reverse strand, counting down.
TTTCAATGTGGTAATGTCCAACATGTCCCTGTGGCCAGCATGGTAAATTAAAATAATAATTCAGCTCTGAACTCTATTTCAGATATCATCAAGCATTTTGCAATTTCTTATGTATTTTTTCAACTCAAAATTTTTGAGCATTTTTGCTGTATTATGTATAAAAGAGAGAGCCTACCTCTTAGGATGAATTTACTAAGTTGAAAAGATTTATCTACCCACACACAATAGGAGTAAACAATTTTTTTTATTCAAAGCCAGAAAGGACAAACTGTGAAGACCTAGTAAATCATCCTGAAGGAAGCTCCTAAATAAGCCCTACTGATTTTAGAGTCTAGGCTCATGGAGGGAATAAAACAAGCAAGTAGTTGGAGAAAGGAAATGAGGCTTTTGATGAACAAGAGAAAGAAACTTTATTTTTTGCTAGCATTGAATCCTATAGGATAAAGATTTCAAGTCATTTATGGATCACAGGTTTATAGAATGGAGCACTTCTAAGAATTATTATTTGTTTTTTTTCTTGGCTGCACCATGTGGCAGTGAAAGCACTAAGTCCTAACCACTGGACCACCAGGAAATTCCCTTTAAGGAGTATCTTTAAGGAGATGGAGGGAGTATTTCCGTGGTGAATAGTCAGCAAGATTCATAGCCTTAAAAGATACAAAAAAAGCCACTTGTAGCTCAACATGGCAAGGGGCAACAGAGAAGCCAGCATAGCCCTCTGGCTAGGTCAAGAATTAAAAACCACTTCACTGACTGGTTTATTTTACTTAGCATAATGTCCTCCACATTCATCTATATTGTTACGTGTGGCAGGATTTCCTCCTTTTTTAGGCTAAATAATAGTCCATTGGATATAGATATGCCACATTTTTTTATCCATTCATCTACCGTTGAATATTTAGGTTGTTTCCATATCTTGCCTATTGTGGATAACACTACAATGAACATGGGAGTACAGATATCTTCTCAAGATCCTCATTTCAATTCTTTTACATATGTATTCAGAAGTGGGATTGCTCGGTAATATGGTAGTCCTATTTTTAATTTTTTGAGGAAACTTCATATTGTTTTCTTTAGCAGTTGCACAATTTTACAATCCCACCAATAGTTCACAACGATTTTAATTTCTCCACATCCTCACAAACACTTGTTATCTCTTATCTTTTTTTTTTTTTTTTGACACTAGCCATCCTAATAGGTGTGAGGTGTTATTTCACTGTGGTTTTGATTTGCATTTCCCTGATTAGTAGTGATATTGAGCATCTTATCATATGCCTGTTGGCCATTTGTATGTCTTTTGGAAATGTCTATTCGAGTCCTTTGGCATTTTTAAAATTGGGTTATTTGTCACAGAAATGAATACTGCATGATTCCACTCACATGAGATACCTAAAGTAGTCAAACCTATAGAAACAGAGAGTAGAATAGTGCCAGGGGCTGTGGGAAGGAGAAAATGGAGAGTTGCTGTTCAATGGGTGCAAAGTTTCAGTTATACAAGATGAATAAGTTTTGGAGATCAGCTCCAAACGTACGTTGTGCCTATACAACATTGTGCCTATGTTTAACAAAATGTGTCCATAGTATTGTGCATTTAAACATTCGTTAAGAGACTAGGTCTTATGTTATGTTTTACTACAATCAAAAATAAATAAATAAATAACACTTCAGATGGAGCATGACCACCAGGAGTTTTTGATGGCAGTATGCATGACTGCAGGGGAAAAAAATGCAGCTGCAGTGACTTCTGGTAAACCCTAGTGTCTCCAAGGAGTCCACCTGTGTAGACCTAAAGAAGGATCAAAACAGCTGACATTAGATTTCTCTTCTGTTTTTGAAAATTGGTGCTCAAGTTGGATTTAATTTGATTTCAAAAACAGACCTTCTCAACTGAGTTTCCATGACACAATTTCCCTAATGCTTGAGGCATTCATTGTGTGTAATAAATTAACTCATCTTTTATGCATCTAGATGGTACTAGCTATGTACCTTCCTTGGGAGAACTGAGAAAAAGTTAGTAGTGCTTAGTTTTCTCAGAACCTTGGTTGAGAAAGGCTATTTAGAGTCATGAATAAATATGTGCTATACTCCAAGTGTTTTACCAAAGTTCATATATGTAGCATGTATTTGATTACGTGGAGGTAGTGAATATCAGAGACTACATCAGGAATACTACCTGTTCACTTTAACGAAATCACAACACACATCTAGAGTTATGGTGAAAGTCATACAAGACTTTTAAAGAGGGTGAAAAAATCTAGCCTTTATCCATAGATGATTATGTGTATTTTTAATTTTTTGAGAAGGAAGTCAGGAGCCTCCTTTAAAGCATAAAATCTCAATTCACTGTGGCTGCTTCTGCTTTTTGGCAGACTTCTCCATGCTGCCTCACAAACTCTGTTACACAGCCACAGAGAAATGAGTTACAAAAATCTTCTAACTTTGGGAAAATCCCATGCCTGCCTTAATGTGATATTGTAGAGACTAATACAGCTGGACACAATTGAGGGCAGCTTACTCTAAAGTTATTGGAATCCAAAATTACTTACATAGGGTCTTTGAGGTACCTACTGAACTAATTCCCTTTGTGTGACTAATTCTCCACTTGGTCACTTCAAGCTGGTGCTAGGCTTGTCAACGACTCTAACTGTGAATTTAGGCTGATTTCATCTGTATTGATTCCCTGCCTACAGTTTATCTCTGGGAAAACGGCATGGACCTTAAACAGTACTCCGAGTTAGGTGATGGCATTTAGGTCTTCTTTATTTCACCCACAGTAGGGAAGTAATGGGATTAGAGCTCAACTTTAGGAAGATTATTTTGAGGTAAACTGGAGGAAGAATGACTACACATGGGGACAATTAGGAGACATTTATGCTTCAATCATGGAGACAGACGGGGACTGGGGTTATAAAAAATATAAGAGATGTGAATGCTTTTCCATGAGAAATTTGTAATCAAGGACACAAATTAAGGACAAAAAAATGTCTATACCAACCAATTCGTGAGTAAAATGTCTTAAAATGTAACAGCTCACATATTTAATAACCATTCAATAGCCAATTTTAACTCCATGACTAAAAGAAATAATTTAGAATGCACTATCATGCTCTAAAACATGGTCTAAAATGTCATTTTTTTCTCTGGAAATCAAGAAACAAAACAACTCAGTGTAGGTAGCCTGGCTAAATTAATGAATTTATAGGATGTGAGTTATTTTCCTTTGTGAGAATAACATATCTTTGTTTTGCGTTCTTCTTTTTTATTTTTCTGTTTTTAAAATTTTTTTTCCAGAAATTGTTTTTCAATGTTAATTAAATGTCAGTATTATTGTAAGTTCTGGTCAAAATTGATAGGAATAAGAAAATTCCTACAAATTAGAAAATGGACTGGCTTTTCTATTTCTTTTGTTCTTTGAATTTGTCTTTATTAGGCTTGGATGGTGCTGGAAATTTGTAAGTTTCTCATATGCTGCAAGATCCCCGAAGCCCCAATATATTTTGGTTGGCATTAAAATGTCACAGTATCCCAGCACAGTGGGACTTTCCATTTGTATATTAACTTGTTATCTGCCGGCAGCATTGAAGGTGAATTTGCTCACAAACTATCTAATAGTATAATTTTTAAAAGTTTAAGGAGTTTGAAACAAAATTAAGCAATGAATAGGAAAACTTTCTAATTTGATCTATTTTACATGAATAAATGACAATTCCTCCATCTTAAATAAAATGACATTTGAAGTTACATGAGAAATTTGGTGTAGAAATAACATTTTATGGTAAACAACTTCATACATAGTTAACTCATATATGTATGTGTCCGCAAAGGGAAACAAATGAACGAATACAGGCATTTAATTCAAAGCAAAAATAACTTCAGACAAAGATGATTTAATAGACTTTAAATAGTCATTCACTGTTTCACTTATGCTAGTGAAGTTTTAAGAATCCATTGTTGTATAAACTCTGGGATCTAGGGGTGCTACATAAACTGTAAGTACCAAGTTATGTGTTTGATTGAAAGCCAAGAACCAGATTAGAGTGGGAAGAGAGACTCAGCTTGAATCTTCCTGTTGTCAAGACAAGCATTTTTCCTCAGAGGCCCTGAACATGCATAAAGACAAGAGTCCTGGAGAGGTCTTTGGCAAATTATACAAACATGTCATCCTCTACAGAAAACCCATATCGCTATCACAGTGGGTCATTTGAGCCCAGGAGACAGCTGGCCTTTGGTGAGTCATAGTATGGTCTCTCTGGTGATACTCACCATCATCACCCACAAACTCCCCCCCAACTCTAAGAAATGGGAAAACGTGAGGTTCCTAGTTAATTTTCATAAGAATACCTCACAAAGAGAATCAGATGATTTTCCATTTCGAATCCTCATATACTAATGTCTTTCTAATGAAATTAAACCCTGAGTAAACGTTGACTCAATATTAAAACTTAAATATATGCTCTCTATTTCCTCTTAAAAGTACAAACTAATTAGCTTACTAAACGAAAAGATTTCCTACCAGTCAGTATTCTGTATGTGAATCTGGCAGGCTTCAGGCACAATGAGCAATTCACCATGATTATACTCTTGATTACTACTAAATACATCTGTTAAGAACAAACATATAGTTTACAATTTTCATTATATTTTCTCACTATTTGACCACGTGGAATTTTTCATCTAAATTACATGAATTCCTTAAGGCGGTTGATATTGATAGGTAAAATTTGTACGTTAATATTACTGAATCAAAATCAGTAAAAGTGGTATATGTTATTTTTTAAAAATTCTCCTTTAAAAGTATGCATTTCTTTGTCTTCAAACCATAGATTTACTTGAATAGATTGGTGGTCCTTAACCAAGAGATAAATAGTCTTCTAAATGTGAATACTATTTTTAGAATAAAAATTAGCGTAATTTCATGATTACCTAATTGTAGCAAGAAATAATGACAACACAAGAATTTTTTTAAAAATTTCTTTGGACATACAAATGAGAGATAGTCATTTAATTGATTTGTAACTAACAGAACTCTAACAAATCAGTTATTTCATTATCTGTAAGTATATTTTGCAAAATCTTTATCTTGGCAACTTGGCAAAGTTACATGATTCTAAATTTTTCCTTGAAGAGTACTTTATTGAGGTAATTTATATGATCACTTATAACCTCAATTTATATGATGTCTAGTAATTACTGCAAGATTTATATCAAGTAATAATTACTAGAACTATTCCCTGAAATAAAGTCATACATTCCTTGAAGCTTCTCACCCCCACTCCCATCTCAGTGTGGATATAAACCATGTTTACTTTGCATCATTTAATTCACTGTAGAATGGTCTCTGTGGAACTGATGTTGTCTCTAACCTGCATTAAATGATGTTATAAGAAACTATATATATATTATATTATATTTTTTACAGTAATTAATGTATTGCTGGCAGTATAACACATTACACAAAATCTTTGTTTTTGACAAACTACAGGAAATGTCTCTAAAAAAAACCAGGAAAAATTGGATTTATCTTAAACAAATGGCTTATGTTAATCATATAGACATGATGAATCTTTGAGCTGATTTTGTTCACCTCTTTACTTCAGCTGTAGTCACCTTCAGAAAGAATACAGAACTTGTATGGCAAACATTTTCTGCATTTGCCTTGCCTTTGGCCTTATCATATGGTGATATGTTAGTTTTTCTTATTTCATGGAAATGTAAACTAAACTCTTCCAAATCCCATCAGTTTAATCACAAGATTTAAAAATATATATTTAATAACCTTATTGAGATATACTTGATGCATAATTAATTGCTTACATCTAAAGTGTATGATTTGATATGTTTTAACTCATGTATACACTTGTGAAACTATGACCACAATTAAGATTTTGAACATATCAACTTCAAAATTTCCTCATTTGCATTTGTCCTCATTTCTTCTCTGACCTGATCCCCCAACATGCCTAGTTAATTAGCTGCTTTCTATAATTATGTATTTTTCTACTATTTTACACTCTACAGTGTACATTTTATATTGTATCTTTCACACAGCATGGTTATTATGAGATTCATATTGCAATAGTTGCTTTTTTTTCCCTGAATAATATTCCTTTGTATGGATGTATCAGGGTTTTTTTATTCATTTACCTATTGGTGGTCATTTGAATTTTTTCCAATTTTGGACTATTACAAATCAAGCTGCTGTGAATATTCTTGCACAGATCTCTATATAGACCTATCTTTTTTTTCTCTTCGGTGATGACTTTGGAATAGAATGACTGGAACATATGGTAGGTCTAGGGTGGACACTTAAGAAAGTGTCAAACTATTTTCCAAAATAGGTATACTGTTTTGCATTTCCACCACCATGTGTGAGAGTTTCAGTTCTTCATATCTTTGCCAACACTTGGTATGGTCAGTGTTTTTAATTTTAGCCATCTATAAAGTGAGTAGTGATAAATGGTTAAGCTTTAATTTTATTAATGACTAATGATGCTCAGTATCTCTTCATGTACTTATCTGACACTCATAAATCTTTGGTTAAATGTCTGTTCAAATCTTTTGCCTTTCTTTTCTTTTTTTTTTATTTCTTATTTATTTATTATGTTTATTTTTGGCTGTGTTGGGTCCTCGTTTCCGTGCGAGGGCCTTCCCCAGTCGCGGCGAGCGGGGGCCACTCTTCATTGCGGTGCGCGGGCCACTCTTCATCGCGGTGCGCGGGCCTCTCACCATCGCGGCCTCTCCCGCCGCGGAGCAGAGGCTCCAGACGCTCAGGCTCAGTAGTTGTGGCTCACGGGCCCAGTTGCTCCACGGCATGTGGGATCCTCCCAGACCAGGGCTCGAACCCGTGTCCCCTGCACTGGCAGGCAGACTCCCAACCACTGCGCCACCAGGGAAGCCCTGCCTTTCTTAATTAGTTTGGTATCTTAGTATAGAGTGTTAAGATAAATAGAGTAGTATTGAGATTTTATATATATGCATATATAAAATGGCTTAGGTTAATCGTATAGGCATTATGAATATATATATATATATATATATATATATATATATGATTTGAATACTACTCCTTTAGCAGATTATGTTTTGCAAATAGTTTCTTCTAGTCTATGGGTTATCTTTCTACTCTCTTAACAATGTCTTTCAAAGAGCAAAGTGTTTTTACTTTCGTTAAAGTCTAATTATTATTTTTTTCTTTAAATCATATTTTTAGTGTCACATCTAAGTACTCTTTACCTAATCCAAGGTCACATAGAATTCTTTTTATGTTTACGTCTAGAATTTTAATAGTTTTGTTTTTCACATTTAATATTTTAATCCATTTAGATATATTTGCATACAATGAGAGATATGGATTGATTGAAGTTTATTTTTTGCATAAGGATATCTAATTGTTCCAGCACCATATTTTGGAAAGACTGTCATTTCTCCACAGACTTTCTTATCTGCCTTTTTTTGAAATTATTTGTCCATATATCTGAGTATACTTCTGGACTCTACTCTTCCATTGATCTATTTGTCTTTCTTGATGCCTATACCACACTGTTTTGATTACAGTAGCTTTATAATAATTCTTAGAATAAAGTAATATTAAGCTTCCAACTTTGTTCTTTTTTTAAATCAAAGCTGCTTTGACTCTTCTAGGACCTTTATGTTTCTAAATGAACTTTAGAATCAATTTGCCAATTTCTACAAGAAAGGCTTTCTGGGATTTTTATTGATATTACCCTGAATATATATTCAATAGATCAATTTGGAAAGAATTGGCAACCTAACAATAGTCATCAGTCCATTAATTGGATTTTTTCTAATTTTTATATGCACTATGTTTTGTAGTTTTCATTGTACAGTTTTTGTACATCTTTTGTCAGGTTTATCCTTAAATAGTTCATTTTTTGGATGCTATTAGAATGGCACTGATTTTTAAATTTCAATTTCTGATAGTTCATTGTTAGTATATAGGTATACAGATAATTTTTGTATATTAATCTTATATCCTATAATCTTACTAACCTCACTTAGTAGTTAGAGTGTCTTTTTGTATATTCTATCAGATTTTCTATGAGATGTTTGCTTTTAATCCCAGTCACCACCAAGTCAACACCTGATCAGTTGAGTTATGGTGTCTCACACAGAAACACAATAAATATTATCAGGAGTCTCTCAACTCATTTATACCATCTTGTTTTTAATGTGTAAAACCAGTTTGTTTTTGGATTGATATGACTCTCAAGCACTTAATTTTCAATCCTATTTCTAGTTTTATCCTCGTTCCTTTGAACTAATGATAAATCTCACTTCTCTGGTTGCTAATATTAGTTATGCAAGTTCTTGTTTAATTCATTTTATGCCAGTTCTGAGCAATAATTGGTCTATTTTTTGTTTTGTTTTGCTTTATTTTGACATGGCTTATTTCTGCCCTTAAAGGAAAATCTGAAGAATCTAACCAAATATTAGGCCAAACAAAATACTCTCCGGATTTCTACAATTTTTAATCTACCCTATTTATAAATTAGTTATCTCAGAAATAATCTGTCTTTATTCACATGGTATGACCAGCCAGAAAGTGAAGGCAAATTGGCATCAATATCTCCTGCCTTGTGGTTGCTGAGTTCATCAGATTGATTCAGCTAACTAGGCAGGTGTTCTCATCCTCACTACTGTTTAGTTTTTGTTCTGAAAATAAGTGATTGGTCAACATTTCCAGATAAAAAATATTGATTTTTTTCAGTCCCCCTATTGAGTTAGAGGCAGAACTAAACAAAAATATGTCTTCAAGAACAAGAAGCTTGAGAAGATAATAGATGAAAGACCCAAAGAAATATGAAAGTAAATAATAGGTCATCAATTGGGAGAGAGAGAAACTAAGTGTATGTAAAACAGCATGGTTTGTTTTGGAAAGAGGTATTGGAATCCAATTCACACAAAAGTCAATGGCCAGGAATCAATGTAATAGTGGAAAGAATGAGAATGGAAGTCACAATGGTTGAAGGTTAAACAATAAGACATTATAGGGTTATAATCAAAGTTTTATGATAAACTTTAACATAAATTTCTTTGAGGATAAGTGCTTCTCTGAACTAAATTCATGGTTATATGTAAGTATGTACAGTAGATTGACATAATTTATTTAAACAATTCAAGATTATTTTTTTAAAGCCTCTTAACAATACACAGTCTTTTTTTAAATTAATTTTTATTGGAGTATAGTTGTTATACAATGTTGTGTTAGTTTCTGCTGTACAGCAAAGTGAATCAGCTATATGTACAAATATATCCTTTCTTTTTTGGACTTCCTTCCCATTTAGGTCACCACAGAGCACTGAGTACTGTTCCCTGTGCTATACAGTAAGTTCTCATTAGTTATCTATTTTATACATAGTAGTGTATATATGTCAATCCCAATCTCTCAATTCATCCCATTCCCCCTTCCCCCTTGGTATCCATATGTCCATTCTCTACATCTATGTCTCTATTTCTGCTTTGCAAATAAGTTCATCTGTAACATTTTTCTAGATTTCACATATAAGTGATATTATATGATATTTGTTTTTCTCTTTCTGACTTACTTCACTCTGTATGACAGTCTCTAGGTCCATTCATGTCTGTGTAAATTGCACAATTTCTTTCCTTTTTATGGCTAATATTCCATTTTGTATATATATATATATATATATATATATATATATATATATATATATATGCCACCTCTTCTTTATCCATTCTTCTGTTGATGGACATATACTGATGAAAGAAATCAAAGATGACACAAACAGATGGAAAGGTATACCATGTTCTTGGATTGGAAGAATCAATATTGTGAAAATGACTATACTATCCAAAACAATCTACAGATTCAATGCAATCCCTATCAAATTACCAAGGACATTTTTCACAGAACTAGAACAAAAAATTTTACAATTTGTATGGAAACACAAAAGACCCCGAATAGCTAAAGCAATCTTGAGAAAGAAAAACAGAGCTGGAGGAATTAGGCTCCCTGACTTCAAACAATACTACAAAGCTACAGTAATCAAGACAGTATGTTACTGGCACAAAAACAGAAAGATAGATCAATGGAACAGGATAGAAAGCCCAGAGATAAACCCATGTACCTTTGGTCAACTAATCTATGACAAGGGAGGCAAGGATATACAATGGAGAAAAGACAGTCTCTTCAATAAGTGGTGCTGAAAAAACTGGACAACTACGTGTAAAAGAATGAAATTAGAACACTCCTTAACACCATACACAAAATAAATTCAAAATGGATTAAAGACCTAAATGTAACACCGGACACTATAAAACTCTTACTGGAAAACATAGGAAGAGCACATTTTGACATAAATCACAGTCTTTTGCTTTTGTTTTTTCCTCTATATTTTGATGGATGAAAACTACATTGTGAAACTTCTGCTTCTGGCCAAGATGGAATAATAAGGACTGAATTTATGCTCCTGCCTGAAACAAACTTGAAAAAGATAATCACACATGCAGACAAAATATATAAAACACTGGTTTTTAGGACACTTGACCTAGGGGCATCAGAGGTCTACTGAGAGATGAGAAATAAACAAAACGAGTCCAACAAATGCCCCAGTACTTACTGCCTTGGGACAGTTTCCAAATGGTGTGTAAACGGGCATAATCCAGGCAGAGCTTGGTAGTCTCTCTGAATTGAGAAGATGGAGCCAGGAGTCCAGATACACCAAAGTGGTTCCCTCCTGGGAAAGAATACCAGGAAGTGGAGAGATGCCACTGAGAGAACTCCAGAGATCTGCAGGGGGGCCTCTCTGATATTTAGCTGAGTACTGATTAGTACGTGAGTTGAGAAAATTATTCAAGGTCAGTAAAGATAAACCCTGAAAGGTTTAGTGAGAACAACCTTGGAGCTTACACATGTCTGGGCGTAGAGCCTGGTCTTACTATTCAGAATGAAAAACCTAATAATTCATGTCCATCAGGTAGAGTACTCAGAAAGGTCTTGCCACAGAATGCTGCACTAATCCTGCCTAACAAATTTAAAAGCAAGACATGAAAGGATCAAACACTCTCCAGGTAATTTAACCTTGTTCAACCACGAAACTAAAGAACATTTATAGATATGCAAAAATATTTAACTCTTAAGATAAAATTCAAAATGTCTGGCATCCAATCAAAAATTACTGAGAATAAAAAAAAGTAGAAAATAAGATCCATAATTAAGAGAAAAATAGATTACTTCACACCAACCCAGAAATTACAAAGATGATAAAAATTAGTACATAAAACTTTAATCATTATTTTAACTGCATTCCATATATTCAAAAAACTAATGTAAAGACTGAATATGTTAAATGGAGACATGAAAGATATATACTTTAAAAACTGGAACTTCTAGATATGAAAAATACTATGTCTAAGACACATACTTGGAGGAATTAGTAGATTAGATAATGCAGAAGAAAATATTGGTGAATTTGTGGACCTAGCAATAGAAATATCCAAGATGAAATAGTGACAAAAACACTCAAAACAAACAACAAAAAACAGCCTCAGTATGGTTTGAGACAACATCAAGAAGCTAAACATATGTGTGATTGAAATCCTCAAAGGAGAGGAAAATGGGGGACTAAAAAACTAATAGTCAAAATTTTTTTCAAATCTGATGAAAACCTACAGACTTAAGTATAAAAAACAGGATTAAAACTACATTAAGGCACATAATAATCAAATTTCTCAAAATCAATGATAAAGGGAAAATCTTGAAAGCAGAAGAGAAAGAAGGTACAATGCAAAAGAGGAACAAAGTTAAAGATGACAACAGATTTCTCATCAGAAAGAATGCAAGCCAGAAGATGGTTACTTTACTTTAAAATAATTAAAGAAAAAAAAAAACAAAAACAAAAAACTATTAACACACAATACTATACCCAGCAATATATCTTTCAAAATCAAGAGCAAAATAGACATTTTTATAAATACAAAAGCAGAAAGATTTTAACACCAACAGAATTGCACTGCAAAAAATGTTGTAGGAAGTCCACCTCCTCACAAAGGAATGAAGAACATCAGAAATGGTAATTATGTGGCTAAATAAAATGACACTTTTCTTCTCATTATTATTATTTAAATCTCTTTAAAAGATCACTGAGTGAGGCTAGGGCAGGGAATGTTAAATGACCGCTAATGGGCATGAGGTTTCTCTATAAGGTGAGGAGAATGTTCTAAAATTGGATTATGGTGATGGTTGCACAATTCTGTAAATAAACTAAAAATATTAAATTCTAAACTTTAAATGGCTAATCTTATACTGTGTAAATTATATCTCAGTAAAGCTGTTTTTAAAAGATAATTTACTATTTCAACTAAAAATAACAATGTGTTGTGGGTTTATGACATGTAGAATTAAAATGTTATGACAACAGTAGCACAAAGACCAGGAGAAGAGAAAAGGAATCATAAAAAATATACAATTAATTCAAAGAAGGCATAAAAAGAAGAAAAAGAAAACAAAGGAAAGGTGGGTCAAATAGAAAGTAAGTAGCAATATAGTAGATTTAGACAAAATCATATCAATAATCTTAGTAATAATTCATAATACAAACCCTTTAATAAAAAGGCATAGATTGTCATATTGACCCTCTCTCCTTACCGGCCTCTGAGGTTGGAGATCAGCATCTGAAACTCAGGGCTACATAGCTTTAACATTTTTTACATTTTTGGATAAAGGTTGAAATAAGTGATGTGGAGTTTTTTGCAACTCAAAATTTTAAAAAAGAGCAAAATAGGCATAATTAAAAAGCTTAGATTTTCAGACTGGAGAGGAAAGTAAGGTACCATTATATTCTGCCTATAAGAAATTTACTTTAAATATAAAGATGCAAATAGAGCTTCCCTGGTGGCGCAGTGCTTAAGAATCCGCCTGCCAATGCAGGGGACACAGGTTCAAGCCCTGTTCGGGGACGATCCCACATGCTGCAGAGGAAATAAGCCCATGCACACAACTACTGAGCCTGTCCGCTAGAGCCTGTGAGCCACAACTACTGAAGCCCGCACGCCTAGAACCCACACGCCACAACAAGAGAAGCCACCACAATGAGAAGGCCGTGCACTGCAATGAAGAGTTGCCCCCGCTCGCCGCAACTAGAGAAAGCCTGCACGCAGCAACAAAGACCCAACGCAGCCAAAAATAAATAAATAAAATAATTAATTGTTTTTAAATTAAAAAAAAATAAAACAGATACAAAAATTTAAAAAATATAAAGATGCAAACAGATGAAAAGTAGAAAACCAGATAAAGACAAACCATATCAGAAGAAACCTGGAGTGCTCTGTTAATTTAAACAAAATACATTTCTGAGAGCAGGATATTAAGAGGCATAAAGAGAGTTATTTGATACCGACGAAATGTTCCATTTGTCAAGATTATATAGCAATTCTAAACACTTATACATTTAATAAGAGAGTTTGAAAATGCATGGAGCAAAAAAAAAAAAAACTGGGAAGAAAATAGACAAATTTTCAGTTATCCTCAGATATTACAACACCTCTCTCTCAATAATGAGTAAGAAAAGTAGACAGAAAATCAGTAGGTGTATGGAAGACTTGAACAATATTGTCAACCATTTTCACCTAATTGAACTTCACAGAACACTCCGTGTAAAAACAGCAGTATATACCACAGTCTGTTCAAGTGCACAGAGCATTTACCGAAATGAGCATATTCTGGGGCCATTATATTTGCGTCAGTGAATTTTAAAAGAACCAATTCATACAAATGCATTTCTCCAACCACAATAGCATAAGCAAGACAGTCAATAACAGTAAGAAATATGGAGTATGCATAAGTGTTTGGGAAATAAATACGCTCTGAAATAACACTTGTGTCAAAGAATTAATGAAAGGGGAAACTAGAAAGTATTTTAACTGAGATAAAAACACAAGACAAAATATCAATATTTGTAGGATGCAGTTAAAGCAGTAGGTAGAGGGAAATTTATAAAACTGATTATAATAGAAAGAAAGATCTCAAATCAATGATCTCAGGTTCCACCTTAAGAATCTTAAAAAAAATCAAGCGAAACCAATAGTAAGCAGAAGAAAGGAAAAGGGGGAGTTTTGTAAGACTAAGGTCTTAACCTGTGGAATCTTTTGCTATCTCCAGATAGATAGCGTTAGAATTGAGTTAAAGTGTAGAACACCCAGCTCCTGTTGCAAGATTGCTTGATGTCTGTAAAACCCATCCATCTGGTCACAGAACTATTCTGTGTGAGTAGTATAGGAGCAGCACAGTTTTTCCTTAACAATCACCTGTTAATTTTTATGAAAACACTAAATGAAGTAGAATGGAAGGCACTTCACTGGAAAGGCAGCACAGCATAGGAAATCTGGACCCAAGTTGTCTAGAGTTAAATCCTGGCATGGCCACACACTGGCTGTGTGACCTTGAGAAAATTACCTAACATCTCTGTGTCTCAATTTTGTCTGTAAAATGTGGATAGTATCAGCATCTACTCCAAAAAATCATTGTAAAGATTCAATACCTATAAAGTATCAAGAACGTGCCCACCATTCATAGTGAGCACTCTGTTGTTAAATTACTATATCAGAAATTGCCACATTTCATTCAGAGGATTTTACATTAAAATACTATTTCTACAAATTGTTCAAATCCTTTTTTCATTGCTCTGCTCAAATATAATTAAGAAACATGTTTCTTAAAATACTATAAAAGGGAAATGGATTACAATCATTTCACTCCCAAAAATGAACATCAAATGAGCACACCATGTTATTTTAGGACAATCAACAATGAGATAGATGATGAATTGGAGAATGAAAATACTTAATTTGGTGACCTACAAAGTTTATGGCTGTACAGACTATATAGACCCTGAGAGGGAGAAGAAGGAGTGTTGAAAAAAACTTTAATAATGAATAGGGGAAAAAAAGCAGGCAAATGTGCTTAACAAAGATAGGTATATGAAGACTAGGATTTGCTTTCTATCTTTCTCAAAGTTTGTTTTGTATTATTTATTTTTCCTGTAAAAAAATACAAACGTGCTTCTAACATTTTGGCTCATTGTAAGCAGGAAATCTTTAGTCATGAAGACATATTAAAAAATGTATAAATATATATATGAACAAGTTAGTATATACCTCAAGACATCTAAAGAAGAGTGATTCTATTGAAATATCATTATTATAAATAGAAAATAAATATAATAAATACAAATCACTTATCTTAATATAAAATGATTTCTTACCTCTTACTCAGAAATAAAAGAACAAATATTTTCCAAAGTCTAATACATTAAAACCATCAAGAATCTCCTGAACTCTACTTCATGGAGGAACAGAATCAAGTGAAACTCTTCACATGAGAGAATACAGAATTTCTGTGGTTCTGTTTCATATAATTTCTGCCCTTAATCACTTTCCCCTCTTCCTTAATTGGGCTGGCTCTTAGAGGGTTTTCAGTAGGGCTGCATATTTGCTAAAGAACTGTGAGAGACTGACACAATTAGATGAACATTGCGATTACAGTTAATAGTATTAAATCTACACATACCTCAAAGACTTAGAAGTGTGAGAAGAAAAAGTGCCTTCAAAACTGCAGTTGAGCTCTGTATATCCTAAGTAATATATATATATATATATATATATATATATATATATATATATATACATATATATATATGTATATATATATGTATATATATATATTTAACTATAAGTGTTACTTATGTAAAGTATTTCAACTTGAAAATACTTTATTCTTATTTTCAAAAATTATTAGATAAACATATTTATACATATATATAGGTTTTTAAGAACAAATTTACAATTTTACTTCAAATAGTTATTTCTTTTGCAGCATTTTCATTTCTCAAATAATAATACGTTTTGTATAACTTTCAAAATGGTAAAAAATAAAAAAAAAATGAACAGTCATCACAGGTTGCAAAATAAGCAAGTAAATATAAATGTACTCAAATTAGTTTGTATATTATTTTTCTAAAAATGCTAAACTTTGAATGATTATAGCCTTTTAAAAATTATCGTTATTAAGATGATGCACTTTTTCCCTTGTTCTGTTGTCCAAGAACTTACTAACAGTAGAAACCCAAAAGTCCAATGAAAACTCTTAATTAGCTCAGTAATTGCGTGTCAGCCTTTCACTCCAAAACCACTTATTCCTGCGTTTACTCCTTCAGAAAGTACCAATCACACAAGGAGGAGATATTGTTGACTTTATTCTTCCCTTTACTTTAAGCTTTCTCTAACAATTAATTAACTAGTTCTACTGACTATTCCTTTTATTCCATTGTCACTGTTAACAGAAGACTCCATTCTAACAATCTAACATGAACTTCCATGTACATATTCATGAAACCCGGTTTCAATACTGCAGATCTTTCAACAATACTTAAATATTTATGTGTTTAAGTTCAGGGCTTCCCTCAGCGTGGCACTAAACTATCTTTGCTGTCTTAATTCTCACAGTTACCCCAAGAAGAACCATGTGTCCAGCCAATAGGTATGGAGGTCCATATATATCTCCATCAAATGTGAAAATCTGATGTACAAATTCCTTCTCTCTTCTGTTAACATTTCTCAAAGAAAATCTATCATTATCTATCTATCTAATCTATCTGTCTATCTATCATCTATCTCCTGAAATATTGGCCATTACCATTCATTTTTTTTTAATTGGGATATAGTTGCTTTACAATGTTGTTTTAGATTCTGCTGTACCATGAAGTGAATCAGCTATATGTTTACATATATTCCCTCCTTCTTGGACCTCCCTCTCACCCCCACCCCATCGCACCCATCTAGGTCACCACAGAGCACTGAGCTGATCTCCTTGTTCTATATAGCAGGTTCCCACTAGCTATCTATTTTATACATGGTAGTGTATATATGTCAATCCCAATCTCCCAATTCACCCTACCCCCCTTGCCCCTCTGTGTCCACATGTCTATTCTCTATGTCTGTGTCTCTATTCCTGCCCTGAAAATAAGTTCATCTCTACCATTTCTTCTAGATTCCACTTATATGTGTCAATATACAATATTTGTTTTTCTCTTTCTGACTTACTTCATTCTGTATGACACACTCTAGGTCCATCCACATCTCTACAAATGATCCAACTGCATTTGTATACTTGCATACTTTTCAGGGATATGGTGAATGCCTTCTCAAACCCTATAGGAGATTGGTTTTATATTTAGATTTCTTTATCCATTCATCTTCTTTATCTATTCATCTGTCAGTAGACATTTAGATTGCTTCCATGTCCTGGCTATCGTAAACAGTATTGCAATGAACATTGGGGTGTGCATGTGTCTTTTTGAATTATGGTTTTCTTAGGGTATATGCCCAGTAGTGGGATTGCTGGATCATATGGTAATTCTATTTTTAGTTTTTTAAGGAACCGCCGTACTGTTCTCCATAGTGACTGTATCAGTTTACATTCCCACCAACAGTGCAAAAGGGTTTTCTTTTCTCCACACCCTCTCCAGCATTTACTGTTTGTAGATTTTTTGATGATGGCCATTCTGACCAGTGTGAGGTGATACCTCACTGTAGTTTTGATTTGCATTTCTCTAATAATTAGTGATGTTGAGCATCTTTTCACACACTTTTTAGCCATCTGTATGTCTTCTTGGGAGAAATGTCTATTTAGGTCTTCTGCCCATTTTTAGATTGGGTTGTTTGTTTTCTTGATATTGAGCTGCATGAGCTGTTTGTATATTGTGGAGATTAATCCCTTGTCGGTTGCTTCATTTGCAAATATTTTCCCCCATTCTGAGGGTTCTGTTTTCATCTCGTTTATGGTTTTCTTTGCTGAGCAAAAGCTTTTAAGTTTCATTAGGTCCCATTTGTTTTTATTTTCACAACTCTATGAGGTGGGTCAAAAAAAATCTTGCTGTGATTTATGTCAAAGAGTGTTCTGCCTATGTTTTCCTCTAAGAGTTTTATAGTGTCTGGTCTTACATTTAGGTCTTTAATCCATTTTGAGTTTATTTTTGTGTATGGTGTTAGGGAGTGTTCTAATTTCATTCTTTTATATGTAGCTGTCCCAGCACCACTTATTGAAGAGACTGTCTTTTCTCCATTGTATATCCTTGCCTCCTTTGTCATAGATTAGTTGACCAAAGGTACATGGGTTTATCTCTGGGCTTTTTATCCTGTTCCATTGATCTATCTTTCTGTTTTTGTGCCAGTAACATACTGTCTTGATTACTGTAGCTTTGTAGTATATAGTCTGAAGTCAGGGAGCCTAATTCCTCCAGCTCTGTTTTTCTTTCTCAAGATTGCTTTGGCTATTCAGGGTCTTTTGTGTTTCCATACAAATTGTAAAATTTTTGTTCTAGTTCTGTGAAAAATGCCATTGGTAATTCGATAGTGATTGCATTGAATCTGTAGATTGCTTTGGGTAGCATAGTCATTTTCACAATATTGATTCTTCCAATGCAAGAACATGGTATATCTCTTCATCTGTTTGTGTCATTTTTTAATTTTATTCATCAGTGTCTTATAGTTTTCTGAGTACAGGTCTTTTGCCTCCTTAGGTAGGGTTATTCCTAGGTATTTTATTCTTTTTGTTGCAGTGGTAAATGGGATTGTTTCCTTAATTTCTCTTTCTGATTTTTTGTTGTTATTCTACAGGAATGCAAGAGATTTCTGTGCATTAATTTTGTGTCCTGCAACTTTACCAAATTCATTGATTAGCTCTAGTAGTTTTCTGGTGGCATCTTTAGGATTTTCTAAGTACAGTATCATGTCATATGTAAACAGTGACAGTTTTACTTCTTCTTTTCCAATTTGTATTCTTTTTATTTCTTTTTCTTCTGTGATTGCCGTGACTAAGACTTCCAAAACTATGTTGAATAATAGTGGCGAGAGTGGACATCCTTGTCTTGTTCCTGATCTTAGAGGAAATGCTTTCAGTTTTTCACCATTGAGAATGATGTTTGCTGTGGGTTTGTCATATATGGCTTTATTATGTTGATGTGGGTTCTCTCTATGCCCACTTTCTGGAGAGTTTTTATCATAAATACGTGTTGAGTTTTGTCAAAAGATTTTTCTGCATCTATTGAGATGATCATATGGTTTTTATTCTTTAATTTGTTTATATGGTGTGTCACATTGACTGATTTGCATATATTGAAGAATCCTTGTGTCTATGTTCATCAGTGATATTGGTCTGTAATTTTCTTTTTTTCTGGTATCTCTGTCTGGTTTTGGTATCAGGGTGATGGTGACCTTGTAGAATGAGCTTGAGAGTGTTCCTTCCTCTGCAGTTTTGTGGAAGAGTTTGAGAAGGATCAGAGTTAGCTCTTCTCTAAATGTTTGATAGAATTCGCCTGTGAAGCCATCTGATCCTGAACTTTTGTTTGTTGGAAGATTTTTAATTACATTTTCAATTCTATTACTTGTGATTGGTCTGTTTATATTTTCTATTTCTTCCTGAAGTCTTGTGACTTTTGCATCTTGTTTAAGGAAATATTCCTACCTTAAATTCATTTAAAAAATCTGTTTTTTACTTTCCTCTTTGTCAATAAATTATCCAATTGAAAAAAAAAGTTATTGTTTTATTCTGTTTGATTGCAT
This sequence comes from Balaenoptera physalus, assembly GCF_965194825.1. Classification (NCBI taxonomy): domain Eukaryota; kingdom Metazoa; phylum Chordata; class Mammalia; order Artiodactyla; family Balaenopteridae; genus Balaenoptera; species Balaenoptera physalus. Next base: position 46,379,251 of record NC_138891.1, on the reverse strand, counting down.
CCAACAGTTCTAGGCATTTGGTGGTAGATTTGTCTCTCTCTTTTTTTTTTCCTTGTCTGAACCAGAGACAGCCTATGTTAATCTTTAAACCACTCTGTGCTATTTTTTTCATTACTTGTCCTAAAAAGCGTCCTTAATAAAACAAGAGACAAAAACACATAGAATTTAATAAAAGATAAACTATTCAACAATTCAAAGTGCTACAGAAAGTTCAAGAAGTATAAAGGAGAAATGTGTTCACTTGATTTGTCATTGGTGATAACAAATCCAGGGAGTAGCTTGATAGAAACCAGATGTTGATGAGTTGAAAACTGTACTTATCATTAGTGTTATTCTCTGTATGTTTCCACCTCTCCTTCTCCAGGATCATGTTGAGATTGCACTTCCTGGCCCCACTGTGGTCACTGTCTGATTAGTTTTGGCCAGTGAGTTGTGACGGGAAGTGGCATGTATCCCTTCAGGGTTGGTTGAAAGTTTCATTATAACATTCAGAGCAGTTTCCCCCCACCACAGCAGCCACCAAGATTCATAGTTTGCTCCTTCATGTGGATGGGTCCAGAAGTGAGGAGACCTGCATAAGAGAAAGTGAATCTTTCCTATTACAAGCCATTGGGATACTGAAATTTATCATTACAGCATATCAGAGCCTAGCCTGACATTATATAAGTTGATAGAAGAGGGTTGTGAACTCATGTCCATAGCATAAGGATAAGCTAGATTATGCTGCAGTAACAAATAATGGCATATCTCAGCAGCTTTAAACAAAATTTTTCTTTCATGCTACATGTCCATCGTGAGTTAACTGTGGACTCTGCTCTACATTTTCCTCACTCTAGGCCCCAGGCCAACAGAGCAGTCACTGTCTGGAATATCGCCAGTTGCTGGGGTAGAGGAAAAAAATAGGTGGCAAATCATGCACAGGCTCTTTAAGCCTGAATATGACACATGTCAATTCCACACATATTTTCTTGTAGTTTAGGTTCCCCACTAGTAGCCCCTGAGTTAATGATTCATGTGATGGTAATATAAGTAGTGTTCATAGCTAAAACCAGCAGGAAGGTTGGGAAGTAAGAATGAAAAGAAAGGAAGCCAAGAGACGTTGCAACATCAAGCAAAGTGCCCTGAAAGTTTGGCTCCTCTTTAGGGTAGCTCTGGAGACTGGGCAAGTCAAGCCTGAAACATCCTAACCAGAGGAGCATAGAACCTGCATTATTATTCCCTGCTACTTGCCAGCTACTTTTTTAGGGTTTCCACTGTAGTGATATAAAATTCCAGGCTTTGGGGGCTCCAGTGACCTAAAGAGTGTTACAGATCTGGATTTTGGCAGTGAAAACACAGAAGTCTTTGTGCACTAAAATTACAAAGGGTTCCTAGGGGATAGGAAGGCACTGACAGTTCTGATATGCGTGTCAATGGCAAGGCACAACACACCTAAGCTTTAGGACGCCAGGAAGCGTAATCCTACTGTACTAGCAGGAGGAGGTACTGACAATAGTCAGTGAGTAGCACTAATCGCAACCACAAGGAAATGGGAGATAAAATAGGTAGACTTAGAATTGAAGCTTTTTAGAGAAACATTATTAGATAACTAGCTGTTTCCAAGTGGGGTGGAAAGGAGAAGGAATAGAAGGAGAGTAAAGAAAGAAAGATGAAAGAAACCACAGGTTGAAGGTTGAAGTAGGTTTTTTTTTTAACATTAAAAGTCCTTGAGAATATGTAAATGCTGACATACATACATATGTATACATGTATGCGTATATATATATATGTATATATATACACAAACACACACACACACAAAGTGTGTCATTATGGAAGGTGCCTTTGAAGATGTAGTTAAGAAGAGATGATAATAGATGAGATAAGGTTTTCCAGAAAACATAAAAAAATGAAATCCCCTGTATAGGTGAAATCTTTATTTTCAGAAAGGTACAGAGAAATCATTTACTTAAATGAAAAACAAAATTAATGGTAAGATTGACTGGAAATGCAAATAACCTGCAGGCATGGGGCAGGGGAAGTAAGGAGCTCAAGTGTTGCCTGACCTCCCTTTTCTCTCTGAGTTAAAATCACCAAGCCATCTCCTGAAGGGGAGAAGAAGAAGAGGAAACCTGGGAATAAAGGCAAGTTTGGAATAAACATGAGGGGAGCGAAAGAGGTGTCCCTAGGTTTATGATGAAGTGTGTATGGCAACAGTGAGGGCCAAATGAGGACACAGAACATGAATTTGAAGTGGAGTTGACACATTTCCCTACACACTGAGCAGATATGGTGCTGTTCTGGAGAAGGGTTTTGGAAGATGTCAGCACAACACTGTGAGAGGGAAAGTTGATTTGTGATTTTGGCCATAGAGTGATTAAAGTGAGTTATTGTATGGCATCATCTTGTAAGGAAATAAGAGAAGCTAAGAAAGGGCTGAAAGATAGGGAGAATGTAAAGTGTTAAGGGCTTGATCAGCCAGAGTAGAACTAATGGTGTAAGAGACCAATAAGGCAAGAAATGGTATACGCATAAAGTTCATTCATGGATTCTGCATTCAGAGTGATAGCAAGGTTACGTGTATGGCATTAAGTTATAGTCAAGAAATTATGAGGTTAGGGTAAGATGTTGGGCACTTTATTCACATGTAGAAGTTGACTGAGATAGTGAAATGACCAGGAGATCGGACATAATGTTGTAATTTTGGAGCATAATATTCTATAGTACAAAATGCACAGTGTTAACTGTGGACACACTACTGTTGGAGTCCTGGATCTCTGGAATTCAGTGTCTAAAACTATAAATTGTGATTAATACTATCTGTCCTTTCTACTTAACTAGTTGTTTTACTTATGATATTATTTCTCTTGAGAATTAAATGAAATAATGAATGTGATGCCTTATCTAACACGCAAAGTGGTGAGTATTATGCTGCCCAACTAGATTGCATACTCAGAATCTCACGTAATAGCAAGCATAGTACAACAAATCAGAGATGTCCAATTTGTTCTAAATTGAATTGAGCCAATATTTGAAAATGCCAGATATCTTTGCTCTTGCTCAAATGCAGTGTGATTAGGGAAAAAAGAGGTAGTTGGCCTCAGCTCATATGGTATTGATCAATGTTCTCCTTAGATAAACAAGAAAAATTTGATGTAAGGTACTATCTGTCTTTGTCTAGGAAATACAATTGAGTAGTCAGCAAGAAAACTAAATTGTAACTCCATTTAAGTAATAAGACACAACAGGGTATGGTATTGTTACATTAAACACCCTGAAGTGAGTTAATGTGACTATAACGTGGCTTCTTTAAATAAACCAATTATAGCATGCACAGGTAATAAATTATTTTATCAGTATTAGTATATGAAACTTAATCTTCTATTTCCTGTTTATACATACATGAAAATTTAAAATGCATCACCATAAAATGTAAACGATCTTATTTTACAGTTTTACAGTTCACCCAGATAGAAATGTTTTGCTCTTCACTGAATTTTTAATTTTTTCATTCATATGTTTATTCTTTCATTCTCTTATATGAAATTCTTACCTATTAAAGCTATATGGGGATTCAAATATGATACATGCCGCTATATATTTGGTACGTGTGTTTTATGATTGTTTTGTTAAAAGTCATTCTGGTGGAGGAGGTGATTCTGATATGACAATAGCTTGGCGTACTGTGTCTTAATATTTAAAAGGAGATGTCTTCAAGGGGTCTATAATCTGATGGGGAAAAACATACAGAACAATAACTCAAATGTCAGGAAAAAAAATTTTTAAACACCACAGAGAGATAGAGCTGGAGGGTACACATGGCGATTTAGAGGAGAGAGAAATAGCATTTCTTTGGAAAAAGGAGAGAAAAATTCCTAGAGATGAAACTAATTCAAATTAACCATGGAGGATTAGCAAAATTTCTATGTCCATAAATAAGAAATGTTATTGAGAAGCGAAGAGTATACGGTTAAGACAGTGCTAAGTTCATTAAGTAATGGGCATTCCCTCTTAAATTATTTTTCAACTAAAATAAAATGGAAGCATCCTCACATAAGCTTTCTATGAACATGTGCATACATAATTTTCAATAAATTTTTCAAAAAAAATTCACTGAGCATTCACTATGTTCCATGCATAATGGAATGAGATCAGAGTAACTTGACTTAGCATGTTAGTGGTGAAAAAGAAATAATCTGTTTAAAGTTAAAACTGACCAACTCTGCTGACGGACTAGAACACTTGTCCCCAAACTTTTTGGCACCAGGGACCAGTTTCCTGGAAGACAATTTTTCCACGGACCTTGGGGAGCGGGGGATGGTTTCAGGATGATTCAAGCACATTACATTTATTGTGCACTTTATTTCTATTATTATTACATTGTAATATATAATGAAATAATTATACAATTCACCATAATGCAGAATCAGTGGGAGCCCTGAGCTTGTTTTCACTTGCCACTCACTGATAGTGTTTTGATATGAGTCTGCAAGCAATTGATTTATTATGGTCTCTGTGCAGTCAAACCTCTCTGCTAATGATAATCTGTATTTGCAGCCTCTCCCCAGCACTAGCATCACCACCTCAGCTCCACCTCAGATCATCAGGCATTAGATTCTCATAAGAAGCGCTCAACCTAGATCCCTTGCACACGCAGTTCACAGTAGGGTTCATGCTCCTATGAGAATCTAATGCCACCACTGATCTGACAGGAGGCGGAGCTCAGGCGGTAATGTGAGCGATGGGGAGCGGCTGTAAATACAGATGAAGCTTCACTCACTCACCAGCCACTCACCTCCTGCCGTGCGGCCCAGTTCCTAACAGGCCGTGGACCAGTACCAGTCTGTGGCCTGGGGGTTGGGGACCCCTGGACTAGAAGAATGTAAGAGAAAAAGTCAAAAATAACTATAAACTATTGACTTTACCAACTGAATGAATGAATACAAGTGACCTCTTATTAAAAATGCTGTAATGGGGCTTCCCTGGTGGTGCAGCGGTTGAGAATCTGCCTGCTAATGCAGGGGACACGGGTTCGAGCCCTGGTCTGGGAAGATCCCACATGCCGCGGAGCAACTAGACCCGTGAGCCACAACTACTGAGCCTGCGCATCTGGAGCCTGTGCTCCGCAACAAGAGAGGCTGCAATAGTGAGAGGCCTGTGCACCGCGATGAAGAGTGGCCCCCACTTGCCGCACCTAGAAGAAGCCCTTGCACAGAAATGAAGACCCAACACACCCAAAAAAAAAATATAAAAAATAAATAAATAATGCAAGCAACCATTAAAAAAAAAAAAAACACACAGCTGTCTTCATGTGTGGATTTAAAAAAAAAATGCTGTAATGAATTATTTGCTCATAGAAATTTTTCCGTATTTAGGGAGCTGTAGACTTGACTGGGTCTATCATCTTACCTCTCATGAACTGAGAACAGAAGTGGGCTAGTTCTTAATTTTTTTGCCCAACCATTCAAGCATCTCTCTCCAGTCTTGGTGTCATTCCTACATTAGCAATGAGACAGGTTAGCATGCCTCCTTTCTCCGTATATATTACATCACATAAAAAGTTATTGGTCAAATTTCTAGGAAATCCTTCCCTCAGTTCTAAGTAGCGAGATCAGCCATGTGCTTCCCTTCCTTATACTTCTATAAGGAATGATAGTCTCCTCTACAAAAGATTTCTTGACAGAAGGTAACTTCCTTTCTCTCCACAATTATCAAACAAATTGGTCATTCTCACACCTGGGGGGAAGCTGCTGCTCTCATTTTGAGAAAGCAGCCTTGAGGATTTTAATATTTTTGTTTTGCACATGATACTTTCTATATTGTAAACACTGCACTATTCAGGAATCTGTAAAAGCATTAAAATAGTGGTTATAGTGTATACTGGGTTTATTCCTTTGTTTTCAGAAAAAGAAAATACCTTTAAATAGATATCTATTCAAGTTTTTACAACATTAATTTTCATTTACTGGCTAAATTAATCACTCTAGTCTATAGAGTAAGCAAATTATTACTTACTTTTCCATTGTGGGACACTCGGATTCACTGCTGCAGGCATAGCTGTGGTTTGGGCCTCCAGTTCCATTTTCCTTTTTTACATTTAGAGTTGGGCAAAGATTTTCTGATGTATTCAAAACCACCCCTCCAACACACACGCACACACACACACACACACACCCCAAAACCAAAAACCAAAAACAAACCCTATTACTGGTTTCATTGAAGAATTTCAACTTGGTGAGATTTATATTTTCCAGTAACTTCTATCAAGGGTGCTCTTTGGAAACACCCTTTCCCATGAGTTTTGTGATTTCCCTTTAACAATGTATCCATTAAGTTGCATACATTTTCAGTCATACTAAGAAGTCTGGGCTTACCTCTAATACTAGTAGAAAATTATTTATGACTGTTAAGCTAAAGAATGACATGACGTATTTAATGTATTAGAAAAATTACTCTCAGCCAATGCAGAGAAAAAAGAGACTTGGAAATATAAAAAATGTTAGTTAAGAGACATTTTCAGTTGTCAGAAAGAAAATATATTTTTATTTGAATTGCAAATGTGACAGAGGAAATGAAGACAAGTGGAAGTTTTAAAAATATAATTTGGTTCCATGTCTTGGATATTGTAAACAGTGCTGCAATGAACGTTGGGGTGCATGTATCCTTCGGCACCATGTTTTTCTCCAGATATATGCCCAGGAGTGGGATTGCAGGATCATATGGTAGTTCTATTTTTAGATTTTTAAGGAACCTCCATACTGTTCTCCATAGTGGCTGTATCAATTTAATTCCCACCAACAGTGCAAGAGGGTTCCCTTTTCTCCACACCCTCTCCAGCATTTATTGTTTGTAGATTTTTTGATGATGGTCATTCTCACTGGTGTGAGGTGATATCTCATTGTAGTTTTGATTTGCATTTCTCTAATAATTAGCAATGTTGAACATCTTTTCATGTGCCTCTTGGCCATCTGTATGTTTTCTTTGGAGAAATAGACTTCGTCTTTGGAGAAGTCTATGTAGGTCTTCTGCCCATTTTTTGATTGGATTGTTTGTTTTGATGATATTAAGCCACATGAGCTGTTTCCATCAACAGGAGAATGGATAAAGAAGATGTGGTACATATATACAATGGAATATTACTCAGCCATTAAAAAGAATGAAATAATGCCATTTGCAGCAACATGGATGAAGCTAGAGATTGTCATACTGAATGAAGTCAGACAGAGAAAGAGAAATATCATATGATATTACTTATATGCAGAATCTAAAAAAAAAAAAATTGATACCAAAGAACTTACTTACAAAATAGAAACAGACTCACAGACTTAGAGAACGAACTTATGGTTTCCAGGGGTAAGGGTCGGGGGGAGGGATAGTTAGGGAGTTTGGGATTGACATGTACACTGCTATATTTAACATGGATAACCAACAAAGACCTACTGTATAGCACAGAGAGCTCTGCTCAATATTATGTAACAACCTAAATGGAGAAAGAATTTGAAAAAAGCAATAGATACATGTATATGTATAACTGAAACACTTCGCTGTACACCTGAAACTAACACAACATTGTTAATCAACTATACTCTAATATAAAATAGTTAATGTATATATATATATATATATATATATATATATATATATATATATATAATTTGGAAGTAGAATCAACTGAATTTCAGGAATTGAAGATCTACTGATTGTGCAAAGTGAGGGAAAGAGGTATACAAAGATGATTCTGGGTTCTAGGCGTTGAGAGTGTGGTAGATGATCATGCTATTCTCTGAGACATGATGTACATAAGGAGAAGCAAGAGACAAACTGCTGTCTGTTTTAATCACGTTGATCTTAACTGTGATGTTTTGTGTTTAGTTCGACACATGAGTCTGACAGTCATTAAAGTGATGTTTGGCTATCCAGATGAGGGAATCATCAGAATTAATGTGAGCTGAATCATGAAAGGATGGGTAAAAACTCTGAATATAATATGAGATGAGAAAAGGAAGAGTATTCCACTAGAAATGCAATAAAAAAATAAATAAAAAGAAGGGAACCCCAGATGTATGGTTACATGGAAATATTTCAAAAAGAAGCAATACAATGTAAAATGCCCTAAGGATATGATAAAACTGAAGATGTCCATTATATTTCTTAATAATAAAGATATTTGTGATATCACAATGCTAGTTTCAGGGGAAAAGAGTGAGAACTGAAGCCAGATAACAGTGATTTGTGGCATGAATGAAAGTAAAGAAGTAGGGACACAACAGAAATAACATTTTGGAGTTTGGAGAGGGCTGAAATAAACACTGGAGAGGAAAATGGGACCAAAGAAAATGTGTAAGTGTCAGAGATATGAGCATATTTAAATGCTTATAAGAAGAATATAGAGGAGAAAGAAGTTAAAGGTACAGAAGATAGATAGGTAATAAATAGTATGGTCCCTTAGGACCAGAAGGTAAAATATCTCAGTTACGTGGTGAAAGGATTACCTTCAGAGTAGGGAAATCTACTTCTATTCCATTTTAGAGGAGACATAAAGAACAAAATGGATGACACTACAGGTAATTGTTCAGGTTTAAGAGCTGAATTTTAGAAGACAGCCCATCTGACAGTTCTGGTTGTAAATGAGTAAATGATGAAGTCATCTCCAGAGTCCAGCTAAGGGTCCTAGTGGAATTGGAGATTTCAGAGAAGTAAAGAAGAAATAAAACTGCCTTTCAGAAGAAAAGGAGAGGAAGCTGACAAGACAAACATAGAGGAATTTCTAGGCTGCACTGCAGACTCAATCAAGGTTAGATAGCATGGATTTAAAAGGAACAAATCTATGCAGTTGATTAGTGTTTTTCTTTTCTTTTTTTACTGATACTTTGAAGTGAAAACCTGGTTATTGGCTTATTAGTGAGCTGGATTGATTTGATGTTGGATATTCTCCAGGTGGTGTTTTAAAACGACAACAGGGATAAGGATTTTGGCCAGTGTTATGGAGATGGATATAAAAAAAAATTAGAGATGTGTTTTATTTGATAAGATAATAAAAATGCCACATCATTGCACAAGATAGTGCTAGTTTTATAGATATAAACTAATAGCCAAATTTACTGTAAAATATGATCTAACTTTATTCTCTTAATCTTCCTAAGTCATTTAAAACATCACAGTGTGGGCTTCCCTGGTGGCGCAGTGGTTGAGAATCTGCCTGCCAATGCAGGAGACACGGGTTCGAGCCCTGGTCTGGGAAGATCCCACATGCCACGGAGCAGCTGGGCCCGTGAGCCACAACTACTGAGCCTGCGCATCTGGAGCCTGTGCTCCGCAACAAGAGAGGCCGCGACAGTGAGAGGCCCGTGCACCGCGATGAAGAGTGGCCCCCGCTCGCCGCAACTAGAGAAAGCCCTCGCACAGAAACAAAGACCCAACACAGCCAAATAAATAAATAAATAAATAAATAATAAAGTTCCGAAGCATTAAAAAAAAAAAAAAAACACAATGTACTTACATTTTGCCTTAAATCGTGTAAAAGACAAATTAATGATTTGAATTAATGATTCCTTAAAGATAAGTTTTTGTAAGAGTGTAATTATTTTTCTTTAGCATAATACTAAGGGTTATATCGCTATATTTTCTATGCTGCAATTGAAATAAAAGAAATTTTGAAATATATAAACATGCACTTACATTTTTTTGCCTCCAATTTCTAGCACATCAAATGTAGTCAAATCTGTATCTATGTTCAAGGATAAAATAATAACTATTTAAATGTCTCCTCCTTCCCTGAAATTACTGCATTTTGTTTAGGCTGGGTTTGTTCAGCAAAGTTAAAAAGCCCATGTTACACATATTTGAAAGCTGATGATTCCTGATTTACACGTCAATTTAACACAAAGAAAACAAATTGCTATGTCAAATTGAATATTTCATTATACGTATATATCATATTTTCATTACCCATTGATCAATTGATGGACATTTATATTGTTTCCATATCTGGGCTATTATGAATAATGCTGCAATGAACATGAGATTACAGACATCTCTTCAAGATCATAATTTCAGTTCTTTTGGATATATACCTAGAAGTGAGATTATCGGATCATATGGTAGTTTTATTTTTAAATTTTTTAGGAACATCTATACTGTTTCCATAGCAGCTGTACAATATTACATTCCCACCAACAATATACAAGAGTTCTAATTTCTCCACATCCTCACCAACATTTGTTCTTTTGTTTTTTTTTGATAATCACCATTCTAACAGGTATGAAGAGATAGCTCATTGTGGTTTCGATTTGCATTTCCTTGATGACCAGTTATGTGAGAACCTTTTCATATATCTGTTGGCTATTTGTATGTCTTGGCCAATGGAACAGAAAAGAGAGCCCAGAAATTAACCCACACATATGCAGTCAACTGATCTTTGACAGAGTTCCAAGAATATACAATGGAGAAACAATAGTCTCTTTAATAAATGGTGTTAGGAAAAATGGATATTCACATGCAAAAGAATGAAATTGGACCCTTATCCCACAGCATCACAAAAGTTAACTCAAAATGCATTAAAGACTTAAATGTAAGAACTGAAATGGTAAAACTACAGGAAGAAAATAAAGGAGAAAACCTTCTTGACATTGGTCTTGGCAATGATTTCTTGGATGTGACACCAAAGACAGGCAACACAAGAAAAAATAAGCAAGTAGGACTACATCACACTAAAAACCTTCTACACAGCAAAGAGAGCAATCAACAGAATGAAAAGATAACCTGTGCAATAGGAGAAAATATTTGCAAATTATTTGCATGATAAGGAATTATCATTCAGAATATATAAAGGACTTCTACAACTCAATAACAAAAACACAAATAACCTGATTAAAAAATAGGCAAAAGACTGCTGAGGCATTTTTCCAAAGAAGATATACAAATGGCACATTGTATTATTGATTCCAGGAATACACTCTATACTGTAAACATACCATCTTTCCATCCTTTCTTTTTCAGAGTAAAAAACAAGCTTCATTGGTAGGAATCTGAAATACCCCATAGACTCTGCTTTTGTCTCACTAAATTTCTGTCTCTCTGAAACTGATCAGTATAGTTTTCTGCCTAGTGCTTTCACTCCCATGAGTCTGTGGGCCTATTTGGAAGACCTATTTGGAAAGGCCATTATGAAAAATGAACCAGATGATCTTTTTGGAAATCTCAGAAGGAAATTAATCCCTGATTTTATGATAGCATAGTTTTATTCCTCACTCTGGTGCCTCCACTATCAATATCTCAGACTTTGGATCTATTCCCAGCAACCTCTTGGCTAAAGATACTTCATATCTATAACATATCAATGAGGCTGAACACATAAATTTCTCAATCAACCCATCTATGTGGTTACTGGCCTAATACCTATTACTAGAAGAGACTACTGAAAGCCAGTAGCCCATGATACCACATAACTCCAAAAAGGACTCAAAATTTCCTATATTAACACCTGCCATATACCTTTTGCTTATCAAAAGGGCAAGTGGATGTGATTATCATGTTCTACAAAATTTATGGGCCATTAGCAAGTTCATACTTCACTTCCCTGTAGTCGCCAACCATTATACTATCCTGTTCTCAATTCCTGAGACAGCTAACTTTGTACTGGTAGATCTATGTTCAGCATTTTTTTTTTAAGTATCTTTTTTTGCATTTACTTAAGGATATAAACAATACATGTGATTGTTACCTTCCACTGATAGAGAAGCGTCCTCTTACTTTTTGCAAATGCTCAACTAGAGCTCCACTCTTATATATATGGTTGATCTCCTGCTGTGTTCTCCAGACTGAAAGTCTTCCAGAATTGATTCCCCCTATTTACTGACAAAACTTTTAAAGAAAAACTCCATTTTTTTCAGATGTAAGTACATTTTCTAGGCCATGACAATATACAAAATGGTAATTGTTTCCCCCCAAATAGGAAGCTATTTATCTTTTTCCCTGATCAATTATTAGAAGAAAACTTGGAGGAGCTCTGGGTCTCACAGTCTCACAGGATATTGTATATTAGATTTCTAAATTTCTAGAACTGAATACCTCCTTATAAACTTGAGGGAAGCTGACAAACATGAGCCTGTGTCTTAGACAGAATCACTATAGATTGTCTCCAGTAATGAAGCATTTCCTTCAAAACCCCTTACCTTTAACTACCCAATAAACATAAAACTTCATTTCTATGTGTATGTGAAAATTTGGGACAAGCATTGATGATCCTAACTAAACAGGACAATAGATATCAGAAATCATTATTATAAGTTTTCACTTAACCTTATAGGAAAAGCTCACCCTTCTCTATGCATAATGGCAGCAGTTGTATAGCTAACTGATCCCGTAGAGAACTCTACTTAGGTCTTGGAACAATTCCAGTACCAAGCACTCAAGTTTGGAAAGACAAACAGAACAACAACAACAAACACACACATATATACATGCCAGAATGGATTAAATTGTTTATTCCACCCAGATGGTCTCTGTACACACTAAGATATTTACCTTTATGGACTCTCTTGAAACATTGAGATGAAGTCTCTCAAAATTTTTAACCCATCATGTAAAAGAAACTAAAATCCATCTTAAATAGGGCTTAGTTAGAAAATTTCAACATGATCTCAGAAGATGTTTCTAGTATACACACTATCTGTGAAGGCTGCAATCCTGAGAAAATTATAAAGGTGAGTCATGAACATAAACCAACATCTTTAGGCTCTTTTGAACATCTACAAATGGACTTAATTAAGCCTCATATGGCTATAAATATATTCTTACTATTTTTCTGCATGTTTCCTGGTTAGCTAGAGCCTTTTCATGCCATAGAGCAGCTGCTCTGTTAGTAGCAAAGCAACTTTCATGCTTTGCATTTCTCATTTTGGAAAACTCTCCTGTTTGTCTGATATTAGGGGTCTTATTTCATCAGAAGAGTAATTAAGATACTTGGTAAGGCTCTGCCTGTTGCTTAGAAGCTTCATTTTCACATTTCTCAGAGAAAGTGGAATAAATAAATTGTACTCTAAAATTAAAACTTGCAAAACTATTGGAAGAACTTCAGTGCTGTGACCAAAGTTTTGCCCTCAGGTCTTATGGCCATTGACTCCATCCAAAAAGAACTCATAGACTATATACACAGAACCTTCTTACTGAATGCCTATGCATCTTGTGATCTCACCCCCCCCAACATTAACTCTTCTCTTTTATAGTAGGCTGATATGGACAAATTTTGTAAAGTTTTAATACAAGCTTATTATTAACAGATCCAAGGTTTGCCTTTTATCAAGAATAAACTGCAGGAAGCTCTGCATGACCTTCAATCCATTAATCCACTTTATTTACTAGAAATGATACCAATTTAAGACTACACATGTACCTCACTGGAAGGAACCTTATCAGGTATTGTTAATTATAAACACTTAAGTAAACTTTCAGGGAACTGACCCTTGGATTCGTGTTTCCCAGTTGAAAAGACATCATACATCTACCTCCTGAAGGTCTATGCATAGCAAAAAAGTTTCTCAGGAAACTTGGATTTAAAGCAGACTACTAGGCCTAGCCTGCACTCAGATCTTTCAGATTGAGACACTTGAATGCAGGGAGCCAAAACTACTACAACTTTTTTTCTTTCTCTTCCAAATTTTAATGGATTTGTTTGTTTGGTTTTTTTCTCTCCCTCTGTTGGTTTAGGATTCTTGATTGCTAATATGAGTTTCCAAGAGTTTCCTCCCCAGTCTTGTTATTCTGAGCACCAGAGATTAAACCTTGACATTAGACTACACTTGGCACCAATGAACTCACTTTCCAGCTAAAGAATTTAATTAATTTGATTGCTGGATTTGTATCATTTTCCCTGGGAAAATAAATCTCTGTACCAGACAATTATGTCACTTTTCTTTCAATATACACTGATAAACAAGCTTTTAGGATGATTAATATAAAGCAAAATTAAAAGAGGAATACCCTAGACTGTCATTCCTCGCAAATATATACATGTTTAATTGTATCTAATAATTTAAGGTACCTGGGAAGCAGCCTTTGCAAAGAGATAAAAAAAAACTTCCTTCTCCTAACTTCTAGTACCAAATTGGAACATTAACTCTCTTCTAAGTCTTATAAAACTGCATTCCTATTTACCCTACTGTTAGTCTTATTGCTATCTCTCTACCATGTTATGACCATTACAAGTTTTCTTTTTTCAATTAATTTTTATTGGAGTACAGTTGATTTACAATGTTGGTTAATTTCTGCTGTACAGCAAAGTGAATCAGTTATACATATACATATTTCCACTTTTTTTTTATTCTTTTCCTATGTAGGTCATTACAGAGTGTTGAGTAGAGTTCCCTGTGCTATACAGCAGGTTCTTATTAGTTATCTATTTTATATATAGTAGTGTGTATATGTCAATCCCAATCTCCCAGTTTATCCTTCTCCCCTTTCCCTCTTGGTAACCATAAGTTTGTTTTCTACATCTGTGACTCTATTTCTGTTTTGTAAATAAGTTCATTTTTACCATTTTTTAAGATTCCACATATAAGCAATATCATATGATATTTGTCTTCTCTGACTTATTTCACTCAGTATGACAGTCTCTAGTTCCCTCCATGTCTCTGCAAATGGCATTATAATCTTAACGCATGTCTACAGACTCAGTCCCACCAAAGTCTATGTGCTTCATAAGGGACTTCATGCTCCTGTGACAGTGTTATGGTTTTCATGCTTACCACCTTCTCAAATCTATGCAATGAATTTTAAAAAATAAAATTTATTTGGGAACTTTCATTCCTGGAAATCATTCAGGAATACAAACAAAACTATTTGGCTAATAATTTTTGATACCTAAATATGGACCCTGGATCATATTGTTTGAATATTCCTGGATCTTGGGAACACAGATTGCTAGAAAATTCTACTACTTGAACAGGTACTGGTATCTATTTCCATTTCTACCAGTTTTCTGGTTTCTAATAATCTGACCAAATTCCTTTTATCTATGAAAAATCTTTATTCTTTCTTTCAGCACTAAGATCTTAATAACTATGGTCTCAAGTAATATGGGACAGGACTATAAATTTCCAGAATATTCACTGGAATTAGAAGAAAAAAGTCTACATATTCTTAGCCTGAAGACATAACAAACTGTATTTACCAGTGAATCCTGAGTTGCTGTTTTCTCTCTTAGTTCAAAAACAATTTATTATGCCATGATTGAAACAACCATTTTAGTAACCTAGGAAACTTAAATAAGAATTGCAAGAATTGGTATAAATTCACCAAGCTGTAGTGCAATGTAGAAAAGCTTTTTTTTTTTTTTTTTTCAAATTTAGCAAAAGTTTATTTTACAGTAAATTTCTTCTTCTTTTTTTTTTTCTTTCCATGGGAAAGGCTTAAAATATACTCAGCACACAGGGTAATGCATGTGCTGACTTAGGGAAAGTAGTATGCACTACCTACCAAGAGATGTACTGTATAATTTTCACATAAACAAGAAAGGAAAGCTAATTGTTTTCCGCAGAATTATTTCCCTGTTCTCTCCAGAGTCTTAAAGTCTTCTGCATAGCAACTCATTGGCTAGATAATTTAAATTCAACTACAAAGACAAAAATCATAAGGAGCCCTAATGGCAACCATCACCAATGAATCTGGGACCACGATCAATGAGTGGCATCAATCTAGACAAATCTACATGTGGTCAAATTATGAGATTCAATTTCCCTCTTGAACAAGAGAGGACTGTGAGGGACTTTGAAGGCCTAAAATGTTTCCACTTTGAGCCTTGTGTAACATTAGGACCTACTTTTATTTGCCCTTATCCTTATTGGTAGCCCTCTCATAACTTTAACATCCACATTGCTGAAGACACTTTGCTCAAACAATTGCTGTTAAACTACAAGAGTAAATTTTCCATCTTCCAAGAGGTGAATTTGACCAACTGTTCTTCAAGTTAGGTAAACTTTAGCTATTCTCTCTTGCTTGAGCTCTACAAAACTTCACCCATCTTTCCAATTCAGAACTTTCTTTTGGAATGACACTCAGATGACAGCATGTTAAAAGAAGTTTACAGTGTTTTGGTTTATTTTCTTCTACAGAAATAATTGATATTTTTATGATATTGATCTTTCCAATCCATGATCATGGTATATCCCTCTATTTAACTTCAGTCTGTAATTTATCTTGAAAAAGTTTCATAGTTTTTGTTTAGGGTTCCTCCACATCTTCTGTTGGAATTTTTCCTAAGTATTTAATTGTTTACACTATTGTAAATGTTATTTTATTTTTGATTTATTTTCAATTTATTTCTCATTGTGGTATAAAAATATAATTTTTTTAAACCTTGATTTTGTATTGAGACACTTTGCTCTCTATCTCAATGTGATTTTTCAACATGATCTCCTTAGCATGATTTAATTCATAAGACCTCAGTATATCTTTGAGTCATTTGAGAATTTAATGTATGGGGATTTAAAAGAAATGTAAAACTCTGACCATTTTTTTCAATTCCTGAAATATGTATATCTCTATGTAATAAAAAAAAGAAGTAAAAAAACTGTCAGCCCAGAAAGTGAAAACATTCTTAATTTGAGTAGATGATAAAATACCTTGAAAATCTGAAAATCATTAAGTTAAAATATTTAGGCAACCTCAAGCTAAAGAATATTGACTAAATCTTGTCTTGATTATTACCACATGTAAACTGATTTATTTAATTGTAATTTTAAAAAGTATAAATTATAGAAACACAGTGATCATTTTGGAAGTGACCTAAAAAGCAAGTGCATCCCAGTTATTTTGTATCTGGCAAACAAAGGGAAACAAAAAACTGAGACCAAGTAAAGCTCTTGGTATTCTTGGTTAAGTTCACAGAGTCAAAACTGTAGCAGTCCAGTGCTACATCCTGGGTTATTGACAGCAAGTTAAGCTCTTTTAAATACATCTATTTTATCACATACAATTATATGAATGGGTTATTTCGGAGTTTCTTTGAAATATGATTTTTTAAATTGAAGGAGTGTGAAGATTCCAATGCCTCAATACAATCCTGCAGTGTGAATCATTATTTGTGTCATAGCAAGTCATACACAGTCTCTTAGTTTGCTCCTTATAAACATACTCAAAATTATTTTCCTAAAGTGTTATTATAAGAAGCCAATCTCTGGAAAATCAAAAGAAACAAAGGCATCACATGTGTTGGTGTTGAAAATACCTTAAAACCCCCCTAAAACTAAAAAACAATAGCATCGAATGTCCTAAAATTTAACTAACAAGGCAAAACCTGCAACTATTATTTTTTCAAGTTCAAAAAACAGAGAAAGGTACAAAAAATAACAAAATTTATCTATGATCCAGGATTGATAATTAGTTATGAGTCATCGTGGGTCACTTTTATTTAAGATTAAAAAAAGAAAGAAAAGAGAATATACTGATTGTTACTTTTTCTTTCTTTCTCTTCCCAGAACATCTAAATTAATGTTTTCAAAAAAAATTGATTAATTCAGTAAAGTTAAATATTTTTAAACATTTGTAATAATGGCCATTGAATGGCTCTATATATAAATGGAAAGAAGTACAAAAAGACATGGAGGGGAACATAGAAGGCTAAAATCTGAATTTCTGGACTTTGTTTTCATTCAGTTTAAGACAACCCCATGTGATTATATCATTAACCAGCAAACCAAATGCTTCCCATCAGATTGGTGCTCAGTTATGTCAAAAGTATACTGAGTACTCATTTTAAAATAGGTGACTGATATAAGAGATGGTGACTACTATAAGAGATACAGGGACAACATGAGGAAATTGATACAGAAGAAAACAAAAGATTTTAAGTATTCATTTTGATATACAGAAGGAAGAAGAAAACTCAGACTTTAGCTACACAGGATTATTTTCTTTACAGTGACAAAAATCTTAGCTAAATGTTGTAGATACAGAAATTTAGCTGACAAGTGCTCTAAGGGTTCTTTCTGTTCCGTATCCATAATAACTAGCTGATGTATAAAAGTTAGTTTATGTCCAGTGCACTCAGACTGCTATGAGACTGTCAGATGTAGGTGTTAAGCCCATTTGGGGTGGGAGGGGGTTTGGTGATGGAAGTACTGTGATTAAATAATTTACAAAATAATTGCTTTAGAAGTTTTGAATTAAAATACCTTAAAGGGAAGAATTATATATATAAAGGGGAGATTCTTTAACTTCACATATTGGGATATTAATTTCATAGTGCTGTATGTAAGTGACAAATTAACACACTCCTAAACCTTTGTTACCTTTCCTCAAGAAAGTGATTGTACACTAGCTGGAGACTGAGAGTCTCATGGAGACTGGAGATGAAAACGACTTGGTTCAGAAAAATCCCCCTTTGACTTGGTGAGACAGAGTGCTCAAACAAGATGGTCATGAAATATGTGGATTGAGAATATACTGATAATATTTTCACAGATGTAGGAAATACAATTTTATATTTTTGGTTAAATAACATCATGGAGATAAAAGATGAGGCATAATATTGAGCGGGATATGGGTCAGTTTTAATTCAACACTGGTTTAATAAAATAGGAGTTTCTTTTATAGTCATTCTTCTTAAAATTATAACTCCAAAAAACACCTCTAGGAAAATCTCAGAAGATGTAAGAAAATCTTTTTGCATATGAACCGTATGATATTTTGTTCACTGTATATTGTTCATTTTATTCTTTTTATGACCCCTAAAAAATTATAAATAATTAACCATTTTTTATAACATTCTGAAGATATGGAATTTCATAATAAACAGTTCCATATATGATTTTGTACCACCACCATATACTACTATTGTAAGGTTAGCACCTTTGGATATATATTCTGTAGGTAACAGTCAAACTTTCAAGTTGGGTTGGTGATTTATAAATGTAATAGTATATGAATTAATGACACTCTCCAGATAATTTCATTTATCAAACAGGAAAACTAGCATTAATTGAGCATCTACTCTGTGTCTGTTCTGTGCTTACTGTTTTATAAACACTACTTAATTAAATTTTCCTTACAATTCTGGGAAGTATTACATAATAATATTCTCACTTTTTAGGCTGAGTAATTGAGCTTCAGGAAGATTAATTATCTAGCCCAAACAGGTAGAAAGTGATGATGACTTAATTTTCATACAGGAATTCCTAAAACTCCTAAAAAGATTCCTAAAATTTTCATTCTTATTTCAAAAGAGGAAACAAATCTCAGAATGTGTGGTCTTCAGAATAAATTTGTATCACCTCTTTCCTAGCAAAGACAATGAATCAATAGAATTTTATCCATATGTAAAACAAACTTGGAAGAAATCATTTATTTGAGCTGAGAAACAACATTTTTTCTTAATTTGGTTCATCAGAAAAATTCTATTATTAGTTCTTGGTTTAAAAAAAAAAATGTTTCCATATGACTTGCCCTTCAGTTTATTACTCTTTGTCAATTTCCAATGTCTGTCATAGGCCTTTCCCCAAATAGTTCAATTTGGAAAGGCAAATGACGAGGTAAGCTAAAAGAGAAAGTAGAACAAATTGCTTTAGAACTTTATATATATTCTCTTTACAGTGACTGACAGATTGAAGACTTTTCTGAAACAAAGAGTAAAGTTTCCGAAAAGCCTGAATGCTGAGGAAAAAAAAAAAAAAAAAGATATAAAGCTCAGTGTTTTAGCTTCCTCTGCTGTTATTTTTCTGATCTGACACAAGCTAGTGCCCCTTTCTACTCCTTCAGTATTTGCTGAAAAGAATGCTGTCCCATGGGGTAAATATTCTGGTTATTAGAAAGAACACTGTGATTACAGTGATCTATATACAATGTGGAAATATTTTTGATTATGCTTTGTAGCACGTGTTGGCCATGCTCACCACACAGTCATGACCATGTAGAAGAGGTGAGTGGGGAGGATGGGGGGACAAGCAATTAAATGCTTCAGGGATACCAAGCAGAAATTAATTGTTTAAAAATCAGTAGTATTCTGTAACATGTTAATCAATAGGTGTAATGTCAAATTTGATTTCCAAAAATCTGATATAGTATTAATTATTATTCCTTCATTATTTAGTGAATTAATTTGAGATGAAGCCAGCATGGTCTTTGCCCTCAAGTAGAATACATCTAGTGAAGGGAGATGGAAATGTATTAATTAAATACAATAGAATGTTGTAGGTAACATAATATAATGGCAGGACAAGGTTCATTTTATACTAGGAGACAAGGATATAAGGAGAGACTCTGTGAAGTAGAAAACTCCACATATTTTGTATCTATTTTACAAAATATATATTCCCTCCTTTCATAATCAGTTGTCTGCAATGCTGTCCACTCACTCCATTCAGCGTTATAGTACACGTTCCTTGAATATATGCATATTCTATATTGCATGCGCCTTTCTATAGACAATAGAGTCCAGATTCTTTAATATATGGTTTAATCTCCTAGTTGAATATTAGTTTATTAGATATTGTTGAAAGAGGGAACCACAGATAAAATATTTTAACAAAGCAAAAAATATTTTGTTAAGATTAGCTGGCTTATTAATTATTTAATTACCAAAGTTTAACAATCTTTATTGTATATTTCCTAAGTGATTCACCTTGAAGATTTCACAAGGGAGTAGATTTGCTCAAAGCTAATGTTCATTTATAATTTTTTTGCTTAGCGATTGTTCTTGTTAGTGACTATGCTTTTGTTATTGAGAGGTATTGCTAAGTTAAGCCAGAGCTGTGGTGCCATTAAAATTTCCAAAATTCACTATGATAGCCAGTGCTCACAATAGTATTTTTCCCTATAATAATCAATTAAAAAATTCTGATGGAATATCTTTCTGACTAATGCCTAACTTATATAGAGTATTATACTTGAAGGCAGAGATTATATTGTCTTTTTATCTTCTGTAGCATCTCACTTGTAGATAAGAAAAATTTGTGAAAGTATATTTCAGTTTTTAATATTTCATATTTTTTCATGGTTAGCTTTCCCTGTGTCTTGAATCAATATATTAAATAAGTATAAGAAAATGCATAGGATGTGTAATAATTTATGATAAACAACCAAATGACAATTTTTATTGATTTAATCTTTACCAATACACATTCTATGCCATATATAATTCTTTCAGCTCTGCAACCACCTACACTTATTCACATTTTTTAACTCAAGTTCAGTGCCCTCAGAAAGGTTCCTGCTCAATTTAGTTATTTTATCCTATTTTTACTTGCACTATTTATTTTATTATCCCATTATCCTTTGGCCTCTATGCCCTTATTTTACATTTATGAGTTCCTTTCTTCCAGAATAAATTTTAAAAATCCCAGTACCATGAATAGTTCGTTGTACCTTTTGGTTTTAAACCATTGCTGCGTTATTTAACAACTTTTCCATTACCCATTAGGGATATCCTCATTGTTTCACAATCTAAACTGTACTTTAGTTTCCATCACTTTTTTTTTCTTTTTATCTAAGCACCTATCCTGAACAGAAGTTCTCCAATTTGCTGCTGTTTTGTTTTCCATCCTTCAGATTGAATTGAGTTTTATATTAAATGAGGTAAAAGATAAAGAAAAAATAAAAATTAATACTTACAGAAAACCATGCAAGTACAATTATAGGGTAGGAGAAAATATTTTTCTTTAAATACTGGCCACTTGCTTTGTTTGTATTATTAAAGTATTTTTAACCAATTAATAGGTATTTGTGTGTCAAGTTCTCTCTTACACATTGTTGGGGAAATATAATTAAAAACAAAATTTCCTCCCGACCCAGAAAAATATTCCACACAGTTTGAAGAGAAAGGAAATAGTTTTATAACTTAACAAGCATTGAAGCAATGCTATTCACATCACAGGAAATCTGCTAAGATATTGTTAAAATGGGAAGAATTCTCACCCTTTTATATTGCCAGGTAGATACAAGGCATTGCATATATTTTCTCAAGATCAATAATCACTAGTTCTCAAGTAAGGAGAATTGACAACACCACATGTCACATATAGTTCATCCTAAATTCATCTGGAAATAAGATGACCCTTTGTGTTATGTAACTGATTTTATCAAAAAAGAAAAAAAGAAAGAAAGAAAAAAGGAAAGAAAGATATCTTTATGGCAGGCAGGAATTTTGGAGCAAAAATCTCACTGTAGTTAGTCTCCTACACTCCCACAGCACTAAGCGATAAGGGATGATTACTTTTCCGAGAGATGGCTTCCAGGTCCTTGAGAAAGACATTTCGGGTTTGTAACGCTGACAAGAGGCTTATTTAGGTTTCAAAAAGGTTTCATACATCTCCAAGGGACAGAGAAAGAATTTACAATTATATATTTTTTTGTTTTATTTTTAATGCAATGCTCTGAAAGAAAATGGGCAGGGAAAGGAGTCTCTTTTCCTTTCTGTACCAGGGATTCTTTTTTTCTGATTCATATTTACCCTTACGACACCCTGGGGCTATGTATGCTTCTTGCCAGGGAATAAATGGTTAAATTATGAAGATGCCTTTAACAAGATTTTCACACACATGCACACTGCACACACACACACACACACACACACACACACACACACACACACACCAGTAGCTGTATTTGGTGCTACCAGGCTGTGATCTCTATTTCTGACATTTTTTACCTCTTTAGATGTGTTCATTCTAAGGAAAGCCATTTATATACTTTACTTAGTGATATTTTATTGATATAAATGCCTTTTAAAATGTATTGTTCTTAATTTTTGTAATTTCCATTCAACAAATAATAATTGGAGTGCTTATTTGTACAAAAATTGTTCTAGATAGTATGATCATGATACACTTCTTGCTGCTGTTATTTAAAGTATCATACATTCTTCTAAAGTTTAAAACAGATTTTTTTTAAAAGTTCATATATATGCAAAAAGCCTATTTTAAAGTTAGGAACCTTAACAAATGATCTTTTGAAGAGTTTTTGAATAATGGTAACATCATCTTATTAATGCATTTATCGTACAAGAGTTAATTTGTCCTCTCTGAGAATAGTTTAATATTTGTCCTTTTCCTTTAGTGAAATTATACTTTTCAGTGACAACTAACAGTTAATGCCATTGCTACTTCCAGATAAATTTGGAACATCTGATGTAAGGTCACTCTCTACAAAGGACATTCTGATTCTGACAATGCTTGTATTGTAAGCCCTTAATTTCCTCTCTCAAATCTTGCAGGATATAGGCAATCCACATGACATGGGCATATATATTAAGACATTCTTTTACTGTAGCTTGGGATATTTTTATTGATAAATGGATTGATTTCTATAATTATTTAGATTCTCCATTTGATAATTATATTCAAGTATCCTAATTGTAAATTTAATTCTGCTCTACAGTTTCCCTCTTTCTTTTTCTCATCTAGCCTCTTTTCCTCTCTTCTCTCCCTATCTCACTCTTTCATTCTACTTGTTAAACATTTAAAGCTAGTCTTTAGGGACTTCCCTGGTGGTGCAGTGGTTAAAACTTTGCCTTCCAGTAAAGGGCGTGTGGGTTCGATACCTTGTTCGGGGAGCTAAGATCCCACATGCCTCGGGGCCAAAAAACTAAAACATGAAACGAAGCAATATTGTAACATATTCAATAAAGACTTTAAAAATGGTCCACATCGAAAAAAACATCTTGTAAAAAATAAATAAAATAAAGATAACCTTTAGGGCTTCCCTGGTGGCGCAGTGGTTGAGAATCTGCCTGCCAATGCAGGGGACACAGGTTCGAGCCCTGGTCTGGGAAGATCCCACATGCCGCGGAGCAACTGGGCCCATGAGCCACAATTACTGAGCCTGCACGTCTAGAGCCTGTGCTCCGCAGCAAGAGAGGCCGCGATAGTGAGAGGCCCGCACACCGCGATGAAGAGTGGCCCCCGCTTGCCACAATTAGAGAAAGCCCTCGCACAGAAACAAAGACCCAACACAGCCAAAAATAAATTAATTAATTAATTTTTTTAAAAAGGCAAAATATTAAAAAAAAACAAAAACTAATAGAATAAAGGAGCTTCCTTTAAAAAAAAAAAAAAAAAAAAGATAACCTTTAATGCACTTATGGAAAACAAGTGTTTTCCATGAGCTGTTTTTTGGTAGTCTTAAGAGTGTTTCAAATCCTCTCTGTTTTGTACTCTATTGCCATAGTTTACGCTTTCATCATTCCTTAATTCTGAGATTTAATTGGATTTCATATTCTTCATGTAATCATCAAATATTTGTTGTTTATTACTTAACAGTAATTGTATTTGCTTATTTAATTATTGGGAAAATTATTACCTAAAGTTATTTATCTTACTAAAAGGACTCCTGTTGGATGGAATTGCCATTACTGTGACAGTATTGGAATCGATTGCAATAATCATTCTTTTCATTAGGAATTAGAGAATAGCATCCAAAACCTTTAAAAACGCATTAGAAACCCTAAAATTTAAAGACAGTAAATCCTAGAAATCTCAAGTAATTTATAAAAGGATTCAGTTAATTATGTAAACATTAGGCCAAAAGATAATTTAAAAATAGTGAGTGTCAAATCAGTTTAGACTTTTCCAACTACTGATAATTTTACAAATCCTTGGCTAGAGTAAGTTGTTTTATTCTTCTGAAAGAAAGTAGTAGCATACTACAAAACAAAGCAAATTATAAATATATCTAAAATCAACCTTTCTGAAGCAATATTTCCAAGGAGATTATGGATTTCTTTTAAAGTTAAGTGCATCAATCAATTACCAGAGGGCATTAGCCGTTGTTAACATGGGCTCCTATGCAGTGTTCTTCTCTCCTACATTCAGAGGCAAGTTGGGAAGAAAAGGGTAAACACTGAATAATAAGATTAAAAATTCATGATGAAAAACTCTCATATTATCCAAGACCCTTAACCTGATACCTCTTAGTAAAAAGTCATACATTTTATCAGCCATCAAAATGTCTCCTTCTCTGGGATTTATTATCACAGCAGTTCTTTTTTAAACGTGTTTCCTTTGTCACCAGATATTGAAGTTCCTACTTTAGTTCACTTGAGACTTATAAGACTAAGCTCAAATTCCACTGTGGTTAAGATAATCGATCCTAGGAGATAAAAATAAATAATTCTATATGACAAAACCATGTTATTTCCCTATGTGATGTTATCAATACTAGGGAAATTATCAAAATTTCTACATATGCAGCATTAGAGGCAATGCTTTTCAAATTTTAACTTGCATTGGAATCATCTGCAGGGCTTATTAGAACACAGAATCCTGGGCCCCCACGTGGAATCCCAGAAATTCGAAGTCAGTTGGTTTGGGAGAGGCAAGACAAGAATCTGCATTTTGGATAACTTTTTAGGTGATGATATACTGCTGGTCTAGAAGTCGTTCTTTGAAAATCACTATATTAGAAAACTAGGTGACTTATTTTGAAGTGTCATTTGCATAATAACCTCACTGTTATTAATTAGATGATAAAGTTTTTATAGACTATTTCATTCATATTTTACATGAGAAATAGATAGTCTCTTTTACATAGTCTCTTCCATTTTTTAAATATTTTTTCTCTTTGAGTTTTGGTTTGGAAATATGCTATCAACAACTTCAAAGTTTCTACTTTGCTTGGCTCTGTCCAGTGTGCTAATGTGCCTTCTTCATTTCTGTAATAAGGTGTTTTTTTTTCTTTTAGTTTCTAGAATTTCTTTATGATTCTTTTATAGAGTTTTTATCTCTGCTTATTTTACTCATCTATTCTTACATATTTGCTACTTTTTTTCATTAGAGACCTTAGCATATTAATCAGTTATTTTAAATTCCAGATCTAATAATTCCAAAGTTTATTCCATATATGCATCATATATGGGTCTGAGGGTTGCTCTAACTCTTCAAACCGTGGGTTTCTTTGGTTTGTTTTTTTGTTTTTGTTTTTGCTTTTAGCATGCCCTGTAAAGTTTTATTTAAAGCTTAGCATGACGTTCCAGGTAAAAGAACTGAGGTAAATAGGCCTTTAATGTGAGGTTTTATGTTTATCTGGCTAGAAGTTTGGCTGTGTTTACTATTTGCTGTAGCTGTGAGTGTCAGAGACTAAAATATATTCTGGTATATTTGTTTTTGTTTCCCCACTGTCTTTGGGTTTCCCTAGTGACTTCTTAAATAAGGTCTAAGATTTGCAGTTCTTTCTGTTGTAATCAACTGCTATTGTACAGATGCTCTATTGATGTGGAGATAAGTGTTAAGAAGGCAACCATTCTCTAAATCTATGATTAGATCTCAACCTTTTAGTGTGCCTGTACCCCTTAGCTATGACTTTCATAAATGCTTCTCAGCCTTCTTATCTCCCTTAGATAAGACAGGAAGACTAGAGGGAGCTGTCCTTCTCAAGTCAGATAATACTTTGGTAAAGTAGTTCCACTTGAGGCCTAGTCTTTGTTACCAGAACATAATGAAGGAAAGGATATTCTGGGCATATTCCAAATGGTTTCTTTCCCTCCCCTGTTGGATGCTTAAGGGGAGTTTCCTGCATTCTTCAGAATGAAAATCTGGTGGGGGTTCCAGAGGTAAAGCATATAAAAGTATGGGACCTCTGGAGTTTTTAATTCTAGACATAGCTTACACTGAGCCTCCTGCAATTCCTCAATTACGGTTAAGTGTCCCAATGGTACTGGCTCAGGAGTAAGGATGGACATGCTTACTACCAGGTGTCTGGGTAGGCAGGACTGCCCCCATCACATGGCTGAGCAGGCTTACAGTTGGGTCATAGGGTTATGTCAGGATACACAGCTGGACTGAGGTTGGTGAGCTTTCCAGAGGCAAAATCTTAAAAGCAGAGAGAAGATACATTACCTTCAAACAAGGAGTGACACTTATTCTTCAATAAAAATGCTAAAAAAAACCCTGAACAAAAATATATAATATCTTTAAAGAATTGAAGGAAACTGACTCCCAATACAGAATTCTATACCCAGCAAAGATATCCTTTAAAAATTAAGGTGAAGACTTTTTTTTATTTTTAATTAATTAATTAATTTACTTTTGGCTGCATTGGGTTTTCGTTGCTGTGTTCAGGCTTTCTCTAATTGCAGTGAGTGGGAGCTACTCCTGGTTGCAGTGTGCAGGCTTCTCATTGCGGTGGCTTCTCTTATTGGTGAGCACAGGCTCTAGGCACATGGGTTTCAGTAGTTGTGGCATGCAGGCTCAGTAGTTGTGGTTCACAGGCTCTAGAGCACAGGCTCAGTAGTTGTGGCGCATGGGCTCAGTTGCTCTGCGGCATGTGGGATCTTCCTGGACCAGGGCTCGAACCTGTGTCCCCTGCATTGGCAGATGGATTCTTAACCACTGCACCACCAGGGAAGTCCAAGGTGAAGACTTCTAATATTCACTTTGACCTGTAAAGAACTGGGAAGTCAACATTCCTACCCTCACAATGTGAAGAAAGCCAAAGGAATGAAAAAAAAAAAAAACACAGCAAATATTCTTAGATCCCTCAGAAAATTGAGGTCACAAAACAAACTGTTGTCCCCCAAACTGGTGAAAGAAGCATACAGAAAAAGACATCTTGTTGGGAACAGAAGCCCACCACTGGAGCCAATACTATCATTAATCAACATCACTAATCATCAGTGAAATACAAATCGAAACCACAATGAGGTATCAGCATATCTGTAGCATGCGTATTATAAAAAAGATAAGAGTTAAGAAGTGTATGAAATGGTGTAGAGAAAAGGAAACCCTTTTGCACTGTTGGTGGGGATGTAAATTGGTACAGCCATTATGGAAAACAGTATGGAAGTTTCTCAAAAATTTAAAAGTAGAACTACCATATGATCCAGCAATCCTACTTCTGGATATATATGCAAAGGAAATGAAATTTGTACCTCAAAGAGATATGTGCACTCCCATGTTTATTGTAGCATTATTCACAATAGCCAAGATACACAAACAACCTGTGCTCATTGATACATTAATGGGCAAAGAAAATTTGGAATGTATACAATGTA
This sequence comes from Balaenoptera physalus, assembly GCF_965194825.1. Classification (NCBI taxonomy): domain Eukaryota; kingdom Metazoa; phylum Chordata; class Mammalia; order Artiodactyla; family Balaenopteridae; genus Balaenoptera; species Balaenoptera physalus. The sequence continues at coordinate 46,351,296 of NC_138891.1, read as the reverse complement.
CTATTATTCAGCTGTAAAAGAAAGTAATTTTGTCACTTGTGACAACAGAAAGGAACCTGAAGAACACTATGCTAAATGAAATAAGCCATATACAGAAAGGCAAACACTATATTATCTCATTCATATGTGGAATCTAAAAAAGTTGAACACATTGCAACTAAGAGTAGAATGATGATGGTTGCCTGGGTCTGGGGGCGGGGGTAGGAGAAATGAGAAAATATTGAGCAAAGGGTACAAACTTTTAGTTATAAGATGAATAAATTCTGGTTATATAATGAACAGCACAATGACTGTAATTAATAATACTGTATTGTACACTTCAAATTTACTTAGAGAGTGGATCTTAGGTTTTCCCACTACATGCACAAAAAATGGTAGCTATGTAAGGTGATGAATGTGATAATTAGCTTGATTGTGGTAACATTTCACAATGTATACATATATCAAATCATCATATTGTACCCCTGAGATATAAACTTTTATTCATCAGTTATACTTCAATAAAGCTGAGAAGGAAAGGTTTGTCTCTAATTTGATTTTCAGCAATCTTATGAATGTTTCTAGATTTATTATTTTTTTACATTTATATTGCTAAGGGTTTTATAGATTCTTAAATCTGTGGATTTATTAAATTTCTAATAATTCATGCTTATTAGCTTTTATTTCTGTCCCATTCTCTTGCTTTTTTCTTTCTGATTTTCCAATTAAACTTCTGTAAGACATTTTTACTTTATCCCATCTATCACTAATGTTTTTAGTTCTTTTAGTTTACTTATCTGTACTTCAGTTTGCATATTTTCTATTAACTTGTCTGCCAGTTCTTTAATTTTGTTTTCTGGTATTTGTAATTTGTTTTTAAACTAAAGTAAAAACACAGTTTCTAATTTTACATATTTAATTTCTCAAATCTCGAATTTTTTTTACTGATTTCAATTGTTTATGGTGTTCTAATAAAATTCTACATTTCCCATCTTTTTATTATGTGTTTATCTATTTTCCTAGACATGATAAATATAATTATTTTAAAGCTTTTTAAGAGTACATAATTTATATTTGCAAAACCTATGGGTGTTTCTACTGTAATTTTTCTTTTGTTTTTTGGTCTTGTACTATCTTTTGATGTTCCTACTATTTTCTGATTGACCGATTAATATGTTGTTTAAAAAAGCAGATGCCCTAGTTAATGATATCTTCTTCCAAAGGGAGATTGAAGAATACAATGCACTTTCAAAGACTGAGTTTGGGATTTAATTTTAAGAGAGAAATGGACATCATAGAAATTGGGATTTTTATTCCAGAACTAAAAATTTTAACAGCTGACATGAAAATTTTCTTTCATAGGCTTAGCAATAAATTAAGAAAAAATCAGTTAACTTGAAAACAAGCACTGGAAGTTATCCAAACTGAAGCAAAAAAGAAAAATACATAAGGTATAATCAACAAAGTCTCAGAAACATGTGGTATAATTTTTACCTGTATAACATTTGTACATTAGTTTCCTAGAGGAGAAGGGAGATAAGGGAATAAAAATATTTAAATATACAATATCTATTAGAGATTATCATACTAAGTGAAGTAAGCCTGACAGAGAAAGACAAATACTATACGATATTACTTATATGTGGAATCTAAAAAAAAAAAAAAATACAAATGAACTTATATACAAAACAGAAATAGACCTACAGACATAGAAATCAAACTTATGGTTACCAAAGGGGAAAGACAGGGAGAGGGATAAATTAGGAGTTTGGGATTAACATATACACAGTACTATATATAAAATAGATAACCAAAAGGACCTACTGTACAGCACAGGAAACTATACTCAATATTTTGTAATAACCTGTAAGGGAAAAATAAAAGATATATATAACTGAATAACCAAATTACTTTGCTGTACACATGAAACTAACACAACAGGGCTTCCTTGGTGGCACAGTGGTTAACAATCTGCCTGCTAATGCAAAGGATATGGATTTGAGCCCTGATCCGGGAAGATCCCACATGCCATGGAGCAACTAAGCCTGCATTCCACAACTACTGAACTTGTGCTCTAGAACCCGTGAGCCACAACTGCTGAGCCCATGTGTCACAACTACTGAAGCCCACGTGCCTAGAGCTCATGCTACACAACAAGAGAAGCCACCACAATGAGAAGCCTGCACACTGCAGTGAAGAATAGCCCCCACTAGCCGCAGCTAGAGAGAGTCTGTGTGCAGCAACGAAGACCCAACACAGCCAAAAATAAATAAATAAAAATGAATTAATTAATTAAAAAAGAAAGTAACACAACATTGTAAATCAGCTATACTTCAATTAAAAAAAAGGAATTAAAAAATTCCCAAAATAAACAAAAAGATATAATGTCCAAATACTTTCTAAGTTTGATGAAAAATTCAATTTATAGGTCTAAAAACATCATGCCTCAGTATATCATTGTCAATTTCTTCAATCAAAGATAAATCAAACATTTTAAAAACAATCAGGAACAAAATACACATTACATACAAGGGGATAATGATAAAAACACCTCATATCTTTCATAGGTAATAATAAAGCATAAAAAGTGGAACTACATCTCTAAACTGACAAAATGAAAGCAAATCTCTTGATGTGGAATTCTATATCCAATGAAAATATACTTCAAAATATTATTTTTAGATCAATAAAAACTGGGTGAATTAGTCATTAGCAGACTTCAAATACAAGAAACGTTAAAGAATATGATTGTATTGTGGGTGGTTTATAAATATGTAGAAATAAATTGTTTGACTATAACACAAAGTGTAGGAGAAACAAATAGTTATACTGTATTTTTTTATTAATATGTAATATAGTGACATATTAATGTAAAGTAGACTGATAGTTTAAGAATGAATATTTTAATCCCTCTAAAATGTAAAAAAGAAAAAGCATAGCTATAAACCAATAAAAGAGTTAGTCAGTTAAAAAAAACTATTCAAAAGAAAGCAGGAAGGAGAAAAAAAGGAAACAAGAACAAATGGGACAAACAGAAATCATTGGAAGATGGTACATTCAAAGCCAACTACACTACTTATTACATTAAATGTAAATGAACTAAAACATTCTACATTGCCAAGTAATTGGGTAAGGGTAGCGAACACATGAAGCAAATTCAGTCTGGGAGTTCTGTTTCTACTAAAGCTACTGGAATAAAATCTAAAAACTGCTCATCCAAAGTTCAAATACAAGGAATACTTTCACTTATTTTGTAAAATGTCCATTGTTTCTTTCAATGATTTTATGATGTTCCCAGAATATTGCATAGTAAACAAATGACAATATTCAATATAATGCACAAAAAAGTATCTGAAAAACATACACATAGAAGACTACTATTCCTCAGTAAAATAATGATTCTGTAACTGGCTTATAAGCATATAAATAAACTTTAAATAACAAACTGTTGAGTTCTAAGATTTGTACAAAGTTCTAAGAAAACTACAAATGGAAAATATGAATCTTTCAGCGCCATATGTTTTTAATTCATATTTTGAATTTTCTACTTAAATGTAATTTAAAAAATGAATGCAATATGTTTTGTTCACTGGAAAACAGTTTGCCAGAATGTTAAGCCTTTAAATAGTTCTGAATCCAGAAGATGCCAGAAAAGAAAAATAAGTCAAGTAAAAGAAATATCTTTTTTTATGAAAATAAGTCCTAAAATATCTTAGCAATTGAGAAAACATCTTATGGATAATTCTTCTAATTTATGTAATTTAGCATTTATTCACACCAAGTACAGCATGCTTATTTTATTAATATGTAGTTTATTTATACTCCTGATTGATAGTAAAGAGGGCAGAGGAACAAGTTAAACTACACTGTGTAGACAGTGTAGTTGTAAACAGTGGAACCATATCTTTAAAGTACTAAAAGGAAAACACATCTCTTGATGTAGAATTCTATATCCAATGAAAATATACTTCCCAATATAAATCCCAACTGTGGGAAACTACAATAGAAAAAACCTAGTTTCTTCTATTTTAATCTTAAGGAATAAATTGATACATAGAAAAATATTTTTAAAAAATTTTAAATGTGAGAATATGTCAACTCATTGAAACTAAAAATTATGAGGCAAATGGAATTTTGAATACTGATGAAATATTTTATATTATAAACTTAATATTTTATTAAAATATTCAATATTTAGATACAATTTTTAGTGAAAGAAAACCTATCTTTTAAAAATATATACTAAAACAGTTCTGGATTAAATTATATAATATCTGGGATTAATTCTGAGCAATATGGAAGGATAGGAAATGGACTGATTATGAATGGTGTATGTATGGGGCAGAATCAGCCAGATATTCATGGTTTGGGGATGGTAATATGTTTACGAGGTTTCATTATACTATTTCCATGACTTTTGCATATGTTCAAAATTTTCTCCATAAAAGAAAGGAAAAGAAAAAAGCCAATGTGGTTTAAGAGATGTCCTTGTGACATTCATATGAGAAGAATGGATATTGTATTTAATAGTCTGTGTGTTACTGACTGAAAAGCTGTTGCAGAGAAAATTTTGAACACTAGATGATGTCTATAAAAGGGTAACATTTTAAAGCAAAAGAAAGAAAATGTATGATAATTTATGGGTGTCAGAAGAGACTAGAATGAAAATTAATATCAAAAGAGAATTGTATGAGAGAAATGTTCAGTTTTATCACAGTATCACATATGATTAGAAATGTAGCAGATGCAATGAGAAATACACATTTTTCACAGCAATAAGAAAATCATTTAGAAAGGAATAATCTTTTTGGATAAGGGAAGTGCAAAAGTCTTGTTCAATCTTCAAGTCTAATATCAAGCATTGTTTCTCTTTAGAAACCATTCCTCTTGTTCCAGAATAATATAAATAATTAAACCTCCCATCCCCAGCCTTTCATAATCACATAGCTCAGTACATATATTCACCAAACACTTACACTATTAAACTGTACTCATGGTTTTAGTTGTTTAGTTTCTAATCTAGAAATTTCTTTTTAAAAGGAATAATGTTTTATCTGCTTTGTGTCTGCAATACTCAATTTGGTATCAAGCACAAACGGAACCAATAATTGTCGAAGAGATCAACCCTGGTACCTGTAGAAGTGTCAGTAAACGTGTTTGGAAACAAATTAGCAACACTTTATTTATCTCATGCTGAAGTTAGTTTGGGGAATTTTTTTTTTTTTTTTTTTTTTTTTTTACTGTCAACTTTCCTATAGTACCTTATTGATTCAGTTCTCAGACAAAAATACATTCCTGAACATACATGCTATTGCAGATTTCAAGAGAAAGTTATGCCAAAGATATCTGTAATGATACTTGCATGTAAATTTTTTTCTAAAAGAAAATAGAAATAGAAACTTGGATAAAAGTTTGTCCCATATCATATTAATCACAAAAGTATCATTTTCCTCTGAGAATGAAGAGTTTATAAGTTCAAAGAAATCAAATAGCCTTCATTCAAATATAAATTCATATATAGAGAGAAGTGTGGATATAAACTAAGGAATTCTAATTCATTTGTTAATGAAAAAGAAATGTACAGAATATTTTAAATGGAACAGACAATATGAAATATGTTGATAGCAACTTTGAAGATAATTTTTGAAAACAGCAAAATAAATTTGGTGATGGCTTCTTTCATCTTTGTTTCACTAAATGATTGTTGCAGAAAGACTGATAACTTTTATATTATAAAAGAATTCCCTTAAATCAATTTTACTTCAATTGTATTTAAATTAACCAAATTACTAAAGTCAAGTTTTTGGGAAAAAAAGAAAAAAACTACATTCACATAATTAAAAATTTGAAAAGCATAAAAAATAAGGTATGTAAAGAAATTCTCCCTTGTACTCCTAAGTCCCATGCATCAGGTTTTCCTCCATAATGGCAATACAGTTTAATAGTATTTTGCATATGATTCTAGATGTATATTCTTCCCTCAGCATCTGTTTCTGGAAGGAAATGTTCTAAGATAGAAGTTTTCACAGCAGATACTGGAATTTTTTTCAAAAAATTTTAATGCTATTATAAATTATAAATCTTATTTTTTTTTAAATATTGTATTCTAATTTTTTTGGCTAATGTATTAGTCTGGTTGCCGTAACAAAATATCACAGACTGGGTGACTTAAATAACAAAGACCCAGATGTTGGCAGTTTTGGTTTCCTCTGAGGCCTCCCTCCTTAATTTGCAAATGGCTGCCTTCTCTCTGTGTCCTTACATGGTCTTTCCTTGTGTGTGTGCATCCCTGGTGTCTCTTCCCCTTCTTATATGGACACCAGTCTTATTGGATTAGGTCCCCATCCTTATGACCATATTTAACCTTAGTTACCTCTTTAAAGGGCCATTCTCCAACTATACTCACATTAGGGTTTGGGGCTTCAGCATATGAATTTAAGGGAAACATAATTCAGTCCATATAAGCTGATATATAAATTCTCTCTCTCTCTCTCTTTTTTTTTTTTTGGTATGTTGACTTTGTATTAAAGAAACTTAACAAATTAATTTATTTCTAATAGTTTTCTGTGCTTTTATTCCCCACATAAGGATTTGTCATCACAAATAGTGACATTCCTTATTTCCAATTCCTTTAGCTATTATCTATTTTCTTTGCCTTACTCCGCAGGTGAGGATTCTTAGCAAAATGACAAATAGAAGGATGATAGGAGGTAGCCTTACCTTACTATGTCAAAGAAAGCTTTCAACGTTTCACAGTTAAGATTGCTATAAATACATTTTATCAGAATAATAAAGTTACCATACATTCCTTATTTTTTTTCTAAGCTTTTTTTTGTATTGAATGAATATTGTATTTTGTTAAAGAATTTTCCTGAATGAATGAAGAATAGATGATTTTCTTCCTATATTTGTTAATGTCATGAGTAACATCAGTTGGTATTTAAATATTAAATATTAAAACATATCTCTGTATATATGGATATTTTATATTTATCTGAATTTTATTTGCTAGAGTTTTCCTTAGGAGTATAGTATAATATACATAGGTAGGAATTTATTTTTATTTGTTCTACTTGGAATTTGTCAGGCATCTATTCTTGGTTTGGTATAAATATTTCAATTCTCAGCTAAATAACTTCAAATATCCCTTTGGCACATTCTCTTTCTCTTCTTTTATAATTCTCACTATATTCTTCCTATATTTTATTCTCTCTCTTCTTCTATATTTTATACCATTGTTTCTTTGTAATCTATTCTAGATATTTTCTCTTACTTTTCAGCTTACTATTTTTTTTTCTTAGCTGTGTCTAATCTTTTAAACTTATCCATTGAATTCTTAATTTCCTTTATTATAATTTTCAACTCTAGAATTTCAATTTTTTTTTTATAATTCCCAGTTCTCTGCTAGAATTATTAATCTTGATTTTTAATGTCTGCCACTGATAACTCCATTGTTAGTAAGTCTACTATTTTCTGTGGTTTCTGCTGATCTTTGTTCATGTTTTAGCTCCTTGTTTATCTAATTTTTTTATTGTGTACTCAATGTCGTACTTGTAAACATGTTTGAATGAATAATATGAGAATTATGATGAAGTAAAATTTCTCTAGAGATATATTTTCTGCCAAGTGCCTGGGTCACTATCAATTTAGGATTATTATAATAAAATTTCTGGGATTGAGGTGATTTAAAATTGGAACATAATCCTAGTTGACTTCACTTTATCTTTACTGATAAATTAGTGCGCTTGGAGGTTTATGCACAAAGTAAGGATTGTTCACCTGGCATCCCTTTTGATATGTCCTAGACTCCTTGTCCTGTTCTTGAAGCCACAAAAAGCTGTTAAAGTGTGCTCGTCAACATCTTAGCTACTATATCTGGAATCAACAAGTGTCTTTGGAGAAAAGGGGCTCTCAATAGAGTGCATACATCCCTGGAACACCAACCTTCCCCAGAAGAATGGCCCAGTTGTTCTTTACTTTCATGTTATTGTTGCAATATTTTCAGGTAGATCTTTATTTGTTTGATATTTTTTGTCCAAATGTTGTATTTATGTTCAGTAAGGAAAGTCCTCAGAAGGTAAGATCACTGTTACTGGGTGAGAATAATTCTTCTTTAATTATTAAAATCCAAGCAGAAATATTTAGGTATAGTATATTTTGCTTGTCCAGTGGTGACACTATCTTATAATAAATATTGTTAAATCTTTTGTTTGTTTAATTCTTATAACCACCCCATCTATTTTTCTAGACTGTTTTTTTTTCAGGATGTTCATACCTCAGTGGTATAGGAACGTGTTTCAGGCTAAATGGAGATTTTCCTATGATGCAGGATTTTGCATTTGAGTTTTCTGAGCTTTCATTCTTTGTCAAAGATAATAGGCAACAGTATATAGTTCTTTCTCCCACTCCTCTAGGGAGGGATTTTCTTTCATATTCTCACAGACTGAATTGTTTCCTATGATTATTGTTGTAAATGTAATATCTCATTTAGTCCTAACTCCTCTGCTTCTAGCCAATTCCTTCTTGGTGCCATTGTTGCAGTGAAAATATTTCATTTTTTCACTTCACCTTAAATATTTTGCTTTATCTTCAAAGTAATTTTTGCTGGACCTCCTGAGATGCAGGGATGGCATTATCTGTTAGAGATATCTTTAATTTACTTCCACTTGTATGCCTTCCTTGATGAATATCCACTGCTGTATACATTCTTTCCATCCATTTTGGGTTTTGAGTGTTAGCTCTTCCTGCTTTCTCTTGATATAGAGTTTATGCATTTGCTTCTTATAAATGTTGTGGCTGTTGGATGATTTCATGAAAAATAATGGAAGAAACAATTTCTAAAATACAGAAGTTTTTTCACTATAGACAATATACACTTTTAAGAAGTGATGTCATCTTGAATAAGTAATTTATAGAAAAAATTTAATAAGCTAATAAATAAGGCAATCAACATATAATATAATCAACAAATAATATACCTGAAACAATCAAAAAATTTAAATTTGTAATTACCTACTTGGATAAATCATTACTGTTATATAGTTTCTTGAACTGTAAAATGCTCTAGAGAGACTTGACAATTTCTAAGGTCACTTTCTGTTCTATATATTTAGGACTCCATTACATGCTTCATCTAAGTCTAGCTTGCTAGTTTAGTTAGAGTGGGACCAATTTTTCTAATAAACTCTTCCTTTGGATGAGTGAATTTTGATTGTATTTTGTAAGGGATATATTTATGTTTAAAAAGTTAAACTTTCATCACATTTCTTAAAACCTCTTAACAACTAGAAAATTATTTATAACTTCCAAAAATTATGACATATAATTGTGCCTCAATGTTTCAAACTGTTTTAATATGAAAATTAACTGTGTTTTTTTCCCTTGCTGTGTTAAAAGGATGGAACACAAATTTCTTCTCACTTCTACAGAATTTTAAATATGAAGATTTCCCTTTCCTCAATAAAAGAAGAACTGATTTTAGGATTGTTGATGTTTCCAAATCTGGATTTAATAAACCATACATATCTCTTACCAAATTAGAAGAAGAACAAATATTTTTAGAAGAGGTAATGTAACAGAGAAAAACAAACCTAACCCCATATTTGATCTATTCCTTTAGCTCTAACTTTTGTGCTCTGTTGCTCAGTTATGCTGGCTCTGCACCTTTGTAAAGGAATGCTGCCTATAGCCTGAAATATACATAATAGCTCTTTCTTGAGGATTTGCTTGACCTTTAAAAGTATTACACTTTTCATTCATATATAGATAAAAAATTGCAGAACAGAGAATAAAATTTGTCTTGTTGGAGGGTTACAGGAACATCGTGACCAGACCTACATGGACAACTGAAAGAACAAAGGATTATCACATCACTCCAGGTGTGTCCAGCACCAAGAAGTTTGCAACAACCAGCCACACCTCCTCCCCTTTTTAGTATAAAAGGAGTTTCAATTCTAACTCTGGTAAAGATGGTTCTTTGGGACACCTGTCTGCCATTTTCTCAGTCTGCTGGCTTTCCAAATAAAGTTGCTATTCCTTGCCCTAGCACCTTGTCTCTCGATTTATTGGCCTGTTGTGAAGGGAGCAGTATGAGCTTGGACTTGGTAACAGTAGGAGATATGGTTCTTCTGGGAAACAAAAAAGAAAGAATAATTTCACCTAGGAGAGAAGTAATTCATAGGAGTGGGGAAAGAGCTATCAAGCCAGCTAGTTGATCCTGGTGAAGTCTGATAGTACTCATAGCCTGGAAAGAGCTGAGTGAGTGGATCAAGTAGAGCCACTAGGAAGAGACTTATGGGCAAGCTCTGGAGTCCTACTGGAAAGGAAACATGGCCCAAATGATTCTCAGTCTCATTGTCTCAGCACAAAATATTATTATCATCTCTAACTGGTCATTATCAAGACCCATTTAATAAAAAATCCACTTATTATAGCATATTTCCAAATGACTTTAATAATATATTCACTCAGATTGAGTACATTTTAAATGAACAAATTAAATCAGGACACTGTTACTTTCAAGATTATTGCCTAGGGATCATGCATAATAGTCATTTATTCAGCACATTATTACTTTTTCAAAGAACAGTTAAGCTCATGATCTTATTTACTCTCCATAATAAAAACTGACAGTGAAGTACAACTGAAAAATTCTGGCCTAAGACGCAGGAATCTAAGACCCAATTTGGCTTTGGTTCCAAAGTTACTTAACTTCACTGTGAAAAGTCACTTAATTTCAGTATGCATCAAGAGCTGGAACATAGTTCTGTCTTTTTTTTTATGTCCAATGTTAAATCCCACTTATTTGATGAGAAAACACCATTTTCCTTAAGAGTTTATATTGTTCAGATGAGACAAATCACTACAGTAGCTAAAGAGATGTGGTCATTGCCTGGATGTCAGTGATTTATTCATGAATGGACATACAAACCAATTATGACCAGTAACAAGTAATACCTGGGACTTTTGTTAGAGCTATAGAAATGAGATTTTCTTTCCCCTGGGATTAATAAGCTGGTAGAATGTAAGCCTGGTAGTCTGAAAGCCCTCATATAGACAGCCTACCAGTAAACAAGGCCAACGTGAAGAAAATCGAATAAATACTGGTAAAGACAAGGACCTCTTGATTCAACATGAGTTCCTGTATTTAACCTTTTTTGCCCAATAAATTCTTCTTTTTAAGCCAGTTTGACTTGCAATTTTCTTTTTTGCAAGAGGACAGGTCATGACTCATATACTATCTTCAACTATAAAATCATAGAAGTACCTAGATGATGATTTCCAAAGTTAAATCACTGCAATGCAAAACCTGAGGAAGTAATTAAAAACAGAATCTAATCTTTCTAAGTGCCGGATTTTTTTTTTTTTTTCACTGCTAATTCATCAGCACCAAGAACAGTACTCAATACATATTTGTTGAATAAATAAATGGATTTTCATCTTAGAATGGGGAAGTTATTTTCTAATTCTGCCCCCCTTATCAGTGTACTAGAAGAAAAAAATTCAATATCATTTATTTGAGGTTGAGTGTGGTACTCAATTAAGCCTTATCTTTACTTGGTTATCAAACAATTTGGGGACCATGGGGTTCATTCTTATTGTCTTGAAATTGAAAAACACTCTCTATTTATAGAGGTAACTCTCTATTTTTCTTACTGGTGTGGCTGACCACAAATAGAGTTATGTCTATGAAGATATAAAACATCTAATTTCATCATAATTAGATCTTTATTTTAACATATTTTTCATAGGTTTATATTATGCATGAATAATTCTACAGTTATCAGATATTTATTGGGCACTTACTATGCGCTAGGAATTATGCTATTGCAACATGTTATAGTAGAAAGAGCAAAATAATTCCTCAGTCTCCTTCTCCATTAGATATGAACAATATAATATTTACCTAATAGGGATTGTGAAGATAAAAAGATAGAAATATAATTATATTCAATACATGTGAAAATGCACTGTAAACTGCAAAAATTAATATGTACATCTAAGGTGTTTCTTAAGGGAAACTCCATCTAAGACTTAAAATTGGGTTGTATTTCATGAACATGTGTGGTTGCACTGTTCCAGGAAGAACCATTTCTGTAGAATTAGGTATGGATGTAGAATATGGTCGAATGTAGAATTCTGTAGAATGGTCCCCCTAGAACACAACTCTAGGAAGCATCATTCACAGGAATGATACAAAGTTGTCCTGGGTCACATCAGTAAAATGGTGCATTTATCTCAATGTTCCCTTATCTTACCATCACTGAAACTTTAGCCCCTGTTAAAGTATCCTACAACATATGTATATTCCAAAAGGCTACTTTATATATATCTATGGATAGGTCATGTAACCACATGGATTCTGCTTTTTCATCTCCAGATTCAGCTTCCCACAGGGATGTCTGCTGCCAAGACCACTTTGTTTGAAAACTGGAGGAAGGTTCTCTGTCCCCCATGGCTGAACTGTCTCTCTCAGGCATAGGCATCACTTTATTGCTGCCACCAGCACTGTCACTTTTGCTGGGCATTACTGCTGCCTCTTCCTCTACCAGGAACTTCCATCCCTGTTGTGATGGATACCTGAGAGCCAATGTGGCTCTTGCAGAAGAAGAAGAAAAAAAGCTATTAGTTCGAGCCTTTCATTAAAATATGGAAACATGGGAAAAGCTCATGACTGCTTTATAAAGAGCCAGAAGCATAAAAACTTTATAAGAAATTTGGAGGATGGCAAGGCAAAGTCGGTTTTTCAGAGAATTTTCACTGTTCAAATTCTTGAAAGCTATAAAGAAATTGAGGTTGTGTTAATCATGGGACAAGACGCAGGGATAACAGGACTGAATCTATGATCAACTGGGTTTAGAAATAGGTATGAGGAGGAACAGTTGGGAGCTAAGTTCTTGCTAGTGTAGGTAGAAATTTTTTATTTCTTCAGCGTCTTTAACACTGAACCCAGTGGTTTCTCCGTGGACATATGTTCAATGAAGAAGTGAAGAATGCTTTTCTCACTTTTGCTCTGTTTTATCACAGGGTTATTATAGTGTCTCATAGTTTACATCTCTTAAACCCTCCAGAGGAATTAGACACAATATGGGCATCTAGGTCAGAAACTAATTTTTTGCCAAGTATAACACTGTACTTAAAATCAGCCTTCCTATTTTGAGCTGAAATGTATCTTTCCAAAATTTGTATGTTGAAGTTCTAACCCCCCAGTACCTCAGATGTGACTGTATTTGGAGATGGGGCCTTTAAAGAGGTAATTTTAGTTAAAATGAGGCCACTAAGGTGAACCCTATTCCAACATGATGGAAGTCCTTATAAGAAAAGAAAATTTGGAGACAGACATGTACCTAGGGAAGATCACATGAAGACACAAGGAGATGGTCATCTACAAGCCAAGGAGGGAGGCCTTAGAAGGCATCGACTTTGCAGGTACCTTGATCTCAAATTCCCAGCCTCCAGAACTGAAAGAAAATAAATTTCTGCTGTGTAAGCCATTCAGACCGTGTCACTTTGTTATGGCAACCTTAGCAAACTAATACATCTTCCTTCTGTGAGCTAAAATTTTGTTAATAGAGGAGGTCTGTTTTCATGTCCCCTTCATTCCTTAAAATAAATTCTCCCTCAAAAGCCTCTGCAGTCCTCTGCCACATGAATCCACCTACATATCCAGCAAGTCTGAATCCCAGTGTTGGAAGCCGCTTAAGCTTGAGAAGAGCCACACTCTCTCTCTTTTCAACTCAAACACTCTTATACTTTTAATGAACGGCCACAGCACTATTGTTGGGTCCATCATTATAATAGATTCTCTTTTTTAGATGCTCAAAGAATTACTTTGCTATAAATCAGTCTATCATTTATGTTCACAGACATGAACTAATATAGAGTAAAGGGCAAACTCCACTTAAAGAGAGAGTAATGCATTTGTTCAACCACCTCCACTTTGTGATAACAGCTTTAGGAGAATCTCCCTATTGCTCATCTGTGTGCAAGTTTTGGTCAATACCTGAAGTAATGGTCTTGTCATTACGCTCACTTAAACGTAAAAGTTTTGTGGTGTCAGAGAGAACTCTCACTGAAAAATGAATTGACTACATAGCACACTTGAATGTGCTTGTACTTCTAGATGAATTTGTAAGCTCATCCTGACTGATGACACATCGGGCAACATCTTGCAGAGTTGGAGAAGAAAATTAAATGCCCACAGATTGCACACTGATAAAGGGTGAATGCTCTTTTCTTTGCTCAGTGTGATTTAAAATCTTGTTATATGTTAGAATAATTCATTTTTCTCTCATTACAAATTAATAGGTAGACTATAAACACTGAAGTTAAACAGGAATGAATTTAAACAGTGACTCTTCTATTTAATACTGTAAGACATCCCCCCATCATACGGATTAGAATCCCCTAATCTGTAAACTAGGAATAATAATGATGTCTATTCCACAGTAGTTGTGAAAATTATTAATGCACAGTGCCTGGAAATTCAGAAATGTTCAATACATGTTAGTCAGCAAAGGCAAAAATTTTGGCATTACAATAAAGTTAAACTGAATATAAAATGTGCTTATATTGCATATTTTCATTGAGCAGGTATAAGAGTTTCCTAGGGCTGCCATAACAATGTAACACCACACTGGATGTCTTAAGACAACAGAAATTTATTTTCTCCTAGTTCTGGATGCTAGAAGTCTGAATCAAGGCGTTGGTAAGGTTGGTACCTTCTGGAAGCTCTGATGGAGAAACTTTCTCATGCTTCTCTCCTAGTTTCTGGTGGTTACCAGCAATCCTTGGTGTTTCTTCGTTTCTAAACACACCACTCCCATCTCTGTCTCTATCTTCACAGGGCCTTCTTCTCTGTTTATCTTCACATGGCCTTCTTATTACTCCAGTCATTGGGTTTAGGACCCACTCTAATCCTATATGACCTCATTTTATGTTAACTATTGATAATTACATCTACAAAGACCCTATTTTCAAATAAGGTCACATTCTGAGGTTCCGGGTGGAACCTCACATATATGCGTTGATATAAAATATTTGTTTTTCTCTTTCTGACTTACTTTGCTCTGTATGACAGTCTCTAGGTCCAACCATGTTTCTGAAAATGGCAAAATTTCATTCCTTTTTATGGCTGAGCACCAGAATCACCTTTAACATCCAAATTTCTACAGTCTTCTCTTTAAGGCAATATAGCCTTTTTCTATGAAGTTTCCCTACCCTTTACTTAATTCTAAAGCCACTTCCAAAGTTTTAAGTATTTGTTACAGCAGCACCTCACTTCCTAGTACCAAAATCTGTATGTTTCCTAGGGCTGTTGTAACAATATATGACAATTCGGGTGGCTTAAAGCAACAAATTTATTCTCTCACAGTTCTGATTACTAGAAGTCTGAATTCAAGGGTTGGCAGAGTTGGTTTCTTCTGGAGACTATGGGACAGAAAACTGTTTCATGGCTCTCTCCTTGAATCTGGTGGTTGCTTGCATTCCTTGGTGTTCCTTGTCTTATAGATGCATTACTCTAATATCTACCTCCATCCTCACATGACTTTCTTCCCAGTATGTCTTCACATGATCTTCTTATTTCCAAATAAAGTCCAATTCTGAGTTTCCATATGGGCATGAGTTAGCTATTCAACCCAGCACAGGGGAAATATAATTAGGACATGGAGCCACAGTTAATGTAAATGAATGGAGACCACTTAATAAAACATTGCTTAGGACAGAATTTACCAATAAGAAGCATCATTCTCCTCCTTCTACTTCCTGGAAAAGCATATTTTTCAATACGATATGCTTGGATAGAAACATTTAATCTTGTTAGTTTAAAAGGTTTTTAGGTTTTCGCAGAAAACTGGCACTTAAAATGCAGTCACAAATATATAGAACAAATACAAAACAACAGAAAATTAAAAGCATTTTCCCATCTTTAATTCCAAGAGTAGTAAAGAGAGTAAAGGCTAAGGGAATTCAAAAACACCCCACATTAACTATAAGCTGAAATCCTCACTCTAGCCAATTCTTTATGTTATGCTTCAACCTTAATATAAGGTTTACATGAAAGGGAATTAATTTCACATTGCTTATTGTTTGATTTGCCAAACTGGTAATAATCCTCCTAGGGTACTGGTTGTTTTAATCCTTGACATTATGCAGATTTGAAGTTTGAAGGGAGGGTGAAGGCTGTGGAGAAATGTGCTGCTTCCTGTGGTGCCGGGCTGCTTTGAAAAGAAACCTCCAGCTGCTTGGCCAGGTCCTCCAGTGAGCGGCATGGCTGGGAAGAAGGGCTCCGGTGGCTCCCGCCAGCCACATGCCCTGCAGCTCAGTAGGGCGAAATGACTTTGAACAAGGACTCAGAAGAATAGTATGACCGAAGCAAGGAGTATCGTGACGGAGAGATCAGTGAAGATGAAAGTAAAATGAAGCTGAATAAGCAGACAGGAATGGGGGAACTGATGAAATATTCAAATGCCACCTGTTTCCTGTCATTCCCACTGCTAGCCATTCCTTGCTCAGAGAAGGAGAGTTATGTAGAAACACTTGTTTAGTACTCAATCCTGTGCATTTGGTCTAGACGCAAGAATATCCTTAAGTTTACCAGGTGCTTCTTTTGCTTGGAGGGGCCACTTTAATTATTTGTATTAAACTTCATTAACATATGAGGACTTGCCCCCAGGCATGAGCTCTTAGGTAATTCTGATATACATCTTTTATTGTAATTAAAAACTACTAGAATATAATTATAAGTTGTTACTTTATATACCCTTCCATGATCCTCTATCCCCTGGCTACAGTAACTAGAGTAGCACAAGCAAGACTACTACATCCTAACTTGCTTTTGCAAAATCTCCAGTTTCCTGCCAAGTCTTCCCTAGTTTCAGGGGTGACACAGGGAGTAGGGTTGCAGAAGGGTTTCACATATGCTCATAAGCAGTCTTGACAGCATCAAGGTGAATTCACTTCTTATTACGTTCCTGCTGGAACTTGTCTATTGTTGAATCCACCAATAAGTTTTGCCGCCTGCATGCTTCCAGCAGTCCATCAGCCTACATTTGGACACCATTGTTATTGCCACGGAGTACTGCCACCCTGCTGCAAATGTGCTGGACAGAAGGAAACTCCCTTCTCTCCAAACTCAATTCTCCTGTGCCCACTGTCCGCCAAACAGAAGTGAAAAAAAAGACCTCTTATTCCCTTTTGAGTTTATTTATTACATTGATTCCAAAGCAGTACTACCCAATATTCCAATGTCCTACAGAGTTTTTAATCAAACAAGCTCCCTTTTTCAATTTCATTGGGGTGAAGGGAGAATTAGTAGCTAATAAAAGCACATTTCTAGACAAAATTCAAAAGAGTTTGCAGTGTAAAGTACTTCTTCCCCTAAACCATTTAGTTAACTTTGGTGGCAATGGTTTTTACATGATATTTTGAATGGTATATCTATATGTTTTCCCACTAAAATCACAACGTAAAAATCATACTCCTATGCAATAATTTTTTTTAACATAACTTGGACATTAGTACATATCTAATTGTTTATGATAGCTGCCTTCAAAAGGTCATTTTCTATTGTACGATAATAATGGATTTTAAAATGTTTTAATTCTTTGCTATTTCTAGAAATAGCTAAAATTAATATCCTCATACAATATATTTTTCCACTTGTGGGAATCTATCTGGAGGATAAATTCTTGGAAATAGAACTCCTTGGTCAAAGCCCATGTGCATTTAAAATTGTAATAAATATTGCCATGTTGTACACCATAGGAAGCTATACTCGAATAAACTCTGCAAAAATGTTTCCCCACATCTATACTACCTTTTGACCTTTGACAATCTGAAAGGTGAAAAATAGAATTTCTTTATAGTTTTAATATGCATTTGTGGTAATATAATTTATACTGAGCTTATTTTCAGGTATTTTAAAGCCATTTTTATATAATTTGATGTGAACTTCTTTCATGTATGTAACTCTTTTCCAATTTTGTTCTTATTAATTTATTAGGGCTTTAAAATATTTAGGTAAATCGCATTTTGTCTATGATGAGTATTCAAAACTCTTTTCCTATTTTATAATTTTTCTTCTGATTTTGTATATTGTTTTCCATATTAAGTTTTTAAATGGATTTGGGTCATCAACTGTCCACAATGGACTAACAGAAAAATTTCTTCATCAACAAAGCTGAATTTAAAAAACTTACTATATAGTAAGAGAAAACATTACCTTGAGAGAACCTTAGTAGTGTCTCAAGAGGAGGATGTTAGGAAATGGTATTCAGAGATTTTATGAGTCACACACAAATGGTTTAAGGTGCATCTTTCAAGGTAAAGACTTGGTTGGAACTGGGCAAAGTTCATGATGTAATGGTATAGGATTGGTGGAAATAGTGAAGCAAGGCTATTGAAACAATTCTTGGTAAGCAACTTATTGTACTGATAAGTAAGCTGTTCATCCAGGTGAGCAAACCGTTTGCCCAGATGAATTGATTTGTAAGAATTTCCTAAAGCAAACAGTAAAGTTATTTATTGACTTTTAGCCTTATCTTCCTGGGCAAGAAATTTATGGAGCAAACAGTTAAATTATGTTGACACAGGTGGTCTCAGTTCTTACAATTTTTGTTTAATATTTTTAGAGGCCTTTCCCATATTAAAATTAGTTTTTTAAATATTTAAAAAATCATTTTTTTCTAATAATTTTATAGTTTCCTCTTTCTCTTCTCCTTCTGCTCCTCTTCAGTCATCTTCCTAATTTAATTATTTGTTCCAACTGGAATTGATAATAAGAAATGAGGTTGCAGTATAAACTTTTTTTAATGTGCTAAATCAATTGCCCTAAACCATTGCTAATTAATGTACATTTTCTCCAATAATATAAAATGTCACTTTTATCATGTACTAAATTCTCACATATATTTGCATTATATCTGGACTCTTATTTACTGTTCATCGTTCTATTTATGAATCAGTACTACACTATTTTAATTATTAAGATCTGTAATATTTCATAATATGCTTGAATATTTTCAGGTATTCAAATCCACCTTATTACTCTTACCTTTCAAAAATTACCTAGTTAGTCTTAAACATTCATTTAACCACATGAATTTTAGAATCAGCTGTCTAACACTAGTGAAAAATATCATATTAGTAGACTCAGGCATCACAACTTGCACACTGATTTAGGATTAGTTGAAATTCTTCAAGTACTAAGTCTCTTTATCGAACAAGAAGGCATTCCTTTCTAATAATTCAAGTTTCACTTTGGGTCCCTTAGTAACATTTTCATAAAAAGTCACTATTTCTTATTTAGGTTATTCACAGGTATCTTATGTTTGTGCAGCTATTGTAAATGAAATGTTTTCTTCCATTATCCTTTCTAACAAGCATGCAGATAGATGATAGATAGATAGATAGATAAGCATGCATATAATATATATACACATATGCTGTTATTTTGATATATTGATTTTGCACCAACCACCTTATTGAAATCTCTTATTGCTTTTGGCAGTTTTAGTGGTTTCTTTTGAATTTCGCAGATTTTCTATTATATCACTGTAAATAATTTTAACTTTGCCTACTTCTTTCCAATTTTTACACCTTATTTCTTTCTTATGTAAATTCCATTAACTAGTACACTCACAAAAACTATTAAATATTAGTGATGGTAACAATTTCCTTATTTGTTCTCAACTTTAATACAAATTCTTTTATTTTTCCCATAAAATACATATATATGTGCATAGTATATATACTATACGTGCACATATAGATATGTTTACATGTTATGTATATAAATAAACATATATATATACACACACAAAATATACACATATTTAGAGGAATTGCCTTTATCTATATAACTTATTAAGAAAGTATATACCTTAGCAATCTTATCCAGTATGGATGTTGCCTTTGATCAAAATAATTTTTGTACCAATAAATAGAAGTTTTTCTCTATAACTATAGTAAATTATGTTTATTGATTTCTTTCAACTGCTGATATAAACTCTACTTGTTTTATGTTATCCTTTTAATTAGTTGGAATTACACTAAAAAATACATAATTGCATAGTTTTCAAAAAGATGAAGGTGATGAAACTGACTAAAAGATCCCATCAAAGAAGCAACTTATCTGCTCATGTCTAGCACCTTCTGTTGGAGGAGAGGTTGCTAGAAATACTGCTTGTTTAAGGTAAGGATACTGTCAGGTCCTTCAGAACACCTCCCTCCTAAGTTCTCAAGTAGGGCTTCATACCTTCCTGATTTCTTCAAACTCTTCTGGACACTGTGATTTGAATATCCCTGCTTATCATGTGCAGGTAACTGATAATATCCCATACACATTTTTGAATATTTACTGAAAACTTTGGATAATGGAGCCTCAATTTCCTAGGAAAATTATCCTCTATAAAGACATGAGGTAAATTGCTAAAGATATACATCAACTAGATATATTTTATATTATATAATTTGGGACTTATACAGTTTTATTTATTTTTGATCTACTTGAAATGCCATTGGCAAAAGAGATAAATTAATTAAAATATCATACACCTGAAATATCACTGAAATTTTCCTTCTAGGTTTTATTTCATGAATTTTGTTGTTTTATTTATTTGTAAATAAATAAAATTTATAAATACAATTTGTAAATAAATAAAAAATGTAAATAAATAAAATTATTGTATGTGACTGTAAAATTTTTATGAATTAAACTTTTTATTATTATCATACATTTGCCTTAAATCAACATTACCTGATGTTAACACCATATGTCCTGTTTTTTGTGTTGTTGTTGCTCTATTTACTGCTAACTTTGTCCATCCTTTTCCACTTTCTCTATCACATATATTTAAACATATTTCAAAACATAGTATCTAGTTTTATTTTACCTTGTCATCTAGATCTATTTTTCTTAGTTCTTTATATTAATTCACTTTTTAAAAATTATTTTAATATATATGTTCATTGATTGTCAGGTTCAAAAAGCATCTTTTGACCTTCAGCTATAAAAAAAGAGGAAATCATTATAGCTATAAAATGTTGCGCTTCTCTTACATTTATACTCTTGACTTTTGATAATAGTGATGACTTTTTCTGTCTCGACATGGTTTGTGATTTATAGTCTGTTTGTAACTACAATTTCCACTCTTGGATTAACTTTAGTCCTGCAATTAAATAAACACAAGGATCATTGCCAATCTTTTGCCCTAGTGTCTATGTTTATATTGGTCAATTGATCCTCTATAAATGTCTTTTTCAGAACTCATGAGGAATATATGCCCTTTGTTCTCGTGTATTTGTGTATCAGAAATGAAATATTGACTGAGTATAAAATACTCAGGTTCCTCTTTGCTTGAGAAATTAAAATTTGCTGGCAATATGTGAAGCCTCCTGTTCTCCACCCACTATAGGCATTTTATCCTTTTTCCTCAAAGCCTGAAGGATTAGTCTTTAACTTTGAACTCTCTGTTTTACCTTAGACAGAGTAAGAACATTCAATCTATACATTAAAGTTTTTCATATTAATCTATACATTAAAATATTTTACAATCCTAGAAAATTTTTGAATTATATCTTGAAGTTTTTGTCTCCTTCTGGTTCTTTTATTCAAGGATACCAATTATATCTATTTTGGATCTGCCTTGGGTATCTTCTTTATCAGTCAGCTCTCCCTAATTTCTTTAATTCTATTTGTTGTCTTTTTACTTTAATTCCACTTTAGTCTATTTTGCCAATCTGACTTTCCACTCGCCTTCGAGTAGAGTCTATTTCCCTTTCATGTTTTCTGTGTGGCCTCGTTTTCTGAAGTCTTTATTTTCTTTTCTTCTTGTCTCTTGAGCTCTGGAGGTTCTTGTATGTATTTATGTGTCCAATGTCTTCCTCGTTCTCTTATATCTCTGCTTTTAGCTCTTACTTTAATTGGTATTTTCCATATAGTTTGGCCAAAATCTTGTATCTTGTCCAAGGTTGTATTTTTCTGCTATGTCTTCCTTATTTTCCATTTCATTTTTTCTGTTCCTTATTTTTAACTTGCAGAATATTTGTGGATGCTGAGTTGAATAGTTTAAAGTATTAATTATCTTTCTGTGAGGTAAATTCTTACTTTACTACCATCTCTCAGCAGGAGGTTTCTGTGGTTTAAGAGTGAAAACAGTTTACAAGCTACCTGGATACTTCCCTGGTTCATGGAGAAATTTCCTATAACACAGAATTGCAAGTTTGTGTGTGTGTATGTGCATGCCTATATGATTTACACAAACACAATTGCACATATAGAAAGAGAGACAGAGATGGATTATTTAGCCTTTACTTCTCCCAGCTGAAAGAAATCAGCAGTTGCAGGGCTGTTTACAATTCAAAGGCTTTCCTTTATCTGGATTCCCTGCAGATTACTTTCATACATTCAGAATGCTGGTGTGTTTTCTTCTTCAGCTTCATCTCCTTACTTCTCTGTGATGATAAATAAGGTCTAGAGAAACCCCTATGACCCAACCCACTATTCTGATATGCAATTGTTAGTGGTATTTTATCCCTCAGGGTGATCAGCTATATTGGAGTGTTATCTATGTCTGCATTATCCAATGGTGCAGCTGTAGATTTCTTTTCTCAGCATTTTCTTGCATCATATTATTACTGTCACTGGATTTAGCAGGCATTCTTCATGTATTTTGTAGAGTTACAGATAGTTTCCAGTTTTACCAAAGATGAAGCTATGTTTCTCATCTCTTTCTTATAATTCTCATTGTTTTGCAATGATTTCAGAGAAGAGAAGAGGCAAAAGCAATAGAGATGTCATTATTATGCCACTGTAAACCACAAGTCAATTCTTAAAACTTTATTTGTTGTAAGCTTCTATGTCCATTGTCAACTGTGACTTAGTCATTAGTCCATTGAGGGTTAATGTGGGGAGATATCTGATTCAGAGTAACACTGATGTCACATCCTGACAAAAATCTGAGGCATTACTGTTGAGTTAATCAAATAGCTTCAGTATATTTGGGGTATGTCTTTATCAGGAGACTCCTGGTAACCTGGTTCCATTATGACATTGGTCTTGCCATGACAGGGGTCATAGCTTCAGTTCAAAATGAGGATACTACCATTCTAATATAATAGACATATGAAAGGGCAAATGTTAGAACAATAAAAACCATTGAGGAGAATGAAGCATATTGAAGCAAGCAAGCTAAGGTTGAGAGAAAGGTGTTTCACACAGGAAGTATTCCTAAAGGAAGTAATGCATGAGTTGGGTCTTGAAGGATGGGTAAGTAATACTAAGCAGACATGAACTGAAATTAGAGGGAACAATGAGTGAAAAGCAAGGAGAATTGAGGAAGCATGATGTATGTGTTCTATTACTGAAAGACAAATTACCCAGAAACTTAGCAGCTCAAAAATCACCCACATATTATCTCATAATTGTGTAGGTCAGAATCTGGGTTTATCTCATCTGAGTGTCTCACAAAGCTGCAATGAAAATGTCATCCTGGCTAGGGTTCTTCTCTGGAGTTTGGGGTCTGCTTCCAAGCTCATTCAGGTTGTTGGCTGAATTCAATTCCTTGTGGTCCATCCACAGTCAAAGGGAGTTATTATACAAAGTGTACATACGAGAAGGTAGTAACTTTGTGATCCATCTCAGAATTCTGCCTACTACACGTGATTGTTGGAAAAGATTTGAAATCTTAAGTATGACTGTAGTACAGACCCGAATCAGACAAGTTGAATAAGCAGGTAAAGGCCTGATGTCTATCAGGTAATGGAGTTTGACATTACCTTGGTAGGTAATAAGGCACTGTAGACAGACTTTAAGCAGGTAAGATCTTTTCTGCTCTAGCAGCAGTGTGGAAGATGAATTGGTAAACTGTAGAAAGGGATATTTTAATAGAGACTATTATAGTATTCCTGGAAAGAGCTAATAAACTAACACTGTAATAATGAACAAGCATAGAGAAGTTTATCTTTAGATATTGAAGAGATAAAGGTAGTAGACTGAATATATTAGTCATATATTTTTACACATTCATTCAGTATCTACTATGTGCCAAACAACATTCTAGGCATTGGGTCAAAAATGAATATAAAAAAGACAACATTCTTTTTCTTAAAATGCAGGGAAAGACCAAAAACAGGAAATGCATAAACAAGCAAGACAATTTCAGAGTTTATTGCCTGCATTAAGACAACTGGTTAGGGTAATGAACTAGAAAATATATCAGTTAAGCTACTTTGGTCTACAATTAACATGAGACCCAACTTTAAATAGCTTAAGTAAGAGTGAGATTTATTATCTCACATTAATTAAAAAAAAAAAAAAAAAAACCTGACTAGAGTTAGTGTTGTATGAGTGTTACCTGACTCAACAATGTCATTTAAATTCTCGTTTTCTCTTTCTTCTCAGCCATCCTGATGTCGGCTTTTATACTCAGGCTTTCACCTTCCAGGGCCTAAGACAGCTGTTTCACGTTCTTACACAACAATGCCCAGCTGGTTGTTGAGAAGTTATTCTTTGATCCCCATTGTAAGACAGAGAATATTTTTAAGAATCCCATAAGTAATCTTTCTTTCACATTTCATTTACCAAATTGCAACCCATGCCCATGCCTGTACTAAATCACTCAAAGGATACTCAAATACCATAACCAATTCAGAAAAATGGTTTTTAACCTCAGACCAAAGATATCAAAATCTCTGTGTGTGGAACCCTGCCATTGTTTGAAAACTATTAGGTTAGACTTATAAAGATTTAAACTCATCATACCTGAAGGGTATTAGGCTTAGTGAAATAAGTCAGACAGAGAAAGACAAACACTGTATGTTATCATTCACGTGTGGAATTCAAAAAATAAAACAAATGAATGAATATAACAAACAGAAATAGACTCATAGAACTAGTGATTACCAGTGGGGAGAGGGAAGGAGGGAGGGGCAAGATAGAGGTAGGGAATTAAGAGGTACAAACTACTATGTATAAAATAAATAAGCTACAAGGATATATTGTACAGCACATACAGCACAGAGAATATAGCCAATATTTTATAATAACTTTAAATGGCATATAACCTATAAAAACTTTGAATTAAGTTGTACTCCTGAAATTAATATAAAATTGTAAATAAAAGAAAAAAAGATTTAAACCCATCAGATTTAGACTAATGGGGTTGAAGCCCACATCCTCTGAAATATGTGGTTATGCAAGGAGGTAAACAAACTCGGTTTGTTAGAAATGAATAAGGATAAAGAGCTGTCTGTTACAGAGAATGACAGTGCAGGAGAATAATTTAGATGGGAAGTTAACGACTGGTATTTCTCAAGAGGTGTTATTTGAGCTGAAGCCTAATGTTAAAAAGGCAGTCAGCCAGATCTGGACGAAGCAGGGGGAATCGAAAGGCCCTGAGTTAAACATGATCGTGGCATGTGAGAAAACAGAAAGCAAACCAATGTTGGAGAAGTTGGTGAGATCAGTTCCTGGGGTCTCTGAGGGTCCTAATAAGGAGTCTGAACTAAGTGCGGTAACACTTACTTCAGAGTACGAAGCATGGCAGTAGCAAGAATGAATTTACTTTTTTTTTCTTTTCACTCAGTGTGAGGAAATGAATCACACAGAGAACTTAAGAGAGAAGAAGGGAGTCCATCAGCAGCTTATTCAGTTGTCCCAGTGATCTCTTTGGAGAGGAGGGGAAACATAGATTTAAAAATAAGACTAGTAGGTTTTGCTGGTGAATCAAATATGGGAAGTGAGGATAAGGAAGAAAAAAAGAGAACAAATGTTCTTCTGTGTTTAACGGGCTGAACAACTGGGCAAACATGGGGTGGGTGATTAATTAAAAGAGTAACAAGTTGAACAGGAAGTTAAAAATATATTTTTTTTAAAGGAGGAAACTAATATTGGAGGACGATCGCAAGGTATCAGTTGAAAGAAACATACTCAATTATTGCATATAAATCAAACTAAACAACATGAGAAAAAAACATGCAAGTCTCTAGGTTACTGCAAATCTGAACTTATAATTTTTTAAAAACCAATCCAAAATCAAACACTGATAAATGTCAAAGGTAACAACAACAACTTGTAATGGGAGTTTCAAGACTAAAAAGTATCTAAAAAGTACAGAACTTTTAGGGAGGTTGTTAATACCATACTCTGTAAAACTGTAGGCAGGAATTTCATCAAAGTTATCAAATAGAGGAGGTCATTTGTGTTGGAAATATTTATGAAATACACTACCTGGACAGGAAATTAGAAAAGTTCTCAGTTCCATCTAACCCATCATCTTCCTTCACAAACACACTATTACGTATTCATGCATTATGACTAACTACATTAAGATTATCAGGAAAGAGCAAATCAGATTGTATTTTATATTCTTGACAAGTTAACTGAAAACTGCAGAATATATCAACCACTACCTTTAGAAATGTGTTGGCTGAAAGAAGGAAAATTTGTTAAAAGCTGATTTTCCTGCCAGTAGATAACTAGGAAAAATTAAGAGTAACCACACAGTGGAAAATGTACTTTTCAGATACTGATACGGTGGCAATATCTGCTAGTTATTCAGATGTAAAAGAATATTTATAAAATAATTTTTACAAGCCCAACTTTACTAAAATGAAAAAAATTAAAATGCCATAAATGTCATGCTCATAGAGATGTACAGTAGCTGTTTATAAAATTGAGACAACTAATATATTTCAGGACCTTGTCCTATGACATTATAATAGTCTGTTTCAAGGGGTAAAAAAAAAATTATGACTTCATTTATTCATTCACTAGATACTTTTTGAATGCCTACATGTACCAGATTCTATTCTAGGTACTGAACAAACACATAAAATTCTTGTTCTCAAGAATTTTAGAGGAACAACATATAAATAAGCCCACAAAGAAAAAAAGAGAGAGAAAAGAAAGAAAAATATCCTATCATTTCTACTTAGGAATTAAATTAGGGTGACATGGTAGAGAGGAAATGACTGGCTACTTTAATTTAGGAACTAAGGGAAGATCTCTGGCCTGTGTAAGTCCTTAATGAACAGCAAAAGCCAGGCATGGAGGGATCTGGGGAAGAGTATTCCCGGCAGAGTGAACAGCCTGTGCAAAGGACTCCAGACAGGAAAATACATCATGTGTTTGAGGATCTAAAAAGAAGGCCATTGAGGTTGGAGTGTCATGGATGATGCAAATTGTATTGGTTTCCTAGGGCTGCCATAACAAATCACCACAAACTGGTGGCTTAAAGATAAAGAGACTTATTCTCTCATCATTCTGAAGGGTGGAGGTCTGAAATCCCGATGTCAGCTGTGTCATGCTCTGTCTGAAGGCTGTTTCTAACTTCTGATGGTTGCAGACCACCCTTGGCTGTAGCTGTATCCTTCCAATTTCTGCCTCCCTCTTCACATGACCATCTATTGTTTGTGTGCGTCTGTGTCTCTGTGTCCAAATCTGCCTTTGCTTATAAGAACACTAGTCATTGGATTTAAGGGCCACCCTAGTCTACTATGCCCATATCTTAACTTGATTATATCTATGAAGGCTCTATTTTCAAATAAGGTCACATTCACAAGTACCAGGGTGTAGAACTTCAACTTACCTTTTGGGGAACACTGTTCAACCAACAACAGAAACCAATAAAAATCTGTTAGGAACTAAATATGAAAATATGACATTGGATAGGTGAGTGTAAACATATTCACAGTTTTCTTTTGTGATATGTAAAAAATATTTTTTTTCGTTAATTAAAAAAGTGGCCACAAAGTAAGACTGTAACTGCCATCTCATGGGTGCTTACTCCTATTACAGGAGATTATGCTCCCTCCTGCTGTTTTGCTAACTTAAGTCTCTGATCTATCATATTTTAAAACATACATATTCACTGTTTGTGCATATCATTAAAGGCAAGTCAAAGCCAAGGAGAGAATCAGTTATATGAAGCTCTCGCCAATGAAGAGAGAATATTCTTGTTCCTGAAAAGGAGGTACATTTTTTTTCTGGGAACTTTGCTATGTAAGCAGCTTCTCACTTGTAGATTCATGCTGAAGGCACTTGGAGTGGACATTACACTCACTGTTGAGGATTATATTCCACAGCAAGTTTCATAAAGCATGTCAAAAACCTGAGTGAAGAAAGCTATTATTCAGGCAGTTACGATCATGCGATCCAATCCTACTTAAATCAATTTTTTTTAACATCTTTATTGGAGTATAATTGCTTTACAATGGTGTGTTAGTTTCTGCTTTATAACAAAGTGAATCAGCTATACATATAAATATATCCCCATATCTCTTCCATCTTGCATCTCCCTCCCTCCCACCCTCCCTATCCCACCCCTCTAGTTGGTCACAAAGAACCAAGCTGATCTCCCTGTGCTATGCGGCTGCTTCCCACTAGCTATCGGTTTTACATTTGGTAGTGTATGTATGTACATTTGAATGGATAAAGAAGATGTGGCACATATATACAATGGAATATTGCTCAGCCATAAAAAGAAATGAAATTGAGTTATTTGTAGTGAAGTGGATGGACCTAGAGTCTGTCATACAGAGTGAAGTAAGTCAGAAAGAGAAAAACAAATACCGTATGCTAACACATATATATGGAATCTAAAAAAAAAAAAAGGTCATGAAGAACCTAGGGGCAGGATGGGAATAAAGACGCAGACCTACTAGAGAATGGACTTGAGGACATGGGGAGGGGGAAGGGTAAGCTGGGACAAAGTGGGAGAGTGGTATGTAAATCAATGCTTTTAATCTTTTTCTGCCTCCACACAATTCATGTTTGCAAGATAGTCCTGTAAGTAAGATCTCTCATGAGAACTTATGATTCTCATCTGGAAGGATGATAAAGATGTTGGTATGGGGCAAGATAGGGGTGGGGAGAGAAAGGACTTAACAGAATTTCCAGGGAGGTTTAGATAGAGAAAAACCTTTTTCCATCCTCCCTTTGATATTTCACCTATTCACAGTTAAAAATCAGTGACTTAAAATAACCAGTGTATCCATCTATTTCACTTAAGAGTATGTACATAAAACCCATAGTAAAAGTGACTGACAATATTTAGTGCTTACAAAGTGTCAGGCACTGTTCTAAGTGTTTAAGTACTTAACTCATTTCTTCCCCAATCCAACCCTTGACGAGAAAACTGAGACACAGGTGTTAAGTGGCTTATCCTAGGTTATACGACTAGAAAGAGACAGATTTGGGATTCAAAATCAGGTACAAATACCAGAGGTTGTGATGTTAACCACTATAATATTCTGCTTGTGATTACATGGAAATCCACAGTGATTAGAAATATAAATACATTACCATGGCTAAAGCATATCATTATTCAATTGCTCATTCATGAATACTTTCATATTTAATCCACATCTTTTTAGCAAGATCAGAAGAATCCAACACTATATTCTTGTGAGTATTCAACAAGCCCTTGAAGCTTTAATAGCTCTGATTCAGATGTTGTGGGCTAGGTCCACACTTCTGGGTTTACTCATCACTTCTAAGAAGTCTTGCCTCAAACTGGTTTCTCATTCTTCAAGTGGCAACACTTACTTGCTGTTCACTCTAACAACTTTACTGATTGTACTTTGCTGAACAGTATCCTGATTTGGAAGCCTGCTAGATCTGGAAAATGTCAAACATAACAATAAAAACAACACTAGGAGTCACCTACCTCCTTCTGTTTCTAGACTTGCATCAATATACATTTGGGATGCAGAGTGATTAAGTTCATAGATCCTGTTCTCTGGCATTGCAGAGGCTCCTGTGTGACAGTTTCCTCATTTATAAAACAACATAGGAGTATGGTGAGAAATAAGTTATAAAATATAAATATATAAACACTTGGCACAGTACCTGGCATATGTAAATAATCAATAAATGTCATATGTCAGTTTTATTAACCTAAATGCCTGTCAGAAACAGGTGTTTTGGCTAAGTAATTTTATTGAGTACCCACTCTTAAGGTACTCTTTACTAGGAAATAAAAGATGTTTATATTGAGATTTAATATAACCATCATTTACTGAAAATAATAATTATTATAAATTTATTATTTCATTTATTATTCTTGTACTTTTCTAGCTCATTTATAGGTGACAGATCTTTTATATAACAAATCCCAACGTGTATGTATACACACACGCACACACACACACACCATATTCAGGTAGACGTGTTTTGACACACTTTGCCTTTCCTTATGCGTAATTATTTACGGAATTCCTTCCCAAGTCTTAGAAATTGATCATTTTCCCCCTGCCTAATGAAATTTAACTGTACTTCATCATTTTCTTTCGGAACAAAACTCTCCTCTCTGCTTTCAAAGTTGCTACTTACCAAATCTGGTGAAAATGTCCCTGTGTGATGGCAAAGTATTCCAGCACCTATTTCTAGATCCAGATAATACATAACAGTTACAAAAATATATAGTGAGTTCTTGGTAGCCTCCTGAAGACAATGATTTCACATCTGTTGTACTTTCCAAAAGAGTGATTTGGTGGAAATTTAAAGCCAGCACAAGGAAGAAATGATAATGAGGATGGAAGAAAAAGGCAATTTGAGGAGGTTGTCAGGGATCCTCCAATTTTATCTTTATAATTTCTTTCATTTTAGCAATAATCATATCTTTACATTAATTCAATAAAAGTGCTTCATACTCCAGGCATTGTCAATATAAAAATTTTTGGATTTTCAGCAGAAATTGACAGAGGTGTCTTTAATCACACACAAAACCACATGACCAGAATTTTTTACATACACATTCAAATATTCATTCTTTGAAAAAATATCATGTGTCACAATGTTCAAGGCATCATAAGTTACTATGTGCTTCATAATGTAATATATGCTTTGTGGGCAAGGAACTGACAGCCCAATTGAGAAAAAAAAAGTAAAAAATGAGAGTATTGATTTGTGTGGGCAAATATTAAATTATTTGATTCACAGTACAAAGACTCTGGAGAGCTATCAATATCTAAGTTTGACATATCCAAGTCCAAATCCCATTCTGTGCTACATAAAAGACCATTTTAGCTGTATCCTACATTTCTGTTCTTCCATTCATGTTTCCTCCAAGTGTCTTGCCTTTTGACCTTCTATTCTTCTAACACCAGCTTGACCATCAAAACAATTCTAAATTCTCCCTCTTCCATTCTGATATTCTCTTTTCTGATCTTTATGATATTTTCAATTGAATCTCAAAAATCCACAGGCATGCTTTCATGACTACGCAGTTATTTTATTAGTCTTGCTTCTTCAAACAGATGCAAACTCCGTGAAGGCAGGAAGCATGTCTCTGGTTTTTGAAATATAATTGAGAACATCTTAACAAGTGTGTGAATACAATCAAATTTTGATAAACACATTAATTGAAAAGATCAAAGAGCAGCATTTCTTTTACCGTCCACTTTTTTCCTTATGACTGTTAAGCTTTAATTAACTTTAAACTTCACATGCTTCAATATTTTATTTTCCCTGTTAGTAGTACCCAAAATTCACTCAAAATATTAAAAGTAGATTTTTGGGTTCCTATGAATTATTTCTAGAGTAGAATTATATTATTATTGGTATTGGACTAAATGATATAAAATATATATAGCCTGAAGAGTATGAGTATAAATAAAAATGACTCACATCCACAGGAATAAACATGATTCAGTATATAACCAAGTAGTACCATAGTATGTAATAATACTGATGGTCATGAAATAACATTCATGATATGTCACAACTCAATGAAAATGACTGCAATCAGAATAACATGAAATTTAGCTGGCTCTGATCAGAGGATGACTATGACTAAATTTCAACAGATTTCACTGGATGGCCTTAGACAAAGGTTGCCACCACCCACATTTTCACATGTAACTATAACATTTCATGTTGTGTAATATTTTCATTCTATAGCTTTTATTCTGCAAATGATATTTTAATAGAGGACTATTCCATTAGTAAACAGACTGATCTGGCTGACACATCTTTCCTTTTAAAATATACTTTGGCTGAATTCTAACAAAACTGTTTTGAATGCAAAAGGGATGCTTTTCAAACCAGATGGTTTATCTAATAGGAATGTATTCTGATTAGAGAAACAGCAGTAGACTCATGATCACAGCAGGTGCCAAACTGGTCCTGTAGTTTACGTGAATTTGCAACTGAACAAGTCATGAACAAAAGGGAATCTATTTTATAATGTGCCACAGTCTATTCTAAGAGGAAAGGGGAACGTAAAAGAAGCTACCATATCCGATGCAATTCATATATCATTTCTTGATATGAATGTGGCCACTACTGCATTTGTGATAACAAAATTTAATTGTATACTAAACTTCCTGAGTATATTGTGGAGACTATTAATAAAATTTCAAGATCATAACATTTGCAGAGTATTATATGATGGCATCATAACCCAAAGTCTATTTTTAATCTAAATAATTGAGTCTTTTTATTTTAAAAAGTATCATTTTTCTTTCTCATTGCCCTTATTCCTTGCACTTGTATTTTCCCTTTGTTTTAAAAAACAATTTTTCCACGTACTGGTAATCACAGAAGCAGCATATTATTGGCGTGGTAGGCCCAGCTATGCCTAAGTACGTGTAAGAGAGAACCTCCTAGGCCCTGCAGAGATGGCATGGGAATGTAGGTTCCTGAATAATGGAATTATTGCCTGTTAAGATAGTGTAAGTTGCTTCTGGGTGCTAACATGACTACTGCAGACACAGAAGGCAGTGAGCACACCAATTCCCACTCTGACTGAGCAGCATTTCATTCCCAGGGGTTTGCGGAGACCACCAAACCCTGAATCATCTCAGTAAGGTGTGAGGGGCAAAGTGTTCCATCATATCCACCCACCTACTTTCTTACTTCATTTACATTAGTGATTCTGTTTATTTGCTGCTTTGGAAGAAAATCAAAGTAAAAGTAACCTAGAACTGAGTCCAAGTCATCACTCTCAGTCATCCTCATCCCAGGCAAATTCCATGGTCTCTTCTAGAACAGCTGGTTAAACAATAGAAACTGTTGGTACCTGGAACTTGTTCACGTCAGAGATACGTTACCCAGAAGAATCATCATTTCCTAATTGTTTTAGTAATTCCATAATATCATCAATATAATTATCTAAATTAATCCTCTCTGAAGGTGTTAAGTAAGCATCAAAATAAGTCTAAGTATGTTAAAATTTGAAACCCCATTTTTTGATGAAATTATAATGGTTTGGCAAGGTTTTTTGTCCATGGATCTGACATTATAAGAATAGTTACTACAGAAAATTCCTGTACTTTATATCATTTCCTCTAATCAAACACCTTCAGAATTTTAAATGCATTAGTTTTACTTGTTTTGGCAGTTATTCATACACAGACTTGAAAACTTATGCTGAATAACTATTTGATATAGAAACTTTTGATTTTTTTCAGGTTGGCTATAAGCATTAACAGTACAGGAAACATATCTTCCACATTCTGTTCAATTCCTTCTGTATTATGCAGAATTGACTATTAATATGCTTATTTTATTAAATTCTTTGCTTATAGGAGGATGAATTCTGTTGAAATAGAGGGACCTGTTTTTCACTCTGCTGAAGTTCTAGAAATCTGTAATAAAAACTGCTCCAGCACTAAGTAACATTAGCATCTTTTAGCCTTGCCTTACTGAATGAAGTAAGCGACCAATAACCTGCACTTCCTTTAAAGTGCTTTCACCTTTGCTGTGGGTCAGTGTTTCTTAGACAGAATAAAGGTGTGCAAATGTATTGTGGTAATCTACCAGTTCTCAGTGAGAATAGTTTAATTTTCCTCTTCTTTTTAGTAATATTATATGTATAATATTCTATTATATATGATACTATATATATATATAAAGCCACATATCAGGTCACCTGGGTGATCATTTTAAAAAAGGACTGCCATGGGATTCCAGTGCCTGCACTGAATATCAGTTTGGAAATGAGTTGGTATCAGGAAGGAATACTTTAATGGTCCTGAGAAAACGAGAAAAAGAACAGAGGTAGTTTTAGAATACACCAATTGTATGATCTTTCTCCATTTATGATATGCTTACTTAAGAAGTCAAGCCCAAATGATGCCAACTTTGTCTGCTCCAACAGAAGTTTCATAGTAATATGAATAGAGAAAAACAGAGGGAGAACTGAGTCATCACATGGTGTACAGTAGGGTCCATGTGCCAAACTCAGAAGACCCTATGTCACATCAGGGAATGACATTTGCGTGCTTCAAACACTGAGTTAGTTTGTGCAAAATAACACCATCATTAAATCCATTTAATGTTAATTCTATTTTTTACTACTTTAAATATGTCTTGGAATAAACTAAAGCTATAAATAAAAAGAGTGTGTACCTAGTTACACCTTTATTCAGATACATAATAAAAGTAATTTAAGTCATTAATCACTGTCTAGGAAAATACTTTTCATCCTTCGAAGGGATTGTTTGCATTTCTCAAGCATAAGAAATGCTGCTATAGTCTATGTGTACTCTCTATGGTTTCTGAGTATGACTTTATTACAGTGATGGGGCAGGACACGAGGGTCAATTAGTTTAGTTCAGGAGTGAGCAAATGTTTTCTGCAAAAGGTCAGATGGTAAATATTTTAGGCTTTACAGCCCATATAGTCTCTGTTGCAACTACTCAACTCTATTGTTACAGAAAAAAAAGCAGCCATAGATAATATGTAAATGAGTGAGCCAAGGTGTCCCAACAAAACTTTATTTACAAACACAGGCAGTGGGCCAGATTGAATGCATGACTGTAGTTTGTTCACCCCCGAATTAGTTTAGTGGTCTCAGGATATGGTATTAATAAAATATTTTGAGAGTAAATTATCTATTATCCCAGCTTCTAAAAAGGGGAACCTAGTACCACTAACATAGTTCTCCAAAAGAAAACCATATAAAACTTCCCATTTGTTTCTTACTTTAACATAGAAATGGTTTGTTATTTAGAGAGGTTGAATAAAATCCACCTAAAGTATAAAAGATAAGCTTTGTACAGCTCAAAAAAAAAATTGACAGTGGCATAAATTAGCTATTCATGCCTGTTAAAAAACTATAGTAATCATTAAATAGCTATTTATGTCTAGTAAATATTTTAAAAGAAATGATCACCATTACTAAAGCCAGCATTTCACTTGCCTCCTGTAAACATAATTTTTAATAAAGTTTCAGGGTTATATTTTTATGACTGTGCCTACTTCTTGTAAGAAACAATGTGGCAAGGTAAAACATTTTAGTAATAGGAGCAAACCAACTTTCCAATGTCATCACAGATGTATCTAATGAATTCTAAGTACCCTGTGTTCTTGACCATGCATTTCACATCTTCTGAACAATGATTACCTGTAGAAAGAATAAATGTTAACACATCAGGTAGTTTCCTTTCTTGCCAACTGAAAGCTAGTAATTGAAAGTAATATACAACCACAGAAAGTGAATAATTAAAAAGAAATAGATTTTCATATTAAATAAATTAGTCCAGATATGTTATGAAAAACTGATAATTCAATTCTTTCAGCAAAATAGCAATGTTTCTACTCATGATACATCTATGTAATTATAAGAAAATCCTAATGCTTTGAAGAAATCCAACGAATAAATGTATTATTACAATTTAAGTAATTTTATAGCAAAGTTAATTTGTTGTATTTAATAATGTACATGATCATATTCTGTTTATAAAATAGACAAAAATAGTACATAATTTCCATCAATGTCTAGTAGTTATTCCTTCCAGTCAGTTAAATTTTGATGTTTAGCTTATCTTTTTATTTTTCAATTCTTTGCAGGAGATTGTAATTTTCCAATATGTCATACCCATTTTTCTTTATTTCCTCGACTGTTACCTTATTCTGTTTATTCTTTCATTCATTCTTTCTCCTCCTGTTAAGTCATTTATTTACTCATTCTTTTTTGATTCATTTCATTGTCCAACTTTTGTTAATCATTTTACATTGAATAAGCATTAAAGATATTTTGTGGTTATTATATAGCTGGTATGCTGCACCTGATGGCTTATATAGAAAGCAGTCATGTATAGATTGTTAAACAGTATGACAACAGCTGGAGCATATAAGTTTATTGAAGCAGGATGTGGATAGCATCAGGCTTCCAGTAATAGTGGCCTACAACTTAAAATAAGTAACCTTAAAACAAGTGACTGATCTTTGAAAATATTCAGTAATACAGAAGTATCTAAAGTGAAAGCAAATTTTTCATACTATCCCTCCAAGCTCTTATATACTAGTTATAATCTGAGCACCATGATGTATACAATTTAGAATTTGCACATGCAAATATTTATGTGTATGTATATGTATACATATATGTCACATAGGAAAAATACACAAGAATATATTTATTTTTACAAAATGAAACCTGACTATATATACTGCTCTACAATTAGCTTTTTTCTCCATCCCACAAAGAAAATGGCATGGGCATCCTTACCCATCAGTACATCTCATTCTTATAGCAGCCAGTTACTCCAAATTATAAATATACCTCTCTTTATTAAACCATGCCCATATTAATAAAATATAAGATGATTTAATATTCTTTCTTTCCTAAAAATGATGCAATAATGAACAGTTAAGTGGAAGAATGCCTACAGGATTAAATTTTGGAAGTGGAATTTTTGAATTGAAGTATTTGTACATTTCAAATGTTGGTAAAAGAAGGTACTTTACCCTCCAGCTTACTTTTCTACCAATTGTGTATGTTTCCCCACACTATCACATTCACTAATCATTAAAAAAAAAAAAAAGTAAGCCTAATAAAGAAATTTTGAACTGTATTGTTTTCAAATACATTTCCTATCACCAATTTTTTTTTATGTTATTTTTGCTCTTATTTCTTCTCCTGTGAATTACTTTAACTTTCTTTGTTCATTGCTCTTGTATGTTTAAATATTTTCTCACTGATTTGATAATTTATTAGCATACAATTGCCATTAACCCATAGTTTGCTATGTTGATTGCCAATAGCACCTAACCATGGCTGTAGTTATCCATAAATAACTTTAAAAATAATCATTATAGTCATATTTGTCATTATTTTATGTTGTTTCTAGGTTATAGATCTTGAATAGAATAGTCTATTAATATTCTATTAATATTTTTTCTTAATATTTTATATATAACCATTGTGACCTATTTAATGAGTTTGAAGTACATTTCTTTTTATTGCTTTTTATTTACTAGCCCAAGCCACTACTGCCATTAATAATTAGATGAATGGAATCCCCCGCTTCATCTTTTTCATGTGAAAGACCCAAAACCCTAGTAGTTTACTGAGTCCAAAACTGCTGGAAGAATATCTACTGCTTCCTAACCTTGGTTCCACAGATAGAGTTGTGATAATTCATACTCATATGGACATCCATTAAAGCATAACATAATTGTGACAGTTTATTTTATGTGTCAACTTGGTTAGGCCATGGTACCTAAATATTTACTCAAAAATTATTCTAGATGTTTCTGTGAAGGTATCTTTCAGATTAGATTAATATTTAAATAAGTAGCTTTTAGTAAAGTAGATTACCCTCCAGAATGTGGACAGGCTTCATCCAATCCGGATCAGTAGATCATGAATCAATACAAAAAACCTGACCTCCCCAGAGGAGGGGATTATACCAGCAGACCACCTGTGGACTCAGACTGAAACTCTTCCCTGAGTCTCCAGCCTGCTAGCCTACCCAACAGATTTTAGGCTTGTCAAGTCTTCACTATCACATAAGCCAATTCCTTCAAACAAATCAATCTCTCTCTCTCTCTCTCTCTCTCTCTCTCATACAGTTGACCTTTGAACCCTTGAACAATGAAAGGGTTAGGGGTGCAGTCAAAAATCCTAGTATAACTTATAGTCGGCCCTCTGTATCTGTGGTTCCACATCCCTAGATTCAACCAATTGCAGATCATGTAGTGCTGTAGTATTTACCAACGAAAAAAAAAAATCCATATATAACTGGGCCTGCATAGTTCAAACTCATGTTGTTCAAGGGTCAACTGTGTATAAATCTATATCTGTGTCTGTATCTGTATCTGTATCTCTATGTATGTATTCTGTTGGTTCTCTGGAGAACCCTGACCAATACCACAGTGTCAACTTGAATGGAAACAGAGGGCCCTCATGTTTCATCCACACACATCATTGAACCAGCCCTGACCAATAAACAACCCTGAGGTTCTTGAGATAATGTCACTTTCACTCCTGACTTTACTTCTATGGCCTCTGGTAACCTTCCCTGCTAGCACACCTTGATCAAGGCCATATGAGTCCATCCTTTTAGAACTATAAATCTTCAAATTGGTCTCTGAGATTGGTCCTGGTCTCTGAGGGAACTAAAGTAGCTTTTTCCTTCCCATAGTATCTCTAGAATATGCAAGCTATATTTCTCCACTGTATATACATGCACTACTCTTCCTATGTATTGTTCTAATTAATATAACTGTATACAGCATGTTTGCTAACTGCCAGACATCCCATCACTTTGAATAATTTCTTTCCAACATTTCAACATATTCATGGTTTTCATTACACATTCACTCTCCCAGGTAAACTTTGGAAATAGCTAAACAATTTCCATGCTATGTTGTTTATGATTGTGATTAGCATTTATTGGATGTATAGATTCATTTGGCATATACCTGGTATCCTTATATTTTTGCATGTTTTATTTTAGTTTTTCAATAATGGTTTATATTTTTTCACAGAAACCTTAAGTATTTCATGTTTAGAATATTCCTACATGTTTTATGGCTGTTTTTTTCATTGATTGCACCTTTTTTCTCCTAACATTATTTTACTGATTATCACTCACACACACACACACGCACACACAAAACCCAACAACTACATATATGTGTTAGTTCCAACTAGTTCTAATAACAGTTTATTTGAATTTCTTATATTTCCTTGTAGAAATCATGTAATCTATGCTTTACTAATGGTAGGATTTTATAACCTTTCATTTAAATCTAGTTACTGATTACATAGCCTTTCCAATATACTTGATTAAGTTCTGATATTTTAAATTATTTTTAAGGAAATTTTTTCATTTCATTTAAATTTTCAAATATGTAGAATAAAATTCCTGATAGACTCATTTTAAAATTAACTCTGGGGCTTCCCTGGTGGCGCAGTGGTTAAGAATCCGCCTGCCAATGCAGGGGACACATATTCGAGCCCTGGTCCAGGAAGATCCCACATGCCGCGGAGCAACTAAGCCCGTGAGCCACAACTACTGAAGCCCCCATGCCTAGAGCCTGTGCTCCGCAACAAGAGAACCCACAGCAGTGAGAAGCCCGTGCACCACAATGAAGAGTAGCCCCCCGCTCGCCACAACTAGAGAAAGCCCGCGCGCAGCAACGAAGACCAAACACAGCCAAAAATAAATGAAGAAATAAATTTAATTTTAAAAGCCTTTAAATAAATAAATAAATAAATGAAATCAACTCTGATCTTTGATTACTTCCCTATTAAGTACTAATTAACTTTTTTTTCTGTTTGCAGTCAGAATTACCAGATGTGGGCTTTTCTTTTTTTTTTTGTATTTACCAAATAACTTTTCTTCTGTTTTTAATTTCAATTCTTTTATTTGAACATTGCTATAACTAAACTCCAGACTTATTTGGATTTCATCAGTTCTTCCTTTAGCATCCTTTTACTGTTCCAGGATTCAAACCAAGAATGCATATATGTAGTTGTCCCATTTCTACAGTATCTTCTGATCTGTGATAGTTTCTCACTCTTTTCTGATTTTCATGACCTTGAAACTCTTGAGGTATACTGGGCAGGTGTCTTATTGAATGTCCCCAAATATGGATATGTCTGTCATTTTTCTTATGATTAGACTGGTGTTCTGGGTTTGGGAAAAGAATACCACAGAGGTAAGTACTCTTTTCATCACATCATATCAAGGGGCAATGATGTCCACATGGCATCACTGGTGATGTTAACCTTCATCCTTCGGTTAAGGTAATGTTTGCCAGGTTCCTCTACTGTAAATTTACCATTTTCCCTGTCCTTATTCAATTCTTTGAAAGATATCATCTAGCCCATCCTCAATGGGAAGATGCAAGGAGGGGACAAGAATAAGTTCCACCTCCTGGACAGGGGTGTAAGTATCTCCATATATTATTTGGAATTCTGTGGAAAAATATTTTCACTTCTCCTTCATTTAAATAATTTTTACATTTATTGATTTATTTCTTTTTCTTCCTCTGACTGCTAACTTCTTAAAATTCCTCCAGAAATATCATCAATCAAGCAAAGCTAAGTTTATTAGACCTTATGCTGTAAAGAAGATTACCACCTTGATAGAGTACTAGTGTAATGACTCAGAAAGGGAAAGTCAGAGGGAGAAAAAGATGTTTATTAGGTTTTAGTGCTTGAGCTGGATGATTTTAATGTGAGTCTTGCCAGGAGGGAAACTGGTTCGGATTTGGCAGGATTTAAGAAATAATAGTTTTGGATTGATGGACCCCATGAAGTGAGTGTCTTGAAATGAGTAATGTTGAATAAGCTATTAGTCTTGATTAAAAAGCTATTTCAGTTGGTTCATAGCCTTATCTTTGAAGAGCAAGAATTTCCTAGAACAAGTAACTGCCTTATTTTTGCTTATTCTCTGTATTGTTCCATAGAGAAACAAGAAAGTCTATTTAGATCCAGTTCTTTTTTCTGTTTGTTTAAATTTTTTTTTATTTTTTAATTTTTGGCTGCGTTGGGTCTTCATTGCTGTGTGCGGACTTTCTCTAGTTGAGGAGAGCGGGGGCTGATCTTCATTGCGGTGCACGGGTTTCTCATTTTGGTGGCTTCTCTTGTTGTGGATCATGGGCTCTAGGTACGTGGGCTTCAGGAGTTGTGGCACTCGGGCTCAGTAGTTGTGGCTCGCAGGCTCTAGAGCACAGGCTCAGTAGTTGTGGCACATGAGCCTAGTCGCTCCGCAGCATGTGGGATCTTCCTGGACCAGGGCTCGAACCCTTGTCTCCTGCATTGGCAGGAGGATTCTTAACCACTGTGCCACCAGGGAAGTCCCAGATCCAGTTCTTTTGACATAATGATCACAAATTATGTTGGTTTTGGTTCCCTATTTTTATTTGACTCATTTTGTTGTTTTCCTAGATTCTGGAGGTGAATGCAAATTCCACTTATTATCAGACTTTTTTAAAAAAAAAAACATTTAATGCTGTAAAATTACTTTTGAGCATGATTTTAATATGCAATTTGATATGTAGTGAGATTCATTTCTAAATAATCTATAATTTCAGTTTTGATTTCCTCTTTAACACAAATAACTGAAAAAATTATTTTTATTTTCTAAACAATTCATTTTGGCTATTTTTGCTTTTCATTTCCAATTTTAGTCTATTGTCTTCCATTGTTATAGCACATATAAACTTTTCTTGTATTTTATTTTTTTCTAGCTAACATATTCTATGAGTATTTTGAAAAAACATATCTTGTTTACTGAAAATTTTTTAATTTATTATTTTGTGCAATTTTATTTCTAATAGTTTTGCTTCATATGATTTGTAGCTACATTTTCCAGTGCATACATGCTTATGATGGCTACATCTTCCTGGTGGATTGTACTTCTTGCCTTTTGGGTCCAGCTATTGTTTCTCCAGCTCCATACTTCACCTTTGCTGCCTAGCTCACCACTGCTTGTACTCAGGGTCCCAGAAAGACCCTCAGGAAAACAGCTCCTTTGTCTTTTGGTATTCAGCCCCTAATTTTCCATCAGCATGTCCTCAGAATTCTCCACAGGACAAGCTGTTGTTTTCTAGAGCAGTCAAGTCTCATCCAGAAAAATATCAGATATCAGTCTGTAGAGATATACCAGAGTGACCATATTTTCCATTGTTAAACAGAATATATTTACTGCTTATAATGAAGAGTCTGGAATAACTTTTCTGATATGGAGTCTGCTTTTTATTTACATGGTTATATGATTCATTCAAGTGATTTTTCCAGAGTAAAAGAGTCTTTCTTAAAGATATGTCTATTTTCCTCTGTTTCGTTTGAAACATCACAAGAGTTATTGCAGGTTCTACTCTCTCCTTCAAGATTTCAAAGAATCTAGAGGCCACATCAGAGTTCAATCTCAAAGCAAACAGTCAGATACTCCCAGAAGTCTCTGCAAGAAAGAAGCTTTCCCCAAGTTTACCTAAACCCAGGGAACAATTTGATATAATAAGTGAGGTCTGTCATTAGAGGCAGGTGGCACCTGGTTGAGTCCTTATGGCTCTGCCATTTCCCATGAGATCTTGAGCAATTCAGTAAATTTCTTTACAACTAAATGTATTTCAATACAAAAGGAGAATAATACTAGAATTTACCTTATACCACTGTTACCAGGATTAAATGAGATAAAATCTGAAGTGTGTTTT
Organism: Balaenoptera physalus; assembly: GCF_965194825.1. NCBI lineage: Eukaryota > Metazoa > Chordata > Mammalia > Artiodactyla > Balaenopteridae > Balaenoptera > Balaenoptera physalus. The sequence goes on along the minus strand of NC_138891.1, from coordinate 46,308,917 downwards.
GCAAGAGCTTGTCACAGAGTGAGGACTCAATGCAAGATAGCTATTATTAGTAATGGAAGCTCAATCCTAAAATGATAAATCTATGCCGGGCTTGCATATATTGTTCAGAGATCATTACCTTTTCCCTAGGCAGAGATTACTGTTACACCTAGAAGCAAGGGTCAAGGACCCATCAGTATCTGGGAAAGCACATGGAGTAACAGAAGACAGGATACAGGAAGCAGGTGCTGAGTGATCCACTTAATTCTGATGGATGGCATGTGTCTGGCCTAGGGCTATTTTTAACAAACCCATCAAAACTGTGGCAGATCTTACTCTGTAGACTCTTAAGAGCACTGCCAGCACCTGCCAGGCTCCAAGACCAATGGGAGCTTTGTGTAAAGGGATTTGTTATCCTTTCCGGCCAAGCATTGTTCTTTAATTATGACTCAAATCCCTTGTCACCTTATTTAATAATAGGCTTCATTCTCACTATCCATCTATCCATTATAATGCAAACAGTATAAAATGTATCTCCAGTGCTAAATACTCGTTTTCTTTTTTATACTCCTTAAGTCTCACCAGCAAGAGGAGTCAGCAGATAAGTGACCACATGTGTGTACTGCAAAAGTGCCTTATCCCCTGCATTATCTTTTTGAGAATAAAAAGAATATGGCTGCTGCTTCACTTCTGCCTTCCACACCTCATGCTAAATGTCTTTATTATCCATCTAGAACTATTCAGGGAAGGGGATGTGCGGAAACATTAAATTCCAGATTAGGTCAGTTGACCCAATACAAAACACAATAACCTCTAATTGGATGTCTTTAGGCACCTCAACTCAACATCTTTAAACATAATCTCTTGATTCCTATTATTTTCTGCCCTCAACTTTCTTGTCTTCTAAAGCAGTGGTCCCCAACATTTTTGGCACCAGGGACTGGTTTTGTGGAAGAATTTTTCCATGGATGGGGTAGGGGGTGGTGGTTCAGGAGGTAATGCGAGCGATGGTTCAGGTGGTAATGCAAGTGACGGGGAGCGGCAGGGGGAGCGCACATGAAGCTTTGCTCGCTCCCTAGCTGCTCACCTCCTGCTGTGTGGCCCAGTTCCTAGCAGGCCCGTGGGTTGCGGATTCCTGTTCTAAATTTCCTTATGGAAGAAAAGGGCACCACCACTTACCTAGTTGCTCAGGATTAAAATGTTGTAATTGCATTTCATCCATCTATTTCTCTTAAACTGCTTATCTAATCCCTCAGTAAATGGTAGTCAGAGCAAATGTAATCAGAGTTACCTTGGGCATATATATATATATTTTTTTGGTCATACCATGCAGCTTATGGGATTTTAGTTCCCAACAAGGGATCAAACCCAGGCCTTCCACAGTGACAGTGCAGAGTTCTAACCACCGGACCACCAGGGAATTCCCAGAAAATGCACAAGTCTTAACTGAAGAAATCAATTTTTTTTTTTTTTTCTTTTTTGGCCACACAGCACGGCTTATGGGATTTTAGTTCCCTGACCAGGGATCGAACCCGTGCCCACTGCAGTGGAAGTGGAATCCTAACCACTGGATGGCCAGGAAATTCCTCATATGCTCTTATGTTCACTTTTGTCACCACCTCCACCACCAACCCAACTGATGTTATCATATCTAACATGGGCAACTTCTACAGCTGCCTAACTTGCCTCATTGTTTTTTTTTTTTTTTTTTAACCTCTAAAAATGTGAAATACTGCCTTGCATACCCTAAGTCTATTCTCTACATAGAAGCAAGAATGACACTTCTAATTGGCAAATCAGATAATGTTGGTCCTCTGCTCAAAACCTTTCAGGGATTTCCCATCACTTTTAGAATAAATTTCTCAGTTCTTATTATTGCTTAGAAGTCACTATTTGACTTTGTCTCTAGGTTTCACTGTGTCTTCATTTCCTACCATTCTACTAGTTGCCTCCTTTACCCTAGCCACAGTGGTCCCCTTGCTATTCCTTAAGTACTCAGAGCACACTCTCATCTCAGGGAACTTGCACTTGCTATTTACCACCACCCCCACCCCCGCCAGAAATATTATGCCTCCACATACTTGCATGGAAGGCTCACTTGTTCACTTCATTCAGATTTCTGTTCATATATCCTCTTACAGAGTAGCTTTCCTACTTATATCTCCACTCCTGAGAGAAGTGTTTGTTTGTTTTTTTTGGCCACACCACACAGCATGTGGGATCTTAGTTCCCCAACCAGGGATAGAACCTGTGCCCCATGCAGTGGAAGCACCGAGTCTTAACCACTGGATCACCAGGAAGGTCCCAAGTTGTTTTTTTTTTTTTCCTGAAATAAGTATCCATGTCTGTTTATCCTTTTATCCTGCTTTATTTTCCTTCATAGTACTTACAAGCACTCCCCAATGTTTTGTTCTATTTTTATTTTATTATTATCTGCTCCTCTCCACGAGAATGTAAACTCGATGAGAGTGGGGCCGGGTCTGTACTATTCACTTTTGAGTTCCCAACATTTGTAACACAGCTTGCCTCATTGTAGAAACTCATCACATGAATCTTCTATTTATTAGTAGGTATAGGTTTGTTTTCTCTTTGTATTAATTAGAGCATGTTCTGCTAAGGGCCCTAATAGAAACTCTGCTATATAAAACTGATCCAGGGTCATTAGATATATTTTTGGGGTTTGTGCACTTCCGAATACCAGGGATACCTCTTGGATTTGCATTACATACAAACTCTGCAGCTATTTACACTGGCCCTGTAAACAAGAAAGAAGAAAGGATTGGACAGAGACCTAATCTTGAGGCTAACAGAGAGGACCAGGGGAAACTGATAAATTTTGAGCAAGTAGAGTAATAGCACCCTTAAGTCCACTGTTGTTGATATTATCACACAAGTGATAACATTAGGAACCATGATCTTTATTGAAGTCACTCTTTTCCCAGACAGGTAAAGTATAATAAATGCATAAGTTTCGGCCACTAAAATGTGTGTAATTAATATTTAATAAATAGAATGTGTCAGCTGAACAGTATCATGGTATTGGTTTGGCCAAAATGTTCCTTCGGTTTTTAAGTAAAAAGAAGAAGACACATTTTCATTTTCACCAAGAACTTTACTGAACAATATATTCACTGTTTTGTTCCACTACCTTCTGCCATTTTTAAGGCAACCTCATAATTCCATCTTCCCAAAACTTTTTATCTTTTTGACCAAAGAACTGTTCCATGTGCCTTTTACGTCTTCCAGGGAATTGAAATGTTTTCCATTAAGAGAATTTTGTAAAGACTGAAATAAATGGAAAACCAAAGGTGTAATGACTGATGAATATGGTGGATGAATCAGAACTTCCCAGCCAAGCTGTAACAGTTTTGCCTGGTCATCAAAGAAACATGCGGTCTTACGTTATCCTGGTGGAAGATTATGCATTTTCTGTTGACTAATTCTGGAGGCTTTTCTTCGAGTGCTGCTTTCAGTTGGTCTAATTGGGTGCAGCATTTGTTGGAATTAATCATTTCGGTTTATGGAAGGAGCTCGTAATAGAGGACTCCCTTCCAATCCCACCATATACACAACATCACCTTCTTTGGAAGAAGACCGGCCTTTGGTGAGGTTGGTGGTGGTTCATTTCACTTGCTGCATGATCTCTTCCATTCCACACTACTGTATAGTATCCACTTTTCACCATCCATCACAATTTGTTTTAAAAATGGGACATTTTCATTACATTTAAGTAGAGAATTTTATGTGGAAATACAGTCAAGAAGGTTTTTTTTTTGCTCATGTGGAACCCAAACATCAAAGCGATGAACATAACCAAGCTGTTGCAAATGATTTTCAATGCTTGATTTGGATATTTTGAGTATGTCGGCTATCTCCCACATGGTATAATGTTGATTGTTCTCAGTTAATATCTCTATTTGATCGCTATCAACTTCAACTGGTCTACCCGACTGTGGAACATCATCCAGTGACAAATCTCCAGACCAAAACTTCGCAAACCACTTTTGACACATTTGATCAGTCACAGCACTTCTTCACACACTGCACAAATCTTTTTTCTTTGCATTTCAGTTGCGTTTTTATCTTTCTTGAAATAATAAAGCATAATATGCTGAAGATGTTGCTTTATTTCTTCCATCTTCAATATTAAAATGACCACAAAAATTCACCAGTTTTGATAAGTTTTTTTTAAAATGCACACTGATATGACAACTGTCACAATACAATCTAACAAAATTGTTTCAAATGAAGTTAAAGAAAACTAAATGCTACTAGAGCCATCGTACGGAAAAATCGAATGAACATTTTGGCCAACCCAATAGTTAGATAAGGTTAAATAATATATGAAACAGAATTTATGAAATGTATTTGGCTGGATAAAAAATGGCAATAACTGATATAAGATTAAACGTTCATAGTCTTTCTTCTCTCAATATCTTAGGAATTTTGTGAATTTGGGAAACTTCAGGAAGAGATAACTGTTCTGTATGTGTTTTTTCACCTGTCCCCATGCAATGAAGTGATAGAGATTTCAAATTGAAATGCACTTTGAAGTTATCAGGACAGAGGAGTCCTCAATTTTAAGGTCTTTCCCTCTTTTTTATTTCTACTGTTCCTCAGGTCATCTTATGCCCTGGACCATTTAACTCCCTCTTTCTTAGGTCTCTATCACACACCTGCTTCCTCTCATTAAACCCACTACAAGGTCCACAAATCAGCACCTCTGGGGAGTCATTTATGTTCTATACTTCAGTTTCATCATCAATAAAATAAAAATATACCAATCTTTTATGTATTTTACAAATATAATATGGCATAAAGCAAATAATATATGTGGAGATTGACAGAAGATGTTATGAGACTATCTGAAGGCAAGGAAAGCGGAGGAAGTCACATCACTAAAGGAGCTGTCACTAATAGAGGAACGAGGCCAAGCAGGAGTCGAAAGGAAAAGATAAGGAGCCAACAGAGGGAAGCAAATGATGAGGAAGATGGCTAAACATAATAGCTTAAGGGAACAATAATGAAATTAATGGGACATCTTGTGAAACTGCAAGATGAGCACAAGAAAATACAATCTTTTTGTCCCTCAGGGAGCGTTAGGCACTGGGATAATCTAAATATATGTTATTATTTATGTGCATTGGAAACTGGTTAGTAAAATCATGGTCTGGCTTACTTACAGACAGTTAGGAATTAGAATTAAGTAATGATTGCTGTTGCTCTGCTTGTGCTTAAGTGGAATTGCATTATGATTAGGCTAATAGAATAAGACATAAGTACAAAATCTATTGAAGGCTCAGCCTTTCACTTTTATCAAAGGATAAAAAAATGAGCAAGAAAAAATAGGCAATTAGAGTCTACCAATTACTAATCTCAGGAGATTCTTGTGCAAGAGCCAACAGTGGTGGCTGTTTACAATAGGAATATGGATGATTAGAATAGACGATTGTCTGTTGGCCTAAGGCTATGACTTGCTCTATAAGCTTCTCAAACAAAAAGGACTTAGTATACTTCTCTCAGCAGGATATGGCTGAAGAAATTCCAAGGAAAATTGAGGAAAGTTGCAAATGTCAGGTTATGATATAAACAGATCCTCTGATTCTTTCAGAATTAGATGTTAATGAGACTTCAGACTACTGCTTCTCCCCAGGGAGAAAATCATTAATGCAATTTCTCTAACTTATTTTCGGACTCTGAAGAGGTGGCTAATTCTTGATTAGAAGGACTATTCTAACTACATTTCTGCACTCAGTTATCCAGGCTTTGAAGTGCAAAGAAATAAATTCCAAGTAAGTAAATTAAAATCATTTTTTAACTTCTAATCTATGTGTAACATTGATTAGATGAAAAAACTGTATCACTATTATGCCAAGGATTCACATCCCAAATTCATCTCTTCTTTTATTGACTATCACCTATACATTTTTCTCCTCTTTCTGGAATGGAAATTTACGACCTTCTCTCTCAAAGCCATAAAGCTTTGTCACAGTTCTGCCCAGATTTTAGGGAAGGGGATAGCTCTTCATTGGAGGAGTTTCAAAGTCATATTGTAAAAAGAAAATGTGAGCTAGGAGGTCTTTTTACAGCCATATTTGAAGAATACAATCTGCCAGTTTGTCTTCAGGCTACAATTTATATCCCTCCCACATGCAAAATATATCCATTCCCTTCCTCAAGACTGAAAATTCTCACTCTATAATTACATCAGCTCAAAGTTACGAATCTTACTGTCTAAATCAGATCTAGGTTTAAGTGATACTTTTTGTGTGCAGTTCCTCAAATACGCTCTTTGAGCACTCTTTTTAATGATGTGATAACAAGTGACACACTTGACCTAAAGAGCCAATTTTTCTAGGTCTCCAAATACTCAAAAAAAATTTGGGGACAGGCATTGCATAAGTGCTATGGACATTCCCATTAAAAGTGACGGAGAAGGGGAAGGAACACAGTAGTCACTGGTCCACACCAATTCTGAAATTTAGCTAGGCACATGTTGCCCGTTCTTTGATTAGAGTTCAGTCCTACTCCCTATATCTCCATAGGTCTTGGCTCAACTCAGTCCTTCCCTCTGAGTCTACCTTTCTTTTCCCTAAGGCTTCTTAAGCCAATTCTTCACTTGTAAACGTTTGAGGGTTCAGAACCCTTTCTCATATTGTTTTCTTTCTCTTCCTTCCATTGCAAGCTGATATAATTCTTTTAACAATTTTGGTGGGCTTTCAGTATATCAATTTATAATTTACTCCATCAGACAAAAGATATAAACCCAAATCTTTTTCAGGTAAGTCATTCTCTTCTTCAGCTTCACCATGACACTACAATGGGATAACATCCTTAAGATTCTTATAAGTTTTATTGTATAATAAAGAGTTCTGCTAATTACAATATTATGATCCTTAAAAGGGCTTTGTCTGTTTGAAAAGTTATATGAGGAATCATTTCAGATTTCTTTGAAGGTCTTAATAATAGGTTTTACAGTAAAATTGATCTTTTCCCTTAAGTCAGTCCTTAATCTGGGTATCATTTTTTACCTAGAGAGATTTGGGAAGAAAAAGGGATTTATTTTGAAACTAAGATAGTTCTAGATCCTTTATATGTAAGAGTTCATTTTTAGCTCATTCATCTCTTCTCACATTATACCCTAGGCAGTGAAAGAATCCAAGTGACCTTTTAATATTCTGCATGACAATTCCCTTAGCTTGATCACTGAGTTCATTGGAACATTTCCTGTATTCCACATTACTTCAGGTTATAGTGTAGCCAAAATATCCACCACTACAAAACATATTCTAATCACATTTTCTTTATTTTTCTTTGAGCTGCCAGAGACAGACTCTTCAAGATTCTTTAGGGTTTTGGTAACATTTTTCTAAGGTCCTCCCATCTTCCTCATATGGCTTGCCCCAAAGCCAATGCTACATGTTTTGGGGTTTTTACCATAGCATTCCACTTGCAGGTACCAAAGTCGATGTGAGTTTTTTATTACTGTATAAAAAAATACTATCCCAAAACCTAGTGACTTAAAACAGGAACAAAATTTTCTTTGCTCATAATTCTTCAATCAAAGCAGGGCTTTGTGGATAGTCCATCTTTGCTCCAGATGTCAAAATGGTTCATTCACATGGCTGGCAAATTAATACTGGCAATTGGCTGGGAACTTAGCTGGGGCTAGGGGGTCTCAGTTCCTCTCTGTATGTGCCTCTCCACAGGCTGAATCAGCTTATTCAGGCATGGGGACTAGGTTCAAAAGCAAGTGTCCCAAGAGAACCAGGCATGGTTTTATCTGATCTTACAGCCATAGTATCACTTCCACTGGAATCATAGGCCCATACAGATTTAAAGGAAGAGTACATAGATTCCCACCTTTAAGTGGTAGAAATATCAAGTCACATTAGAAGAACAGAATGTAGGAGCCATCTTTGGAAAATAAAATTTGCTCACATGAGAAGACATTGAATGGTTTTGACCCAGATTAGTAATGTGATCTGTGTTTTGTTGAAAAAGATTGCGCTGGCTACCATGTGGAAGACAGACTAATGTGTGGTAAGACTAGAAGAAAGAAGACTGCTAAAGAGGTTATTTCCATAGTTTAGGAAATATATGATGGCATCTTGAACTAGGGAGAAGAAGTGGAGATAAAGAAAGGTTTAGAGATATGTTGTAGAGGTATAATCACTGGAAATAGATTAGATGCAGTCACTGAGAGAAAGAGAGGAATCTAAATTTTTGCTTGAGAAATTGTGCAAATTATTATTCTATTTACTGAGATGAGGAAAACTAAGGAACGAACAAGTTTTATGTTGTTTTATAGGGAGAAGAGATCAAGAGCTCAGATGTGTATGTATTGAGTTCTTATTAAATATCCAAGTGGCAAAGTTAAGTAGTCCATTTTATATATATGCCTAGAATTCAGAGGATACGGAGGAGATATCAGAGATAGAAATGTAATGTTATGGGGGAGAGGAGGTCATCCACATATAAATGCCATGGGCTATGATGAAATAAAGCAATTCAGATAATGTATAGAGAAAGGAACGTGCATCCCAGGATCCTGGAACACTTTAATATTAGGACACAGAAATAGGAGCCAATGAAAGAGAATTAGAAGGAGCAACTAGTGAGGGTGGGGGAAAACCAAAATGCCTATTACTGTAGAAGCCCAAACAAGTGTTTCAGTTACTATGGCTATGTAATAAAAGCACTTCAAAACTTAGGTCTTGTTTTTTTTTTTTTTTTTTTTGCTATGAATCAGCAGCTTGAGCAGAGCTCTACTCTGCTCCATTTTACTAAATATCAGCTAGGGCAGTTTGGGGCAACAAGCTAAAATTGTGTGAAAACTTGTTTCCTTTTGTGTCTGGTGCCTGTACTGTAAAGAATCAAAGAATCATAGCTGGGAGCTGGAACAGCTGGACTTCCTACAGCATCTTTTTCTATCATTATGCAGTATTCTACATAATTGCTCCAGAATGGTGTCTTCAGGGTAACCAGACTTCTTACATATCAACTCAGGGCTCCCAAAATATGTGTCACAAGAGAGAGCCAAGTGGAAACCACATCACCTTTTATTACGTACTCTCACAAGAAATAATAGAAAATGAAATCCACCACATTTTATTGGTCAACACTCTTTTGAAGATCCACTAAAGTTTAGGGGGAGGAAACATATACGTTATTTCTCAGTGGAAGGGAGGAAACATAGACTCCATTTCTCAGTGCCACTTTGTTGAAAGAGAATATGAGAAGTATTGGTGCAGCCATCTTTGGAAAATATAATCTGCCACACTAAGTAAAGTATATCAGGTAAAGTCAGCAACATTGGATTATTTAAGATATCTAGTCAATCGAGCCTGTAAGAGTGAACACTGGATGTGGCTACTGTTAGAAGCCACTGATAACCTTGGCATGAGCAATGACTGAGGAGGTAAAAAGATGGAAATCACATTAGGGAGGGGAAAAAAGGAGAAATAGAGAGAATGAGAATAATGACTATAAATGCTCTTTTTGAGAAAGTTTGCTGTTGAAGGGAGCTACAAAATACAGTAGAGGCTGGAGAGATACATAAGTTCAAGGGAAGTATTTTTAAAAGACAGGAAATGTTAGTAGGCTTATAGAAATGATTTAGGAGAAAGAGAGAAATATCAATGATGCAAAGAAAAAAATGCGGGAGGTAGGTGAACACAAAGTCTTTGAGAAAGAAAGAGTGCCAGAGATTCAGAACACAGTGAAAGGAATTGGACTTTTATGAGAGAATGAACTTTATTCATAGCCATAGGGAAGTTAGAGGGTACACGTAGAGATGAATATTTACTAGATCAGTAAAAACATATTATGGTTTTGTGAATATAGTAGAAGGCAATCCAGCCCAAGAAATTAGCAACAGCATTTTTGATTAATGTATTTTTAAGTTTAAAATTAAGGTAATAGCCATCATAGGCAAGATCATACAATTATTCCTTCATTTTAGTCGTGTCTCTCCCTCTAATGATCTGAAACGAAACTCCACTTTTCTCCAATTTCACTCATCTTCACCCTATTAGCTCTTTAGTTCTTGCATTTCTCCAAATTTTAGCTGAAAGGATACTAATTGGGAGTCAGCCAAATTAGATTTTGGTCTTTGGTCTGCTACTGATTTAGTGTTGACAACTCAACTTTGTTTGCCTTCAGTTTTTTCTTCTTTTGGAATGTGATTTTTAGACTACATGATAATGGTAATAAAAATAATATCTTGCATTTATATAACAAAGGAAAATTTTAACATTTTTGGATACATCTCTTTTTGCTCTAAATTATTATGCTCTCAGAGAAGGTGTAAGTTTAAGATAAAACTAAATTTATATTTTTCAATACTTTAACTTTTAACCTCATATGAAATATACTTTTGCATGACTTTGTAATTAATCTTGTGGTTTATGTGTGAATGTGTGAATGTTTAACTTTCACCATTAGGTTATGTCTCATAAAACTGGAAAAATTTGCCTCCTCTCTCTTTTTTTCCCTTTAAAGTCCTTAAAGTCCATAACAGACACATATTATATACTTAGTGATAATGAAGGCAATGTGTCAATATACAGAGTTTTATTTTTGATAATGATGTCACTTTGTTTATGTCCAGTATTCTTCCAAGTATTTGAAATACTTTGTCATTAATGCTAACAACAATATAAGATAGGTACTATTTCTGTAGCAATTGAAAGTAAGTACAGAGAGGTTAACTAAGGTCAAACCGTTAGTAATTCTAAATGCCAAGTCCATGATCTTAACCACCGATCTAAACTGCCTCTCTGATGATGGCAAAGTTAATGATGATGATGATCAAAGAAAATGATGTTGAGAATTGTGTAGCTGAGAGGTAAGTAAATAAATGAGGTTTAATTCTAACAATAAAATGTTTAGAGAAAGGTGAAGAGAGTTATGCAGAGGAAATTAGCTTGCAAGTGGGTTAGTACCTCCAGAACGCAAAGAAAGAGTGGCAGGGAACAAGACTAAGTAACCAGTTGTCTGAAATGAAGGTGTGAAGTATAATCTCTTTTATGGTATTAATGGCTTACGACCAGTCAAAATTTGATCATTAAACAAAATCAACCGCTTTGATTATAGATCCACAAGAAAACCACATTTAATTTAATCCTATTTCTAGGAAGACTCAAAGTTAAATTGAATTAATAATTAAAAATATACGTGCATCATAATATAAATACTCTCTAATACAGAAATATTAGAATATAATATAAATATATATAAAGAGATTTATTATAAAAAATTGACTTACATAATTATGGAAGCTGAGGAGTCTCAAGAGCTGCAGTCAGCAAGTTGGAGACCCAGGAGAACTGATGTGTATTTCCAGGCTGAGTCCAAAAGCCTGAGAACCAGGAGCATTGATGGTATATGTTCCAGTTCAAAAGCTGGCAGTCTTGAGACCCAAGAAGAGCCAATGTTCAGTCTGAAGTCAAAGGCTGCAAAAGCACAATGTCCCAGCTCAAACAGTCAAGTAAGAGGAGTTCCCTCTTACTCAGCCTTTTTGTTCTGTACAGATATTCAGCTGATGGGATGAGGTTCACCCACATTAGGGAGAGCAATCTGTTGTATTCAGTCTACTGAGTCAAATGTTAATCCCATCCAGAAACACCCTCATGACAAACTCAGAACAATGTTGGCCCAAATATCTGGGAATAATTATATAAGGATTTTACTTAAAATATTTTCACCAACTATCTTATAAATATGACAAATATGTATGTATTTACTAATTTACTTAGGTAATTTTTATGTACACTTAAAGGCATAGATCTGAAGTACACAATTCAATGAGTTTTGATAAATGTACACCTGTGAAACCGTCATCCCACCAAGGAAAAAAAAATTTCTATCATTCCAGAAAGTTCACTTGGACCTTCTAATTAATCTCCGCACTGTTGGGTAATGACTTTTCTAATTTCTATCATTACATCTTCTATCAAAGATGTCTTTTGCTTGTTCTTGGACTTCATGCAATGGAAAGATACAATATGTATCTTTTTGTGAATGACTTCCTTTATTTAACATAATGTTCTCGAGATTCATCCAGGTTGTGGTGTAAATTCGTAGTCCATTCTTTTTTTTTAAATATTAAATAGTATTCCTCTGTAAGTATATGTGGCTTTTTATTTACACACTTACTAGTGAATGGACATTTGGGTTTTTGCCAGTTTGGTGCCATTATGGAAAAGCTGCTTTGACCCTTTTTGTACAAGGCCCCTTGTGGCCATATGTTTATATATCTCTTAGGTAAATAACTAGAATTGCTAGTTCATAAGCTAGATATATGTATATATAGATATATTAATTATACATTAAAAGGAAATACAAAACAGCACAGTCATTAATCCATTTTAAACATCCACCAGCAAAATATGAGAGCCATTCAACATCTTTACCAAATTTGATGCTGTCAGTATTTTTAATATTAGCCATTCCACTAAGGGTGAAATAGTATATCATTGTAGTTAAACAATTATTTCCTCAATAAACCAAATAAATGTGTTGATACATTGTGTCAAAAACCAGAATTTGCAATACTTAGTGGCAAATTTCCCAATTATAAATGTGAGTCTTTGGGGTAAAGAATATAGATCTTGAATATTTAAGTTGCAAATATGAAACTAAACAATGATGAATTCACCAATAACTAAGACCACCTTTCTGGGGGCTTCCAAAATAAGCAATAACTTCTTTTTCCTTTTTCTTTATTTTTTGTAGAGTTTGCCATAAATCTCAGTTTTTGCTTACCTCCATGATTAGAGAAATAAAAGTCATAGAATTCGGTTGTCCTTATACCAAGATTTTGCTTAGAATTTATTTGGTACACATTTTCTGACTCAAAATCACTTTGATGCTTTTTTGTTGAAGGTATTTTCTAATTAAAAAACAAAAAACAAAAAAATGAAATAATTTATAAGTAAGGATGACACATTAGAGTCTGAATTTTGTCAGACAGGAGTAGGAGAATTATGTATAGGCTTTATATGAATTTTAGGTTAATTTTTAGCCTCTCAAGTGTTAGCTAGTTTACACAAAAATTGTATGCAGGTCAGAATCAAACAAGTTCAGTTTTTAGTTACCTAGTTTAAAAATCACCTGTAGGTATGGCATCCGAGGTACTCTTTACCCCATCAGCAGCTGCAGGTATGGGCTGGTGGGAGGGAGTTGAGGGACGATGGCTGTGCAGGTGGCCTGGGCTGAGTGGGCCTCTGCTGGATCTTCCACAGGAGTTGCTGGGCTGCCACCTGCTAAGGAAGAGGCTGTGTCACCCGCACCTGCTGTTGGAAGTTCTCCCCGGGCAGAGGAGATTACCAAGGTCCCACATAGACTGGCACTGACAGCAGCCATGTGGGAGGGATTCTGGGGAGAATGATGACTCTGGAAGTGCCTGGATGAAAACAATCAGGGAGTTCAGGGTTTTGGAGCCTAAACCACTCATTCTCCTTGTTAGACACTGCAATAAACCTTTCTCTGCTCCCCTTCCCCACTCCACCCCCACCCCAAACAAATCAAATGAATGACAGCATCCTTACCTGCAGTAATGTAAAGTTAGGAAGGACTTTGAGACTGATTGACTACAGACATGCTGTGTTTGACTAACACAGTGTTCAACATTTTAAAAAATTCCAAATTTGGATATTTAACATAAACATCCTGATCTGGCTCCCTTGAAAGACAGGAAGATCTGACTGGAATGGCAGACACATTCAGGCCAGTAATCAACTGAGGGTGGGTAGTGACTTCCACCTGCAAATAAACAATGTTCCTTGTCTCTACTTGCCTCCAGCATGCCCATTTCCTCATATTCTGGTTCACTAATTTATGATATATATCTAGGCCAATAAGTATTTGAGTGTGAGACGCTCATCGAGAGCATAGCTTAGATTTTACAAATTTAAAAATTGAGTCTTAAAGATAAGATTATTATTACTTATTATTATTATTATTACTAATACTTATATTTGCTATATGTCAGGCACTATTCTAAGAGATCAAATATCTATTCCCTAATCTAGTCCTCGAATTAACCCTATAGGGTGGTATCATTTTTATCCTCACTTTCAAGTTAAGGAAACTGAGTCACGGATAGGTTAAGAGACTAGTCCAAGGTCCAACATTGAGTTTCTAATGAACTGGTGCTGGGAACAGATATTATGTTTCTCAGTCTAGTAGTTTGTCATTGACATCCTAGATGCAGTTCTCTCCTCACTGATTTAGCCCTCAGCAAAGAATTGATACATTATATCAAGCCATGTAAACTGAGGTGGGAAGAGGACTAAATATAAGGGATAGGTTAGTCAATAATGCAACTAAAAAAAAAGTCCTAGGAAAAGGCAGGTATACTGTATTTTACTTGTCTGGAAAGTTTTCCCATCTCCCTTTTCTGATATCAGCCCTACACTTTCTTGTTGACCCCAGGGATGTGTACATGATTCAGGCTTTTTAGACCCAGTTAATGCCCCATATATGAGCACATGACCCAGGAGCTAGAGTTCTTTGCTGGGATTGATTTTCAGGTGCTGGTGAAGAGCAGCTTTCCTTCTGCTTCTTCCTAGGATCCTAAATAGGCAAACTTGAATTTGCTGCTGGTAGTGGTCACTTTCTCTCAAAGTAGAGAAGACCTATCTGCAGGATGTAAACAAAGGACTACAGAGAAAAGTGAAGACAAGGAAGGTGGTGGGATAGAGGAAAGTTATGGAAACCACCATTTCCCCTTTAATTTTGCTTAAGCTAGTTTATTTTGGAATTTTGCCATTTGTCATTGCCATAGTCCTGATTAATACAGTAGGAAATTATACAACCTGAGACTCCTGGGAAAGCAGCTGACAGTCCTAAAGTCAAACTTTTATAAAGCTAAAAAATGTAATTATCAGCCAAACACAGAGACCTAGAAAGATCTAGTTGAGAAGATTTATGACTAGGGCCCAGATCCAGGAATTCAAAGTAGGGATCACATAAACCCCAAATTCTGGGAACATTGACAAGAGGAGGATGCAGCCCCCATGGCATTAACCAGTATTGGCTTGTGGGTTGAAATCACAAGTACTACTTCCCTAAGACATTAGTTACCAGGAGGTAAAAAGGAAAGCCCACAGATTTTAAAAAATCTGAGTGATAGGAGGCTGCTTTCACATCCACCTAACAACACCACAGGAAATCCATCTTAAGAGAACACGGGAAGATCTTGCACTGCGTTAAGCTACTACAATTCACTTATCTGTGAAGAAGAGGTAGTTCCAGTAAACACCTGTACAAACTTCTGGGAAATAGTTGAAACAGGGTAACAGCCTGCTATATATTAACATATACTAATGATTGCATATCATTTAAAAACTAAAAACCAAAGAACCATCTTTGACCTCCAGCTTGATTAAAAAAAAAAATTCTCAAGAGTATTATGGAAGCCAGTTGAAAATAACATCAAATGCCCTGAACTTGTCTCATTACGGCATACCCATTGATTGTAGATATGGCATAAAAGGATTCTTGCCATTTGCCTCCAAGCTGGTGGTGTGATTCCAAAACTCATCTTTTTTCATCTATTTTAAACCTAGCCACACATAGGTCTCCTAAAAGCCTTATTTTGCCTCTTAACTCCCTTTTCTTGCTTTGACATGATTTTGTGGTCAGTGTTTACTGTAATTACCTTTCATATGTATAGTAAATGTCAGCACTCTACCATGTTCTTTCTATTGGGTCATCGTCAGTCCTGATTCACTATCAACTCAAGATGGGGAGAAGTTTGAGTAAATATGAATATAGACTTACAAAATAATCCAAGCACAGTACAAAAAGTGTAACTGACACTGAAGATTAACAAATAAGACAATTTTCCCTCTTTCAGATAATAGCTAGGGAATATGAGAAAGAAAAATCAAAAGCACACAAAAGAAACTATGCAGTGAAGACAGCCACAGAGATGATTCATGCTGTCTTTCTATTTCAAAACAAACAAAGTGACTAGAAATTCCAGCTGAGCATCGTTCATTTAAATTTAGGATTTTTAAGAATTAGTAGACCATCAATGTACTCTTGCTAAGGGCTAAAATGCTTCTATTGGCGTTTTGAGTTGTGTTCACTCTCAGTCCCTCTTGGAGGTTATTGAGGAAAAACAATGCCTCTACAAGCTTTTAAGCAGAACAAAGAGTGTATCTGTCAGCTCTACCCATGATTTAAGGCATTGGTGCCTCTGATCATCAATTTACTTCAGCTTTTCTCCTGACTCATAAGAATGTTAAGTACTCAAGGGATTAAAGTCTAGTCTCTTGAGGTTCTATACACAAATAGGCTGATTTGGTCTAGTAATCAAATGAGATTTGTTTTACAAGTAGATACCAGCACAATTACAGAAACTAAACACAAATAGAAAGAGGAGAATATTGCCAAGCCAAAAAGAGTGTCAGTGTTTTAGAACAGGGAGATAAAAGACATAGGCATAGGGCATCCTCTATGAATGGGGCAAATATCTGACCAATTCTAGAAGAAAGACCATGGCTAAAATCTTCCTCTTAAACACTAAACATTCTATAAAATGCAGTGATACAACCCTATTTGAATTCCCATCTTTTTTTACTCCCTACAAACAAACATAGCTATAGCTTAATTCTTCAGTATAGAGAATCCCCAGAAGAGTTTACAAGTAAAATAAATAAAAATACATCTCAAAACATGGGAAGAATATTGGAGAAATATAAATAATTCTTCTTTGTATTCTAATATTTTTTCCAATATCTTGCATTTTTGTAATTTATGCTTACATGCAGGAACTGTTAGAAGGGGGAAAGAGATGAGGTTCTATTAATTACCTCACACATAGATCTCAGCCAGAAGCTAGAAAATTTAGTGCTAATTTATTCCACATATAAGCCAAGCACAATGCACACTGGAGAATTTGTAAGATAATATACCATTTTATAATAATGTGGTTTATAAATACAAAAATAATATATTTATTAATATGTTATAATGATGACTATTTAGCAATAAGTGATATACTAACAAATGATGAATCTAATAGCACCAAAGTGATGTTTAACTTGTACATATTTCAAACAAAATAAAAATTTAAAAAGATCCTTCTGTATACATTATGATTACAATGAATCAAAAACAAAGCAGAAACTAAGCATATGTAGAGGTATTAATTCTTTCCCCGACATTCTTCTAGGAATTTCTAAGTGATTTTTTTTTATACTGAGAAAATGTACAAAATCTGTTTTAGAGCTTCTTAAAAGAGAAAACTTTAAAGAATCGTGCTACAATTGTTTAAATCTCAACCAACAAATATGAAAATATCTATGGAAATTTAGCTGGAAACCTAGCATCCTTGATTTCCATCAGTTGTTCTTACACACTAACAGGCTTTATTTAATATTCTTTTTTTTAATAAATTGATTTATTTATTTTTGGCTGCATTGGGTCTTCGTTGCTGTATGAGGGTTTTCTCTAGTTGCGGTGAGCGGGGGCTACTCTTCGTTGCGGTGCGCGGTCTTCTTGTTGTAGTGGCGTCTCTTGTTGCGGAGCATGGGCTCTAGGCGCGCGGCTTCAGTAGTGGCACGCGGCCTCAGTAGCTGTGGCTTGCAGGCTCTAGAGCGTAGGCTCAGTAGTTGTGGCGCATGGGCTTAGTTGCTCCGTGGCATGTGGGATCTTCCCTGACCAGGGCTCGAACCCATGTCCCCCTGCATTGACAGGTGGATTCTTAGCCACTGTGCCACCAGGGAAGCCTTAATATTCTTTTAAGAAATATTTTCTTAAAACCCACTTATCATTTTTTTTGGGGGGGGGGGTGTTTTAAACAAACTAGAATATCCTGAATGCCAAGGTTTGTTTGCTTTAAATTTAAATATATGTCAGTTTTTTAAAGGTAACGTGCTTACATTTTTTCCAATAAATTTCATGGTGACAGAAAATTCTCCAAACTTTTATATTCAAAACTCTGTACAACACAACTTTTTTCCAAAAGCACTTACTTTTGCACTTATTAAAACTTCACTTTTACATTGAAAGTACAGATTGTGTTTATTTTTTGGAAAATATTTTCTAGTTATTATACAACAAAAAACACTTTCCATGATAGAAAGATTAGCAGATTTTAAATAATTTAATGTGTAAATTAGAAGCTCATCTTTAAACTCAAAAAATCATTTGACACTTTTCTCCATCTTTGCTGTTTGCTGGTAATTTAACATCTAAATTACCAGCAAACATATATGTGTTCAGATGATTATTATGATCTCGGTCCATCTCATTCCTAAGTAATGGAACTTTTTACTATTTAAGATTATAAAAATCTGTAAATCTATTTAGTGGACAAAATCTTCTGAAAGCAAATCAATCCCTTTTTATTGTGGAAGTCTCCCTCTTCTCTCAGGCTACCTTATTTACTACCTTAGGCTATCATGATTGATCATCTGATAATTGGCCCAAGAAAAAGCACCAGTGCCAATCCTAGTAGTATTAAATATTAGTAAGAATAAATACATTCCTTAATTGTAGAAAAGATAAATGGAAATATTAAGATATAATTTTCTAATCTAGTGGATTTTCTTATTTGGAGACCATTAAAGTAGAAAAACAAAGTTCTGGGCTAATGGAAAGAAGAGATATTAGAGAAGAAAGATTAAAGAAGTAAGGGCTGTGTAGAAAGAGAGAGAAAGGAAAAACCCTGAATATGGGTGGCATTCTCTTAGTACCAGGCTTAATACAACATTCAACTCCAGAATGAAAATGCGATGCATAAATATTGGAAATGAGGTTTACAATCAAAGAAGAAGGGCAGAGATAATCACAATTGAGGAAAAAGGAAAAAATAAAACAAAACCCCCAAAGCATGGTATATCTCTAATTCTACCACTTTGATTAGATTTCATAGGGTTGGATATATGCATATGCAAAATCCAGCATCCAATTTAATTTTATCCAGCTACAAGTTCTTTCACTTAACATAATGCTTTTGAGATTCATCCATATTGTTTTTGTATTAGTGTCCTATTGTTGTTGTAACAAACTACCACAAATTTACTGGCTTAAAACAACACAAATTTATTCTTTTACAGTTCTAAGAGTCATAAGTCCAAAACAGTCTTAAGGGGCTAAAAAGATATCAGCATGGGTGATTCCTTCTAGAGTTTCCAGAGGAGTATCCATTCCTTCATGCTTCTGGTATGCAGAGACTGTCAGCATTCCTTGTCTCCTGGTTATAACACTCCAATCTCTGCTTTTGGGATCACAACTTTTTAAAAAAATTTTTATTGGAGTATAGTTGATTTACAATGTTGTGTTTCTGCTGTACAGCAAAGTGAATCAGTTATATGTATACATATGTCCACTCTTTTTTAGATCCTTTTCCCATACAGGCCATTACAGAGTATTGAGTAGAGTTCCCTGTACTATATTAGTTCCCTGTCCTTATTAGTTACCTTTTTTATATATAGTAGTGTGTATATGTCAATCCCAATCTCCCAATTTATCCCTCCTTCCACCACGCCCTGGTGACCATAAGTTTGTTCTCTACATTCATGACTCTACTTCTGTTTTGTAAATAAGTTCACTTGTACCCGTCTTTTTAGATTCCACATATAAGCAATATCATATGATATTTGTCTTCTTGTGCCTTACTTCACTCAGTATGACAATCTCTAAGTCCACCCATGTTGCTGCAAGTGGCATTATTTTGTTCTTCTTTACAGCTGACTAATATTCCATTGTATATATATGCCACATCTTCTTTATCCATTCCTCTGTTGATGGACATTTAGGTTGCTTCCATGTCCTGGCTATTGTAAATAGTGCTGCAGTGAATATTTGGGTGCATGTATCTTTTCAAATTATGGTTTTCTCCGGCTATATGCCCAGGAGTGTGATTGCTACCTCAACATAATAAAGGCCATATACAACAAACCCAAGCAAACATCATTCTCAATGGTGAAAAACTTAAAGAATTTCCTCTAAGATCAGGAATAAGATAAGGATGTCCACTCTCGCCACTATTATTCAACATAGTTTTGGAAGTCCTAGCCACAACTTCTTTTATACTTTCTTTCTCTCTCTGATCTTTTGCCTCCCACTTATAAGAACCTCTGTGACTACATCAAGTCCATCCAGATAGTCCAGGGTAATCTCCCCATCTCAAGATTCTTAATTTAGTCACATCTTCAGAGTCTCTTTTGCCAAATAAGGGAATAGTCAGAGGTATTAAAGATTAGAACTTGGCCATCTTTGGGAAAGAGGGAGGGCATTATTCAGCCTACCACACTGCATATACCAGTGGTTAGTTCCTGTTTATTGCTGAGAAGTTTTCCATAGTGTGGATTTATCTCAATTTGTTCATCAATTCACCTGTGGATGGATGTTTATATCAGTTCCAGTTTTTGGTTATTATGAAAAAAGCTACTGTAAGCATTATTGTATAAGTCATTGTGTGGACATACTCTTTTCTCATTAATCTTGGGTAAGTACCTAGGAATGAGGTTCCTGGGCTGTAAAGTAAGTATATACGTTATTTTATATGCAAGAACCATATTATTTTCCATATTGTCTCTGTCATTTTCCATTCTCCTCAGCAATGTATGAGAGTCCCACTTGCTCAGCAATTCAAATTCTCAGGGAATTTTTTTTCTGTCTTTTGTTTGTGTTTCCCATTCCAAGAGGTATGTGGCTGCATCTCATTGGGTTTTTATTTTAAGTTTATTTCTCTAATGGAGCTACTTGCACTCCAAGATGCAGGGTGATAGGCAAAGGAAGTTTATCTGGAGAAAGCAAAATAAAAAAAAGATAAAAAGTAGAGATGAAAAGAGAATACTCTCAGAGTTTCCTCCAGCCATCTCCACAGAAACACATGCTTCAGATCCTGAGGTCCACAGACCACTTCCCTTGATTTTGCGACATTCTTAGTAAAGTTTTAGTTATTTAGTTTAAGTCAATTCCTATAGTAAACACTATTTTATTTGTTTGTATAAACTAGTGTGAGTTGCTAATTATGTTTTGCCAAGATTCCAAATAAATGCCCAAAATTAGCAGTTGGAAGGGTCAAATTATCTCAGTATATAAAAGATTATTTTATTGGGAGATTTTTGATTACAGATTCAATCTCTTTACCAGTTACAGGTCTGTTCAGATTTTCTATTCATGATTCAGTCTTGGTAGGTTGTGTATTTCTAGGAATTTAACCAATATACTATAGCATCAAAAATAATAAAATACTTAGGAATAAATTCAACTGAGGAGGTGAAAGAGCTGTACACTGAAAACTACTAAAAATAATGGAATAAATAAAAGACACAACTAAATGGAATGATATTTTGTGATCGTGGATTGGAAGACTTATTATTGTTAAAATGTCCATACTACCCAAAGTGATCTAAAGATTCAATGCAATCCTTAATAAAATTCCAATGGCATTTTTCACAGAAAAAAAAATCCTAAAATTTATATTAAACCTCAAAAGATCCTGAATAGGCAAATAAGTCTTGAAAGGAAGAATAAGGCTGGAGGCATCATACTTTCTGATTTCAAACAATATTAGAAAGCTATAGTCATTAAAACAGTATGGAATTGGTATAAAAACAAACACATAGATCAGTGCAACAGAATAGAGATCCCAGAAATAAACCCATACATATATGGTCAATTAATGGCTGACAGAGGAGCCAAGAATATACAATAGGGAAAGAATAGTCTCTTCAGTAAATGGTGCTGGGAAAACTGGATATGTTGATAGTATTTTGTGATTGTTTTACTAATCATGAGTTACATATTTTGTAGGTGCAGGATAAAATAATTATTATGATTCAAAATAGTAATAATTGCAATAATGGTTTCAACTGTAACAGAAAATCACTTTATGGAAACAGATTATGAAGAAAGAAAATGAGTGAATGAAAAAGTTTGTAAGACAGATACAAGCAGAAAATTTCTGTCAAAAAATAACAAAACCTATTACACACATGTATTCTAATGCAAAGAGACACTGTGTAGTTGCCGTCACCAGAGAGGAGGACAACAGCAAGACGTCCTGAATTCAAGGGATAAAAATCTAATGTATGAGACTCTGCATCAAGAATTGATGTGGCAGATTGGAATATGTCATCCAGGTAAGCACAGTTTTCAGACTGCATGCAAAAGAGAAATGATCACCTAACATAGGTATCCCTACACCCAGTAAAATGATCTATAAGCATGGTAATTTCCTGAAAACATTCTATCAAAACATGACTAAAGTTGCCTCTAATAGATTAATCTTCCAGTAAACTCAGCAACCCAGGGTAACTCTAAACTGAGTGTGTGTTTGTGGGGATGAAATTAAAGATGAATGTTATATAATGGACCTCTGAAAAACTGAAACTCACTCTATTGTTGATTGCCCCTGGGATTTTTGAAAAATAACAGTTGCTTAATTTAAAATAAATATGAACACAGGAATAATTATATAATGAATTGTTATTTGTGACATTTCAACAGGAAAGAAAAGGAGCACTGCAGAATCCTCATAGAGGTCTTCACTGCTCTGTGAGGCAAAATTGTAGGTAGGCAGCAAATTCTGATAACCATAGAGTTTTGATGTATTATCTGTGAATGACTTGCTTTTACTGAGTTGTATTCTTTAGTGCTTTTGTACTAAATATATCCAATAATTAGTGGTTCAGTCCAAAGCCATAAAATCCTAGAACAAAATGTTTTCCATTAAACATTCTGGATTCAGTGAATGCAGAGTTATAGGAAATTATTGCAAGTAAATCTTCAGAAAAGATTTACTCACCTTCAAAATTAGTGTCATTCAAACAGGAGGCAACCTTTCACATACTCAAGGAAGGTGATACAAAAGAATCCTATGTCTTTAAATGCAATGCTGCTTTCTTAAAATTATTATTTTTTTAACACTAGGAATCTCTGAGGGTATGTTCTGATCCTCGATGAGTCCCACAATGTAGAATAGTGCGTCCAAGGAATACACTATATCTCTTGGTGCACAGTATCATCAAATTTCACTTGTGACACAGCCAATGATAGATGATTCCAAAGAAAATGCAAAAGCTCCAAAACTCATACAGTTTAGTAATGCTAAACCACAGGGAAACTTCTTTTCAACTAAAGTTTATGCAGCAATCCCTGGAAGCACAATACTTACTTAATCCTAACTGTAGATACAATTTTACTTTATGTAGATCTGTCATCTCTCAAAATATTTTGTCTTAATAATATTACAGTATCTCTTAAGGGCTCAAAGTGCTGCATTAATCTTTCTAAGCAACATTATATTCCTAAATGGTGAATTTAACACAGATGTACACAAAATTCAACCACAGCAACAACAAAAATTATAACCAGAAACATGCCAAAAATGCTTTAAGAACAAATATTATTATAAGCAAAGTATCAACTGTGAAAAATAATATGTATATTACATTAAGTTTCACTTTTAATCCTATAACCACTCAATGCACTTACTGCATTTCATGATAGATTATAATATTGTTAACTTCTAGATACACCCTAATACTGAAAATATATAAAATTGTAATCACCATCATCAAACAAAATTCTAAATATTTTAAAGTACATGATGGGAATATATTAAAATTGATTATTTCCTCTTATGTAACATTTTTAAATTGTTTTAATCTTAAAATATTTTCTAAACATTAGTTAATTTGCAGTAACTAATTCACATTAACCACACCAATATTCTCATTTGCCCTACCATGCTTATCTTAAGATTTTCACACTAGTAAATTATTGTCTTAAATTTATACCCTTAAGCATAAACTTTCTGGTCACAAGTCATACAGAGCAACTGAGTCAAAATGTTTATCGTATAGCATCAATTATTATGTAATCCTCAATTGAATAGATCTACTCTACTATGAATGTTAGTTAATATGTGACATAATACAGGAAACCAACTTATACATTTCACAATAAAAGGTTATACAATTAAAAAATCAAGATACCTGTATAACTGCCACTACAGACTAAACTTTTATTTGTAATAAAAATTAAAATATTAAATTCTTTATAAGAGTTGTCCCTTTAAGAGTCACCAAAAGAGAGCTAATCTCAAAATTCTATCAGCCCTACCGCCACCACTGTCACCCTACGAATCACCCACTCTTTACTGGCTTTGACCGTACACGTGGAAGTTTCTTGGATTAGGTGATGTGATATTATTTCAGTGCTTAAGACTAATAGCACAGGCAAGTCTATATTAATCATGTGAGTAGAAGTTTCCCATTCTGGTGATTCGTCTTTCAGTTCAGTTCCAAATGTTTGCTTTTTTCTGAGTTGTAAAAGTAGTCCTCATACTTTCAAATTGTTCAGCATGAACTTTTAAGTCCACAAACAGAAATTTCCCACGAGGACTTTTATTCTTATATTAAACTACATCTAGACACTACAAATGTCAAAATTATTTCTACTCTGCTGAATCAGCCCAAGAACAAAATTGCATGTTGAAGACATAAAATTAAAATGATTTTTTTCTCCTCATGTAATTGAAGTATCTTAAAGATATGCTGAATAGATATTAAGTAGATTCAATAAGGTTTATAAAATCTAATTCACTCTTTAAAACTTCCTAGCATAATGAACTGACAAGTCATGTAATTTTCACTTTCTTAATTTAATGCTCTTGAAAAATACACATATCAATACTTTCCAGAAAGTTAACTTTCAAACAATAATCTTGGCAACGGGCAATCGAACTGTTTACTTTCCTACTTTCCTATATAAACAATGACGTTTGCCTGAACATTTGAAGTCCAGTTGAAATGTCTTATCTATTCTGATTCTAATTCAACAACTATAATTATTCCAGATCCCGTGATAATATCTCTTTGTGAGTCAGAATTGTATCTTGTACCCCATCCCTAATTTAAGCAAACTACATTATACAGATATGCTTTCTTCTTAGGTTGTGTTAAAGTATCAATTTTGTAGATGAATGGTTCCAACTTCACTAGTAACGTAGGGCATCACTTCTCAAATAATACTGGGCATAAGGACCATCCTAGGATGTGTTAAGATGAAAAAAATGATTCTGTAGGTCTGGGTTCCAGCCTGAGAGTCTGCATTTATAGCCAGCTCCCAGATGAGGCATTACTATCTATTGGCTAATCTGATAAATGTTTCTTGTTTATTTAGATTGATGACCCATTCCCAGTCTCCTTGTCCCTCTATCACACTTACAGCTAAGTAAATGGCTGGAGAAAGAGAACCTGAGAAGTATTTTTTAAATGCCTTGGCATCTAAAAAATGGTGGAAAAAAGGCAAAATTCAGAAGTAATTAAAATAGATACAGTATGCCGTCAGCCATTTTCTATCCGTGACCCTCTCTGAATTGTGAGTTTTTAATTTCCTCCCTTTATTCTGGTCTCTGAGTACATAAAATCTCCCACAACACAAATCCACAATACTGAAGATGCTTCCCTTTGTATTTGTTAACTATAGCTGTGTAACAGATTTCCCCAAACTTCATTGTTTAAAATAAAGCATATTTATTATTTCACAGTTCTTTAGGGTCAGGAATTTGTGTACTGCTTAGCTCAGTGGTTCTGGCTTAGCATCTCTCAAAAATTGCACTCCAGGGCTGCACTCATTTCAAAGCCTGACTGGGGAAAGAATCCTTCCAAACTCATTCATGTGGCTGTTGGCAGCCTCAGGTCCTCGGTGGCTCTTGGCTGAAAACATCAGTTCTTTGCCATATGGCCTCCTCACAACATGGCAGCTGGATTCCCTCAAAGTGAGTGAGAGTGCAATAGAGGGCACCCAAACAGAAGCGCAGTCATTTTGTAACCTAATCTCAGAAGTGACAAACCACCACTGTTGCCTTATTCTATTCATTAGAAGCAAGTCAATAAATCAGCTACACTCAAAGGTAGAGAAATACACAGAGCACAAATATCAGGAGATGGGAATCATTGGGGGTCATCTTGAAGGCTGCTGCCTACACCCATATTCCAAAAAGTGAGTTCTTGTTCCATTCTTCAATTAAATATTATCTTAGAGCTGAAATGGAAAATTACCTAATGTATTGAGTGTCTACTATGTGCCATGTTTAGGCTCTAGTGAACGGCAGAGATGTGTGTAGCTTTCATCCTACAGAGGGGAGAATGGAAAAATCAGAAGCCAACAATGTAAGTGCCATAAAGAAAAAATAATAAAACAGAGTGATAGAATAAAATGGTTGATAGAATGAGGGGCTAATTATTTTAATCAGTCAGGAAAGGTTTATCTGAGGAAGTACGTTTGAGATGAGAATTGAATGGTAAAAAGGAACCAACCTTATGTTCTCATAGGCATAGACATATTGTCAGGAGCAGAATACTGCAGACAGAGAGAAGAATAAGGGAAAAGATTCAAGGATAAGGAGATCCTTGACAATTACAATTATGGGATGTCCTTGAAATGTATATGGAGTTAAAGGACCAGATTATACAGAATCTTGTAGGCCATGGTAAGGATTTGTACTTAGTGAAAGTATGATGGGAAATCACTGAGTATTCTAAGTTTTCCAACTTCTAAGTGGTTGGATACCAATAGTTTTTTAAAAGACCATTTTAAGCTACTGTGTAGAAATTTTATTGAACAGGGGGAAATGTGGCCACAGAAGAACAGGTACCTATTTTGGTGTTCCACAAAATAAACAGTGGTAACTTGAACTAAGGTGATGCAGTAGAGCTAACAACACAGATGGATACAAGATATATATATATATATATATTTTTTTTTTTAAACCAGTGCCCTAGGGAATGTGGTACCTGGCTGATTTTTCCGTTTTTTTTTTTTTTTTTCTTTCTCTGTTTTGATGACCGACCTTTTTTTTTTTTTTTAAATTTTTCTTTATTTATTTTTGGCTGTGTGGGGTCTTCGTTTCTGTGCGAGGGCTTTCTCCAGCTGCGGCAAGCGGGGGCCACTCTTCATCGCTGTGCGCGGACCTCTCACTATTGCGGCCTCTCCCGCTGTGGAGCACAGGCTCCAGACGCGCAGGCTCAGCAATTGTGGCTCACGGGCCCAGTTGCTCCGCGGCATGTGGGATCTTCCCAGACCAGGGCTCGAACCCGTGTCCCCTGCATTGGCAGGCAGACTCTCAACCACTGCGCCACCAGGGAAGCCCACAAGATATATTTTTAAGGTAAGGCAGAGAGTCTTCTGTAATGAAATCTATCTGGAGAGATGTAGTGAACTTTTGTCATATTTTAGCCTCTATAACCTTTGAACATATTTCTATATATTTTTTAAATTTGCCAATTATGTGTCTCCTCTGACGAAAAGATAAGTCTGAAAGCCTACTTCCCACCCCTCTTTGGAGATGAAGTTCAGGCACATGAACTTCTGCCAATCAGATATACAGAGGACAGACTAGTACGGAAGAGAAAAATCTGAGCTAGAAGGTACAAATGTGTTATCCAAAAAGCCAAGAGAAGAGAGTGTTTTGAGAAGTAGGAAAGACTTATTCAACTATGTTGAATGCTGCTAGGAGGTTTAAATACAGAGGACAAAGAAGTGAATGTTCTTTTGGCAACCAAAAAGTCATCAGAGGCAAGGGACAAGTATAATTGGAAGCCTTATTTGAGCTAGATTTGGCAGAGATAAGATGTTAAGAAGAAGAAATAGTAACTATAAAGAGATATCTTTCTTTTCTTACTTTGAAAAATTTAATCTATGAGAACTATGATCTGAGCATTGCTATACAATTTTTTTAATTGAAGTATAGTTGATTTGCAATGTTGTGTTAGTTTCTGGTGTACAGTAAAGTGTTTCAGTTATAATATATGTACATTCTTTTTCATATTCTTTCCATTGTGGTTTATTACAGGATGTTGAATATTGTCTGATGTGCTATACAGTAGGACCTTGTTGTTTATCTATTTTATATATAGTAGTTTGTATCTGCTAATCCCAAACTCCTAATTTATCCCTCTCCCCGACATTTCCCCTTTGGTAACCATAAGTTTGTTTTCAAAATCTGTGAATCTGTTTTGTAAATAAGTTCATTTGTGTCATATTTTAGAATCCACATATAAGTGGTATCATATGCTATTTGTCTTTCTCTTCCTGACTTACTTCATGTAGTATGATAATCTGTAGGTTCACCCACATTGCTGCAAATGGCATTATTTCATTCTTCTTTAATGGCTGAGTAATATTCCATTGTGTATATATACCACATCTTCTTTATCCATTCATCTGTCAATGGACATTTAGGTTTCTTCCATATCATGGCTATTGTAAGTAGTGCTGCTGTGAACATTGGGATGCATGTATCTTTTCAAATTATAATTTTCTTCAGATATATGCCCAGGAGTGGGACTGCTGGATCATGTGGTAGCTCTATTTTTAGTTTTTTAAGGAACCTCCATACTGTTTTCCACAGTGGCTCCACCAATTTACATTCCCACCAACAGAGTAGGAGGGTTCCCTTTTCTACAAACTCTCTCCAGGATTTGTTATTTGTAGACTTTTTAATGATGGCCACTCTGACTGGTGTGATGTGGTACCTCAGTGTAGGTTTGATTTGCATTTCTCTAATAATTAGCAGTGTTGAGCATCTTTTCATGTAACTGTTGACCATCTGTATGTGTTCTTTGGAGAAATGTCTATTTAGGTCTTCTGCTCATGTTTTGATTAGGTTGTTTGTTTTTTTAAATATTGACCTACATGAGCTGTTTGTAAATTTTGGAGACTAATCCCTTGTCGGTCTCATCATTTGAAAATATTTTCTCCCATTCTTTAAGTTGTCTTTTTATTTTGTTTATGGCTTCCTTTGCTATGCAAAAGCTTATAAGTTTGATTAGGTCCCATTTGTTTATTTTTGCTTTTACTTCTATTGCCTTGGGAGACTGATCTAAGAAAACATTGGTACGATTTATGTCAGAGGATGTTTTGCCTATGTTCTCTTCTAGGAGTTTTATGTGCCATGCTTTATATTTAAGTGTTTAAGTCATTTTGAGTTTGTTTTTGTGTGTAAAGAGATATCTTTTACATTAAGTTTTGTATCAGTGGAGCAGAGAAAGTGGGTGGTAACTAGGGGAAGTTAGAGATTTAAGGGAGATTACTTTAAGATGAGTGATATTACAATCATGTTTGTATGCTGATAGGAATGACCTAGAGAAGAAGGAAGTGGTGATAATGCAAGAGAGATAGATTAGGTTCATTATTCATTTCTCAGCAAATATTTATTGACAGTTACACTCCAGGCCTTGTTCTAGACCCAGGAGATGTGGAACTTATTTTCTAGTTTGAATTAAAATAATAATAAATGAAGATTATTAAGATTATTAAGTAAAATATGTGATGTATTAGTTAACTAAAGAGGAAAATAATTCAGGCAATTTTAGATAGGTATAGGTCTCACTGAAAAAAATTAAATTTGAGTAAAGATCTGAAAAAAGTTAGGAATTATATCATGTGGATATCTGAGGGAAGACCTTTCCAGAAGAGGGAGCAGCAAGTGTAAAGTTCCTAATTTTAAGAGCATACCTGATATGTTTGAGGAATGGCAAGAAGGTCAATGGAGCTGAGGTCAAGTAAATGAGAGCAAGTAGAAAACATCAGAGAGATAATCAGAAGCCAGATCTTGTGGGTTAGGTAGATTATTTAAGGATTTTATTTTCTATTTAGAATGGGTAGATAAGCCATTGGAGAATATTGAGCAAAGAATAACATAATTTCAAGATATTTTAAAGGCAGAGTTGTTGATGTATCAAATATAGGATGTAAGAAAAAGGAGTCAAACATGATTTTGATTGAGTACCAGAGGAATGAAGTTGTCATTTACTGAAATGTGGAAGACTGAAGGTGGATCTCTTTGGGACAAATGCTATGAGATCAGTTTTGAATATTCTAAGATAAGATGCATATTAGACATTTAAGTGGAGATACTGATTAGGCAGTTCTATAGAGAAGTCTATAGTTCAAAGAAAATGTCTAGAATGGAGTTACACATTTTGGAGCCATTAGCAGACAGATATATGAAACTGGATGATTAAGTAGGAGGTAAGTGTAGATATTAAAAAGGATTCCAAGGCCTAAATCCTGATAAATATATGCATAGGAAATGAAGAGAAATCAACAAATGAGACTGAAAAGGAGTAATTAGGACAGAGTGATATCCTGGAAACCAAGGTTTAGTCAGGAGTTGTGCAGGGTGGGGTGGGTAGGGTGCCAAGTAAAGACAACATTTCAAAAAGGAGAAAGCATATAATTGTATTAAATGTTGTTGATGGGCCAAGTTAAATGAGAACTGAGAATTGACCATTGCTTTTAGCAATGAGGATGTCACTGGTGACCTCGAAAAGAGCATTTGCAGTGTATTGTTGGAACAAGCACCCGACTGGAGTGTTTTCAAGAGAGAATTATAAAAGAGAAATTGGAGATAATGAGAAAAAACTACTCTTTCAAGAAGTGTTGCTCGATGGAAAAAAATGTGGTGACAGCTGGAAAAAAATGTGGAATCAGTGTGGCTTTTTAATGGAGGAAATATTAAACATTTGTATGCTAACAGAAATGGCCCAGTAGATCAAGGTCTTTTTCCTACTTTTCTGACCATATCTTCTCAGTCTCCTTTTCTATCTCCTGTTTCAACTCCTTGACTTCTAAATATTGGAGTGGCTCAACTGTCAGTCCTTGGATCTCTTTTCTTTCACCTTTCAACTAATTTTCTAGGTGATTTGCTCCAGACTCATGGTATCTATATGATGATAGCTCCCAAATTTATGTCTCCAACCCACTCTCTTCCCTGAACTCTAGACTCATATATACAATTTTGTTTTCAACATCACTTCTTGAATGTTTAAACAAACACCTCAAACATAGCATGTCTAATACTGAACACCTGATTCACCTCCAACCTTACCCTGGACAACCTCTGACCAAGCTGTACCTACCACATTCTTCTTCCCCATTATTTAAGTAAATAATCATTCATTCCTTTCAGTTGTTTAGACCTACATACTTGGAATTATCCTTGAAGTGTTTCTTTCATAACCTTCATCCAATCACCAGTGAATACATTCTATGCTATTTTCAGTACTATGTAAAACAATTCCAATCACTTCTCACTATGGTTACCCTTGGCTCAAACCCCATTTCTAACTTGAATTATTACAATAACCTCTAACTGCGCTCTCTTTTATTTGCTCTAACTCATTTATATGCAATTCTCAACCAAGAGCCAAAGTAATCCATTTAAGACCTAAGTCATATTTTTGTGTCTGTTTTCAAAACTCCCCAATGGCAACTCATGTTACTCAGAATAAAGATTAAATAACTTGCAAAGGCCTGCAAAGCCTTACACATTCTGGAACTCTACTATTTTTCTATCCTTTTCTCCTACTTTCTCCCCCTCACCCACAGTGGTCTCCTTGCTGATGCTGAAACATTCCACACATGCACACAACACAGGACCCTTGCATTTGCCATTTCCTTTTCCTGTAATATCAGATATCTGTTCATTTCTACACTTGTTTGGAGACTTGTTTCTGCACTTCCTTTGGCACATTGCTCAGATGCCACCTTACTAGAGATGTTTCCCTAACTACACTACATAAAATAGTAGTAACCTTTCTTATTTTGGCATTTCATTTCCCCTGCTTCATTATTTTCCATAGCATTTCTCACTGTCTAAGCCTCTATATATTTATTCCTTTTTAAAAAAATTTCCCATTTTAGGACATAAATTCTTTTTTATCCTGTTCCCTCTTATATTCTCAGTGCTCAGAACAGAGTCTAACTCAGAGTAGGATGTCAATAAATAATTGTTGAATAAATGAATAAATAAATCTCCTCAAACACTATCTCTGTTACATTGCCTTAATTGAAAATTGGCTTTCCAAGGAGTTTGTTGATAAAGACAATGACACTATATTCATGAATATCATTTTTGACTGTTCTGCTTCATTTGGCACTGGTTTTGATCTTTTATTTTTGAAAGTCTCTCCTTCCCACTCCTGGTATTCCTCAAACCTTTCTCTTACCCACCATTCCCAGTTGCCTTTGAGGGTTCAATTTTCTTAGCAGCCTATTTAAGGTTTACCTTCTTTTTCAGGATTTTACTCTTAACTCTCATCATTTCCTACTTTGCCTAGCTGAATTCATCTATTCCCACGGTTTTAGTAATGTTATATTTCAATATGTTGATAATTTCTGCAAAATCTTTATAAACATGACTCTAAGTTGGTCTAAGAACTACTTTTCAATTCTGGGACATGAGCCTCAAGAATCACCAATTTTGGGAATGTGGCTCTGAAAGCTCCATTTTAACAAGAGCTTCTGGTGCTTTTATACATGCTAGGGTTTGAGAAGTACTGGTCTATGCCTTCATATCTGAAATCTTTTCTGAGTTTCACACTCAAAAATTCAGCTGCTTGACATTTCTACTTGGATGTCTCTAAAGTAACTCTTGATGACTGGTACAGTAATCTATCTACTGGACTGAGCCAGAATTCAGGGTATAATTACTACCTCCTTTCTTTCCTTTGCCCCCACATTTACTCACTCACCAGATCCTGTTGTGTCTCTACATTCTTATAGATGGTATTTAAATTCCTAACTCACTTCCAATTGAAAGTGTTACAATAACCTTCATGGCCTCATTCTTGTCCACATTCTTTTTTTTTCTCCAGACTGCTGCTAACTTTATTATGTCAAATTTGTTTCTTAAAGCCATTTATATAACAAAATATTCTACTGAGGATATATTATATAATGAGCATTGTGATAACTTTAATGCATTATCTCATGTAACAACCTCAAAAGTTTTACATAACTTTCAAGATAATATCCAAGCCCTTATTGTGGTATATACTGTCCTTTATAATCTGACTTCAGCTGCTTCTTACTAACTACCTCATCTCTTCCCATCTTACATGCCACAGTTGAAATAAGTTGAATTACTTGCTGCCCTCTGAATGGGGGATGTTATCCTTGGAATTTTGTTTTAGCCTTCTCCTAACCAAGCTCTCCTGGCTAGCGCCTACTCAGCACAGACCCCTCCTTTCCTGATGTCTATGGTTTGTGTTCAGAAGTGCCCACATCTTTCACAGTACAATACTATCATCTCTCTACCTATCTTACTCTGAACTAGGAAATAAACTTCTTAAGAATGCTATAATGGCTTTTGTGATATGTCAACTTGGCTAGGTTATAGAACCTAGTCAGACACTAATCTAGGTGTTGCTCTGAAGGTATTTTGCTAATCCCTAATCAGTTGACTTTAAATCAGGGAGATTATCCTGGATAAGTTAGGTGGGCCTGGCTGGTTGGAAGGACATTAAATTAGTTCTGAGGTTTCCCTGAAAGAGAGAAAAATTCCCCCTGTGGATGAGAGCTTCAGCCCGTGCCCTTGGAATTTCATCCTGTTTGTGATCTTTTCTACTGATTCTGCTTTTCTGGCTAAACCCTAAGTGATATATATGGATTTGCCTTTGTTGTTATTGTTGTTGTGCAAGTCCTGTGAAAAACCCAGTGCCTGGCAAATAATACTCAGTACACTTTTAAATGAGGAAAAATGAAAGTATAAGTCAGTTTTGGAACAGCCAAGACTTCTGTCAGCAATTAGACAACTAAGAGCCCTTGGAGAATATTACACTAGTCAGTACCACTGCAAATATATACTCTCTAACTTCAATGGGGTCATAAAGATTGCTTGGAATTTTTTTAACTGTCTCTTAACTGCTCCCTCTCCAATTCTGCTCGGTGAAAATTTAATTTATTTTTCTTATGTTCCTCAACAGTCTGTGACCCTTATTTTACATAGATAATTTAGCCTTCTGTGTCACAAAGAAAATGGAGGACTCTAGACATGAAATCCTTTACTTAAAAACATATACTTCTATACCCAATTGTACTACTTTGCCCCAAGTTTCAAAGGGAAAAGGTTCTTTCAGTCTAAGCCTAAATTCTAAACTTTGTCTTAAATTATCTACTCTTTCAGCTTTTATAAAATATAACTTCCTCAATTTTACACTCTCTTTTTTTCTGATAATCTTTGTTCTTCTACTAAAATTGTAAATAAATTAAATTCTTTACTATGTTAATTCAGCCCCATATCATCCTGTAACCACTGTCACATCCTCTTTTCTTACATCAACATGAACTTCCTAAAGGAATATTTCACACTTGCTCTTTATATTGGTCTATCCCATACTTTTCTCCACTGAAGTTTCTCTTACTGAGGTCAAAAACAAACTCCCAACATGATGAACTTATCTCAAAGAACACAAATAGGGAGAGAAAACTCCTCTCAACAAACAAATAAATATTGCACACCCATGTTCAATGCAGCATTATTTACACTAGCCAAGAGGTGGAAGCAAACTAAATGTCCATCAGTGGATTAATGAATAAAGAGAATGTACTATATACATACAATGAAATATTACTCAGCCTTAAAAAAAGAAGGAAATTCTGTCATATGAAACTTGTCAATGAAACTTGAGGACATTATGCTAAGTGAAATAAGGCAGTCACAAGAAGACAAAACTGCATGATTCTACATATATGAGGTATCTAAAGTAGTCAGACTTTTAGAAACAGAGAGTAGAATGGTGGTTGCTAGGTGTCCAGGGGACGTGGGAAAGCAGGGCTGTTCAATGGCCACAGAGTTTCAATTCTGCAAGATGAAAAGTTCTAGAAATCTGTTTCACAACTATGTGCATATAGTTAACACTACTGTACTGTACACTTAAAAATGATTAAGAAGGCAAATGTTATCTGTTTTTTACCACAATAAAAATAAACAAAAAACAAAACAAAACTGAGAAAATTAACTCCTGTGCTGTTTGTTAACACAGTATCTGTGTTTTAAGTATCTCAATTCAAAACTTGAAAAAAGATGCATATATAAAGTCATATTAGTATGTGATTGCAGGTATGCAAATAGAGAATTTTTAGTGTAAGGACAAATGTACCATTAGTGCCAGTTTCCTATTGTTTTGTATCTTTCTTAAAATTGACGAACCACCCTTATCACCTACTGTAACTGTTGCTCCAAAAAAATCTTATCATGGATACTTAGAGGCTTGGGATCAGCTTCATTTAAAATGTCTCTGGACCAAAAGGTTTTGTCTTTTGTATTCTTTAAAAGGTCTTTCAAATTGCTTTGCTTCTTTATAGTCTGAAATTTTTATGATCACTGCTTTAAGTCTTCATTGGAGAAAATTTTCCATTTATTTTTAATTTTTTCTACATACATCTTGCTTATACTTAGGTTCATCATCTGGGGGTAATTGCAATGGTTTAACTTCTCCATAATATCAGTACTGCTTCAAGCTTCTTTCCTTAATATTTTGGATGTGTGATTGATAACCCTCCCCCCCCCTTGATTAATTGTTGTGATAAAACTTCTAGAAAATCCTTAGAATTCCTTGAAAAATATTTTTTGTATATGTGACTTCTAAGAGGTCTTTTTAACATGTACTGAATTCTTGAATACTTAAGGTAATTATGTTCCAAGGCATTTGGAATCCTGGCCTGAAATTTAATTTTTTCTTCATTATCTAAGTTTGCATTATTTCTGAAGTAAAACTGTTTTGTAGTATATTAAATACTAAACCATGTTAGTGTTGGTTTACATTTATTTAGTGATAGAAACAATAAATTCTCTCTAAAATGAGTTAAAAGATGAATAATTTTTGAAATGAAAATAAATTTTCAGCCTAGGTTTATTTTTAATAAAGAAATAAACAAAAATTCTAACTAAATATGTGTTTTATATTTTAAAATATTGATTTTTCTATTCTAAATGTATAGATTTTATGCTTATTTTAATTAGGAGAGTAATTCATAATTAGCTTCATTGTAGATCTTTGTGGTCAGTTACCCAACAAGATCATTGCTTAATCCTCTATTGAACTTCACTCAATAATAAAGCTATATCAAAGGAATTTGTAGAAAATTCATAGCATCAGACACAGGTTGCTAATTTAACTGGCAATAGAACAATAAACACACATAGACTTCATATGTCTTGATACAGCATCCAATTCCTGACCAAAGTAACAGATTCTAATACATTTTTCTGAGGATAATATTTATGTAGTTGTGCAGGTATAGTTGTTATCTATGATGAGTTCACAAAAAGGATGTGGGGATTCACTCCAGGCCCATACAGTTTCTTTGAAATACAGTGATCATCACCATGTTTGGATTTTCAAAATGGCATTGTTTTCCTTTTTTGGCAGATGAAACTCAATTTTTCAAACAAGTCAGCCTCCACTGTCTAATCCTGACTGTAGGGGTAACTTTATCACTTACATTTGGCATGTAAGATTATACAAACCTACTTGGTTGATTTAATTCACTTCAAAGAGGTAATTTTCAAAATCACCTCTATTAGCCTGAAAGAGTTAAGGTGCTGCCAGGTGGGTAGTTTAGTCCTTTCTCACTGGCACAAACACATAAGGACATAAATGAGATCTGAACTATGGGTTTCTATATGCACAAACAAGTGAAACACCTAGCTAAGTGAAATAGAGCAGCACACTTTCTATGTTAATAGGCTTCTCTTAATCTTTGCAACTGAAATATGTGTTTTAAAAAGCATTTTCATTACATTAAAAATCAGGATTTTAAAATGTTTGTATTATGAAGTATAATACATACACAGAAAAGTGCACAAATCTATAGTACAACAGATTATCACAGAGAACAGCCATATAACAACATCCAGGTCAACCACAGACAACCCTTTATGTAGCTTCTCCACCTTTACCACTTCCTTCCTCCCCAAAAGTAAACATTGTCCTGATATCTGGTACTTTTTGTAGCCATAGTTTATTCATTTTCATTGCTGCATAGATTCTGTTGTATGAGGGCAGCTATGAACATTTTTATTTAGTCTTTCTGTGCATGTCTTTCTCTTGCAATATACCCAGGAGCAAAATTGTTGGATCATAAGGTATGCAGATCTGTAACATTAGTAAAGAATGTTAAACTGTTTTCCAAAATGTTTGTACCAATTTACCTTCCCACCAGTGAATTTTATAGTTCCTGGTGTTCCATATCTTCTCCAATACATTATATTATAGTTCTTCAAATTTTACTCATTCTGGTGGATTAAAAATGGTAGTTTATGAAATACTTTACTTGTACTTCCCTGAATATTAGTGAATTATGCATCCTTTAAATGATTTCACAGGATATTTTGATATTACCTTTTGTAAAATGTCTCTTCCTCTCTCTTGTTCATTGTCAATTACATGTTGAAAATATCTTCTCATTTTTTTTATATTCTTAATCTGTTAATAGAGACTAAGAATATTCTGAACAGATGTTCTTAATTTAATGTAGTCAAATTTATCATTCTTTGCCTTTATACTTAACACTTTTTTCAGATACTATTTAATATATATATATATATATATTTTTTTTTTTTTTTTGCTATCTCAATACTGTGAGGATATTCTACCATATCATGTTCTGGCTATACTTATTGCATGTCACATTTTGATATTAAAATCCTCCTGGGATTGATTTTGGGGTATGATGTGATACAGAGATCAGTTTTCTTTCACTTATTTTTTATCAAATTGATATTCAAATGACTTATCAAAAAGATCATCCTTCTTGTACTACTCTTCAGTAACCTCATAAATCAAGTGTCCATGAGTACATGGGCTTTGTTTTTCAGTGATTTATGTATCTAACTTTGCTTTAATACCACTGTTCCTTATTTACTGTAGCTTTGTAAAAAGACTTGTTGAAAGTCCTCCAACAATGTTATTGTTCATCAAGAATGTCTTATTTAATATTGGCCCATTACATTTCTCTACGCATTTTAGAATCAGCGTGTCGATTTTCATAAAAATGCCCACTGGAGTTTTCACTCAGATTGTAGTTTGTCTATATAAAAATATGTGGGGAATTTGACACCTTTACCATGTGCAATCTTTCAATCCATAAAAAGAGTGTATTCATTTATCTCTCCAGAAAGCTGTCTGGGTAGAGTTCTTAACTGGCATATTAGTCAGGGTTCTCAAAATTAACCATCACATCTGGTTTTGACTAATTCAATTCCTAAGTATTTGTTATATTTTATGCATTGAAAATGGTGTGTTTTAAAAATATTTTATTTTGCCATTTGCATTTAGTATGTAGCTATCCATCTTTTTAATTTATGCATCTTTTTGTCTACTTGTTATTCAAGTTTTTATTTATTCCAATTATTTTCTTATTTTAAGTTATTTTTAATAATTGTATTTCACTGAGGTTTTGGTCTAAGAAAAGATTTCCAGGATTTATAATACCACATTGGCTATTCTGTATTATTCAAGTGATGACTTGCACATTTCAATATTTTCATTTTTCTGACTATATTTTTCCAATGAAATCCCCATTAGTAATGCAATTAAAATCATAATTTTTAAATTCACTATTTCAAATTAAAATACCAAGTTGATATTTTAAACAGTTATCCATTTGCATCTATAAAATTTCAGTTTTAACAATAAGAAAAGTTCCATCGTTGTCGGAAAACTCCACAGCAGTTTTTGTGATATTTACAATGGATTCCAATTTCATAGTTTTACTAGTTTCTAGTTTAAAGTGATAATTGACCTAGCACATTTGGTAAAATCTCTATACTCACTATGTCCCCAAAAGAATAATGCAAACATTTTTTTAAATTTCATTTTTAAATAAAAATTGTATATATGTAAGGTGTACAACATGATCATTTGATCTACATAACTACCACTTTATACTCTTTGACCAACATCTCCCCATTTTTCCCCACCTCTCCTCACCCCGGTAACCATTGTTCTACTCTGTTTCCATGTATTAAACTTTTTCAGATTCCACATATTAATAAGATCATGCAGATTTTCTTTCTGTGTCTGGCTTATTTCACTTAGCATAATGCCCTACAGTTTCATTCATGTTGTTGCAAATGGCAGAATCTCCTGAATAATATTCCATTGTACATACATGTATCACAATTTTTTTATCCATTCTTCTATCAACAGACACTTTAGTTGTTTCCATATCTTCACTATTGTGAGTCATGACGAAATGTATGTGGGAGCATAGATATCTCTTCTAGGTACTGATTTTTCTTTGGTTATATGTTCAGAAGAGGGATTGCTGAATCATATGGTAGTTATTTTTGATATTTGTATGTTGACCTATTGCTCATAATCTTATTAAGCTCACTTCTTAATTCTAATAATTCATTTGGAGATTTATATCTACTTTCAGTATATATTATTATGCTATCTGTAAATAATGGCACATTTCCTATGTTACAAACTTTATTATTTCTTCTTTTTCATGCTTTTATTATACTGGGGAGAACAGCTAGTAAGATGTTGACTAGAAGTGATGATAACATGCATCTTTGTATTATTTTGAAGCTAACAAAGCTTTAGACATTTTATCATAAAGTATGATGTTAGCTGCAGACTTTGTGTACATATGCTATACTATTGAATATATTAAGGGAATATACTTCAATCCCTCTTAAGCGTTCCTTTTTCATGAATGAATGTTTATTATTTTACACATATGGAAGCCAAACAATTTAATGTAGTACTGAAAACCATTGATCATTTTTCAAATATTAAGCTAAACTTACATTTATGGGATAAACCCAACTAGATTGCTCCTTTTATGTTTTATTGGGTTTGTTTGGTTAATACTTTAAGAATTTTTGATACAACCACTATGGAGAACAGTACGGACGTTCCTTAAAAAACTAAAAATAGAATTACCATATGACCCAGCAATTCCACTACTGGGCATATACCCAGAGAAAACCATAATTCAAAGAGACACACGCACCCCAATGTTCATTGCAGCAGTATTTACAATAGCCAGGTCATGGAAGCAACCTAAATGCCCATCGACAGATGAATGGATAAAGAAGATGTGGTACGTATATTGGAATATACAATGGAATATTACCAAGCCATAAAAAGGAACGAAATTGGGTCATTTCTGGAGATGTGGATGGACTTAAAGATTGCCATACAGAGTGAAGTAAGTCAGAAAGAGGAAAACAAGTAACATATATTAACTCATATATGTGGAATCTAGAAAAATGGTACAGATGAACAGGTTTGCAAGGGAGAAATTGAGACACAGCTGTAGAGAACACCTTGGTGTATGGACACCAAGGGGAGAAAGCGGGGGTGGTGGTGGTGGTGGTGGTGGTGGTGGTGGGATGAATTGGGAGGTTGGGATTGACATATATACACTAATATGTATAAAATAGATGACTAATAAGAACCTGCTGTATAAAAGAAAAGAAAATTCAAAAAAATAAAATAAGATAAAATATTTTAGGATTTTTGCATCTATGCCCATGATTTAACCTTGACCTGTAGTTTTTACCAGAGGGAATGTCCTTGCCATAATATGTTATCAATGTTTGCTCCTATTTTTCTTATTCTTGGGAAGAGTTGTGAAGACTGGCATTAAATTTTTCCCTAAATATTGAGTTGAATTTATTGATAAAGTCATCTGGGACTACAGTTTTCTTTGTGGGAAGGTTTCATATTATGTATCTAATTCTTTAATAATTATATAACTTTTTCGTTATTCCATTTCATCTTGTGTCAGATTTGGTAAGTTGTATTTTTCTAGGTGTGTCTATTTCATCTAAATATTAAAATTTCAGTTAAAGTTGCTCATGATATCCTCTTGGTATCTTAAGGTTTTCCATTTCTGATTTTAGATACTCCTTGGCATTCTTTTTGTTTATCTCTCTCTTGAACTCTCTGATTAGACAGTTTTAATAGGCATTTAGTAGGCTTTCAAAGATTCAATTCTTGGATTTGTTGATTATCTTTTTATTTTTTCATCTTTAATCTGTAATTTTATAAATATTATTTCCTTGACTGAAATTTACTTATATAATATTGAAGAAATTGCTGCAAATTTCTTCAGTTTTAATTTTCTCATTTTAAAGCTTATTGAGATGGGAGTAGAGATCACTGATTTTCAGATATTCTTCTTCTCTAAAATATAAATTTAAGTCCATGAATTTCTCACAAATTTCCATTGGGAGTTTTCCTTGCTTACAGGTTAACTAGAAGTTATCTCAGTTCCCTATAAATTGAGATTTATATATATGAATATATGAAATCACACATTCATGTCCAGCTTAAATCTATTGTGATCAGAGAACAGTCTGTAAATGATTTCAATTTTTGGAAATATGTTTGAAAAGAATATATAGTCTGTAATTGCTGAGTGCAGATCTTAAAATAAGTCAATTAGGGCAAATCTTTAATTAAAGTTTTCAAATCTTCCATAGTCTTACTGATTTTTGTGTTTGTTTCTCTAACCATTACTATGTTGGGAATGATAAATTTCTCACTATGATCATGCATGTCTATCCCTCCTTTCAATTTGTCAATTTTTGATTTTTATATTTTGAGATTATGTTATTAGGTGCATAAAAATTAAGAATTTTATATATTCTTATTGAATTATACATTTTCTTATAATGAGGTATATCTCTTGTCTTTCAATGCATTCTGCCTTTAAAGTTTACATTTTCAGATATAGCTAGTTTTCTTTGGGTTAGTATTTTCATTTTATAAATTTTTCTATCCATTACTTTCAACCTTTCTGTATCCTTTTGTTTATCATGTATTTCCTGCAAACATTTTTCTAATCCAGTTTGACAATTTATTCTTTTTTTTTTGTTTAATTGGAGAATTTAGTCCAGTTAATTTAATGTAAGTATCAGTAAACTGAGATTAAATCTATCATTGTACTAGTTGTTTTCTATTTCTCCTATCTGCTCTATGTTTCATTTTCTCCCCTGTTTTGTCTGATTTCATAGTAATTAAATATTTTGTATTATTTCATTTTCCCTTCTATTGGCTTATTAGTGATAAACTCTTTTATTAATATTCTAGTGGTTACTCTGGAAACTTATTTTACAATCTCTGTAAAATATGCATATTTAACTTTCAAAGTGTAATGTTATCTGATACTTTTAAGCTGTTTTAGACAAAATATGGACTTTATTACATGTTAAATATTTTCAAGCCCTTCCTGCTTGTATGGTATCTTTGTGGTCTATTTTAATTCACTGCATTTCCTAATCATCACAAGACATCATTTTTATTATTTTATATAGTCAATCTTCATTTAAACGTATTCATATATTTACCATTTTCATAGTTCTTTAATTTTTCCTTCAATTCCAGATTTTTATCTTGAACTATTTTTCCTCCTGATGGAAGAACATCATTTGGTACTTCCTTTATATGAGATTGCTGGTAAAGAATTTTCTCAGATTTTGCTCATCTGAAATTGTCTTTATTTCGCCTTCACTCTAAAGTAATATTTTCTTTATATAAAGATTTATAGATTTTCTATTGCTTTCTTTTAGAACCTCAAATATACCATTTCATTGTCTACTAAGTTCCATTGCTTCTATGAAAAGTTACTTCCAGGTTAATTGTTCCTTTGAAACTAATCTGTCTTGTTTCTCTAGGTACTTTTCTCACTTGCTCAAGAAATTTTACTGTTTTACCTAGGAGGTTTTTTTTTTTTAATAGAAATATAGCTGATGTGCAATATTATGTTAGTTTCAGATGTACTACATAGTGATTTGACATTTATATGCATTACAAAATGATCACCATATCAAATCTACCAATCACCTATCATCATACAAAGTTATTACAATATTGTTGACCATATTCCTTATGTTGTATATTACATCCCTGTGGCTTATTTGTTTTATAACTGGAAGTTTGTACCTCTTAACCAGCTTCTCCAATTTTGCCAATCCCCCACCCTACTACTCTCTAGCAACCACTCGTTTATTTGTTTTCTGTATCAGAAAGACAAATACCATATAATCTCACTTATATGTGGAGTCTGAAAATTAAAATTAAAAAAACAAAATGAAAACAAACTCATAGGAGTTTTCTTTTCTCTCACTTTGGCATTCATAAGGTCTCTGTGGTTGGTTTATTTGTTGTGATCAGTTTTGAAAATTTCTTGGAAATTATATCTTCAAAAATTGTTTCTATTCCTTTCTCTCTATTGTTTTCTCGGACTCCAATTACACATGTATTTGATTTTCTCACTTGTCCTGTTTGTTTCTTAAACACTTTGCTGTGTTTAACATACTTTGTCTCTCCTTGCTTCATTCTGGGAGTTTCCTTCTGACCGATTTCAAGTTCACTAATTATTGTTTTAGCATGTCTATTTTATTGTTGAACAAATCTATTAAATTCCTAATCTCAATTCTCGTTCTTTTTTTTTTTTTTTTTTTTTTAAGTTCTGGAATATTTGTTTGACTATTTAAAAACTTTTTTTCTTGTAGTCTTCCAAATATTTCAATCCCTTAGCTCACTGAATATAATAGCATAGTTGTTTAAACTCTTTAATGCAGCTAGAGGTACTAGGAATCTGGAATTAACTTAATTCATTTTCAAGTTTGATATGATTTGAAATTAGGCCTCAATCCATAGGACAGCCAAACTACATGTTGTTCACTCGTTTTTCCTCTAGCCTTGAGAGAGTTTCAGCAGCAGTGCTCGGCTTCCCAAACACTGAGCTACCTCTTTCAGAATAAGCCAATGCTCCTCAGGAGAAAGTGGAACTAAACACCAACCATCTTTAGAATTCCACCTTTCAAATCTTGGCCTTGTAAATTTCACAATCTTGTTAGTTGTATCAATACAATGCTTTCAAGCAATTTGTTTTTAACTTCATCCAGCTTTTTTAAGTTGTCTTCATTATGGGGATTGGGTTAAATTACCTAATATGTTACTACAAAAAATTTAAGTCTGAATAATTAGTTTAAAACTCTCTGAAGAGTAACATCAAGACAAAAAAACCTTAATAATCTTTATAATTTTTAAATGTTTTTTCTAAAATATGAAAAAAAAATATTTCTTCAGAGTGAAGAAGCATGAATTAAATTAGGTTTTTAACCATGAGGATTGAAACATTCATCTCCAAAGAATTTTCTATTGAAATTTTATACATATTCCTATATATTCCTATATATATTCCTATAACATTAAACACAACACTTAAAAAAGCATATCTCTTTCATCGTTATTGTCTTGGCACACTGGATAGTGCCTGGTACAGTGTATTGTAAGTGCTCAATGCAGCTTATAAAATTGAATGTATTTGATAAAAGAATTTTCATCAAAGTACTTGGGCTACTTTAAAGTAGCCACTTTTACTCTAGCTGGCTACACAGATGCATATAAAAACACTAAACTAAACATCAATGTAAAATGACATCTCTTTATTAGGTTCTGAAGCCTAAAATGTCAATATAACAGCAAAATTAACTTACAGTGTAAATTGTATATGCTAAAAATATTACGT
Source organism: Balaenoptera physalus (assembly GCF_965194825.1). NCBI lineage: Eukaryota > Metazoa > Chordata > Mammalia > Artiodactyla > Balaenopteridae > Balaenoptera > Balaenoptera physalus. The sequence goes on along the minus strand of NC_138891.1, from coordinate 46,264,613 downwards.
ACATGTATCCAAATGTATCAATAAAAATAACTTCTTTTTAATAATCTACAAATAATACATATATTTGAAATATTATATAACATTTATTAATAATCTTCTAGTGTCTCTGTGACTATCTGAAGCTTTAGTAGTCACTCAAATTCATGAAAGTTCAAGGTTTTCATATCCAAATATCAGGTTCACTTGAAGATGTAGCCTCAATCATTACCCTTTTCAAGATACCTGATCAGTCTCTGATTTCTTTATTTCTTTTTATTTATTTATTTAATTTGATTTTGGTTACACCTGGTCTTAGTTGCAGCATGTGGGATCTTTTTAGCTGTGGCATGCGGGATATTTATTTTCATTTTAGTTGTGGCATGAGGGATGTAGTTCCCTGACCAGGGATTGAACCTGGGCCCCTTGAATTGGGAGCACGGACTCTTAACCACTGGACCACCAGGGAAGTCCCTCTGATTTCTTTTGAGTCAAGATCCAGACAGAAATTATCCTTGGGTGGTGTACGGTCCTGCTATGACACATAGTGAAATCACCTCTTGTGTTTCATTCCATCTTGGTCACAAATATACAGCCTAACTCCTTTAGCCTATGCTCAGGACATACTTAATTGTCCAGGACTATTGGACAGTTTTTGTTTCTAGGTAATGGATTGGTGAAGACTTGGAGAAATGTTGGTTCTCAGTTCCTTTCGTTTGTGGCTCTAGCCACTGAATAGAAAGGTACTATTCCCCGCGCCCTTTTTTTTTTTTCAATGTTTAGGGTCCCTTTTCTCCTTTTTTCCAATCAGAGTTACCCTTTGCTCCTCCACATTCTCTTCTTCTATATTCAGGTCCACTCTTATCTGATCTTAGGCTGCTCTGTAAGCACATGGCTGAATCTTTCTGTCGCATACTTAACTTGTAAGTCTTTGTTTCTGCTTATCCACAGACAAGTTGAGAGGGGATAAAATGCCTTAGAAAACAGTGTGAAGAGGGTGAGGAAAATACACAGAAAACGCACAGATTAATATTTAGAGATATAATCCTGATATTACCTTGTCCTATTTATGTTTCAAAAAACCTGAAAAGACAGAAAAATAGACTTTATTTTATGCCTGCTCTGTGCCAAACAGCATGGAAAAGGTGTTTACATTTAACAAGAACCACGATCCCATAAGGTGGATGTTTATGGATGAGGAAACTAAACTTCAGAGAAGTTAACAAATTTGCCAAATGTCACATAGTAAGTAAGAAAGAAATAGTCAAATTTTAAACCCAAGTCCTGCTGGCTTCTAAGCTGGCCTCTATTTTTCTATTTTATACTCATACTTCTGTAGTAGATATAAAAATCCAGACGTCTTAATCTATGTTTATTCTCATTTTAGATCTATCATGTGGCTTCTTTCTCACAGACAAAAGTACTTTTTTAGAGTCCTCAATATCTGGAGCTGAAGAATTTTCATAGGCAATGAATTAATCTATATAAAAACTCAATAAATTTTAGGTATTTTAATAAGGTTAAGGTAGGACCTTTTTTTTTTTTTTTATCCTCTTCCCTATGCTCTAGCCAAAAGAGGGACAGAAAAGGGTTGATTCTACTCTTGATCCACTGTGGCTACCATTTCAAATGATTAGTTGCACCGGAGTACCCAAGTTATTGTAAAAATGTTATTTAAATAAGGATTGCTGGACAAGGGGAAAGAGGAGTCTTGTGTAGAAAATTGGGTTAGTAAAGAAGCATACTAATCATATTTACATTTGATAAGCACTTATTATTGGCCAAGCAATGTAAAGAGCGCTTTGCATTATTATCTAATTAATTACATTATGGGTCATTAAATATTCACCTTAACTCTATGAAATAGGTAGCATATATTGTCCTCATTTTATATGAAACAAAATAGAGAAGGCATACGAATAGTCTCACTGTAGTGATAATTTTGAGCTGTTTAGAATTTTAATTTGGCTACTTTTCCAATTTTTGCTGTTTGTGCTTTATATCAGTTCTTCCTAAACCTTGTAGGGAGGGCACATGAATCACCTAGGGATCTTATTAAAATGCAGACCCTGACTTAGTGGGTCTCAGGTTAGATCTGAGATTCTGCATTCAAACATGTTCCCACAGACCATACCATGAAAAACAAGACTTTAAATCACTGATTTTTCCATCAAGCTAAGTCTCATTCCTAAAGGGCCTTCATATTGATTGGAGTATTAATTTTTAGATATATTAAATAAATGTTGATCAGATATATTTCAAAATCAAAAGACTCTTTTCACAAAGACAACAGTTCAATTTAGAGAGAAAATTTTAAGAAGGCACACCTTCCTTTCCCTCTCCCTCAGTGTGCTTTCAGTATGTACTATGTACACTAGCATATACACCCTATGCCAATAAAAATGGGTATCATTTATAAAGAATTTACTATGTGCCAGAGACTAAACGAAGAGCTTTAAGTGTATTCTTTTATTCAGTACTATTAACAATCTATGAAGTACTATTATGATCCAAATTTTACATATAGAGAAGTAGAAGCATTAACAGTTTAACTGTCCAGGGTCACCCACATTGAGTAATTTCATTATCTTCTGATTCAATCCTTATCTTGCATTTCATGTTATCTCTCTCAGAATTTTGCCATATACCAATCTCACTGCTTATTCTGGCTCTACACTTTGCTTCCTGATATTAAGCACTTAGAATCTCGGCGCAGAGGTCAGGGTGAGAGTCGTATAAGAAAGACTGGAGCAGACAGTGGAACAAAGCAGTCTTCAGGAGAAGAATCAAAATCATAGTCAAGCTGAGTTTAGAGTATGTCATAGCCAGGGTGACAGCTAGTAAAGCTCTGGCCAGGTTCAAGGCAGCAAAAAAAAGAATGAGTGACAGAAATAGAATATGACAGGATCCAGAGCAGAGAAGGGTCAAATACATGAAGCTGGTTATAACAAGAACCAAGGCATAAAGGATAGAGTACTGGTGGCCCATGTGAACTGGGTGCTGCCTCTGTAATCCAACAGCACACTTGATGATTGATAACTTAAACTGTGAAAGAATAGATGATAATAGACTTGGTACTTTGTGACAATGAATCTGGCTCTCCATCCTATCTATGCCTCCAAAGACTGAGTTAACTTTCCTGGCTTTATACAAATGCTGGGCAATATTCCCAATCAAATACTGCTCCATGAACTACTGAATTTGTTCCAGCCTTATATTAGTTTTCTAAAACCACAAATTTCTTATTTTAGTTTAGTTTAGTTTAGTTTAGTTTAATTTAGTTTAGTTTAGTTTTTTTGGCTGGCTGCACAGATTGTGGGATCTTAATTCCCTGACCAGAGGTCAACCCTGGGCCCTAGGCAGTGAAAATGCAGAGTCCTAACCACTGGACCACCAGGGAATTCCCAAATTTATTATTTTAAAGTTTTGTAGATCAGAACTCTGGTGAGCATCACTTCTCGGTCTTTTGGCTAAGATCAAGTGTAGAACTCTGGTGGGCTCTAGAGTGGATTCCATTTTCTTACTCATTCAGGATGTTAGCAGAATTTAGCTTCGTTTAGTTGTAAAAATCAGTCTCTATTTCCTTGCTTTTTGTCAGCTGAGGACCATTCCTAGCTTCTGGAGATCATCTGCATTCCCTGTTTCATGGCCCCTTTCCTCTACCTTCAAAGTCAGCAACAGCAGGTAGAATCATTCTCGTGCTTAAAATTCCTCCTACCACTTCTGTCACATTTCTCTGTCTCTCTCTAGAACTAGCCTGGAAAAGGTCTCTACTTTTAAGGACTTACATGATTAGATTGGACCCACATGGATGATCCATGATAATATCCCCACTCCAAGGTCTGTAATCTTATCACATCTGCAAAAACTCCCTTTTTACCATGCAATGTTATATATTCACAGGTTCCAAGGATTAGGACATGGACATCTTTGGGGATAATTATTCTGTCTAACACAAGTCTGCTATGTCGGATAGGCTTATTTTAGTCAGGTTTATTAGTTTCAAAAACTAGGTGAATCAGAAGAGCAATTTATTAAACCATAGTATCTAGTTTAGAAACTATGCCACCAGAAATAATGCCCAAACCACACCACTAAACTATTCACAGGCTTGATTCCAGCACAGGCAGGACCCTTTCCTCAGCAATTCTGCCATAGCTGCTTCTCAAACTCAGTGTCTATTCCAAGCTCTGCCATATTCACCAGTATTCACCATATTCCTCAAAAAGCCTGCTGCTTCTGTTTTATTCCCTGCTGAATTGAATCATTTTGGAAACACATTTTACTGGGGGATTCTTGGTCAAATGTCCGTCTTTTAGCTGCCAAAAAGGCAGGGAAAGTCAATCTTGGAATTTTCTTTGTTATCAATTTTTCCAAATATACAAGGAAAATATATTTAAAAAAAAATAAGTTCTGGGCTACAAGTACGTCATACTCTATGATCCTCTTTCTCAGATGAAACTCAAACAGAAATAATATCGCCTGGCTAGTCTTCACCTCCAAGGTAAAATAAGAATGCTTATCCAGGTCTCTTAAAATTCTGAAAAAGAGTTCTATCTGCACTGTGCTAATAATATTCATGGTTGCATTTTGAAAAGATTACACCATTTAAAGAATCAAAAGATCGTAGAATCATAAAAGTTAAGTCTCAAATATTTGAGTGCCTATAATTCTGCAACAGGAATAATTTTGATATTTCTGATATTTATAGAATTTCCTATCAACCCATGGTGTTATTCCCCAGTTTGCAGTACTCTGACACCTGGATTAAATGAAACTAATAATACCTTGTGTTGCATACATTACTTTTTAGCTTACAAGTTACATTAACTACAATAATATTTTCTATCTTACTTGAGGTTCATAAAGTACTATGAGCAATAGTATACTTATTGTCATCTTTATTTTACTACAGAATAATCACCTAAGGTTAAGTGCTTAGGTTGGGACCTAGATTTGAATTCCCTCTTTGTCTCATTTTCCTCATCTTAAATTAGGATGTTAATACCTATTTCATGAAATTGTTTTCAGAACTAAAAGAAATGAAATGTACAAACTTGATGCTATTAATTTAATATAAATTCAGAACCAGAAAATAGTTCAGCGAATATTTAGGATAACTCAACAGTGGCTCAATTGGTCAACGGATGATTCAGGGTTGGAGATGGGAAAGGACTGATGTTTGTTCACACTTGGTCCACAATTTTTCCATTAGAACCAAACACACATTTTCAACATGAGTTGGGGGTATGAACCCTGTGAAAAAAGAAAGTTTCCCTCGAAAATCTAATTTTCCCACTGAGAATTGAAACAGCGGTCCTAGCCATGAACTCTCTAGAATTATGATATGTAGTATAAACTGTAACTTAAAGGTATTTCCATAAATAGTAAACCATGAAATCATGTCACAAGAACAGAACAACTGATTTGGTCAAAGTACTCACTATACATAATTTATTCAACAGTAATGTAATGTTTGAATTCACTGAGAAACATTATACATGAATTTGAAGCTCATACCCTGTCACTAACAAATTCAAAATAATCTCTAAAACGCTGAGCACAGAGTTAGCAACTTGGGCTTGAATTTCCTTCCCTCCCAGTTGCTAGCTGTGGGCCCATGCAGTCATTTCAAAATGAGCAATTCCTTAATGAGTGACTACCTATTGTGTTAAATCCCTATGCTACAGGTTGGGGCTGTGACTCACAAGGCGACACGATTCCAGTCTTCACTGAGTTTATAAACTTAAGAATGCAAGTTGTTGAAAGGCAGCCATTCAACAACTAATTAAACAATTATTCAATTACAGTTTGAATTAAAGCTACCAAAACTGTCTACCCACCACCAGAGCCTCCCATCAAGCCTCTTAGATAGCCTCAACCACCAGAGGGCAGACAGCAGAAGCAAGAAAAACTACAATCCTGCAGCCTGTGGAAGAAAAACCACATTAACAGAAAGATACACAAGATGAAAAGGCAGAGGGCTATATACCAGATGAAGGAACAAGATAAAACCCCAGAAAAACAACTAAATGAAGTGGAGATAGGCAAACTTCCAGAAAAAGAATTCAGAATAATGATAGTGAAGATGATCCAGGACCTCAGAATAAGAATGGAGGCAAAGAAGGAGAAGGTGCAAGAAATGTTTAACAAAGACCTAGAAGAATTAAAGAACAAACAAAAAGAGATGAACAATACAATAAATGAAATGAAAACTACACTAGAAGAAATCAATAGCAGAATAACTGAGGCAGAAGAACGGATAAGTGACCTGGAAGACAGAATGGTGGAATTCACTGCTGCGGAACAGAATAAAGAAAAAAGAATGAAAAGAAATGAAGACAGTCTAAGATACCTCTGGGACAACATTAAATGCAAAAACATTCACATTATAGGGGTTCCAGAAGGAGAAGAGAGAGAGAAAGGACCTGAGAAAATATTTGAAGAGATTATAGTCGAAAACTTCCCTAACATGGGAAATGAAATAGCCACCCAAGTTCAGGAAGTGCAGAGAGTCCCATACAGGATAAACCCAAGGAGAAACACGCTGAGACACATAGTAATCAAACTGGCAAAAACTAAAGACAAAGAAACATTATTGAAAGCAGCAAGGGAAAAACGACAAATAACATACAAGGGAACTCCCATAAGGTTAACAGCTGATTTCTCAGCAGAAACTCTACAAGCCAGAAGGGAGTGGCATGATATACTTAAAGTGATGAAAAGAAAGAAGCTACCACCAAGATTACTCTACCAGGCAAGGATCTCATTTAGATTTGCTGGAGAAATCAAAAGCTTTACAGACAAGCAAAAGCTAAGAGAATTCAGCACCACCAAACCAGCTCTACAACAAATGCTAAAGGAACTTCTCTAAGTGGGAAACACAAGAGAAGAAAAGGACCTACAAAAACAAACCCAAAACAATCAAGAAAATGGTCATAGGAACATACATATCAACAATTACCTTAAACGTGAATGGATTAAATGCTCCAACCAAAAGACACAGGCTTGCTGAATGGATACAAAAACAAGACCCATATATATGTTGTCTATAAGAGACCCACTTCAGACCTAAGGACACATACAGACTGAAAGTGAGGGGATGGAAAAAGATATTCCATGCAAATGGAAATCAAAAGAAAGCTGGAGTAGCTATACTCATATCAGATAAAATAGACTTTAAAATAACGAATGTTACAAGAGACAAGGAAGGACACTACATAATGATCAAGGGATCAATCCAAGAAGAAGATATAACAATTATAAATATATATGCACCCAACATAGGAGCACCTCAATACATAAAGCAACTGCTAACAGCTATAAAAGAAGAAATCGACAGTAACACAATAATAGTGGGGGACTTTAACACCTCACTTACACAAATGGACAGATCATCCAAAATGAAAATAAATAAGGAAACAGAAGCTTTAAATGACACAATAGACCAGATAGATTTAATTGATATTTATAGGACATTCCTTCCAAAAACAGCAGATTACAGTTTCTTCTCAAGTGCGCACGGAACATTCTCTAGGATAGATCACATCTTGGGTCACAAATCAAGCCTCACTAATTTTAAGAAAATTGAAATAATATCAAGCATCTTTTCTGATCACAATGCTATGAGATTAGAAATGAATGACAGGCAAAAAAATGTGAAAAGCACAAACACATGGAGGCTGAATAATACATTACTAAATAACCAAGAGATCACTGAAGAAATCAAAGAGGAAATCAAAAAATACCTAGAGACAAATGAGAATGAAAACACGATGATCCACAACCCATGGGATGCAGCAAAAGCAGTTCTGAGAGGGAAGTTTATAGCTATACAAGCCTACCTCAAGAAACAAGAAAAATCTCAAGTAAACAATCTAACCTTACACCTAAAGGAACTAGAGAAAGAAGAACAAACAAAACCCAAAGTTAGCAGAAGGAAAGAAATCATAAAGATCAGAGCAGAAATAAATGAAAGAGAAACAAAGAAAACAATAACAAAGATCACTAAAACTAAAAGCTGGTTCTTTGAGAAGATAAACAAAATTGATAAGCCATTAGCCAGACTCATCAAGAAAAAGGAGAGGACTCAAATCAATAAAATTAGAAATGAAAAAGGAGAAGTTACAACAGACACCACAGAAATACAAAGCATCCTAAGAGACCACTACAAGCAACTCTATGCCAATAAAATGGACAACCTGGAAGAAATGGACAAATTCTTAGAAAGGTATAACCTTCCAAGACTGAACCAGGAAGAAACAGAAAATATGAACAGACCAATCACAAGTAATGAAATTGAAACTGTGATTAAAAATCTTCCAACAAACAAAAGTCCAGGACCAGATGGCTTCACAGGTGAATTCTATCAAAGATTTAGAGAACAGCTAACACCCATACTCCTCAAACTCTTCCAAAAAATTGCAGAGGAAGGAACACTCCCAAACTCATTCTATGAGGCCACCATCACCCCGATACCAAAACCAGACAAAGATACTACAAAAAAAGAAAATTACAGACCAATATCACTGATGAATATAGATGCAAAAATCCTCAACAAAATAATAGCAAACAGAATCAAACAACACATTAAAAGGATCATACACCATGATCAAGTGGGATTTATCTCAGGGATGCAAGGATTCTTCAATATACACAAATCAATCGATGTGATATACCATATTAACAAATTGAAGAATAAGAACCATATGATCATCTCAATAGATGCAGAAAAAGCTTTTGACAAAATTCAACACCCATTTATGTAAAAACTGTCCAGAAAGTGGGCATAGAGGGAACCTACCTCAACATAATAAAGGCCATATATGACAAACCCACAGCAAACATCATTCTCAATGGTGAAAAATTGAAAGCATTTCCTCTAAGATCAGGAATGAGACAAGGATGTCCACTCTCACCACTATTATTCAACATAGTTTTGGAAGTTCTAGCCACAGCAATCAGAGAAGAAAAAGAAATAAAAGGAATACAAATTGGAAAAGAAGAAGTAAAACTGTCACTGTTTGCAGATGACATGATACTATACATAGAGAATCCTAAAGATGCCACCGGAAAACTACTAGAGCTAATCAATGAATTTGGTAAAGTTGCAGGATACAAAATTAATGCACAGAAATCTCTTGCATTCCTATACTCTAATGATGAAGAATCTGAAAGAGAAATTAAGGAAACACTCCTGTTTACCATTGCAACAAAAAGAATAAAATACCTAGGAATAAACCTATCTAGGGAGACAACAGACCTGTATGCAGAAAACTATAAGACACTGCTGAAAAAAATTAAAGATGATACCAACAGATGGAGAGATATACCATGTTCTTGGATTGGAAGAATCAATATTGTGAAAATGACTATACTACCCAAAGCAATCACAGATTCAATGCAATCTCTATCAAATTACCAATGGCATTTTTTATGGAACTAAAACAAATCATCTTAAAATTTGTATGTCAACACAAAAGACCCCGAATAGTCAAAGCAGTCTTGAGGGAAAAAAACGGAGCTGGAGGAATCAGACTCCCTGACTTCAGACTATACTACAAAGCTACAGTAATCAACACAATATGGTACTGGCACAAAAACAGAAACATAGATCAATGGAACAAGATAGAAAGCCCAGAGATAAACCCACACACCTATGGTCAACTAATCTATGACAAAGGAGGCAAAGATATACAATGGAGAAAAGACAGTCTCTTCAATAAGTGGTGCTGGGAAAACTGGACAGCTACATGTAAAAGAAAGAAATTAGAATACTCCCTAACACCATACACAAAAATAAACTCAAAATGGATTCGAGACCTAAATGTAAGACCGGGCACTATAAAACTCTTAGAGGAAAACATAGGAAGAACACTCTTTGACATAAATCACAGAAAGATCTTTTTTGATCCACCTCCTAGAGTAATGGAAATAAAAACAAAAATAAACAAATGGGACCTAATAAAACTTCAAAGCTTTTGCACAGCAAAGGAAACCATCAACAAGACGAAAAGACAACCCTCAGAATGGGAGAAAATATTTGCAAATGAATCAACAGACAAAGGATTAATCTCCAAAATATATAAACAGCTCATTCAGCTCAATATTAAAGAAACAAACAACCCAATCCAAAAATGGGCAGAAGACCTAAATAGACATTTCTCCAAAGAAGACATACAGATGGCCAAGAAGCACATGAAAAGATGCTGAACATCACTAATTATTAGAGAAATGCAAATCAAAACTACAATGAGGTATCACCTCACACCAGTTAGAATGGGCATCATCAGAAAATCTACAAACAACAAATGCTGGAGAGGGTGTGGAGAAAAGGGAACCTTCTTACACTGTTGGTGGGAATGTAAATTGATACAGCCAATATGGAGAACAATATGGAGGTTCCTTAAAAAACTAAAAACGGAGTTACCATATGATCCAGCAATCCCACTACTGGGCATATACCCAGAGAAAACCATAGTTCAAAAAGACACATGCACCCCAATGTTCATTGCAGCACTATTTACAATAGCCAGGTCATGGAAGCAACCTAAATGCCCATCGACAGATGAATGGATAAAGAAGAAGTGGTACATATATACAATGGAATATTACTCAGCCATAAAAAGGAACAAAACTGAGTCATTTGTTGAGATGTGGACAGATCTAGAGACTGTCATACAGAGTGAAGTAAGTCAGAAAGAGAAAAACAAATATCGTATATTAACGCATGTATGTGGAACCTAGAAAAATGGTACAGATGAACTGGTTTGCAGGACAGAAGTTGAGACACAGATGTAGAGAACAAACATATGGACACCAAGGGGGGAAAACCACGGTGAGGTGGGGATGGTGGTATGCTGAATTGGGCGATTGGGATTGGCATGTATACACTGATGTGTATAAAATTGATGACGGATTAAAAAAAAAAAAAAAAAGCTACCAAAACTAAATAACATGTTCTCTGCAACAAATCTATTCCTAACCACAAAATCTGGAAAATATGATTTACCCCAAAGATAATTATGTCCTATGCCACTTGCAAAAAGAATAAAGTAGAAAATATACTAAGTTTAGAGGTGGTTTAAAGATGCCAGGTGACAGTAAAAGAGTTACTTTCTAACATTTTACTAGTGAGCCCTTTCTTTAAATATCACTTTTAATTTGAATGTAGTTTCCTTCAATTTCTTACAACTGGCCAGCATTTATTCCATGTTACATCATATAAGATCTAAAACAATAGCTTTATTGACAACATGCAATAATAACTGTTGTCTGGGTATCAGCAGTGACCTGTGATAATCAGGCTTATAGTTTTATTGTTGGTCTTTTAAAATGAGCGCATCAGTGTTAATACATTGCAAAAGAGCACAGGTGAATTAAACCTTTAGTGATTTTTATCCTAATTTGTTTGCTATGGATTCTATGATTTTAATTCCTCAATTGTTGATAATGTTAACCTGTTTTATTTATCTACCTGTCCTAAAACAGAACTATAATTTGAGATACTAGAATTTTGTACCCTTAAATAAATAAAGTTTAGGATGACCATCTCAACAGCTAAATATTAAATATTTTTGCAAAAGTAAATATGATTGGGGCTTCCCTGGCGGCGCAGTGGTTGAGAATCTGTCTGCTAATGCAGGGGACACAGGTTCAAGCCCTGGTCTGGGAAGATCCCACATGCCGTGGAGCAACTAGGCCCGTGAGCCACAACTAGAGAAAGCCCTTGCACAGAAAAGAAGACCCAACACAGCCGAAAATAAATAAATAAATAAATAAATTAAAAATATATATATATCCATTAGGAAAAAAGTAAATATGATTACTTATACTCTGTCTAGAGTACTTTCACTAACTCAAAACTATTGCATTACCTATAAAATTAATTGCTACTTCTTTAAGTTCATTTTTTATTAAAAATATAAGTTGAATGAAAACTTTGGCAAATTTTAATTCTTTATAACTTTAAGAAATTTTAGGTAAATCTCTCAATAAGAATGTCTCTTTCCTTCAAATTAAGTTGCTATTGTAAAATTTAATCATTCTTGTCATCACTTGTACTGATTCAACACATTAAAACTATAGCTCTCTGGCACTGACACCAAGAATCATATGCTTCTTTTTAACACCACAGTGCTTCTTTTTGAAGCTGTTACAATATTACTGGAAATGATTTAGCTTGTCTATGTGATACATTTTCATTAAAAATATCTCATTTGGAACAAATCATGGTGACTCAACTGATGTCTGCAAAAGACAATAACATACACAGCCAATTAGTATTAATATTATTTTTAATACAGGGTGTTTCACTTTGCAGACAAAATGATTCTGTGTATATTAAAGAAAAGGTTCATTATTATTATTTAGTGTCACAAATATTTTTCATACTTCAAGATGTTAAACACCTTCATTTTAAAGGAACAAAACAATTGGCTTTTGTGATTTTCTTGAACAATCAAAATAAAATGCTTCTTATTTCAGAAAGAAATGCTCCTACCACTTCTATTTGACAGCATAGCCATATTTGAAAACTAATTTGATTCAGCAAGTTACAAGAGAGCAGGTTTTAGCTTTATAAGGGCATGTGTGGAAAGTATTCTTTGTATTGTGATGTCACACAAAACTAGTACACATACTTATTTAATCACTGCAACAGATACTGGAGAGAAACAGTTAAAAGAGCTTTCTGTCGTAGTAATTATTAATGATGAAATCTTTATCTGCTTAGCAATGGGAGTATGTCCAATTAGTTTCTGTGGCTCTCAAGTTCTGCATAAATATGATAAAATTTGCTTGTTTCCATCATGATTTTTCTGAGGCTCTCTTTCCTGGGCGATTCTCCAGATTGGCAAGCTCCAGCAGATTTAAAAATATACTTTCCATATATCACCCACGCTTGTCCTGCTTGGGGATGGATTGACATCTAATCTCAGAGGGTTGTAACTAAGCTGCTTTTCTCGGCAGAAAAGTTCATTTTGCTTCAGCTTTTGTAGATATCTCCCTTACCTCCCACTAATTCAGTGTTTTTCAATTGTTCCAGCCTGCTTCCAGCTGCTCAGGCACACTGTTAAAGGATCAGAGTGAAGAATGCCAAGTAAGGGCATCTTTTCCAGAGGGCATGACCAAAATCATTCTTCTCTCTTGACACATTACATCACTTGTCCACGTGGAAAAGGGTGATAATGTATTTTATTTGTCATTCCAGTTCAGACAGGGAACAGTTGATAGACTGACTTAAGGTTTGCTTTTAAATTTTAGGTATTTAACTTATTATTAAATCCTTTTAAATTAGCTTGTTAAATAATTTTAAAATACTCAAAAGACTATCTCTTCACTCCATGTACTTTGGTTTTTTTCTAAGAGCAAAGGTTTCTGAAAGAGCATAGAGCAGGAAGATGAGGATACCAAAATGGAAATTAAAAATTGGAATCTCAAATCCAACAGTATCTGTTACATATAAAAAACAACCTAATGTCTTTCATTTGTGCCTAATTTTGACTATTAATACTCCACTAATGAGGTCTAGGTCATAGAATCATAGAATGTTAGAATAGACCTAGAGGGAATCTTCAAGTTGATGTAGGTCAAAACTTGAACCTCCTTACTTTAAAGGGGAGGAAAATAATTCTCATAAAGTTAAGGGACTTGGCTAAAGCCAAATGGTTACTCACAAAGCAGAAATTAAAACCTAGGCCCGCTGACTTCTGTACCATCGCACTTTCTTCTAAAAATGATTATCATAGTTTATACAATCCCTCATTCACTGTAAAATCAACCCCACAAATATCCCCTTTGACAGTGAATCAGGATCAGCATCTTCACATTCAAATTGCAAACTGCATTACTCAAAAACCAATAAAGGGTTGTGCTGAAGCACATGATTTTCCACTTGATCGCTAAATTACATCTAATAACTGTCCACTGTTTTATCTTCACAGATGAAACAAAAACAGTGAAACAGTATTCATAAGTTTCTGGAAAATGTCTATGAAAAAGGTTTAAATGTGTATTCAACTGCTTTAAATAGTAGTTAGGTGTTCGGAGTGTATTTGTTCTACAGAAGAGTACAGTGGTTGAGAAGATAATTTTGTGAGCCAGAATAACTAGAGTCAGATTCCACAGTTTTCACATAATGAAGATAGAAGGTAATAAAAGTACTGAACTCATGGGACTGTTTAGGGATTAAATATGTTAATATGCTTGTGCTGTTGATATAGTTGTCACTGCCATCACTATTACTATTTTCTTCAAAGATTTGTAGTGATAAACTATTTTAAAAATCATGGCTCTATCTCGTTCGTAATCATCTGTTCTCCATAAAGGAGACATTCTTTTTAATAAAACATTTACTGAAAAATTGCTTCTGAGGCATTTTCTGAGTTGAATTTAGAGCCATAAGCAATAAGATTTCAACATTAAAAATGTATTGTATATAAATGACTTTATACTGAGTTCCAACTAAAAATAATTGCTGATCAAGGTGTTAAAAATATAAAGTAAAATGTTATCTCATACATATCCTATATGCCTCAGTTGACTTCATAGTCTCTTCCTCAGTTTACTTGTATGAAGAAAAAGTATGTTGCACAAGAGGATCTCTATGAAACTTCCAGCCTAAAGCTTTATGATTATATTATTGGATTATATCATTTTCAAAGGGAGCTGTGGCACTCTCAATACTAAGTAACCAAGTACCCCAACATTTGCTAAGAAGTATGTTTTTTAGCTTCAAATAATAGATTGATCAGCTTTTGGATTATCTATGGCATTTTTATATCTTTTAGAATTTTTTGGAAACCTAAGTATTTAAAAAGAGGATTACAGTAATTTGGCATAGAATAGCTTTGTTGAGAGCAAAAGGCAGGGAACCTACATAAAAATTAAGTAAATTTAGAATCTTAAAAATTATTTTAGAATAGACTATGAACTATTATAGGTGTATAATTAATAGAAAACAAAGTTTATTATCAGATAAGTTGAAAGAGTCAAGATTTTTGTTTAAGGGCATGCACAGAGCTTCAACCTTCACAAGGATTGGTTGGAGTATTGGTTGGGAGAGAAAGGCTGGATGGAGATGCTATTTGTATGAAGGTAGTTTCCTAGAATGTATAAAGGAGAGCCTACTGTGACACAGATCACTTAATAAAAGCAGGATGCATACTTGTAGCAGATGTTGTTGGTGCCCACTCCAAATCCCTTGGAATTACTTTTACTACTTCCTGGGGGCATGCTTCTACCAATGCCTCACATTGAATGATATTTTTTGGAGGATTTCACTTATGCTATGGAATCCACGTCTCACTGTATTATTGTTCTCCAGAGAAACAGAATCAATAGGATATATTTATCTATCTGTCTATCCAGCTATCTATATACATATATAGAGAGAGAAAGTTTTTATGAGGAATTGGCTTGCCCAATTATAGAGGCTAAAGTCCCAAGATTTGTAGTTCGCAAGCTGAGGACCCAGGGGTGCCGATGACAGCTCCAGCCTGAGTCTGAAGGCCTGGGAACCAGGAAAGCTGATAGTGTAGTTCTAGGCCAAGGACTGACAGGCTTGAGATCCAGGAAGAGTTTATGTTTTATTTCAAGGCTGAAGGTAGCATAAAATTGAATGTCTCTGCTGGAAGGCAGTCATATAGGAGGAGTTCCTTCTTCCTTGTGAGAGGATGAGCCTTTTTGTTCTATTCAGGCCAACTGATTGGATGAGGCCCACCCACACTGGGGAGGACAGTCTGCTTCACTCTACTGCTTCAAATATTGATCTGATCCATAAACACCCTCACAGACACCCTAAATAATGTTTGACCAAATGGACACCCTGTGGCTCAGTCAAATTGACATAAAGTTAACCATCATACTCACTTTCCTAAAAGTAATTAGGAGTTAACTGAAGCATCCTCTCCCTTCATCCACCTTGGATAGTCAATGACAACCTGGGGTGTCAAAGGTGTACAAAGGCCTTGCTTCCTGACCCCAAGTCATAACAGGCCATCTTGCCATTTATTATCCAAAGCTCCCAGAGGATTTAGAGAGAACCTAGACTTCATCTGAAATTACATCTTATGCAGCTCCTTCTCCTTCTCTATCCTGCTTCCCTCATTCCTGTACTGGTTTTTCCTGAGAACATCCCCTTAATCAATCATGAGCATGAAATTTCCCATTGCAGCTCTGCTTCTAGAGAACCAGACATAAATAATAGCTTCACAGCCTTTGGGGAAACCTTGGGGAAAACCGAGAAAATAGATAAAATATTTACACTTTCTTCAAACTCTTCTCACCCAATCTTCACCTCCCAATTTTTGTATTATAAACCTTAATTATATATAGGTATTACATATAAACAAGTTAATGTATATGTAAGTATATAATGATGACTTATACAACTTAATATCTAGTATTTATGTACTAACTTGTAGTTATACTTTTCTTCTATGCATTATTTATAGATTTCCTAAAAGTCAAAAACCATTAAACAGCATTTAAAATTTAAGACCATGTGAATAAGTATCCAATGTAGAATTGAGTTGTGGGATTTGATCTATAGGGAAAGAAATATAAACTGACATTCTTCAAACCTTACCACTCAAAGAAGAATCTTCTAAGTCTAAAGTCAACATATTTTCTTTATGAACTCCTATCTTCTGCTATGTCATGGTTAACTCATACTGCCTCTTATAGCTGATGTCATCTGCTTTGTTTCCTTTTTTCATTTTGCTGAAGGAACTTTTTTTATTTTCAAATAATGTCCTTGGTTGGTTAACATTACATGACCATCCCCTTCAATAAAGAAAAAAAGGAACATTTTTAGGCCAGCATTACCCTGATACCAAGACTAGACAAACACACCACAAGAAACGAAAGCTATAGGCTAATACCCCTGGTGAACATAGATACAAAAATTCTCAACAAAATACTAGCAAACTGCATTTGACAGCATATTAAAAGGATCAGACACCATAACCAAGTGAGATTTATCCCTAGGATGCAAGGATGTTACAACATATTAAAATCAATTAATATGATACACCACATTAATGGAGTGAAGGATAAAAATCACATGATAATCTCAAAAGATACAGAAAAAGCATTTAACAATACTCAATACCCTTTCATGATAAAAAAAAACTCTCAAATAACTATAATTAGAAGAAAATTATCTCAACATAATAAACATTATGAAAACTCCATAGCTAATACCATATACAATGGTAAAAAAACTAAAAGTTTTTCCTCTAAGATCAGGATCAAGACAAGGATGTCCCATTCTCGTCAAGTTTATTCAACATAGTTCTAGAAGTCTAGCCAGAAAAATTAGGTAAGAAAAAGAGATAAAGAGATATACACATCAGAAGGGAAGAAGAAATTTCCTTGTTTTCACATGACATGGACTTATATAAAGAAAACCCTGAAGACTCCATAAAAAATTATTAGACATAATAAGCAATTTCAGTATAAAGTTATGGAATACAAAATTAACATATAAAAATCAGTTGCATTTCTATACACTAAAAATGAACTATCTGTAAAGGAAATTAGGGAAATCCTGTAATAGAACCAAAAATAATAAAATACTTAGGAATAAATGCAACTAAGGAAGTGAAAGATTTGTAAACCAAAAACTAAAGAACATTGATAAAAGAAATTAAAGAAGATACAAATAAATGGAAAGATATCCTGTGTTCATGGATTGGAAGACAATATTATTAAAATGTCTGTGCTACCCAAAGGGATTTACAGATTCAGCACAATCACTGTCAAAATCCCAATGGCAGTTTTTACAGAAAACAAAAAATAATATTAAAATACATATAGAACCACAAAAGACCCAGAATAGCTAAAACAATCTTGAAAAAGAAGAAAAAAGCTGGAGGTATCATACTGCCTTATTTCAAAATATATTAAAAAGCTACAGTAATTAAAACAATGTGGTACTGGCATAAAGACAGACATATAGACCAATGCAAAAGCATAGAAAGCCTAGAAATAAATCCACACATGTAAGGTCAACTGTTCTTCAAAACGGGTATCAAGAACACACTTGGGGAAAGGATACTCTTTCCAACAAATGGTGCTGGGAAAACTGGATATCCACTTACAAAAGAATGAAATTAGACCCTATCTTATACCTTACACAAAAATAAAGAAAAAACGGTTTTAAAAATAAAAACACATGCACAAAAATGACAAAAGCAAACAAAATTCTGATTTTAAAGTGGGCTAATGACTTGAATAGAGATTTCTCCAAAAGAAGGCATACAAATGGCCAACAGGTATATGAAAACATATCCAAAGTCACCAATCATCAGGGAGATATAAAGTCAAATCAAAGATTTTCACTTTACACCTGTTAGAATGGCTATTATTTAAAACAAAACAAAACAAAAATGAACAAACAAATAAAAAAACACACGTTGAGTAGGATGTGGAGGAATTATAAACTGTGTACTTTTGCAGGGAATGCAAAATGTTGCAGCTGCTATGGAAAACAATATGGTGATTCCTAAAAAATTAAAAATAGAACTACCATATCACTCAGCAGTCCCATTTCTGAGTATTAATTGAAAAAACTGTTTAGACATTTTCACAAAATGAGGTAGTAATTGTGGCTCTTAGCTAATTATTTATTTATTTGTTTTGTTTTGTTTTGTTTTTTGTTTTTAACATCTTTATTGGAGTATAATTGCTTTACAATGGTGTGTTAGTTTCTGCTGTATAACAAAGTGAATCAGCTATACATATACTTATATCCCCATATCTCCTCCCTCTTGCCTCTCCCTCCCACCCTCCCTATCCCACCACTCTAGGTGGACACAAAGTACCAAACTGATCTCCCAGTGTTATGTGGCTTCTTCCCACTAACTATCTATTTTAAATTTGGTAGTGTATATATATCCATGCCACTCTCTCACTTCATCCCAGCTTACCCTTCCCCCTCCCATGTCCTCAAGTCTATTCTCTATGTCTGGGTCTTTATTCCTGTCTTGTCCTTAGGTTCTTCAGAACAATTTTTTTTTTTTTTTTAGATTCCATATATATGTGTTAACATATGGTATTTGTTTTTCTCTTTCTGACTTACTTCACTCTGTATGATAGTCTCCAGGTCCATCCACCTCACTACAAAAAACTCAATTTCATTTCTTTATATGGCTGGGTAATACTCCATTTTATATATGTGCCACATCTTCTTTATCCATTCATCTGTTGAGGGACACTTAGGTTGCTTCCATGTCCTGGCTATTGTAAACAGAGCTGCAATGAACATTGTGGTACATGACCCTTTTTGAATTATGGTTTTCTCAGTGTATATGCCCAGTAGTGGGATTGCTGGGTACTATGGTGGTTCTATATTTAGTTTTTTAAGGAACCTACATACTGTTCTCAATAGTGGCTGTATGAATTTACATTCCCAGTTCAAGAGGGTTCCCTTTTTTCCACACCCTCTCCAGTATTTATTGCTTGTAGATTTTTTGATGATGGCCATCCTGACTGGTGTGAGGTGATACCACATTGTAGTTTTGATTTGCATTTCTCTAATGATTAGTGATGTTAAGCATCCTTTCATGTGTTTGTTGGCATTTTGTGTATCTTCATTGGAGAAATGTGTATTTAGGTCTTCTGCCCATTTTTGGAATTGGTTGTTTGTTTTTTTGATAGTGAGCTGAATGAGCTCTTGTATATTTTGGAGATTAATCCTTTGTCAGTTTCTTCATTTGCAAATATTTTCTCCCATTCTGAGGGTTGTCTTTTCGACTTCTTTTTTTGTTTTGTTTTGTTTTAACATCTTTATTGGAGTATAATTGCTTTACAATGGTGTGTTAGTTTCTGCTTTATAACAAAGTGAATCAGTTATACATATACATATGTTCCCATATCTCTTCCCTCTTGCATCTCCTTCCCTCCCACCTTCCCTATCCCACCCCTCTATGTAGTCACAAAGCACCGAGCTGATCTCCCTGTGCTATGCAACTGCTTCCACATATAAATGGAATCTAAGAAAAAGAAAAAAAAAAAAAGATCATGAAGAACCGAGGGGCAAGACGGGAATAAAGACACAGACCTACTAGAGAATGGACTTGAGGATATGGGGAGGGGGAAGGGTAAGCTCGACTTCTTTATGGTTTCCTTTGGTGGGCAAAAGCTTTTAAGTTTCATTAGGTCCCATTTGTTTATTTTATTTTTATTTCCATTTCTCTAGGAGGTGGGTCAAAAATGACCTTGCTGTGATTTATGTCATAGAGTGTTCTGTCTATGTTTTCTTTGAAGAGTTTTATAGTGCCTGGCCTTACATTTAGGTCTTTAATCCATCTGGAGTTTATTTTTGTGTATGGTGTCAGGGGGTGTTCTAATTTCATTTGTTTACATGTCGCTGTCCATTTTCCCCAGCACCACTTATTGAAGAAGCTGTCTTTTCTCAATTGTATATTCTTGCCTCCTTTATCAAAGATAAGGTGACCATAGGTGCATGGCTTTATCTTTGGGCTTTCTATCCTGTTCCATTGATCTATATTTCTGTTTTTGTACCAGTACCATAATTTCTTGATTACTGTAGCTTTGTAGTATAGTCTGAAGTCAGGGAGCCTGATTCTTCCAGCTCCATTTTTCTTTCTCAAGATTGCTTTGGCTATTCAGAGTCTTCTGTGGTTCCATACAAATTATAAAATGTTTTGTTCTAGTTCTGTGAAAAATGCCATTGGTAGTTTGATAGGGACTGCATTGAACCTGTAGATTGCTTTGGATAGTATAGCCATTTTTACAATGTTAATTCTTCCAATCCAGGAACATGGTATATTTCTCCATCTGTTTGTATCATTTTTAATTTCTTTCATAAGTGTCTTATTGTTTTCTTCATACCGGTCTTTTGTCTCCTTTGGTAGGTTTATTCCTAGGTATTTTATTCTTTTTGTTGTGATAGTTAATGGGAGTGTTTCCTTAATTTCTCTTTCAGATTTTTCATCTTTAGTGTATAAGAATGCAAGAGATTTCTGTGCATAAATTTTGTAATCTGCTACTTTACCAAATTCAGTGATTAGCTCTAGTAGTTTTCTGGTAGCATCTTTAGGATTCTCTATGTATAGTATCATGTCATCTGCAAACAGTGACAGTTTTACTTCTTCTTTTCTGATTTGGATTCCTTTTATTAGTTTTTCTTCTTGGATTGCTGTGACTAAAACTTCCAAAACTATGTTGAATAATAGTGGTGAGAGTGGGCAACCTTGTCTTGTTCCTGATTTTATTGGAAATGGTTTCAGTATTTCACCATTGAGAACGATGTTGGCTGTTGGTTTGTCATATATGGTCTTTATTATGTTGAGGTAAGTTCTCTCTATGCCTACTTTCTGGAGGGTTTTTATCATAAATGGGTGTCAAATTTTGTCAAAAGCTATTTCTGCAACTATTGAGATGATCGCATGGTTTTTATCCTTCAATTTGTTAATATGGTCTATCACATTGATTGACTTGTGTATACTGAAGAATCCTTGCATTCCTGGGATATACCCCACTTGATCATGGTGTATGATCCTTTTAATGTGCTATTGTATTCTGTTTGCTAGTATTCTGTCGAGGATTTTTGCATCTATGTCCATCAGTGATATTGGTCTGTAGTTTTCTTTCTTTGTGACATCTTTGTCTGGTTTTCATATCAGTGTGATGGTGGCCTTGTAGAATGAGTTTGGGAGTGTTCCTCCCTCTGCTATATTTTGGAAGAGTTTGAGAAGGATAGGTGTTAGCTATTCTCTAAATGTTTGATAGAATTAGCCTGTGAAGCCATCTGGTCCTGGGCATTTGTTTGTTGGAAGATTTTTAATCACAGTTTCAATTTCAGTGCTTGTGATTGGTCTGTTTATATTTTCTATTTCTTCCTGGTTCAGTCTTGGAAGGTTGTGCTTTTCTAAGAATTTGTCCATTTCTTCCAGGTTGTCCATTTTATTGGCATATAGTTGCTTGTAGTAATCTCTCATGATCCTTTGTATTTCTGCAGTCAGTTGTTACTTCTCTTTTTACATTTCTAATTCCATTGATTTGAGTCTTCTCCTTTTTTTTCTTGATGAGTCTGGCTAATGGTTTATCAATTTTGTTTATCTTCTCAAAGAACCAGCTTTTAGTTTTATTGATCTTTGTTATCATTTCTTTCATTTCTTTTTCATTTATTTCTGATCTGATCTTTATGATTTTCTCTTGCTTAATTTGGTTTTTTTTGTTCTTGTTTCTCTAATTGCTTTAGGTGTAAGGTTAGGTTGTTTATTTGAGATGTTTCTTGTTTCTTGTGGTAGGATTTTATTGCTATAAACTTTCCTCTTAGAACTGCTTTTGCTGCATCCCATAGGTTTTAGGTCATCGTGTTTTCACTGTCATTTGTTTCTAGGTATTTTTTGATTTCCTCTTTGATTTTTTCAGTGACCTCTTGGTTATTTAGTAGCATATTGTTTAGCCTCCATGTATTTGTATTTTTTACAGATTTTTTTGTTGTAATTGATATCTAGTCTCATAGTGTTTTTTTTGGAAAAGATACTTGATAAAATTTCAATTTTCTTAAATTAACCAAGGCTTGATTTGTGACCCAAGATATGATCTATCCTGGAGAATGTTCCATGAACACTTGAGAAGAAACTGTATTCTGTTATTTTTGGATGGAATGTCCTATAAATATCAATTAAGTCTATCTTGTTTAATGTGTCATTTAAAGCTTGTGTTCCCTTATTTATGTTCATTTTGGATGATCTGTCCATTGGTGAAAGTGGGGTGTTAAAGTCCCCTACTATGATTGTGTTACTGTCGATTTCCCCTTTTATGGCTGTTAGCATTTGCCTTATGTACTGTGGTGCTCCTATATTGGATGCATAAATATTTACAAATGTTATATCTTCTTCTTGGATTGATCCCTTGATCATTATGTAGTGTCCTTCTGTGTCTCTTGTAATATTCTTTATTTTAAAGTCTATTTTTTTCTGATATGAGAATTGCTACTACAGCTTTCTTTTGATTTCCATTTGCATGGAATACCTTTTTCTATCCTCTCACTTTCAGTCTGTATGTGTCCCTAGGTCTGAAGTGGGTCTCCTGTAGACAGTTTATATATGGGTTCTGTTTTTGTATCCATTCAGCCAGTCTATGTCTTTTGGTTGGAGCATTTAATCCATTTACATTTAAGGTAATTATTGATATGTATGTTCCTATCACCATTTTCTTAATTGTTGTGGGTTTACTATTGTAGGTCTTTTCCTTCTCTTGTGTTTCCTGCCTAGAGAAGTTCCCTTAGCATTTGTTGTAAAGCTGGTTTGGTGGTGCTGAATTCTCTTAGCTTTTGCTTGTCTGTAAAGGCTTTAATTTTTCCGTCAAATCTGAATGAGATCCTTGCTGGGTAGAGTAATCTTGGTTGTAGGTGGTTCCTTTTCATCACCTTAAATATGTCCTGCCACTCCCTTCTGGCTTGCAGAATTTGTGCTGAAAGATCAGCTGTTAACTTTATGGGGATTCCCTTGTATGTTAATTGTTACTTTTCCCTTGCTGATTTTTATATTTTTTCTTTGTATTTAATTTTTCACAGTTTGCTTAATATGTGTCTTGGTGTGTTTCTCCTTGGATTTATCCTGTATAGGACTCTCTGTGCTTCCTGGACCTGACTGACTCTTTCCTTTCCCATATTAGGGAATCTTTCAACTATAATCTCTTTAAATATTTTCTCAGTCCCTTTTTTTTTTCTCTTCTTCTTCTGGGACCCCTATAATTCGAATGTTGGTGCATTTAATATTGTCACAGAGATCTCTGAGACTGTCCTCAATTCTTTTTACTCTTTTTTCTTTATTATGCTCTGAGTAGTTATTTCTACTATTTTATCTTCCAGGTCACTTATCCATTCTTCTTCCTCAGTTATTCTGCTATTGATTCCTTCTAGAGAATTTTTAATTTCATTTATTGTGCTGTTCATCATTGTTTGTTTGGTCTTTAGTTCTTCTAGGTACTTATTAAAGGTTTCTTATATTTTCTCCATTCTATTTCCAAGATTTTGGATCATCTTTACTATCATTACTATGAATTCTTTTTCAGGTAGACTGCCTATTTCCTCTTCATTTGTTAGGTCTGGTGGGTTTTTACCTTGCTCCTTCATCTGCTGTATATTTCTCTGTCTTCTCATTTGCTTAACTTACCGTGTTTGTGGTCTCCTTTTCTCAGGCTGCATGTTTGTAGTTTCCTTTGTATTTGGTGTCTGCTCCCAGTGGGTAATGTTGGTTCAGTGGTTTGTTTAGGCTTCCTGGTGGAGGGGACTGGTGCCTGTGTTCTGGTGGATGAGGCTGGATCTTGTCTTTCTGCTGGGCAGGACCACATCCGGTGGTGTGTTTTGGGGTTTCTGTGAACTTATTATGATTTTAGGCAGCCTCTGTGCTAATGGGTGGGGTTGTGTTCCTGTCTTGCTAGTTGTTTGGCTTAGGGTGTCCAGCACTGTAGCTTGCTGGTTGTTGAGTGGAGCTGGGTCTTAGCATTGAGATGGAGATCTCTGGGAGATCTTTCGCTGTTTGATATTACGTGCGGCTGGGAGGTCTCTGATGGACCAATTTCCTAACTTGGCTCTCCCACCTCAGAAGCTCAGGCCTGACACCTGTCTGGATCACCAAGACCCTGTCAGCCACATGGCTGCTGGTCTTGGAATTCCCTGGAGGGGTGGGGGTGGCTGTCCCTCACTCTGTGGCCATTCATCCACATCAGATAATTATTTGAAATCATTCAAATTACTCAAATGACAGCAAAATCTGATGCCTTAAAAAGCCGTGTTTTATTAAAAAAGTAGGCAGAAGACCAATACATAATCATAGTTTTTCAGTGAATTCTGTATTCTCAGAAAATTCATTTGACCTTGCACAATTTAGCACATATATTTATTAAAAGATAACTATCATACTTGCTTTATACATCTTCAAAGTTATTCTTAGGATCAAATAAAATATTGAAAAGAGTACTGAAAAGTATTTAAAAACATGGTATAATGGAAAACACTTAAACTGTAGCTTTCACTCTGAAGTATCTTAAATTTTGTTAATCTTATTCACATTGAAAACAAAATTTGCTTATTCAACACATATTTATCGAGCTTACTGCCAACTGTGTGCTAGTCTCTATTCTAGGGGCTTTAACTAAATCATGGAGCAAAACAGACAAATATCCGTGTGAGATAATTATCTTGCTGGATACCACAGTATAATTCCTTCACTGATTCTGGTTAGTCATGAATCTTTCCATGCTTTCCGCCAACTCCAGAATAAGAAAAGGGTTGCCAGACAGAGAGTTCCCTGTTGGTGAATACATTATTGTTGTATAGCTAATTGTTGTATAACTGCTATTATGGCATAACTAAGAGAAAGCACTCATGGAAACTATTGCATTAGGCTTATAAATTATGAGATGTTGAAAAGTTAAATTTTATTTGTTTATACAATAGTTAAAACCACTCATTCATTCAACTAATATTTATTGAGTATCCACTATGTTCCTAGTGCTGTTCTAGGCTCTTCAGATATTTCATTGAAAAAGTAGACAACACTCCTTCTCTAATGAGGTTTATATTCTAATTCAGGATAGAATATATGTGAAGCCTATCTCCCTGAAGGGGTTTTGAGAAAAATTGGAAAATGAAAATATGAAAACTACTTAACACTTGGCGTGAAGTTGATGTTCATTAAATGGTAACTAAAAAATAATCTTTGTATAAATTAAATATGTTTTATTATCAAGAGGAAAATTTATATACTGCTACTATTGATGTACTGTCAAGATGAATAGTTTTATTGGTCATGAATTTAAGATATTATCTATTCAAATTTTAATAAGGTTATTGGTGCAAATCAGGGAGACAGTAGGTGAATTCATCAAAAAACAAATTTCAACATTTTGAAGTTATATGAAACTAAAGTATTTCACCAACTGAGAACCTTGTGAATGGCAGCCTTTTTCTCATTATGGAGTTGGCAGGTAATGACTGGGCAGAATGCATGGTGAGATTGCCAATCAGCAACAGTGTAGGCAATATAACATTGCATCCAGTAAGGTACCAATTCTGCAGAGCAAATTACTAATAGAATGTGTTTCTGGTAGAAATTGTGTTTGTATTGTCCAGGAGATTGAAAAAGACCACTACGCAATTATAGGCTACTTAACACCAGCTCTCCACAGGTGGAGAAAAAGTTTTGAATTATAGCATTTGCAAATTCCTGAAGTGCTCTGCTTTCATACTGTTAAATTATTATAATGACTTTCTTGTTCAGCATTGCCAGAGAATGAAGCAAAATTATTATTGAATCATAGATAACACTTAAGAAAATATTTCACACATGCAGAAATATAGAGAATATACAATGAAGCAACTCATGTATCTATGTCCCCAAAAGAAAAATGTTAACTTTCTGTCATATTTCCTTCAAATAAGGGTGTCTTAGGTTTTTAAAATGATGTTCTCATAAAATAAATAAAATAATTATTTAAAGAACTTTCAGAATAAACATTAACTAGCTCTAAAAATTTTTGAAAAAAATCAAGACAAAAATTCTAAGATCTGGAAATATCCTTGATTATTTAATGTAAAAGTAATGTAAAACGTTTAAAAAATGAAGTAACACCAGGTGTTATTTATCTTTACCTATGAGTCAAAAGTATAAGAAAGAAGGCTTTCTAAAGTTATATATATATATATATATATATATATATATATATATATATATATATATGTTTTGAAGTATGTTTATGAAATAACTTCCGACATCAGCTGCTTAGAGACTAGCCGAACTTCAAAGTTAAGGATACACTCCTCCAAAAGACTGCCCTCACTTCAGACACCAGTCACAAGTTCAGGGGTCCCCAAGCCACCCTTCTGACTAGCTGCTATAAATTCAGGTGTTTCCAACACCCCCTCAAGTTCTATAACTAACTAGAATGACTCATAGAACTCAGGAAAGTGATATGATTTAGGCATCCTCATTCTATTATGCTCCCTTTACTGCTCATTGCAGACATTGTTCTTTTTTACAAACTGAAGTTTCAGTCAACCCTGCATCTAACAAGTCTACTTGCACCATTTTCCTAACAGCATTTGCTCACTTCA
This sequence comes from Balaenoptera physalus, assembly GCF_965194825.1. Classification (NCBI taxonomy): domain Eukaryota; kingdom Metazoa; phylum Chordata; class Mammalia; order Artiodactyla; family Balaenopteridae; genus Balaenoptera; species Balaenoptera physalus. The sequence goes on along the minus strand of NC_138891.1, from coordinate 46,237,540 downwards.
TGTCTCTGTGTCACATTTTGGTAATTCTCACAATATTTCAAACTTTTTCCTTATTATTATATTTGTTATGGTGATGTGTGATCAGTGATCTTTGATGTTACTGCTACAACTTACCAAAGGCTCAGATGATGGTTAGCATTTTTTAGTAATAAAGTATTTTTTAAAATTAAGGTATGTACTTTTTTTAGACATAATGCTATTGCACATTTAACAGACTATAGTATAGTGTAAACATAACTTTTATATGCACTAGGAAACCAAATAATTTGTGACTCACTTTATTACAGTATTCACTTTATAACCTGAAACTGAACCTGCAACATCTCTGAGGTATGCTTGTACAAATTTATTATAGCAAAAGGATAAATAACAATATATCGTACGGTCCCAAATAGGAAGCTTCCATTGTCCTCTCCCTGTGGAGTCAGGACACATTACCCTCCTGGCACATCCATGTGTGACAATATACAGATTATTGCCAACCAGGAATGCTCATCTGAGCTTTGGTTCCTAAAATTTTTATTGGGGTTTCATTACATAGGCAGGAATGATTTACTCATTTACTATAAAATTAAACTCAATTCTGGCCACCCTCTTGTACCTGGAGAATGGGCTGATATGGTGTGGCTTAAAACCCCCAACCTTTTAATTAAGTGATTGGTCTTTCTGGCTTGGCCAGTCCCTATCCTGAGTCAACTCATTAGCACACACCAGGTAGGGACCTCCTATTAGTCACCCCCTTAGCATAAGCTTATCATCAGGGCCCACCATGAATAACAAAGACAGTCCTATCACTAAGGAAATTCTAAGGATTTAGAGGCTACCTCCCAGGAGTTGGGAACAAAGGCCAGGAGTTTATTTTGATTTTTTTTTCTTCAATCAATATACTCTAAAACATATTAATTAGTATTCAATACTATGTTAACTACTATTATTGTGGATTGGGTATTGAGAAATTAGAAATATTCACTTCTACAAAGCCTATTTATAGTGGAAAATCTCTGGCTAGAATGTCCATAGCACCAAGTCTATGCTTCAAGGTGGTGAAAAAGAAAGAGTGTGATGTTCAAGTCAGAGGCTGTTGGTTCAAGCTCTGATTCTGCTATATATTACTAGCAGGATGATCTTGGATAAATCACAGCTTTTTTGGGTCTCAACTGACTATTATGAAATAGATATAATAATGATTCCAGCTTTGCCTGAATAACAAGTTGGTTGTAAAGTTTATATGATATTGCTAATGGATATGAAAATAAAATTATAAAACTCTTCATGAATGTTATTTTTAAGTCCCAGCTCTGCCATTTTTTACCTGTCTAACCTAATGAAACTTTTAAGGAGTGAAGGAATGTGTAGATGCCCTGTGACCACAATACCTGATGGGTTCACTTAAACTTAATTAATCTTTTAAATAAACCTGACAGGAAGGTGTAATTATCTTCCCTTTTATAGTTAAGAAAAGTAAAGTCAGAAAGATTAAGTATCTTGGTTGCGTTCACATAAGTGACTATCAGGGCCTATTTAACTTGTGCTTTTCCAAATGACCTGTCTAAATGGTGGAGCTGAACTACATAATCCCTAAAATCTTTCCAGCTCTACAATTCCATGACTGTTTTCCTCATAAAGGGATTATAGACCATGCGGTCAAAACATACTAGTTGCCAGCTGACCTTAGCTGAATAGACCGCCAAGGTGCTGGGAGGGGTTGGGAAATGGTATACAGCTCTGAAAGCAAATAGTGCAATTGTTTTTCACAGGAAGTTGATAGGTACTACTTAAGTAGGTGATTTTAGCAGTTGATGGAGGCTTGGTTAGGCTAGGTTATGTTATGGTAACAAAGTATATTAAAATCTCAGTGACTTAACATAACAAAAAAAATTATTTTCCATTCATGCTACATTCAGAACAGCAGGAGTCCCACTCATATTTGCTACTCAGGAGTCCAGATTATACAGAAGTTTATTCTTGATTCAAGTTTTCATGGAAAGGGAAGGCAGAAAAATCATAAACTGGTTTGTAAAATTTCTGCTTTGGCCATAAGTTTAGTTTCAAAGGGGCAACAAAGAGAATTCTATTATACGTCCAGAAGAAGGAAAGCTGAACATATTTAACTGGACACAAAAGCTGTAATAACTATTACTGTCATCTACTTTTTGTCTGTATGATATTCGTATCACTTTTTTACACATTACTATCTTAATGATGACAATAAAAAGCTACACTAGTGAGGGCTCAGAAATAAGCAGACATCCCATATACAATTTTAATGTAGTGCTTTAAAAGTTACCTATTCCCATTGCCATTTCACTAGTGTCTTCCTAGAAGATAAACTAGTTTATCTGATGATGTACACCAAGCAAAGACCGGCATTCAATACCTTGACTCAAATAAATTAACGATATGAGAAATTTGACATTAGGTTTTTACAACCAAAGTAGTATTTTGAGGTAGAAACTGGTCATATCCATATAGGAAAATCATTTAGTTTAAGGTCCAGGAAAGACATGAAAATAGTAAAGCAAGACAGGCATTTCTCTATTCTCTTTCACATATGCACTTAAATATAAGTACCAGAAGAACCATATACTTTATTGCTCAAACCAGGACTTTTTGAAGAGTGAAAGGAAATATAATAATAGCTACAATAGGATGACAAGTATAAAACAGGACTATTCTACATAAAGTGGAATGTATTATCATTCTAAAAATGTTCAGAGGGAAACTATCTCATCATTGAAAAATTGGTTAGTTTTTCCTTTTCCTTCTAGGCCATAAATATATACACATAGTAGTTCCAGTTGAGACTGCATTTGTTCATCTGTTTGCTCATTTGATGAACATTTATGTATGTACTTTATGCCAGGCTTTGTTCTACTACTGAAGAGAGAAGAAATAATTTGGTTTAGATGAGAATTGCAAAATAGAATTACAGGCTTACAGACAATTCATAGTTAAGAAGCATCCAGCTAATATGTTTTGTGATGCTTAAATGTAGCAGATGATGATGTCATACATTTGTAGGAAGCTCTAAAAAAATTCCTAAACCTTAAGGTTAAATTATTTACTTCAGTTTAAAAATCTGAACTATTTTCTGTATATAGTTGAATCTAAATATGTATGTACATAAGATATAAATTTTATGCTTAAAACTAATATTAATAAGTTAAATTTTCATCTACAACTTTTGCTTAGTGATCCAAGTCTCATTAAATAACTTTTAGTTGTCTCAAAGATATCGAATTTAAAAACAAGAACCATGCAATGCATAGAATCTCTTTTAAAAGTTTAAAAATGATGGAAGCTATAAAACAAGGAACGTTGCTCACCATCTGGTTCCACAAGGATTAAGGCATTAGCCATTGCAGTCACTGACTTACAGTATACCCTGAAAGGAATTCAGGATGAAGAATAGGATGAGGCACTATATGCTTTAGGAAAACAGGCAAAACAGACCCTTAGACAGTTAGATATATTTCAGGAAAAATATTCATGAACCCAGATTCCTGCATTTTTCCATTCTTAGAAAAGCACACAGATTATTAACTGAGATATCTGTTCCTTGTGACTAGTGGTAACTTTCTACCAAGATGTATGTTGGATTGCATATACTCCTTAAGCAAAAACCACATACATACTATCCCCCTCCCACCTACCTCTTCAGAGCAGTTCCTCAGAGCTATCTGAGAGGCTGTCTCCTGGGCTGTAGACCTCGGTATGACACTGAATAAAACTCAACTTACAGCTTTTACATTGCACTTTTTTTTTTTCCAGTTGACAGTGTGTTTCATGCTTGGACTTGAAATGTAATATAATGAAGATTTTTAAGGCAGAATTTTCCAGCTCTAACATTCTTAAGTCTATGATATAGTTCTGTTTTGTCCTTTTTTCTTTCGGAAAGATAAAGTTTTTCTTAAATTACTTCTAATTATTTCTGGGCAAATTAATAAGACCTGGTATTATTTGAGGTAGTAAATATTTGGAAAAATATTACTCTATTTTAAAAATAGGAAGATCAATTTTTTTAAAAAATTGTGAGATTAAAAAGAGTTATGTGATTTTAAAATGACATGGGAATTTGGTATAGAGAGTTTAATGTGTTTTGTTGAATAAAATATATTAATCACGAATCAATTTTAGTTGTGAAGAGAATTTAAAAGTTATCTAAAATATACTAAAGATAAACCCAAACACAATAACCAATACTCAGTGACTCCCTGAAAAATTAATATATATGAAGTATGTTAATAGCTAATTTAAAATAGCAATGATGGCTTGATTATTCATCCAGGACTTTCTGCACTTAAGAAACTTGAAACTGATCTCGGGTGGCCTCAGCCTGCAGCTGCTTGAAGCAAGATTTCAGTTCCCGGCCACTTATTGAGGTCGGGTCGCAGCAGTGAGAGCACTGAATCCTAGTTACTAGACCAGTGGTCAGTGACAAGGCCCTGGCCCTACGGCTTTGCAGAAAAATAATTCCCACAAAGACGGAAAACAGGGAAACAAGTAAAGTATTAATTAGGAGAAAAAAAGAGTATAGTACGTGTGGCTAGACACACGGGTAGGTTGAGAGAGAGAGTCGCGCCCTTGTGGCAGTTTAAATCACTTATATGGGGCATTTCTTCCGGGTTTCCTTTGGCCAATCATTTTAATTTGACTGGTTCAAAGTCCGTATTTGGTATATATCAGGATTTTCCCATGTGTGCACGTGCATCTCTTAGCCAAGATGGATTCTATCGAAGAGGCCTATGGGTAGATTTAGCCACTTGACATCACTCCCCTTTTGACTTTCTGTGCATGTGTAGTTGGGGAGGTCTCCTGACTTCGAGAATGAGGAATATGTGGTCTCTTATCTTCTATCTGGGCAGGACCCAGCCTCCTCTCTCAATTGTCCTGTTATTCTTTTTTTTTGAATTTTTATTTTATTTTGTGTTTTTTTTTTTTTAACATCTTTATTGGAGTATAATTGCTTTACAATGGTGTGTTAGTTTCTGCTGTATAACAAAGTGAATCAGCTATGTGTATACATATATCCCCATATCAACTCCCTCTTGTGTCTCCCTCCCACCCTCCCTATCCCACCCCTCTAAGTGGTCACAGAGAACCAAGCTGATCTCCCTGTGCTATGTGGTTGCTTCCCACTAGCTATCTATTTTAAATTTGATAGTGTATATGGCATTGACATATATACACTGTCCTGTTATTCTTGTCTCACAGTATCAGTCCACAGGGATGAACTCAAACCGTTTGCCCTGGGGGCCCATCTATCTCCTGACTCAAAACCAAGGGACCCAGCAAGTGGACACAAAACTTCTAGTGTGAGGGATTCCCACAAATACAGTTTACAGCTCACAGCTACATGTTAAATAGCCCATGAAGAAATCCAACTCATGAGAGCAGACACAACAGAAAATTTTACCTTTTATCTCAAATTATCTTTTAATATTACCCTAAGAGACATTACAAACATATTTTCAAATAGTTACTAAGGCGCTTTGATTGCAGAGAATAAGCAATCAGGAGAGGTGGTATTTTTGTCCAGCAACAAAATATCCAAGAAGTGTGACAAGGAGCAGAGACATAGGTAAGTCAGAGGTATTTGTGGCACAGAACTGCGTAAAATGTCAGACTGAGTAGAGGTCAATGAAATAAGGAAGAAAACAAAGGGAAAGAAGGGAAGGAAAAGAGACGATGTTCAGTTACTTACTGCAAAGAGAAAACAAAAGGAAAATACAGATGTAGAGACAATGAATTTTAAAAAGTTACCAAAAGGATCTGATAAGAAAGACAATGGTATTTCTGTCAATGACAACAAACACTGCCTCTGAAAGTACTAATAACACAGAGGAGAGTGAATGGGAGAGTGGCAAGGCCCAAATTCTCTTTAAAAATGCAAGACAAGGTAAGCCACAGAGAAAACACCAGATGAAGATGAATAGAAACAGAAAAAAGTCACATTTCCTTTATCATTAAAACTCTTTCAGAGTACATCAAACTATCAGATATTTGAATTCCTTTTCTTCCTTTATCCAACTTTCACTTTCACATGCTATTGAGTAAAATGAGTATTTTATTTTCCCTGGCATCACTCCATCTTCCTCATCCTTCTCACCTTTTTCTCCTTTCCTTTCAACTGTTATCTCTTAAAGAGATTCAGTGCCAGTTAGCATTGTGTTTAATGCAGTAAACCTTCAATTTTATGAGTACAAGTCTAAAAAAAATTTTAAAAGAAAGTGTAAGTTGAAGTATAATATGTTAACAGGAAGACTGTTTTCCATATTTTAACATTAACACAACCACAAAACAGGCAGAGGCAGATCATTCCAATAGTGTCTCTATAAGGACAGATTATGACTGTTTTCTCAGTATTAGAAATAAAACGCAGCTGATGTGTATGGGTTTGAGTATTGTTACATTACCTATGGTGACCTGTCTTGTATAATGTTCAAGAGGACATACTCTTTTTCCGTGCTCTTAGACTTAGATTCTGATAAACTGAGAAAAAAGAGTATTGGAGTAAATTTTCCTAGAGTATATTTGCATATTTCTAAAGTAATTTACTAATTTTATTTGTGTTATGTCCCGAACAATTAATTTTGTTTTCAATTCTCATGTCTACTCCAGAATGTGTATGCTTTTTGTTGTTGTTGTTTAAATTCAATCCAACCTAATTAAAAATTTCTGAAATGTTATATTAAGCATCTGTGGGGATCCACTTGGATTCCAGAATTGGTATAAAGATTATTATAAAATGAAAACATTTGAGTTGCGGAGGATGCAAAAAGAAATCTTATATGAATTTCCTTATCTGACTAAAGCAGGGCTTCCTGAAAATAGAGATGCCATTAACCCTCTTCTGAAGGAGTTTCCAGTGAATTCAGCTGCCAGGAATACAGACTGCCCACTCTCATTAGCATCAAAAAGGCCCAATATAAACTTTCATACTTCCCCATTGATGCCTAAACTTTCCCCTCCTTTTGTTAAGTTTGGTACATCAACTTTTATCTCTGGCTGTTCAGTGACTTACTTATCACTGAGCAATTCCCACACGTGCAAGTGTAAATAAACTTTGTCTCTCCTCTTGTTAATCTGTCAGTTGTCACTTAATTTGCAGGCCCTCTTTACAGGACCCAAGTTGGAAGAGAAAAAACATTTTGCCTTTCAACAGTTTTGTTGACTAAGACAGGATGGTTAGGACTCCCCGCTCACTCCGGAGATGAGACTGCAACTGACATCTCGGAACCTCTGACCAAGCCAACAAAGGTAAACTGTTTTTTTCCTATTTTATAAATTTATTTATTTTTGGCTGCATTGGGTCTTCATTGCTGCATGCGGGCTTTCTCTAGCTGCGGTGAGTGGGAGCTGTTCTTTGTTGCGGTGCACAGGCTTCTCACTGCGGTGGCTTCTCTTGTTGAGGAGCACGGGCTTTAGGCAAGCGGGCTTCAGTAGTTACTGCACATGGGCTCAGTAGTTGTGGCTCGCGGGCTCTAGAGTGTAGGCTCAGTAGTTGTGGCACATACACTTAGTTGCTCCACAGCATGTGGGATCTTCCCGGACCAGGGATCGAACCTGTGTCCTCTGCATTGGCAGGCAGAGTCTTAACTACTGTGCTACCAGGGAAGTCCTAGGTAAACTGTTTTTAATAGTCAGATTCCTGGATCTCTCCTCAGGGTCTTGTTGAGCAAGGGCAGTAAGATTTAGATTTACAGAAAACTTTCGGTTAGAACTAGTTCTTTGGATATTGTGGCTCTTGAAATATATCACCATGTGTCCTGTTTGTCTCTGTCTTTTGTGTTGTGCTGTTGAGGAGAATCATAGTGTGGAACACACGCATAGATCTTATAAACCTGTGAAGGGTCTCAGAACAAGCCACCCCAAAACATGACAAGTTGGATTAGAGTTGAAGACTTTGGAGGCCCAAAAGATGCAGGAAGAGCTTTTTACCTCCCCTTCAACTGCCTGAAAGAATTTCAATAGAAGGCCTGGCTCAGAAAGAGTTATTGCCAGAGATAACTTTTATCTGAATGAACTATCTCTATGCCAGGGTAAACATCTAATTACAAAACATGTGCTCTTTTCATTGTCCTGTGAATTAACCCTCCTCCCCTTTGAAGCCCCACAGCCCTATCCCATTCCTTAGCTCAGGATAGCACATAAGCCTCAACTGCCTGATTGCCTTTGTGTCTCATATTTTTATGGGGCCCCACATACATGTATCTAATTATTTTTCTCCTGTTAATCCGTTTGATGTTAATCTGATTATTAGAGCAGCCAAAGAACCAAGAAGGTAGAGGAAACATTTTTCCTCCCCAACACTTATTGTTTGAACCCACTTCACAGGCTGGTGAGTTTGTGGGTCACCAGTAATACTGGATAAAGTTCTCCTTCTGCCTCAATTTTGTATTCTAAAAACTTGGTTTGGATCCAGAGAGAGTGTTCTCTTTGGTTTTCTACCTGCCTGGGGTGGACTGTGTGGAGATTGTCAGATCTGTGATTGGAGGTCAGGTTGGGGACCAACAATTTGTAGCCAGCTAGGCAGAACTGTGGGCAGCCTGGACACTCCATTTGCAGCTGTCATCTTACTGATCATTGCCAGCTCTCTGGGATTTCCTTTGAGTAAAAATAAAAGGTCTCAACCCATAAGGACTCTTCTTTCACTCCTGTTGCCTTTGCTTACTGTCTACAGCAATGAGTGTCCTTGCCTTTTTTCCTTTGGCTATTTTGGGGTATGGGGACTGCATTTTCAGTGTCATTTTGGGGAAAAGTATTATGTCCATGATTAAGCCATAAAAACACTTATTGGCTGAGTCACATTTAAAACAAGTATACTCTCTGAAGCTATGCTAGAACACCAAGTTTGTTTGTAACGGCTCCTTTGAGAAAAGGTAAATCTCCCAAGCTGGCTTCACTAAGACCTTCCCTTCCTACTCCAGCCCCTCAACTCTCTATAATTATTGGAACTTTAGGCTCCCCTGCTACACCTCAGGGGCTTTCAAGGGACTCAGGGACACTCAATTTTTTTTTTTTTTTAAATTAGGCAATTGGAAACAGAATTTAGTCCCTTGCCTCCATGTGAGAACAAAAGAAAACCTTAAAAGTCTCCAAAAATATTGATGGAAAGCTTTAGCCCTCAAGTTAGGCAGGTAACAACATGTTCTATCCCCCAAAACACAATTCGGATAAAAATATAAAGTGGAGCAAAGATGAGAACTGACTCATATAGAAACTAATGACTTTTGTGTTACTGTATTTAAGCCTGACTCATTGTTAAAATTTTATAATGAAAGCCATAAAGATCTCTATTTGTAATCTATCTGGATGTATATATGTTGTATATTTGTGATATTTTCTGATCTTCAAATGGTATTACCAAATTAATACAGGAGCTCTATTCTAATTCACTTAGAGAAAAATAAGCACTTGTATAAATTAAATACTTCTAAAACTCTCAGAAATATATGAACCAATCCAATTGCTTTTCAAATTTATATGATTTGGATAAACCTTTGGTGAATAGGACTAGTTTAATATTGTTGGTTTAGTAAAACTAGTATGTCTTCAGAGTGGTTATCATTAACTACAATACAGACATAAATTTTTATTCAACCTGTGAAAGCAGCTCTTTTGCCCCTTTCCTGTTTGCCCATTTCTCTTCCCCTCTGACCTTAAAAGAACTTAATTATAGAAATGAGCTCACTAAGCAATTGAAACTAACTCCAGACTTATGCTCTCCTGAATGCACACCATGCCTTGTCTAACCTGTTGATTCTTTTCCTAGATAAAAAGAAGAATGAAGAATTAAGCAGTTAAAAATGACTAGCTCTCTACCCAAACAGCCCCCTTAGCAATCGTGCAGGCAGATCATGTGGGTAAGATAACATCTGAAGAAAGAGTCAGCCAGTCTGCACTCAGTGGAGAATGATGCAGAGCCCAACCTCCTGCCTCGATGATTCACTGAGATTCTCCCCCCTCCCCCACATTTTTCCCTTTAAAAAAGCCGTCACAGCCGAGCAGAACCTTCACAGTTGGTCTCTGGACACAAGTCCACCATTTCCCCAGATTGCCAGCTTTTCTGATTAAAGCACCTTTCCTTTCTACTGACACTTGCCTCTCAAATTATTGGTTTGTGAGCGGCAAGCAGCTGAACCTGGGCTTACTAGTCAAATAAGCTAATATTATATATACTAGATTCTTAATTATAAAACTTCCAGATTTGATTTTAATCAAATTTAGTCAGTGTTCTTAAAAACTCTATTTCAACAATAATTCTGTTTTATGATGTGTTTGCTTAAAAGTAGTTTCCAAAATCTTTTTGGTAACTTGAAACCTTAGGCTTATTCTAAGTTAAGTAATAGCTATTCAACAAGTAGATTATTTCTAAATAGATAAAATGCTGAAACATTACTTACTAAACATACATTTAAATATTTATATATTATATATGTATGTGTGTGTGTATATGTAATTTGACTTCATCTTATAGAAGGACTAAGGATATTTGGACTAGTTAATAAACATGTCCTTTCTATCCCATTGAAAAGTCGTACTATAAAGAAGCATATGCCTCTAGAAACTGTGAAATACTATATTCATAAAAATTTGCTAATCTACTACAGAAAGCTTCTGTATGAGGGGCAATTCATAACTATCTACTTCCTAGTTTTCTCTGTGAAATAAAGGCTACTAATGGTTAAAAATTATAATATATATAAAATTTTCATATATATATATGAAACTACTCTAAACAATATGGATGAAGGGAAAAAAACACAACTTTGTATGAAAAATGTATTAGGGTTCTCCAGAGAAAGAAAACTAATAGGCCATACATATATATATATATATATATATATATATATATATATATGATTTATTATGTAGAATTGGCTTAGGCCATTATGGAGGCTGAGAAATCTCATGATATGCAATATGCAGGTTGCAGCCTCAAGAATACCAGTGGTGTAGTTCTGAGAACCAGGAGAGCCAATGATGTAAGTCCCAATAGAGCACAGGAGAAGACTGATGTCCAGCTCAATAAATTAGAGTAAATTTGTTCTTATGCTGCCATTTTGTTCTATTCAGGCCCTCAGTGGGTTGGATAATGCCCAGTCACACTGGAGAAGGCAATCTGCTTTGGTCAGTTCACCAATTCAAGTGCTAATCTCATCCAGAAACAACCTCACAGACATAGCCAGAAATAATGTTTCATCAGGGTACCCCATATCCCAGTCAAGGTGACAAATAAAATTAACCATCACAAAAATTTTTCGAGGAATGTAGGATGTGTTTTTCTTAGGAAAAAAAAGAGTAATTTTGTCCTAAAGTAGTAATTTAGAGGTTGATTAAAGTTTGTTACAAAATGAGAAAAAATGAAAACATAGAACAAAAAACCTGGATGGATATAGAAAGTTGTAAAGGGTCTGCAGTAAAGAAAATGAGAGAGAGAGAGAGAGAGAGAAAGAGAGAGAGAGGATATCTTATCTTGTGTGATCAAGATAGGTAATATTAAATAGATTCATTATAGGTTTTAAAATGAGCTATCATAGCAATAGTGTACCAATGCAGAACTTGAGCTTGGTTTTCTCTCTCTTAAAAAGATAAAGTTTCTTGAATTAGTAGTCTGCTCTTAATAAGAGAGTAAATGGGTTTTGTTTGTTTGTTTGTTTGTTTTGAACTTTTTGAGTAATCTGTCTAGGGAAGAAAGATTCTATATCTTATCAGAATGATTTTCCTTATTTTATGTTGTCTTTATCATGTCCTCAATTATTTAAGAGAAACAAATTTTCTGTTAAACAATTTAAGTGGTTTCTTTTGTTTGTTTTATAGTCATGTTACCTCCTACATATACTTTTTACATCTTTTCTGTCACTTTGGTTGAATAGATAACTAAGAATTGTTTTATTGTGACCTGTGATCCTATTTAATCAAGTGTTCAACTTTTGACATTTTTGACAACTTTTGATATTTTGCCTTCCCCAAAACAAATCCTAAATAAAATCTTGGTCTTGACCTGTGATGTTTCCCAGAGGGCCCCTAAAAATCTCAAATAGTGTGTTCTTTCACCTTGTAAAAAGAGAGATGTTTAAAAAATAATTAGGTTTGTTTGTTATGTTGACTGTCATGGAAAACATTGTCAAGGAAGAAGAGACACTTAACTTTCCCTAGGTTATATTTGTATGGGTACATTTTATCAATACTAGTATTTCAGGAATTATATAAAATTTCTAGAAAATTTTCAATGCCTTTGCTGTCCATAATATATCCTTATGTTGCTTTTTGTGATAGTAGAAAACAATGGTATAAAGTTACCATCAATAATTCCATTTATTATTTAAAATGTATACCGTAGAAAATCAAATTTCCTTATAAATTGCATTATTTTAATGAGCTCTATTCAGATATTTAACCACAGCTATTTTAAGTGTTTTATCACCCACAGTTAGTTATTGTTTTAATCTGACGCTTTCCTGAAAACTCTTCTAACCAGCTACAAGCCAGAAACCTTCATTTTCAACAAAAAGGACTGTCTCACAGAACCCTGGAAGGAACCATGACAGGTACTCTGAGGTATAAGCTTCAGATAGTGTTAACAACTTTGAAGTCATACCACTGGACTGAGCAAGAATTTCTAGAACTCTGGTGGAAAAGCTGATGGTTTCATGAAATTATTAACCCAAGATCAAGCAGAACAAGAACTAATTATATGAAATTAGATGAAGTAATAAATAATTACTATGTTTTCTGTGAACAATTTCGGAACATTGCTTGGTTCTTTAATGTTCCTTTTTCCAGGTTTAAGAAACCCTTTTTTTCCTTTTCTCCTAAGTTATCTATAACTTACAAAAATTTAGTAGATTATAATTGTATAAGCAGAAATGAAACATTTATCTTTTCTCCTTGCCTGATCACTCTAGAATTCAGAAACTCTCATTAAGTATTCTTACATGGTAATATAGATATTTGCATAAATTCAATGAGAATCTGTTCTTGTAATAGGACATAATTGGGAAAATGAATATTATCAAAGCTTTAAGTGGAATGTCATATTTGATAATGATGTGCATAGAATCAGATGTGACTAGACAGTTTTAAGGAACTAAGACTGACTTTATGAGCCAATGCTTACAAAGCTCTCTTGGGAAAAACTGATCTGTTACTTAGCATAAAAGGGTTCGAGACTTACAAGTAAGTGAAGAAGGTTACTTCCTGGCAGGCCCAGGAACCTTAGGATATTTGGGGGTACCTTGAGGAGAGAAGAATCCATCCAAATCTCTAAGTATTGCAGGCAAAGTATGTGAGTTCTTGGCATGGCTTCTAGAAGTCCAATCTAAGGCTCTCTATAAAAAGTTGCAGTAAAGCAAACTTAAACAGAAGCCTATGTGTTCAGTTACTATTCTTGCTTCACTTATGTAAATATTTAGGCCCAATTTAATAAGACTAAGTTTGTAAACAAAAATCATCTCGCTTTGATTATCTTTGGACAAAATGGGAGTCATTGTAGAGAGAAATTTTATGTTTCAATGAAACTCTATAATCTACCATGTGGCTTATCAGATTCTGGTCCTGTTCACTGTCTTTGAGCATTTTTCACCCCTTTGTAAATTGGATCCTGCTATCCTGAGCATTTTGTCAGTAATTAATTTGTCAATAATTAATGTTTCTAATTTTTCTCCCACCCTCCGGACTTGTTGTCACTGAGAACTAAAAACTGACTGTCCAGATCTTTATTGAGAGTCTAGGTTGTGTAGTAGCTGTTCCTTTCCCAAAGCCCTGTAAGCTGACGCTGGACAACTTGACATAATTTGAAAGGACTTACAATAGTTTGAGTCAGTTGGGAAGTTCGTCTGAATCCCTGCATCTTTCTCTGCTCCTGAAAATAACCATGACGATGACACTGATGTCTATGCCATCACCAAGGGCACTGAAACTATAAACTGGGGAATCCACCAGATTGCCATTGCTGTCCCCTCTGCATCATCTACAGACACTTTGAGCCTAATCTTCTTAACTCTGCACTCTGGACTCAGAAACTAGGCTTATCATCTGCTCCAACCATTGTTCTTTTTAAAAATCTTTTTGTTTCCATAGAAATGCCCCTCATTTGATGCTTGATTACTTCTACTATATAGAAGCCTGACTTTGATTTGTGCTGTGCTCCCACCTTCACCACTGCTTCCTTCTATAAGACACAACCATTTAACTGGACTGATCTACCTATGGCAGGACTGGTCCATTGGGATATGGAGTAATGTCTTTAGATTTGTTCTTTTCTGCTTATTCATCCTTGTTTTAATCAATGCTGTTTTTCCTTTTGGTAGATTTCTTACCTCACAATTTCTAACTGGAATCTCTCTCCACACCAATCTATACAGATTTTTTTTTTTTTTTTAGCTATGCTGCACGGCTTGTGGGATCCTAGTTCTCCAACCAGTGATCAAACCCAGGGTCCTCGGCAGTGAAAGCATTGAGTCCTAACCACTTGACTGCCAGAGAATTCCCTAGATTTTTTTTTTTTTAAATGAAACTTCTAAAGAAGTTTCAAGTGGGGGAAATGTCAGGACCCATTTAGACTCTAGGAGTTGGTATAAAGATGACTGTAAAATGAAAACATTTGAGTTACAGAAGAGGAAGAAAAAAATCTAATCAGAGCTTCCTTTATCTGACTAAAGCAGAACCTCCTGAAAATTCAGCTGCCATGAATTTCCCTCAGAGGGAGTTTCCTGTGAATTTAGCTGTCCAGGAGACAGACTGCCCATTGCCACTGGCATTTAAAAAAAGCTCAGGAAAACCTTCCATACCTTCCCATGGAAGCCCTAAATTCTCCCTCTCCATTTTTGTTGATTTTGGTATACAAACCTTTATTTCTGGCTATTCAGTGAATTACTCATCACTGAACGACTCCTGCATAAGTGTAAATAAACTTTATCTTTACTTATATTAATCTTCTTATTGTCAATTAATTTGCAAATCCCCAAACACTGGAACCAAGCAGGAAAAGGAAAAAGTTTGTTCTCCCAACACATCTTACATATATTCCAAAGATTTCTCATGTAGTGAAAATAATATATTATTACAACAGATGTGTGTCTGTTAATCAACTGTACATTTAACAACTTTATTCCAATATAATTCATACAGTCTGCAATCAAAATGAAAATAAACGTTAGGTTATGGCAGATTAAATTCTGTTTGAAAATGGCAGACTAGGCACAAATGTTTTCTTATCCACCATTCTAAGTTTTGAATTTAAATGACAAAAAGTTATTATAAAAAAATATATTAAGTTAAAACATAATGAAACCACAATAGCAGTGGGGAAAGGAGAAATCCCATTAGAGAATTTGAAAAATAAAAGGCATACATAAATGAATAGGGGAGAAATCGCAACAGTAAAATTTTGTGAGAAAAACACGGTATGTTCTGTCATTTTTAAGAGAGCTTTGGGGATACTACAGCCCCAGAATCAGCAAATACACAGGGCAGGAGGGTGAAGAATAACAGCATTCAGAATAGCTCATCTTTGGGCTTTGGCCCCTTTTCCATTCTTCAACCAACCATCAGGAAGGAATGGACTTTTCCTTAAAGCCTAACCCTCTACAGAAGGAAGACTCCTGTTTAGAGCTCTGAGACTTGAGAGAAAAGCAGAGCAGACTAAGCTACTTCATCAATTTGCAATAAATCCTAAAATAAAGGGAAAGCAAAGGGGTCCAGGGAAGAATGACATCAAAAAATAACAACTCATAAATCCACTTTAATTTGGAAATGATGGATGTCACCAATTTAACTGCCACTTGCTGCCCATGCATTCTAAAGGAAACCCTGATTGTCAAAATGCACAATCCACTTACACAGACTATACAGTCAACATCCCATGCAAAAGTAAACCTCATGAAGGGGATTATCCTTAACGTCACAATAAAAAACATTGCTAGTCCCTTATAAAAATCAACATATTTTGCCCATTGATGTGAAAGAAGAATTAAGGATCATTGGACACTAGGGAATAAAAATTGATAAAATGAATGTGAAGGACAAAAATGAAAAATGGAATAAGTGACACTAAGAGACACAGAAAAACTTCAGCATACAAAGTTCCTCTGCCAAGTTTATGATTAATATCTCTATCTAAAATGATTATTCCCTTTCTTGCCCAACATCTGTTTCCTCAAGATTGAGGAGTATCAAAGAAAAGGGGGGAGTGAAACTGAGTGGGGCCTGGACACAGAGGCCTCTTTTTGTCCCCCATTTCTTATAGGCAAGACTCCAGCCTCCATGACCTTCCCTGAGTTCCAAAGGGCAGATTATCAAATAGTTACTAATCAAGGGAGGAACAGCCAAGAAACCACCTGAGGCAAGATTAAAGGGACCAGAGAAGCTCATCAAGTTTAGGACACTAACCACCTGAGATGAGATAAAGGGAGTGAAAGCCCTACACACACCATAATCTTGTCAGAGACCCCACCCTTGAATCATTGTTATAAAACCCCTCATTAAATCCCCTGGGGTTGGGACACAAAGATTTTCAAGGCAGGAGCCTGCTGTGTCCCCCTTTGACTGACAAAATAATAAAGCTATCCTTTTCTATTTCATTCAAAAAAAAAAAGAAAGAAAGAAAACACTCGGCAGGAAATATAAAGGTAAGAATAAAGCAGAAATAAGTGTGATAGAAAACAAACAATAGAGAAAATTAACACAGTCAAAATGTGGTCTCTGAAAAGATTAATAAAACTGGTGTATTTATAGAAATAGTGAACAAGAAAAGAGAGAGAGGGAGAAGGGAGGGTGAAGAGAGAGTTACCAACATCAAAAAGAAAAAAGAGAATAGCCCACATATATTGGAATAAGAATAATGAGATATTATTTAAAGTTCTTCCAATAAATTCAAGAACTTAGATAAAATGGACAAACACCTTGGAAAATACAACTGAAAACCAACATAAGAAAAAAAACTTGAGATCCCTGTTTATGTTGAACATATTAAAATTGTAATTAAAAACATTTCCAAAAATAAACTCCAGGTCCATGTGGCTTGACTGATGAATTTTATCAAATATATAAGGAAAAATTAATATCAATATTATACAAATTCTTCCAGGAAATAGAGAAGGGACAATTTCCCAACTCATTTTTTGAGGCCAGAAAAACATTAAAAGTTAGCAAGGACATTTCCACAAAGAAACATTATATGTCAATATCTCTCATAAACAAAAATGTAAAAAATCCTCAACAAAATATTAATAAATCAAATCCAGCAATACATAAAATAGATAATACACCATGAGAATACAGGTCTTAATGGAGGGATCAAAGATTGGTTTGCAACTCAGAAAACAACTAGTGTAACTTATCACATTATCAGAATAAAAATTAAAGAAAAACATGATGACCTAAATAGAAGCAGAGCGTTCTCTGTCAAAATTTAATATTCATTCATAACTTAAAAAAATCTTTAGCAATTTAGGAATAAAAAGAGACTTCCTCAATCTAAAAGGACAGCTCTGACAAACCTATAGCTAACATCATAGTTACTGATAAAATATTTTACACTGCCTCAGAAGACTGGAAACAAGACAAAATATTCATTCTCACCACTTCTATTCAAGATTATACTGGAATTCCTAGCCAATGCAACAATCAAGGAAAAAGTAGTAATATTTAGAAAGGAAGAAATAAAACTTTTTATTCAGAGATGACTTGACATATACATAGAAAATCCTACGGTAGGTAAAATAAAGTGAATTTAGCAAGGTCTAAGAATTCAAGGTTAATATTAAAACAAATCGTATTTTTATATATTAACAACACAAAATTGGAACATAAGCATTTTAAAAATATCATTTATTAACATCAAAACTATAAAAAAGAAACAGGAATCAATGTAATGAAAGTTGGACAAAGATTCAACAATGAAAAACTACAAAACATTGCTGAGCAAAATTAAGAAAGACCTAAATACATGAACATATATATCATGCTCATAGATTTCAAGATTCAGTATTGTTAAGATATTAATTCTTCCCAAGTTGATCCATGAAATAAATGAAATCTCACACCTTAAATCCTAATAGGCTTTTTTTTTTTCTCTTTTGGTAAAATAATGACAAGCTTATTCTAAAATTCATATGAAAATGCAAAGGATCTAGAGTAGTTGAAACAGTCTTGGAAAAGCAGAACAAAGTTGGAGGACTTACATTATCTGACTTCAAAAGCTACATTAAACAGTAAAGAAGATATTTTGGTACTGGTGTGCAGATAGACAAATTGACCAATGGAGCAGAAATATATTATATATATTATATTTTTATACATATATATGTAACTAGGCAATTTGACAAGGGCTCCAAGATAATTCCATGTTGAAAGGAAGATATTTTCAACAAATGTAACTGGAACAATTGGATATCTATACAGGAAAAACTAAAAATGAACATCAACTAAAATGAAAAACCCACTATTTTCCTCCTGTTGTGGGGAAAAACCTCTGTGTTTCTTTTACCATTCACACAAAACACTTCACTTTTGACACTTCCAGTCACCAAATATGTGGGGGTTTTCCCTACAACAAGCAAGACTCCAACACCAGCTGGATATCCTACAATTTAACTCAATTCTGACACTAACTATCCAGAGACAGCAGATCCCACAGCTGCTGCTCAGTCCCACAAGACTGCTCCCCTTCCAGTCCCACTTCAGACACCAGTCACAAGCCCACTTTGTGACCTGTCCTGACCAACAGGCTATAGATCAGAGGTTCCAATGACCCCCCCACATCGAGTTCAATTAGTTTTCTAGAGCAGCTCACAGAACTCAGAGAAACACTTACTTAGGTGTACCAGTTTATCAAAGGATATGATAAAGGATACAGATGAATAGCCAGGTGAAGGTATACATAGGACAAAGTCTGGGAGGTTCCTGAACACAGGAACTTCTGTCCCCATGGAGGTGGTTTTGTTCAACTTCCAGTGTGGTTGTGTTCACCAGCATGGAAGCTCTCCAAACCCGTACTACTGAGATTTTATGGAGGCTTCCTCATGTGGGCTTAATCCATTATTAACTTAATTTCTAGCCCCTCTCCCCTTTCTGGAGGATAAGGGCTGAAAATTCCAAGCTTCTAATCAAGGTTTGGTCTTTCTGTTTAGCAGCCCCAATCCATGAGCCACCCAAGACCCAGCCAGAGTAGTCACCTCATTAGAACAAAAAATGCTCCTACTGCCCTTATCAGTTAGGAATTTACAAGGGTTTTAGAAGCCCTGTATCAGAAACCAGGGGTATATATATATGTGTGTGTGTATGTGTGTGTTTATATATATATATATTCTTATTTTTTCACATCAACACATACTGCACTTTATACAAAAATTAATTTGAGTTGGAGCATAGACTACATGTTAATAGTGAAACTATAAAACTTTTAGACATAGGAGAATATATTTGCAACTTTGAAATAGGTCAAAAAAAAATACATACAAAAAACACTAACCAAAAGCCAAATACATAAATTTAAAAATCCATGAAAATTTTAAAATTTTGTTCATCAAAAAGGCACCATAGGGACTTCCCTGGTGTTCAGGGGTTAAGAATCCGCCTGCCCTTCCCTGGTGGCTCAGTGGTTGAGAATCTGCCTGCCAATACAGGGGACACGGGTTCAAACCCTGGTCTGGGAAGATCCCACATGCTGCCGAGCAACTAGGCCCGTGAGCCACAACTACTGAGCCTGCGCGTCTGGAGCCTGTGCCCCGCAACAAGAGAGACCGTGATAGTGAAAGGCCCGTGCACCGCGATGAAGAGTGGCCCCCGCTTGCCACAACTAGAGAAAGCCCTCACACAGAAACGAAGACCCAACACAACCAAAAAAAAAAAAAAAAAAAGAATCCGCCTGCCAATGCAGGGGACATGGGTTCGATCCCTGGTCTGGGAAGATCCCACATGCTGCAGAGCAACTAAGCCTGTGCACCACAACTACTGAGCCTGCACTCTAGAGCCCGTGTGCCACAACTACTGAGCCCCCATGCTGCAACTACTGCAGCCTGAGTGCCTAGAGCCTGTGCTCTGTAACAAGAGGAGCCACCGCAATGAGAAGCCCACGCACTGCAACAAAGAGTAGCCCCCATTTGCCACAATTAGAAAAAGTCTGCACACAGCACCAAAGACCCAACACAGCCAAAAGATAATAAACAAACAAAAAATCTTTACAATATTAAAAAAAAAGGCACCATAAGTAAAAACTTGTAGAATGCATAGAAAGAAAATAACATACCAATCTCACTTATGAATATTATTGCAAATTTTCCAAATATTATCCAAAAGCACACCAAAAGGTTTATTATCATAACCAAGTACAGTTTATTTCTGTAATGCAAGATTGGTTCAGCATTATGAAGTCTATTAAAGTAATTCATCAGATTATTAGATATAAAGAGAAAAATCATATCATCTCAAAGGGTAAAAAGGAATTGGACAAAATTCAATAGCTACACTTGCTAAAAATATTGAGTAAAATAGAAATCAGTGGGTATATCTTTAACATGACAGCCACAAAGGCAAAGTTTCATATAATGCAAGGATGCTCATAGGCATCATTACAACATAACACTGTACCACGAGTATTAGCCAAAAAAGTTAAACAAGAGATAAGTATTAAAGTTATAAACACTGGAATAGAGATGTAATATTCTCACTTTTTTGTATATGCTAACTATGCCTAGACTATACCAGAGAATAAACTACGCAACTACTATAATAAAATAATGTGATAAAATATTAGGGTACAAATTTAATACACAGCAATCAATTATCATCTTATGACAAAAAAAAACATTATCAGTTAGAAGGTATAATGGAAGAAAAAGACATTAAAATAGACACACACACAGATAAAAAAGGATAAAGCACCTAAAGCATGCTTAACAAGACATACAGATAACTTCTATGAAGAAAATGTTAAGACACAAAAAGCATAAGAGTACATATGAACAAACTGAAAGTTATAACATATTCTTATATAAGACCCTACTTCATGAAGATGTCAGTTCTCCCTTACTTAATTTTTAAATGTAATGTTACCACCTCCCCACCCCCCTGCCAAAAACAAAAACAAAAAACTTAAATTTGGGCAAGCTGAATCTAAAGTTCATATAAAAAAATTAAATAAGTGAAAATAACCAGGAAAATCCTGCAGATGACAGTTAAAAAAGGATGTCACAGACCATCTTCAATATGGCCTTCAATGATCCTTCTACCTACACAGACTAAAGAAGTCCCCTCCCACATTGATTAGGGTTGACCTGTGTTATTAGCTGAATATATAGTACGATGATGTGTGACATCCAAGAATATTTCACAAAAGGCTGTTACTTCCTCCTTGTCCTCTCTTGGATCATTATTTCTGTGGGAAGTCAGCTACCATGTTGTAGTAACACTCAAGCAGCCCAAGGCAGAAGTATGGGAGGTGAAGAACTGAGGCCAAATGGCAACAGTTTGCATCAGCTTCCAACTCATTTGAGAGAAAATGTGAATACAGATCCTCCAGCCTCAGTCAAACCTTAAGATGACTGTAGTACTGGCTGACACCTTGACTGAACATCTTGAGAGACCTTGAGTCAACTAGGTTGTTCCAGAATTTCTGACCCACAGAAATTGTGTGAGATAAAAAAAAAAAAAATTTTATTGTGTTAACTCAATGTTTTGTGGGGAATGTGCTATAAGGCAATAGAAAACTAGCTTAAAAAGGGTGGTAGCCCTACTATATATTCAAGTATTTTATAAATTCTCAATAATTAAAATGGTTTGTGACTTATGCCACATTTCAGAAACAATATAACATCTACATGGTAAATCAATCCTCTAAACAGTCAAAAAACAAATGATAGAACTTTTGGATTTAGCTCCAGCATGTCTTGGAAGTTGTCACTCCCATCTTTACAATCAGAAAAAAAAAAAAACTAAACAAACAACATTAATGGCTATTCTTGGACCTATTAGACGAATGAGGTTGCTGGGTAACTGCCACCCAGAAATCTGGTGAGACAGATAAATATGAAGAATCACAGCTAAGATCATCTTACATGAAGCATAAGTGGATGAAGCCATAGACTGTTAGCAAAATTTAAATAATAAGTTTGACAAATTGTTGGAGTCTGAATGTAGACTAGCACGAGTGTGAGAAATTTCTGGGGTCACTGACTTAGGAATACTCCCATGCTTTTGTGTGTTTTATTTCTGGAACTCCACTAGATTATTACAGAAAAGCCAAGAAATATTCCCTCAGGTCTCTGGCAGGGACATAGGAAAAAAGTCATTTTGAAATATACTCAGAACATTCTCCATAACAAAGTCAATCTCTTGAGGGGAAAAGACTACCAGAGCCTCATTTCATCTAGAGGGAAGGGCATTTACCCAACTCCAGCCCCTCTAGCCTTCCTGTCTCATGTAAGGTGGGATGGGGCGGTGGTGGGCAGGGGACTAAGAAATACTTGTGAAGGTAACAGCCCAGTGATATAAACCCAGTAAAAGACTGAGATTGAATGATAAGATTTTAGAATGCTTCCCCTCCCACACATTTAATGCCATATAGAGAGTGGATTAGAACTGAAAGACCTACAAGGCCCAAATTCCATTTAAGGAAGAGTTCTTTGGAGAATCCAAAGACAGCAGGAAAGACAAAAACAGGGACACTAGAGGAATCTGAAGCATCTGGCAACTACAGCCACAGCAAACATTAAATATAGCCCACTCCAAGTCAGATTAACATAATACTTTAACACTAAAGGCCCATTTAGCTTAGTTCCTCTTATCCAGTACATCACGTCTGGTTTCAACAAAATATTTTGAGACATGCAAAAAGGCAAGGAAAAATATAGTCTGAAGAAAAATAATAAGCAGCAGATATGACACAGATTGGAATTTAGAACAATTATGATTAATATGTTAAGGGCTGTAATGGAAAAAGTTGAAAACATGCAAGAACAGATGGGTAATATAAACAAAGAAATGGAAATGCTAGGAAAAAAATCAAAAGGAAATGCTAAAAATCAAATCAACTCAAAATGATTATAGACCTAAATGTAAAATGCAAAATGATAAAACTTCTAGAAAAAAAACATAAGAGAAAATCAAGGAGACTTTAGGTTTGGCAATAGATTTTTAGTTACAACACCAAAAGCATGATCCATAAAAGTAAAAATTGGTAAATTGGACTTTGATGAAATTAAAACCTTCTGAAAAGGTACTGTTAAGGGAAGGAAAAGAAGAGCCACAAACTGGAAAAAAAAATCTCCAAAATACATACCTGATAAAGGGCTGTTATCCAAAATAAATGAAGAACTCTTAAAACTCAACAAAAAGAAAGCAAAATATACAATTTAAAAAATGGACAAAAAAAAAAAAAATGGACAAAAGATCTAAACAGACACTTCATCAAAGAATATATATCAATGGCAAATAAACGTATGAAAAGATATCATCTGTGATTAAGGAACTGCAAATTAAAGTAACAGTGAGACACAACTACACATTACTAGAATGGCTAATACTTAAAAAATTTGACAATGCCAAATGTTGAAAAGATCATGGAACAATACTTTCATTGCTTTTGGGAATGCAAAATGGTATATTCATTTTGGAATACAGTTTGACAGTTTTTGCAAAACCCTCACCATATCATTCAGTACTCACTCTCCCAGATATATCTACCCAAATTATTTGAAAATTTATGTATACATAAAAACATGCATACAAATGTTTATTGCAGATTTATTCATAATAACTGTAAAACTGGATTTAACCAAGATGTTATTCAATAGGTGAATAGGTCAACAAACTATGGTAAATCCATACAGTGGAACATTACTCAGCAATAAACTACAAGTGAGCTATCAGAGCATGAAAAAATGTGGACGGACCTTAAATACATGTTTTTAAGTGAAAAAAGCCAGTCTGAAAGAGTTATATACTATATGATTCCAATTATACAACATACTGGACAATGCAAAACTACAGAGACAAAAAGATCAGTGGTTTCTAGGGGTTCTGAGGAAAAACACATTTAATAGGTGAAGCTCAAGGAATTTTTTAGGTAGTGATAATATTCTGTATGATATTGTAATGTCAGATATAAAATTATGTATATGTCAAAACCCACCAAAATTTAAAGCACAAAGGTGAACCTTAATGTATACAAATTAAAAAAAGAAAACATTTAGGAGGTTGAGGAATCCCAGGAAGGAAGGCAGACTGATAAAGACTATTACAAGAGACAAAGAAGGACATTACATAATGATGAAAGGATCAACTCAAGAGGAAGATATAACAATTGTAAATATTTATGCACCCAACATAGGAGCACCTCAACACGTAAGGCAAATGCCAACATCCATAAAAGGGGAAATCGACAGAAACATAATAATAGTAGGGAACTTTAACACCCAACTTTCACCAAAAGACAGACCATCCAAAATGAAAATAAATAAGGAAACACAAGCTTTAAATGACACATTACACAAGATGAACTTAATTGATCTTTTATAGGACATTACATCCAAAAACAACAGAATACACTTTCTTGCCAAGTGCTCATGGAACATTCTCCAGGATAGATCCTATATTAGGCACAAATCAAGCTTCGGTAAATTTAAGAAAATTGAAATCATATCAAGGATCTCTTCCAACCACAACACTATGAGACAAGATATCAATAACAGGAAAAAAACTATAAAAAATACAAACAAATGGAGGCTAAACAATACACTATTAAATAACCAAGAGATCACTGAAGAAATCAAGGAGGAAATAAAAAAATACCTAGAGACAAATGACAGTGAAAACACGACAACCCAAAACCTATGGGATGCAGCAAAAGTAGTTCTAAGAGGGAATTTTATAGAACTACAATTCTACTTCAAGAAACAAGAAAAATCTCAAATGGACAACCTAACCTTACACCTAAAGCAATTAGAGAAAGAAGAACAGAAAACCCCAAAGTTAGCAGAAGGAAAGAAATCATAATGATCAGAGCAGAAATAAATGAAAAGAAATGAAGGAAACAATAGCAAAGATCAATAAAACTAAAAGCTGGTTCTTTGAGAAGATAAACAAAATTGATAAACCATTAGACAGACTCATCAAGAAAAAAAGGGAGAACACTCAAATCAACAGAATTAGAAATGAAAAAGGAGAAGGAACAACTGACACTGCAGACGTACAAAGGATCATGAGAGATTACTACAAGCAACTCTATGCCAATAAAAAGGACAACCTGGAAGAAATGGACAAATTTTTAGAAAAGAAGACCCTTCCAGGACTGAACCAGGAAGAAATAGAAAATATGAACAGACTAATCACAAGCACTGAAACTGTGATTAAAAATCTTCCAACAAACAAAAGCCCAGGACCAGATGGCTTCACAGGTGAATTCTATCAAATATTTAGAGAAGAGCTAACACCTATCCTTCTCAAACTCTTGCAAAATATAGCAGAAGGAGGAACACTCCCAAACTCATTCTACGAGGCCACCATCACCCTGACACCAAAACCAGACAAAGATGTCAGAAAAAAAAGAAAACTACAGGCCAATATCACTGATGAACATAGATGTAAAAATCCTCTACAAAATACAAACAAACAGAATCCAACAGCACATTAAAAGGATCCTCCACCATGATCAAGTACGGTTTATCCCAGGAATGCAAGGATTCTTCAATACACACAAATTAATCAGTGTGATACATCATATTAACAAACTGAAGGATAAAAACACTATGGTAATCTCAATAGATGGAGAAAAAGCTTTCAACAAAACCCAACACCAATTTATGATAAAAACCCTCCTGAAAGTAGGCACAGAGGGAACTTACCTCAACGTAATAAAGGCCATATATGACAAACCCACAGCCAACATCATTCTCTATGGTGAAAAACTGAAAGCATTTCCTCTAAGATCAGGAAAAAGAAAAGGATGTCCACTCTCGCCACTATTATTCAACATAGTTCTGAAGTTTTAGCCACAACAATCAGAGAAAAAAAAAAAAGAAATAAAAGAAATCCAAATCAGAAAAGAAGTAAAATAGTCACTGTTTGCAGATGACATGATACTATGCATAGAGAATCCTAAAGATGCTACCAGAAAACTACTAGAGCTAATCAATGAATTTGGTAAAGTAGCAGGGTACAAAATTAATGCACACAAATCTCTTGCATTCCTATACACTAATGATGAAAAATCTGAAAGAGAAATTAAGGAAACGCTCCCATTTACCATTGCAACAAAAAGAATAAAATACCTACGAATACACCTACCTAAGGAGACAAAAGACCTGCATGTAGAAAACTATGACACTGATGAGAGAAATTAAAGACAATACAAACAGATGGAGAGATATACCATGTTTTTGGATTGGAAGAATCAACACTGTGAAAATGACTATACTACCCAAAGCAATCTATAGGTTCAATGAAATCCGTATCAAACTACCAATGGCATTTTTCATAGAAGTAGAACAAAAATTTCACAATTTGTACAGAAACACAAAAGAGCCCGAATAGCCAAAGCAATCTTGAGAAAGAAAAACGGAGCTGGAGGAATCAGGCTCCCTGACCTCAGACGATACTAAAAAGATACAGTAATCAAGACAATATGGTACTGGCACAAAAACAGAAATATAGATCAATGGAAATGGATGGAAAGCCCAGAGATAAACCCACACACATATGGTCACCTCATCTTTGATAAAGGAAGAAAGAATATACAATGGAGAGAAGACAACCTCTTCAATAAATGGTGCTGGGAAAACTGGACAGCTACATGTAAAGAATGAAATTAGAATACTCCCTAACACCATACACAAAAATAAACTCAAAATGGATTAGAGACCTAAATGTAAGACTGGACACTATAAAGCTCTTAGAGGAAAACATAGGCAGAACACTCTATGACATAAACCACAGCAAGATCCTTTTTGACCCACCTCCTAGCGAAATGGAATAAAAACAAAAATAAACAAATGGGACCTAATGAAACTTAAAAGCTTTTGCACAGCAAAGGAAACCATCAACAAGACGAAAAGGCAACCCTCAGAATGGGAGAAAATATTTGCAAAAGAAGCCACCGACAAGGGATTAATTGCCAAAATATACAAACAACTCATGCAGCTCAATAACAAAAAAACAAACAATGCAATCCAAAAAAGGGCAGAAGACCTAAATAGACATTTCAGGAAAGAAGATATACAGATTGCCAACAAACACATGAAAGGGTGTTCAACATCACTAATCATTGGAGAAATGCAAATCAAAACCACAGTGAGGTATCACCTCACAACAGTCAGAATGGCCATCATCAGAAAAATCTACAAACAATAAATGCTGGAGAGGCTGTGGAGAAAAGGATACCCTCTTGCACTGTTGGTGGGAATGTAAATTAATACTGCCACTATGGAGAACAGTATGGAGGTTCCTTAAAAAACTTTAAAATAGAGCTACCATATGACCCAGCAATCCCACTATTGGGCATATACCCAGAGAAAACCATAATTCAGAGAGACATATGCACCCCAATGTTCATTGCAGCAGTATTTACAATAGCCAGGTCATGAAAGCAACCTAAATGCCCATCGACAGATGAATGGATAAAGAAGATACGGTACATATATACAATGAAATATTACTCAGCCATAAAAAAAACGAAATTAGGTCACTTGTAGAGACATGGATGGACCTGGAGACCGTCATATAGAGTGAAGTAAGTCAGAAAGAGAAAAACAAATACTGTATATTGTCATATATGTGGAATCTAGAAAAAATCGTATGGATGCAACAGTTTGCAAGGCAGAAATAGAGACACACATAGAGAACAAACATATGGACACCAAAAGGGGAAAGCGGGGCAGGGGGTGGTGATGGTGGTGGGATGAATTGAGAGACTGGGAGTGACATATGTACACTAATATGTATAAAATGGATAACTAATAAGAAACTACTGTATAAAAAATAAATAAAATAAAGTTAAAAAAAAAACAACTAAAAATAGAGCTACCATATGAGCCAGCAATCCCACTACTGATCATATACCCTGAGAAAACCACAATTCAAAAAGAGTCATGTACCACAATGTTCACTGCAGCACTATTTACCATAGCCAGGACATGGAAGCAACCTAAGTTTCCACTGACAGATGAATGGATAAAGAAGATGTGGCACATATATACAATGAAATATTACTCAGCCATAAAAATACACATAATTGAGTTATTTGTAGTGAAGTGGATGGACCTAGAGTCTCATACAGAGTGAAGTAAGTCAGAAAGAGAAAAACAAATACCATATGCTAACATGTATATATGGAATCTAAAAAAAGTGGTTCTAATGAAACTAGGGGCAGGACAGGAATGAAGACATAGACGTAGAGAATGGACTTGAGGACACGGGGAGGGGGAGGGTAAGCTGGGATGAAGTGAGAGAGTAGCATTGACATATATACACTCCCAAATGTAAAACTGATAGCTAGTGGGAAGCAGCTGCATAGCACAGGGTGATCAGCTCGGTGTTTTGTGACCACCTAGAGGGGTGGGATAGGGAGGGTGGGAGAGAGGCTCAAGAGGGAGGGGATATGGGGATATATGTATACATATAGCTGATGCACTTTGTTATACAGTAGAAACTAACACAATATTGTAAAGCAATTATACTCCAAAAAAGATGTTAAAAAAATAAAAAGAGACAACCTATTACAAATATATGAAACAACCTCACTAAAGGAGATGGGCAGAAAATGTGCTGGCCTACATACTCTGGAGATGATCTGAATCTGTAAAACTAAAGGCATATGGGCTGCACAAAAGCACTACACTTTAGTTCTTATGCGGGTACCAGTTAATTTTGATACTTCTATACATATACTGGAATTGAATAATTAAGTGGATAGCAGATTGTGGAAGCCAGGTTTTTCACCATTGGAGTGGGAATTTATAGCTAATCAAGAGGAGAGAGCTAGAATAATCCTTGTGGTAATGGATTAGAATTGGAGTTATCCATATGAACTCATGTTTAATTAATATGGATACAGATAGCTGCATATAGAAATTACATATGCACACATGAGGTAATATATACACTTATATTTTCTCCCTTTATTGGCTGAAAAGGCCTGAAGGCAATAATAGCACCAAAGCATGAAGCACACATACTGCCCAGATCTTGGTTTCTAATATCATTCTACAATAAAAGGAACTAAGACTCTTTGAAGAAATGGCTGATTCTAGGACTGGAGCTGTAAAAAAATGAGCCTAGAGAATCTTATAATGCTAGAAAGTGAGAAGTACTCAAACCAAGCATTAATGGGGGTATGTCAAAAAGAACACACAAGAGCCAACTGAAAGAGCTCCCAATGGACAAAGCTTTTTTTAACAATAAAATATAAAAAATAGTATTGAATTTTAACCTAAAGTACAAAAAAAAAAAAAAAAAGAGATTCCATACTGATAAAAAGAAGCGAAGGAATGTTTCAAGAGAGGATAATGAATGCATCTCTCATGAAAAATTCCAAGTAATTTATGTACAGAAACTACCCCCTTGAGAAGGGGAAGCATAACTCTCCATGCTCAAGCTGGGGCTGAGCACAGTGGCTTTTCCCCAAAGACCTAGGGGAAAGGGGGTAGGATGGGAGAGTAATTTTACAGTAGAGAAACTGACAAACACTACCTTAGCTAGGTGATAAACGTCAATACCAACAGTGATAAATCATGTGACAGCATGTACTCTTCACATGATGTGATGAAAATGGTATGTTACTTCTTAGGTAATAACTAAGGAAACCTGAAGAAAATATGGCCTTTAGTTAATAATAATATATCAATATTAGTTCATTAATTGTAATAAATGTGCCATACTAATGTGATATATTAAAATGGAAAACTGGGTGCAAGATATTTGAGAACTCACTGTAATATCTTTTCAATTTTTCTGTAAATCTAAAACTGTTCCAGAAAATAAAGTCTATTTCTAAAAGTGAAAACTGAAAAAAAATGTTGTCACATTGTATTCAGAGTCAATCTCTTGAATACGTAAAAAGGATTCCTGGATATTTATTTAAAAAACAAAAAGACCAACAGTCCAATTTTTAAAAATAGGCAAAGGTTATGAACAGAAAAGGAAATACAAATTGGTCTTGAAGAAATGAAAAGATGCTCAACCTAATTCCTAGTAAGAAAAATTAATATTAACACTACAGTGAGATAGCATTTTTTTGTCCTATTTGGGGTTAAAATCTAAATGTTTGGCAACATACTCTGTTAGCAGGGCTATGGGGAAATAAACACTCATACATTGCTGGTGGAACTACACATTAAAAATCACTAAAGAGGGTAATTTGGTAACATCTATTAAAATCACGAAGGCATTTACATTTTTACTCAGTAATCTGACTTCTAAGAATTTATCTTATAGATATACTTGCAAATATTTTTCTGTCCAAGATTATTTACTGCAGCATTGGTTTTAATAAAAAGAAAATTTGGAAGCAACATGATTTTGCATTAGTAGTGTACTGGATAAATAAGTTATAGTTCATTGGGGCAACATTCATAAACATGGCTTCTTCAGCTATAAATGGGAATGAAATAAACATACATTTCCTAGTGTGGCTTTGAAGAATATGCCATTACATATGTCTTAATATATGTAAAGCACTTAAAACATTTAAAATAGTGTCTCGTGCATGCTAATTGCCATAAAAATGATGACTACTATTATGTCTTCTGTAAAAAAGAATTGAAGACATTCTCTGTAATTTGACATTATGTGACCTCCAAGATATAATGTTAAGTTAAAACAAAGTATCTGTAAAACAGTGTGTGGCCATCATTAATGCATGAAGGGAAAAAAGTATATTAATTTGTACTTTTTGGTATTTACATAAAGAAAATCTAGAAGCAGGCACACACACATACACAAATATGGTTATCTACAGGTAAGGGGAAGGAGACTTGTAGAGGCAAAGTGGGAGAATTTTTACTGTATAGCTTTTCATAATGCTTTGATTTTTTAAAACAACTACTTGAATGCATTACTTATTGAAAATATATTAAATTCAAAATATAAATGGTTATAAATAAATCATTATTTATATATATGTATCACCATTATATATATGCAAATATATATAAGGTAGATAGCAATAAAGGGTCGGACACCTGAAATGCTGTATCTGATTTAATATTTATATCTATCCAATTAGATAGGTTCTGTTTTCCCCAATATGCTGAAAAACTGAGATACAGAGAATTAAGAAACTTTTCTAATGTTACAAAAATAGATTAGTGTTCAAGTCCAAATCTCTCTGACTTCAAAGTATATGTTCTTAACCAGCATCCTCTTCCACCGGTTTGAAAGGCACAGGTATAACAACTCAGTATGATGTATAGCATAACAAAAAAATGCTCTGGGGAGCCAAGTGCAGATCCTAGTTCTGCTACCTCCCTGGGCTTCTCTTTTCTCATCATGATAGTGGAAATTTTGGGGTAGCAGATCCCTAAGCCTCCTTCTACCCATAATATATTATAAACTCTGTTATCTCTTTAAAAATAAATTCCCTGGTACAAGTCTTCTGTAGAGAACATTAAACACTAACCTATTTTGGAATATATAATGTCATGGTTATGTTAAATATTATTAAGTATTAAAATTTAATATTACATATTATATATTTCTTAATTTTTAACTAATTAGATTCTCAATTACTATTAAACAATTAAATTTTTAATGCATATTTCTAAATTGACGTGAAAATATTTTGTTACATTTCTTAAAATATTGATAATATTTCAAATTGAATTAAATATATAATTTAAATTCTACTTAATATTAATCATAAATTATCTGGTATTATTAATGGCAACATCCTTGGTAGTTAATTCTAGTTACTTAGAATATTAAAGATTTCTGTGGACTATGAATTTATTCTGAAACACAGGCCAGTATTTCTCATTCAAGATGTACTTTTTAAAAATGTAGGTTCTGGGCTTCCCTGGTGGGGCAGTGGTTAAGAATCTGCCTGCCAGTGCAGGGGACACGGGTTCAAGCCCTGGTCAGGGAAGATTCCCACATGCCGCAGAGCCACCAAGCCCATGTGCCACAACTACTGAGCCTGCGCTCTAGAGCCTGTGCGACACAACTACTGAGCCCACGTGCCACAACTACTGAAGCCCGTGCGCCTAGAGCCTGTGCTCCACATCAAGAGAAGCAACCACAATGAGAAGCCTGCACACCGCAAGGAAGAGTAGACCCCGCTCACTGCAACTAGAGAAAGCCTGCACGCAGCAACAAAGACCCAACTCAGCCATAGATAAATAAATAAATAATTTTTTAAAATAAATAAATAAATTGATTAATTAATTAAATAAAAATGTAGGTTCTGAGTTGTTACTCCAGAAGATTTTTGTCAGTAGGACTAGGGACAGGACTGAGGAATTTTTTTAACAAGTGATTAATGTCTGTAGTCCTCAGAACAGACTTTGAGAAACAGTGTCATAGAATGCCTCAAAGGAGGAAGCAAAATTCTCCCAAGCCCAACAAACAATTGATGTAATCTCACTTCAATATATAGGTTTAAGATTGTGTCACATAACATTTTTGCTAATATTATGGTGTCACAACTAAAAACAAAGTATTAATATTGAACTAGCCATTAATATTTATCAAACAAGTTCCCTGGATATGATTCTCCCTGGCCAGGCTAATATTTGTTTAAAGAAAAGCCTTGCTATTTTTTTCTTATATGAGAGGGACCTTTTTATAAAAAAATGGTCATTGATTTTTGTTTTGGTTGTTATTTTCAGTTGAAAGACAGATGAGGAATCATACTGGATTGAGTGCAGTTTCTGAATTCAATAGTGTAATAAATCAGATAAAAGAGACAAAATAAAGATTTCCATTTCTCAGCAGAGATACATAAAACTGGGTATTTGAAACACCATAGTATATCATGTCAAATTTAATCCACAAGGAATAGTGATCTCCATTCATATTTTCTATCTTGTCTGCTATTTGATGGAGCTAGTAGATAGTAAAATATGTCTAATAATGTCATCAACTACTGAGACATTAAAAAGAAAACTTTGTAAAATTGAAATATATGTAAACTCTCATGGCTGTCTGCTTTGTTGCTTTAAGATTTGAGCCTTAATCTTTCCCAAGGTTGCTGAGTATACTTTATACTGCCTTTAAACTTTCAATTGTATTCCTAATAAGAGAAAAAGGAAATGACTCATATTTTAAAAATGTATTTTCAATAACTGAAATTAGCTTCCTTGAATTTATACCTATACTATATTTAGGTTTACTAATATTCTAAATCCCTCCCTTTGCCAGCAACTTCAAAATGTGAGTTCAGGACTTCCCTGGTGGCACAGTGGTTAAGAATCCTCCTGCCAATGCAGGGGACACGGGTTCAAGCCCTGGTCCGGGAAGATCCCACACGCCACAGAGCAACTAAGCCCGTGTGCCACAACTACTGAGCCTGCGCTCTAGAGCCCACGAGCCACAACTACTGAGCCGGCGTGGCACAACTACTGAAGCCCGCATGCCTAGAGCCCGTGCTCTGCAACAAGAGAAGCCACCGCAATGAGAAGCCCGTGTACTGCAATGAAGAGTAGCCCCCGCTCATCGCAACTAGAGAAAGCCCATGCGCAGCAACGAAGACTCAACACAGCCAAAAATAAATAAATTTAAAAAAAAAATGTGAGTTGAGACTTAGAGGTGGATTAAAGAGCAATCCTAGGTATTATATAATGTTGGAAAAATTAACTTTATGAGATTTTAACACTTTTAATTTTCAGTTTTTATTTAACTCCTATCAGTTGTAGATAACTCCTGGCATATAGTATTCTTGAAACAATAGTAATGGTAATGATAATAATAGTAATGATGATTTGAGTATTGTTTTAATATTATTTACAATAATATTATTAGTATTACTACTCTACAACAAAAATAACAATGCAACAACACGAAGAATTTCAACCAAAATATGATTGAAAGCAATTTAAATCTTTAATGCAATTTCTGAAGAAAACACCAATGGAGGTTTTTTTTAATGTAGGGCAACACGACATAAAATTCCTTCGTCTTTTTATCTTACCCTCATAAGCAGGATACAGTCTCCTCAAAATTCTCTTTTCCTCTCAAAATAACCTCAAAGGAACATTATCTCAATCCACCTTGTGTAGATTCTTATTTTTCTAGCCACTTTCCCCTTTCTCTATCTGACTATGGTGATGATGGTTATGATTTTCTCCCACTATTACCTCTCGTACAAGTCCAGGTATTACTCTGATGCAGACATGCCTGGAGCTAATCAAGTAAAGATGCAACTCTCCAGCTCCCTCCAGGGCAGTCCTTTGTGTGGTGGGGCAAGCTAACAGGAGTTCCTGGTGGTAAAGAAAAGAAATGATAGAAAAGCCTGAATAGATAAAGGCAAAATTCTCCTTTGTGACCATGGGAAGGAATAAAGCATTGAGTACACATGTACAAGACTTATTCTCTGTCTTCTTTTCACCAAGTCAAATCTCTGCAGTATTCCATACAGAGGAATAAAATGTCAGTCAGTGACAGTGATCCTTTGTATCCCTAGTCCAACACCAACTCTTTTAATCTTTTTCTATGTGTAGGGTAGGATTCCTTTCTGATAACCGAGGGATGATGTGTGACTTTCCTTGGCTGCGTATATCCATCATGAACTCTTCTGGCTAATCTAATCAATTCCCAGGAAACAAGCACTTGGAAGTTAGTATTCAATAACTGTCAGTCACTAGTGCTACGCTCCTGGCTAGAAGAGGAAGATGGAATATTTGCTACGTCCTGTCCTTCATGTGTGAGTTCAACCACAAGATGTCCCTTAGTGTCTTAGATGAAGTCAACCCCTAATTGTCCAGGCAGACATAAGATTCTGAATTAGTTTTATCTATCCATTCTGCAATCTGCAAAATACCAAAGAACAGCAATCATTTGTGTGACTGACCTCAACACGATCTCTGATCTCAACACTAGACTGCCTTCCAGGTGATGTTTTGTAAACTGGAGTTGTGGAAAAAAAAGAAAAATAGTCATTTAACTGAAACTTGTCCAGCATATTTTTTAATAATGTTGACTAAAAGAGAAAATATGAGTACACTGCATGTATTAAGTGTAAAATTGTTTAGTGAATGTTTTCTTTCAATTGTTTGTGCATATATATATATAATGATTGTCTGTGCACAATGGATCCCAACATAAAATGTATTTCTTATGTGGGTCATAATCTAAAAAGTATGAAAGGGTGAAGGGGTCTTATGATTGGGTTTGAATGATTCATATTTCCCACTTCAATGGGAAAGGTCTATAACCAAAAAGCTATGACAAAATTTTTCACTTCTGGTTCCCTTGGTCTATTCAGATTTATCTTTTCTGAGCTTCAATGGTTGACTGTACTCTTTTTCTCTCTCTCTCTTTCTCTCTCCCTGCCTTTCTCCCTCTCCCTCTCTTCCTCTCTCTTTTTCCATAGACTTTATTTTTTAGAACAGTTTTAGGTTCACTGCAAAATTGACTGGAAAATACAGAGAGTTCCTTTACAGCCCTCTTCCATACATGCAAAACCTCTCTCACTATCAACACCCCCCACCATAGTGAAGTATTTGTTTCAATCAATGAACCTATATTGACACATCATTATCACCCAAAATCCATAATTTACATTAGAATATACTCTTGGAGTTGTACATTTTATGGGTTTTGACAAATGTATAATGCCATGTATCCACCATTATATTATCATAAAGATTAGTTTCACTGACTTAAAAATGCCCTGTACTCTACTTATTCATCCTTTCCTCCCCTCCACCCCTGGCAATCACTAATATTTTTACCATCTCCATAGTTTTGCCTTTTCCAGAATGTCATTCAGTTGGAATAACAGAGTGTGTACCTGTTCAGGTTGACTTCTTTCACTTAGTAATATGCATTTAAGGTTCCTAAAAGTTTTCTCATGGCTTTACAGCACTGTGGTACAAGTAGACAATGAACTATTTTGTCCATTCATCTACTGAAGGACATCTTGGTTGCTTCCATGTTTTGGACATTATGAATAATGCCACTATAAACATCTGTGTACAGGTTTTTGTGTGAACATAAGTTTTGAACTCATTCAACTCCTTGGTAAATACCAAGGAACATGATTGCTGGATCATTTGGTAGGTGTATGTTTATTTTGTGAGAAACTGCAGGGGCTTCCCTGGTGGCGCAGTGGTTAAGAATCCCCCTGCCAGTGCAGGGGACATGGGTTCGAGCCCTGGTCCAGGAATTTCCTACGTGCTGCGGAGTAACTAAGTCTGTGTGCCACACCTACTGAAGCCCGCGTGCCTGGAGCCCATGCTCTGTAACAAGAGAAGCCACTGCAATGAGAAGCTCGCACACTGCAACAAGGAGTAGCCCCTGCTCGCCGCAACTAGAGAAAAAGCCTGTGCGCAGCAACAAAGACCCAACACAGCCAAAAATAAATAAACTTATAAAAAAAAAAAAGAAACTGCCCAACTCTCTTCCAAAATGGCTGTACTATTTTGCATTCTCACAAGCAATGAATGAGAGTTTCTGTTGATCACATCCTCACCAGCAATTGGTGTTGTCAGTGTCCCAGGTTTTGGCCATTCTGATAGGTGTGTAGTGATATCTCATTTTAACCTGCATTTCCCTGATGGCACATGATGTGGACCATCTTTTCATATGCTGATCTGCCATATGTTTATCTTCTTTAGTGAGGTGTCTGTTTAGGTCTTTTGCCCAGTTAAAAAAATTTGGTTGTTCATTTTCTTATTATTGAATTTTTAAGACTTCTTTGTATATTTCAGATAACAGTCCATTAGCAGATATGTGTTTTGCAAATGTTTTCTCCCAGTCTGTGAGCTGCCTTCTCATACCCTTGATAGACGTCTCTTTTGGTTCCCAGCAAAAATCAGTTTCTCCAAAAGTAAGGTTTCTAGAAACTGCTAAAGTTGATGAAGTAGCCTAAGGGATATTTTTCTTTTTCTTTTTTAAAAAAATTGTGACTATAAGTTGTTCAGCATTGGTGTCATTGATGTCCAAATGTTTGTAATTCTTCCAGCTGTGCTCTAACCATCTGTGCCCACACTTGCCAGGTCCCTTACATGGATAGGCCACTGTAGAAGGCATTCCTTTCATGCTGAATACATATATGAACATTTTCCCTCTTTCTGTTGACGTCTGGTTATGAATTCAACATATATACTTCAGGTACTCATCACTCTGTTGAGTGATCTTTTTAAGTGCAGAGTCTGTAAGCCTTTTCAATTCTGTTCTTTTGATCACTGAACTGCCAGTGACAGAAAATAAGCAGTAAAAATGGGCAGTGAGAAATACAGATCTGAACATTTTATTTCTTAAAAAAGAGGCTTGGGAATTCTCTATGAATTTAATTATCTATATTTATTATAACTTAACCTACAGGGAGAAATTTGAATACATTATCTCATCTGTTCTCAAATTATTCTAGTATATTAAAGGTTTAAACAATATACCTAAGCTATTTGTTATATTATTTCTCCATTTTAAAAAAATTGACAAAATTATCTTGCATATGTATGTTTTAAAATTGTCACCTTAAAAGTCTTTTAACAGTAGGCATGGAACAAATATAAAATATATGATGTATTATAAACTAAAGAGGTATTTTTCAGTTTTTCTTTGATAATTTTTGTCACTTATTGGATACTTTTAATTATTTTGGCCAATAGGATTTATTTTGTAAATGAAATAATCATGTTCACAATGAATTAACTAATTTCTAGTAAAAAAAAATTATCCTAAGTAAAGTTATTACAATCATTGTAACTGACTTGGTCATGTGCAATCTGCATTCAATCATAATTTAATCTATAATGCTAATAACTTTTTTTTATAAATTATAATTAATAGTGTTTTGAATACATTTAAACATAACGACAAGTTATGTCAAGTGAGTTTAGAAAAGATAATGGTATGTCATGATAATGGTATTTCAGGATAACATTAACTTATATTTAACCTTTGGTGATTATTTAATAAGAATATATTATGACAAAAATAAAATGCACTAATAAACACTATAGCCATTGAATGTTTATATGCAATATTTTAAATAATGTGTCTACAATTAGTAATAGAGAGGAAATAATAAAACTAGAACACATTTTATTTCTCAGATGTGTTTTCTACTATAGTTGTTTAAAATAATAATGAAAAAGGATCCAAAGACACAGAAGTATACTGACACTGTTTTTATTTCCCATAAAACTTGTATTATTTAATTGTGATCAGGGAAAGTAAATCCCAGCCTTGAATTATGTTATCTTGACTAAAGCTCTTCCACATCTTGGTTTAGCCCAATTTAACTATTTAGCTGTTAGGAGATAAAAACTCCAGTTCACTTTATATATTCTTAAGAAATAAAGTTTACTATTTGTACCACAGAAACAACAACTTGTACCCAAGTAAACTTGTGGTAAACAAGTTTATTACTTGTTTACCACAGACACAACAAAGAAGAGATTTACCATACTGCACAAGGAACAAGACAAGTTCCATATGTATAGTAAAGTGTAGTTTCTATTAATCGCACACTGAAATGTTACTCTGGAGGGTCATGTCTGAAACCAGCATGTAGAATATTTCAATGTACCTTGTAAAACTTATCTCCCAGAATTTAATCCCTTACCTAGTAATTGATTTTATAAGTCACACAGTGATAGGGGCCATTAAATCGGCCAAGAGGAAAGGAGAAATTAGAAAAACAAAAGCATCTATTTAAAAACTCTTATATGGTGATCACCTTCCTTTTTTCAAATTAAACATAATGACAATGCCATTAGTAAGATATCTACATTTTTTGGTACAATATCAGAGTTACAATGCTAAGACCGACCTGAGTATATCAAGAATTGTGTGGAATCTTGATGCTTTTTTTCATAATTTCAGCTGAATTAAATGAACTTTTGTTAAAACATATTAGATCTTTCAATTACCACTTGAGTGCTCTTGACATCAAAAAACTGATCATGGATGGGCTGAACCACAGGAAAAGGAGATTCTATTACATAATTAACCAATTTGAGAGAAGGAAGGTAATTTGCTATGAATGTTAAAAGCGATTAGGAAATTTATGAATAATGATCAATAATGGAATGCTCTTTTAAAAAATATGAATATGATTTCATGGTAGTTGATAACATAATAAATAATAGGCCACAAAACTTATTACAAAAAAAAGCCTCAAAATAAATAACTGAGCTTAAGAAAACACTACAAAAAAACAATAAATTAGAGAAATGGGAATAAAAGATAAAAAGACTACTTTGTGCAGTAGAGACTATGTGTTCTTTACACATTTATAAAGTGATTCCCTAACTCTACAAACATTAATCAAGGAAAAGCAAAGCGTATTGTGGATACAAATATTTAGGCTACTCACTGTGTTATTACAGAGAATAAAAAGAACCAAGTAAAATTTTTCTCCTTAAATGTTCCCTTCTTTATAATACTTAAGAAAATTAGAAATTTTGCATAAGAATTGGATATTGTTAATCTGATATTTCTCATTTTACAGATAAAGAAATGGAGATCCTGAGAAGGTGATTATTTTCAGAATGATGGGGCATTGTGGTTAAGAAGGTAGATTCAATAGTCAAACAACCTGGTTTTAAATCCAAGATCCTTAGTTTATGAGCTGAGAAACTATTGATAGATTTCTTTAAATTTCTTTAAGTTTATTTCCTCATCTGTAAAATGATAGGCAATAATAGTATTTTTCACATTGGGAATGTGAAATCAAAATTATTAGGGCAAAATATTCAATACTTAGTACAATGTCTTGCCAGTTTTAACTGTTCAGCAAATGTTAGCTATGGTAGTAGTAACAGTAATTAATATTAGGATTAATATTATTATGATTTATCACTATTATTATCACTATCAGAACAAGAGTCAGGTTCTCCTAATGCCAAAGCCATTAAATTGGTAACTCAGTTTTAACTTTGTAATTAGTCTCAGTGGATACTTCCCATGATTAAAAAAATCTATGGTCCCTGAAGAAAACATCTCAGTTTCTAGGACTGCCCTGGTGGTCTAGTGGTTAAGACTCTGCACTTTCACTGCCAAGGGTCGGGGTTTGATCCCTGGTTGGGGAACAAAGAGCCCACAAGCCACACGGCAAGGCAAAAACAAAACAAAAAAATTGATTTTTGACAGAGGTGTCCCACACGATGTAATCTTTTACCTTAAAACTGTTAGAGGGACTTCCCTGGTGGCACAGTGGTTAAGAATCCGCCTGCCAATGCAGGGGACACAGGTTCGAGTCCTGGTCTGGGAAGATTCCACATGTGGTGGAGCAACTCAGCCCATGCACCACAACTACTGAGCCTGCGCTCCAGAGCCCACAAGCCACAACTCCTGAGCCCGTATGCCACAACTACTGAAGTCCACACGCCTAGAGCCCGTGCTCTGCAACAAGAGAAGCCACTGTAATGAGAAGGTCATGGGCAGCAATGAAGACCCAACACAACCAAAAAAAACAAAAAACAAAAAAACTGTTAGAGACAGTGTTACTGTCCTCCAGTGGGTGTGGAGCCAACAGAGCAACCAAGCCAAAGCACAAAAGAAGGAAGGGTTTGTTTATTTATTTACTTTTGGGCCTGTCACGTGGCTTGCCAGATCTTAGTTCCCTGACCAGGGATCCAACTCCGGGCCCCCAGCAGTTGAAAGCCTGGAATCCTAACCACTGGACCACCAGGGAATTCCCAGGAAGGACTTATTACTTGCAGCAAGTTAAGGAGGACACTGGGGATCTTTCCCAATGCAGTGTCTCCCCAACAGCAAAATTGGCAAAGTTATTGTTTGGAGGGGGCCTCGAGTCATACAGGATCTTATTTCCCACAATGAGGGATGGAACCCATGCTCCCTGCAGTGGAACCTCAGAGTCTTAACTACTGGACCACCAGGGAAGTCCAAGGGGATATTTTAAGCTAAAAGTACATGCCTATTCACGAAGGGGCCTGGGCTTTCAGTGGAGTCCAAACTTTAGTTGATTGAAGTCAAGAGGGTCAGAAAGGTCATCATCAACATCCCTTAGGTTCCAGTTGATCTGGTGGTTGAATGCTTCAGGCTAATCTTTACTATTTAAACATAACTGGGAGTCATTACAACTGATATATTATCTTTGCTATTGTTACTTCTCTTGCCTGATAGCAGGCTATGTTTCTGCTTTCCTTTATTCCCTTAAGATCTTTAATTCCTGAGACCTCTACAAGGGCAAGCACTGTGGCCAGGCTTAGATCACAAAATGGCTAAGGCAAAAATGGTTTCTCATATGTCAAGAAAGCCATTCCTGGACTTCCCTGGTGGTGCAGTGGTGAAGAATCTGCCTGCCAATGCAGGGGACACGGGTTCAAGCCCTATTCCGGGAAGATCCCACATGCCGTGGAGCAAATAAGCCCGTGCGCTACAACCACTGAGCCTGCGAGCCACAACTACTGAAGCCCGTACACCTAGAGCTTATGCTCCACAACAAGAGAAGCCACCACAATGAGAAGCCCACGCACTGCATTGAAGAGTAGCCCCCACTTGCTGCAACTAGAGAAAGCCCGCGTGCAGCAACGAAGACCCAACACAGCCAAAAATAAATAAATAAATAAATAAGTTAAAAAAATATATATGGTCCTTTCATATGTTAACAAAATCACTAAATATTTCTTTTTATTCTTCTCTGATTCTGGTAAATTGGTTATTTCAAGGGTTTATATTTTAACAATTGTGGCCTCTATCTGAAATTTTGATGCAGTCAGCACTTAGTCAAAAGAAATATGCCTAATTTTTTTCGACGGATTAAGTTGTTGCAATTAAGTAACTTATGCCATAATAACACCATCCAGGAGGATCCATGGAGCTTTTCTTCAAGCAAGGTCAAATGCACTTTATTACATTTATATAAGCTTCAAGTATACATTTTTTCTTAAAGAAATGAATAAGTCTAATACAGACAGATGATAGGTAGATAAATATATAGGTAGATAGGGATGGACGGATGCGTAGATGGATAGATGGACAAACAAGCAGATATTAGATGAATGGATAAAGAGATATAGAAGGTCACCATCCAAATTATGACTTATCCATGTTTACAAGGACAAAGTCACAAGTGCTGATGAAGCAATCATACCTTCACTATTGCCACTAAGGGATTTTACATATATATATATATATTCTAAGGAATATTTTTTTGAAGGAATCATTATTGTAAACAGTGAGATGTAGGAAGAATTTACTTT
Organism: Balaenoptera physalus; assembly: GCF_965194825.1. Taxonomy (NCBI): domain Eukaryota; kingdom Metazoa; phylum Chordata; class Mammalia; order Artiodactyla; family Balaenopteridae; genus Balaenoptera; species Balaenoptera physalus. The sequence goes on along the minus strand of NC_138891.1, from coordinate 46,195,211 downwards.
AAAATAGATAATAAAATGGATAATTTTGAATTATGAGCATAAAGAAGTTAAATTGTTAGACAATTATTATTGTGCTATTATTGAGCATTTATAATGCTATTATATAAATAGCATTATAAATAGCATATTATTATGCTATTTATGAGCATAAAGAAGTTAAATTGTTAGACAAAAATAAAAAATAAATCCTAATTTCTAAGAAGAAAGACTAGATTCCGTGTTCACAGTCTTTTGTTTCACATATTTAAATTTAAATTAGATATATTTAGTATCAAAATTTGGTACTTCTAAATTCTGGATTTTTAAGCAGAATGTTAAGATTCATATATCATTTATATGGCAAATAATATTTGAAATTTATAACAACAATTATACAAATGCCTTTTAAGTGTATACTTTGTAACATTATGTATGCAATATGCTATCAATATTTATGGAATTTAATAATGATTGATATTTAATCCAAAGGTTCATTTATGATATTCAATAAGGAAGTTACATTTATAGACAGTAAAAGTTATACTGACTTCTGAATCTCTCAGGAATAAATTTATATATGTTTTTTAGTTAACAATATTTATTGGTACCTGAAAAATTTGCTTATACACACATACAAATATGTCTCTATATATGTATATATATATATATATATATATATATATATATATATATATATATATGTATATGTGTATGTGTGTATATGCATGTGTGTGTTTGTATATAACTCCATTAATTTTAATGGGAAAAAATATGAGGCATTCCATCTCAATGCAACAGAGACAAATAATTTTGCAGTTAGAAAAATATATCAGTTGAACAGTGAAAACATATTTACCTAAGTAATAAACAACAGTTTGGAAATAAATAATATAGTTTGTATATAAAATACAATTTACTGAGGAAGAAGAAAAGATTTTATAGGGGGCAGTTGCTGGCGAAGAAGGAGTGTGAAGGACTCATCTTTAGAAGGTGATGGAGAGTCAGGTGATCAGCCTCTGGTTGACATTTATTGTCAGAATCAGACATAATTGATAATAATAGAAATAAAAATGACATTACTTGTTTCTTATACATTTTTGTTAGTGAAAAATTTACTCAGAGTTAAATTTTCAGCTCTCAGCTTCCTGTTAATAGACGTTATAGAAAGGCAATGGAAAATACAATTCTAAATAATCACAAAGGTAAACATCTGTCAGGCATGTAAATGCCACATTCACCAGCATTACGGTAACTGTATATCAACAATATACTGGCTATACATTTTGTTTCATTTCCACTATTGCGTTGGGAAGAACAGTATAAGCCTGATTGTGAATTCAATGTAAATTTTTCCCAAGTAAAGATTATGAAGAAAAAAAGAAAAGACAGACAAAAACTACTGAAACAAAACAAAATATTCATAGCTCCAGAGAGTTCTTGATTCAATACAGATGGCTCTTGGGGATTGGTTCACCCAGTGTTTTGCAGTAATAGTTTGACACGTTCTAAGCAGACTGGTACATATTTAAAACATTTTTCATATTGTTATTATACCAGTATTGACAGACAGAAGAAAGAAATTTAAATAAGTGGTAGTTTAGTATAAAGAATATACGGCATGCGTAGTAATGACACTAAAAGACAAAGGAGGTTTTTGCTGTTTAACATCCTTTGTCTGACCTTAGCAGTATGCATAATGAGATGGTTAGCTAGGGGAATAATAAAAGGTCTAGAAGAGATAAAGAATCTGCTCCAGGAATAAAACTCACTTTACCTAAGCAATTTCTTCAACTGGCCAGTATAGGAAAGAAGATGGATGATGTATAAAACAAAAAAGAATTCAGTAACTTATCCAAGGTTATATAGCTAATGGATAGTAAATCTGAAATCTGAATCCAAGTCTCCCTTCAATAAGTTTTCTCCTTCAGAAAAAAAATGACTGTGGTATATGCTTATGCTTCTTGAACCTATGAAATTGTTTGGACACACGCATGCACACCACACACACACCTCAACTGAAGAGTGAAAACATATTAGCATAGGTAATAAAAATAGTTTGTAAATAAACCTATATAAATTTTCATCCTACTGTTAAATATTCCTGAGATTTAGAAATATTAATTAGCTTCCCCAATGTCACTAAATTAATAAGTAGCAGACACAAATTTGAATACAGCTATTTCTAATTCCAAAGCCAATGGCTCATATCTTCCCATCTTTCTTCAGACCACAAAAAAATATAAACAATTGGTGAGCTTATAATATAAAATCATATTCCTTTATTCTAAGCAACCATTTTAATATATAAAACTGGAGGTCAGAAGAGTTGTTTTGTTATTCTAAATTTTGTTGAAGTGTGCTTTGCTACTAGTTAGAGTGTCCTTGAAGAGTACAGAGAATTTGACAAGAAGGAAAGCTGAAAGTTAGAAGGAGAGAGGTTATTAAATGTGTAGAGAATAGCCTCATTCTGCTTCTCCCTATTAATATTCCTTTTCTTATCTCAGTGAAAGCATTAACAACTCTAGATGTTTCCTTTCCTCTATTTATATAATAAAGTTAAAGTATGACACTATAGAAAAGTTAGAGTTCAGAGTTTATAACTTACTGCTAAATCACTTAAATTATTTCTTCTGTGTATAACACCAAAATCTATGGAAATTTACTATTTTCATATCTATTCTTCTCCTCCTCAGTAAGAGAAGTCTAAAACTAAATACCTTTGAGATGTTTTTCAATCAATTTTCTCAACTGAAAAAAGGAATATAAGATCATCTACTTCCATTTATAATTTTAATGAGCGATTGTTGGAAAAAGGTCAAACATTATCTAAATTTATTTCCATATGTTTCAAAAGCAAACTCATAAATGTATACCAATAGATATTGTACAAACTTCCTAAGAGCCAATTAATTTGCTTCATAACAAAGAAAGAGCAAGAGACAAAGTATTTAGCCTAGTGATTTTTTGTACAGGAATTTATCCGCAGGAAGTAATCAGAGAAATTCACAAGAATTTCTAATGATATTTATCACAGTTATATATAATAGTAACAAGAGATAATTTAGAAATAGCAAAAATAATTCAAAATAAGGAAATAGCAAGTTATTGTACATTCATAAAAAGATATACTAATTATGAATGATGTTAAACAAAACAGTACATGTAGTATGAACTACATTTTGTATATAAATAATAAAATAATGGCAGAAGTTACAAGATTAAGAAAAAACATAAAAAAACAGGACTAGTAAATATATTTGAGATGACGGTCTTTAAAATAAAGTAAGACACAATATATGCAAAAGTTTGGCAATTACAATTAGGAAAAAATGAGAAAATTAAATAAAATTAAGAAATAGACATAGGATCATGAGATATATAAAGGATACTTTTAAATTATAAAAATGTACAATTCTGCTAGTAATTTTGAAAATTCAGAGGCTACTTAAACTTTTCATGGTGTAGAATGCATGGAAAGAAACTCAATCCATTACCAAATATTACAAATGCAGTATAAAAAAGAAACTTATTTATGACTCTGATTAAAACAGATTTAAAAAAGAGCAAATAGAAAGCTATCAAATGAATTATACAGTTCTTTAAAGAGTCATCAACCTGACCACATAAGACTTAGTCACAGATTTCATGAATGGTTTTAAAATCAGAAAAATACAAAAGAACCTCTTAAACATAACAATGTCATCGTCTCAATGCTGACTAAGCATTTGATAAATTCAATACTCATTCCAACTATAGTGTTTGCAAATGGTGATTATCAGTGGTTATATAATTATATAACTAGAAAATAAAATTGCACTTTGTTTATAAAGTTTACTAAGAGCCTAGATTTAAAATAAATGCAAAAATATTAAGTTTTCTTTGCATTTTACTTATGGATTATAAAATGGGGGTGATCGTTCATGCTAAACAAAATAACATACTATAGATAATCATAATAAAAATCCTTGTGTAGTTATTTTAGGTTGCTTCTGGCTGCATATATTTGGAAAACCAACTCAAATGGGCTTAACCAAAAAGGAAATGTATTAGCACACATAACCAGGTGTACAAATGAGAACAAATTTTGAATCAGATGATTCAGCCCAGAGTGAGTTCACCAAGGATCCAGTTAGTTTCTGACTCTCTACTCTGCCTCCTCAGTGTTGACTTTATCTTCCCTTAATCTTCATGGTAATTGAAAGTTTTGAAAATTCAGTGGATTATTAAACACACTGGCAAAATACTTTGTGTACATAAAAGAAAGTTAGAATCTTGGTTCAGTCAGGTAGCATTTGGTACAGCTGTTTATTGTTGGGCACTTTCTTAGGCATTGCAAGAATGTTTAGCACTCCTGAACTCCTCCACTGACAAAATGAAAATAGCACCCCCACCATAACTGTGATTACTAAAATACATATTTCTCCTACATATTTCTAAAATGATGGATAAAATACCACTCTTGTGACAAACTGATATGAACAATTTGAATTTGAATAGCAAAATTAATAAACTTGATCTAAATGATGTGCTTAGTACACCATACACAACATGTAGAAAATACATTAAAAACAAAACAACAGGGCTTCCCTGGTGGCGCAGTGGTTGAGAATCTGCCTGCTAATGCAGGGGACACGGGTTCGAGCTCTGGTCTGGGAAGATCCCACATGCCATGGAGCAACAAGGCCAATGAGCCACAACTACTGAGCCTGCGTGTCTGGAGCCTGTGCTCCGCAACAAGAGAGGCCACGATAGTGAGAGGCTTGTGCACCATGATGAAGAGTGGCCCCCACTTGCCACAACTAGAAAAAGCTCTCGCACAGAAATGAAGACCCAACACAGCCAAAAATAAATTAATTAATTAATTTTTTAAAAAAGATAAAAAAAACACAAAACAACAACAAAAAACACATATGGTACATTCCCAGAACTATCCATATGAAGTAATGGTTTTAGAAAATTTGAGGAAACTATTCACTGTCTTGTGTGGTTATGCCTGAGCATTTCCATTAATATAATTTTTCTTAGCATGGTTTGGCCCAAAGAGGAGAGCTTGAGACAAAAGTTTGCATGGAGTAGTTTATTTTAGAAAATGATTTTCAAGGAATTTAAGTAGGGAACTGAGAAGAGTAAAAAGAAAAAGAGGGAAACCCAATCCCAGGATGGTCACTGAGTAAATACCTGGGCTCAATTCCATTGGGGACTTTCTGAGGAGCCACATAGAATGTCTACCCTAGGAATTGAAAGAGGAAGTATTTACTTATCAGTTGCTGTCTTGTTGTCCTATTGGTCAAGATCCCTTTTTGTCCTGTGGAGTGTTAACTCCTTTGTAATTCCAAGTTTGTGCATGTGTTAGAATGGTTAAGTGAGTTTTGGCAACTGTCATTCCCAAAATACATTCTGTGTGTTTACATTTGTATGAGATTTTAGAATAGTCAAAATTATCTATAATAATAGAAAGTAGATCAGTGGTTACCTAAGACTGAGAAATTATTAACTACAAAGGAGCATAAGGGAACTATTTAGGGTGATGGAAATACTATCTATGATGATTGGGGTGATGGTTATATGAATGCATACATATAACCATCAAAAGATACCAAACATTATACTTTGGGTTAGTGAATTTTATTTTATGTAAATGTACTCAAATATTTTGACTTAAATATTCTGTATTTAAAGTTATAGCTAATCCTTATATTTTTACGTAAAAAAAAAAACTCAAAGTTAAATTTTCCAACGTAAAAAATTAGAAAAGTAGAAGCAGAATAAACTCAAAGAATGTAGAGGAAAGAGATAATACAAGAGCAGAAATTAATAAAATAGAAAACAAAAATATAATAGGTCAGCAATGATAAAAGCTGGTTCTTTGAAAAGACTAGTAAGCAGACAAATCACTGGCAAGATTAATTTAGGCAAAACAGAGAAGACAGACCTACCACAACTCCCTCTCATCAGGAAGCTTGCACAAGCCTCTTAGATAACCTCATCCACCAGTGGGCAGACAGCAGAAGCAAGAAGAATTAAAATCCTGCAGCCTGTGGAATGAAAACCACATTCACAGAAAGACAGAGGAAATGAAAAAGCAGAGGACTATGAACCAGATGAAGGAACAAGATAAAACCCCAGAAAAACAACTAAATGAAGTGGAGATAGGCAACCATCCAGAGAAAGAAATCAGAATAATGATAATGAAGATGATCCAGGACCTCGGAAAAAGAATGGAGGCAAAGATCGAGAAGATACAAGAAATGTTTAACAAAGACCTAGAAAAATTAAAGAACAAACACCTAGAAGAATTAAAGAACAAACAAACAAAGATGAACAATACAATAACTGAAATGAAAAATACACTAGAAGGAATCAATAGCAGAATAACTGAGGCAGAAGAACGGATAAGTGACCTGGAAGTGAGAATGGTAGAATTCACTGCTGCAGAACAGGAAAAAGAATGAAAAGAAATGAAGACAGCTTAAGAGACCTCTGGGACAACATTAAATGCACCAAGATTCACATTATAGGCATCCCAGAAGGAGAAGAGAGAGAGAAAGGACCCAAGAAAATATTTGAAGAGATTATACTTGAAAACTTCCCTAACATGGGAAAGGAAATAACCACCTAAGTACAGGAAGTGCAGAGAGTCCCAGGCAGGATAAACCCAAGGAGAAACCTACCAAGACAAAAGAAAAATTATTAAAAGCAACAAAGAAAAAGCAACAAATAACATACAAGGGAACTCTTGTAAGGTTAACAGTTGATTTCTCAGCAGAAACTCTACAAGCCAGAAGGGAATGGCATGATATATTTAAAGTGATGAAAGGGAAGAACCTACAACCAAGATTACTCTACCTGGCAAGAATCCCATTCTGATTCGATGGAGAAATCAAAAGCTTTACAGACAAGAAAAAGCTAACAGAATTCAGCACCACCAAACCAGCTCTACATCAAATGCTAAAGGAATTTCTCAAAGTGGGAAACACAAGAGAAGAAAAAGACTTACAAAAAACAAACCAAAAACAATCAAGAAAATGGTAATAGGAATATACATATTGATAATTACCTCAAATGTGAATGGATTAAATGCTCCAACCAAAAGACACAGGCTCACTGAACGGATACAAAAACAAGACCCACACATATGCTGTCTACAAGAGACCCACTTCAGACCTAGGGACACAGACTGAAACTGAGGGGATGGAAAAAGATATTCCATGCAAAAGGAAATCAAAAGAAAGCTGGAGTAGCAACACTCATATCAGATACAATAGTCTTTAAAATAAAGAATGTTACAAGAGACAAGGGAGGACACTACATAATGATCAAGGGATCAATCCAAGAAGAAGACAAAACAATTATAAATACATATGCACCCAACGTAGGAGCACCTCAATAAATAAGGCAATACTAACAGATATAAAGAGGAAATTGAAGGTAACACAATAGTGGGAGACTTTAACACCTCACTTACACCAATGGACAGATCATCCAAACTGAAAATTAATAAGGAAACACAAGCTTTAAATGACACAATAGACCAGATAGATTTAATTGATGTTTATAGAACATTCCATCCAAAAGCAGCAGATTAAACTTTCTTCTCAAGTGCACATGGAACATTCTCCAGGATAGATCACATCTGGGGTCACAAATCAAGCCTCAGTAAATTTAAGAAAATTGAAATCATATCAAACATCTTTTCTGACGACTTTGCTATGAAATTAGAAATAAATTACAGAGAAAAAAACATAAAAAAAGAAACACATGGAGGCAAAACAGTACGTTATTAAATAACCAAGAGATCACTGAAGAAAACAAGAGGAAATCAAAAAATACCTAGAGACAAATGACAATGAAAACACGATGACCCAAAACCTATGGGATACAGCAAAAGCAGTTCTAAGAGGGAAGTTTATAGCAGTACAATCCTACCTCAGGAAACAAGGAAAATCTCAAATGAACAATCTAACTTTACACCTAAAGGAAATGGAGAAAGAAGAAAACTAAAACCCAACTTTTGTAGAAGGAAAGAAATCATGAAGATCAGAACAGAAATAAATGAAATAGAAAGAAAGAAAACAGTAGCAAAGATCAATGAAACTAAAAGCTGGTTGTTTGAGAAGATAAACAAAATTGATAAACCCTTAGCCAGACTCATCAAGAAAAAGAGGGAGGGGACCCAAATCAATAAAATTGGAAATGAAAAAGAAGTTACAACAGATACCACAGAAATATAAAGCATCATAAGAAATTTCTACAAGCAACGGTATGATAAAAAAACGGACAACTTGGAAGAAATAGACAAATACTTAGAAAGGTATAACCTTCCAAGACTGAACCAGGAAGAAATAGAAAATATGAACAGACCAATCACAAGTAATGAAATTGAAACTGTGATTAAAAATCTTCCAAAAAACAAAAGTCCAGGACCAGATGGCTTCACAGGTGAATCCTATCAAACATTTAGAGAAGAGCTCACACCCATCCTTCTCAAACTCTTCCAAAAAACTGCAAAGTAAGGAACATTCCCAAACTCATTCTACTAGGCCACCATCACCCTGATACCAAAGATATCATAAAAATGAGAAATTACAGACCAATATCACTAATGAATATAGATTCAAAAATCCTCAACAAAGTACTAGCAAAAAGAATCTAACAACACATTAAAGGGATCATACACCATGATAAAGTGAGATTTATCCCAGGGATGCAAGGATTCTTCAATATATGCAAATCAATCAACATGATACACTATATTAACAAACTGAAGAATAAAAACCATATGATCATCTCAATACATGCAGAAAAAGTTTTGGACAAATGTCAACACCAATTTATGGAAAAAACTCTCCAGAAAGTAGGCACAGAGGGAACCTATCTCAACATAGTAAAGGCCATATATGACAAATCCACAGCAAACATCATTCTCAATGGTGAAAAACTGAAAGCATTTCTTCTAAGATCAGAAAGAATAGAAGGATGCCCACTCCTGCCAGTATTATTCAACATAGTTCTGGAAGTCCTAGCCACAGCAATCAGAGAAGAAAAAGAAATAAAAGGAATGCAAATTGGAAAAGAAGAAGTAAAACTGTCACTGTTTGCAGATGACATGATACTATAGATAATAGATAATCGTAAAGATGCCACCAGAAAACTGCTAGAGCTAATCAATGAATCTGGTAAAGCTGCAGGATACAAAATTAATGGACAAAAATCTCTGGCATTCCTATACACTAATGATGAAAGATCAGAAAGAGAAGTTAAGGAAACAATCCCATTCACCATTGCAACACAAAGAAAAAATACCTAAGAATAAACCTACCTAAGAAGACAAAAGACCTGTATGCAGAAACCTATAAGAGACTGATGAAAGAAATCAAAGATGACACAAACAGTTGGAGATATATACCATGTTGTTGGATTGGGAGAATCAATATAGTGAAAATGACTATACTACCCAAAGCAATCTACAGATTCAATGCAATCCCTATCAAATTACCAATGGCATTTTTCATAGAACTAGAACAAAAAATCTTAAAATTTGTTTGGAGACACAAAAGACCCAGAATAGCCAAAGCAATCTTGAGGGAAAAAAACGGAGGTGGAGGAATCAGACTCCCTGAGTTCATACTATACTACAAAGCTACAGTAATCAAGACAGTATGGTACTGGCAAAAAACAGAAATATAGATCAATGGAACAAGATAGAAAGCCCAGAGATAAACACATGCACCTATGGTCAACTAAACAAAGGAGGCAAGGATATACAATGAAGAAAAGACAGCCTCTTCAATAAGTGGTTTTGGGAAAACTGGATAGCTACATGTAAAAGAATGATATTAAAATACTCCTTACCACCATACAGAAAAATAAACTAAAAATGGATTAAAGACCTAAATGTAAGACGAGACACTATAAAACTCTTAGAGGAAAACATAGGAAGAACACTCTTTGACATAAATCACAACAAGATTTTTTTTGACCCACCTCCTAGAGAAATGGAAATGAAAACAAAAATAAACAAATGGGACCTAATGAAACTTAAAGCTTTTGCACAGCAAAGGAAACCTTAAACAAGATGAAAAGACAACCCTCAGAATGGGAGAAAATATTTGCAAATGAATCAACGAACAAAGGATTAATCTCCAAAATATATAAACAGCTCATGTAGCTCAATATTAAAACAACAAAGAACCCAATTAAAAAATGGGCAGAAGACCTAAATAGACATTTCTCCAAAGAAGACATACAGGTGGCCAAGAGGCACGTGGAAAGCTGCTCAACATCACTAATTATTAGAGAAATGTAAATCAAAACTACAATGAGGTAGCACCTCACACTGGTTAGAATGGGCATCATCAGAAAATGTACATACAACAAATGCTGGAGAGGATGTGGAGAAAATGGAACCTTCTTGTACTGTTGGTGGGAATGTAAATTGATACAGTCACTATGGAGAACAGTATGGAGGTTCCTTAAAAAACTAAAACTAGAACTACCATATGAACCAGCAATCCCACTACTGGGCACATACCCAGAGAAAACCATAATTCAGAAAGACACATGCACCCCAATGTTCAATGCCACACTATTTACAATAGCCAGGTAATGGAAGCAACCTAAATGCCCATCGACAGACGAATGGATAAAGAAGATGTGGTACATATATACAATGGAATATTACTCAGCCATAAAAAGAACAAAATTAGGTCATTTGTAGAGATGTGGATGGACCTGGAGACCATCATACAGAGTGAAGTAAGTCAGAAAGAGAAAAACAAATACCGTATATTAACTCATATATGTGGAATCTAGAAAAATGGTACAGATGAACCAGTTTGCAAGGCAGAAATAGAGACACAGATGTAGAGAACAAACATATGGACACCAAAGTGGGAAGTGGGGTGGGGTATGGTGATGGTGGTGGGCTGAATTGGGAAATTGGGATTGACATATATACACTAATATGTATAAAATAGATAACTAATAAGAAACTGCTGTATTAAAAAAAAAAAAAAAAAACACAGAGAAGGCAAAGGGAATAAAACCACAGATGCTTCAGAGATTAATCAGCTAAGAACATTTCAAAACAAGTTTATACCAGTACATTTGAAAAGGTAGATGAAATTAATAAACCCTGAGAAAAATATAATTCAGTAATTCTGACTTAAGAAATTAAAACCCTTTATAATCATAACCATGAAATATATAATCAGCTAAATGTCTCTACAATGAAGTTACAAGCCTAAACATACTACAAGTGAGTTCTACCAAAATTTATTAGTTTATTCTACTGTGTACACTATGTATCTAGTTAAGGTTTAATCAGAGAAGCTGAACAAGTAAGAGTGACAGGAAATAAGTTGATTAAGTATAGGAATTAGACATGGTCATCTACATAATTTGGAGGACCCAGAGAAAAATAAAAATGCAGAGCCTCTTTTTCAAAAAGCAGGAAAATAGTCTTTTCTTTTCTTCCCCAGTCTCTCTCTGTATCTGTTCAGGAAAGGGAAAACTTGTGAGTGCAGACCCTTACAGGCACCTGAGGCCAGTCCTGTGACTTAATGCTTGGGGTGCATGTACTCGACCTTGACCCTTCCCACACTCATGTCCAGGGAGCTGCAGGGTCTAGAGAACAGCAGCCATCACTGGGCAGGGGTCAGTGGAGAAGTGAACAGCCAAGAACTTCTCCAAAGAAGGCAGGTCCACACATTAGTCAAGGCTCCAAGCACCTAGTTCATGCTCCATTTTCCCATCAGACTTAATTTACCCAACACACATTCAAAGATAAAATTATTACAAATATCAAAACAACAACAACTGAGCATAAGCAAGCTTCCTAATGTGGTTCTCAGAGTGGCTGCACTGTCTGCAAGCTCATGGAACAGACTTTGAAATCAATTCTTACACAATTGTGGAAGATGAAGAAAACGTTTATGGAAAATGGGAGAGGATATGCACGAGTGGCAGCAGGGGATATATGGAACATCTCTGCACCTTCTACTCAATTTTTCTGTGAACCTAAACCTTCTCTAAAAAAAATAACATCTATTGAAGTACAAAAAAAAGTCCATGGAAAGCTGTTACCTGTTATCTTGTAGTGGGCTTGAAGTCATTGTACATCTACTTGGGTGGCAACTGGAAAAATAATAGGTGGACATGAAGGAGGAGAAAGATGATCAACTAGAACCAGGGAGATAAACTGGAATACACAAGGACAATATGGAATCCATCTCTCCCTCTCACCAATTTCAATCTCCTATAGAAGAAACTAGTGCCGTTAGCCACATGCATCTGGCTCAGAAGACAGAGAAGCTGAAGGAGGCCTAAGTACAGACGCTGAAAGAGCAGAGAGCCCAATAAAGTGAGCAACTAAATCAGGAAAACTATGTGCAAGCAGCAATGGTGCTGCTTTCAGAGAATAACGGCTGCTACTTAATCTTCTCTTTCTACTTAATCTTCTCTTTTAAAGTCCACACAAATTTCTCCCACGGCCTACTCTTACATGGAACCAGAAAGGGGAGTTCTGGGAAACGTAGTTCCAGCTTAAATGGACAGTATACAATTACCACACAGTATTACATAAACACTCTCAGAGAACTAGCTAAGAGAGAACACTCTTTAACTTGTTTCCAAACTTAAACAAACTTAGTAGGAGAAATAAAATTTATAAATGAATCTTACCCATGAATACTGAAACAAGGATCCTACACAAAATATTTACTAAACCAAAGGACAATATATAAAAGAGATCATGTTGATTTGTCTCATGAATATAGTCTTGTTTTAATATTAGAAAAGTAATTAACCATTTAAGCATGGTAAAGGAGAAAAAATACATCTTTCCAATAGAATATTTACTCAAAAAAGAAAAGAAAAAAAAAATAAAGTCTTTAACTAAAAATAGATACAAATTTCTTTTACCTGGAATGCATATATTTCTTAAGTGAAACATCAAATGCTTCTAAGTTATTTGGAATGCTCTATTTCTTCTTAACTTGGGAGATTAGTTCAAGAATATTCATTTTATTATTATGATTTAAAATGTGTATGTATATATTTTAAGTTTCTGTATGTATTATAGTAAAAACAAACGAAAGAAAATAAAAGGAAAGATGAGAGGCCTAGAAGATTGATCTAGGAGGCCTAATGTCTGACTAAATAAAGTTCTGGAAAAGATTAGAAAATGGAAAGTGAAGGAAATTATCAAGGAAGTAACAGAACAAACTATCTAAGAAACATCTGGCTTGGAAGTTCACACAGTAAGTATATCAAGGCATAGCATTATGATTCAGAGTACCAGATATAGCGAGAGGAGTCTACAGTATTTCAGAGAAAATTATGTCAAAAACAAAAAGTGGGATTCAGAATGGCATCAGATTTTTCACGAGCCACACTGTCTAAAAGCTACAAAAGCTGTGTAGGAAAAAATAATTTTCAATATCTAAATAAAACTTAAATTTTAAGGTAGAATAAAGGTTTAATAAAAACATAAAACACAATCAGACATGAGGACCCATGAAAATACCCTCCCACATACATTTTGTTGGGTGTGTACTTAAAGATATTCTCCAAGGAAATAAGGGATTATCAATCAACTAGTCAAGCAATGAATCAAATCAAGATATAGAATACAGGAAATAATGGATCCTATCAGGGAAAAAAGTTAGACAAAAAAAGTGATGACAGAAGAACCACCAGATCAGACTATAGGTGGAAAATAGAGGCAAGAAGGAAAGAGTTTATGAAAAATTGGAGACACTAATGAATAGGTGATCTAATTAAATATCTTAAAAAATCAAATCTATATTTAAAGAGAATATTACACAAGTGAAAGCTGATGCAAGAAAGAGAGTACAGAAAAAGAACGTTCTTATAGTAAACTACCTAGATTTGAAGTGGCCTGTATTGGCAGTCATCTGTTGTGAAAACTGATAACTGATTTTACTAATAGTGGGAAAATGTGGTACAGCACTAAATCCACAGCCATCAGGGGAGTGAATTAATAAATAATTTTAATCTGTGCATTAAAAATAATAAGAAATACTAATAAAACATTCAGAAAGCCATAACAAAAGCAGGGTTGGACACCAGTTCTCTACAAGACACGTGCTGAATCACAACATGGAAGAAACATAAAAGGGCTGCCCCAAGCACTCGGGTTGTGCAATATTATAATTTGACTCTCTGACATACATCTCTAAACCTCACATATATGAATTTCACACTACCCAGAGTACTCTAGGGAGTGGGTGTTTTCTGGACTGCAAATATGTTTATTGTATTTCCATATATGAAATCTTTCAATTATCACTACAACAAACCCAAGCACTTTTGCTTATTATCAAGGTGTGCCATGACCAGGGCCATGCTTACCTCTCCAGTCATAGTATTTACCATGATTCCCCTCATAACCTACACTCTGGCCATTCCAAATAACATACAGTTCTCTAACTATATCACATTGTTTGATTCTTTTTCTTTTCCCATTCTAAGTCCCTTTATTTAGAATACAATCTCTTCAGGTTGGCTTTCAATCCACAAATCCCTTTCCCTACTAGGCTCTCTCATCTTTTAAGACACCTAGTGTCACTTCCTCTATGAAGTATTTCCTGACCCTATATATAAATCTAACAGCCTTTTCTTTTTATCCTTTATTGAGTCTTCTACTGGTGTCTAACAGAAAACCAGGTGTTTATTTGATAAACTTGTTTTTGTAGCCAGCTTTACTTCTTATTACTAGTCTAGAAGTTTCTTGAAGGCAGATATCATGTCCTGATCTCTTCTACATCCATAGTGCTTCAAGCAGTATCTTATATATAACAGGCACTTATTAAGTGTTTTAGTAACTCAATGCATGATGAGTGAATGAAATGAAAAATAAATGTTCCTTTAAAATGTCTTTTGCGGGTTACAAAGTCGCCAATCTGTCAGTATGAAAATATAGGCTGAGAGTATCATTGTTTCTGACTTAGGTTAAAAACCAAGCACATTAGGATAAATGACACTATTCTACATCTCAACAGGAAAATGACTGAAGGAGCAAACTTAGTAAAAGTGATTGTGCTTGATATAACTGAATAACTGAATCAGAAAAGGCAACTGCCAAATGTCTAAATGTTTCTTCTTCTACATTAATCCAAGTTCAGTGATAAGTTCATGATAATTTATGGGGAAAAGACAAGATAAAATTTCAAGCTATGAATTCGTATTCAATATTTTCCCCATTACATATGTATTCTTTTTCACTGATTAGAAAAATGCATAATTCCCTTCACTATTGGTAAAAGATATGTGGCTTTTAAGTAAATACAATTAAAAAATCATTTTACTGACATATATTCTTCAGCATATGATGATATAAATACAATTATCATATTTTAATTCATATTAATAAAACACTCCCTTTACTGTGGTAGCTGAGTAAGTCTGTGGATATTTCATTTTACTATTTTTTCATTGAATTTATTAAAAAAAAAAAAGCTCAGCTATTCATATTGTAACTATTTTAAAACATCAAGCAAGGAGGGTTTTGGGAAGATAGAGGAGTAGGAAGTACCAGGAATCGATTTCCCAACGTAGACAAAAATTTCACTGGCAAAAGCTGTCTGATATAATTATTTTGGAACTCTGTAGTCTACTGAAGACTTGTAACATCTAGGGAAAACCTTGGGTGGTAAACTGGTTAATTTCAGTTAATTTCAACTCTTAGCACAATAGCAACTAAGTGTACCCTCCCCCCTCCAACCGTGGCAGGTATTGTTCGTTGTTGCCAAGTGTAGTGTTGTGTAGGTGTTGCTGGAGCATCCTGCACAATTCTTGCAAGAGGGGGAAAAAGGACTCTGTCCTCTAAATATTGGGGATCTCTGTTCTGGTTGCTGATTGCTGCCTTTATGCTCAGAGATACAGACAAAGAGTCAGGTGGCCATCGTTGCAGTTCCCCACATTCTTGCAAGTCCCTCCCCCTCAGGCTAAAGTGACTTCCAGGAGACTTATAGGATTGGTGCCCTTTTTCTCCCCTTCATTTTTTTTTCCTTTGTGAGACCAGCCATAAAACCTACGACATTCAAAAGCAACTGCATAAATGGGATAAATTAGAAAGTGACTGTGCATACCTGGAGTAAAGGCTCAGAAAAAACTTGAGAAGATCTTACTTTTCTACCTCAGGGTGATTCTCATCACAGAGACAGAATAAATTACAACAGAATAAAGCAAAAACAAGAACAAAACCCAGCAAATCCCCAGGAAGTGGGGAAATCTGATTTCCAGAGTTACCACATTATCAGATTTAAATGTCCACTTTTCAACAACAACAACAACAAATCACATAGCATACAAAAAGACTTAAAATTATTGTTCATTCAAAAGAAAAAAAAATAAAATAAACCAACAGAAACTGTCTCTGAAAAAGACTTGATGGCAAATCTACTAGACAGAGACTTTAAAACAATTATCTTAAAATTTTTGAAAGAACAAAGGAACATGTAGAGAAAGTCAAGACAATGATGCATGAAAAAAAAGGAATATCAATAGACAGAAAACCTAAAGAGTAACCAAAAAGAAATTCTAGAGCTAAAAAGTACAATAACTGAAATGAAAAATTCACTAGAGGGATTCAAAGGCAGATGTGAGCAAGCAAAAAAAAAAAAAAAAAAAAGAGTAAAAAGAGTAAACTTGAAGATAAGACAATGGGTGGAAATTATTGAGTCTGAGGAATAGGAAAAAAAAAAAAATAAGAAGTGATAAAATAAGAAGCCTAAGAGACCTGTGGGATACCAACAGGTGGACCAACATATACATTGTGGGAGTCCCAGGAAAAGAAGAGAGAAAAGAACATAGAGAATAATTGAACAAATAATAGTTGAAAACTTCCCAAACTTGAGAGAAGACATAAATAAAAACATCCAAGGGCTTCCCTGGTGGCGCAGTGGTTGGGAGTCTGCCTGCTAATGCAGGGGACACGGGTTCGCGCCCTGGTCTGGGAGGATCCCGCATGCCGCGGAGCGACTAGGCCCGTGAGCCAAAAACTGCTGAGCCTGCGCGTCTGGAGCCTGTGCTCCTCAACAGGAGAGGCCACGAGAGTGAGGGGCCCGCGCACCGCGATGAGGAGTGGCCCCCGCTTGCCGCAACTACAGAAAGCCCTAGCACAGAAACGAAGACCCAACATAGCAATCAATCAATCAATCAATCAATAAATCTTTAAAAAAAAAAAAAAAAAAAAAATCCAAGAAGCTCCATAAACTCCAAGCAAGATGAACTCAGTGAGACCCACATAAAGACACATTATAATGAACTTTCCAAAGACAAAGACAAAGAGAGAATCTTGAAAGCAAGAAGAGAAAGGTTACTAACTTATCACATATGAGGGATCCTCAATAAGATACGAGTAGTTTTTTCATCAGAAACTTTAGAGGCAAGAAGACAGTGACTCAGTATATTCAAAGTGCTAATACAAAAAAAAAAACCAAAAAAACCAAAATGTCTACCCAATATCCTAATCTGGTAAACTGTCCTGCAAGAGTGAAGAAGAAATTAAGACATTCCTAGATACACAAAAGCTGAGGGAGTTCATTATTACTAGACTTGCCTTGCAAGAAATGCTCAAAAGAGTCCTGCAAGGTGAAATGAAAAGACACTAGACAATAATGAAAAGCCATATTAAGAAATAAAGATCTCAATAAATGTAAATACCTGGGCAATTATAAAAGCTAGTAGTATTGTAGTAATGGTTTGAAACTGCACTTTTTATTTTATCCATGATGTAAAAGACTAATACAAAAAAATCCAGTTATTAGTCTAAAATCTAGTACTATAATTTTGGTTTGTAACTCCATATTTTATTTTCAATGTAACTTAAAAAATGAATGCATTTAAAAGAATTCTTAGTTTGTCTTGTAGACACACAATTTATAAAGATGTAATTTTGTGACATTGGCAACTAAAAGGAGTAGGAAAGAGCTACCAAGTATCAGAGTTTTTGTACGTTATTGATGTTAGGCTAGTATAAATTCAAATTAGACTGTTGTAATTTTAGGATGTTAAAGTGTTCCACATAGTAACCATAAAGAAAATAGCTATAGAATATACACAAAATATGAGAAAGAAATTGAAATGTTTTCATTACAAAAAAATCAACTAAACACAAAGAAGATGGTAATGCAGGAAATGAGG
Organism: Balaenoptera physalus; assembly: GCF_965194825.1. Lineage (NCBI taxonomy): Eukaryota > Metazoa > Chordata > Mammalia > Artiodactyla > Balaenopteridae > Balaenoptera > Balaenoptera physalus. The sequence goes on along the minus strand of NC_138891.1, from coordinate 46,177,064 downwards.
GACAAAAAGCTATTAGACATATAGAAAGCAAATAGCAAAATGACAGAAGTAAGTCCTTCCTTATCAGTAATTACTTTAAAAGTAAATGGATTAAACACACTAATCGAAACCCAAAGATGACCAGAATGTATAAAAACACATGACCAAACTATATGCTGTCTACAAGAGACTCACTTTAGATCCAAAGACACAGATAGAATGAAAGTTAAAGGATGGAAAAATATATTCCATTGCAAAAATAACCAAAGCAGAAGTGGCTATGTTAATATGAGATAAAGTAGACTTTAAATCAAAAAGGTTACAAGAGACAAAGATGTATAATGAATATTAATAAAATGTTCAATATAGCAAGAAGAAATAGAAGTTATAAACATTTACACACCTAATAACAGACCATCAAAATATATGAAGCCAAAACTGACAGAACTAAAGGGAGAAATAGGCAACTATATAATAATAGTTAGAGATTTCAATACTTCACCCTCAATAATGGATAAAATAACCAGACAGAAGATAAGAGACAGAAGACTTAAACAATACAATAAACCAACTAGATACAACATACATATACAGAACAGTCTACCCAACAACAACAATAGCATATTTATTCTTCTCAAGTGTACATGAAACATTTTCCAGGATAGAACATATGTTAGGGCACAGATTAAGTCTCAATAGGTTTAAAAAGACATAGCATATAAAGTACCTTCTCTGAACACAATAGGATGAAGTTAAAAATCAACAATTGAAGTAAAACTAGAAAATTCACAGTTTTATATTATAAAAATTAAAAAAAACCTACTCAACCTATCAATAGATCAATAAAGAAATCACAAGAGAAATTAGAAAATACTTAGGAACAAATAAAAGCAAAAACACAACATACCAAAACTTAGTGGGACACAGTGAAAACAATGCTAAGGAGAAATTTTATAGTTATAAACATTTACATTAAAAAATAAGAAAGAAGGGGTGAAATAAATAGGGAGAGGTTGATAAAGGGTACAAACTGTCAGCTATAAGATGAATAAGGTCTTAAGAGCTAATGTAAAATATGGTAACTATGGTTGATAACACTTTATTATATAATTGATATTTGGTAAAAAAGTAGAACTTAAATGTTCTCATACACACACAAACATAAATATGTGAGATGGTGATGTGTTAATTAATTAGATGGAGGGACTCCTTTCACAATGTGTATGTATATCAAATCCCCACAACATATGCTTTAAATATATTATAATTTTATATGTCAATTATACTTCAATAAGGATGAAATAAAAAATAAAATATAATATAGAAAAAAAACAAGAAAGGTCTCAAAACTTTATGCTTAAAGAACTAGAAAAAGAAGAACAAACTAAACCCAAAGGTAGCAGGAAGAAGAAAATAATAAAACTTTAAACAGAGAAAAACAATATAGAGAATAAAACAATAGAGAAAAATCAATGAAAAATCAATCAGTCCTAGAGACTGAAGATGGGTGGTTGTCCAAAGTGTCAGACAGAAGCAGCATCACTGGGCAAATACATGCCCTTTGAAATCAGGCAGCTAGATTCTAGAATGAGAAACAGAGAGGAGACTATGCCAACATGGTCCGGAGCTAGATAGAAATAAGAAAGAATATAGAAGGAATGATATATAAGTTGACTTGGTTAAAAGCATAGTTTCAGGAAGACCCTGCAAAGCATTATTAAAAATAATTACCATGACATTGACTTAATGCGATAACCCAATTTTGTAATCCAATTCAGCAAACATTTATTGAAAGCCCATCATGTAACATACGTAGTATTAAATTAATACATTAAGGATTATACTGCCTGCACATAAATATGACATGATTCTTATCTTTACTATGTTTACTGTCTAACAGAATGAATCAGTAAGTTTGTCAAATATGATTTAATTTTGGAAAATTGTACCTTCTAAATTAATGACATGGAGCGGCTTCCCTGGTGGCGCAGTAGTTGAGAATCTGCCTGCCAATGCAGGGGACACGGGTTTGAGCCCTGGTCTGGGAAGATCCCACATGCCACGGAGCAACTGGGCCCATGAGCCACAACTACTGAGCCTGCGCCCCGCAACAAGAGAGGCCGCGATAGTGAGAGGCCCGCACACCACGATGAAGAGTGGTCCCCACTTGCCGCAATTAGAGAAAGCCCTAGTACAGAAACGAAGACCCAACACACCCAAAAATATAAATAAATAAATAAATAAATAAATTTTAAATCAATGACATGGAGTATGAATTAAGCTGGACAAGTCAAAGATGATTTGCTCTTTTCATGACCTATGATAAATTGGTATTATAAGAAAGAGTAAAATAATTCTACATGAATTCAAAACTTTAAAGTAATAAAATAAACAGAAATATAAAAATATTTAAGTATATATTAATCTGAAATATAGAAAGCTAACGACATTCTAAGTATAGAAACATCTGAAGATATCACAAAGGGAAAGAGTGACTAATGTGATGCACAAAATTAAACCTTTGCAATTTTTACCATTTCTTAGACATTAGTAAGATGCAACAAACAGAAACATATTTGTCATAAAGCTGGTAAATGCTTAACATTAATTCATAAACAAGTTTAAATACCATTGCAAAATTTATACTAAATTAACAATAGATATAGGGACATAAATATTCAAAAGACAATTCGTTGGGTAGGAAATGAAATGACTGCTTAATATTTAAATTTCCAATCACATAATTCAAGGTCAATTTAAAGAATAATGATATGTTATTTCTCCTGTTGATTTACCAAAACTTAAAAAAAAATGTTAACCTTATATGATCAGCACATATAAAAGAGTAAATAGACAGGAGAGAAAGATACAAGAAGAAAAGTAAATACTGACAATTACGTTTTTAAGAAAACAAAAAGGGATATGAACTAGAGCTTAAAGATATTTGCTTTAAAATGTTTTATTTTCCTCAGATTTTGAGGAAGGATGAAATGATCTATATGTAAAGACACTGATCTATTGAAATGAGGTGAAATGAGGGAGCCTGGGTCAAGTGCTTGATTTTGGCCAAATGAGAGGCAAGACTAACAGCTACAAGTAAAGAAGGATATTGAGAAATCAGAATACGGACAACCCCAAGCAGTTAATGAAAGGAGGTTGCCAAAGACCAGCAAGGATGAAAGCTATATTTGGATTTTGTAAATTTATGCTGGGCCAAGTCTGTTAGTGTGTAAGATTTTCTTCTCTCCACTCATCTCCAGCAGCTACTCTGTCATCTATTTACAGATTGAATGCTTAAGTGATTAGAGACCAACTGTGTGCCAGGGAAGGGCATCAATAAAATAATTTATCTCACAGCCCAAGGATAAGAGCCCACTGAAGCAAGGATAATGCTGATATCTGAAGAAAAGTTGTTGAGCCCTTGAAGGGTCTGGGTGAAATGAAAATGAAATGATTTCTAAAGAGAATAGCATAAGTTGAGAAGCACATCATTGGGAACTCTGGAGGCTGATGTGATGTCATGGTACCTTTAAGTCACCTAATTATGAGCTACCATAGTCCTTTTAACACCTTCATTTTTACAGTGAACTAAAACTTGAACTGGTCTTTTCACTGTGTTTCTTTCAGATGTGTGAGTTGAAGTTTAACTATGCTTGCATTTCTTACAGGCACTTATCTAAAAATGCAGAGGTCTATGCTTACTAGAAATATAGTGGGATGCCAGGAAACCAGTCAAGTTCAAAACTTTGACTAGTTAAAAAGTCAACCAATGCCTCATTTCTTCTGAGTCCTCTGGATGTGGTATGTTCTCACAGCTGCCACAAATAGTTTCAAGTACAAACACTTCCATGGCCTGTTTCCTCTCTCCCCAACTCCAATCAAACACAGACTCCTATCATTGAAATTACCCAAATTTTCTCAAGTCACTTGCCATGTTTTCCACCCTCGCCTATTCACCATTTAATCAGGCCTGAATACTCTAAAAGAATCTCCACCGACCAATTGATGGATCCTAAATTTGCCCTTGATATTTAATAGCCGTATGACCTTGGGAAAATCATTTTCATCTTTCTGTGCCTCAAATTTTTTGCATTCATAAATGAATATAAATAAATTTAGAATAACATATATGAAGTTACCCTGCACACAATACGGTCTTGATAAATAGTAGTGTCCTTCCTTCTTCTCCCTCTCAGGCCTTTACTCGTCAGAACCTCCTGGATTTTCTCCTCTGACCACACGTCTCCAACTCTTCCCCAGACCTACACACAGGTCTCTTCAAATCTCAAACCTCCTTTCGGGGAACACTCTTCCACCTACAAGTTTCCCTTGGATCCCTCCCCATCATAAACATTTTCCCCTTATTTCCTCATCACACTTCACCCTTTAGAATATGACCTCTTTTAAAAGAAAATGTCAACTTCCTCAAAATTACCTTATTTCCTTTCAGTTCTAGGAGATTGCCCATCCGTCTGGCACTCACCGTGTGAGACTGCTTTTGTGAGATGCTTCAATCAGGGCTGGGAGTGGTGACTGTGGCTCTTTGTGGTTTGCTTTAGTTCTCAGGCTCCTAGAATTAGGAGTTAAAGGAGGCTGGAGGAGTATATGGTGGTCAATGATTTTCACACGAAGTCCTGTTGGTTTGTTGCTGTGAAAGAGAGAAAAGCAGCAGTAAACAGTTTGTATAAATATGGATTGCAATAAAGTACACCTATAAAATAAAATTGAGCAATTTAATTAACTTGGTGTGCAGTTTTCAGAAATTGTAATTATTTATAAGAAAATAGCAACTTATCTATAAAATTAAGAGATTTAAACTCACACACATTCTAGACCAGTGCTAATAGAAATGTAATGTTAACTTCACATGCAATTTTAAATTTCCTAACAGCCATATTGAAAAAAATTAAGTAAAATTATTTTAAACACATTTTATTTAATACAATATATCTAGAATGTCTTTTCAACTTATAATCAATAAAAAACGATGAGATATTTCATATTACTTTTTTTTTTTTTTTTTACAAAGTCTTCCAAATTCAGGGGTGATGTTAGAGATGATGAAAAATCTACACATTGATGTTGATTAGATAGATACAAGTTATGGTAGACTGCTAATAGCAGCTCCCCACGTTCCAATGGGAAAAAATTTAAAAAAAAAGATGTCCATAACCTAATCTTTGGAATCTGTGAATGTTACCTTATATATCAACAAAGGACTTTATAGATGTAATTAAATTAAAGATATTGAGATAGGGAGATTTTCTTGGATTATCAGAGTAGGCTTTAAGTACAATCACTTATATCCTTATATGTGGGAAGCAGAGGGAGATTTTACCACAGAGGAAGAAGAAAAGTAAACAATGTGATGACAGAAGCAGAGACTGGAGTGATGTGGCCATGTGCCAAAGAATATCAGCAGCCCCCAGAAGAGCCCCTGGAAGAGGCAAGGAGCAAATTCTCTCCTAGAGCCTCCAGAGGAACTGTTGCTATGATAACACCCTGATTTAGGCCCAGTGATACTTATTGTGGACTTCTGGCATCCAGAACTGTGAGAAAATAAGTTTCTGTTGTTTTAAACCACCAAGTTTGTGGTAAAGTGTTATACCAGCTACAGGAAACTAATACACAAGTCATTTAGACTAATGTAATGACATTACATTCACTCCTTTGTTGTTAATGTCTAGACAAAGGCCATTGGTCTTATTTCCAGAAACTGTCAATGAAATGTTCTACAAATATTAGTGTTGAAAGTGTCTTATATAATCTTTCATCTCGCATGGTTTCAGCTACTACCCACATGCTGAAAACTTCCAAATTTGTATTTCTGTCTTTTACCACTCTCCTGTACTCCAAAGTAATATTTCCAGATATCTTCTGGGCTTTGCCACCCAGATGTACCACAGTTATCAAAACTGATCATGCTCAAGTTGAACTCATTGAAACTCAAATTATCTCTTCCTTCCAAATCAGTTAATGGACCAGTCACCTATATCCAGGGTGACTTTACCTATTGGTTAGCTTAAGACAGCACTAGTTTATCTTGTTGTTCCTGTGTCCTATTCAATTTAGCACTTGTCCCAAGTTTTCAAGATCTTTTTCATTTTTAAGAAGTCTTATTATTAATAATTGCCTTAAAATAATTTGGGTGTTGTAAACCTCAACCTTTTGGCTTCCAGGTTTGGCTATGGCATCATCTCATAGTGTGTGAGAATGAATTAAGTAAATAGAATATTCCCTTTAACATGTAATAATCTGGTGGAAAAAAAAGACTAGTCGTTAACACTTTTATCTTTTCCTGATCCTTTCTAGAGACAAGGGGACTACACATGATAGTGTATGTATGATAAAACAAAGTGTTCTCGGTCATAAACAACACAGACGGTACCTCCTTTTAGTTTCAAGTGGTGGTAGAGCAAGTATTTGACGCTATTGCCCTTGCACCATTTGGTGTTGCAGCCAGTTGTCCCTGGACTGTCCCATGGCCTGTAAGTTTCACAAAATTGTTAAACCTCCACTTAGTGGGGGTCGTATGAAATGTGGGAAGGTAGACGTTAAGTGTACATGAAATATATGTAGGAAATAAAGGCTGAGGGGTCCTGTCAGAGTTTATAGTAGCCTTCACACCCTTGCTATTGTGGTTATTGTCATATATTTTATCTTAAATATTTACAACTAATTATTTCACTAATTGCTGGAACTTTCATTTTGCAGTAAACTTGTAGCAGCAAAGAACCAAGATATTTAAAATCCAAGATAGGTGTAAAAAAATCTACTAGTAAAAGTTGTTATGAATTGCACAAAATATTTGTTGACATTTATCATCCACCATATGTGGGGTCACAGTTATATCACAGACCATATGAAAATCAAATCAGAAATCTGTAGGATTTCTGTTTCAGACATTAAGAAAAAAAAAAAAAAGAAATCTGTAGGAGAAGCAATGGTAGCTAATTTAAAATTTTAAAAAGAAAATTAAAAAAATAAATGTGAATTACTATGCTGTACACCTGAAACTAATGTAATATTAAAAATCAATTATACTTCAATAAAAATAATAATAATAAAATTTAAAAGCAAAGATAAATACGCTACTAGATCTTGATTTAATTAATATAGCTGTAGAAAGTGAACTTACTCTCTTTTCATTTAGATTAAATGACTATTCTAAATTATTTTCACTCTTTTTTAATCTCAAGTTTTCTTGTGTATTACTCAAAAAGTATAGCAACAACTGTTCATAGATTGGCTCTATTTCCTTCCCAAAGAAGAACTTTGCAAATGGTAAGTGATGTGAGGTTTAATTTAATCTCAACAGTTGCTTCAAATAGAAAGCCAGTTAGATTAATCCCAATAAAAGTTATGTTTTCAACTAATTCATGGACTCTAAGGAAAGCTTTTGGAACTTCATTATGCTATGGTGAAACACCTGAGATTACTGTGATTATGGTTCTAAAATAGTTAAAAATTCAATCTTGAAGATTAAAATTACATGCTTTTAGGGAGATTGAAATATAAATGTTTTAGATCACAAAGTCATAGTAAAGATAATAATCTTTTTGAGTTAAGAAATATATGGAAAATAGGGACTTCCCTGGTGGCACAGTGGTTAAGAATCCGCCTGCCAATGCAAAGAACGTGGGTTCGATCCCTGGTCCAGGAAGATCCCACGTGCCGCGGATGTGCAGTGTGCCACAACTACTGAGCCCGCGTGCCACAGTTACTGAAGCCTGTGCCTAGAGCCCAGGCTCCACAAAAAAGATAAGCCACCACAATGAGAAGCCCACGCACTGCAAAGAAGAGGAGCCCCTGTTCGCCGCAACTAGAGAAAGCCCATGTGCAGCAATGAAGACCCAACACAACCAAAAACAAACAAATAAATAAATAAATTTTAAAAATAATAATAAAATAAAATATATCTTTAAAAAAAGAAATATATGGAGAATAAGTATATTTGGAATTGGTTGTATACACATAAAATTAATAATTATATCCAAACAATCTGTAATATTTTACCAATCTAATATATCAATCAGTATACTACTGCTTCTGTAAATATACAAACACATTTTACACATTAAGAAGTTTTTACACTCTCTCTCTGATGTCCATGATCAATAAATATATAGAAATATTTAAGCCTTTTAAAAACAATGTAGTAAACCAATCTGTCCGAAAATGATATTAAACTACGTAGTGGAAGGGTTTTCTAGATTTTGATTAATTTTTTCAAACTTGTTTTGTTGGAAATCTTTCTAAATTGTCAAAAAGTGTCAACTCTGAGGCTTTCAGATAATTGAAACTATTGAGACTAACATTTAGAAATGTAAAGAATAAAACATTTTTCACACAGAAACAAACCAAAATAAAAGAACGTGGAAAAACAGGTGAGAACTCAAATAGGTACATAAATTATTTTTGAAAATCTACAGTTGAGCTGTAGAATAACTTGGCCTTTATTTTCTGCTGCATCTAAGTTTGACAAGACACTGAAAAAATCATGGAGACATCTTATTTGATGAATTTTGTAATGTAAAAATAATTGTTGAAGAAAATTACTATGAATAAAAGTAAAAAGGTACTGTTGGTAAAAAATCCTTGGACTAAAATTTTTACGTGTTTCAATAAAAAAGTGGAATGAAACTACCATTTATTTAGCAGAATTAAATTTTCTCAATTAAAAATATTTCTGACCTATAGAACATTAACAATAAAAACAGTCAACTACTTCAAATTTATTAACCATAAAACACATTGAAAAAGATTGCAAGCAATTTCATTTTTTAAAATTTATCTGAACACAAAAAAATAGTCTTCAGTGACATGATTTGAGAGACAAATATAGCTAAGAAACTGATTTTTTCTATTTGTTTTATTCCTTATGCTGTATATTATGTTTCTGAGGCTTATTTATTTTATGAGGAGATTCATACTTCTTAATTTCCTTCACCCATCTCACCCCTATCTTCCTCCCCTCTGGCATTCACCTGTTTGTTTTCTGTATCTATGAGCCTGTTTTCATGTTGTTTTTGTTTTGTTTTGTTTTTTAGATTCTACATATGAGATCATACAGTATTTGTCTTTCTCTGTCTGACTTATTTCACTTAGCATAATACCCTCATTCCATTTATGGACACTTACCATTCATCCATTTATGGACACTTAGTTTGCTTCCGTATTTTGTCTATTGTAAATAATGCTGCAATGAACATTGTAGCACGTATATCTTTTTTTTTTAAATTTTTTGGCTGTGTTCGGTCTTCATTGCTGCACACAGGCTTTCTCTAGTTGCGGCGAGTGGGGGCTATTCTTCTTTGCAGTGCACAGGTTTCACATTGCGGTGGCTTCTCTTGTTGTGGAGCACAGGGTCTAGACGCATGGGCTTCAGTAGTTGCAGCACACAGGCTCAGTAGTTGTGGCACTCGGGCCCTAGATTGTGCGGGCTTCAGTAGTTGCAGTACATGGGCTCAGTAGTTGTGACTCACGGGCTCTAGAGCTCAGGCTCAGTAGTTGTGGTCCATGGGCTTAGTTGCTCTGTGGCATGTGGGATCTTCCCAGACAAGGGATTGAACCCATGTCCCATGCCTTGGCAGGTGGATTCTTAACCACTGCACTACCAGGGAAGTCCGCGCATATCTTTTTGAATTAGCGTTTTTGTTTTCTTCAGGTAAACACCCAGAAGTGAAGTTGCTGGATCACATGGCAGTTCTGTTTTTAATTTTTGGAGGAACCTCCATACTGTTTTCCATAGTGAATGCACCAATTTACATTCCCACCAGTGCATGAAGGTTCCCTTTTCTCAGTATCCTAACCAACACTTGTCATTTGTTGTCTTTTTAGGATAGCCATTCTGACAGGTGTTAGGTGATAGCTCATCATGGTTTTGATCTCATATCCCTGATGATTAGTGTTATTTTTTCATGTATCTGTTGGCAATTGGTATGTCATCTTGGGAAAAATGTCTATTCCGATCCTCTGCCCATTCTTAATCAGATTGTTTGTTTTTTGATGTTGAGTTGCATGAGTTCTTTGTATATTTTGCATATTAACCTTTATTGAGTATATATTTGCAAATATCTTCTCCCATTCAGTAGGCTGCCTTTTTGTTTTGTTGATAGCTTCCTTTACTGTGCAAAAGCTATTTTATTTGACTTAGTCTCATTTGTTTATTTTGGTTTATGTTGCCCTTGGCTGACAAGTCAGATCCAAAAAAATATTGCTAAGACTGATGGCAAAGAGCATACTGCTTATGTTTTCTTCCAGGATTTTTATGGTTTCAGGTCTAACATTTATATCTTTAATCCGTTTTGAGTTTATTTTTATATATGGTGTAAGAAAGTAGTCCAGTTTCATTCTTTTGCATGTAGCTCTCCAGTTTTCACAACAACATTTATTGAAGAGGCTGCCTTTCTCCATTGTATATTCTTGTCTCCTTTGTCATAGATTGATTGACATATAAGCATGGGTTTATTCCTGGGCTCTCTCTTCCATTCCATTGATCTATGTGTCTGTTTTTCTGCCAGTACTGCATTGTTTTGATTACTGTAACTTTGTTGTATAGCTTGAAATCAAGGAGCATGATACCTCCAGTTTTGTTCATCATTCTCAAAATTACTATTCAGGGTCTTTTGTGTTTCCATACAAATTTTAGAATTACTTGTTCTAGTTCTGTGAATAATGCCTTGATATTTTGATAGAGATTTCACTGAATCTGTAGATTGTCTTGGAGAGTATGGTCATTTTAAGAATATTAATTTTTCCAATCCATGAGCGTGGTAACACTTTCCATCCATTTGCATCACCTTCAATGTCTTTCATCAATGTGTTATAGGTTTCAGAGTACAACTCTTTTACCTTTTTGGTTAGATTTATTCCTAGTTATTTTAGAAACTGGTTAAAATACATGAATGTGAAACAAAGATAATAATTCTACTCATGTAATTTTTCTACTTATGTATTACTTATGTAATGTTTTGCTTTGCTTTGATACACATAGGTTTATGTGCACAAATAATTTTATTTATAAAAATAGCTTTTAGGGGACTTCCCTGGCAGTCCAGTGGTTAAGACTCCATGCTTCCACTGCAGGGGGCATGGGTTCTGTCCCTGGTCAGAGAAATAAGATTATGCACGCCATGGCATGGCCAAAAAAATTTGTTTTTAATAGTTTTTTAAAATTATTTTTTAATATTTTCTTTTAATTTACTTATCTATTTTTGTCTGTGTTGGGTCTTCATTGCTGTGCCCAGGCTTTCTCTAGTTGTGGTGAGCGGGGGCTACTCTTCATTGTGGTACATGGGCTTCTCATTGTGGTGGCTACTCTTGTTGTGGAGCACGGGCTCTAGGTGCATGGGCTTCAGTAGTTGCGGCACGTGGGCTCAGTAGTTGTGACTTGCGGGCTCTAGAGCGCAGGCTCAGTAGTTGTTGTGCACGGGCTTAGTTGCTCCGCGGCATGTGGGATCTTCCCAAACCAGGGCTAGAATCCGTTTCTCCTGCATTGGCAGGCACATTCTTAACCACTGTGCCACCAGGGAAGTCCGCCCCCAAAAAAATAGTTTTTAAATAAAAGTATTTTATATATTCAAAATAGAAAACCCAACAAATTCATTAAGAAATAAATATTAACATTATAAAATTTTGATTATTTTAGAACCCCTTTTCACTTTCAGAAGTTTTCTGATTTGGATTAAAAAAAATTATATAGCCTTCATACCCAAACCTGAAATCATAGAGCCATCTGGCAGGCTTCATTCTCTCTCACTGTTTTGACTTCACATGCAATAGATTACTATATCCTAGCATTTTTCTCACAACACTTTCCTGTTTATCTTCACTTCACTGGCTTAATTTAGGTCTTCACCATGTCTTGCAAAACTATATGATAACCTATTTCATTTCTCTGCTTCCACTTTACACACCCTCAGTTCATTAGACCTACTGCTCTTACATTTATTTTCAAAAATGAAAGTCAGATTTTATTATTCAAATGCTATATTAGCATCAGGGTTCTTATATTAGCCATAGTCTAAACTCCAAATTCCTTAAATGAAATTACAAAGTATTCCATGAATCAGTTTCTGCCTTTTTCTTCATCATATATCTTGTCCCACCTCACCAATCTCAGGCCACATGCTCCTCCTCTTTGCCTTTGCACATGTTTTTTTCTCCCTCCTACAGTAAACAAGCCCATCTTAAGTGTGTGGAAATCTCCTTGTTAGATTTCAAAAACCTAGTTCAAGTGATGTTGCCTCTCTAAAGTCTTCCTTATCTAAGGAAGTTGATATCACACTTTTCTTTGTCGACTCTATAAATGCTCTGAGTGTGTGTGTGTGTGTTTAATAACACTTTTCATACTACATTTCAATCATTATTTTTAAGTCTTCCTCACCACCTGGACTGTGAGACACCAAGATGTGACACTTAGTTTTGTATTTACAATGCCAAGTGAAAATAGGTACTCAGATATCTTTGTTTACTAAGTGGATGGATGGGTGGATGAACAACCAGACTATTCATAGACTATTCAAGCTTAGTATTTTATATTTTAGCATGTTATATGTTTCTTACGGTTATACAAAAGCACACAAAATGAATGTAAAAGTCAGAAACTATGCAATGCAAAAATTAATCTGGTAAAGAATGATAAAGGATTCACACAGTTTTACTTGCCAGATGTGTATACCTTTATGTTTTGCTTCCTAGATTTGGAAGTTTGCCTTCAACAATGCTGATCATTGAATCTGTCAAAAACACTTGCATTTGTGTATTTAATTAGAGAATTTCTGAATTATTTAATAATCTAACTTTACCTAAGATTATCATTGTCCAGCACAAATGGCATAAAGTATATTTTATATCAAAACTAATTTTTATATTATTTTTATATCATTATTCATTAATATAATAACTCTAGCAAATGCAATTTCTTTCCTAGGTTCCATAACATATAACTGCATTACTTAAAACAAACAATTCAGTTTAAAAATTGACAGAAGACCTAAATAGACATTTCAACAAGGAAGACATACAGATGGCCAAGAGGCACCCGAAAAGATGCTCAACATCACTAATTATTAGAGAAATGCAAATCAAAACTACAATGAGGTATCAACTCACACCGGTCAGAATGGCCATCATCAAAAAATCTAGAAACAATGAATGCTGGAAAAGGTGTGGTGAAAAGGGAACCCTCCTGCACTGTTGGTGGGAATGTAAATTGATACAGCCACTATGGAAAACAGTATGGAGGTTCCTTAAAAAACTAAAAATAGAACTACCATACGACCCAGCAATCCCACTACTGGGCATATACCCTGAGAAAACCATAATTCAAAAAGAGACATGTACCCCAATGTGCATTGCAACACTATTTACAATAGCCAGGACATGGAAGCAATCTAAATGCCCATCGACAGATGAATGGGTAAAGAAGATGTGGTACATATATACAATGGAATATTACTCAGACATACAAAGAAATGAAATTGAGTTATTTGTAGTGAGGTGGATGGGCCTATAGTCTGTCATACAGAGTGAAGTAAGTCAGAAAGAGAAAAACAAATACCATATGCTAACACATGTATATGGAATCTAAAAAAATAAAAATAAATGGAACTGATGAACCTAGTTGCAGGGCAGGAATAAAGATGTAGACATAGAGAATGGACTTGAGGACATGAGGTACGAGGGGGAAGCTGGGGCAAAGTGAGAGTAGCATCAACATATATACACTACCGAATGTAAAATAGTTAGCTAGTGGGAAGCAGCAGCATAGCACAGGGAGATCAGCTCGATGCTTTGCGATGACCTAGAGGGGTGGGATAGGGAGGATGAGAGGGAGGCTCAAGAGGGAGGGGATATGGGGACATATGTATTCATATGGCTGATTCACTTTGTTGTACAACAGAAACTAACACAGTATTGTGAAGCAATTGTATTCCAATAAAGATCTATTAAAAAAAAAAAAAAACACATAATTTGGGGAGTTAAAATTCAGTATAGAGCATTCATTTATTTGTGATTGCCCAAAGCCTCTTCTGTGATTTCCATTTGGTCATGAAATAGACTAGAAACACCCAATAATTTATTTTACTTGAATTAAGCATTTGCCCCTCCCAAATCTATATTTTCTGTATCTTCTTTTATTTGTCAAGTTAGCTATTTATAAATTTTGGCAGGTACAAGTATAGAATAGCTAGAAAATAGTCAAAATTGTATTTGCTACTTGATAATATATTAATTCTGAATTCTGCCTTCTAACCCCATAAATAGTGGATTCAGATTTGTTTGTATGTTTATGAGTGTGGGAGTTCTGGAATCTTCCAGGATTACATTAAATTTGATGATAATCACGATGTAATTGGTGATGATAAAGATGACAGTAATGTTGATGTAATAATGATTTACATTTATTTACAAACAACACTATTTCATATTTAGGTATTATTGGACTCATATTATTAATCAAAGAACTAAACTGAAGAGAAGTGACTTGACCAAACACACTATACCTGGAAAAGGCAAGACACAAACACAGATCAAATTTAATATTCTTTCCACTATATATATGATTAATGAGACTCTTTGATTACATCTGAACCTTACAAATATGAAAATATCCTGATACAAGTTTTTTCAAGATAATACATTTATAATGTTGACGTAATGTCTTTAGCATAAAATTGTTCCTTAAATGACAAAATAGGAAAATTCCAGCACTTTCCAAATAGCAGATTGTCCCACTTTAAAATATAATGTAGTCCACTGAGCATTATCCATTAGGAGGACAATAATGTAGATCCAGAGGAGCCTATTTATAAATATTATGAACTCTCCTAAATTTAAGAACACATGCTGTATTTCCAGGTACTTCAGCAACTTTGGCCAGTTTGGAATTTTAAGAACTATGAAAACAAAGTTCTTTCCAAATGGCAACATTAACCACAACACCAGCATTCAGGTGAGAGAGCAGAGATCTAGGCACCATGAACATACAAAGAAAACTATTTGAAAAAACAATATCTTATTAGTTGCCTTACAGAGTAAATATTTACAATTTTAAAAAATTTCAGTAAACACTAAGATCAGGCTAATCTGTTTGTACAGAAATTTGTAAATAGTTCAGAATATGAACATCATTCTGATTATTAAGAATCTATAGTCAAAAATAATCCCTAAATTGATATTCTCCTATTTCTGTTTCTAAGTGAGTTACAATATAATTTGTTAACAGCTTTTTCCAAATAGTTTGCTTGGGAAATTATATTTTGTGATTGGATACAATCCCCAACCAGTTACTACTGACATGAGAGGAGAGACTTTGCCTAAATCATGGGCTCCATTTCACTGCATAAACAACCAATAGTTTTTCAGTAGAGAAACCAGTAATTATCATACAGTCAAATAATAGCTACATACCTGCCAGGTTACTGTGATTTTTGGCATCACTGGCATACATTTTTAATTTGGCCAAATACTATTTCAGTTGCTGCCATGTCATTCCCAGAGGTACTCTTTGGCACTCTAAATTGATCTGACATCTGCAGTGCTTCCAGGAATGAGGTTTAAAAATATAACAGTTATTCTATGGATAGGTATATAGAGACCTGGGAATTCTATAAATACACAGTTTTTTTCCATTGGGTGTTACAATACATTCCCTATCTATGACAAGCTTTTTTTAAACTTACATATTTGCTCTTCATCTAAGCTTTGAAGCAAAGTATAAATACATGATGAAATTTAAAAACACCACAGCCATGTTGGTAAAATTTTATGTAGCTGAAAATCAGATTTTTTAAAGAGCAGCTTTTAAAAACTATCCTTCCACATTGTGGTTAAATATAAATTTCATGGATTTACTACTCTCAATCTAATCTCCCTAATATCTCCCTGGATTTAAGTTTGAAATTCTGGTTTTACCTCACTTTCCATAACTATAATGAGGATATTCATGTTTATGTTATCTCATCTTTCATAGACTTTCTAAAGAACACGTTTGGTAATTATACATTTTTTTACCTGACTACATTATTTTTTTTCTTTCTTTTTTTGTTTTTGGCTGTGCTGGGTCTTCACTGCTGCGTGCAGGCTTTCTCTAGTTGTGGTGAGGGGGGCTACTCTTCGTTGCGTTGTGGTGCTCGGGCTTCTCATTGCAGTGGCTACTCTTGTTGCAGAGCATGGGCTCTAGGCATGCAGGCTTCAGTAGTTGCAGCACGTGGGCCCCAGGGTGTGCAGGCTTCAGTAGTTGCGACATGTGGGCTCAATACTTGCAGCTCATGGGATCTAGAGCACGGGCTCAGTAGTTGTGGCTCATGGGCTTAGTTGCTCTGCGGCATGTGGGATCTTCCTAGACCAGGGATGGAACCCATGTCTCCTGCATCGGCAGGTGGATTCTTAATCACTGGACCACCAGGGAAGTCTGTGATTACATTATTTTCTGTTCAAAAATTTCCAACATTATTCTAAATCTGGAACTAATCGAAAGTATCCATTTTTTCATTTTTATTTTTGCTATTATTATTGTTTTGCGGATTTTTATCCTTGGTTACTTATCTGCTATGTACTAAAATTTCTTTTTAGTATACTTTTGTCTCTTCTCTCAGTATAGTTACTTCAAATTCTCTACAAAATTTTCAAAAATAAATATATATTTCTTATTCATTGAGTCTTCATTTTAAATAACTTTGAAAAAAGATGTCACCCTCTTTACCTTAATTCTTTTCCAGGTGGGATACTGTGTTAATTTAGACCAGCATTTCCAAAAGTTAATATGTTAAAAGGGGGGAAAAAACACCTTCCAGGGCCACTTCACTTTAGGATTCATTTGATTACATATGATAAGTAAGATTCTTTACTGCCAAACTTTACAGAAAAATAGACTTAAAAAATAAAACTTTAAAATCTCTAGGAGAATCTTCCACACCCTTTTGCCCCCAAAATCGTTCTGTGTCCAGGACTCCTGTAGACTAGAGTTTACCCAAACCAGTTTAGGGAGAATGTGGATTAAATGTCCATCACTTCAGTATCATATTGTACATAAACTATTTCTTGTCTCTCTTTCTCTCTGTCCCTCTCTTATGTGCCCCCAACCTCCTAGGAAAAATACTGGTATGTTCCAATTATTCTTCTAGGGGTTGGAGATAAAGTTGTGAAAAAGACACCATTCAAAACAGAGTTTATATTTTAGAAGACAGAAAAATAATACACAAGTAAGATACATTCAGGTAATGATGAGTGTTACGCACAAAATAAAACAGTGGATAAAATAGAGAAAACTGAGGTAATTCTTTAGATTGATTTTCAGGGAAGGTCTCTCTGAGAAGATGACATTTGGGCTGAATCAAGAGGGTAAGTCAGACATATGAAGATCAGAATGCAGAGAGTTCCAAGCAGAGGGAAAAGCAGAAGCAAGTTTCAAGGAAATAAGTTTGGTGTTTTCCATGAACTTTAAGCATCCTAGTGTAGTAAGAGCAAAGTCAGTGAGGAGGGGAGAGAGACAAGCAATAAGACTAGAGAGGGACACAGTGACTATTATCATGTAGAGACTTGTATGAAGCTTGGATTTTATTCTAACTGCAATGAGAAGCCATTGGAGGGTTCTGAGCAGAAGGATTCCATGAATTTTAAAAGCTCACACTGGCTGCTGTGTGAAAAATGACTAATTAAGGAGTAAAGTAGACACAGACAAACCATTAAATAGACTATTGCATTAGCCCAGATAATCAAATATTTCTTGGACTAGGATAGTAGCAATGCAAACAAGATGTATTTTAAAAAGAAACAACAGGATTTGCTCATGGGTAAGGTATGAGAGCTGAGAGAAAAACAAACAATAATTCATAGGTTAGTTTAATCAACAGAGTGGATGTGATGCTATGTATTAATATGAGTAAGAGTGAAGGAGGAAGATGGAAGTACCACAGGAAGATGTGAGGATAACTATGTTTTGAGATGTAAGTGGAAAGATCAAATAAACACTAGTATGTACAGTTTGAAGCTAAGAAGAGAGATAAAGCCTGGAGAGGATGAACTACAGATGATATTAGAAGTTGGGGAATGGATAGGTCTCCTAGAGAGGCAAAGTTGATAGGAGAGAAGAGGTAACCTAGGACCAAACCCTGGGATTTACATACTTTAAAAATTTTTAAGTTTATAACTTACAAGTTTTTAAATTGCCCTGTATCTTGAGAAGTGTATATATTCAGGAAGCTTCAATACCCATTGAGAATTTACAGGTCATAGTTCTGGGGAAACCAACGAACAAAGCTAACAGATCAGACCAAAACTATATATTAAAATCATGTTCTCAATCAAAGGAGATAACTCTGTAAAGACAAAAATCTGGTTGCATCATTCAGAAGTATAACTATTATGTTTTCTGCCCCCTTATTATTTTCTATAAAGAATTACCATTTAATTTCTAATCTATTAAGGCATAATACTTGAATTTCTGAGAGCAGAACTGAAATATCATTAGTACTGATCCAGTCAAGGAAATTCAGCAAAGTCATTCAGGTCATGCACTAAGCAAAACTTTACATTAAGAGATCTATTAGAATAGACACTTCATTGCCTTAGCGAATTTAAGGACTTCTTTTAAAATGTTGCTACTATTGCAATGCATATAATATTTGATAAATTCTAACCTGAAAATGTTTCAGTGGTTAAAACAATTGAATAGAAATCCTTGATTCACATTAATGAAATTCATCAGCATATAAATATCTATTTATCTATGTGTGTATCACCTAGTACACTGTTATATTATCCATAATCAATTAGCCAGTTTACATTATCCTCCAAATTTGATTTTTAAACAGCTTAAATATCTTCCAAATATTTTCTTTTTCATGTCTAGAAGAAAATATCTTACTAGTGTTATTACATTGTTCCCAAGACAACAGAAAACAAGCATAATGAAGTGCTTCTATTTAAATATCTGCCTAAATTAGGATAACTCTTGGGGAAACTGAAGATTGTATCATAAGAAAAAAAAGACCATAAATATTTAGTGAGTCATTAAAAAATTAATTACTAGATACATAATTAGTATACATTTTATATATATATATATATATATACTAATATGTTTTCACTAGGAAATAACTGGTGGGTTGGTTTGTCTGCAGTTCCCATTTTATAAAATATGTGTAATCACATTCTGACTTTGCACACTATAGATGATGATAGACTGCACAGCCATAGCTGTGGGGGTTTAGCAATGAAGACTGGATTTCTGGAACCAAGGAGTGTTTACAAATGGCAGTAGACTCATTTACAGTCTAAATCTGCCTTAGTAGATAAGCTCAGTTGTGATCATTCTTTTGAACAATGACCTAATGTAATGGCAGTGAAAAGTAGGGTAGCAAAGGAAAACAGTGATAAAATTGAGACTGAAAAGGAAATATCTGAATTACTGCAGCTGGTTGATGAAAAGAGAATAAAGTATAACCAAAAGCTGGTCATACTTAGTCTGAAGGCATAGCTCATTTGAAAATTAGTTGCTGTGATCAAAAGGAGGTTTTTCCACACAGAGAGTTATAAAGAGACATAAAGAAACACTTTAATGTTATCAACATTTTCAAATAACATGGCACTGTATAATTTCTACCTTTTAACTCTTTCCACTGTTTTCTTCTTAATGAAGTGCATATTTATTCACTATTAGACATTTTTGATAGCCCAATTTAATTAAAAATTACTTAAGAGCTGTGTTTTTATTACCTATAAAGTAAACATAATTTTAATTCTTGTGCTCATATTTTTTTAATCCTACATACATTTACTGTAGTGTTTATAAAGGAAATCAGATTAACATATTTTTAAGATTTTATTAGGCATAACACCACTTGAGACTAATTGGGTTTGTGAGGAATAATAAACAATGTTCCTGTCTCCCAGCAGCTTGAAACTTGGTTGAGAAAACCAATTAAAATTAGGTGGAAATGTAATTCCAACAGAACAGGAATTATATTACAGTTTAGATAAATATTTTAAAAATTATTAATAAATATCTAAATAACTAATCATTAAAAGAATATGAAAGGCATAGAAAGGTTCAGAGTGACATCAGTAAGATAGTGGAATAGGAGGTTCCAGCCCTCAACCCCCCACAGAAACACTGGTTTGAACAACTACTCACAACCAAGAATAACTTTATGGGAGCCCAGGAGTTCAGTTGAGAGGTTCAAGCACCTCATTAGAGCAAAACATCCAAGAATAAATGCAGGAAGAAGGTAGGAAGAAGAGTTTCACTTTATGTGTCACCCATTGTCCACAGTAACACAACCCAGTGCCAAGAGAGACTCCCTAGGCCAGTGATATCTCCCATGAGAGAAGGTGAGAGCTAAGTGAGTGTCTAGCTTCCCCAGCCTTGTGAGGTGCTACCCAGGAGGCCCTATACTGTTTTGCCCCACCCAGTATACTGAGAGAATCAGAAAGGCTCAAACTTTTGGGTCAGCTAGGAACAGGAAAAAGGGAAGAGGACTTACAGCAGTTGGGAAAGGAGGGAACATTCCCAAACTCATTTTATGAGACTAACATTATCCTGATACTAAAGCTAGAACAGGACACTAAAGAAAAAAGAAAATTACAGGGCAATAATCCTGATAAACATAGATGCAAAAATCCTCAATAAAATAGTAACAAACTGCATTCAACAGCACATTAAAAGAATTGTATACTTTGATCAAGTGGGATTTATCCCTGAGATGCATGGACGGTTCATCATTCACAAATCAGTAAATGTGATACATCACATTAACAGAATAAATGATAATAATCCTATGATGATCTCCAAGAGAAGTAGAAAAAAGCATTTGACAAAATTTCACATTTGTTCTTGATAAAAACTCTCAACAAATTAGGTATGGAAGGAAAGTACCTCAACATAATAAAGGAAATATATGACAAGTTCCAATATAATAAAGGAAATACATGACAAGCCCACAGCTAACATCATATTCAACAAAGAAAAGCAGAAAACTTTCTCTAAAATCATGGACAAGACAGGGATACCTACTCTTCCACTCCTATTTTGCATAGTACTGCAAGTTCTAACCGTAACAATTAGACAAGAAAAAGAAATAAAAGGCATCTAAATCAGAAATGAAGAAGTAAAACTGTCTGGAGATGACATGACTTTATACATAGAAAACCCTAAAGACTCCTCTAAAAAACCATCAGAACTAATAAACAAATTCAGTAAAGTTGCAGGATACAAAATTAACATACAAAAATCAGTCACATTTCTATACATTAAAAATAAATGTCCAAAAGAGAAATTAGTGGGGCTTCCTTGGTGGTCCAGTGGTTAAGACTCTGTGCTGCAAATGCAAGGGGTGTGGGTTTGATCCCTGGTTGGGGAACTAAGATCCCACATGCCGTGTAGTGTGACCAAAAAAAGATTTTAAAAAATTAAGAAAATAATCCCATTTATAATAGCATCAAAAAGAATAAAATATTTAAGAATAAATTTAAATGAGTAAGTAAAATCTGTACGTTGAATACTATAAACCATTGATGACAGAATTTGAAGATACAAATATATGGAAAGATAATTCATGTTCATGGATTGGAGGAATTAATATTACTACAATTTCCATACTACCAGAAGTGACCTACAGATTCAATTCAATCCATATCAAAATTCCAATGGCATTTTTCACAGAAACAGAAAAAACAATCCTAAAATTCTCATGAAATCACAAAGGAATAGAAACTACCAAAGTAATCTTGAGAAAGAATAACAAAGCTGAAAGTATCACATTCCCTGATTTCAAACTATATTACAAAGATATAGTAATCCAAACAGAATTGTGCTGGCACTAAAACAGAATTATAGACCAATGGAACAAGACAGAGATCTCAGGAAAACAAAACAAAACAAAAACCCAAACATGTATAGCTAATTGTATAGCCCTTCCACAAGGGCTCTATGAATACAAAATGGGGAAACTATAGTCTCTTCAATAAACGGTATTGGGAAAACTGGATATATACATGGAAAAGAATAAAATTGGATACTTTTCCTTCCATGTAAAAAATAACTCAAAATGGATTAAAGATTTATATATAAGATATGAAACTGTGAAATTCTTAGAAGAAAACACAAAGGAAAACACCGTAGCACTAATCATCAGAGAAATGCAATTCAAATCCACAGTAAGATATCACCTCACACCTTTTAGGATGGCTATCTTTTTTAAAAAAAATGATATTTCTGTTTTTGTGCCAGTACTATGCTGTCTTGATTATTGTGGTTTTCTAGTATAGTCAGAAGTCAGGGAGCCTGATTCCTCCAGCTCCGTTTCTCTTTCTCAAGATTGCTTTGGCTATTTGGGGTCTTTTGTGTTTCCATGCAAATATTTACAATAGTTAGGACTTGGAAACAACCTAAATGTTCATCAACAGATGAATAGATAAAGAAAATATGGTACATATATACAATGCAATATTACTCAGCCATAAAATGGAAAGAAATTGGGTCAATTGTAGAGATGTGGATGGACCTAGAATCTGTCATACAGAGTGAAGTAAGTCAGATAGAGAAAAACAAATATCATATATTAATGCATATATGTGAAATTTAGAAAAATGGTACAGGTGAACCTGTTGGCAGGGCAGGAATAGAAAGACAAATGTAGAGGTCATACGTATGGAGATGGTGTGGGGGAAGGGAGGATGGGATCAACTGGGAGTTTAGGTTTGACACAAACACACTACCATCTGTAAAATAGATAGCTAGTGGCAACCTGCTGTATAGCCCAGGGAGCTCAGCTCAGTGCTCTGTGATGACCTAGATGGGTGGGATGGGAGGAAGAGAGGACCAAGAGGGAGGGAATATATGTATACATGTAGCTGATTCACTTCATTGTACAGCAGAAACTAACACAACATTGTAAAGCAATTACATTCCAATTAAAAAAAAAATGGTAACAAATATTGATGAGGATGTGGATAAAGGGAATCCTTGCACACTGTTTTTGGGAATGTAAATTTGTGCAGCCACTATGGAAAAGAGTATGGAGGTTTAAAAATATAAACATAAATATTTCTATATAAAAATAGAACTACCATGTGATCTAGCAATCCCACTTCTGGATATTTATCCAAATGAATTGAAATCAGATTCTGGAAGAAATACCTGTACTCCCAAGTTCATTGCAGCATATCCACAATAAGCAAGATATGGAAATAACCTTAGTGTCTAAATATATATAATGGAATATTTTTATATTTGGGATATATATATCCTAAATATATATAATACAATATATTAATATATATAATAGAATATTATTTGTCTTAAAAAAGGAAATCCTGCCACTTTAATGACACGAATGGACCTGGAACACAATCACGCTAAATGAAGTAAACCAGACACAGAAAGACAAGTACTGTATGATCTCACTTGTAAGTGGAATCTAAAGTAGTTAAACTAAGGAAGGGGAGAGTAGAATGGTGGTTAGGAGTCATGTGGAGGAGGAAATGAGAAGGTGATGGTCAAAGGGTACAGTGTTTCAGTTATTCAAAATAAATTAATTCTGGAGATTTACTATAAAGCTTAGTGCCTATAACAAACAATACTGTATTGTATATTTAAAAGAGAGTAGAACTCTGTTCTTACCACACACACACACACACACACACGCAAATACACACACAAATAATTCAAATAATAATGGGGGAGATATAAAAGTTTGAGGGATGAAGGATACATCTATGGCCTTGATGGTGGTGATAGTTTCAAGGGTGTATACTTACCCCTAAAGCATCCAGTTGTACACATTAAATGTGAACAGATTTTTACATGTCAATTAAACTTCAATAAAGTGGTTAAAAACATGAAAGGCAAAAACCTTGACATATTTTACTCAGGTAGAAAGGTTCAGGTGGAAAATAGCTATATGAAAGAACTCTGTGTTCATCTACAGAGGGGTCAAAAGTTCTAATACTGTTGTTATCCATGTTTCTGGCTTTCCTTCCTTATGACACAGCATACTGAAATAGATGAAGAAAAAGCAAATCCTACCAAAAAAAAAAACGATTTCAACAAATCGGCTCCAATTCAATTGATAGAAGCAAAAAATCAATTAAATTCAACGATCATGCATTTGTGTCTAATATGTGCAAGGCAAAATGCTAGACATTTTTCTAAGAAGGTCCTGAGTACATTTTCTTATTTTACTAACTTATAGTATCAACAAAATATAGACTGTAGAAACTGTGAAAATAGCATGCTGACAGACAGACAATTCAGAAAGGTCATTTATTTGTTACTCTCCATGAAAATGTTCAGGCTACTTTGCCTACCAAACAGTTCTGAATTAGAAAGACATTAATTCCATAGAAACAAGGTTAAAAGGTGAACATAATACAAATTGAGGCTCATCATCATTTTCTTTTCTTTCTTTTTTTTTTTTTTAATTGGGGCATAGTTGCTTTACAGTGTTGTGTTAGTTTCTGCTGTACAATGAAGTGAATCAGCTATATGTATACCTGTATCCCCTTATCCCCTCCCTCTTGGATCTATCTTCCACCCCTGACGCAATCTCACCCATCTAGGCCACCACAGAGCACTAAACTGAACTCCCTTTGCTATATAGCAGGTTCCAACTAGCTAGTTATTTTACAGATGGTAGTGTATATAGATCAATCCCAATCTCCCAATTGATCCCACCCGTCCTTCCACAATCCCGTGTCCACACGTCCATTTTCTACATTGGCATTTCTATTCCTTCCCTGCAAATAGTTTCATCTGTGCCATTTCTGTAGATCCCATATGTATGCATTAATATATGATATTTGCTTTTCTCTTTCTGACTGACTTCAGTCCGTACGAAAGACACTAGGTCCATCCAACGTCTCTACAAATGAGTGAATTTCTTTCCTTTTATGGCTGAGTAATATTCCATTGTATATATGTACCACATTTTCCTTATCCATTCATCTGTCAGTGTACAGTTAGATTGCTTCCATGTCCTGGCTCTTGTAAACAGTGCTACAATGAACATTGGGATGCACGTGTCTTTCTGAATTATGGTTTTCTCAGGGTATATGCCCAGTAGCGGGATTGCTGGGTCATATGGTAGTTTTATTTTTAGTTTTTTTAAGGAACCTCCATACAGTTCTCCATATTGGTTGTATCAAATTACATTCCCACCAACAGTGCAAGAGGGTTCCCCTTTCTCTACACCCTCTCTAGCATTTATTGTTTGTAGATTTTTTGATGATGGCCAATCTGATCGGTGTGAGGTGATACTTCATTGTAGTTTTGATTTGCATTTCTCTAATGATTAGTGATGTTGAGCATCCTTTCATGTGTTTGTTGGCAATCTGTATATCTTCTTTGGAGAAATGTCTATTTAGGTCTTCTGCCCATTTTTTGCATTGGGTTTTTTTTTTTTTTTTTTTTATTGAGCTGCATGAGATGCTTGTATATTTTGGAGATTAATCCCTTGTCGGTTGCTTCCTTTGTAAATATTTTCTCCCATTCTGAGGGCTATCTTTTCATCTTGTTGATGGTTTCCTTTGCCGTGCAAAAGCTTTTAAGCTTCATTAGGTCCCATTTGTTTATTTTTGGTTTTATTCCATTTCTCTAGGAGGAGGGTCAAAAAGGATCTTGCTGTGATTTATGTCACAGAGTGTTCTGCCTAGGTTTTCCTCTAAGAGCTTTATAGTGTCTGGCCTTACATTTAGGTCTTTAATCTATTTTGAGTTTATTTTTGTGTATGGTGTTAGGAAGTGTTCTAATTTCACTCTTTAACATGTAGCTGTCCAGTTTTCTCAGCACCACTTATTGAAGATGTTGCCTTTTCTCCATTGTATATTCTTGCTTCCTTTATCAAAGATAAGGTGACCATATGTGCGTGGGTTTAACTCTGGGCTTTCTATCCTGTTCCATTGATCTATATTTCTGTTTTTGTACCAGTACCATATTGTCTTGATTATTGTAGCTCTGTAGTATAGTCTGAAGTCAGGGAACCTGATTCCTCCAGCTCTGTTTTTCTTTATCAAGATTTCTTTGGCTATTCAGGGTCTTTTGTGTTTCCGTACAAATTGTGAATTTTTTCTGCATAGAAGTCTTTGTCTCCTTAGGTAGGTTTATTCCTAGTTATTTTATTCTTTATGTTGCAATGGTAAATGGGAGTTTTTCCTTAAGTTCTCTTTCAGATTTTTCATCATTAGTGTATAGCAATGCAAGACATTTCTGTGCATTAATTTTGTACCCTGTTACTTTACCAAATTCATTGATTAACTCTAGTAGTTTCCTGGTAGAATCTTTGGGGTTCTCTATGTATAGTATCATGCCATCTGCAAACAGTGACAGTTTTATTTCTTTCCCAATATGGATTCCTTTTATTTCTTTTTCTTCTCTGAATGCTGTGGCTAAGACTTCCAAAACTATGTTGACTAATAGTGGTGAGAGTGGGCAACCTTGTCTTGTTCCTGATCTTAGTGGAAATGCTTTCACTATTTCACCATTAAGAATGCTGTAGGCTGTGGGTTTGTCATATATGGCCTTTATTATGTTGAGGTAAGTTCCCTCTGTGCCTACCTTCTGGAGGGTTTTTATCATAAATGGATGGTAAATTTTGTCTAAATATTTTTCTGCAGCTATTGAGATCTTCATATGGTTTTTCTCCTCCAATTTGTTCACATGGTGTATCACATTGATTGATCTTCATATATTGAAGAAGCCTTGCATTCCTGGGAAAAACCTCACTTGATCATGGTGTATGACCCTTTTATAGTGTTGTTGGATTCTGTTTGCTAGTATCTTGTTGAGGATTTTTACTTCTATGTTCATCGGTGATATTGGCCTGTAGTTTTCTTTTTCTGTGACATCTTTGTCTGGTTTTGGTGTCAGGGTGATGATGGCATCATAGAACGAGTTTGGGAGTGCTCCTCCCTCTGCTATATTTTGGAAGAGTTTGAGAAGGATAGGTGTAACCTGTTCTCTAAATGTTTGATAGAATTTACCTGTGAAGCCATCTGGTCCTGGGCTTTGGTTTGTTGGAAGATTTTTAACCACAGTTTCGATTTCAGTGCTTGTGATTGTTCTGTTTATATTTTCTATTTCTTCCTGGTTCAGTCTCAGAAGGTTGTGCTTTTCTAAGAATTTGTCTGTTTCTTCCAGATTGTCCATTTTATTGGAATAGAGTTGCTTGTAGTAATCTCTAATGATCCTTTGTATTTCTTCAGTGCCAATTGTTACTTCTCCTTTTTCATTTCTAATTCTGTTGATTTGAGTCTTTTCCTTTTTTTTCTTCATAAGCCAGGCTAATGGTTTATCAATTTTGTTTATTTTCTCAAAGAACCAGCTTTTAGATTTATTGATCTTTGCTATTTTGTCCTTCATTTCTTTCTCATTTATTTCTCATCTGATTTTGTGATTCCTTTCCCTCTGCTAACTTTGGGTTTTTTTGTCTTCTTTCTCTAATTGCTTTAGGTGTAAGGTTAAGTTGTTTATTTGACATTTTTATTGTTTCTTGAGGTAGGATTTTATTGCTATAAACTTCCCTCTTAGAACTGCTTTTGCTGCATCCTATAGGTTTTGGGTCATCGTGTTTTCACTGTCATTTGCTTCTAGGTATTTTTTGATATCCTCTTTGATTTCTTCAGTGATCTCTTGGTTATTTAGTAGTGCATTGTTTAGCCTCCATGTGTTTGTATTTTTTACAATTTTTTTCCTGTAATTGATATCTAGTCTCATAGTGTTGAGGTCAGAAAAGATACTTGATATGATTTCAATTTTCTTAAAATTACCAAAGCTTGATTTGTGACCCAAGATATGCTCTATCTTGGAGAATGTTCCATGAGCACTTGAGAAGAATGTGTATTCTCTTGTTTTTGGATGGAATGTCCTATAAATATCAATTAAGTCCATGTTGTTTAATGTGTCATTTAAAGCTTGGGTTTCCTTATTTATTTTCATTTTGGATGATCTGTCCATTGGTGTAAGTGGGTTGTTAAAGTCCCCTACTATGATTGTGTTACTGTCATTTTCCCCTTTTATGGCTGTTAGTATTAGCTTTATATATTGAGGTGCTCCTATGTTGGGTGCATAAATATTTACAATTGTTGTATCTTCTTCTTGGATTGATCCCTTGATCATTAGGTAGTGTCCTTCTTTGTCTCTTGTAATAGTCTTTATTTTAAAGTCTATTTTGTCTGATATGATAATTGCTACTCCAGCATTCTTTTGATTTCCATTTGCATGGAATATCATTTTCTATCCCCTCACTTTCCATCTATATGTGTCCTTTGGTCTGAAGTGCGTCTCTTGTAGACAGCATATATATGGGTTTTGTTTTTGTATCTATTCCGCCAGTCTGTGTCTTTTGGTTGGAGCATTTAATCCATTTACATTTAAGGCATTTATTGATATGTATTTTTCTATTACCATTTTCTTAATTGTTTTGGGTTGTTTTTGTGGGTCATTTTCTTCTCTTGTATTTCCCGCCTAGAGAAGTTCCTTTAGCATTTGTTGTAAAGCTGGTTTGGTGGTGCTGAATTCTCTTAGCTTTTGCTTGTCTGTGAAGGTTTTAATTTCTCTGTCAAATCTGAATGAAATCCTTGCTGGGTAGAGTAATCTTGGTTGTAGGTTTTCCCGTTCCATCACTTTAAATATGTCCTGCCACTCCCTTCTGGCTTGTAGAGTTTCTGCTGAAAGATCAGCTGTTAACCTTATGGGGATTTCCTTGTATGCTATTTGTTGCTTTTCCCTGCTGCTTTTAATATTTTTTCTTTGTATTTAATTTTTGATAGTTTGATTAATATTTGTCTTGTCATGTTTCTCCTTGGATTTATCCTATATGGGACTCTCTGCTCTTCCTGGACTTGATTGACAATTTCCTTTCCAATATTAGAGAAGTTTTTGACTCTAATCTCTTCAAATATTTTCTCAGTCCCTTTCTTTTTCTCTTCTTCTCTTGGTGCATTTAATATTGTCCCAGCAGTCTCTGAGACTGTCTTCAATTCTTTTCATTCGTTTTTCATTATCCTGTCTATGGAAGTTATTTCCTTATTTTATCTTCCAGGTTACTTATCTATTCTTCTGCCTCAGTTTTTCTGCTATTGATTACTTGTAGAGTATTTTTAATTTCATTTATTGTGTTGTTCATCATTGTTTGTGTGTTCTTTAGTTCTTCTATGTCCTTGTTAAATGTTTCTTGTATTTTCTCCATTCTGTTTCCAAGGTTTTGGATCATCTTTGCTATCATTACTCTGAATTATTTTTCAGGTAGGCTGTCTATTTCCACTTCATTTGTTTGGTCTGATGGGTTTTTACTTTGCTCATTCATCAGCTGTGTATTTCTCTGTCTTCTCATTTTGCTTAGGTTACTGTGTGGTGTCTCGTTTTCATAGGCTGCCCGTTTGTACTTCTCATTATTTTTGGTGTCTGCTGCAAGTGGGTAAGGTTGGTTTAGTTGGTTGTGTAGGCTTCCTTTTCAAGGGACCTGGTGCCTGTGTTCTGGCAGATGAGGCTGGATCTTGTCTTTCTGGTGGGAAGGACTGTGTCCAGTGGTGTGTTTTGGGATGTCTGTGACCTTATTATTATTTTAGACAGCCTCTTTGTTAATGCGTGGTGTTGTGTTCCTGTCTTGCTAGTAGTTTAGCATGGGGTGTCCAGCACTGAAGCTTGCTCATCATTGTGTGGAGCTGGGTCTTCACATTGAGACGGAGATCTCTGTGAGAGTTCTCACTGATTGATTTTACATGTGGCTGGGAGGTCTCTGGTGGTCCAATGTCCTGAACTCGGCTCTCCCACCTCAGTGGCTCAGGCTTGACACCCAGACGGAGCACCAAGACACTATCAGCCACACAGCCAGGTACGTGGGCATCTTCCTGCCTTTGGGGAAATCTGAGGTCTTCTGCCAGCATTCAGTAGGTGTTCTGTAGAAGTTGTTCAACATGTAGATGTATTTTTGATATATTTGTGGGGAGGAAGTTGATCTCCACGTCTTCCTCCTCTGTCAACTTGAAGGTACTGTTTTTTTTATTGAGCTTCATGAACTGTTTGTATATTTTGGAGATTAATCCCTTATCAGTTGTTTCATTTGCCTATATTTTCTCCCATTCTTAGGGTTGTCTTTTGCCTCATTACTTTTCTTTACTCTGCAAAGGATATTAAGTTTAATTAGGTCCCATTTGTTTTTTGTTTGTTTGTTTGTTTGTTTGTTTTCATAACTCTAAGAGGTTGCTCAAAAAAGATCTTGCTGTGATTTATGTCAAAGACTGTTCTTCCTATATTTTCCTCTAAGAGTTTTATAGTGTCTGGTCTTACATTTAGTTCTTTAATCTATTTTAAGTTTATTTTTGTGCGTGGTGTTAGGAAGTGTTCTAATTTCATTCTTTTACATGTAGCTGTCCAGTTTTCCCAGTGACAGACTGGGAAAGACTGTCACTGAAGAGACAGCTGATAACCGTATAAGGATTCTCTTGTATGTTGTGTTTTTGCTTTTCCCTTGCCGCTTTTAATATTTTTTCTTTGAATTTAATTTTTGTTAGTTTGATTAATATGTGTCTTAGCATGTTTCTCTTTGGATTTACCTTGTATTGGACTCTCTGTGCTTCCTGGAATTGGGTGGTTATTTCCTTTCCCATGGTAAGAATGTTTTCAACTATAATCTCTTCAAATATTTTCTCAGATCCCTTCTCTTTCTCCTCTTCTCCTGGGACCCGTATAATTCTAATGTTGGTGCATTTAATGTTGTCCCAGAGGTCTCTTAGGCTGTCCTCATTTCTTTTCATTCCTTTATCTTTATTCTACTCCTCAGCAGTTATCTCCACCATTCTATCTTCCAGCTCACTAATTCGTTTCTCTGCCTCAGTTATTT
The DNA here is from genome assembly GCF_965194825.1 of Balaenoptera physalus. Classification (NCBI taxonomy): domain Eukaryota; kingdom Metazoa; phylum Chordata; class Mammalia; order Artiodactyla; family Balaenopteridae; genus Balaenoptera; species Balaenoptera physalus. The sequence continues at coordinate 46,146,240 of NC_138891.1, read as the reverse complement.
TGCTATTGATTCATTCTAGTGTATTTTTCATTTCAGTTATTGTGTTGTTCATCACTGTTTGTTTTTTGTTTAGTTCTTCTAGGTCCTTTGTAAACAATTATTTTCTCACTCTGTGCCTCCATTTTATTTCTGAGATTTTGGATCATCTTTACTATCATTACTCTGAATTCTTTTTCAGGTAGGTTGCCTGTTTCCTCTTCATTTGTTTTTTTGTCGTTGTTGTTTTGTTTTGTTTTTTACCTTACTCCTTTGTCTGTAACATATTCTTTTGTCATCTCATTTTTTTTTTTTTTTTTTGATGGGTGAGGCTGTGTTCCTGTCTTGCTGGTTGTTTGGCCTGAGGCATCCAACCCTGGAGTTTGCAGGCAGTTGGGTGGAGCCAGGATTTGGTGTCAAGATAAGGACCTCTGGGAGACCTCACACTGATTAATATTCCCTGGGACCTGAAATTCTCTGTTAGTGCAGCAGTTTGGACTCAGTGCTCTCACCACAGGAGCTCAGGCCTGACCCCTGGCTTGGGAACCAAGACACCTCAAGCCACGTAGCATGGCAAAGAAAAAAAAAGTGTAACAAACAGAAAAGAGCAGAACAATAACAAAATATAAAAAATAAAATAATATTAAAAAATAAAAATATATTAGAAAAAATAACAATAACAATGAACCAACAACAAAGCAAAACAGAACTCCACCAGTAAAAAAAAATAAATTAAAAATAAAATTAAAAAGATTAAAAAAGAAATAAAAATTTAAAAAATAGGATAAAATAAAAAATAAAAGAAAATTAAAAGATAAGAATAAAAAAAGAAAAAGAAATAAATAAAAAGAAAAGATAAAAAGGTTAAAAAAAATTCCCTGGTGCCTCCTCTATCAGTGTTGTTGCCCACATAGTGAAGTACAGCCAACACTTGCCTCCCCATTAGGTCTCCAAGACCTCTAGGTATGTCTCTGGACCTGCTGTGTCAGTCCCACCTCTGCGTGTGTTCCTCTCACCAGCATCTGTTCCTGAAGCTGGCCTGGAGCACACATGCCCACACAGGCCACCTTGGGCACAGTCCTCCACCGGCATTCCCACAGGGGCTGGTGCAGCAGGAGGGGCAGTGTTCGGGTCAACTGCACCCACTCAGCCAGAGGAGGCCCTGTCAGGGGTGGCACTTGGGCTGCCAGGATCTGAATGGCCAGAGGAGGTTTTGGGTGGTGGTGTTCAGGTCTGCCAGGATCCACACAGCTGGAGGCCCCAGCTGGGGCCAGGCTCAGGCCGGGGACCCGTGAAGTCAGAAGAGGCTTTGGCGGCGGGGCGCACTCAGGCCCGGGAACTGCATGGCCAGAAGAGGCCTTCACCATCATTTTCTATGAAGGTATATAGAGAGAGTGGCTACAGTTTACAAATTAGGCATTTTCATGAAGGCTTAAGATTTTTTAATTGAAAAAAAAGTGTGAGAATACTTAATTTTTATAAAAAGAGCCAAATCTCACATTCTTATCTCTTTTTATACCACTTTTGCACACCAAAATATAAATGAAAATGAACACTTCATCTTAATAGTTGAAATAATAGCATATATGTTGTTAAGAATATTTCTGTTTCACTTGAATACATGTCTATAATCTGTCCTGTCCAAAATAGTAGGAGCTTGACTTATGCGGCTATTCAGATATGAAAAGTGGTTAGTCCAAGTTGAAATGCACTGTAAGTGTAAAATATGCACCAGATTTCAAAGACTTAGTAGCAAATAATGGAAAAATCTCTCATTGGAAAGTCTTTTATATTAATTACAGGTTGAAATAATAATATTCTGTATATTTTGGTTAAATAAAATATATTGCTAAAATTAATTTTACCTGTTACTTTCTACTTTTATAATGTGGTTATAATGTATAGCTTAATGTTTCTATCTTTCTATTCCTATTGAATTACTTAATGAGAATAAAGTGAAATTAATTTACATTTATTCACATAGAAATGTGTCAAGCTAAAGGTCACAGATATCATTATAGGTCTTGTTTTATATAATATATTGCATTTTATGAAAGGGTTATATACATATTCGGTGCCAGCAGCAATAAATCAGTACCCCAGATACACAAAAAACATTCTAGAATTAATTGTTATATATTTAAAAATATTGCTACTTTAATGGATATAAAGTGCTCTCTCAATGTTACTTTAATTTACATTTATAGTTTTTACAGAAAATGAATATTATGTTTTAAAATTAATTAATTAATTAATCTTCTATAAATTGTCTTTTCCTTTGCCTATTTAATTGAATTTTTATAAGCTTTTAAAATAAATCTGAAGATTTATAAGTTTTTTTTCTTTTTAATCAGAAGAGACAAGATTGGTTCAAGATGGCAGAGCAGAAGGACATGCTCTCACTCCCTCTTTTGAGAACACCGGAATCACAACTAACTGCTGAACAATCATTGACAGGAAGACACTGGAACTCACCAAACAAGATACCCCACATGCAAAGACAAAGGACAAGCCACAGTGAGACAGTAGGAGGGGCGCTACCAAAATAAAATCAAATCCCATAACTGCTGGGTGGGTGACTCACAAACTGGAGGACACGTATACCACAGAAGTCCACACACTGGAGTGAAGGTTCTGAGCCCCACGTCAGGCTTCCCAACGTGGGGGCCTGGCAATGGGAGGAGGAATTCCTAGAGAATCAGACGTTGAAGGCTAGTGGGATTTGATTGTAGGACTTTGGCAGGACTGGGGGAAACAGAGACTCCACTGTTGGAGGGCACACGCAAAGTAGTGTGTGCATCAGGACCCAGGGGAAGGAGCAGTGACGCCACAGGAGACTGAACCAGACAAACCTGCTAATGTTAGAGGGTCTCCTGCAGAGACAGGTGGCAGATGTAGCTCACCAAGGGACAATGACACTGGCAGCAGACGTTCTGGGAAGTACTCCTTGGCGTGAGCCCTCCCAGAGTCCGCCATTAGTCCCACCAAAGAGCTCAGGTATGCTCCAGTGTTGGGTCGCCTCAGGCCAAAACAGGAACAAGGAGGGAAACCAGCCCCACCCAAGAGCAGACAAGTGAAAAAAAGTTTTACTGAGATCTACAGACCAGAGCAACAGCCAGCTCTACCACCACCAGTCCGTCCCATCAGGAAACTTGCTCAAGCCTCTTAGACTCATCCACCAGAGGGCAGACAGGAGAAGCAAGAAGAACTACAATCCTGCAACCTGTGGAACAAAAAGCACATTCACAGAAAGATAGACAAGATGAAAAGGCAGAAGGCTATGTACCAGATGGAGGAAAAAGATGAAATCCCAGAAAAACAACTAAATGAAATGGAGCTAGGCAATGTTCCAGGAGAAGAATTCAGAATGATAGTGAAGATGATCCAGGACCTCGGAAAAAGAATGGAGGCAAAGATCAAGAAGATGCAAGAAATGTTTAACAAAGATCTAGAAGAATTAAAGAACAAACAAACAGAGGTGAACAATACAATAACTAAAATGAAAAATACACTAGAAGGAATCAATAGCAGAAAAATTGAAGCAGAAGAACGGATAAGTGACCTGGAAGACAGAATGGTGGAATTCACTGCTGTGGAACAGAATAAAGAAAAAAGAATGAAAAGAAATGAAGACAGCCTAAGAGACATCTGGGACAACATTAAAAGCAACAACATTCGCATTATAGGGGTCCCAGAAGGAGAAGAGAGAGGGAAAGGAACTGAGAATATATTTAAAGAGATTATAGTCGAAAACTTCCTTAACATGGGAAAGAAGATAACCACCCAAGTCCAGGAAGCACAGACAGTCCCATACAGGTTAAACCCAAGGAGAAACATGCTGAGACACATAGTCATCAAATTGGCCAAAATTAAACAGAAAGAAGAATTATTGAAAGCAGCAAGGAAAAACAACGAATAACATACAAGGGATCTCCCATAAAGTTAACAGCTAATTTCTCAGCAGAAACTCTACAAGCCAGAAGGGAGTGGCATGATATACTTAAAGTGATGAAAGGGAAAAACGTACAACCAAGATTACTCTACCCAGAAAGGATCTCATTCAGATTTGATGGAGAAATCAAAAGCTTTACAGACAAGCAAAAGCTAAGAGAATTCAGCACCACCAAACCAGCTCTACAACAAATGCTAAAGGAACTTCTTTAAGTGGGATAAACAAGAGAAGAAAAGGACCTACAAAAACAAACCCCCCAAAATTAAGAAAATGGTAATAGGAACATAAATGTCGATAATTACCTTAAACGTGAATGGATTAAGTGCTCCAACCAAAAGACACAAGCTTGCAGAATGGATACAAACACAAGACCCATATATAGGCTGTCTCCAAGAGACCCACTTCAGACCTAGGGACACATACAGACTGAAAGTGAGGGGATGGAAAAAGATATTCCATGCAAGTGGAAATCAAAAGAAAGCTGGAGTAGCAATACTCATATCTGAAAAAATAGAATTTAAAATAAAGAATGTTACAAGAGACGAGGAAGGACACTATGTAATGATCAAGGGATCAATCCAAGAGGAAGATAAAACAATTATATAAATTCTTATGCAATTATTATGCAAATGTTATGCATATAAATATATATGCACCCAACATAGGAGCACCTCAATACATAAGGCAACTGTTAACAGCTCTAAAAGAGGAAAGCGACAGTAAAACAATAATAGTGGAGGACATTAACACCTCACTTACACCAATGGACAGATCATCCAAACTGAAAATTAATAAGGAAATACAAGCATTAAATGACACAATAGACCAGATAGATTTGATTGATGTTTACAGGACATTCCATCCCAAAACAGCAGATTGAAATCAATTACAGTGAAAAAACGTAAAAAACACAGACACATGGAGGGTAAACAATATGTTACTAAATAACCAAGAGATCACTGAAGAAATCAAAGAGGAAATCAAAAAATACCTAGAGACAAATGACAATGAAAACATGATGATCCAAAACCTATGTAATGTAGCAAAAGCAGTTCTAAGAGGGAAGTTTATAGCTATACAAGCCTACTTCAAGAAACAAGAAAAATCTCAAATAAGCAATCTAACCTTACAACTAAAGGAACTAAAGAAGAACAAACAAAACCCAAAGTTAGCAGAAGGAAAGAAATCATAAAGATCAGAGCAGAAATAGATGAAAGAGAAACAAAGAAAACAATAGCAAAGATCAACGAAACTAAAAGCTGGTTCTTTGAGAAGCCAAACCAAATTGATAAACCATTAGCCAGACTCATCAGGAAAAAGAGGGAGAGTACTCAAATCAAAATAATTAGACATGAAAAAGAAGAAGTTACAACAGACACCACAGAAATACAAAGCATCCTAAGAGACTACTACAAGCAACTCTATGCCAATAAATTGCACAACCTGGACGAAATGGACAAATTCTTAGAAAGGTATAACCTTCCAAGACTGAACCAGGAAGAAATAGAAAATATGAACAGACTAATCACAAGTACTCAAACTGTGATTAAAAATCTTCCAACAAACAAAAGCTCAGGACCAGATGGCTTCACAGGAGAATTCTATCAAACATTTAGAGAAAAGCTAACACCCATCCTTCCCAAACTCTTCCAAAAAATTGCAGAGGAAGGAAAACACCCAAACTCATTCTATGAGACCACCATCACCCTGATACCAAAACCAGACAAAGATACTACAAAAAAAGAAAATTACAGACCAATATCACTGATGAATATACATGCAAAAATCCTCAACAAAATATTAGCAAACAGAATCCAACAACACATTAAAAGGATCATACAACATAATCAAGTGGGATTTATCCCAGAGATGCAAGGATTCTTCAATATACACAAATCAATCAATGTGATACACCACATTAACAAACTGAAGAATAAAAACCATATGATCATCTCAATAGATGCAGAAAAAGCTTTTGACAAAATTCAACACCCACTTATGATAAAAACACTCCAGAAAGTGGGCATAGAGGGAACCTATTTCAACGTAATAAAGGCCATCTACGACAAACCCACAGCAAACCTCATTCTCAATGGTGATAAAACTGAAAGCATTTCCTCTAAGATCAGGAACAAGACAACGATGTCCACTCTCACCACTATTATTCAACATAGTTTTGGAAGTCCTAGCCACGGCAATCAGAGAAGAAAAAGAAATAAAAGGAATACAAATTGGAAAAGAAGAAGTAAAACTGTCACTGTTTGCACATGACATGATACTATACACAGAGAATCCTAAAGATGCCACCGGAAAACTACTAGAGCTAATCAATGGATTTGGTAAAGTTGCAGGATACAAAATTACTGCACAGAAATCTCTTTCATTCCTATACACTCATGATGAAAAATCTGAAAGAGAAATTAAGGAAACACTCCCATTTACCATTGCAACAAAAAGAATAAAATACATAGGAGGGGGACTTCCCTGGTGGTGCAGTGGTTGAGAATCTGCCTGCCAATGCAGGGGACACGGGTTTGAGCCCTGGTCTGGGAGGATCCCACATGCCGCGGAGCAAACGGGCCCGTGAGCCACAATTGCTGAGCCTGCGCGTCTGGAGCCTGTGCTCCACAATGGGAGAGGCCGCAATAGTGAGAGGCCCGTGCACTGCGATGAGGAGTGGTCCCCGCTTGCCGCAACTAGAGAAAGCCCTCACACAGAAACGAAGACCCAACACAGCTATAAATAAATAAATAAAAATTTTTAAAAAATGGTATAGGAGAGAAATGTGGAAATGCTGAAACAATAGTGATTGTATTAAAAAAAAAAATACATAGGAGGGCTTCCCTGGTGGCACATTGGTTGAGAATCTGACTGCTAATGCAGGGGACACGGGTTCAAGCCCTGGTCTGGGAAGATCCCACATGCCGTGGAGCAATTAGGCCCGTGAGCCACAACTGCTGAGCTTGCGCGTCTGGAGCCTGTGCTCTGCAACAAGAGAGGCCACAATAGTGAGAGGCCCATGCACAGCAATGAAGAGTGGCCCCTGCTTGCCGCAACTAGAGAAAGCCCTAGCACAGAAACGAAGACCCAACATAGCAATCAATCAATCAATCAATCAATATATCTTAAAAAAAAAATACATAGGAATAAACCTACCTAGGGAGACAAAAGACCTGTATGCAGAAAACTATAAGACACTGATGAAAGAAATTAAAGATGACACCAAGAGATGTAGAGATATACCATATTCCTGGATTGGAAGAAACAATATTGTGAAAATGACTGTACTACCCAAAGCAATCTACAGATTCAGTGCAATCCCTATCGAATTACCAATGACATTTTTTCAGAATTAGAACAAAAAATCTTAAAATTTGTATGGAGACACAAAAGACCCCGAATAGCCAAAGCAGTCTTGAGGGAAAAAAACGGAGCTGGAGGAATCAGACTCCCTGACTTCAGACTATACTACAAAGCTAAGTAATCAAGACAATATGGTACTGGCACAAAAACAGAAACATAGATCAATGGAACAGGATAGAAAGCCCAGAGATAAACCCAAGCATTTATGGTCAACTAATCTATGACAAAGGAGGCAAGGATATACAATGGAGAAAAGATAGTCTTTTCAGAAAGTGGTGCTGGGAAAACTGGACAGCTATGTGTAAAAGAATGAAATTAGAACACTCCTTAAAACCATACACAAAAATAAACTCAAAATGGATTACAGACCTAAATGTAAGATTAGGCACTATAAAACTCTTAGAGGAAAACTTAGGAAGAACACTGTATGACATAAATCACAGCAAGTTATTTTTTGATTTACCTACTAGAGTAATGTAAATAAAAACAAAAATAAACAAGTGAGACCTAATGAAACTTTAAAGCTTCTGCACAGTAAAGGAAACCATAATCAAGACGAAAAGACAACCCTCAGAATGGGAGAAAATATTTGCCAATGAATCATCAGAAAAAGGATTAATCTCCAAAATATATAAACAGCTCATGCAGCTCAGTATTAAAAAAACAAACAACCCAATCCAAAAATGGGCAGAAGACCTAAATAGACATTTCTCCATAGAAGACATACAGATGGCCAAGAAGCACATGAAAAGCTGCTCAACATCACTAATTATTAGAGAAATGCAAAACAAAACTACAATGAGGTATCACCTCACACCAATGAGCATGGGCATCATCAGAAAATCTACAAACAACAAATGCTGGAGAGGGTGTGGAGAGAAGGGAACCCTCTTGCACTGTTGGTGGGAATGTAAATTGATACAGCCACTATGGAGAACAGTATGGAGGTTCCTTAAAAAACTAAAAATAGAACTACCATATGAACCAGCAATCCCACTACTGGGCATATACCCAGAGAAAACCATAATTCAAAAAGACACATGCACCCCAATGTCCATTGCAGCACTATTTACAGTAGCCAGGTCATGGAAGCAACCTAAATGCCCATCGACAGATGAATGGATAAAGAAGTTGTGGTACATATATACAATGGAATATTACTCAGCCATAAAAAAAGAACGAAATTGGGTCATTTGTAGAGACGTGGATGCATTTAGAAACTGTCATACAGAGTGAAGTAATTCAGAAAGAGAAAAACAAAAATCGTATATTAACGCATATATGTGGAACCTAGAAAATGGTACAGATGATCTGGTTTGCAGAGCAGAAATTGAGACACAGAAGTAGAGAACAAACGTATGGACAGCATGGGGGGAAAGCAGCAGGGGGTGGGGCTTGTGGTGTGATGAATTGGGAGACTGGGATTGACATGTATACATTCATGTGTATAAAATGGATGACTAATAAGAAAATAAATAAATAAATAATAAACATTAAAAAAAAATTAAAAGAGAATGTTTCCATTTCAGTAAAAGTACTGTCTAGTAACTTTACATATTTATTTTACATTTAATCTTCACATTATCCTTAGACATAGGTATTACTAATCACATTCAAGTAATTGAAATAAAGACGTTTTAAAAAGTTTAGTGAGAATCACAAATCTATTACAAGAAAAGGCCCAGGCAGACTGTCTTCAAAGCCTGTATTTTTTTAAACTATGTAACTTTGTCCCTGTATAATAATTACTTTTGTTTACTATGTTCAATATAGCTATTTCTCACATTTTCACTGCCATTTTATTAAAAATTTTGCTATTTAAAAATAACATAGGTAAAGAAATAAAACACCCACTTTTATAATTGAGGCAATATTTTTCTAGAACTTTTTAATGTGGTAGAAGTTTTGGGGAGAATTTTTTGAAAAATCAGAAAATAGAGATAAAAAAGCTAGATTTGGGGGAGAGACAAGGAGAAAAAAAGGGTACATTTAATTTTGGCAAAATTCTATAATGTAAGCATTTGTGAAAAAACCATGCTGTATTCATTCAGCAAATACTTACTGAATATATAAATAATCTAGGTGTGAAGGAGATGAGACAGAGTGCCTCCTTACCCAAGTGAGTTATTCAAGTGGCAAAGAATTGTAATAAAACACACTAATGCTGCCTAAATGTCACAGAATAATTCACAAAAAAAGTGAGATATATATATATATATATATATATATATATTATATATATATATATAAAACCTCTATACATAAAGAAGAATTTATGTATTAACCAAGGCAGAAGAGGATATTTCAGGTAGAGGCAATGGCATGAACTAATAGTTTAGAAAGCACTAGACATGTTGGAAAAACGCTGAAAATCTCAGATCTACTGATGCTTAGATTAGCGGGTTGGAAAGGAAGGGATTTGTTAGAACAGACCTTAATTACAACTTATTGAATACCTCCTATGTTGCCAACACTGTGATAGGTGTTTTGCATATATTTTCTCTAATTCTCACATTTCTTTATGATTCTATTTACAGATGGGGATCCTGTACTTCAAAGAAATAATAATTTGTTTCAGCTCACACACATCTAGTGATATTGGCTACATCAGGTGCTAACCCAAGTCTGTCGGGACTCCAGGGTTCCACCCTTTAAGTGTCATATTCCTGGGTTTGTGACAGGGCCTTTTAAATACTGTGATGTATTTTTGGGGCAAATTACACTTAAGATTCATATTTTAAGAAGACAAACCAAATCCATGATGTTTCTTGTAACTTGAAGACTTGGGAAATAAAGAGCCATTTAGAAAGCTACCGTGGGAGATCTGACGAGAGCCATTGAGAATCCCAACCAAGGCACGGTAAATCAGAATGGAAAGGAGGGGGAGGTTTCAAATCTACAGAAGACTTAAGATAAATAATAGTGGAGACTACCTACTTTTAGCCAATAAATGAGAGAGAGAAATTGAGAGTGCCTACTATTTTTCTAGCTTGAAAAAATGTTTGATGATAATTATGCTGTTGAAGTCAGAAAGAAAACAAAATGAGTAAAGAAGACTGATTTCAGTTGTTTGGTTTTGAATTTGTGGATCCTGGAGAATACCAGTCTGGAGACACAGAAAATCACTTGAAAATATAGGTCTGACACTTAAATGGGAGAATAGAGCTGAAAATGCACCTTTAGTCATTGGCCGAGATTGTCAGTTAAAGCCGCTGGAAGAGACCAAACATTCAGCAGAATGGGACCACAAAGAAGACATGACAGGAGAGAAGACTTTGGAAGTACCGTGCAAGGCTCTGGCAAGCAGGGGTATGAAGATGGTGTGGGAGACCAAGAAGGGATGGTAGGAGTTGGGGGTAAGCAGTAGAACAAGGAAAGAAGGGGCATCAGGAAGCCACTACAGAAGTTTTAAGAAGCAAATAAACTTCCAGCTGTAAGATAAATAAGATTTGGGAATCTAATGCACAGAATGGTGACTATAATTAACATTACTGTATTATAAACTTGAAAGTTGTTAAGAGAGTCGACCATAAATGTTATCACCGCACGCTCAAAATAATCATAATTACATGAGGAGATAGAGGTGTTAACTAACCTTACTGTGGCAATTATTTTGCAATTATATAAGTGTATCTAGTCATCAAATTGTACCCCTTCAACTTACATATGCTATATGTCAATAATATCTCAAAAAAGCTGGGAAAATTTTTTTGAGTAGGAATAAAGATCAAATGTCATAAAGAAATTAGGCAGACCAATGACAATAAAGAAGCTACGGAATTTAATAATCAAGAAGTAGCCTTGATAGCCTGAAGGAAAATAGATTATGCCAAATGATAGCCTGAAGGAAAATAGATTATGCTAAATGTCTGTATGGTGAAAATTCATATTTAAGTTGTATTTCCGTAAGTTACATTTCTATATAAAATAAGAATGATAACAATAATAGTAAGAACATCATTTGCATGGTATTTTACAATTTCCAAATATAGCTACTCATATATCCTTGTCTGAAGAAAAATCATTCTCTTTCTGGGAAAATTTCAGTCAGCTTTGAGGACAGTAAAATAAGATCTAACCCTCAAAGAAGCCAGGTGCTTTAACTCCAAACCCCACACTCTTTCAGATTCATCACAGGATGCCTCTTTTGTTTAATGGAGCCCCAGTTTTTTCAAGTAGTGAGGGAGGTACTGATGTTTGGCAGAATGAATCCAGTGTTTGGCATTTGAGCTTGGATAAATCCTGGGTCTGCCATGCACAGCCTGTGTGAGCCTCATCCCCTTGTCTGAACCAGAGGATAATAATACTCTTCTTTGAGGGTGGTTGTGTAAATTAAACCTGAAAGCAATTGAGAAACATGTGACAAGGAGCTGTCATTAAATAAACGTGTTCCTCTTTAAGTTCTATAAAAGAAATACAGTATGCTTATTTTAAAATATGACCAGTTATTTGTAACAATTATATATTTTAAACTTGCTAAGCAAGTGAAATAAATACTGCTAAAACACTGGGATTTTTAAAAAATAAATGAAAGGAATATGGCCATGTTCACAATCAGAAAAATATGCTGTTTTCCAGTCTCTGTAATTGCCTTACAGGCCACCAAGTATAAGATTGGATATTTCCCATGTTAAATCTCACTTTTTAAATAATTTTAGGTCCAAAATAAGTTGCTGCTCTTGCTAAGTATTCAATAATATTTTTTCAAAAGCTCTCAACATTTTTTCCCCATAGTTAGAGGTACATAGACATTTTGTAGGAAATCCTGTAAACATTTTCCTATGGATAGAGATGATTACATTTTCATTTTTGATATCTTTTATAAAAAAATCACTTCTGAAGCAATGATTTTATAGAAATATTTCAAAATTTTAATAGTAATATTGTCTAGTAGAAATGGACACGACTAAACTCAACATTGTATTTCCAGTTTTGCTCACAAATAGCTGCGTGCTTCCGACAAGCCACTAAGTTTTCTTTCAGAGATTTTCTTGGATGAAAACAATAACTAAAAAGTATTAAATATTATGTTCTAGGCATATTAATTTCCATATGTTAAGTCATTTAATCCTCTCAAGAAACATATGAGGAAACATTTTGTGGACAAGAAAACTGAAATACGTGGAAGGTTTAATTCATACTGCTAATAAATAATAAGCCAGGATTAAATAAAAACCAAGGAATTCTGACACTAGAGTTTATGCTTTTAACCACTGCTGTCCTGCCCTCTGAGATGGCTGAAGCCATAGATTTCTAGAGATAGAGGAGCATCTAGAGAACACATCTGCTCCCCTTTCCATTTAACATATGAGGGCAAAACGAGGCATGGAGAGGTTATATAATGTGTCAGATTAGATCACAGTTAGATCAGGACCTATGGCCCAGCTCCACCGACTTTCTAAAACCTGTTTTACTACATTACCTCTCTTCTGAGCATAAAAATCATGATTTTATAAAACTAGTTTAATAAGGGTTAATCTTGTAACTGTAGCTTCTAAGTGGCATAGAAAGACATAATTATTATTGTGTACCTTGACATACACAGTAAAGTATCCTGGAATGGATCTCACAGATTCTCTAATCCAAAATTTCTCCAGTTATCTTAATAGTAAAGATTTTATAGGTTTCATCAGATTTTGGAATTCAGTAAGATCATTCAATAAGAGACTGTGGCAGAGACTATTCCCATGTGCTCCTCTAGATTTTCTAGTCACCCTTGCAATTATGTTGGTCATGTGACTGCCTATGTAATACAGACAAAAGAGATGTAAAAAACTCACTGCTCTAGCCATTTAAAACACCCCATCAAGCCTTCTGGCCCTCTCTTTTGTCATGGTGACCTCGAAAGTCATGTTCTTCAAGAGCATGACTAAAAAACAGAAATGGCTTAAACCCATGAGTCAATACTTGGAGGAGAGACACCTAGCAAGACACCTGGTGTGAATCAGATGATGCCTCAATGAGAAGTAAACATTTAAAGTATTAAGCCGTTGGTATTTTGGGTTTTATTTCATTCTTCAGCATATTCTAACCTATCCTGAGTAATACACATTTTGCTTTGGAAATGGAGTGTGGCCATAGTGAAAAACCGACAGTTTGTGGTAATTAGTTCAGCAAATAGATGGCAAGTAGTTAGGAAATCGCTATCAGAGGCTGGAGTGACAGAAATACACCTTTTGCAGTAGTAAAACCTTTAGTATTACATGTCAGTGGTAACTTGAAAAGCTGTCCTTATCTTACTAAATTCTCTTTAAGGTCAGACTCTTGAACTCTAACATCTCTATCATTTCTACTACAGGAAGTAAAATGGGGACTATAAAAGTTATTTCTAGAAGTTGAAGAGGATAAATGACAAGATTTGAAAGCACTTCACACTAGTTAATATTGGGTGGGCCAAAAAGTGCCTTAGGTTTTTAAGGAAAAATAAGACACATTTTTCATTTTCATGAAAAACTTTACTGTAAACAACATATTCACCCTTTTGTTCCACTACCTTCTGCCATATTTCAGGCAACTTCATAATTCCATCTTCCCAAAACTTTTTCTCTTTTTGACCAAAAAACTGTCCCAGGTGCCTTTTACAGTCTTCCAGGGAATTGAAATTTTTTCCATTAAGAGAATTTTGTAAAGACCAAAAAAAAAAAGGAAATCTGAAGCTGTAGTGTCTGGTGAATATAGCAGATGAATCAGAACGTCCCAGCCAAGCTCTAACAGTTTTTGCCTGGTCATCAAAGAAACTATGCAGTCTTGCATTATCCTGATGGAAGATTATGCGTTTTCTGTTGACTAATTCCGGACACTTTTCATCAAGTGCTGCTTTCAGTTTGGTCTAATTGCGAGCAGTAGTCATTGGAATTAATCATTTGGTTTTCTGGAAGAAGCTCATAATAGAGGACTCCCTTCCAATCCCACCATATATACAATATCACCTTCTTTGGATGAAGACCGGCCTTTGGTGTGGTTGGTGGTGGTTCATTTCACTTGCCCCACAGTCTCTTCCATTCCACATTATTGTACAGTATCCACTTTTCATTGCCTGTCACAATTTGTTTTAAAAATGGAATGTTTTTGTTACGTTTGAATAAGGAATCGCGTGCAGAAATATGGTCAAGAAGGTTTTTTTCGCTTAACTTACGTGGACCCCAAACATCAAAGCGATGAACATAACCAAGCTGGTGCAAATGATTTTCAATGCTTGATTTGGATATTTTGAGTATGTCAGCTATCTCCCACATGGAATAACATTGATTGTTCTCAATTAATATCTCGATTTGATCGCTATCAACTTCAACTGGTCTACCCGACCATGGAGCATCGTCCAGTGAGAAATCTCCAGCACGAAACTTCGCAAACCACTTTTGACATGTTTGATCAGTCACAGCACCTTCTCCATACACTGCACAAATCTTTTTGTGTGTTTCAGTTGCATTTTTACCTTTCTTGAAATAATAAAGCATAATATGCTGAAAATGTTTTTTTTTCATCTTCAGTATTAAAATGGCTACACAAAAATTCACCAGTTTTGATAAGCTTTTTTTTAATGCACACTGATATGACAGCTGTCACAATACAATCTAACAAAATTGTTTCGAATGAAGTTAAAGACAACTAAGCGCTACTAGAAACATTTTACTGGAAAAAACGAACAAACCTTTTGGCCAACCCAATATTTAGACAGTTCTGAATGAAAGTAGAGAGAAAATTGGTAAGATGTAAACTGTAAGATAATATTTAATTCTCGAAAATATAAGATACCTCTAAAATAAATTCAAGTTTTAATAATATGAAATTAGGTAATGGAACCAGTGTCTCAAATTATAATTTTAAGTTCAATTTCTATAATTAATGTGAAAAAGTAAAGTTTTCAAAACCTATGTCGAGCATTTAATTGTTCATTCATTTTGTATGCATAATTAAATACATTGTTATTAGAGACTAGCATTGATGTATATACACTACCAAAGGTAAAAACGGATGGCTAGTGGGAAGCTGCCGCATAGCCCAGGGAGATCAGCTTGATGCTTTGTGATGACCTAGAGAGGTGGGATAGGGAGAGTGGGAGGGAGGCTCAAGTGGGAGGGGATATGGGGATATATGTATACTTATAGCTGATTCACTTTGTTGTACAACAGAAACTAACACAACATTGTAAAGCAATTATACTCCAGTAAAGATATAAATAAATAAATAAATAAATAAATAAATAAATAAATAAATACACTGTTATTGGTTAAAAGCACAAATTCTGGAGTCCAAAAGACCTGAGTTTAAGTTAGTTTACTGAATAATCACACTTAGTAACTCAACCCTTCAAAGCTTCAATTTTATCTAGAAAATGTAGATTAAAAAATTACTTCAATTTTTGGTAGAATAAATTGATAAAATACATTAATTACTTCATACATTTTATGGATCACAAAAGTACTAAAATATTGGTAGCTATTTTGTTGTTGCAGCAAACACTGCCATGATCATCACCACCATCTTTATACATGCTCAGTATCTTTCACCAAAGATAACTGATGAAATCAGTCTTCAGATATGGACTCAAAAGGACCCTGACCCTTAGGATTCAAACAATGTAGTTTACAGAAACACTTGTGTTATACTGAAACATTCCCTCCACAATTATAAAATGACCCTATCTTTCAGTGGGATGGTTGGTTTATCTGAAAATAATTTTCAGGAATTTAAAGGATTTTTTGTTCTAGTTATTCATTTGTTTGTTTATTCTTCCAGTTTTATTGAGACATAATTGACATATAGCACTGTAAAAGTTTAAGGTATATGGCATAATGGTTTGACTTACAAACATCATGAAATAATTACCATGGTAAGTTTAGTGAACATCCATTATCTCATATAAATATAAAATTTAAAAAGTATTTTTTCCTTGTGATGAGAACTCTTAGGACTTACTCTCTTAAATCTTTAAAAATTTTTGTTTATGAAGAAAGGTGAATATAAATTTCACAACTAAACAAAATAACATCACCTTTAATATCCAAAGGAAACTCAGAGAGTATTAGTCGTCAGCCCTTATCTGCATTAATCTGTCTTCCCCAACTAAAATTTTAAATTTTAAAATACGAAACCTTTGTGTTATTCAATAAGGTTGCAGTTTAATTCTGTATTTAATCTTGGCAGATTGTCACCTATTGTTCTAAAAGAGTTTACATTAATTTGAAACATGAGGTGGGTAATCTGTTAGTTTTTTACAATGCAGCTGAAAACTATTTTGGCTCCATTAGTGACACCTTTTCACAGGAGTTTTCATCTGGAGCCCTCTCAAAAATTTTAACTGACCTCATTATTTCATTTAAAACTTTTGTGGGAGATTTTTAAAAGCACTCAGAAACCTCATGATTTGACAGAGGGTAATCTCAGAACACCTGAGCAGTACTGGACAGCAGAGAAAGAATGCTGGGCAGGAAGCACTTTGCAACAGACTGTGAATAGTGACATTTGACAATTTCTTTGCCATTCAGAAGCATGTCTAAATTACACTGAATGTAAGCCCCTGCCTCCTGACTTCATATGCTTTACACTAGATCATACCAAAATTTATGAGGGAATATATCTGTATGTATGTATACAAGTAGTATTAATTTTTAATTTTTTCTCAAAAGTGCATACATTTTTCAATAGTTTACATTGAGAGATAGTTGTGAAGAAAATCATTCCTCTCTAAACATTAGATTTTTAATCATATCAATGAATAATTAAAGAGAACAATGGTATGTGAACTATCTTAAAGAAGCATAAGCGATCTGAGGTCACAAGACCTGATTCTGTCTTGACTGAATACATTAAAATACATAAAGAAAGCATGTCTTTAAGGAGAATTAGCTAGACATGAAATAAACCTAAAATCATTGAGCATTTACTACATTTCAAACAGTATTCTAAGCTCTTTAGAACATCTTTCACTTAATCCTTACACAAACAGTACAAAATAAATATGATTATTATCATATTAAAACTGAGGCCCAGAGGAAAAGGAACCTGCCCAAGGCTACACAGTTGGTAAGTACTGAAATCAGGTTAGAAAAACAGCATCATAGTGGACAAATTTTCAGGGCTCATCCTAGCACAGTTCAGAGTAAACATATTCTTATCCAATGGACTTGGAGTGTTTCATTCCACAGACAAAGCTCTTCCTACTCTTGTAATAACAGAGATCAGATTATCTGAATCTGTTGTCATTGGACATTCTCTTCTTCTAATAAAATACATTTGCTCAGAATCCACACTCATCAAGCAGTTTATAATTTGGTTTTCCATCTACAAGGATACAGCTCAATATGTTGAACTAAGTATTCTGATAGGTTTGATGGTTAAGTTTCTCATTATAAATTTATAAATTGCCCTTTTATTTGTATGCAATTGTTTGTAACAAGCATGTTTTCATCCAAAAGTAACAGAATACCAGACCAACAGTGGCTACAACATAGGGGTTAATTTTTCTCTTGTAACAAAAGACTAAAGATAGCTAGCTGCTGGTGTTGGTTTCATAGCTTGTAATGCCAGGACCTCTGAGATTAATTCAACCTTTTCATGGTCACAAGATGGTTACCTCAGTTCAAGGCATCAAGTCAGCACTCAGGGAAAGAATTAAGAGGAGAGCTTCCCTGGTGGTGCAGTGGTTAAGAATCCACCTGCCAATGCAGGGGACACGGGTTCCAGCCCTGGTCTGGGAAGATCCCACATGCCACGGAGCAACTAAGTCTGTGCACCACATCTACTGAGCCTACAGTCTAGAACCCGTGAGCCACAACTACTGAGCCCGTGTGCTACAACTACTGAAGCCTGCGTGCCTAGAGCCCGTGCTCTGCAACAAGAGAAGCCACTGCAATGAGAAGCCTGTGCACCGCAACGAAGAGTAGCCTCCACTACCCGCAACTAGAGAAAGCCCGCGTGCAGCAACGAAGACCCAATGCAGCTAAAAATAAAATAAATTTTAAAAAAATATTTAAAAAAAGAAAAAAATAATTAAGAGGAAAGGTCTGTGTCTCTGATATCTGGATATTTTATCAGGGAAGAGAAAGCTTTTCCAGAACTTCCTTTGCCAACGTTGGCCAGAACTATTTAACATGCCCACTTCTACCAGTAAAAATATTGGAAGAATGAGGGTTTATGTTTTCCAATTCATATAGTAGGGAAGAAAAAGGAGAAACAAGCTGGAAAATTGTGTTGTGTTAGCCAAATTAGAATGACACTCATGAAAGAGAGACTGCCTCTAGGGTGGCTGACACATTTGGGTTCTGAGTCTAGAAGGTGATTAGCTAGACTCCGCCTATGAAAGATACACCAACATGAAGGAAAGTGTCAGTGAGACAAAGCAAGGCCAGTTGCTCCTGGTATGACCTCTACAATGCATTTTCATCTGTTATGAGATTTCTAAAATTACTATTGAAATTTCCAAATAACCAAATATTTCCATCACAGTAGAAATATTTGTCTTGTAATTAATATAATGTTCTATCAAATTCATTTTTCCATATCCAAGTATCCATGGCCCCATAGTAGATTCCTAAAAATAGAACACACCAAATTCTGGGCAAGTCGAAGACTGGTGGGGCACCATGATCAACCAGAATTTTATTTACATGAACACCCGTGAGTCCCGTGGGAAATGTAGTTAGTAGAGTTCTATGATTGTTGAAGCACATGACCAAAAATTCAGAAAAAAACAATGACTCTCATTTACTATGGCATAAAAGGATTGGGAAAGAAACCCGACTTGAGGTAGAGAGTCCAGATCCACGGTGTGAAGATGCTGGTGGGTGTCAGAGAAAAGGAATGATTTTGAGAGTAGCAGTAGGTAAGTATAAAATCTGTGATCTGACTTATTCTCAGGTTCCTAGAATCAAAGGAACTGTGATTAATTTAAAGAACAAATGAAATGAAAATGCTCTGTGAATCAAGACCATTCTACTCTTCTCTTCATTCTATTCACAAACTAGGGTTTTCAAGTTGTTGGCAAATACTTGTTACTTAGTAAATGCTTGATATATAAATACGTATATAATACATATAATATATAAACACATATATGTACATGTATATAATATATAAACATATATAGCTATAAATTCTCTTAAACTGAAAGTATTAGAAGCTCAATAAGGTGATCTCATGAATCTGAGGATGATTATCTTTCTACAGTCCTGAAGCATGCTCAGTGGGCAGTGAAAAATGAGCTATGGTACTGCCAATAGAAGCAATAGCTAGATTGAGGGTAAAGGCTTTCAGCTTAGTAGGTGGGTCTCAGGACCTGCAGAGGAGAGGGAGACAAGGGATTTGTAACATAGTGGTAAAGAACACAGTCTTTGGATATAAATATGGTTAGTTTGAAACTAGGTTCTTCCAAAAACTATGTGAGTTTTGTCAAGCAACCTTGTCATGAACATAGAGATGCTCTGCCCAGATGCACTGTCAAGGAAGGACTCATTGCTAAGCTATTGGAAGTGCTGTGGGCAGAAAGCCTGCAGCTGTCAATCCTTAAGGGATTGTTTGAGCTGCAGACTTCTCCCAAGGTTACAACCTTCCTGGAGGCCACATGCATTGGAGGCAGGCTATAAACTTGGAACCATTTCAATTTCAGTCCAACCTGGGACAATTCTGACAGGTCAATTTTAGCTCCAGAGCTCCTGTACGGCCCGCTGAGTCTGTCCAAACTGCATCAAAGCCAGACCTTTCTCTCTGCCTAATCTTGCTTCTTTCTCATCCCTTTCACAGATACCAATTTCAAGGGCCATTCCTAATAAATATCTTGTACCTTAAACTTCATCTCAAGTCAGCTTCCTGGAGAACTCAACCTGTGATATACCTCACCGAGGGTAACCTTAGATTTTCTTATTTGAAAAATGAATATTGGTAACAATACCAATCTCATATTTTGGAGTTTTATATTTTGTTAAGAAGTTTAAGCAAGAGATATTATTTTACTCTTGTTTTGCTACTGCACCCCCAGGCTAGTTAGGTCTGAGAACATGACATAAATAAAAAATCAGTCTAGTATCACATGAGTAAATTGTTCAAGGTTTAACTTGGCATAGATTGCATTGTGATATAATATCAAATGTTTGTGTTTGTTTTGCTTTAATAATCTCAAACAAATATTAAGACCTCTCTTTATTTATCTTGGCATTTATAACCAGAAATTTTGTCAGGGTTATACTATAATGATATAAATTATTACTAAATTTTTCTTCCAGAAAGATTTTTTTTAATGAAAAAAGTTTCTTTGTTGCAGTATTTTCTAGTAACTATTATAGGACCACTATTTACCTTCAACTGTAATTGATACTTTAGATGTTTTAAAAATTAGATTATAATTATTTATGACATTCTCTAATAAGGACACATTCTCCTTTTGAAACACTCTTTGAACTAATTTGATCTTTTCCTGGCTTTTAAAATATTTCTATTTGTTGGAGGAGACATACAGGTCTTTGAAATCACTGAAAAGAGTGGTAGTCCAGATTATGTGAGGCAAACTACAATTACAACTATTGTTACTGTAATTCTTTTTATCAAATATCACCACAGGCAGAAGAAACATTTAAAGGTAAATTCATCAGTGAGTTAATATAACTATTATCAAGAACAAAGACTATCTTTAGTGTATTTAAAACCACATTTCCTGAGGTATTGAGAATATAAAGAAAATGAATGACACTATGTTAATATGTTCAGAATATATGGTATAATCTGAAAGATGATATAGTTGAATAAATTAAAAGGAGACATAGGATCAAATTAAAAACTATAGTCACAATTATAGCAAATCTTCAAACAAATATGGAAGCTTATTATCCATAAAACCTCATGCTAAGCATTTCAGGGAATACAAAGATGAGTAAGTTTACAATTTCATATGCAAGGAAGAAAAGTGTACAAAAACCAGGATATAGTAAGTATAAGAAACAGAGGATATTTTAAGTATAAAAAATATTGACAAATACTAGCAGGTGTGAGTGAAAAATATTGCCTGCCATATCAGTAAACAAAAGATGTTGCAGTCATCAAGCCATCACATTATAGCCACCCTGCTGGTGAGTCCAGAAGGAACTCAGGATGGAGGCAGGATACCCCCACATCTAGCAGTCAGATGCTGTAGCCACCTTAACCGTGCACCCTGAGGAAACTCAGGATGAGAAAACACAGTATACTGGCCCCAGGTAGCTAAGGTGCATATGAAAGGAATGATTTCAGTGAGCCCAGATTCTTGCATCTTCCCATACATAGAGAAGAGCTAAATTCCTTAACTTGAGATATCTGGTTTTCTTTAATTAACAGTAATCTTTTGATGTTCCGATTACCTGGTCTCTGTTGTGAAAACTCCTACATATCCTGGCTCCCCCTTGTCTCTTTGGAGTAGTCCCTCAGAGCGATCTGAGAGTCCTGTCTCGAGGGTTTGACGTTCTCAGAACGTCCACCGAATAAAACATAACTCTCAACTTTTAGGCTGTGCTTTCCTTTTTTTTTTTCAGTAGACACAGGTATCAAGATAGGAAGAAATCACATGTGTTTGATTAAAGAATTTAGAAAAGAATGGTGAAAATAGCTTTCATAAATGGCATCTATAATTTCAACATTTAGGATGGGAAAGAGGCAAATTGGGGAAAGCGTATTCAGTAGAGAAGCATGAACAAGTATTTCACGCCCAGGGTTACACAAAGGAAAATGGGGAACAGAAAACAGTAGAGTTGAGAATTCAGGGTATGTTTAAAGAAGTAGGTGGAGATGTATGTAGAAGAGATAATTAGGTGAACATTGTTATTGAATAAAGATATACATTCATATAAACATTTTCCAAATTTAAGAATATATGCTTAATAGAGCTTCAAGATGGCGGAAGAGTAAGACGCGGAGATCACCTTCCTCCCCACAAATACATCAGAAATACATCTATGTGTGGAACAGCTCCTACAGAACACCCACTGAACGCTGGCAGAAGACCTCAGACCTCCCAAAAGGCAAGAAACTCCCCACGTACCTGGGTAGGGCAAAAGAAAAAAGAAATAACAGAGACAAAAGAATAGGGATGGGACCTGCACCAGTGGGAGGGAGCTGTGAAGGAGGAAATATTTCCACACACTTGGAAGCCCCTTCGCGGGCAGAGAGAGGGTGGTGGAGGGGAAGCTTCGGAGCCACGGAAGAGAGCGCAGCCACAGGGGTGCGGAGGGCAAAGCGGAGAGATTCCCCCACAGAGGAGCAGTGCCAACCAGCACTCACCAGCCCGAGAGTCTAGTCTGCTCACCGGCCGGGGCGGGCGGGGGCTGGGAGCTGAGGCTCGGGCTTCCGTCGGATCGCAGGGAGAGGACTGGGGTTGGCGGCGTGAACACAGCCTGAAGGGGTTAGCGCACCACAGCTAGCCGGGAGGGAGTCCGGGAAAAAGTCTGCAGCTGCTGAAGAGGCAAGAGACTTTTTCTTACCTCTGTTTCCTCTTGCACGAGGAGAGGGGATTCAGAGCGCCACTTAAAGGAGATCCAGAAATGGGCGCCAGACGCGGCTATCAGCGTGAACCCCAGAGATGGGCATGAGACGTTAAGGCTGCTGCTGCCGCCACCAAGAAGCGTGTGTGCAGCACAGGTCACTCTCCACACCGCCCCTCCCGGAAGCCTGTGCAGCCCGCCACGGCCAGGCTCCTGTGATCCAGGGACAACTTCCCCGGGAGAATGCACGGCGCGCCTCAGGCTGCTGCAACGTCACGCCGGCCTCTGCCGCCGCAGGCTCGCCCCGCCTCCTCCGTACCCCTCCCTCCCCGCGGCCTGGGTGAGCCAGAGCCCCCGAAGCAGCTGCTCCTTTAACCCTGTCCTGTCTGAGCGAAGAACAGACGCCCTCAGCTGACGTACACGCAGAGGTGGGGCCAAATCCAAAGCTGAGCCCCGGGAGCTGTGCGAACAAAGAAGAGAAAGGGAAATCTCTCCCAGCAGCCTCAGGAGCAGCGGATTAAAGCTCCACGATCAACTTGATGTGCCTGCATCTGTGGAATACCTTAATAGACAACGAATCATCCCAAATTGAGGAGGTGGACTTCGGGAGCAACGATATATATATATATTTTTCCCTTTTTCTCTTTTTGTGAGGGTGTATATGTATGCTTCTGTGTGTGATTTTTCCTGTATAGCTTTGCTTTTACCATTTGTCCTAGGGTTCTGTCGCTCCATTTTTTTTTTATTACTTAAAAATTTTCTTTTCTTAATAATTATGTTTTATTTAAATAATGTTATTTTATTTTACTTTATTTTATTTTATCTTCTTTCTTTCTTTCTTTCTTTTTTTCCTCCCTTTTATTCTGGGCTGTGTGGAGGACAGGCTCTTGATGCTCCAGCCAGGCGTCAGGACTGTGCCACTGAGGTGGGAGAGCCACGTTCAGGACACTGGTCCACAAGAGACCTCCCAGCTCCATGTAATATCAAATGGCAAAAATCTCCCAGAGATCTCCATCTCAATGCCAAGACCCAGCTTCACTCAATGACCAGCAAGCTACAGAGCTGGACACCCTGTGCCAAACAACTAACAAGACAGGAACACAACCCCATCCCTTAGTACCGAGGCTGCCTAAAATCATAATAAAGCAACAGACACCCCAAAACACACCACCAGATGTGGACCTGCTCACCAGAAAGACAAGATCCAGCCTCATCCACCAGAACACAGGCACTAGTCCCCTCCACCAGGAAGCCTACACAACTCAATGAACCAACCTTAGCCACTGGGGACAGACACCAAAAACAACGGGAACTATGAACCAGCAGCCTGCGAAAAGGAGACCCCAAACACAGTAAGTTAATCAAAATGAGAAGACAGAGAAACACACAGCAGATAAAGGAGCAAGGCAAAAACCCACCAGACCTAACAAATGATGAGGAAATAGGCAGTCTATGTGAAAAAGAATTCAGAATAATGATAGTAAAGATGATCCAAAATCTTGGAAATAGAATGGAGAAAATACAAGAAACGTTTAACTAGGATTTAGAAGAACTAAAGAGCAAACACACTGTGATGAACAACACAATAAATGAAATTAAAAATTCTCTAGAAGGGATCAATAGCAGAATAACTGAGACAGAAGAACGGATAAGTGATCTGGAAGATAAAATAGTGGAAATAACTACTGCACAGCAGACTAAAGGAAAAAGAAAGAAAATAATTGAGGACAGTCTCAGAGACCTCTGGGACAACATTAAATGCACCAACATTCGAATTATAGGGTTCCCAGAAGAAGAAGAGAAAAAGAAAGGGACTGAGAAAATATTTGAAGAGATTATAGTTGAAAACTTCCCTAATACAGGAAAGGAAATAGTTAATCAAGTCCAGGAAGCACAGAGAGTCCCATACAGGATAAATCCAAGGAGAAATACACCAAGACACATATTAATCAAACTATCAAAAATTAAATACAAAGAAAAAATATTAAAAGCAGCAAGGGGAAAACAGCAAATAACACACAAGGGAATCCCCATAAGCCTAACAGCTGATCTTTCAGCAGAAACTCTGCAAGCCAGAAGGGAGTGGCAGGACATATTTAAAGTGATGAAGGAGAAAAGCCTACAACCAAGATTACTCTACTCAGCAAGGATCTCATTCAGATTTGATGGAGAAATTAAAACCTTTACAGAGAAGCAAAAGCTAAGAGAACAAAAAACCCCAAAGTTAGCAGAAGGAAAGAAATCATAAAGATCAGAACAGAAATAAATGAAAAAGAAATGAAGGAAACAATAGCAAAGATCAATAAAACTAAAAGCTGGTTCTTTGAGAAGGTAAACAAAATTGATAAACCATTAGCCAGACTTATCAAGAAAAAAAGGGAGAAGACTCAAATCAATAGAATTAGAAATGAAAAAGGAGAAGCAACAACTGACACTGCAGAAATATAAACGATCATGAGAGATAACTACAAGCAACTCTATGCCAATAAAATGGACAACTGGAAGAAATGGACAAATTCTTAGAAATGCACAACCTTCTGAGACTGAACCAGGAAGAAATAGAAAATATGAACAGACCAATCAGAAGCACTGAAATTGAAACTGTGACAAAAAATCTTCCAACAAACAAAAGCCCAGGACCAGATAGCTTCACAGGCAAATTCTATCAAACATTTAGAGAAGAGTTAACACCTATCCTTCTCAAACTCTTCTAAAATATAGCAGAGGGAGGAACACTCCCAAACTCATTTTACAAGGCCACCATCACTCTGATACCAAAACCAGACAAAGATGTCACAACGAAAGAAAACTACAGGCCAAAATCACTGATGAACATAGATGCAAAAATCCTCAACAAAATACTAGCAAACAGAATCCAACAGCACATTAAAAGCATCATACACTATGATCAAGTGGGGTTTACCCCAGGAATGTAAGACTTTTTCAATATACACAAATCAATCAATGTGATGCACCATATTAACAAATTGAAGGAGAAAAACCATATGATCATCTCAATAGATGCAGAGAAAGCTTTCGACAAAATTCAACATCCATTTATGATAAAAACCCTCCACAAAGTAGGCATAGAGGGAACTTTCCTCAACATAATAAAGGCCATATATGACAAACCCACAGCCAACATCATCCTCAATGGTGAAAATTTGAAACCATTTCTTCTAAGATCAGGAACTAGACAAGGTTGCCCACTCTCACCCCTATTATTTAACATAGATTTGGAAGTTTTAGCTACAGCAATCAGAGAAGAAAAAGAAATAAAAGGAATCCAAATTGGAAAAGAAGTGAAGCTGTCACTATTTGCAGATGACATGATACTATACATAGAGAATCCTAAAGATGCTACCAGAAAACTACTAGAGCTAATCAATGAATTTGGTAAAGTAGCAGGATACAAAATTAATGCACAGAAATCTCTTGCATTCCTATACACTAAAGATGAAAAATCTGAAAGTGAAATTAAGAAAACATTCCCATTTACCATTGCAACAAAAAGAATAAAATATCTAGGAATAAACCTACCTAAGGAAACAGAAGACCTGTATGCAGAAAATTATAAGACACTGATGAAAGAAATTAAAGATGATAGAAATAGATGGAGAGATATATCATGTTCTTGGACTGGAAGAATCAACATTGTGAAAATGACTCTACTACCCAAAGCAATCTACAGATTCAGTGAAATCCCTATCAAACTACCACTGGAATTTTTCATAGAACTGGAACAAAAAAATTCACAAATTGTATGGAACCACAAAAGACCCTGAACAGCCAAAGCAATCTTGAGAACGAAAAATGGAGCTGGAGGAATCAGGCTCCCTGACTTCAGACTATACTACAAAGCTACAGTAATCAAGACAGTATGGTACTGGTACAGAAACAGAAATATAGATCAATGGAACAGGATAGAAAGCCCAGAGATACACCCACGCACATATAGTCACCTTATCTTTGATAAAGGAGGCAAGAATATACAGTGGTGAAAAGATTACCTCTTCAATAAGTGGTGCTGGGAAAACTGGACAGCTACATGTAAAAGAATGAAATTAGAACACTCCCTTACACCATACACAAAAACAAACTCAAAATGGATTAAAGACCTAAATGTAAGGCCAGACACCATCAAACTCTTAGAGGAAAACATAGTCAGAACACTCTATGACATAAATCACAGCAAGATCCTTTTTGACCCACCTCCTAGAGAAATGCAAATAAAGACAAAAATAAACAAATGGGACCTAATGAAACTTAAAACCTTTTGCACAGCAAAGGAAACCATAAACAAGACCAAAAGACAACCCTCAGAATGGGAGAAAATATTTGCAAATGAAGCAACTGACAAAGGATTAATCTCCTAAATTTGTAAGCAGCTCAATATTAAAAAAACAAACAAGCCAATCCATAAATGGGCAGAAGACCTAAATAGACATTTTTCCAAAGAAGATATACAGATTGCCAACAGACACATGAAAGAATGCTCAACATCATTAATCATTAGAGAAATGCAAATCAAAACTACAAGGAGATATCATCTCACACCGGTCAGAATGGCCATCATCAAAAAATCTAAAAACAATAAATGCTGGAGAGAGTGTGGAGAAAAGGGAACCCTCTTGCACTGTCGGTGGGAATGTAAATTGATACAGCCACTATGGAGAACAGTATGGAGGTTCCTTAAGAAACTAAAAATATAACTACCATACAACCCAGCAATCCCACTACTGGGCATATACCCTGAGAAAACCATAATTCAAAAAGAGTCATGTACCAAAATGTTCATTGCAGCTCTATTTACAATAGCCAGGACGTGGAAGCAACTGAAGTGTCCATCAACAGATGAGTGGATAAAGAAGATATGGCACATATGTAAATTGAATATTACTCGGCCATAAAAAGGAACGAAACTGAGTTATTTGTAGTGAGGTGGATGGACATAGAGACTGTCATACAGAGTAATGTAAGTCAGAAAGAGAAAAACAAATACCGTATGCTAACACATATATATGGAATCTAAAAAAAAAAAAAAATGGTCATGAAGAACCTAGGGGCAAGGGGCAAGACGGGAATAAAGATGCATACCTACTAGAGAATGGACTTGAGGATACGGGGAAGGGGAAGGGGAAGCTGGGACAAAGTGAGAGAGTGGCATGGACGTATATACACTACCAAACGTAAAATAGATAGCTAGTTAGAAGCAGCTGCATAGCGCAGGGAGATCAGCTCAGGACTTTGTGACCACCTAGAGGGGTGGGATAGTGAGGGTGGGAGGGAGGGAGATGCAAGAGGGAAGAGATACGGGAACATATGTATATGTATAACTGCTTCACTTTGTTATAAAGCAGAAACTAACACACCATTGTAAGGCAATTATATTCCAATAAAGATGTTAAAAAAACTAAAAATTAAAAATAAATAAATTTTAAAAAAAGAATATATCCTTAATAAATATGTACATCTTGGCCTGATTTTATACATAGATATTCTTAGAACAAGAGAACATGAAATGTAAAATGATTAAAAATCA
Source organism: Balaenoptera physalus (assembly GCF_965194825.1). Taxonomy (NCBI): domain Eukaryota; kingdom Metazoa; phylum Chordata; class Mammalia; order Artiodactyla; family Balaenopteridae; genus Balaenoptera; species Balaenoptera physalus. Next base: position 46,117,964 of record NC_138891.1, on the reverse strand, counting down.
AAGAAACTCATCTTTCCATTGGCTTCCAATATCAATTGGGAGACATATTGCTAAAGGGGACGGGGATAGAAAAGGTGGATTCCCAAGCTATAAAACAATAACTTCTTCATATTCATCCTGCCTGTTTCAGCCTATTTAAACCTCTTTTACTTGTAAATGTGTGCGCTTTCAACTTTGAAAGCTCAGCCTTTTCCTGATGCTTCAAATTCAATCAGGCTGTTTATGATCCTTTTAGAAGTTTTGTAACTTTCCCATCTACTAAACATATGGAATCCCTTAGAAATGTGACTTCTTCAGCTAAAATAAAATGAACACCTGGATTATTTTTCTTCTTTTTCCATGTTCCTCATCATACTTTCAATCCCATATCTTTTGTTGCCAATCCATCGTCTACCTAGTAACTTCTTTCCTTAAAATCTGTTATGTTTTTCAAGCCCCACATCATATTCTTATCAGCATGGATATCACACGGAACTTCTCCACCTTCAAGATCTTAAATTAGATGTTTTCTCTCTATTATCATAAACCCTTTATCTTTTCTTTCTTTCAGGTTCAATAAATCAGCTTTTTATATTTTCAGTATAAACTCCTATTGCTCAATCGTGCTAATTTACTCAGTTCTTTAATCTCTAGTTATAGACTGCAGAACACATCACGACCTTTATTTCCATCACTGCACCCACCCTAAGCTCATATTTTCCCAGAGTTTATTGTCCTTTCTCTACTTCCAGGCCATAAATTATTGTTGATTAAAGATTTAAATACATGAAGCCAAATTCCCCTTAAAAAAAACGAGACAAAACATGGCCTTCATCTTTTAGTAGGACTCACTATTGCAAAACATTATTTAGTTCACACGTTTTTTCTCATTCCCTAGCATACTCCCAAGAAAGCAATACCAAAATTTACACATTGCCATATCTCTTTAAATCCCCAATTCACACACACTTTAATAACAACTCCCAGTGTGAACTTCCTCAGGTAATATCCTCCCTAACTCAGCAAATTACTTTTACCATATTTATCTCTTATTCTATCATTTGGTCTCAGAGAAAGAGGTATCTCTCCTCCCAACATTTATATTTTAAAATGCTTGCTTTACCGTACACTTAGCCCCTTCCTCGTTGATGTCTATCCCCCAAAACTGAATGTCCACCTGAGTGTTCTACTACAAACCCTTATTAAGACAAAATTCTAATCCATCACCTTGGTCTACTCTCTTTCCATATACTTAACATAGAACCAGCCTCAACTTTTAGATCATTTTTTTCACTTACCTTCACATCATTGTCAAGTTCTTTAAAATCAACTTGCACAGTACATATATATATATATATATATATATATATATATATATATATATATATCATTGTACTGTCCTCCACCTCTTTTCATTTATGCTGCCACCAGGACTGAAAAGGCAGACTCATGAGATATCTTAATTTCACTGTTGCAAACACCTCTTAACTACTTTGATTCTGCTCTTATTTCTCTTCCATATATTATTGCCAATTTAATCTTCTAAAAACAATGCACTATTATATCGTTTCCTTCCCTGACAGTACCTCATTTGCCAAATCGTCTCAATTCATTAGTCTGATGCTTAAGACTCTCCTGAATTTGAATTTGTCAGCTCTATTTTTAGAATTTTATACTATTCTGCGAAATGAGTTTTATACTCCAGCCAGACAGGAATGACCACGCAGTACACAGTGTCAACATGCTTTTTCAGCTGTCCAGCACCTTTTGAACACACTTCGTATGTTGGAAGGAATTTCCTTCTCTATGATTTCAAGTCTCCACTGCTGCCAAGAAACAGGCATGATTCCTTAGTCAGATATACTGACTTGAAGTAAAAGAAGAGAAGGATAAGAAAAGAAAGGTACTGTGTGGAGCAAATTTACGTGAGGGAGCTGATGAAATACTCAGCAGTCGGAGGCAAAAATAGAAACTTTTCTCCATAAAATTCTCAATTTAGTGTTCTGTGCTGTTTTTATTTTATTATAACCTCTTCCTCTTCTTAATCTCATCAATTTGGTTTATCCAATGTACTGCTACCACTATTGCAGGTATGCTAATGGTACTGCTACCAAAGTTACCAGTTGTAGCAGCGAAACTCAAAGGATGTGGCATAGAATACATTGTGGAATATAATGAAGATATTTTCCTTAGAAAAGAGGTGAGAGCTAGGATTCAAAATCATAAAGAGGGGGCTTCCCTGGTGGCGCAGTGGTTGGGAATCCACCTGCCAATGCGGGGAACATGGGTTCGAGCCCTGGTCCGGGAGGGTCCTGCATGCCACGGAGTGGCTAGGCCCGTGTGCCACAACTACTGAGCCCGCATGCCACAACTACTGGAGCCCATGCACCTAGAGCCCACGCTCTGCAACAGGAGAGGCCACCGCAATGAGAGGCCCACACACCACAGCGAAGAGTGGCCCCCGCTCGCTGCAGCTGGAGAGTGTCCGCACACAGCGACGAAGACCCAATGCAGCCAAAGATAAATAAATAAATATTTTTTTAAAAACTCATAAAGAGAAGTATAAATTACATTCAGAATCACCTATTTACTAAGGAAGGGTAGAGGGTTATTTATTACAAAAAGATGTCTGTCAAAACAATCAGTACAAATAGATTGTGGCATATGAGTTACATTTCTGATTCCAGTAATATAAATTCTACGTATTCCAAATATCTAAGGATGTATTGCAATATGCATACAATATTGGTAATATGAAATTTTTCTTTCCCATTACCTAGACCAGGGGTCCCCAACCCCCAAGCTACAGACCGGTACCGGTCCACAGCCTGTTAGGAACCAGGCTGCACAGCAAGAGGTGAGTGGCGGGCGAGTGAGCAAAGCTTCATCTGCCCTCCCCATCGCTCCCCATCGCTCCCCATCGCTCCATTACCGCCTGAACCACCCCCATCCCCACACCCATGGAAAAATTGTCTTCCATGAAACCGGTCCCTGGTGCCAAAAATGTTGGAGACGGCTGACCTAGACCATTTAGGGTAGCAAAAGCAGAACAAAATAAAACAAACTACAAATAATAAATTATAAATTTATTATTTATAATAATATAAATTTATTTATATTAAATAAATGTAATCTGATTATGTAAAGATCCACTCAACAGCAAAAGCATACATAATTTTCTTATCAGGTTAAATGGTGACATGTGACTGGGCATTCCTCTTTTCTTGGACGTGGGTCAGGGCACAGTCTCAAGGATGTTGAGATCAATCACAAGTTTTAATGTTGGAAATAGATAGCAAATAATTCAAAAATTTTAAAATGACAATTATGTTATAATAATAATTAACAATTCAAATTTCAGTGCTATTTATGCTAAAACTTTGTTTCCTTTATGGCAGACAACTATGTAAAATGTTATATTTATTTATAACATATATATGTGTGTATATATAAATGAAATAAGCAGTTTTAGTAGTGACAACATAGTTCAATTTTTAATTGAAAATAAATACTGTAAAGTTTATTTAAATTAACTAAACCAACATTTTCATTTCTACCCTGCCACATCTTTTCTCCTGTAAGCTGTATGATTGACACACAGCTTCTGCCAAGCCACAGTGAGTTTACAGCCTTAAGTCCTTTTAGTAAGCTGCCTTATCTCTTACTTAATATTGTGTATCCTTTGGTGTTTCTGAGGTTGTATTTCAAGTTCAGAGGTTTCCTTTAAAAGACACATGACAAAGTGCCAGAGAAGTAACAGTACTGGCTTTTGGGTAGCTGGACTAATCTTCAGTGTTCTAAAGTTTCCAAATTTTCTATTATTGGCCTATATGATTTTTATAATTAAAAAACTTTTGCTAAAACATGCCAGTCTTCTTTAAAATCAACAGGTTCCATTATTCATTAAGCCAATCAAAGAATGAGTCCTGATCTTATTTCATGAATTAGTACAAAATACATCAGAGAAATAAATTAACATACTCACCCGTAAGTAATGGCATTTAAAGATGAATCTTTTCTCACTAGTTTAAGTGCAAAAAAGCACATAGCATTTCATAGATTAACTTCCAAAATGAAGTAATGGGAATGAAGACAAAATGGTCATCATAAGATTGCTTGGGATCCTCAGTGACCAAGATTCATATTCTCTCTCTCTGTCTCTTTCTCACTTAAAGGGCACCCAGGAATAATTTTGCTATATTTCACAGCAAAACTTCACTCCAACATTTCAGGAGAATCCTATACTTGTACACTATGAAAGACATCAGCTGTGTAGTTCTTTTAACTGGAATGCTGGTAGCTAAGAAAACATGTTGACCTCATAGTTCAGAATCATGGAGTACCTGTCTCTAAAATCTACTAGCTGATTAGAGTCTTAATCTGAATATAGAAGCAATCTGTCAGGCCTTGTCTCTTCTCCCCATAGCTCTGGAATCATGAAAATCCTGGTTACTTGCTTAGCCTCACTCTGCCACCAAAACCATTTCTGACCTTAACCGGGAAGAATTTAAGATGTTTAGTTCAACTAAATGAAAATCAGTATGAAATCATCATTGCTGCTAGTCACTCATTCTTTTATTAAACAACAATTTATACAGGAATGACTGCATGCCCAAGACTGCTAGGTGCTGGCAATATAGACATTACTGACACACAACAGAAATACAGCGTGCACTGACAGCATAGAGCAAGGGCTCTGACCCAGGCTGAGAGGTCAAGGGAGAATCATCACTACAGAAGTGGCTTATGAGATGAAGATGCAAAAGATGAAAGAGAATTAACCAGACATAGGGCAGGAGGAAGACTGTAAGTAGGGGGAAGGGAGGGGAGAAGGGAGAGAGAAGCACTAGGTGCAATAGCCCTAAGGCAGGAAGGAAAAGGACTTATTCTAGAAACCTAAGTCTGGTGAGTGTGGCTGAATCACAAGGGAAAGTGGTGTGAAACGAGTAGCTAGAAGAGTGGCAAGGAATGGAAAACAAAAAGACAAATCAGCCCCCAGATTTCTTTTTAACAGAAACTGGGAGCCACTGAAGGAATATAAACATGGTAGAGACATATTTATGGCAGTGATTTTTAAAAAGATAATTCTGGCTAAAATATGAAGATTTCATTAGGAAGACAAAAGAAGGAAGAGGAAACCAACTATGAGGCCATTGCAGTATTCCAGGTGAGACTGTTGCCACAGGAGATAAACATAAAGAAAAGCATATGAGAAGGTTTCCCAGACAGGATCAGCTAGATTTGATAACTTAAAAATAGGGTTAAGGGTGAGAGAGTCATCAAGAATGACTTTTGGGTTTCTCAACTAGACTTTCCTTAGTGTATGTACTAGCTCTTAAACCTGGGTGCTTGACCCATAAGTGCTTGTCTTGGTAATTTGCCCCATACTACATTCTTTTAGGAGTCAGCTGAAACATGCTAACTTACATTCAGTTATTGCCTTGTCCCTGGATTCCCCACCACCTGCCTATAGAAGCATCCTATTTCCAATTTTTTGACATTGAGCAACTGTTTTGACTACTATATTTTTTCTCTTACCCTTGGTATTTTATTTATTTTACACTGCTTCATTAAAAAATTAAGGCTGCCTTTAAAATACCTACAGTTAAATTGCTGAGCATTAAGGCTAAGGGAAAATGCAGACTGCGTGAAAACTAGACTAGGTTTGTGCAGGTCATTACATTTATAAAAACTTTTTAAAAAAAGAGTTGCAACTTTTAAATATCATATGGTAGTCAAAGCAAAAAATAGAACATGATCTGCCTCTCAGTTTACAATGTCTACAAAATATAAGCATATCAATTGTTTGAGGAAAGCAATAGATTTGTTGGCACTTAGGAACATCTCTCTTTAGGAGATGCTAAGTGATGTGATGCATCCCAACAACCTCCTTGTAATAAATGTAATACTGATTTTCAGAAAATACATTTGCATTGGAATGGAGAAAGAAGAATAAAAGAGAGGAATGCTTCACCTGGGAAGAACCTGATAGGGGGAAATCAATTTTTAACTCTACTATTTTTCACCCCTGAGACTAAAATGCTCACTAAGAGAGTATTTTCTCTGGTATGCACAATCCAATCCAAGTAGTTCATACTCCAGTTATGTTAGAGGAAAGAAAAAAGGGTGAGAACACTGGCATTGAGATATGGGAAGAGACCACATCTCTTAAGCACCACCTCCCTTCCTGACACACATATATAAACACACATACAAACTCACAATCTCAGCTGGACTTTTGATAAAATTTGGATGGCACACAGTTCAGTATCAGTTATGTGAAGTAGAGTTAGTGATGTGATTAAGAGCACAGACCCTGCACAGAGTCTGTCTAGCTTTGATCTTGGGCAAGTTAACCAATCTTTCTATCATAAAATAGGAATAAAATTGGTACCTACCTAATACAATTTTGAGGAATATTAAATAAATTAATTTTCATAAAATGCTTAGAAAACTGCCAGCATATTATATGTACTCTTCTTTGTTTATTTAAAAAATACAAGAAACCTTCTATAAAGATTTGGAAGATCAAAATCCTATACTGTTCAATCATTTGTTATTCAGCAAATATTCATTGCATATCTATTGTGTCAAGGCCTATACTTAAAGTACATTATGGCGTGCTTGCTTCGGCAGCACATGTACTAAAATTGGAACAATACAGAGATTAGCATGGCCCCTGCGCAAGGATGACATGCAAATTCGTGAAGCGTTCCATATTTTTAAAAGGGAACCCTCTTGCACTGTTGGTGGGAATGTAAACTGATACAGTCACTATGGAGAACAGCATGGAGGTTCCTTAAAAAACTAAAATTTGAACTACCATATGACCCAGCAATCCCACTACTGGGCATATACCCTGAGAAAACCATAATTCAAAAAGAGTCATGTACCAACATGTTCACATCAGCTCTATTTACAATAGCCAGGATATCCAAGCAACCTAAGTGTCCATAGACAGATGAATAGATAAAGAAGATGTGGCATGTATATACAATGGAATATTACTCAGCCATAAAAAGAAATGAAATTGAGTTATTGTTGGAAGGACCTAGAGTCTGTCATACAGAGTGAAATAAGTCAGAAAGAGAAAATCAAATACCATATGCTAACATATATATATGGAATCTAAAAAAAAAAAAAGAAAAAAAAGATGATTCCGAAGAACCTAGGGGCAGGACAGGAATAAAGACGCAGATGTAGAGAATGGACTTGAGGACACGGGGAGGGGAAAGGGTAAGCTGGGATGCAGTGAGAGAGTAGCATTGACATATATACACTACCAAATGTAAAATAGATAGCTAGTGGGAAGCAGCTGCATAGCACAGGCTGATCAGCTGGGTGCTTTGTGTCCCCCTAGAGGGGTGGGGTAGGGGGTGTGGGAGGGAGATGCAAGAGGGAGGGGATATGGGGATATATGCATACATATAGCTGATTCACTTTGTTTTACAGCAGACACTAGCACACCATTGTAAAGCAATTATACTCCAATAAAGATGTTAAAAAAATAAATAAAAATAAAGTACATTATGGCAAGTGTGAATATGATAGATCTTCAGCTGCCAAGCCCTAATCTCCCCCAACTATTTTACTTTTAAACCTAATAACTGATTTCTATCTCTGTCTCTCTTTTTTCCTTTCTCTCTCTTTTATTTATTTTTAAATATTTTCTCACTAGTTAACAGTTCAATAAAATACTGTATATAAGACTTAGTTTAGAAAGATGGTCTAGTCATATTGCTTGGATATACACACTTTACAGATTAACTGAAGTGATTGTAGTGCTAAATTTTTGTGAGGATAAACTGAGGAGCCAAATACAAAACCCACTTTTATTTTCAGATGGCTTTTAAGTAGTGAGTACTGTCTGGAGGCATGGACTTAATCCTAGAGTATACAGGTAAATATGTTCATTCATGGAGGAAGTTTAGGTCTAGGCTCAAGTTTATTCCATATTACCCTCCCTTACCATAAACCAGGATAACATGCAACCAGTGACAGCTCCAATAGATCCAAATACAATGTATATTCTTGGTAACATTTGAATGTGACCAAAATTAATGCTTTATTTCAACAGAAACAAGTCACATGTACTTAAGTATGCGTAGTATGAAATCAAGATATGGTATTTAAAATGTCTTATATTAACATGCATATTTCTTGGGCTCTTAGATGAAAATTACCTATATTTGAATATATGCATATCCTGAATGCATATCAGGAAGCTAAAATTTAATATTTTATTTTTTTTCATTTCTTGGCAGAAAAGCCAATTGTGATCTAAATTTTCTTCTAAATTATTTGTGACATTGTTTTCTCCACTAAAGAAATGGAAGTCCAAAAACACTCTATGCTTGAATGACAGCACTTTTTTTCCTAATGGAAAAACATTCATTTTAATGTCAGTATTAAAGTATTAATACCTCATAGGAAAATATTTTTACATATTAAGCAAATAAAATATTTTAAGATAGTTATGTAATCATTTTAAGGGTTTGAAGAAAGCATGCATTTAGTTTACCAAAGGGCAGTTTTCAAAGTTAAATTTGAATTAAAAAAATTACATTTATACGGTTTTCAGACCCACGGTTAACTGAAATTAACATGAAATTAGTTTAAAAGTTCATGTTTAAAAATTTTGTTGTGAGGTAATATTTGTGACAGAAAAATATTTTAACATATATTAAATTCTAAATAAACAATGACTCTTTACAAGAACTATAAAAATTCTTACATGATACATAGAGGGCTTAGTAACAAATACTGTAGAAGCTCACCTTTTAATTTTGTTGGTTCTAAAGAATTCATTAAAACATATCCTTAAATATATTAAATTTAAGAAACATCTTTTTAGAAGATAGTGTTCAGATATTTCAATATTTAAAAGTATTTAAAATGTATATGTAGACTTGTATGTTGTTTATATCTTTAATACCAGTGCATATGGTAACGTAGCAGCTATATGTTTAAATCAGTAGTGATGTGATAATAATAGCAAACAAATAGGATTTGTATATAAATTCAGAAGTCAGATGTTTCTGAACCAAGGCAAAGTCATATGAGACCCATGTGGTTTCCCAACTGAGAAGCAGTCGGCCACAGACTGCTGTATTGTGAATCACAACTCTGTCATCTCACTTTTTTGAGCAAGTTGTATAACTTGCTCCTACCTATATACCTAAAAAGCTCAATAAATAGTTTTGGTAGGTTGACTAAACAAATAAGCAAATCTTTCTAAGACTCTTTTTCTTCTTTTGCAAGGTACTCAAGCAGGCAATCATAAAGTGAAATACAGTTGTTTCCAATTGTTACTATTTGTATTATTACTCCCATTACTACTGGTTAGACATTATTGGGACTATGGCTTCTAAATAATATTTGATATGATCAACTATCATCAGGCCTGTCAATTGGATGAGCAATGCTGAGAATGGCTCAATCAAAATTTCTCCTTATAATAGCCAAATGATCACAGCAATAGTAATTTTTAAAATAAAATAAAATAACAAAGATAGAATGTGAGCTCTTCTGTGAAGGAGTTTAAAATACCTTACTTATCCATATTCCTACAGAATATCTTAACACTGAAACTCTATTATTGCCTGTCTAATATAAAACCAATATGAGTCATATATTAATATATTATTTTTAATATATTACCATAAAATAACAAAAAATTAGCAAACATAATCTGGGATAAAATAAACATTTCTGCAAAAAAAAAAAAAGGAAAAGAAAGAAAACAAGGGCTATAATTTCTAGTAACTTTAACTATAGGACATATGAAAATTTTTCCCGAGAGTGACATTTTAAAATTAAATTTTGTTTATAATTTTTACTTATAAAAGGTAGTAACACTGGAATGAAAAAATATATATACTGTATATTTAAAGTGTATAATCTATGGCATCAGGTGTAAAAATATTGATAATGGAAACACATTAATCTAATTGTAACATATTGTAAAGTAGAACAAAAAATGTCATGTCCCCAACAGATGTTATGAAACAATGACAAGTGGAGTTGAAATAAAAATTTATTGATAAAAATCATTTAGTTTTTTTTTTCTGTAATATGATGATATAGCTCAGGGATTGGCAAACTACTGTCCACAAACCAGATCTGGTCCACCAGCTGTTTTGTAAATAAAGTTTTATTGAAACAAAGCTACATTCATTCTTTTACATACGATCTATGGCTGATTTTGTGCTACAGTGTGTCTAAATAGTTATTATAGAGACCATATGGCCTACAAAACTTAAATTATTTATTACTTGGCTCTTTATAGGAAAAGTTTGCTGACCTCCAATATAGAGCGTTGTTACAGATAATCTATTATTACTAACAAAGTGGTTTAAAATGGTATTTCATATGCTTCTTGGTTTCAAATGTATATTTGCAAAATAAATATCATATTACTCTTGGAAGTTTTTCTTTCTTCAAAGCTTCAAATTCCTAACAATGAAGATAAAAGTTCTATTTCATAATGTTCTCTGACATTAAAAATTTTTTTTAATTAAATAGGTTTTTAAAGTACCATTTTAATGAAGTATTGGATTTAATTAATTTTATATGTTGGAATTACCACAAGGGACTTCAAACTCTACAATTATTCTTTGTGAAATGAACTTGGCACATTCACGGATCTATGTAAGAAAATGAAATAGGCTGCACATCACTGCTAGTTTTATCCATTCTGCTTATCACCAAGTAAATATTTTTTAAATTTAAAAGTTATAACAAAATATTTGTGCAATATATGTGCAATTACCTCTACTTTTACATTTGTTTAAACAGATGTGCACAGGTTTGCACATTTTTTTAGCAAGCCAAAGAAATGCTATGATTAGAATAAGTGTATGATTTTATAAATCCATCTTGATTAGCCTCAAGTTTTTTCCGATTTTCTAAATTAGCAATTCTTAGCTCCTGGCAAGCCATAAACAGTTTTCATTTCACGAATGTCGCTTTCTGCTCTGCTACAGAGGTATCTTTGTAAAGAGCATAATTTCTGATGATACGGAGATTAACACACGTGTAAGAGTCACTCAAGTAGTTATTATTCAATTTAAATCTAACTTCTGCATAATTACATCATAATGTAGCTTCCATTCAGCTGCTTAATATTCTTGATATCATGTAATCTCAAGGTAATCACTAACCTAAGAGCAACCTCTGCTGGCAAACAGAGGCTGAGCTGCAAACATTTTTACCATAGTTTTACAATGTCTTTTGACCATGTCAGATTAAAAAATATGTTTTGGGGAAGGTTTTAACATTTTTGTTGTATACAGAAGTGTGACAAATTGCACATTTTTAATATAAAATGTGGGTAAGTATAGTATGTTTGTTTTAGGACTAAACAAAATTCATAAGATTTTTTTAAAATGCTTGATTCTTGATTCTCAGCTTTGTGGCCTGAGGGTCACTTAGGAAGAACAGTTAAAGATAAGAGCTCAGATTTCACAGGATTTTAATAATATTGAATGAGAGGATGATGTATCAGGAAGTTTACTGTAATAAAATAGGCATGTGTAAGAAAAAAAATTCATGTTAAAACAAAATTTAAAGGTTCTTGAAGAAAAGAAAGTGCTTGAAGACATAGTTTAACTATTTATTGGGTTGGCCAAAAAGTGCCTTCGGTGTCTAAGTAAAGGTAAAAGGCACATTTTTCATTTTGATCAAGAACTTTATTGAACAACGTATTCACCCTTTTGTTCCACTACTTTCTGCCATTTTTCAGGCAACTTCATAATTCCATCTTCCCAAAACTTTTTATTTTTTTGAACAAAGAACTGTTCCAGGTGCCTTTTTTCCTTTGCTTCCAGGGAATTGATATATTTTCCATTAAGAGAACTTTGTAAAGACCTAAATTATTAGAGATCCGAAGGTACAATGTCTGGTGAATATGGTGGATGAATCAGAACTTCCCAGCCAAGCTGTAACAGATTTTTGCCTAATCATCAAAGAAACATGCTGTCTTGCATTATCCTGATGGAAGATTATGTGTTTTCTGTTGACTAATACTGGACGCTTTTCATCGAGTACTGCTTTCAGTTGGTCTAATTGGGAGCAGTACTTGTTGGAATTAATCATTTTGGTTTTCCAGAAAGAGCTCAAAATAGAGGACTCCCTTCCAATCCCACCATATACACAACATCACCTTCTTTGGTTGAAGACCAGCCTTTGGTGTGGTTGGTGGTGGTTCATTCGCTTGCCCCACGGTCTCTTCCATTCCACATTATTGTACAGTATCTACTTTTCATTGCCTGTCACAATTTGTTTTAAAAACGGAGCGTTTTCATTATGTTTAAGTAGAGAATCTCATGAGGAAATATAGTCAAGAAGGTTTTTTTTTCGCTTAACTTATGTGGAACCCAAACATCAAAGCGATTAACATAGCCAAACTGGTGCAAATGATTTTCAACCCTTGATTTGAATATTTTGAGTATGTCAGCTATCTCCTGCGTGGTATAAGGTTGATTGTCCTCAATTAATGTCTCGATTCGATCGCTATCAACTTCAACTGGTCTCCCCGACCGTGGAGCATCGTCCAGAGAGAAACCTCCAGCACGAAACTTTGCAAACCACTTTTGACATGTTCGATCAGTCACAGCACCTTCTTCATACACTGTACAAATCTTTGTGTGTGTTTCAGTTGCGTTTTTACCTTTCTTGAAATAATAAAGCATAATATGCCAAAAATGTTGCTTTTTTTCTTCCATCTTCAATATTAAAATGGCTACACAAAAATTCACCAATTTTGATATATTTTTTTAAATGCACGCTGATACGACAGTTGTCACAGTCAGTCTAACAAAATTATTTTGAATGAAGTTAAAGACAACTAAGTGCTGCTAGAGCCATTGCACAGAAAAATCCAAATGAATCTTTTGGTCAACCCAATATTTTCATTACCCTCCTACTTATATCCTTTAAAAAAAAATAGATTTGTTTATTTATTCTAAAAAAGAAGTTTACTGTAAAATACAAAGTTCTATATAAATAAGTTAATTCTAAATTTTAAGAATGGTTCCAGTACAATGAACCTAATGGATGTGAATACCCTAGTGAATTTTCCTTTCCAGATAAATATTGTAAATGAGAGATCATATAGAAGTAATAGGATAATACTTTTCTTTTAGAAACATATAAAAGAAATGCCATCTAGATATAACTTACAAAGATTACATCTACTAAGTACACAATCACTCTTTCTGGGTCTATGTTACAGAACCACATACCAAGTTTGACTATAAAATATGGCTTATGTGGTAGCAAATAATTGTTCAATAAGTACATATATACCTTGCCCTTTGGGCTGAGTGGCATGAAGGATACATATTACATAAAGGCATGCACATCTAGTACGACAAAATTATGTATACAAAAGTAATACACTTGAACAACAGTGAACAACTCAAACCTGCAAACACTATGTGGACTATACAGTTATACGGCCTATCCATTTTTTGGATAGAATTATTCTGCTATGCTTCATGGAGACATCCTGACACAGCCTTAAAAACAACTAAAATGTTAGGTCTTGCTTTGTTTAATTGTTTAATACAGAGTCTTTTATAAAACAGAACTCTCTACAACTGGCTCTTACTTCTCCCAAGTGTATTTCCGATAGGAATCTACCATTCACATTTACCTATGCTACTAATTCTTTGCACAGACCTTGGATCTTCTTTCTTAATAATAATATATTTAACATGAATGCCTAGTACAGTGGTTCTCAAAGTGTGGTCAAGGATCTTGGAGGTCCCCAAGACACTTTTATGGGGTTCATGAGCTCAAATCTATTTTTGTAAGCACTAAAATGTTGTTTGCCATTTTCAATGTGGAAGATGCAAAAGCAATGGTGGAGAACATTGCTAGTGTCTCAGCACAAACCAGGGCACTGGTACAAAACTGTATCCTTTACCACCACATACACAGTTAAAAAAGAAAAAAAAAAAAAAAAAGTCAGATTCATTTAAGAATATCCACAGAACAATAAAAATTATTAATTTTATTGAATCACAACCCATGAATATGTCTTTTTTACTCTTCCCTGTGATAAAATGGGAAATTTACATATGCATTTCTGCTGCATACTAACATAAGATGATCATCTCCAGAAAAATCAGATGTGTGATTATGTTGAGTGGTACTAGCTGCTTTTTACATGGAAAGGAATTTTTACTTGAAAGAACAACTGATAGACAAACTTCAATTATTCAGATGGTTATTTGGCAGAAATTTTCACAGAAAGGAACAAAGTGAGTTTATACTTCACGGAAAACAATCATTTATTAATAATAAAATTCAGGATTTCAAACAAAAATAAGAAGTATAAAAAACTTGCATCTACCATAATAGACTTAAGAGCTTCCCAATAATTAAATAAGAGCTTCCCAATAATGAAAAAAAAAAAAAATCTAATGTAATTGGTGGTGACATTAATGAATGTGATTTTTGGATATTGCATAATGAAATGTGGCAACATTTGGGAGATCAGCATAATTAAGTTAACCAGCATTTTTCAAGTGACCAACGCATGATGCTATAAAACTATTCATCAGTAAAAAACCCATTCAAAGTACATGATAGATCAATGGATTTTCATGTAACAGAGCTCTAAAAGTTCACTAATATGATTTCAAATTCCACATTGCAACAGACCTTTAAGAAACTATCATTTGTCAAGATTTGGTGTACTATCAAAGAAAATCCACAATTATGAAAAAAGCTTTTAAAAATACTTCTCCATTTTCCAACTACATATCTATGTATGACAGGATTCTCTTCATATGCTTCTACAAGAACAACATATCACCACAGATTGCATACAGAAAAAGATAGGATAATCCATCTCTGTTTCATTACAGAAAATAGTAGAGACTTGCAAAAATGTAACAATGTAACAAAGCCACTCTTTTAACTGAATTTTTTTGTCTGGAAAACATAGTTACTTTTCCTTAAAAAATGTTATTTATTTAAGCTTGTAAGGGGTATATTGTTGTAATTTTTAATTAATTGAGACTTATTTTAAAATTCTAATATGGCAAGTATTGATAGCTATGACCCACATATACATTTCTTAGGATGCACTACAGTTTTTAAGTTTGTAAAAGGGTCCTAAAACCCAAAATTTGAGAACAATTGACCTGATACAGCTAGATACTAGTCTAAGGACTTTGCAGGTATTACTTCATTAATCCTCAAAACAACCATATGAGTAATATTATTTTCATGATTTATAGATGAAATAGAGGTATAAAAATTTCTCAGAGGTCACATAGCTAAAGTGGAATAAAGCCAGGATATGAACACCAGGTCCCATGCTGTTTACTATTATACTACCTCCATGATTTTGGTAATAAAGTTCCTATAAAGAGTTTATCTGATGGTCTGTGTCCTCCATTGAATGGCACTGTATCAAATAGAATAAGTAACAAAACAAAATGCCCGAATTTGACTCCCAACTCTACCATAAATTCTTTGAGGTTCAGTAGCTTAAAAAATGAGCAAAGTAAAAATGTTCATGGTTCTTGTAACAAGCAAATTAAATAACACATATAAAATTTTTATACAAATGTAAAGCATGCTAAAGTTATTACTGTCTTTGCTTTATGTTCCAACTGAAGGCATTTCTCCCCACAAAGCCTTCTTAACTATCATATACCTCTATGTTTGTGGCCTTTCTAAAGAATTATGGCACTTTTAATGCACTCATTTAATAACTCATTTTTCTTTTTACGTGTGTCTCCTATATTCCTACTTAAGTTATAGGATCTACAGCACAGGGAATCTCTTATATTTAAGTGTATCCCCAGCTTCTTACTTACAGCCATCTAGCCAGCAAGCACCCAGTAAATATTTTCTTATGAAATCTGTGATTACATGTATCACTCATGTTTAAGATTAGTCCATTCCAAACCTTATGAGTCTGACTTAGCTTTTATTTGAGGAAGAGAGCCAGTAATGATATTCTTACTGAGTTAAATAAAAGCCACAGGTAGGAGAAATTTTAGAAAGGTGTTCATCTACCCAGGAACATTAAAGGAGACAAAATGAAAACACAGTTTAAGGGGAAAAAAAGAGTATTGATGAGCTATACTTATAATGATGTACTATGAAGATCTATCTATATGTATGTTTTACTGTTTTTACTCTTAGGTCCTTATATGCAGAGGTTGTAAACATTTTGTGTATTGCCTTTGAGAGGTTCAAACCTTGATGAGTTGGTTTCTAATGTTCCCAGAGGCATCACAAAAATTCTACAGGTTCCCTGGATACCATAGTGATGACAATAAAGGGTTGAAGAACACACTGAATGAACTGGTTTCTTCACAAACCCTGTATCTCCAATGTCAACATCTAGTAAACTACAGGTGCTCCCTCTTTTCCATCCAGGGAGAGATGTCTTCCATTCCAATACTCAATTTTTCCCTCCTTCTGATAGAATGCCCTGTGGTGTCTACTAACATCACCACCCTCCCTTTCTTGCTAGAATACTTATACAGTTTGTTTTTAAATACTGCTCAAATTGAGATAAACACACATATTCTTCTTTCTCTTGTGTCCATGTCCTTTTCCTTCTTTCCTTATAGCACAGCAGAACCCAAATTTAACACTCATGATTATCTGATTGTCCCTATAGGCTCACTGTAAGACTTGTTTATCCCTTAAGCATCCTGTAAACACTTAACGTTTGTGTCTACATTCAAGAACACCACATACTTGTTACACTGTAAAATGTTTGAGTGCATCTTTTTTTAATAGGGCAATTCTTATTATTGTTTCCTAATTACATTCTAAAAAGTTTAAAAACATATATAATTAATTCAAAATAATAACCTTTTTTTTTAACTCCACATTCCGTCTTAACTACATCTAAATAACATCAGACCTCCTTCATTGGAACATTTAATTGTTCATCTTCAGTTCACTGATGCATCAGGGTGTCGTTTTTGATAAAGTATCAGCTCACTTACTGTATCAAAATAAAATTATTGTGCAGTAATTTAATGACATAGCTCTTTCCTTTTATGAGCTCAGAAAATATCTCATTAACAGTTTCACAAATTACCACAATAACTTATGCTGACATGTTCATTTATTCTCATTTATGAATAAATCTGGTTGACAAACCTAATGAAATATTACAGGGAATTCCCGGCCTAAGATATGGATCAGGCGTAATTAGAGAATCTCAAAATAAGGATTATTTGAGCACAGACACTTTACTATAAAAGTGGAATATTGGGTTCCATTAAATTTTACACTAAAAATGTACTTGTTTGCTGACACTTCTCCATGGTACAATGTGGAGATGTTCTTACTTCCCACTCATCAAGAACCACAGTGACCTCTACCATCTGCCTGATATTTCATGAGAGAAAACAATTCTGTAATGTTGAATTTTTCTTTGTCTTTAGAATATTATTTTGTGTCTTTTTGCTTGTTAATTATGCTAGGCCACTCTCAATGATTATTTCTATAAAAGAAAAAAAATTAATATGCAAAATTATTTTGGAGTTGATCCAAACACATTTTATTTTAAAAAAGTAAAATTATTTAAAATTGCTATGAAGAGACTAATGAACAAAAAGTTATACTTCAATCTTTGAGGTTTTTAAAAATTATCTTAATTGCTTAAGGAAACAAAGTTGAATTTTTAAAATATAATTTGGGATATATATTTTTATTTAATTAAACATCTGTGTAAAAGATATTAATTTAATATTATACAAAGACTGATAAAACAAAAATAGTTCCTATCCTTTAAGAGACTATAGTCTAATGCATTTTGAATATATCCATAGGAAGATTGATATTCACAAATTACCCAGTTTGTTTCCTCATCTTTAATGTATCTCTTCCTCTGACATCAAAATTCATTTTAATCTCTCCTTTACAAATTATTTTAGAATCACAAAAAAAGAGTGTGCATGACTGTCTACAGTAAAATTCTTTTATAGCTTCAGACACATTTTTTATATTTATGCTGTAAAAACTACATTGTCTGTGATGTGGATCATACACTATACTACATACTTATGATAGTGCTTTGGTCATTATTGGGTTGAAATATTTAAAGATTATGGACCTAAATCTATTAATCCATTTCTTTTTCATCCACTGCCCTTCATTATACCATTAAAACATTAAATTATTATCATATCAATTACAATTACTATTCATTAAAGAAAAAACATTTACTGAAAAACCTCTATTAATAGCATAGTTCATACAGTTCTTGACTATCTCTCCCATGCTATTTCTGACTATGCTCCTCCACCTTTCTGTACATATTCTAGTCACAACAGGCCTTCTCTCAATTCCTCAAGCCACCAAGCTCATTCCTGTTGTTCTGGGCCTCTCCTCTGTCTAGAACTCCCTTCTCCCAGATCTTCATGGTGCTAACATAGTCTCATCATTCAGTTTCCAGCTTAAGGATCACATCCTCAGGTATGCTTTTCCTGAACAGTTTCTTTAACCGAGACCAAATTTGAACTCTACTTATTACATTATTCTATTTTATTTTCTATGACAGCTTGAAATAAATTTATTTGTCCAATTATCTGCAGGCTCCTCCTCTGAAAGAAAGAAAGAAAGAAAGAAAGAAAGAAAGAAAGAGATAGAGAGAAAGAGAGAGGGAGAAAGGGAGGGAGGGAGGAAGGAAGGAAGGATAAAAGCAACATGAAAACATGGTCCTTGTTAGTTTTCTTCATCAGCATTAACTGTATCACACAACAGTACCTGACTTCTAGTATGTCTTAATAAAATATTTATTGAATGAATGAATGAATGAATCATTATATAGTCCTGGCATCTAAAAGCACATTCTTCAATTGTGAAATGTTATAGCAGGCATTTTTTAAACTGCTATAGGAACATAAAGAAGGAAACTATGTTCTGCTAATGGAAACTTAGAGAAGTTTCACAAATGCATTAAATGTATGAGCTGCACCTTCATAGAGGGATGATTACATAATTTTTCATTCATAACTTTCAGAGTGAGAGGTGGACCACAGGCATAACCTGGAAAATAGTAGATTGGGGGTGTGTGTGGAAGAAGGCAGAGAAACTAAAAAGGGGGATATTTTGATGTAACATGGTGTCAAATTATCAAGTGCATAGAAAAGAGTATAGATTTTATCCTACAAGCAATAGTTTCTATTAAAGGTAGGGTATGGCAAGATGACATTTGTGTTTTGAAGATATATCTCAAACATTCAATGCCTTTGTAAAACTTCCCTAAGTTCTCATAAGCCCACTTGAGAGTGAGAAGAATGTAGCTGGGTAGAAAGGAGGGTAAAGAGCTGAGAAATGAGATAAGGATGTGCTAGTGATATCATCCTTCTGTACAACAAAAACTGGCTACACCCAAGAGTCTCCGGACTGCATGCAGAGCCAAGTAAGTTAAAACAAAGACCTGGAATTTCAGAGTTGGGTGGGAGAGAATGCAAAAAGAAAAGCCTTGGAGTTTCAATAAATGAGATGACACTGAAGACATTTAAAAAGAAATAAATAAACAAAATGCAAAAAAAATCTATTTCAATAGAAAATAAGAAAGAGAACCCATGGAAACCCAGACTGTGCTAATCTGTTTTAGACTTTCTCTGACAGCAGTTAAACTGATTGCATGCATTGACATAATAAGTGTTCAGTATATTTTTATAGAACAATGAATATATAATTTTATTGGCCATTTCCAATATGGAACAAGACAACAAACAAAAAGCAAAACCAAAAGTAAGTCCTCTGCATTTTTACTTAAATTGATGAAACAAGTGTAAACCTGATTTACAGCTTTGTCAATTTCATGTTCTAGTTTAAACATTTTTTACTTAAAATTTCACTAGAATTAGTAAATAAATGCTACTGTCAAGGTAGATTTTCTTGTTAGGATTTAGGATAGCTAAGCAAGACAATAATATAAAAGAAAATATAAAGAGCATGTTGGACTGTGTGCATTAGGTTGGGAAAGCAGGACTCTGTATCATTTCATACCCCCTAAGGAATGCTAGACTCTTTACAGGCTGGATATAAAGTGGTCTTTTCTCCCTCTGTTAAAATGCAGAGTTGTCGTGTTCTGCTCAAACAACTTTTTATAATAATGGCTTTGCGTGCGGAAGTGAAGAATAATTCATCTAACTGAAACTTAAAATGCTGTAGATAGGCAGAAAGTAATTATCTATGATACAAACTACCCAGGTTCCTGGGAATAACAACCATATCTTTATGAAAAGTGTTATGAAATTATTCAAGACCATGAACATCATGGGACACCCATTTACATTTGTTCTGCACCTCTCAGAGTTCTACGGGATGCATAAATAGGAGTAGAGTAAATACGAGCAGCCAGGTAATCCTATCATATTCAGCAATGGTAAGATCTTCCTGTGTCTAGTTTCACATCTCGGAACTTGAGAAGAATGAAGAGAGTTCAGGATAGAGGAAGAAAATAATTGAAGGGTTAGAAAATGAGAACTCCAAGAAAGGTAAAAAGGATTTATATTATTTAAAGAGCTGATAGAAACGTCATCATTAATAGTCTTCAATGAAGAGCTATTCCACAGATTGTGGTGACCAGCTCTTTTTGTTTTTGCTGAAAACATAACAGGCAAAAATGAATTTTAATAGCAAAGCAAGGAAAGAAAGAAAGAAGCTTTTGATAATGGAAGAGGCTGTTCAACACTAAATTGGTTCCCAAGGGATATCAGAACATTTAACTGTGGAAAATTTTTAAAAATAGAATTTTAAATATTTGAGGCTTTGAGGTCAAGGGAAGGACAAGATGACTTTTTAAGACAATTTCCATGACTGCAATTCAAAGACTGTATTACAAAAGAAGACAGGACTTCCATTATCCACTAAGATGGATTGTGTAGACAGAGGAAGCAAAAATAAGTACAAAATGCAGACAAACGTGGCATCTCTTCTTGAAGTTATTTACCTAATTTGTACAAAGGTTTTCTTCATGTGAGAATGAGGGAAGCACTTTTTCTCTCTATTTGACACACACATACACATGCACAAATATGTAGATATATACACATTTCAAAACAATGAGAAAATAATTGTTCCCCACAATGAGAATTTTTCCTCTCAAGACAAGTTCCTTCCTGATTCATACCAGATGGGATCTCCCACATTATATTAATGCAGAAATAAAAAGCTGCTGACTTAACCCTTTGGTGGCAGTGTGGGAAGGTTTTGGATTGAGAATATAGAACAAGGTTTTTAAACTTTAGTGTGCATAGAAACCACCCACAGGTTTGTTAAAAATGCACAAACATGGCTCAAGCCCTCAGAGATTCTGATTCAGTTGATCGGGGGTGGACACAGGAATCTGCATTTCCGATAGCAGCTCAGGTAATTATGATGTAGGTTTCTGAGGACTGCAATGGCAGCAACAGTGATCTAGAAACTTTGGTTCTGGTTCATGTGTACATTTATTCAATATTTTTTTCTAATAACAGTATATAGTTAAGTTGGAGATTAAGTAATAAAGTCATGGAAAAATCATGTGTAATCAAAATTGTCCTTGAAGCTCCCATAAATCAACCATAAATTAGAGTATGATGTGGTGGGGTATATATCTTGTATAGTAATATAAACACACCCTATGGCTTAAGAAATACTTAGATATATGAAGCCATATTTAACTAAAGGCAATTCTATTTGCCAAAGCACAACTATTCACACCAGACTGCCGTTAAGATTTAATAATTAATTTCTAACTATGAATGGGGAATGAGTAGATAATTCTAAAATTAATATGCTTGTCAACAAGGTTTAGTGTTAACCCTATATAACTGTATATGTTAATAGTTCCATATGTGGCTGTGAGGATTAAATGAGATAATAAATGTGGAATTATCTAATACAGTGTTGGGTGCATTGAAGATGCTCAGTAAGTTTTTTCTAAATTTGAAATTAGATTTTGCCTAATTTTTACCACAACAGCTTTTTTTTTTTCTTTGAAAAACTGCGGAGAAGGACTTGGTGACTAGATTCTCGATACTCTAGCTCTGTGTTCCCTAACATAATCTCCCCTCCTCCATTAACTCGTTAATGCAATAAGAGACTGGTCTCATGACATTTTAGCCACAGAGTTAGATGATAAAAGCAGCTGATAAATTAAATGCTGTTTGATGTGACTTGTCTGTATTGCCATTTGGCCATTTTGAGTCTGAGTTTTCTCAGTTAGAGGGTTTGGACCATATGAACTCAAAACATTTCTCTCAGCTTTAAATTTTCATGCTTCTATACAGTTTTTACATTCTTGTGTGTTTTTTTTTCTCCCAGGTTACAAACACCAGCTGACCACTTATAGTACCGTGTCAGGCAATTCATTTCCTCATTCTGAACTGGATACCAAAAGGTAGTACAAAAAAGTGGTTAAACTCATGATTATGAAAATCATTCACACTTGGATTTAAAACTGGCTCTGACATTTAGTAACTGTGTAAGCATTTATTAAACCTTCCAAAGTTATTTTTCTCAATTTAAATGAGTAAAATATTACATACCCTTCAGTTTTGAAAAAATCAAATACTGTATATAAAGAACTTACCATGATGCATGGCATAAAGTAAGGACTCACAAAGTGATAGATGTTAGTTTAGTTGTCCTCATACTGAAATGGTCATTATCAACCCTCTTAAACCTGCCTACTATCTAATTTTTGTTTACATAAAAATCAAAGACAAGTCATGAAAAATAAGTGCAAAAGTGGAATGTCAGCAATTCATTAATTATAATCCGGTTTATACTTAAAAACAAAGCTCATTTAATTAAACAAAAGCCTCTCAACTATTAAGATAAATTATGTTTGTATATTACAAATAGTTGAATTGAATATATCACATTTTTCTTATAGAAAGCAGGTTTTAGAGAAGCATTCTTATTCAGTTCATAAGTGATTGTCTCTCTTAAAGTAATTTCATATAAGAAATAAACCTGATAATAGTCTGACCCTGGCCTTACATTAGTCCTATTCCTAAGAAAATAAATTTGGTTATTTACATTAATAATAACATGGCTCTGATAGCACAAATTATGATGGAACTCAAACAGAGAATACAAGCCAATGGCGTTCTGAATTTTCTTTTCAGGCCCATCAAGTAGGGACTTTTTTTTTTATTTTGTTTGTTGTTGTTGTTGTTTGTTTGTTTTATTTGGCTGCATCAGGTCTTAGTTGCAGCACATGGGATCTTCACTGTGGCATGTGGGATCTTTTGTTGCTGCATGGGGGCTCTTCGTTGTGGCACACGGGCTTCTCTAGTTGTGGCGCGAGGGCTTAGTTGCCCTGCAGCATGTGGGATCTTACTTCCCTGACCAGGGATTGAACCCGTGTCCCCTGTGGGTTGGAAGGTGGATTCTTAACCACTGGACCACCAGGGAAGTCCCTTTTATTTTTAATTTTGAAGTTTATTACAAAAGAATAAGATTTTCCCCCAAGTATGTAGGACAAAATATTTTTAAAAGTTAGTTTAAGTTTCAAAGATTGCTTTTACAACAAAGAAAATTTGAGAAAATATTTCAGAATTATATTAATAAATTACATAGTTTCTAATGCTTATTTGGCATAAGCAAAGCTAAATAAACTCTATTATTCATTCTTATTAAAAAAAGCATTTTCAATTTTCATATATTCTGGTTGCTATACAGTTTTCATGTATGTATATGTGACTTGCCTATTTTCATAGAATTAGCATACATCAGTATCCACTAAATCTAATTTGAGTGCAACTTAATAACTTAAGATTTAGAAAGCAATTCAAGATATTTTAGTGCTCTGGGTTATTTAAAAATCAGTAATCATATAACTAGAAATTTCTACTTAATAGACTCTTAGCACTGTTCCTAACTTTATTTTTTCATTTTTACTCAGTTCTCTTTTCTTTCCATCAGTATTCTAAACTCATCAATTCCTATAGTCTCGGGAAATCCAGTCCCCAATTCTTCCCATTCCCTCTTTACCATTTCCATCAGGCTTTCTTCAAGGTCTCCTTTCATTCCTACTATAAGCACATTAAAGGGTCCTTCAATTTTAAACAAATCAAAGAGGAAAGAAAAGCTTTTAATTTTCTTTCTCTTCCATTGCTCACTGGTTTTCTAGCAGTGACAAAACCCTTCTGGACATGATATACGTCCATTATTTCCTCACTCCATCAACCCATCTATTATCTTTTCAATACATAAAATCTGGTTGCCTTTCCAGAATCTTCTTTCTCAAAAGTTTCTATTCTTATCACTGGTTTATCTGCCAAAACCACTGCTATTATTTCCTGTTCAATAATCTGCAATTGTCCTATTGCCCACTGCATCAAGTGCAGACTTTTCTGTCTAGCTTTCAAGACTTGCCTGATCTAATTTAACCTATCCTATCAAGGATGAATAAGCAGTTACTCTCTAATACGCACACACAGTTACAGTCAATCCAGTATTTTCACTATCCCCTCTGCACATAACGTTTCTTTCTTAAATTGTCCCTTTCTTAATGGTCTTTATTTCTGGGATACACCTCACCAATTTATATCTAGATTTCCTTCCTGGCCAAGATGATGCACTATCTTCTCAAGGACACCATCTTTTACTCAAGTTCTCACTTAAATTTTATTCTCTTGAATTTACTCAACATTTAGTTGCTTTCTACTTGTTTTAATTTATAGCAATGAACTTTTAACTAATTTTTTTAAACAAAATGGTGGAAATAATGATTTTTACCATTTCTTTAATTCTTTCTTTTATCTACAAGAACCCTGGGCTCCACATGGTGGGAGAGAAAATTTCGTTATTTCCACAGACTATATATACTAGAGTCATCATTCATATTGATAAAGATGTAAAGGCAACTCCCTAGATTTTTGAAGAGCGAAGCCCACACTATCATAAAAGTGGCCCTATAATCATAGAACATTTTTTTCAATACGTGCTTCTTACTTAAAAAAATTTTTTACTGTACTTGGGTCAAAATCCATTTATAGGTGAAATATTGCTATATAATTACAAATATTCAAATATGTAGGATTTATATGCATACACATGTCTCTATATGTGTTTCTGTCTCAATATCCATGGATCCACTATTTGAAACATAAATAATATACTAAGTTAAAGATCCTTCAACAGTGAATCTTGAGAATTTGTAAATTTTGAGCATAGGTCAGTAGCTACTACAACCTCTGCTCCCAACATAGAGCTATTCATACTATAAAGGGGGCTTGGAGAAAGATAACCCTCAAACTCCTTCTTTGCAGATTGTAGTCATTTCTAACAGGAAAATATAGGTGATCCTCAACTTACCCTTCCTTCCCACCTTATCTCAGTTTCAGAAACATTACTGTGAGCATCTACCCGCAATCAGTGATTTAGAAGGAATCAAAAAATGTGTCGAAGTTTGAGGAGCCTTGCACTATAAGAGATTGTAGTGGTCTAAGAGAATTGATGGTTTCCTAGGTGAGTAATTTCCTGCCAAAAATTATCTCAAGCATAAAAGGAAATAAAATTCCATTGGTTATAATAATAAATTACCCACACAATTTTAAAGTACTCATCTCTGTAACAAAATATTTTTTTGGCAACTATTTGGAAATACAAACTACAAATGTCTCTGGCCTTGGGTTCATTTTCTTAAAACAGAATTTGGCATCCATTTTCACATTTTCTGGTAAAGTAATGTAAATTTGAATTAGCATTTCTAACTCTAATAATATGAGCACATTATATTGATAGTGTTATTAGAATACAGACATGAAAATGGTAGTCTCATTATAACTATTCATAAAGATAATGCATATCATTTTCTAATATTTGAGGGAGTTATCATTTGACATATGCATTTGAATTCAAAGAGATTTATGCCTGTATAAGGATTATATCAGCACTTTTATTATGTTTTGTTCCATTGTATGCATTTTATTGCAGACATTATTTTATGGGTCATAATTCTTTTTGTAATTCATTAACATTTCAAATAAGGAACACGTTGTGACAATTTGTGGGACTCAGTCTATTTCTTTGCAGGAAAAAAAAATTGAGAATGGAGGAAAACTTTCTATCTTTTGTTAATCCAGAAACGTCAAATGAGAGAGAATCCTTAACTTGTTCTTGAAGAGGAAATTCTGCTTCTGGGAGGGTCTGGTTCAGGGATAAATAAGGACATTCCTGCTCTGGAAGGCAGGCTGTTCCCTGTCAGATACAAATGATACGATGAGAATAAAGAAGGAGATGATTAAAGGGAAAAAAATTTGGCCTGTCATGAGGCTAAAGTAATTCTCAGACCTCCTGCTGTTTAGAGCCTGCATTTATGCTCTGATGTTGAGCAGCCTTGACTAGTGCTCTCTGTAGGGCTTAGGCAGTTGGGAAAGTAGGAGAGTTAATCTGAGAAAACAGGAATGTAGGGATGTCTCAGAACAGAAAAGGATCTGCCTTCTACACTTGCACAAAAAAGAAAAGATTGCTTTTAAATTAATACAATCTTTTCCATAGCAAGTCTTTCTTTTTTTTTCTCCAATTCACAAGGTCCTAATGGCCTATTTTTCCCCCTTTGGCTAGTTGAGTTTTCTCCATTGTTTAGCACGTACGAAAACAAAAATAAAAGCAAACTAGGCATTCATGTAGCATTCATTCCTTGAAAATAAATGAGCATCACCTAACAATATGCCTTCTAATGAATTCATAAATTTAGCTTACATTTCTGTTGGAAATTACAACATGTCAGCTACGAAAGATGCCGTTTATTTACAAAGCAAATTGTTTACATTACAAACAGACTTAGAAAGTAAAGCTATTCCACAACTTGGAATCCAATAAAATGAAAGACCCACCACATCTTGGTAGTATGGAAGCAAACTGCAACCAATTGTGCAGAAGCTTTATGTTCAAATACAGCTATAGTAAAGTGTCAGACCTTAGTTTCAGGGCACCTTCAAGGTAGTATTTATTAATAATACTAAAAATGACAATAACCTGAATAAATAGCATGCATTTTCTTCCTAGGATCTCAAAGTGCTTCTCCTAAATTATCTCATTTATTCTCATGACACATTTCTGTAAGGAAAAGAAAGTAGATATTATAGGTAATCTTAGTGTACACTTTACCAGACAACTTCAAGAGGATCCTGTGACATTCTGGCACTGAAACCTGCAGGCTTAAGCCAACTGGCTACGTGCCTGATAGTCCGGCAGCAGCTGAGCTCTCTAATGGACATTTTGGGGCTGGGGGAAGGGTTGGCTTTATAGGGAGGGTGGAGTAGGTGATTACCCAAGACAGTGTGCTTGAGGGATGCTTGGAATATATGCTAATATATGGAAGCACCCCTTACAACGCACAATATGTGTTAATATATGAAATCTCACTATTAGTTGGGGTTTGGCAACAATACCCTACTTAAGTGTAAGTACTGCCTTATAGGTTACACATTCACTTAGGAATAGCTGTAAAGATCTTAGCATGAATTATTTCACCAATACTTTTATTAATTGTGAGTTTACAATGGAAGAGAGACATCAATTAGATGTGGATAGGGAACATAAAGTTAATATTTTCATAAGAATTTCATAATTAGGGTGTCATTTACAATCCTAACATTGTAATAGCTCTGATAGAGAAAGAACAAAAAGAACCAAGGACATTCAGGCATAGGCAGTACTCCAGAATTCCAGAGAGGTAGCAGGAAAGCCTAGGAAGGAGTACAAAAGTAAGGGGAAGATTTATCAAAAGGAAAGGTGATGAAGACAAACTGTGATATCTTTCATAATATTGCGTATAATTAGAGCTAAAAATGACATGCCCATAACTCTGGGTTTTGTAGATTGTGCCAGACTTTATGCCTCAATACTAAACTACTTACCAAGAGTTATTACAGAGATTTGCTCTTTAATGAGAGAACCACGTATATAAGTAAATTCAGGAGTGTCCAAACAATTCTGACTCACCCTCTGGGCCCAAAAGCAAACTTGTGGAAGTTTGCTAGAATAGAGTGATACTCCTAGAGAATATAGCTTGTGGTACCCACCATCCAAGAGGAATTAGTTATATATTTATATATATAAAACTAATTTTATATATATATATATATATGTACAATAAAAAAAATAACCAAATGGCTAATCTTAGTCTTATTTAAACTATAAAGGGTCAATATGTGAAAAGTTAAATATATCTAAAACCAAGTCAACCTTTCCAATTAGTACAAGAAGAAATTTCACATTGCTATACCCATTTTACAAATGAGGAGAGGACACCTATCCAGGAGAAAGAAGTAACTTGTTTCCTGTCTTTCAGAAGCTAGTTTATTTCTTAGTCCAGTGAATACAATCTGATTTTTTATTTCTTTGCTATTTTTACTGAAAGAGCCTTTCTTCTCATGC
Organism: Balaenoptera physalus; assembly: GCF_965194825.1. Lineage (NCBI taxonomy): Eukaryota > Metazoa > Chordata > Mammalia > Artiodactyla > Balaenopteridae > Balaenoptera > Balaenoptera physalus. The sequence continues at coordinate 46,089,605 of NC_138891.1, read as the reverse complement.
TGTCGAGACTTCCTCACACTTAATTTCCCTCAATTCCTTCCCTAATATTCCCTTCTACAATTACTTTTTTTTAATGTCCAAAGAAACTGATATAAATTAAGCCAGAAATCTCTTTAGATAGGCTCTCCAGAGACAAACTGTATTCCCATTTAAAGAGTTCAGTAGAATGATATACCTTTGATGTTCAGTATAGCCTTTCTACCAACCCCATAATAATATGATTAACTTATATGTAGTCATAGGCTTCTCTTCTGCCTCACCTCCTTGTTAGTTATGTCACACAGAGGAAACCATTTAGGGTTTCTGAATATAAGTTAGCACACATGATGAAATGGGGAAAATCAGGGTGATATGATGACTGAAGCTTTAAGTTTAAAAAGAAGAGAATGGAACTTAAGTACTACCTACATCATTTAGGAGCTGTTGACCTCAACCAAGTCATTTAAAATCTGTGAACTTCCATGTATTTTCCCTCGGTAAAACATGGATAATATCTGTTTTGTTTTCACTATGAGACTGTTCTAAGAAAAAGGTATATAAATATATTTGAGAGCATTTTTAAATATAACGCTTTATCAGTGTGAGCTCATCATGTACTAATTACTTTCCTAGGCATTTCCTAGGCTATGAAAATATAGAAAGAATAGAGTACTGGTCTCTGTCCTCCAAGCTCTTACAAACAAGCATCCAAAAAGGAGATTTAGTGAGAAAAATTGCGTTAACAAAAAGCAGTTAAACTGAAAATGTTAACAAATTTATAACTCTTGATTTCAGGGCAAGGTTCAGCTACGGTCATCTTCTTCGGTATATAAAATCTATCACAAAAGTGCATTAATAGTTACCACAAAATCACAAATCCCTGTAGCCTTTGAAAATGACTTTCTCATAACATACTGCTTATATACATCTGTAGTTCCTGTGCAAAGGCTTTTTTTTCCCCTAGTTACATAAAAATCTAAAAGTGATCTTTCTCACTTTGATATCTGGCTGTCAGTTTCTGGGACTCACTGTGCTGGAACACTATCTCAGGCCATCAACAAATACATTTCTAGGTTTTTAGCATTTATCATTCCTGACATCTGTTGGGACCATCTCCTCCACTTGCTTTCAGCCCTTGTGTATTAAACTACTCAAGCATTCATTTATTAGTAGCTAAACCAGGGTTAGTGAAATTCTGCAGATATCATGAGATCAGCATCCATCTAAGCATCTGTGTTGAGTTTTTGCCACAGGGTCTTGCATTGATTATTAGCTGGGATAAATCCCAAAATACTGTGTTCTCTAAAGAGGACCAGAACATGGCTTTGAACCCATGGTAGATGAGATACAAGAGCTTTAAAAAATTGTAATTCATCTGCAGAATGCATGCATTCATTTTCTGGAAAGAAGACCATTCTTAGTTACATTTATTTTTTTAAAGTAAAGCTTTTATTTTAAAGTAAAGCATAAACTCATTTGCTTCTATAATTTAAATATGCTTGCTTAGTTTGCCTGGCAAATTTTCCTTAAGCTTTTTTGTAATATATTTGCCTCTTATTTTTACAGAAGAAGAAAGTAAGGCTTATAATGAAGTGACTTACCCAAGACTACTCTCCTAGTTAATAAAAGTCTGTTTTCTCATGTCTAGTGAACATTGTTTTTTATTGCAAAATACTGCCTTCCTGGGGACATGGATCATTTTTAAAAATTATTTCCAATATTTTTTCCTTTTTAACCTATATTCTTCACTCTCTTTCATGCCAGTAAAGAAAATAAGGATATTTTTGTTGTATATATTCAAGGTATAGAATTCTGCCTATAGGAATGGTGGAAGGAAATTGAAAATGTGGCATTAATATACAAAAATGTTACTTACAATTTTAATTAAAATCTGTAGAAAACATAGAAATGAGAACTATATTTAGAAAATATTCAAAGGAACTAAGACATCTTTAATGATAATTGATGTTTTTTGAACAAGTACTGTGATATGAACTTTTATTTTCTCATTTTAATCTCAAGATAATTCTATGAGTTAGGTCTTATTTTTACCATCCCTTTTTGCAGAAGAGGGAAGTGAGGTGCTACATGGCTTCACAGTTTAAAGGTATACAGCATTTTAACATTATGAATATTAAAATATTTATTACAATGTATTTACACATTTACAAGATTTTATATGCATAGGACATGTATGTTTTATATATGGCAGTTATCACATATTGCTATTATATAACTCTTTGTGTTCAAGTAATCCCTGTTTTTCTATATTTTTAGATCCTTGAGAGAAATAACTGGGTATCTCAGAAGGTACCTAAGTAAGAGCCAGGCACATAATTAGCCTGCAATAAATACTAAAACAAGGGATAAATAAAAAGCAGTGTTGAGGTGGGTGGTAAGTACTCTTCCTTATAGAACTATTGGTGTCCCTATGAATTTTCAGACCCAGGACAAAAACCAATTTTCTTCTTTACCTGCAACTCACTTTCGATAGGCTTAAAAATACTGACTTACAGATTTTTCCATTCAAAAATATGTATTATGTTTGTGTTTAACTTATTACTTGCGCTCACGAGGAAATTGAAGTCAATCTGATTAGCTTTTATCTAAAGTGATTGTCATCTATCTAGCTCAGAGAACAATGATGTAAAGCAGAACAAAAAATACAGAATTAATGAAATTATGAGGAAATATTTTCAATAAATCATTATATTTTATTTATTTTTACAATTCAGTAGTCTGTTACAAAGTTGGCCTTCTTATCTACAGCAATGCACCGATAATCTGTCATCATACCTAGGAGAGATTATTTTTAAATTTTCTTATTGAAATCATAAATTAGCAGGTAATATTCTCCATCTGGTTTTATGAAGGCACAGACAGGAAAGCTTAGTTGATGCAGAACCTAAGGACTTCAGAGCATGCCTGTCTCATAATAGATGGAACATGTAATATTGAGGTTACTCAGTAAATCTTAAGTTATAGATTAGGGCAGAGCAGTGAAGTGTGATGTGTCATTCATTCCTTCTCTCAGTATGAAAGATATCTCTTGTTTCTATTCTTACATCTTTTACCTACACACACAAACACACACACACAAACACACACACAAACACACACATTTGATTTAACTTGTATTAGTACAACAGGATATAAATAGACCTGATGACTCCCAAAAACTTGAATTTAAATTATTTCTTTAGCTGGAGTTCAAAATTAATTTTGCAGATCTCTAACTCAGGCGCATCTGACATATTTCAATGCTACATTCTATTAATGGAGTTGTCAACATCTCAAGAGAAATTGAGAACTCATGAAGTAGTGAGTTTTCCTTTACTAGAGTTAATAGAACAAAGGTTCTCCCACATTCATCTAGTTTCTACCAGCCCTGAGTCTATGATTAGCAGGGATGTGACATAGCAGAATTGTATCCCTAGGGCATACACTAAAGGAACTGCTACTCCTTACTACATGGCTACATTGTTCCTATTTTAAGATGGGATCATTATCACTTCCATTTCATTAACACTGGATTTACTTCATGTTTTGCTGATGCTGCTAAATAAAAAAGGGCCCAGGTATTAATAGAAATGAAAAAAATTATCTGTATCATTTCAGTTATTAAAATAACTATGTTAAAATAAAATTCCTATAGAATAAATGTTTTTCCTCTTTCATAAAACATAATTTTTAATACAAAAATGCAAAATCCTTGTTTTAATCCCTTTAAAACATCTCTCTTAAAAAAAACAGAAGAAGAGCACTTAGATTAAACGCACATTTCACTAAAATTACATTCAGACATTCTTGAAAGACACAGCACCACAGGCCATCCGAAGATGCCCCCATGTCAGATTTTGTGAGTTAATCAGTCATAGATTTAACACTACAGAAATATGAGGCTAGTAAATAGAACTTCCAGGTGTCAACAACATAACCGTACAACTATGTTCAAAAAATTGCATCTTGTATAAAGGGAAATGTGATTTACTAGGAAGTACATATGTGAAAACAAGTTCTTTAAATTACATTAATATTAAAGAGAGAAAAAAGTGTGCAAAATTATTTTTTAAAAAAAAGTGTTCCAGGGGCTTCCCTGGTGGCGCAGTGGTTGAGAATCTGCCTGCCAATGCAGGGGACACGGGTTCAAGCCCTGGTCTGGGAAGATCCCACATGCCGCGGAGCAACTGGGCCCGTGAGCCACAATTGCTGAGCCTGCGCGTCTGGAGCCTGTGCTCCACAACAAGAGAGGCTGCGATAGTGAGAGGCCCGCGCACCGCGATGAAGAGTGGCCCCCGCTCGCCGCAACTAGAGAAAGCCCTCGCACAGAAATGAAGACCCAACACAGCCAAAATAAATAAATAAATGAATAAACTTATAAAAAAAAAAAAAAGTAGAATGTTGGCAATAGAGACAGTGTGGATGGACTTGAGATTATTTAAAAAAAAAAAAAAAAAGTGTTCCAAAGGTATAGAAACCTATAAGCCAGAAGTCCTACCCTTGCCTACAACTGTCAACTCTACTCATAACTCAAAATTCTGACTTAAACTGAAAGTAAGCATCAGAGACACATAAGCAGATAAATTTTACCTATGTATTTTCTGTCACATCATATTATGGTGCTTTTGCTACCACATAATTCTACCATGTAACATGTAAAATAACAAGGTACCTCAGAAGTAACAATGCAACAGAACTAAACAGAATTGTTCATATACTGTGACAACACTTGCTTTTAGCAGTTACCACAAGGTTGCATTTTCTATTTATATGATACAAATATATTGGCTCTTGTTGTAACTGTTTTCTCTTTATAGTGCTGTAATAATTTGTGTTATGTTGTTTCCCTTCATGTGATATAATATACAAATAATAGTATTTATATTTCATATAGATTTGTATGTCATTATGGATTTATTTTCCTGACTATATGGAAATTATGTCAAATAAATATGCAAAACTATCACTGATTTTACATATTTTAAATCTTCTGGGATCCTAAAATGTCTCCAAATGAGAGAATATGTCCTATTAACTATTATTATAATATAATTAAATTGAATTTTGGATTCTGACATATCCAAATAAACATGCACAACTTAATCTATACTCTCTTAAGAGTTCATATTCTAGAATTTCATTAATTGAATAGAATCACTACATAGAAAATCACTTATTTTAAGACTTTTCTAGTCCTCAATTTAGAAATTAATTAATACTTATATGATCTTATACTTACTAACCAAAATCAAAATGCTCTAGAACAACAAATCATGTGTGAATGTTCATATTTATCCTAGGAAATACATGTGTTAAAGAACAACTTAATACCTTGGAGTATAAGTGTTTAGTATTAGAATTTAAATTGGGGAATTATAGACTTTACAGAATCATTCCTAGAGCATAATCAGCCAATAATTCTGTACGTATGAATAGGAACCTGGGAATTTTCCAAGTCTCTTAGTTGTTTTGCTTTAAACTCAGTCAAGAAATGGCTTAAGCCAACAGTATAACTCAAGTAGGAAAAAGTAGTTAGCATGTGTTGGGTCTGGGTAGATGAAGGCAAGTTTCAAATGATGATGATGATGATGATACCTTAGTTTAAATGTGATACTAGCATGTCATGCACAATTATGCTTCTATAAGACCATTCCAAGCACAACCAGGTAAATAGTAGGAGATAAATGTTTTAAACAAGTAAATGAATAGCTAGATGGGGGTATCAGTCCATCAATCCACTCTAGCAGATATAAGTTTACTTAGCAAATGACTTTCTTCTGACTATTCCAAAAATGTTGTCAGTACTCAGGTTTCTGATTTCAGCCCTCTGCATTTATTCATTTATATAATCTCTCTTGGGCAACCAATTAATCCACATTCACTCTGAATCCATGTACTCAGATTTTCTCGGACACCAATTCTTGAAGAATCTATTAGTAACAGTTACTTCTGTGGAAATTAAAGCCTTGGTGAGTTAGTACTTCTTTACTGGGACATTCAATAAACTCTTAAAAGTATAATTCTACCTAATATGATATAAAACTCTGAAACTAGTAGGTAATTATTACAAGCCTTCTGTACTGTTTCTAGGATTGTACTCTCCCTATGCTTGATGTAAGATTTTTGTTTCAGTGACTTATTATTTAATATGGTTTGAATACTCTAGATTATTGTTTCTAGACAAAGTCTTCCAACAAAGCTAGGAAATTATCTTTGTTGTTGTTGTTGTTGCTGAGGGGCTGGCCTCTCAAGATAATTTGTTCATTCAACAAAAGTTTGATGAGGATCAGCAAATATGTCAGGTTTATAAAGATAAAGTAGTCACAAGTGAAAATGACTCATGAGTTCTCAGACTAGTGGTGAAGATTGCCATATAAACAGATGAGTTGCAATATAAGTGACGTTTACTATGACAGAGGTATAAATTTAGTGCTTCAGAGTGTCCACCTCTGTGTGAGTCAAAGAAGCCTCACAGTAGATAATGACACTTAAGATGGCGCTCAAAGGCAGTTTGCCAGATAGAGAAGGGAAGTGAATCTGAAAAGAAAAGTAGAATGGCAAAAGACACAGTCTAAGAAAAAGACCATTTGTAAATGGATAAGAAAGGTATGAATGGCATAATGTTTACAGAGGAGAAGACAAGGGATACGACAGAGGGCAATGAACTGGAGAAAGGTAAAGATCACCAGACTGGGAAGAGACCCATTTGCCAGCCTAAGGAAGTCTGATTTACTTTTTTAAGCTACTGGGGAGTATAAATTACCTTTTTAAAAGTAACTAAAGTGGGAGAAGATTAACACAAGGAAACACCAGAGGCAAGAAGACCAAAAGATAAGCAGTATTAGGTAGACCAAAGGGTAAGCAGTTATGAAAGCCCCCGTGAGGAATAATGAGTTCAACTTTGGCAGTGATGCTGAAAGTGGAGAGAAGCAGAGGCCAAGAGAGACTCTCCTGAATTACAGTTAGGCAAGGACAGGGTAAGGTCAAGTGTTAGCTTTCTTGCACGTTTCTATGGCTGGAATCTTTCAAGAGCTACCTGATGTGTCCCGTATAAATTTATAAAGCACCGTTATTTGGACAATAAGAAACCTCCACTTTGCCTTTGCTATCTTACACCCATTATTCTCATTTTTGCATTTTCTGCTGGGTACTCTACTCAAGTAGCAACCATCACAGTTAGCAGAAGCAATCTCCCATCTTTAGAGAAACCCCAGTAAATCATGAGATTGTGTCTCTCCACTACCTTATCCTCGGCAACTGTAGGAGATACTTCTCTTTGTCTCCAATGAGAATAAGACTAGGTCCCTTTATCATATATTCTCCTGTCAAGATTTCAAAAAGGATGAAAAATTTAGGGTCCCAGAGTTTAGCAATTCTTAAATTGCTGGGAGGGGGTTAACAAGAATCCAGACTTGCATACAAAATTTCCCAAACAAAATATATGAGTGCCAAATGGTTTTGGGCAATTAGTTTTCAGCTGTACCTGAATGGCAGTTATAAATGCCAGTAGCACTACATATTTAGTTAAATAATTAGTCTAGTAAACAACTATTCTGGTTTTGTTGAGGGTAATTGTCATTGAAAACACACTGCAAAGTTGATGGCCAACATGAGTTTATGGCAAGTTTGGTGCACAGATCAGACATATGCACCAGACAAGAAACAGATTTTTCCAGTGTAAAATCACTTTTCTTTTTCTAGTAGAATCAAATGAACTCATGCAGAAGCTAATTCATTCCATCAACACATTTTAACTAAGTGCTTCCTCTTTGCATTCACTGGGCTAAAAATTTGAACAAGGTAGACATGGCTCTTGGCTCACCTGAAGGTTACATCCCAGTAGGGATGACAGACACAAAATAAGTAAAGCAACAAATAAAACTATTAGAACTTGTGAAAAGGCTGTGAATGGAAAGAGGAAGATCCATTTGATCACATTCCGGCACAGAGGATGGGGGGGTGGAGGAGGAAGACGACAAAGGCTCAGGTGATTCTGCTCTCTGCCTGTCTGGCAATTCATCTTTTCCAAGACATTGAGCTCATCCAGGGGAAGACTAATTTTATTTATTCATTCAACAAATATCTGTTAAGTTCTTATTAATCACTAAGTTCTTACCATTGGGAAACCTGACACCAATCATTCTCACATACTAAATAGGTCCTCATATTGTGCTAATTCCACTTCTTTGATGCAGTCCTTAATATAAATGCAACAATTATACAATTTATTTTAAAAGATTCCCTTTCCTTGTGACAGAAGAAAAAGAAAAAGAAATAAAGGGAATAAAACACTCAAGTGCATACTCACCAGTAAAAGTGTAATTTGAGAGCAGATTGAACAAGATAAGAACAGAATAACACATTGTTTCCACCTTATTTAGAAAGAGATAAAAGATTCATTGTTACGAGAGAACAAGTGGCTACAGTTTAACATATCCAGAATTAGAAAATCTCTTATTTAAATATACTTCAGGGAATTCCCTGGAGGTCCAGTGGTCGGGACTCTGTGCTTCCATTGCAGGGAGAACGGGTTCATCCCTGGTCGGGGAACTGAGATCTCTTATGCTTCGTGGTGTGACCAAAACAAACAAACAAACAAGCAAACAAACTTAAATTTTATCCACATTAAAAATAAAATCAAATGTCAAAGTCATAACTAAGGCAAATAAGAGCATTTGTCAAATGTACTAAAATAGTTTTAAGACAGCTGTAAGAATAGTTTTTTGTAGTGTTCTGCAAAGTAGATGAATGAGATTAATGTCAAGAATCAAAGAGGAAGAAAAGTCTACAGGAATAAAGAAAATACAATATTACAGAGGAGCCAATTTATATTGCTACTTTTTGAAATACTGAAATATGTTAACCTACTGAAACAAGAGAGAGCCAACATCCTTTTCTCTCTATATATTATTTATTCAAATTTATCCTACTAACTATTCTAACAGTTGTATGCTTTCCTGAAATAAATCAATGTTCTGCTTTCTTCTACTAAGATTAAAAGCAATGTAGTGTGAGAATTTTGGTTAAACACTTCATTTTCCAATTTACTTAGTTTCTCACCTACTCTGTAGTCCTTCAAAGTAGATAAGTGGATCTTTCTGTACGAACTACTACCAAAGTGAAAATTAGATAACCAGTGCTTTAATTAAATGTAACAAGATATGTGTTTCATAAATATTTCAAAAGGAAAATTCATGAAAAATAAAATTAGAACTAATTCTAAGAAAGGTGTAGAACATATATTGTTAGCATATATTCAAAAAGCAAGGAGAAAAAGTTGGAGTGAGAGATCTCTGAGCCTACTTAGTCAAGAAAGTATTTTTTAATGGATTAATGGCAATGAAAAAGCAAAGAAGAAGAAGATAGAAGAAGAGGGAGAAATGACTATCAATACTCCATACCTGGATTTCATTAAACTGTCAAAGAAAAAAAAATTCAATGATACTTGTTGAAGATGGTTAGGCAGATTTCTTTTTTCTTTCTTTCTTTCTTTTTTTTTTTGGCCTCACTGCGTGGCTTGTGGGATCTTAATTCCCCAATCAGGGATCGAACACATGAACCCATGCCCCTTGCAGTGGAAGCGCAGAGTCCTAAACACTGGACCACCAGGGAAGTCCCAGTAAGGTGGATTTTATTCAGGACCATCACAATAGGTTACAGGGATCACTACAAAGGGATTTTACAGTGGGGGAGAGACATTGGGTTCAATTATGAATACAGCACAGGCAAATGGGAATTTATAGGCATAGCACAGGGTGGGGGCCAGTGGATGGAAAATTACTAAGAGGAAACATCAAAGATAAGAGGGAGTTTGACTAAACTAACTTAACAGGATTCTTGCTGACCAGGGTGTTGAGACTACACCTGGGGAATGGTGGAGAATGAGGAACCTGATTAGATATTAAGGGTGAGCAGGTATGGAGGGAGAGGTGGTGGTTAACTTAACTTAGCAGGGTTCTTGCTAAAATTTTAGATTTTACAAAGAAGTGCACAGATGTGCCTAGGAGAAAGTTCAGGAGCCTGACTAAAATTTGGTCAAGCAAAAAAAAATTGTCAAAACAGTGAGAACTACAACAATTTTTAAATTTGAGAACTACACTATTTTTGACATAGGAAAGATACTGTATGCTCTAACCAAGAATAAAAGATTATAAAGTAACTCAAGCTATTAAGAAAAAGGTTATAAATAATTTGGGGATGAGTAATTATTTTGTTATTACCCCAGAGTCTTAAAATCCTTAACTGTAAAAAATGAGGAGCTAAATGAAGTCAGAGTGAACGGAAGCATGGCTACCTGAACTTCACTGAAGGAAAGAGAAGTTGAGCTTGGATGGTCCCAAAACAACATGAATTTTCCATCAGAAGATGCATCCTGGGATGGACTATGGGCATAACTGCCACAGTGTAAAGGACGTAGCACTAATGGTCAGTTTCAGGAGATGGTGTTCTGGTTCTTGCTATTCAAAGAGACCTAGGTATAAACTCTAAACTCTAACATTGCAAAACTTCATAACTCTGGCCAAATTATTTAAGCTCTGGTCATTATTTTCATGATATGTAAACAGGGTTAGTACACACTTTATAGGGTTTTATAAGATTAAAATATGGTAATGTAGATAAAGGTCTTAGTACATTATAAGAAATCAGTTAAAACTAAATAAACACATTAGCTAATATTCTAAAAAGTTATTAGAATGGTACTAGCCCCACATATAGTACTCACATAAAAATAGTAGTTTACTCTTATAGTACATTAATAATTTATACTAAGAAAGAGAAAGACTATACATCATGATAAGGATGTGTTGTTTTTAAAGAAAAGGCCTAGATAAGAAGGTCAAGGGAGAAACCACGATGACAACAGGAGCAGAAAGTGTCCAGATATTAATCACAGGCTTCAAATTGGGCCAGGGGCATGCCAAAGGATAATAAGTGTCAAGTCAGCAGCGTTCACATTAAATGCTAAATTCCTACTCTTAGGCAATCCCTTGTCCAAAATATTATGGAGTAGTTGAATGTGTGTTGTAGGCAGTTACTTTATAAGACTATATTCTACATCTGTAGAAAACGAACTTACGGTTACCAGGAGGTAAGGTGGGGGAGGGATAAATTGGGTGATTGGGACTGACATATATACACTACTATATATAAAATAGATAACTTATAAGGACCTACTATATAGTACAGGGAACTCTACTCAATACTCTGTAATGGCCTATATGGGAAAAGAGTCTAAAAAAGAGTGAATATATATATATATATATATATATATATATATGACTGATTCACTTTGCTATACACCTGAAACTAACACAAAACTGTAAATCAACTATACTCCAATAAAAATTTTAAAAAATACTATATTCTAGAATTTAGTTGATTCTAGAGTTTCAGGAATGGGGTTAAGGTACAACAGAGACACAAAGAGCACAATAATGTACATAAAGGTGTGATTTCAAAAAATTGTGTAGCTTTTATTGTGTGTTCCAGGGCATGTTGAGCATGCCCTTGCAGAAAATAAAAGCTAATGTGCCATTTCTATAAAAATGCCTCAGTCTCTGGACATCTCAATTTTTATAACTGAAAGGCTATTTCTACCTGGAGAAGGGTTACTAAAACTCACATATTAGCATCAAGCTGTACTGGAATCTCAAATTTCCCCAAAAGCAGCCTTCAGCAACTGTTAGATGAATGTCAAATGCTCTCTTGACAGTCAGTATCTGGAATGCCTTGTGAAAAGTAACTCTGGTCCCTAGTGCAATCTCTTCAAGAAGCTCTTGGGTAAGTTAGGATATCTGGGCTTGGGTAAAATAGACTTATAACTCAGTACTTACTGGCCAAACATGAGGTTGTATTTCAGATTCTGCTCTAGGGTATCCAGGCCTACAAGATGGGCCTGGACAAGGAAGTAAGATGCCTAAGCCTCAATATAAGTTGTCTACTCAACTGATATTAAGTAGTTATTCAATTTTTAGCAGTTACTCAACTACTAGTAGTTGAGTAGTACTAGTTACTCAACTTATACTATTACTCAACTTACGGTAGGTAATAAAGATCTCTATAACCCCCAGGAAAAATTTTTAAATGGAGTACATTAGTCCCTCCTCATCTGCAGTTCTACTTTCTGCAGTTGCAGTTACCTGTGGTCAACTGCAGTCTGAAAATATTAAATTGAAGTTCCAGAAATAAATAATTTGTAAGTTTTTAATTGCCATGTTGTTCAGAGTACTGTGATGAAATCTTGCACTGTCTGGATTTGTCCCACCCAGAGGTGAGTCATTCTTCTGTCCAGTGTATCCATCCTGTATAAGCTACTTGCCGGTTAGTACAGGGAAAAACATATTATATGTAAGGTTTCATAGTATTCGTGGTTTCAGGCATCCACCCAGAGTCGTGGAATGTATCCCTCAAGGATAAAGGAGGACTGCTATAATCTACTTTGTTGTTTGAGGAAATAATGATGGGAAGCAGCAAGACTGCGGACTAAATGCCAAGGTTTAGCATGAAGAGAATAAAGGCAGCACAGAGTTACATCATCAGAATAGCAATAAAGACAAGAAACCCCAACTTGGAAATAGAAAAATGGACAGAAATTATAAGTTACTACTGTGAATTTACTAAACATTTAAACTTAAAATTAACGTTGTAAATGCTGTGCACTTCCCATGAAAGTCAAGGAAGACATGAGCGATGTTGGTAGACTGACTTGTTGGAGGGTTTTTTATCCTAAGGATTCCAATCATTTACCATATATATGTTTTGCAAACATATTCTGATTCTGTGCTTTATCTCTTAATATGTGTGGTGGTTATGATATGCTTTGCCAATCATAAATGTTAAATTTGATTAGTTAAAATCTAAATAGTTGTCCTTTAGAGTTCTAACTTTGCTGTCTCTTTAAGGGAGGCTTTCTCCATGAGAAGATAATTGAAAGTATTCTTCCATATTTCATAGTTGTTTAAATGCTTGTCTTTAATCCACCTGGCATTTCATTTGGGATATGGTTTGAGACAGGCATCCACAAAGTTTTCTCCCCCAAAGCAATTTTTCCCAATAGTTTTATTTCATATTCTATCTTTCCTCATCCATTCAAAGTCATCATATAGTATATTCACAAATACACATAGATAAGATTTTGGATTCTTTCACTCATTTACTTGTCTAACTCTATGCTTGTGGCATCTGAGCAGCTACAGTCATTTTTAAGAATTTTTTATATTTGTTTCAAAGTGTTACTCCTTATCTCCATGCCAATAATTTTAATATAATAATAATAATAATAAAACAACAAAGTCTGACATACAAATCTAAACAAATCTTAAACCTTAAAACTATCATGTAACCCCTTTCCCCCTGCCACACATACACACCAATCCTTCTGGAATTCGATTGCAATTACTTCCTCTCATAGATTGAGGAAGTTAAATTTGTTAAATGAATTGGGGAAGAAGGGATAACTATAACTGTCATAGGCTACGTTCACTGGAAAAGAGACTTGGAGACCAAGAGAGCATGCACTATATTCTCAAAAGAGAACAAAGTAAACAGTAAGTGTCAGAAGGAGGAGATGAGATGTTGCAGGTCCAGTAACAGCCTCAGTCAACCTCACTGGGAGCTCTGGAGTTAGAATGGCCCCCGGCCAGTCAGAGATTTCCAAAGTTAGGCAGAAATAGCTCAATTCCCTCATCGATAAGTCATTGGGAGTGAAAGACCAAGGCAGGGCATGACCCTGGGCAAGGTGGCTCTCTTCAGCTGAGACAATTTATAAAGGGGAAGAGAGCTGAAGACTATCTGTCAATAGCACCATTAGCAGTTATGGGAACAACTCTTCCATCGAAGAAGAATCTGGGCGGTGCATCACACTGTCCACCACAACTTCACAATATCAATTCATTTTACCTTGATGGTCATCTCCATTTATTCTGGTCTTTAATTATGACTAGCAGTAAAGAAATTATATTTTTCTTCATACAGTTCTGGAGTATTATGGTTTATATTGCTATTGGAAAGTTTCCCTTTTTTATTTTTTTAACCTTAATGTTATCTTTCATAAGAGTGCTAAAGCTGTTGGTTTTTGCATACTAATCCACTATCTTCTTTTGGTTTCATTCATTTTTCTCTTTCTAGATTTTTATTGGTGTTGAGTGTTTTGTTCACATATTTTTAGTCTCTTCTTCTATAATGAGCATGTTGAAAGTTAATTTTCTCCTGAATCCTGTTCAGGCCTTACACTATGGGTATTAATTAGCTGCATTTTCAAAATACTTTCATTTTAAATATTCTGCAACTTCAGTTTTGGTTTTTCCTTAATCCAAAAGTATTTCAGAAGATTAAATTTTTTCTAAGTTGGTTTAATATTTTTGCAACTATTCTGTTTATCAATTACATTTGATTGAAGACTATTTCTTATATGAATTCTAATTTGGGGACTATTTTAAGTCAACTTATGACAATTACCACAAAACAAAAAAATGATGGTGGGGAAAATACTTTGGTTCAATTTCCAGATGACTAGTTTGTTCCTTTTGTGTTTTTATTTCCTTATCTAGCCCTTACATTTGTTTGTTTGTTTGTTTTATTTTAGCACTGGTATTCACACGAATTTTTTAATGTTCTTCAATTCTTATTATAGCAGCTTTCTTATTTTACAAATGTGACTCTAACTTCTGAATATAGAAAAATTTCTACTTCATCTCCTCTATTAACACTTTTAAAATTTGACCTGGTTTCTCTATTCATTTTGGAGTATTTCTTGCTGTTGGATTAGTGAATCTTTCATTGAAAAAAGAATGGGGAAAAAAGCACAAATAAGGAAGGAAAACAAAATATGAAAGGAAAAAAAATAAAGTTCTATTTATGGAGTGAAGATAGAATGACCATGTTTCTATAAGAGACCTTTGCTGAGCAAAATAATGAGTTGCAGTAATATTTAGGGAAACACTCCAAGGTCAATACACTTTCTTTCCTATAATTATTACTACCATAGCTTAAATATGTGAGGATTCTATTTGTAATACTGGCTGTTTTAGACATTAGAACAACTTTATGGTTCTTTAAGTTTGGGGTGGGGCAGATTTAGATTTGTTAACAGAATATTTGGTATTTTTTAAAAAATATTAAGTCCTTTATATCCACACTTCTGTGTTGTTTGCTTGAAGCTGGCATTAGAGACCACAAGGAGCCAGACATTGTGAAATCAGTACCACAGTTCTGGGCTTCCCTGGTGGCACAGTGATTAAGAATCTGCCTGACAATACAGGGGACACTGGTTTGAGCCCTGGTCTGGGAAGATCCCACATGCCACGGAGCAACTAAGCCCGTGTGCCACAGCTACTGAGCCTGCACTCTAGAGCCCGCAAGCCACAACTACTGAGCCCGAGTGCCATAACTACTGAAGCCCATGTGCCTAGAGCCAGTGCTCGCAACAAGAGAAGCCACCGCAATGAGAAGCCCACACACTGCAACGAAGAGTAGCCCCCACTTGCCGTAACTAAAAGAAAGCCTGTGCGCAGCAACAAGGACCCAACGCAGCCAAAAATTAAATAAATGAATAAATAAATTTATTTAAAAAAATTGTATATTAAAAAAAACCCCACAGTTCTCCATTTAAAAAAAAATGCTAAAGTGTTCCATGCATTTGCTATAACCTCTGTACTGATGGTTTCATGTAAGCAACTTCACTTTGTCCCATGACAAGATTGAGTGGATGAAATATCTACTATGGGATAATTTGTTAGATGTTAATGTGGAAGACATGAGACTGATCCAAAGAGAAAAGGAAAGCTTCTGATCCAAAGCCAAAAGGTTAAAGAGTGGTGATGTTTTCTAAATCTCTACTAAAGACAGAGGGAAAAAAGATGCATAAATAGATATTTAGACCTTAAGGAAAATAAACCTTGTCTGACAAGACTCCAATAGGAAAGCATAATACTGAGCTGCTGGTGATCAACCATAACACACATGCTGAGATTGAAACCCTAGACTACAATCCTTTCCATTTATGCATAGAAGAAATGTGCTAATGTTCTATGTAAGAATATCATATGAGCTTAACTGGTCTAATGATTAATAGGGTGATACTAGAAAAGGCTTCATCAGCAATAGAAAGGGTATGAAAACCCCAAGTCTCCATTTTGCCTCTAAAATGTTGAATAAGTATGTCTTAGTAAGTTATGTAATCATCATCAAAAATAATTAGATCATCAAAAATAATTAAAAACAAGAAAAAAATGCACTGTTTTAATAAAAAGAGTTAGACTTTGTGCTAGAACTGAGGAGACTTTGTGCTAGACTGAGGAAGTGAATAAGACCAGATCCTTCAACTCTTTTATAAACACAGCATTACACCCTTTATGACTACTGTGTTCTGTTTGATACCTAAGTATTTTTCTTACATCCTCTACTAGACTGTAAACTCATCTGGTCAGAGACCATACTGTCGTTGTTGAGGCTATTACTGCTTTTACCATTCTACCTTACATGAAATCTTGTATTTAGTAGATACTTTGTAAATATTTATGAATGAATAAATGTATGTGAAGATGAATAAATGGATAGTATTTACCTAATAGTTCTGTACAATATATGCTGGAGATTATATTTTATCTGATACAAAAATGGCTAAAAGCCTCAAATGTTTGCTATTCAAAGGAGAGAAATATTTATGATTAATTTAAAGTAAATCAATACAAACAAATATTCATTTATTATCAAGCTCATGTGAGAAGCTGTTTAAAATGTTATATAGAATTACTTAACACAAGACATAACCACTACCCACAAGACATTGGGAACAAAGAGCACAATTACTTGAAAATCTAAATCAATGAATGAGTATTTCTTACATTCTACATATTGTTATTTGTTTCATTCTACATATTGTAACTGAGCTATGGGGAAATAATTCAGCTACAGGGCCTAGTACTTGAGGAATCAAACAGGCTAACCTAACTGTAAAAGTGGGGATTCCAGGTTATTGTTCAGGAAAGTGGAGTAGTATGGTGAAATGAGGAGTCATTATTCTGGGACATCTGGTCTCAATTAGCATTAGCTTTCAAGAACCAGTCAGGAATGGCAATGAATAGAATTAGGTAGAGTACTCAAGTTTCAACCAAATGAATTGGGAAAGAAGGGAAAAATCCACTCACTCATTATTTTCATCACTGGATAGGCATAAAATGAATATCTATTATATGCCAAGCACTGTGCTATGTCTGAATTTTCAAACATGGTCCCCGCCTTCACAGAGTTTCTAGTCTAGATATTCAAAGAAATAGATAAATTAAAAGGACTATTCAATGGCACAATTGCTAGGTAATGGTGATATTGGAAGAAAATTTTGAATTGGCCTCCGCAAGAGCCAATTTATTACTACTGTGACTATACTGCAGTCCATATAAAATTTAGGTTTGGGAGTTTAAGTTGAAAAATTTATAGAAATTTATACAGGTTCTTAAAAATGAAGAGCATTCTCATTCTATATGAAGAGATGTAATTGATTAAAAGTAATTTGTATAATTAAATAAAAATGTTCTCTTTATTAATGTATTACCAAATTTTCCAGATTATAAGAAAATGGTACTTATAATTAATGCAACAAGTATTAGATGGGTTTTTATTGCAACAATTAGGATTTGTCTTTTTAATGCTGACATGACAAACTGCCTTACAGTAATAGTACTCAGGAAAGAGTATTTGAAGACACCATTAATGTACTTTTATTAATAATGCCTGGGAATATTATATTATATAACTATTTTACACATAAAAATGATTTTCAGAGGTATTATAAAAGTGTGCACAAAGTAAAACATTTAAAAAATTAAATGGCATTAAATTTTTATTTAAATATATCCTTCTAGGTACACAGATGTACAGGTCTCAGAAGAATTTCCCACCCCATCTCAGTCCCTTTACACATATTCAGCATACACATGCCAACTGTTGCACGAATGCCCCTCAGAACTTTTTCAGGTGTCTATATGCCACTTTGGAAATTTCTCAGACATTTTTACTGTTTACTCTCTGTTACTACTCATCACTCAATACTGTTGGTTCCATTGCCCATGTTTAACTCCATTCCTTGGCTCCTAGACTTAGTCTAGGTAACATTTACTATTGTCTGTACCAGCTTTAAATGTTAGCAACACTCAAAGAAAAGATCCCTGGATCTACCATTCATTTCCATGAAACTTCATGTAAAATTGTTCCTGCCCTTCTCACCCCCAAGTCCTGCTCCTAATGGTTCTCCACATAAGGGAGAAAGAGAATTAAGCAGAACTCTTTACTTCTTTAAATATTATAAAAATGTTCTCATTTATAATACATACAAAATGCATAATAATTACAGTAAACAGTCTTGTAATACATTATTCCCAGCTGTCCTACAGCCGTTACTTGTCCTATAGCTATCACTTACGGATTACTAACCTATACTAGCTATGATCTAGCAACAGGTTACAAACAGCAGGGTTTAAAAAATGGCCTTTTAGATCAAACACCATCCAAAGAGATACTCTCAAAATCTTAACATCTTCTGCTCTGTAACTAAAAAGAAATTTCGAGATAAAATTTAAAAAAGAATTTAAAATTTCAAATGTAAAAGCAAGACTTTAAACCAACATTAGCTGACTCTATAGAAAATAATAAATTGTCCCCCTGAAAGAATAAAGAGAATATACTTCAAAAACACTATTAGCTTTAATTATAATTTGTTACAATGAAATGAACTAGTTTTACAAAAGTGTATTTTTTGGACTATTTAAATATATCCATTTAAGAGCCAAAGTTTTATTTCTTTAATAATCTTTGATGAAACTTTTATACAAACATTATAAATGCCACTGTTTTAAAAAAATAATTACCATCATTATGAGCCTCAATTATTATGCCAAGTAAATACAAAGATTCCTCATTTGACATTAAGGCAGGTATATAAGAATGATTTTCTTGGATTAGATGGCCTCAAATCAGTAAGCTTTTTGTTCTTGTGCTTGTAGTTTATAGTTATCTCTCCTCTCCCTTACTATCGGCCTGTCATCTCTTACTGACTGTGTTCTTATCATTTTACTTTGACTTCAAGCTTTTATATTAATGTGACGTGTATTTTAAGTGGTTTTGGGGCAATCTCCCACAATTTTATGGGGTTTCAGACAAGTGAGTCAGCCAGAAAAGAAGCTTCCTGACAAATGACGTGTCACTGTAATTAATTAATGTTATCAAGCCCCATCTGGTTGATCTTATAAGAGATATAAAAAAATAAAAGAATGAAATATTTTGCTTGTAGTATTGATTATATTTAAAAAGCTATTTCATAAATATAATCAAAATTGTATATTATCTATATGTGCAATTTAGTCTAACATTAACATTGAAATACTGGAACTCTTGGTTTCACATGTTAAGATTATTTTAGCATCATTATTTCAACTCAGATGCAGTTCTACTTTATTTGTTTTTGTTATTAAAATAAGCCATAAGCCGGTCCTAGTTTCCTTCATTCTGCTGATTAATTTGGGTTTCTCATTATTTCCTATCAGTAAATCTCTTTGGCCTGATTCAGTGCAGCATTATCCTTCATTAGGGAGTCGGATTTCATGCTATCAGAGAACACTGTGGTAGAAAGGGACCTTAGAGATCATTTGCCCAGCCCTTTTATTTTAGAGATTAAAAAGGGATTTTAGAAAGATGATGCTTTTTGAAAAATCTCTTTTGTTCTGATTAAAGTTTATCCTTTTTTGGTACACTTAAGTAAGTTTCTTATATCTTCTTTACATAAACAATCTCACTATTATATAAGGCCAGCTACCTGGTATTGTACTTCAATCAGGCATTACCACATTCAGGAAAGAAAGAAAATAGCATTTTTTTTGTTTAAAATTTCACACACAGTAATCCATAAGTTACATCTACATGTTATAGTTTTATCCTAAAGAATTTCTTGATTATAACCAAATAATTCCTATCACATCTTGTCTCTTCTTTGTTCCATTTTCTATTTTATGTTATGGTGAGGGGGGAGAGATATCTGGGAAAAGTCCTTTTAGTGGTATTTCTGAGAATAAAAGGACATTTTAGTATATTTTTTCTGATCATAAAAGTAACGTAAAATATGGGAAATAAAGCAAAGAATATAATATAAATAATAGTAACTCATTATGTCACCATCCAGGGGTTGAATATCTTGAGACATTTCTATTTTGTCTTTTTGCTGTGCTTTTTTTTTCACATGCATATATACATATATTTGAATTTGCGAGCCTGGTTACTTTCTTAAAAGATAATTTACCAGATTTTTTAGTTCTGATGTAACACACCAAGGATAGGCCTGCAGAGTCAGTCTCAATAATTTTTCCTTCTGTGTCTACAATTAAGTCTTAGCTCAACTCAATAAGAAGGGGTGTATTACTTAGAAGAAGTAAAAGAAAAATTCACTCCATTTTAATCCCGGAAAAATGGTAGAAAGGAGGAGAAATGCTTTGCTGAAAAGAGCATTAACGGTAGGAATTTCTCCCCTGACTACCTATTCAACCACTGCTAGGGGGTGATTTTGCAGGGTGTGTCGTAAATAACCTAGAGCAAAATGTGAGTAGCGGGGGAGAAGCTTTGAAGTTAGCTTTCTAAATTTTTTAATTTTACTTCCTGTATGGATTGGAAGTAAACTGAGAGCCAGGACCACTCCCCCTCCGCGCCCCTTGGCATCTGTTATGGTGCGGTGCGGTGATATCTGTCACGCCATGGGCTGATAGCAGTGGTTGACAGCTGGAGAGGGCTGAGGAGAAGGGGAGTCAGCAACAGGAAGATGGCTGAGAAGTCTTCAGTACCCAAATAAAAGAATAGAATGCAAATTCACCTGCAGGATGTGGCCCTAGAAAGAAGAAAAGTCATTGCCCTTTACGTACCCAAAAGCAAACACGAAGTCCCTTTATCCTCAAGTTTGCAAAGACACAAAAATCTCACCCCTCTTGTTTATATGAAATGATGGTGATTTTAGGGGTGGGGAGATAATTTGAGAATTGAAAAGTTGTATCCCCAAATAAACAAACACTAAATGACACTTTAATTGGATTGTTTCTTGACCATCATTTGGGGAGTCACTCCCCTTCCCTCTGTCACCTACACACTGTTCAAAGCTTGGGATTCAGGAGAAATATTCACAAATTGAATATAGAAAAAACAAAGCAGTTACTTTTTCTCTGTTTATGTACACTATAGAATGGGTTAAAATTCATAGATTTCCTTTATATACATTTGCTTTCTTTAAATTTCTGTGGATAATGTGTGCTTTAGGCTGCCACTTCTTAAATTTGTTGGAGCATTGCACTATTAGTGATAGGATCAAGAATTTAATTCCAATGTCAACTAGTTTAACGTTTGGCTATCTAGACTCGAACTGTTCCTAAGAGCCATAGGCAAAAGCATGCCACTGTACAAAATGTAATAGAAAAACAGTGTGATAACAGCAGATAGGATTTTTATATGGACCTTTTATATGAAAGGTAGTGAAGCCACAATGTCTTTGTCATTGTTTAAATTTTCTTTACTTATTTCTAGTTAAAACCTAAATCTTTATGTACAGAATAGCTATAATACAGAAGATATGCCCAAAGCAAAGGACCTGCATCACTGAAAGTATACTATATTTTTCTATGTTACATTTTCTCTTTATTAAAAGATTCTCCTGACTTATGTATTCAGGATTCCTGATTTTGAGCCCGTTAGAAGATGGGCCCAGGATTCCTGAGCTCATCTTCTAATCACTTTGTTAACTGCAATTAGTTGTTGCTGGTTGATACGCTAGGACACACCTCACTCTTTAAAAAGAGATTCAGACAAGTTACAGTCATTAAAACACAACTAACTGAGACTTTATAGTTTGAAGTCTTGAAAGAACATTAAAAAGGGAAATTTTTAAAGAAAGTATGGAGAATTATCTTAAATATTTAAGAATGCAAAGAACAATTATTTCAGCACTTTGCTTATTTGAGTTATTCTGTTACTAAGCAGATTTATTTTATTAGGAATATTATTATTTTTTAGAATTCTTGTAGACATATAGTTTTCTATAACTCTAGATCCAAATTTAGAAAATAGAAAGCCATGGGATAAAGTGGTGCTTTTCCTGGCACAGAAAGAATAGATAATTTAACATGGCACCTGGAATTCTGATTTTAGAAATTATGTCATTGGATTTAGTTCAAGGCATCTACAAACTTGAATGCTAATGACAATCAGGTAAAATATTCTTATAAAATTTTACCATTTACAAGATGCTTTCACAATTCTAAAAGAAAGGCAACATAAATATCCTGAATCTCACTTATTAATAATAAATAGCATTTATTGCATGTTTAGTTGATCCTATTTTAGTCTCCTATGTAGAAATAGAAGGCTTAGCATGATTAATTAACTTGCCCTAAGTTAGTTGTAGCTTGTAAATGTTAAAGTCAAGAATCAAACTGAAAGCTTAAAGAGGGCAGTAACTACTACTGCATTAGAAGTTAAAACTAAGAAAAATTTAAAATGTGTTTATTAATTCATTTAAAAATAACAAAAATAAACACTGTACATGTTAATATAAAAACATTTATAAGAACAAAACAAAATTATGTGTTCCATAACAAAAATATTGATAAGCATGATATTATTTTACATTTTTGCAAATCTATTGGTTTAATAGAAGGCAACTGAACATATCTTTGGCATTCAGTCAGGTAGCCTCTGGAAAGCCCCACTGGATACTCAAGTGAGAATGAAAGTACAAAGGAAATAACACCTTAAATTATTAAAAAATTAGTTTTGATCTTGAAGTATCCCTGAAAGAATCTCAGGATACCTAGATTTTGATTAAAAGATCTCTATAGCTCTGGATTAGAAGATCTCTATAGTTCTTTTCAAGTCTATAATCCTAAATCTTAATTGGTGAGTTACATCTCTGAAACCAGGCTTTTTCTTTGTGGGTATGATCAGATACTTTTTTTTTAAGGTATCTTGAATCAGCATTGAAGAAGAGAGCCTGAAAAGAAGACAAGAATTCAGAAAACTACAGTAATAAGAAATACTCAGTAGCAATAACAGGAGTGCAGAGTAGAACAGATCTAAAGCCAATGTATCTAAATAGAATCAGGCCCATGGTTGAAGGTGAACTGAATACAGATGGCATAAATGCATGATTGGATATTGACTAGCTCAAAGTCACCAACAAGAGGCAGACAGATGATTAAATATTTGCCAATGTAAGTCCAGTCCTGTGACATTCAGGTAAATGAGGACCACAGATATTGGCCACTGCCTTGTTGTTAGAACATTCTACCCAGTTTTCTCAGAAGATATAAGATAATTGGAAATGAAGGGAAAGCAATGACTCTAAAAATGATACACCTGCCAAACATCTTTCACCCAGAATGACAAAATAAGTTTTAGTACAAAAGTCCTTGAAGAGGGGACTGAAGTTCCATATCCTCTAATAACTGAGAGATAGAGGTAAGTAGCTTAATCTGAGCGATAGAGGTAAGTAGCTTAATCTGAGAGACAGAGGTAAGTAGCTTAATCTCTCTGTGCCTCAGTAATTCTAAATGAAGGAGATAAACAGAATGATATCTAACATTTTCTAAAGCCCAATACATAAAGTAACAAACAGTAGAGAGAGCAGAAGACATTATGAAACATCCGATTAGCATTACTAAAGTAACAAAATATATTTGATACCTTAATTTTGTTGGGAAAGGCTCTGATTATTTTATCATTACTATTGGTATAGCTTCAAAATCTTTTCAAAATATATATTGAAGAATGTTTAAAAAACAGTTTGGTTTCCTTTTAGGAATTGAGAGTGAGAGGGAAGTAACCATTTAGAAATATACCAGTGAGAATTAGAAAAGTATACAATGGGACATATGTTCTAGGTAGGAGAAAGAATGTAAAAATGTCTCAAGAGGTCACAGTCAATCCCTGTAGTCAGACAGCAAGCATAATAGCCAAAGAGAGAGAAAGTAGATTCTATGAGGACTTGAGAAATTCAGTAAAACGGAGATCACACAAGAACTTGCAAACTTGCATTTCCCGTGGCCTAGAGCAGGGGTCCCCAACCCCCAGACAATGGACTGGTGCTGGTCCGCAGCCTGTTAGGTACCGGGCCGCACAGCAGGAGGTGAGCGGCGGGCCAGCCAGCGAAGCTTCATCTGCCCTCCCCATCGCTGCCATTACCGCCTGAACCATTCCCCACCGCCCGCCAAGGTCCGTGGAAAAATTGTCTTCCACGAAACTGGCCCCTGGTGCCAAAAAGGTTGGGGACAGCTGGCCTAGAGAAAGGAAAAGTGAAGAGAACATGGGAGATGTTTCCAAGAAGGAAATGAGATGAACTGAAGCAGAAGCAATAATGTACATCATAAATTAACCGTAAAAATTCTTTAGACTAAAAAGAACTGAGAATGCAGATCCAAATCATTACTACATTCTAAAGAAAAAAAAATAAATAAAAGGAGACTTGAACCATATATAGCCTAGCAAATTTTTAATTTATAAAGAAATAAATCTGAGTCATCCATATAGAAAAAGAAGTAAATAACAAGTTAGTTTCAGATCTCTCCTCTGCAGAAAACAATGGAGTAATGTGGTAGGATTTTAAAAGAAGATATTAAGAATTAGAAATATTATGCCTTTCAACTTATTTCCCATTCACGCAGAAAACTAAAAGACATCCCCAGATATGTATGGGCTCAGAAATAATGGGACTAATAAATCTTCTTAAAAATAAAAATGGATTGACTCTAACTCAAACAAAAAAAAAAAAATCAGGAAGTAGATAATAATTTAAAACTTAAAAATGAAAAAAATCATGATATTAATAGATTAACAGAACTGCTTATTCTGTTTGGATTCTAAAGACAAAAATAAATTCTGCAGCCTAAAATGTGAGGCTTAATCCTGTGATACTACCTCCAGCTGTTTCTTTTTTCTCCTTCCCCTGTACCAGGGAATATCTCTTGAGTATACTTCCTTCATCAAGAGTGCAGATGAGATCTTTTTCCAGAGTTGATAGAAGTTTAAAAATGAAATATAGCTTTTTCCTCCAGGCACTTGCTAACAATATCGAAACTATACAGTTGAGCTACTAGGCTCAGTGCATTATTAAACCAAAGTTTTGTTTTTTTTTTGGTCTCTCTCAAAGTTATTGGTTTGCTTAGAAAAGAAAAAAAAAAGCCAGCTTAATAGCCAACAAACTTAATTAATGATTTTCTTGATAATTAAAACTCACATTGAATTACTTGATCCACTGTGTTACTTCTATTTTAATTGAGGAATAATAATAAATCACTTAGAATATGACATCAATATTATCTGTCGTAGAGCCTCCTTTTCATATCCTCTTGAATCTCAGGCCAGTGGTATTCCTTCAGTAACTAATAGTCAGTATATAAATACATATGCATATATATAAGAATCGTATAATATAAAAGAAGTATACCAAAAATATTGAGTTGCTATTTATGACTTGTAGAATTCTAGACAACTTTAGTATTTTTAATGTACACATTTTTCAAAGTAAATTTTTTTTCATACACAAAAAAGATAAAAAGGTCAATATTTTAAAATTTTATAAATAATCACAATTAAATTAAAAAATGCAGCTAAAAGCATTGGCAGTAGTTTTCTCTCAAGATGTTAACACTGTGGATATTTTTATTTGTAAAATGTTATACCTTCCTATATTTGTCAAATTTTCCACAAGGAGTGTTCATTTTTATAATACAAGAAATGCACTAGTGAATATAGTATATTTTGTCACGGTAGTCTACTTTTTCATCCTGACTAGGCCTAATTGGCGTTTTGGATCATGCCCTTAGAGCCCTTCACAGATACTGGCTTGGGTCAGTTGTGTACATCATTCTCCTCAACTGACCTGCAATCTCCTAAAAGAGCAAATCTGGCCTGGCCCTGATATCAACAGGCCCTGAGACATGAGTAGAAATGCAGGCCCACCTATCATATGTCTTAATATTTAGAACTATAAATTAAACAAACTGTAAAATAATATATGTTCTAGCCTCTTACCTTAGCAAATATACCCTTCTAATGACAAAATCAAAAAAACGTGTCAAGCTATCATTTTCAAAAGTTAGTAAATATCAAAGATGAATAAATGTAAATATCACTACACATGTCTGATGCTGTGTGGATAAGCTTCAGACATTAGATGCATAAATACGTATGCACACACAAACTACATATATAGATATTTCATAAATTATTACACACTTATTTCATAAAACATACTTTTCTTGCCTACATTTCGGCAAAGTCACTAATCATGGTGATATTCAAGATTTTCACATAATGATCTAAAGAAATTAATAAAATGTAATTATCCCAAAGGAGGTGAAAATTCAATACATTTTAATCAAATATGTAATTAAAATTAAATGCAAAAATTAAAATAATATATTTTCACATATATTTAATATACTAAAATATTCAAAATACTCTTGTAAGATAAAATAAATGTATAAATGATCATTAATGATTATCAAAAATTTTTAATTTTATAGATAGATTTAATTTTATGAAATTTTATGAAATGTTTATTTAAAATAATTATTTTTATAAAAGTAGACCTATTCACAAGTCTGTCATTCAGTGTCCATCTAGTAACCCATGTAAAGTATTGGTATCAAGCTTTATGCATATTACATCTAGATCTACATTTATTCAAAATTAAGAGTAATATGAATTGTTAAATATTGAAAAAATTCCTCAGCCAGAATGTGCAACAGCTGTAAAAAGTGTTCTTATTTCTAATCTACCTTAAGGATTGCAAACTGGAGAACAAAGAGATGCAAGAAAATGAACACTCTGCATTCTCGGAAAACAGTACTTTGTTATGTAAGAATCTAACACATTCATGTTAGCTGAAAGAAAGGATTTTAAAAATTAATTAGTTTGTCTATTTTTTTAAAAGTGCTTTTACCTTTCAAACTTTCTCTTCACTCCGAAGAAGTATGTCAGTCTTTGACATTGAAAATGGTACAGCTCACAAATTTTCAAAACATTTGGATACAATCACCTTTTGCTTCAAGAACAAGTGCCAAGATATGTAGTGAAGCTTTTCCTGGGATCTGAATGGTGTTAATCATGACAGCAAATGTTTAAGATTATGTGGTGTGCTGAGCAGAAATTGTCGTGTGTTCTTTAATAAATTTGTTGTATTCAAGGCCCTTTGACTTGTGAGGCTCTTCTGCATTGATCTAAAGGCCATATTGGTGGGAACCATGTCCTATCCAACTTACCCACACAGTCATTAAAAGAGCATCATATATAATACTAAGTGCTAAAAACTGTAGAATTTGTTGAATTAACATGAAATATAATAATCAAGAAATTTCTAAAGACATACATGGGAAAGGGTCTTAAATATGTATTATTATACTTTTTGGAATTCACCAAATGAATGAGTAAACTGACATAAAAAATGTAATTAAGGATTTAAGACTGAGTGATGGAGCAAAACAAAAGGGGATACATGGTGGGGACTGCCTGTGATATTCCTTCCCTTCTTTAGAGTACAGGCTATATATCTGAAAGTCCTTAGTCTTAAAAATGATAAAATAAATCATTAAAATGATATCATTATAAATAATAAGATAAATATTGATAGCCCTTTCCAAAAGCAAATCCAACTTTACTTCTGAAAGGGAATCTATTTACACTATCTGTGCAAAGCATGCATGCTTTTGTGAATCCAAAGCTTGTATCCTTCTCATTAGAAATATTTTGATTTTTATAAGCACAGAACATTATTTAACATAATTGTTCTACTAAGAGAAATTATAAAATGTAGCCTAAGTAGTTACTTAGTAAGGAAAAAAGTATTTTTAACTGTCAATTTGTTGAAGCAAGTATCAGACAATGTCACTCTACTGTGGTCATATCTCAAAATATCTCTATTTTTACTCCAAAATAAGAAACACTCTGTAATGTATTAGCGTATCTCAAGATGATTTCACTGAAAACAGTGCAGGGTTTCAATAAGGTAATCAGATCCTTCAGAGACTCTTCTAAATATAATTTCTTAACCTGTAAGGTATTTTATGTTCTCTTTAAAAGAATACTGACAGAAATAAAGTATGAAAGGATTTCCTCCTTAGTCCCCACAGACATGCAGTGGATTTCATTCTGTTTCAGCCTGAGTCAACAAAATGTATTAATGGAAATACTACATCTCAGTATGCTCCACATTGCTAAAGTTGACAAAAATAGTCTAAGGGTAAAAAAACCAAGCTAGAAAAGTTTAAATTTTAGTAGCTCATTGTGAACCTTGAAAAGAGTCATTAAGTCTGTATTTTGATGATATATTCTTTGAAAAAACATGTATGTATGAGAAATGAATCATTCTCAATGTATTATTATTTTATATCCTTACTTAAATGGTTCCAAAAACTACTTTCTTTAGGAATAAGGTTATATTTTATATATATAACTTGTAGTGCCATATGATAAAATATCATTTTCCCCCTGCTGTATACACACACCTCAAATTCTAGTTAAGTGATTTGTAAAATGCCATTCTGTCAATTTTTCTCAATAACTAAAACATAATTTTGCTCTTCTAAAAATTCTAAAACTGATGGGGACCTAAAATTTTAGAACCAGAGCAGAGTTTTCAGCTAATTTATATTTGAGTTATGGCTTGTTCTGAAAGATAGAGACTTTCTGCTACAATGTGTATTTTCTGTAAAGTAGATTAGTCATACACAACTGATAAACAGGAGAATGATATCAATATGATGTATAAATTGGTTGGTTCATACATGATATTCCTTAGCACTTTAGTGCTTGGTGCCAAGTAATCTGTTAGGATACCCCTAGAAAACTAATACACCTTGTAATTTTTGTTTTTGTCTCCATAATAGAGCAACCTAACTCAGACCTTCCTTATTCCTCATTCCAGAGCTACCTTTTTTGCCCCTTTTTTTTGTAAATAAAGTCCTATTGTACAGTAATACTCATACTTATTAGAGATTTCATATATCTTTTTAACTGTACCAGTATATTTATAAAGAATGCCATTATTTGTTTGTGTTTCTGTTCCAATTGCAAAGTTTTACAGATTATGAGTGGTCTTGCCTATTCTTGATTTCACTAAAAAGCCCTGACATTATTAATGTGAGGTTTTGCAAAAGAGCTAAAAATTTTTTAGGAATGACTATTTTGTGAGATGATAGAAATGCCTATATTTTATGTGAGTAGATACCCCATCAAAAATCTTAATTCTATATAACAACTGACAGCATAAAATGTTAATGATTATTTAAATCTACTTCATAATTTATAGGATATATAAAATCACAGAAGCAGAGAATTTGATGTGATCTTGCTGATCATATTGTTAAACTTTCAGACTAGACCAGGAAACCTCCCTATAATATTTCTGTTAGATTGTTATTCAGTAACTGTTTGAAGATTTCTATTGAAGAAACACTCAGAACTTTAAAATACAGCCCATTCAAACTGGAGTCTTATAACCATCTATGGTTTCTAAATTACAGCTTTTTGAAATATATTTAAATCTTACTTTTTCATTTTTACTTTCATTTATACTTATATTTTCTCTGAATTTGCATATTTAAATAGATTCAAAGTAGTCTTTATTTAGGTAAAATAAAACTTGATAGAGTGACTATGAGCTTGGTACAGCAAAATATAGAGATCTAGAAGCAATACAATTCTCTAAGGAGTTACTGGAAAGTAAACACATAACCTGGATAAAACAACCCAAATGTTCATCATCTGATGAATGGATAAACAAAAAGTGGTATAACCATATAAGGAAACATTATTCAGCAATATAAAAAATGGTACAATATGGATAAGTCTTGAAAACATTATGCTAAAATGAAAGAAGCCAATTATAACACACACACACACACACACACACACACACACACTTTATGACTCCCTTTTATGAAATGTCCAGAATAGGCAAATCTATGGAGGAGATAGTAGATTAGTGGTTTCCAGGGACTGTCTGTAAGGGGTAATGCAGAGTGACTGCTAATGGATTTCTCTTTAAGGTGATGAAATTTCTTATATTAGATAATCATAACTGCACAACTCTATAAATATACTAAAAACTATTGAATAGTATATTTTAAAATGTGAATTTGATGATACATAAATTACATCTCAATAAAACTGTTACACAACACACACACAACACAAAAACAAACAAAAAACAAAACAAAACAAGATCCATGTGGTATCAGCTGCTATAAGAAAGGAAGCAGGGGGATGGCAAAGCGAATTTAGATAGACTTGAGAGCCTGAGAACTTCACATCACCTACAGACAGATGACCAGCTAATCAGAGCACAGGAGCCAAAACTGGGTCAGGGTTGTACACATTCTAATTCAAAGGCATCTGTAAGGAGACTGTCTAAATTCTGTGGTGGAAGACGCTGGGCCCTATGGATCCTTGAAACCCACTAATAAGATGTCCTTTCTAGAACAGTTCTACATTAAGAGAAGCTATAGAATATAGAATCTAAATTGAGAAGGTTCAGAAAGAACTGTGAAAGAAAAAGAGAGTCAACAGATTTTAAAAATACGTGGCTATATATACTTTTATTTTAACAGCTTTATTAGAGTATAATTGCTTTACAATGGTGTGTTAGTTTCTGCTTTATAACAAAGTGAATCAGCTATACATATACATATATCCCCATATCTCCTCCCTCTTGTGTCTCCCTCCCACCCTCCCTATCCTACCCCTCTAGGTGGTCACAAAGCACTGAGCTGATCTCCCTGTGCTATGCGGCTGCTTCCCACTAGCTATCTATTTTATATTTGGTAGTATATGTAAGTCCATGCCACTCTCTCCCTTTGTCCCAGCTTACACTTCCCCCCCTCTGTGTCCTCAAGTCCATTCTCTACGTCTGCGTCTTTAGTCCTGTCCTGTCCCTAGGTGCTTCAGAACTTTTTTTTTTTAGATTCCATATATACGTGTTAGCATACAGTATTTATTTTTCTCTTTCTGACTTACTTCACTCTGTATGACAGACTCTAACTCCATCCACCTCACTACAAATAACTCAATTTCATTCATTTTTATGGCTGAGTAATATTCCACTGTATATATGTGATGGCTATATTTTTAACATCTATAAAAATAACAGAAGAAGTTCTAGAGCCATGAAGTTAGGAATGCTATCTTGACATATTCTCTTCTTTAAGAGTATAGAAAGGAAGACTAATTTCATTCATATATGAGCAATAGAAAAGACTGTAGTAAAGCCCATGCAAATATCCTATAAACTAAATAAAAACAAGAGCAGAATAACTTACCTACAACAAATAATGGCACACCAGAAAAAAAAAACTGGCTTAGTATTTCAAAACAAGCTAAAGAAATGTAACAAAATGATAGAACAATGAAAGAAAAACAAACATTGAAATTAGAAAAACTCATATATGATGTGATTGGAGAAGCCAGAACTACGAAAGATCTTACACAATTTAAGAAACAATTAGAAGGAAAGAAAATAAACCATTTCAGAAATAGAAACTAAATTAGAAGTTTTATACTTCTGCTTAAGAGAAGTAGAAGATAGAAAGGAGGAAATTGTTTTTATCAAAAAGAAGAGAATAAACAGATACAACGTCCTTAAAAGATATTGAGAGAGGCAAATAAAAGCAAGGCAATGAAATGTAAGAAACGTTTTTCTGAAATAAAAGAAGACTTCAAACAACACATTGAAATGGCAGATGACATATTTGAGAAGACTGACCTAGAACAGCCAAAACAAAACGTATACCAGTAAAGCCACTGAACCTTAAAAACAGAGAATTTTTCTGGCAAAAAAACAAAGTGACTGAGGAAAAAAATCAGATTACTACCAGATTATTCAACCTTAACATGCCAGAAAACAACAGAATAATGTATTTCTGAAACTCAAGGAAAGAAAATATGAGCCAAAGATTTTATTTACAGCCATACTTACTTTCAAGTCAATAAGATACAAACTATTATAAACAGGGAATACTGTTCTTCATGAGCCCTTCTCTGAGAGCAAGCTTCATTCAACTAATATGACTGAATAAATATCAGTACATATAAGGATTTGTAGCAAATATTAAGTATAAACCATACCTAAAATTAAATTATGGTATAAGGAAATTAAATAGTATATAGTGTCCATACACTGTGAAAATATACAACTATCAAAAAATGGTGTGGAAAGAATACAGAGAGTAAATGAAAATAAACTCACAGATTGCCTAATTAGTATTAACATAAAATAAAATAATAATATTTTAAACTAGATCCTGAGCAGATTCATTATACTTTTCTTTCTGCTTTCACATATGTTTGAAATTATTCACAATAAGAATGTTAATAAAAATGATAATTTTGAAGTTTGCAGTTTAGAGGGTCTTGCAAAAAAACAGATGAGACAATGAAGACTTGAAACATGTCAATAATGAGAGGAATCGAAAGGAGAGACTGGATGTATTATTGGATAGAATTGGCAGGAGTCTGTGACCTGTGGACATAAAAAGGGTAGAGATACCAAAGACGACTCCAAGATTCTGGCTGAGATGACTTGGTAGATGTGAATGTCATAACTGAGACATGAGACACATGAAGAAGTGATGCATTAACTTAGATGGGAGCACAGACGAATACATTTTGCACAGAAGATGATGACCTATATCTGGAGAGATTAAATTTACCAAAATTGCTAACGTAAAATGATATAATTATCTATAATAATGATTGAACTCTAAGCCCAAATTAACAATAAAATCTATCAAATACCATCAGAATTGACTCTCTCTTCTTTCCCTTCTATTTTGGTTTGTGAAGAGCTTTCCTCTGTCGATTCATCTCTCCTGCTTTCTCCTCTATTATTACATTTTAATTTTTTTTTTTTTTTTGAGGAAATGATATGTCCTGGTTTTAAAATTTCAAATTATAGGGGGAAAATGTTAAAAGTTATTTAAAAGACAAACAGAACACTGCCTTCTAATTCTGTTCCCCAGGATTAGGAGACTTGAAGCTCTTTTAATTATTTTTGTATTTTGAAATTATATGCAAATTCTACCAACTCTGAACTTATCAATTAATAGATTACCTATTGCCTCCCATTAAGATAAATATTTAGTTCTTATACTCACTTATTCTATAATCACAATACAATTATGCCACATTAATGTTAAATCAGCATTTGGTACTTTCATTATTATGAGTAGTTAAATACTGTTATCCTTGACCCAGTTAGTGCACTCAATTTACATTTTGTTCTTCTTTTTAGACAAAGTTTCTTTGTTTTTCATGAAGTTTTAATTACTACTTTTCCCCCCCACATTTTCAGTTTCCTTTGGTCCTTTATAATGTGCCTTCTCACATCATCCAATAGTCCCTCAATTAAATTTTCTTTTTATACCTTTCTTTAATTGAAGTAAAACAGTGAATTCAATTAACTGTAAGATCAAACATCACATGTTCTATGAGTTTTCCTTAGTCACCAAAAGACCTGGGGAGGCACATAGCTTTCAAAGCCTTCTGCATAGCTGTGGCCTCAAATATCCCATTACCATAATTCTAAGAACTTCCTTCCCAGTACTGCATAAGAAGAGGTAGCATACTGTAGAGTTTACAGCCAATTCTAACTGGTTCAAATCTTACTCCTCAGGGGTGTTATGGGATATAAATGAATTAATATGTATAAAGTGCTTAGAGCAGTTAATTTACAAAGGTAAATGACATATAGTATTTTTAAATAAGACTTTTCTCCCTGCATCACATCCAGGGTGTCCTCTTTCTTGTCATCCTCTACTGTTTTGGTCAAACAGATGTTCCAGGAGCTTCTTGAGAAAGGATGGGAGATAAATTGTTGAGCTGTTGCATGTTGAAAATGTACTTCTTCTACCCTTACACTTGCTCAAAATTCTAGTTTAAAAATATATCATTCATACTATTAAATTAATTAAAATTGCAATCAATCATGTGATTAAATTCAATGTAATTGGGCAATTAATTAAAGTGCTTTTTCAAATCTCAGAGAAATAGTTTAAGGATTCCCTGCATCAAAAACTAAAGTTAAATTAGTAAATTCAGTGATTTAGTAAAATCACTGAAGATTCTCAGTGATTAATGATAACAGAGAAGCAGAACAGTGGCCCCAAATATGTTATGAGCTGTATTATTACAATGGATGTGGAACCTCATAAACAGATAATGAGCTACCTATATTCCTTAAAGCTTTCCTGTAACTTAACTATTTCTCAACCACTGAAACTAAGTCTCTAGGAATCATAACCTACGTTCAATACTAAGGATCCTCCCTGTTGATAATAGCTTGTAGATTATATACTTGAAAGTCAATTTGGATGAAAATAAAATATTTTACTCTCACTTTACTGAGAAAACACACCCTAGCTACCAGCTGCCAATATGGTTCTATTTAAACTCCTTTCCTTAAAATAGAGTGGAAAATCTGGAGACGTCAAGCATTTCAGAACAACAGCAACATTAAAGATAATTTCTAACCAAAGTAAAAATAACAAACAAAACCATCACCATCAACAATAAAAAAAACAGAACTAACCAGGGTCCAAGGAAATGAAGTTAATGAAAATAATAAAATTTAACAGAAAAACAAGACTAAAATATTAAAATAAGTAAATAAATTTAAAGTAAATAAATAAATAATAAAATATTAAAATAAGTAATTTTTATCTTATATTAAGTTTGTATTTTATTATTAAAATAAGTGAAGTATGAAAATAAATAGACTTTACAGTAAATAATAAAATAAGTAAAACTTTAAAAATCGTATGATAAAACTTTAAACTAAAAATAAGAAAGAATGGAATATTTTTTAAAACTCAGTATAAAATGCTAATCTATTCTCCCACACACAAAACAACAACAAAACTTGATTCTTAATATAAACTCTAAAGAGTAAATGAGACAGAATTATACATAACAATAAACTGGAAGAAACAGCAAAAATATTCTAAAATTGAAATTAAATGCTAAGAGATATGACATATATATGTGTCTCCATTGACAAGGTATTCTATTACATAAAATGGACAGGATGGAGGGGGAAAATAATCAAAGAAATAATGTGAAAAAATACCTGTGAACTGAAGAAAGATAAGAGTCTTTAGACTGAAAAGTACCACCAAATGGCAGAAGAAAATAAAGAAAAATCACCTGAAAAACATATAAATGTGAAACTGTTGAATACTGAATACAAAGATAAAAAGAAAATTGCACATTTTCAAAAAAAATACACACAAGGGAATAGTAGTCATATTCAATTTTCATCTACAGTCATGACCTATAATATACTAAATGAGCTAGATTCTAGACTTTGTCTCTTCAATCTCAAACCACTACCCTCCTTGCACCATTATGCTGCAAGAATAGAAACCTTCTTTCTGTATCTTGAACACCCCAAGCTTGTTCATTCATTGGTACTTTTGAATAAGCTGGTTCCTGTGCTTGAGATGCCCTTACCTTGGATCTTTGAAAGCTGCCTGTTTATCATCCAAGCTTTGATTCTGAAGGCATTTCTTCAGTGTAACCTGACTTTTCTTTCTGACTTCCATTCTCAGCCACTTCCTGGTCACTCCTCATTACATAAATTATCACTTACTGAAAATATAATGACTTCTAATCTGATTACTTACTTTTTATCAGTCTTCTTTTATTAGAATATAAGATATGTAGGACAGAAAATGTCTCCTCCTCCTCCTTCTTTTATTATTATTATTATTTTCTATTTTTTCATCTAAAGGAATTATTTCTAATACATATTAGGTGTTCAGTATCTGCTAAATGTATGAATTAATGAACAACATGCTAGTTTTCAATAGACAAGTCACTTAAACACTCAAACTTAGTTGTGTCGTAGGAAAAAAAAAAAATGAAGCAGCTAAATTAGATGGTTTCCATGGTTCCTTACAGCTTAAATTTTAATAAACCAAGATGGACCTCTTACACCCCGAAGTTCAACAGATCTTAACTCATCAGTCTCTTTAATTTCTTCTTTACATTAGTGCATATTTGTTTTTTTCTTGTTGTTATTGCTTCTGTTACCTTGAATACAAACTTTCCTTCGATATTGGAATATACCTATTCTATGAGTCTTAACTTGCAGACAGAACTGATCCCTGACTCTAGATGTCAAAGAGCTCAGAAAGACAAAGAAATTCTTCCCAGGCCTCCTTATTTTGAGGCATGAGCAAGTGACCTAAGTACAAGACTCAGATGCTCTTACTGAGAGTGGCGGATCCATTATGGTGCCAGGAGGTGGCAGTGGTTTCCAGGGATGGAAGTGGCAGTGACATCAAGGGGCATATCCAGAGTCTAATGTTGTAGCAGTAAAGCAAGCTGTGGCATCCAGTGTTTAGCAGCACTAGCAGTAGGGAACGCTTTGCTGAAATGATTTTGGCTATAGGGCTGGGTACTGCCTAACTTCCCTTATTCCTGCCATTTTGTGTTTGGTGATTTTTTTTAGTTCCTAAATATCCTTTCAATAAATTTCTTTTCAGCTTACATTGCAAGCATTCTGTTTTTTATGCTTTCAGCCAAGATTACTGACTAATATTTGGCAATACAGTTATAAGACATTTCTGAAGCAGTCTCAGTAAATTTTTAGAAATATGTTCACAAATACTATGATTACACAATTGTTAGAAATAGTGCTGTCAAATTAATTCTTTTTAGTGAAGGTATATGAGATTAATACTCAGCAAAAATATATTAAGAGTAGATTGTGAGGCAGAGTCAAGATGGTGGTGTAGGAAGATGCAGAGTTCATGTGTCCCCACAATTAGGGCACCTGCTGGACACTGGTGGGGGACCCCGATGCCCAGGAAGACAGGAGGAACCCCCAAGCGAACCTGTAGGACATGGGGGGAATGAAGGGGAAGGAGAAGTGGAGGCCTGACAGGACCAGTGCCCCTGAGGGGTGGCTGAGAGGGGGGAGAGTTTCCCACAACTGGAGGGACCCTCAGGAGGCTTGGATCTGGGGGAGCATGCCCAGCATTTCCCCTGCCCAATCGCAGGGGAAGTCTGCCCGGCTCTCGGGCTGGGTCCTATGCCCTCAGAGGTCCCCTCTGGGCAGGGTTGGTCCTGAGTGCATAAGAGGGAGGCCAGGAGAGAATAGGAGAGGCAGGTGGGAGAGGAGCAGAGGGCGTTTGCCCTTGCCACTAGGGCTCAGGGAGCCTGCTGAGCTCCCAGGCGGGTCCTCGGCCCTCTAAATCCCCATCCAGGCTGCCTGGGTCCTGGGGACATTGGAGGGTAGTCGGGGAGATCAGAAGAAGCAGGAGGGAAGGGTCCTCCGGGACCGGAGGAGCAGGAGAGGAGCGGAGGGTGATTGCCCCACCCACTGGAGACCAGGAAGCCTGCTGGGATCCCAGGTGGGGTCCCCCACACTCTGAGGCCAGAGGCAGGAAGCACGCCTGGTTCCCTTCTGTGTCTGGGCCCTTTCTGTTCTGTTGAGGCTAAGCCTCAACCCCCAACACCCTCCAGAGCCTTTTCTAGCCCTGTGGGTCCTAAGCATAGGCCCTGCCCACCACCCAAAGCTCCCCCCAGCTTAGGCCTTGCCCTCCACAGCCAAGGCCTTTTCCACTTTTTTTTTTTTTTCTTCCTCCTCTTTTTTACTATTGTGGTTCTGTTTTACCTTCCCGTTGTTGTTTCATCTATATTTTTATTTTTATATTTTTTCTAACATATCTGTTAGTGTCCTAGTCTAATTTTACTTTTTACTTTGCTATTGTTCTCCTTTTTCTTTTTCTTTTTCTTTTTTTTTTTTTTTTTGCCACCCCATGCAACTTGTAAGGTCTTGATTCACAAGCTGGTGGTCAGGCTCAAGCTCCTGTGGTGCAAGCCCTGAGTCTGAATCACTGGCATAATAGAGAACCTCAGACCCCAGGGAATATTTATTGGAGTGACATCTCCCAGAGGTCCTCATCTTAACACAAAGACCCAGGTCTACCCAACAGCCTACAAGCTCCAGTGGTGGAAACCTCAAGCCAAACAACCAGTAAGACAGGAACACAATCCCACTCATAAAAAAAAGAAAAGGGCTTCCCTGGTGGCGCACTGGTAGAGAATCTGCCTGCCAATGCAGGGGACACGGGTTAGAGCCCTGGCCTGGGAAGATCCCACATGCCGCGGAGCAACTAGGCCCGTGAGCCACAACTACTGAGACTGCACGTCTGGAGCCTGTGCTCCGCAAAAAGAGAGGCCACGATAGTGAGAGGCCCGTGCACCACGATGAAGAGTGGCCCCTGCTTGCCGCAACTAGAGAAAGCCCTCACATGGAAATGAAGACCCAACACAGCCAAAAATAAATAAATAAATAAATAAATATTTAAAAAAAAAATGAGATGGCAAAAATATATGTCACAGGTGAAGGAGCAAGGTAAAAACCTAAAAGACTTGTACTCAGAAAACTATAAAACACTGATGAAAGAAATCAATGATGACATAAACAGATGGAGAAATATACCATATTTTTGGACTGGAAGAATCAATATTGTGAAAATGACTATACTACCCAAAGCAATGAAATCCCTATCCAACTACCAATGGCATTCTTCACAGAATTAGAACAAAAAATTTTACAATTTGTATGGAAATGCAAAAGACCCCAAATAGCCAAAACAATCTTGAGAAAGAAAAACGGAGCTAGAGGAATCAGGCTCCCTGATTTCAAACTATACTACAAAGCTACATAATCAAGACAGTGTGTTACTGGCACAAAAACAGAAATATAGATCAATGGTACAGGATAGAAAGCCCAGAGATAAACCCATGCACGTATGGTCACCTAATTTAAGACAAAGGAGGAAAGAACATACAATAGAGAAAAGACAGCCTCTTCAATAAGTGGTGCTGGGAAAACTGGGCAGCTATATGTAAAAGAATTAAATTAGAACACTACCTAACACCATACACAAAAATAAACTCCAAATGGATTAAAGACCTAAATGTAAGACCAGACACTATAAAACTCTTAGAGGAAAACATAGGAAAAACACTCTTTGACATAAACCACAGCACGATTTTTTTGACCCATCTCCTAGAGAAATGGAAATAAAAATAAACAAATGGGACCTAATGAAACTTAAAAGCTTTTGCATAGCAAAGGAAGTCATAAACAAGACGAAAAGACAACCCTCAGAATGGGAGAAAATATTTGCAAAGGAAACAACAAAGGATTAATCTCCAAAATATACAAACAGCTCATGGAGCTCATTATCAAAAAAACAAACAATTCAATTAAAAAATGGGTGGAAAACCTAAATAGACATTTCACCAAAGAAGACATACAGATGGTCAAGAGGCACATGAAGAGATGCTCCTCATCACTAATTATTAGAGAAATGCAAATCAAAACTACAATGAGGTATCAACTCACACCAGTCAGAATGGCCATTATCAAAAAATCTAGAAACAGTAAATGCTGGAAAGGGTGTGGTGAAAGAGAACATTCCTGCACTGTTGGTGGGAATGCAAATTGATATAACCACTATGGAAAACAGTATGGAGGTTCCTTAAAAAACTAAAAATATAACTACCATATGAACCAGCAAACCCACTACTCGGAAATACCCTGAGAAAACCATAATTCAAAGGGAGACATGTACCACAATGTTCATTGCAGTGCTATTTACAATAGCCAGAAAATGGAGCCAACCTAAATGTCCATCAACAGATGAATGGATAAAGAAGATGTGGCACATATATACAGTGGAATATTACTCAGCCATAAAAAGAAATGAAATTGAGTTATTTGTAGTGAGGTGGATGGACCTAGAGTTTGTCATACAGAGTGAAGTAAGTCAGAAAGAGAAAAACAAATACCGTATGCTGACGCATATATATGGAATCTAAAAAAAAAAAAAAAAAAGGTACTGATGAACCTAGTGGGAGGGCAGGAATAAAGACATAGACATAGAGAATGGACTTGAGGATGCGGTAGTGGAGGGGGAAACTGGGGCGAAGTGAGTAGCATTGACATATATACACTACCAAGTGTAAAATAGTTAGCTAGTGGGAAGAAGCAGCACACCACAGGGAGATCAGCTCAGTGCTTTGCGATGACGTAGAGGGGTGGGATAGGGAGGGTGGGAGGGAGGCTCAAGAGGGAGGAGATATGGGGATATATGTATGAATATGGCTGATTAACTCTGATGTACAACAGAAACTAACACAGTATTGTGAAGCAATTATACTCCAATAAAGATCTATTAATAAAAAATTGCTGAAGGCATACCAAAAATGTATAATTATTCACTCATTTATAAAGTATAACCATGCCACTGCTGTACTAATAATATTTATACTATGAAATATTAATTAAAATGGAAACTTTAAAATGAAAAAAAAGAGTAGATTGTTAGTTCTTACAGGCAGAAAGTCTTCTGTATTTAAAATATTTGGTGCATGTATGTGTGTGAACACATGTGATAGGACGTAATTAATGTTTCTTGAACTTAAAAAATAAAGAATGATGATCGGACTTCTAAAAATTGCTAAGATTCTATATACAAGTATTTAAAGTAGAGTGTTAAAAAGGTGGAAAATAAAGGGAAGCACAAATATACTAAGAAAATGGAATTCAAAGCAAAATGATTCAATAGGAAAAAAAATAGTTTATATTAATAAAAAGTAGACACTATCAAAAATATATAACAGATAACAATCATAAATTTTGTCATAGAATATATTATTTATATTTTCAATCTTTATAATTATAGAAAAAAAAATCTCCATAAATCAAATTTTATTCAAAAATTAGATTGGAGGCTTATATATAAATAGATGACTTTCAGGACAAAATCATAATTATTAAAAAACTGAGTGTTAAAAATAATAACCATGATATTTTGTACCTAATACAAAAAAATATATTTGTTTTTCAAATAGTCATGCTAACTTTACAAAATAAGAACATGCATTAGGCTGAGAAGATAATCTCAAGCTATTCCACAAAGAAAAAAATGGAAATGATACTGGTAATATGATCAAACCAAAGTAAAATGCAACTCAAAATTAACAAATCTATAAATTAATTTGTTAATAGAAATTAACAACAACAAAAAACTCAAAGGATAATAAACTTGCAAAATTTTAGAATACTCTTGGTGGTTTAAAGAAATCAAAACAGAAATTATAGACCACTTAGAAATAAAAGAGTAAAAATAATCCATCTCACAAATCTATGAATCTAGCCAAAATCGCACTCAACTGAAAAGTTTTAGTCTTAAAATATTTGTCATGAAAATAGAGGTTGAAAATAAATGAAATGAAAATTTTATCTCAAGAAACTAAAGGAACAAAGAGCCTAAGGAAAGTGAAAGGATGAAATAATAAAGATGAAGTAACAGTAGTAGTCTTAATTAGACAACAATAATAAATTCAAGCAGTAAAACAGAGCGTGGGCTTTAAGAATTATAAACAAAAGAGAAACATTTTTTGGACTAGCCAAAATTTTTTAAAAATACTATAATGAACTACATAAGGGATAGGATAAGAACATAACTATAATTACATATTTTTAAATGTCAGGGAAGACTTTAAGTGAATAATCCTGAGATTTTACATTATCAGACAATTCCTTATTATATCCTAATTACCAAATTTGAT
Organism: Balaenoptera physalus; assembly: GCF_965194825.1. Classification (NCBI taxonomy): domain Eukaryota; kingdom Metazoa; phylum Chordata; class Mammalia; order Artiodactyla; family Balaenopteridae; genus Balaenoptera; species Balaenoptera physalus. The sequence continues at coordinate 46,047,959 of NC_138891.1, read as the reverse complement.
GAAAAATGTAAAAATATCTGAATAGAATTAAAAATTTAGATAAAATTGAAAAGGTGATCAAAAATCTCCAACTTCTAAAAAAATATTTGATCTAATTCAGTACCTATTCCTGATATTATACATGATATTATATTGTCATCTAATATTATCCACAAATGATAATTTAAAATATGTGAGATTCTAAGATAACAGGCAAGTTTACAATGCTTATATGTTTCATGTTTATATGTTTCAACTGGTGTACTGGCAATTTTTTTTTTAAACTGAGATCCTAAAGAAATGGGACTAGCATACAGTGTAAGTTTTAGCATATATTGGTACACATCTTTTGAAGGACAGTTTTAAATGTGCATATTCTCTGTCCAAGAAAGGAATCTATCTTACAGAAATACCTCAATATATATACAATGTATGTTATTTACAGCATTGTTGGCAAGAATGAAAAACTGAAAAATGCTACATGCCCATCAATGATAAATGGTTAAGTAAAATATGGTATGTTTATCTTAAAAACAATCTGAAGATTTTAAAAAGTATAATCTCATTTATATAATATCAAAATTAGGAAATGTATTTTACTTATAGATTTATCTGACATATTTAAATTTTGGTACTAGGATTCATCTGTGCAATATATGTATGACACCTTACTTCTTTTTCTTTAATTCAAATTAAGTCAGGCTCTGAGCCTATAAAGGAAAAACATTGAGAAGGATTCAAACCAGACTATTAAAATTAGGAATGGGAAAGATATATCAAAAGGGGAATTACACATTTTGTTCTATGATCCTTTTATTTATGTATGTATTTATTTTTAATACAAAGCATATATTTGATTTTTACTTTAGTTAAAACCCTTAAAAAATATGTAAAGAAATATGGTAAATGTAGTTTTCAACTTCTTATCATCTTTGATGCTTTATCTTGTACTAGTGATATTATCCTGTTTTACTGCCTATTAGCTGCTCTAGTGCCGATTACTTTGGCACTGCCTTACTAGATATACAGAATGAAATAAAGTTCAGTAATGGTTTGTAAAATGATGCAAAAAGTTTAGAAGTGATGAAATGAGCAATATCACTAAGCTGCTGAAAATGTGCCGCGATTCACTAAGTGCTATACAAAAGAAAGCAGACAAACAGTCTGTTCATTACACAGTTGACTGAGCTCTGCAACTGATGGGCAATCCTCATTGCCTTGTGACATTCAGGCTCTCGTTAGTAATTTCAGACCAGCAGAGGAGACAATAAAATTTGATGCATGCTGTCAAGGTGAAGTTTTAAGAGTTATGATACTGAATTTATTGTTAAGAATCATATAAGAGTAACACATGACAAACAGATTTAGAAATGTCTTCACACAAGAAATTAGGGGGCTCTAGTCCTAAATCTAAAAACTTAAGATATTTTTTTAAAAAGGAGACAGGGAAACACAGAAGAAAGTAGTTGTCATATAAATCCAAGTTATATTTTTAGAATCTTTTGTATAAAAGATAATGATAATCAATGAATAATGGCTATGCCTATAATGCTCCATTATTTTTTCATAAATTTTGACTTTAAGAAAATCATACTAGTGCTTCCTAGGAGTGAGATATATAAACAAAAGCTGTACATGTACCTGCATATAAAATAAAACCTTTAGTAACATCTCTTATTGCCTGAAATGCAATCAAAATCTAAATCTGTATATTACCATGAAATAATAACATACTGGGCAAGAGACACAAATCATAGGTCATATTTTTAATCTTTTAGCAGGGAGAGAGAGTCTTGCAAAACCAAACAGATTGCCCTACAAAGGCTTCTGAACTTGATTTTTTTTTTTTATCACAGAGAACTGCCAGCTACCAATAGAAAATCTCAACCAAAGGATTCATAGAGCTTAATCTGTTAGACTAAACTGAGACTCAGTTCTCAAGGCTATTTCAGTCTAAATTAAGAGTGGTATAATATTTTAGAGGCATTAGTAGGATTTCTAAAACTTAGTGTTGGCTTTCTAAAATTGTGGTTAACATTTCAGTTTCCATCAATAATTTTATCATGGCATATTTAGTTTTCTTTCTGAAAAATAAAATTTATAATTATGTGATATATAATATAAAGTTCTTTGATATTATCCTGTTATATAAACCTAGACTGACTTTTCATTGTCAACTTAAAAAAAATCTAGGTAAATGATACTTGTTTTCTTGAGAATTTGTTTTTTCATAGATTGTAATAATTATAAAAGTATATTATGTGAAAATAATAAGGAAATAGTTATTTTAATAATGAAACAAAATATATTGTAAAAGTTGTACTACTATTATATTCTCAAATAACTAAGCAATCAATAATTATCAGATAAAATATAGGTATTTATTAACTATATAACATTAAATTTATTTTTTCACAAAAGAATGTTTTTTTAAAAATGTGGTTTAAAATATGCTGCTTTACAGTTTACTTAGTATATCAAGTGGCCTAACATTAAGTAAGAATCATTTGAAAAAATTAAAAATATGGAAACTGTAAATGCCTAGAAGTTGAATGTTAACCACAATTTTAGATATAATTTTAAATTAAGGAGATTCAAGCCCAGTGAGATTAAATACTTTCTACAAAATCACACTGTTAGAAGAGAATAAGCTAGCTCTAGAGCCTAGGGTCTCCTGACTACCAGTCTATTTTTCCAGTGCATTATTCTGGGCTATCATTTTCAATTAAATGTTAACTATGCTAAAACTTTACATAGTTGGAGAAATTAGAAACAAACTATTGAATATCTTATAAACTAAGCTATGTTTATCATTGTTATTAAGCTCATAAATATTCAGTAAAAAGAACATTTATAAATCTATCAGATATTCTGAACATTTATGAACCACATCATGGCACAGAGAAGCATAAATAAAGTAAACACATATAGCAAAACTTTAAATTTGAGTCTAAAAAGCAAGCTTCACATTACGTAAGCCTCACATTTTAAATTTTTACCAGCCATCATTAATTATTATTAAGACATCTAAATTTCTTGAGATTAGTGGCAATGTTCATCAGTCCTAAAATTCAACACTCTATGTTTGGTCTATTTAAATCTACTCATTCTATTAAAAGAAATAATTAACTCTGGAACTCCAAAGAAAATTACCCTAAAGATAAATATTCACTAGGGCAGAAAGACTATTTTTTACTTTTTTTTTTGAATCACATGTAATTTATACCTTAAATGAGTTAGGTCTGAGCACACTCAAACTCACTAAATAAGGAACTGTTCACATCATTGAACAAAGAACCTCTCTCACCCATCTTACTGGTTGTCTCTTCTCAAGCCCAGCTCTTACCAACCTTCCACTTAGTCACGAAGGCTATTGCAAGTACAGTTCTTTGAGGCATCGATATAAGGTATTATATTTCCAAATTCAAAACAAAATAAGCAGTTCAGCTCATTGAAAAGGCTGACTCAGAGCAATGAATGTTTTAGCACTAGGCTCTTCACTAGCAATGAAAAGCGTGCTTCTGTCTGTTGTAGACCAAGGTCAGCCATTTGCAAGTAAACAGCTCCCTCCACTGGCCCAACCATCATTCTATGCTCTGAAGTCTAAAGTCACTTGAGCTCCTCTACTACCAAGTTTGCATACAGAACACAAAATGCTAGAGCTGCTTGAGAATTTAAAACACTGAATTAAAAGGTGGGTCACGCAGCAACTAAGAGGGGGCAACCCCTGTAGATCTTTAAGATCAACCCCTAAGATCTCTGTGGAAACTTAATGAGTTGAAGAAATATACATTAATACCTATAAATACCAAAACTCCTTTCAGGGAGAGCAAGACCTGAGATTGGAAAACACACTCTAAAAAAGTAGTTTGCAGTTTTGAAAGGATATCATGGCAACCAAGAGAGGACCAAAGATCTCTAAACTACCATCAAAGGCTAGTGGGTCTAGTTGGGCTTTTGTTTCGCTGGTTGGGTATTAAAAGTTTAGGGATTATTTGATTTGCTTGGAGCAGAGTAGAGAGTGACTATTCTGATATTTCTTTGCCCTTTTCTCATAAAAAACTCATCCTCTCCTAAAGAATAAATATACTTTCAATGTGAGAGGATACTCTCCCTTAGCCTATCTGGGGCATCTATATTTCTTTGTCATGATATTATACAGTCCAGCTTCTTTATTTTATGAGTGAGGAGGTTAAAAAAGATGAAATCGTTTACTAAAAATGTCCTCACCTAAACTCTAGCCAGATCACCTGACACTTAATCTGGTATTCTGTATAGGAGAATAGTGTTTCTCAAAGTGTAGTCCTGGACCACCAGCAACATCAACATCCCTGAGACTTGTTAAGAGTATAAATCACAGGCCCAACCCCCAAACCTATCAAATCAGAAACTTGGGGTAGATGGGAGGAATCTGGGTTTAAACAAGACCTCCAGATGACTATGATGCGCATTAAATTTTGAAAACTTTACTTGACATACATAATTAAAATTTTAGATTAAATTAATTCATAACATTAATGAATAGAAATTTTAACTAATTGCCTCAAATATCTTACCTAAATCTATCCCCAATTCCGTAACTGACATACTGAAGTACTACTTTTATACATAAAAATCTCACAAGCCTCTGCCTCAGTTAACAATATTATTTTGGGATTCTATATAAGATTTATTTGCTTGGCTGGACAGTTTCTCAGAGCCACATTCTGGTTCTTTAAAGAAAATGCTGCTTCTGGGATATCAATCCTTAGTGCCAACTACCTGAATAGATTTCTAATAGACTTCTAATATAATGTTAATATATTCTTACTTAGTACCCTTTCTGAAAAATGTCAAGCACTTGGATCACTTGGGCCAGAAATTTCAAACCAGTGCTCCCAGATATGTAAAATGCACTATACACAAAAAGAAAAGACAAAAAGGAAAAAGACAAAAGCAAAAATGAAAAAACACAGAAAAGGCAGTTGTTGTTTCATTTGAGAGATTTCATTTAAAACATGAATTTCTGGCTTTTTAAAAAAATAAGAACTGGAATGTTTAGTAACACTGGACATCAACTCTTCATGACATATGAAAATGAAAGCCAGAAGTTACATCTCCAACACTTACTCCTTATAGCTCTCCCTCTTCAGTTTTCCACAGTCCCTATGAAGATTGCTTCACTCATTTATGAACTGCTTGGCTCTTGATACCACACGCTTAGCTGGATCTCACGTTTCATTGATGAGGGTATTAATGCTAAGTGGAAAGATGGTGAAGATTTAAAGTTAAATTCATTTGAGGATGGTAAATAGTTTTCTTCATGTTAAGTCAACCTGATAATCTTATCTTTTTTAAACCCAGTTCTACAAAGTGGTCAGAGTCCCATGAAATGACCAACCTTACAGTAATTGTACACAGTCTAACTGTTTTAAAAAAGAACGAAGGACAACATGTCTGGGAAGAAAAAAAAAAGAAAGAAAAGAAAAAATATCTGGAGGAAGGAAATTTTAATTTAGAAAAAACTTCCCAGTGTAGAGATGGCTTAAGAATTCCAAATGTCAAAATATGTCTTATAAGTTATAATTCAGAAATGACTAAATAAGTCAATTTATACATGTACATACATAGTAGCAATTATTTCCTCATATTGTCATCTTTTCTTTGTTCTTGCTTAAATTTCAAATGATTGACACTTTCCAGTGGCTTTGTTTTATGTATTTTGTCTTTACAAATGCTCTGATGTGAGTGACTACAACTTTTGAAATATCTTTCTTGTTACAATCCAAAATATGTCAGAGATAGGAATCTAGCAGTTATAATTTTCTTTTGAGCTAGCTCTTACTTCACTGACTGCATTTTCTTTGACTGACCTCTTTGATCACTTCCTATGGTAAATATTTACTATCCCCCTTCTCTCCCTTTTAAGATTGGAATGTTCTCTTCGGGTATTTACATTCTATGTCTGTGAATCTCTAAGGTAAGAAAGGGAGCAAATTGTCTCTCTCAAATGTGCCAAGGGAAAAAAATATTTCGAGACATATTTAAAGACATAAATTTCAGTCTTTTTCTCTTTTCATTGCTTCCTTCAACACTGACAAAGGGTCAAAGACTCAAACATAATAATGTTCTAGGACTTCAGGATTTAGCTTTGTACTGTGTCAGCTTTATTCTATTATCAATTCTTTTGATGTTGTTATTTTGGACTGATATTCAGAGATCCGATATCAGAATAAAAGTCACTTTTTTGCCTATTCTAGTTAGAACTAGAGAATATTTACTCCATCGGAGGATAATTGGCAACCAATATCAAGGTATTCTCAGAGAGTATGGTGACAGATTGTCATAGCTTTTCTAGCCAGTAAAAGGAGGCGCAGGATTTAGGATTTCCAGGGAATCACAGATACACACATTGACTCACCAGATAGGCTAAGGATGCAAACATGCAAATGTTTACCTACTAATAGTAATTCTGCACTGTTTTTAAATTGTTTAATATTCTAAAATTAAAGACTTATTTTGGCTTACCAATTTTTTTATATTCCAAAATATGTCTCATGGTAATGATAAATGTTTTGATTCAATCTCAACTTTACCTGGATTTGTATATTCTGATTTGTCTTCTTACTACTGCTGTAGCTCAGATACGCATACCAATAACACACATATTTGACAGAGTCAGAAGAAAATGAAAAGGTTAAAATTTACTCCTGTATGTCCTTTAAAGGAAAGAAGGTTGTGGTGACAATGTTGAACTTTAGCTGAGACCTGTACTCCCTGAAAACAGAAAAGGTTAAGACCCTCCCCAATCATATGTGTTCAGAGAAACTGCAGAAGACCACGTTGCCCACGCATATTCTAAGATATAATCCATCTCCATCCTTCTTTAATCACTCCTTTGCTTTATGAAACCCCTAGTTGTCTCCTTCTTTGAGACATTCACCATTGATGAATATTCTTCCCACTGTAAAAGCCAGAATAAAATCACATCTTTGCTTGGTGCATTTCTGTCTTTCACAATGGCTTTTTAAATTCATTTTTTCTTTGTTTGCATGGCTTTTTCTGTTTGTTCATTTTGTTTTTATTTATTTGTATTCAGGTGAGGTGAGTGGAGGAGTCCAGCAATCTCTGAAGATCATGAGACAATCTCATAAACTATGCTTGAGCAATCTCTCATCATTAAACAAGATTCCCAGATTATTCATATGCCCATTCAAATTTGAGTTGCAGTATCTAAAACTTTTCCTAGACATTCCTTCTAGTAATATGTAAGCTGTTGCATTTTCTGATCATTCCTAACTTCTACTTATACCTAGTGAATTTCTTTTGTTATTAGAATTCAAAGTGGGTAAAGTTATACTTGAACCACAACGAATGTCACCATTTCTATAATGTATCAGGTTCTTTCATACCAACCTTTTGTATAGCCTTTCTCAGCCTAAAATGACCTCCTCTCTTATTAAAATCCTACTCATTATAATACATTATTATACATATCTTTCTCCTCTAAATCATGAACATACTGGAAGCTGAGACTGTTTTCTTTATCACTAGCACTTAGGAAAATAATTGGAACATAGTGTGTGCTCAGTATATGTTTAGTTAATTACCTGAAATAAATAAAAAGGGCATAAGAACAGGAGATGTATTATTTAATGAATAATTATGAAGGTTTTAGTTCCACAGCAAACACTGTTTCAGGTGATAGGAGTCAAAGATGAGCAAGATATACAAGGTTTTATCAATTTCACATCATGATATGTACTTTGAAGTAATATTAACTATGAAGTTGATAAAGTTGATATTTAGAAAGTATCTGGTTTACATACAAGAAGGCCCCTTATAGACAGGATATTTGAGCTGAGACTGACAAGTTAAGGGCCTGATACATACACATGGAGAGGCAAGTGACAGTGTATTATAAACAGAGGGAAGAAGAAGGGCCAAGGCTCAGAAAAAAGTGTGATGTTTTCAACTGACAGAAAGGAGGCTAGTGTGGCTGGATAATGACAAGTAATGAGAGGAGTAATATGAACTAAGAATGGAGAGAGAGATTTATAAATTTAAAACATCACTATTACTGCTGTCTACAGAAGGGATGGGTGGCAAGAGTAAAAACAGGAAAAAAAATGACATAGAATACAGCAAAGATCAACTTTACCTAATTTGAAATTTTTCCTGAATCAGTAGAATAAAATAATATTCCAAAACAAAAGCATTCACTGGACAGAGGGAGAAGCAGGGATAGTCAAGAGAAAATGTCACATCTTACATGTCACCAGGAGTTTTTCTGCCAGAGACTAAGGATAAGGTGTTTTAGACCAGTGCTTCTCACAGGTTAATATGCATAGGATCATCTGATGATCTTGTTAAAATACAGATTCTGATTCAGTAGGTCTGAAATAGGGCCCCAGACTCTGTACTGTTAACTAGCTCTCTGTTGATACTAATGCTGGTGGTCTGCAGACACATTTGGAGTGGCAAGGTTTTAGATGACGGCCAAACCAAGGTAAAAAGGTATAATATGTTATGAAAAGGAACAGAAAGATTAAGGGATTTTGAAAACAAAATTGAAGACTGTCATGACTGGTTTCAAGAATTCTCAAGAATTCTCTACTGCTGTAGTCAGGCATGAGGGCTTGGACAAATTTGATTCTGATTTATGTACATTACTGTTAAAGACTAGCCAATTTTTCCCCTATAATTATGATTCCTTATTCTGAAAGCTTTAAAAGAGACACAGTATCAAACCACTTTGAAGACCTACTGGTGGCTCAGTTCCCACAGTCAGTCTTGTTTTGTGAAATCACCTCATAAAACATTACTGTAGGTGTTTCCTTTGACCTCTTGGGTGAACCAAAGACATAAATATTGTGTTCTCCAGCATGCTATGGTGGGGTTCCTTGACTCTTAAAATCACTTCCTCCATAAAAGAATTATTTATCTACTAATTTTTTGTTGTTGTTAGAGCATTGACATAATTGGGAAAGTATACTAGAATGAATAAAAGATAAACACTCACTTTTACTAAAATGTCTTTTTTTTAAATTAGTTTTATGTAACATATTTTTAGAATGAGTAAAGTAACAAAATGAACTTCAGAAGGAAATAAAAGATTGACATTCTCATTTTACAGTTTAATTTATTGATTTGGACCTACATAAGGCATCTCAGTACTAAAGAACAGACAGTCAGGTCAAGGAATTGGTCACATTAAATTTAACATTTACTATCTATTAATTGAAGATAATGGTTAAATGAATGGTTTCCAATTTTCTCTCATGCTGTTTTGAGTTTTATAATATATATTTCAAAGATTACTCTAAAACATATGTTATTTTTATGATTAATATACTTTCATGCCACAGATATTATTTCAATGTTTTATATGGGTTTCTCTGGGTAAAAATTTCAAAATAGTACACTGGAGATTAACAGATTTTCTATGTTTTCTAACATGTTTGGGAAAGAATGCTGTTAAAAATAGGAAACCCCTATTTTCAATACTACACAGGCACAGAGATCACAACTCAGAACAAATTGCAATGAACACCATGATTTAGGAATATGCAATTCTAACAAAAGCACACCATGATTTCTTTTTTCTTTAAAAGGTTAATACACAATATTAGTATCTTGAACTTTACACATTTCATCTTCATCTAACTGTATAAAAACTCACACCAACATCAAAGTCTTCCCTTCTGTTTGACAAAACTATAACTCATTGCCTTTGGAAGTTTTAATCTTTCTACTACTCATTGTTTTCCTTTCTGAAATATTTTCAAACTTTAAAACTTCTTCCCTTTTTCATTTCTTTACAAAGCATCCAGTGTTTCACTTATTCACCAAGGTGAATAATACCAGCACAAAGGTTAGGACACTAAATTTCAACTCAGAACTTTCTTTAAATTCAATAGGTAGGTCAACCAAAAAAGACCTCCAGTTCATCTGAAAACTTTTCAGAGAGAGTCAAATGTTAAAAAAAAAAGAGAGAGAAAGAATCAATTTTAGTTCAATAATGTGGACCATCCCTTGATATCAGTGCCCAACACTGACACACACTCATCTAATTCAGCTCAGGCCTTTCAACCAACTGGTTCTAGTCTCTCACTTTTTTCATAATTTATAGATGGGTTGAATTAATAAAGGTAGGTTAATCTTATGACTGACACTTAAAATGGATTTCTTTTAAGATGATCTCATACAGCCTTTTAGAAATAGATGTAAATCTGTGATTTGAATATAGGAGGAATTAACAAAGTGGGAAGCCTCAAAAAAGAAAGAAAATGGTCTGAAAAGTAGGAGGAATTCAGTACAGAACTGGCACTATTAGGTCATGTTAAACTTTAGAAATGTTGTTTGAAATTCTAATTTGCATTTTCTTTAATATTATATACTTTCAAAGAAGTACATATCAATTTTGATTATATTGCAATATTTATAACATGTTTTCTAGTTTTCCCAATGCTGGCATGATTGGCTGGAAGAATTCTTGAGACTTCCCAGATAATACAAAAAGGGATTTGAAAGGCCATTCTTAGGATTTCTATTACTTATGAAAATCATAATAGAAAACATCTCCTAATTTTCAAGTGTTAATTACTCAAAGCCTCTAGTATTGAAGATTATGTAACTCTTACATGTAACATGGGGAACTCAGGGCCCATATTCATGTTTGAGTCTCACTAGCTTGTTAAATTTCTTTAGTGTGGGTATTCCTTTTCCTATCTTTGAATAAAAACACATGCAGGTTCTTAAAGGTTTTCAACTCACTCTCAAATAATATAAAGTCACTTTGAGTCACAAAATGCAGCCTATGTTTAATAATTAAAAGTGAACTTTTGAATGTTCCTTCTGGTCAAGATAGAGTAACAGAAACTTAATTCACCTTCCCACCTGAACCAAACAAAAAAATGGGGAAAAGATTTAAACAATGGTTTTTAAGTCACTGGGAATCAGGCAATGAAGGACAGTAATATATGAGAGCAAAGAACAATGAGGTGAGAGAAAAAAATAAACTTCAATTCAGACTAACACCTTACACAAAAATTAACTCAAATTGGATCATGATTTAAATGTGAAAACTAAAACTTCTAGAAAAAACATAGATGATAATCTTTGTGCCCTTGAGTTAGGTAAAGGTTTCTTAGATACAATACCAAAACCAGTATCAAAGAAATATCAGATTGATGATTTGAACTTTATCACAATGAAAAACTTCTGTTCTTCAAAGGACACTGGTAAAAGAGTGAAAAGACAAGCAGAGACAGAGAGAGGGACAATATTTGTAAGTCATATAGCTGATAAAGGACTTGTGTATAGAATATATACAGTACTCTCAAAAATCAATAAGAAAACAAACAACTTAAAAAGAAATGAGTAAAGGGGGCTACCCTGGCGGTCCAGTGGTTAAGACTCTGAACTTCTAATGCAGGGGAAAAGGGTTCAATTCCTGGTCGGAGAACTAAGATCCCACATGCCTAGCGGCACGGCCAAAAGATTAAAAAAATTAATAAAAATTTAAAAAAAAGAAGTGAGTGAAGATTTGGACATACATTTACTTTGCCATTGAAGATATAGATGGTAAATATAGTCATGAAAAAAGACTATGGCAAAGAAGATTTATGAATAGAGGCTAGGCTCATGAAAAGATAGTCAACATTTGTCATTAGGGAAATGCAAATTAAAACCACAGATACCACTATACACATATTTGAACAGATAACATGTAAAAGACAGACAATACTAAGTGTGATGAATGAGGTGAAGCAACTGGAATTCTCACACACTACTGGTATGAATGGAAATTAGTACAACTGCTTTGGAAAATGGTTTGGCAGTTTCCTAAAAAGTTAAACATAAACATTCCATATGATCCAACTATTTCACTCATATATCTTCCCAAGAAACATGTCAGTGCAGTGACTTGTACATGGATGGTCAGGGTATCTTCATTTTTAATAGGCCCCAAATGCAAACAATCTAAATGTCCATCAACAGGCTAATGGATAAACAATGTGTAGTATAACCATACAATGGAATACTACTTAGCAACAAAAAGGAATAAACTGCTGATACATGCAATAACATGGACAAGTCTCAAAATAATAACACTGAGTGAAAAAGACTAAACAAAAACAGAGTTCATACTATATTATTCCATTTACATAAACTTCTAGAAAATGCAAACTAATCTAAAGTTACCAAAAGCAGAACAGTGTTTGCCTGGAACAGAGAAGGGAAAGAATGGAAAAAGGGAGGGATAACAGTAAGGCATGAGAAAACTTTTGGGAGTAATGGATACATTCAATATCTTGAGTATAGTGATGGTTTCATGGGTGTGTGCATATGTTAAAACAATAAATTGTATACCTTATATATATGCAGTTGACTGGATGTCAATTAAAGCTCAGCAAGATTATTGAAACAAAAAGTGATCATTTTAAGATGTTTCTGGTTTCATTCACAATGCTCTAAACATTCCACTTCTTTCAAACATATTCAACACTTTTATTTTCATTTAAGGAAAATGCTTCCATCTTGCAACATATAGCTAGGGCTGATTGCCTTTGAGGAAGAGGATATAGGCAGCTTCTTTTTTTCTCACTCAATAGCTAATGTTGTTGACACTCAGGATAGGACTGGGAAGAGATAACAGGTGTAAAAAGTTCTGATTTTCTTGCCACTATCATGTAATAGATTGGCAACGTCTGGGTCTGGCAGAAATTTACAGCTTTTTCTCTCAAGGACACTTCTGTAGGTTCTCTAGAGTTGAACTGTCCAGTATGGTGGTCTTGGTCCTATTTGAAGATACTGAGAACTTTGAAATGTGGTTACTATAAGATTAAAATACACACCAATTTCAAAGGCATAGAATGAAAACTAATGCAAAGTATCTCATTGATATTTTTTATTTTGACTATAATCTCAAAATAAAAATATATTAAATATCTTAAATTCTATTTAAGAAAATAGAAAAATAGAAAACAATCTAATTTAGCAAAATGTCTTTAAGAGTAATTTCACTTATTTCTTTTCCATTTTTAAAAATGTGGTTACTAGAAAGTTTAAAATTGCGTATGTGGTTCACATTATAATGGACAGAGCTGCTCAAGAGAATCCCCTCTTAGGCTTCCTGATTTAATTGCCTTGACATTGGCAGTGCTCTTACTTCAGCTGGTTACTTCAAAGACACCCTTAGGTTATGCCCCAATGATAAAGCTCATTACACTTGCTGCCAGAGTTCCTTCACAATGGAAGGCAGAGACTCTAGGCTGACATTCCCTCTGTGGGTTTCTCAACAGGAACTTGCGATTTATGATGGGTACTGTGATGAACTGCCCAGATTTCCCTTCAAGAAACAAAGATTTAATTAATCCCCCACTTAGTGGGAGGGTTACTCTCAGCTATCAGCCCTCTTTGGGGATGTCTTACCAATGGTCACACTTCCTTCCATGGGCAGCCAGTGTCCAAAGACTGACTAACACGAGGATATAAAGGACCTGCCCTCTGGTACTATCTCAGGTAAACTCTGAAGAGCCATTCAGCCTTGCAGCTCAACTTATCGCTCAGCCCTTACTTCCACAGGTGTTGATCCCAATAGTACTCAGTAAAAACATTTTTCACAAGCTACCCAATCTCTGTTCCAGAGTTTGCTTCCTGGGAAGGCAACCTGCAACACTGCAGCACATTAACTCAAGAAAAACAAGTATAGATTCCTTCCACAAAAATTGTGTTCACTCCATTGACACTAGTCTTTTTAGCTTAGTTTGTCCTGCCTCAAGCACCAGCCCATTAAACCTCTCAGTTACCAAGGAAACACATCAAGCTCTCAGAGTAATCTCATTGAAATCCTTCTCATTATGCTTGAGGTTAAAGGCAGACATTCTTCTTCTTCCAACTTAATGGGAAGGTGGGATTCATAGCACAACTCTCTCTAAATGAATTCTCTTCAATAATTTTCTCCTTGTATTACTCTCCTGTCAGTTGTCCTCCTGGTGAGTGAGTCGCAGGTTCTTGGCTATGGTAATACAGCACTGTTCTTTTTCTTTATGCCTCAGTATAAACTGAGACAAGAACGTATAGAGGAAGAGTTAAACATTCAGTTATTTGTATATGGTCTGAGCTTCCCACGTTTCCCCTTTTTTTAAAATACCAGAATAATATAAGCTCACTAAAAATAACACAAGACCAAGTGCTAATCAAAGTTAAGAAAATTTGTGCTAATTCAAATTACAGTTTTACATGATTTTTCAATATCACAAACTTATAGATTATTGTTCAAAAATAGTTCAGATTTTCTTTTTATGACTGAATGTATTCCTAAATTTATAAATTTATAAAATAGATATTGAGAAACAAATCATAAATACCTCTGTATAAGACTGGAAGAAAAGACAAATATCCAACTTAAGTCTTTTCCTATGTAGCAGTAACAGGTTAATGTGACACAGTTTAACCCACGGATTTTTCTGAAATCCAAATAAATTAGTTGTAATAATTATAATTCCTATAATTAGTTGTAATCAATCAAATTCTGAAGTATTACACTAGGTGTCAACCTAGTATAAAAGGTAGAAATACTACCATTCACTTTAATATTATGCTCTATTTGCAAATAAACTTTTATGTTATTTTTATTAGTTTTTTTTTTTTTTCCCCCACAAAAACCTGCAAAGTATACAGGACAAGTGTTACCACCATTAGTGGCCTAAGAAGGTTAAGTAACTTGCTTAAGGTCACATAATCTGTAAGTGGAGGATGAACTTAGAATTCAGGTCTTTTCATTTACACATCACCACCCATTTTATTCCTTACTTGTGATTAAGCCTGTTTTTCTTTTTAATTAATTAATTTATTTATTTGGCTGTGTTGGGTCTTCATTTCTGTGCGAGGGCTTTCTCTAGCTGCGGCAAGTGGGGGCCACTCTTCATCGCGGTGCGCGGGCCTCTCACTATCGTGGCCTCTCTTGCTGCGGAGCACAGGCTCCAGACGCGCAGGCTCAGTAGCTGTGGCTCACGGGCCTAGTTGCTCCGCGACATGTGGGATCTTCCCAGACCAGGGCCTGAACCCGTGTCCCCTGCATTGGCAGGCAGATTCTCAACCACTGCGCCACCAGGGAAGCCCAAGCCTGTTTTTCTTATTAAGCAGTATATCTCCTTCTCTCAATTCTGGCTACATATAAATTTTATCACACCATTTAGCACTTGATTTTATACTAACAGTAGTTATTGTCTAATTGTTTATTATTATTTAGATGCTTTTCCCAAACAGGTTTGTTATTTTCCTATTTTCTTCATTGTGAGAGAGCTTAGCAAATTTAATAAAATCTTTGGAATATTTTGTATACATTTTATGTCTACACAATTATGTACCTACAATAATAAGTTTTAAAAAGCTACTTTGCATCTCCTGTTATTCAATATCTACTCTATAAAATCAGTATAAGTCATAATGAAGAATGGAATATACTTACTAAAATGTTATTGTATCTATAGTAAAGTGATATTTTTAAAAAAATATTTTATTTTAAATATTTTTAAAAATTGGATTTTATACTGAGTAACATTTTGAAAATTAGTATTAAGCCTGACCCTTCAACTTTAATACCACTGCAAAAACTTGTGACTTATTAGTGCATGTCTCTGTCTTTCCTCAATATACAAAACATAGATTTGCTTTTAAGTTTGAATTTTTAAATTTTGGTTCTTAATCAATTAAAAGACCACATTGATTTAAATTTCCTCATGTTCTATTTAAAAAAATCACTGTGTTTGAAATAACAGGTCCCTTGGATAAGTGTTCCAAGGTGAGAAACAGAAGATAAGCCCTACTGCTAGAAAGAAGAGGATTTATAACAGAGCTTCTTAAGGATATTCTTTGATATATTCTTTGGTATTTATTTTAAAAGCTATACTTCCTTATATGGTAGGCCAAGAAAGAATGATAAAGTTATAACCCAAGTTGAATTTATATGTAACATGGTTTGTGAGGTCAACCATAAAAACACTGCTGACTTTCCAGTGCAAAGATGACATTTTCTGACCCACTACCAGGAAAGTATGCAGTTTAGATTCTTTTAAGACCGATGATGATGGATTTGCAGTAACTGATGTACACTCTCTCACAGGGCCTTTCTTGAAAGTGTAGAAATGGTCTGGGTCAATGTCTATGTCCATGAAAGAAGAGGAAGCTGACAGGATTAAATCTCCACTATTGGCCTCATGAGCATGTTTCAAAGAAGTGAATCATCAGTCTCAGAAACCGTATCAGCATTTTTATAATATTAGTAGTAGTAGTAATACTAATTTTACTATTGGTTGTACAGGTAGATCAAATAATTTCCCAGTTCCATGACCCAGTCTATTCCTTTATTTAATAAATCTTTACTGGGTTATTGTATTAAACTTCATGAGAGAAATAAATAATATGGACCCTGCTCTCCAGAAACTTACAATTCCATTATTAAGCAACACATGAACACAGATAACTTCATATAGTATTTAAACAGTAGTAATTTTTTGTAATTATGTTTGTGAACTCCAAGTTCATTGATCTATTTCCACTGAATATAGCAGAATAATGCCCCAAATCCTTAGGTAACACATACTACACAACAGGTTCATAAAGCTACTGACCAATAAATTTTACACCATACTGGTTATACCTTTCTTGGAATGAAATACACATTCTTACTTCGAGAATTCCTACTTATCTTTCAGACTTTGTTTACATATGACCTCTATTGAAATCATCCCCAAATCCTCTAAGCAGAATTAACTAAAATCTGAGCTTTACTTCAGCAACACCAGAGAGGTGCCATAGCGAAACAGGAAAATCACAGGCTTTGGTGTTGGATTGCTCTTGTTGATTTATTGCTTCCATGCTATGCAACCTTAAGACAATCACTTACCCATATAAGTCTCTGCTTCGTCTTGTATAAAATGGAAATACTTATATGTGGAATCTAAAAATATAATACAAACACGTGCACATGCAAAACAGAAACAGACTCACAGATACAGAAAACAAATTTGTGGTTACCAAAGCGGAGATGGAAGGGAGGAGGGACAAATTAGGACTATGAGAATAACAGGTACAAACTACTATGTATAAAATAGATAAGCAACAAGATATATTGTATATCACAGGGAATTAGAGCCATTATCTTGTAATAACTTGTAATGGAGTATAATCTGAAAAATACGGACTGATAATAATATAATATTACAAATCAACTACACTTCAATTTAAAAAAATGGAACTAGTAATATCGTCTTAGTTACTGAACTAAATACATAAAACACAGTGCCTAGTACATGATGAAGTACACAATAACATAAATATTATTATATAATTATACTACATGTAAAATGCCTGGGATACAATAGTACAATAGTACTATTTTATTATAATAACAACAACAGCAACATTTGGTCTCTATTTCCTTTATTAGCTTTCATTGGCATACTTATTATCCTTTGTTAACAGAATTAATGATAAAAACTGTATCTTCCTTATTTTATTTCCTTGATTCAGCTAGGTCTCTCACTTAGAATAAGTATTTAATGAATATCTGTGGAATTAATGGGCCAATAAATGAATGGCACAAAAGCTGAAATGATGATATGTTTTGGTATACTAGGTTGACTTGCCAAGATGTAATGTAGTAAGAATATGTTGAAGAGTAATGGGTGGGGAGCACAGGGACAGAGGGTGAATCAGTAGCACTAGATTATGGAGACTCTGGCGGCATAGGGAGGGAATATAAGTTTCATTATGGGACAATATTGGTTAGACTGCTTTCCTTGCTCTTAGTATTTTGGTGACTATATCTGTTTTGCTCACCACTGTGTAATAGACTCTAGCAATATTTATTCTAAATAAAAATTTACATGTACTATACAAGAGGCATTTAGGTCTTTTAGGGTGATAAGGCAGTATTAGACAGTAGAAATAACCCTGAGGCTACAGGACATACATACATCTGATCCTTACCAAAACTGAAGTACCTGCTGAGATTGAGCTCCACCAATGCTGTTTTCCCCACTCTGCCCCTTCCCAGCCCTGACTAGATAAGAGAGGACTGAGTGTCCTGACCACTCACAGGCAAGCTCTATCTAAGAGGACTTGGATGTACGTATTTCATCTTATTATTGTTTATGTGGACTTTCTGAGTTTATGACTGTCTGATATCAAGCAAGTTATTATCTGCCTTACTTTTTCCATCTATAAAATGGTGATAATGGGCTTCCCTGGTGGCGCAGTGGTTGAGAATCTGCCTGCCAATGTAGGGGACACGGGTTCGAGCCCTGGTCTGGGAAGAGCCCACATGCCGCGGAGCAACTGGGCTCGTGAGCCACGATTACTGAGCCTGTGCGTCTGTAGCCTGTGCTCCGCAACAAGAGAGGCTGCGATAGTGAGAGGCCCGCGCACCGCGATGAAGAGTGGCCCCCGCTTGCCACAACTAGAGAAAGCCCTCGCACAGAAACGAAGACCCAACACAGTAATAAATAAATAAATAAATAATTTTTCTTAAAAAAATGGTGATAATAACATTCCTGACCTTGTAGGATTAATGCGAGGATTAAATGAGGTCAACCATACAAGACACTTAGCATTCAGTAAGCATTTAGTACACAAGAAGCATTGAAATGTTACCTACCACCAAAATTAGTAAAGACTCATTCATGTACCAGAAAAAATCCTGTTTTATTTCTACCTCTAGAACTAGAAAGTTGGTATAATCTTATGACTACACTGAATCAGAAATCAGGTATAGGAGTTCTACTTTGCCTCAGTCACTAACTTGTTAAGGGGCCTTGATTAGGTCATTGAGCCTCTCTGGGTTTGGGGTTTCTCATCTGTAAACTAAATGCTTCAACTAAATGGTTTCTGTGGTTTCTTCTCAAACTGTTCATAACCTGATGTGCTGTTAAAGGCAAGTGATATATGGAGATCACTCCTGTCAATGCAAGGTGCTGACCTTTTCTGAGAGCAGTGGTCTGTAGAGGGGTGGGATAGAAATGGGAGTGCATGAATTTAAGAAAAGGGAAGATGGAAAGTGGAAGTAGAAAGCATCAAACAATTTGACCATAAAGCAATGAGCTAGAAAGACTTAACAGCATGAGATAGCAAGTCAAGCTAAAAAATTATAATGCAGAGGACATATCTATGTTTGAAGACAAAACGAAGATATTAAATTTTAAAAAGGTTAAAATGCATACCTTTCATATCTGTTAATTTTCTAAAATTAGTCAATTATTACTTACTTTTCTATCATTTTCACCAACTAGGGATATTTTTTTTTTTGTCTCTAGCAGTCGCTCTTTTCAGAATTTTTCTCACTTTGTTTTATTATTCCAGAATGCCCGATCAACAAGTAGTGAATTTTGTTGCCAACCTAAGAAAGTTAACTTAAAACTAAAGGTGAAATTTAATACTGTCTTCAGTGCCATTTCTTTTGTTCCAGGGAACCACAGTACAACCAGAAGAATTTTTATCAAATAAAGCGAAAATAACCCATGATCTTCTCACTCTGTACTTCTCTGCACTTTAAATGTAATGAAATACTTGTTAATTTTAGCTGAACTAAAGATGCTGTCATTACTGAGGCATAAGATAAGAAAGGAAACGAGAACGAGTCAAAAGAAGGAAAATGTAGGTAATAGTTTAAAAATGAGGATACACATATAGCCATGCTCTGGCTGGAGACAAGGTGTTTTAAGCAAGGGGGAAAATCTGAAAAAGAATTGGTAAGATCGGAACCCAATGTTTTACCATTATAAGTAGGTTCAGAATCTCTAACAAAACAAACACTAGGTATATAAAAATACCTTTAAGACAATTCAAAACCATTAGAAATAAATATAAAGGGACATGTTCCAATGATACTGATATTAAAATATATTGTCCCTGAATACCAACGTTATAGATATTGTTTTACGACAATAACATTGACAGTTACTAAAATTTGTATCCATTCTAACAGACTGAACTTACTTTCATATATTATCATATATCAAGAAAGGTAATTTACAAGCAACTCATGCAGCTCAATATCAAAAAAACAAACAGCCCAATCAAAAAATGGGCAGAAGACCTAAATAGACATTTCTCCAAAGAAGACATACAAATGGCCAAGAAGCACATGAAAAGCTGCTCAACATCACTAATTGTTAGAGAAATGCAAATCAAAATTACAGTGAGGTATACCTCTCACCAGTTAGAATGGGCATCATCAGGAAATCCACAAATAACAAATGCTGGAGAGGGTGTGGAGAAAAGGGAACCCTCTTGCACTGTTGGTGGGAATGTAAATTGATAAAGCCACTATGGAGAACAGTATGGAGGTTCCTTAAAAAACTAAAAATAGTATTACCATGTGAACCAGCAATCCCACTACTGGACATATACCCTGAGGAAACCATAATTCAAAAAGACACATGTGCCCCAATGTTCATTGCAGCACTATTTCCAATAGCCAGGTCATGGAAGCAACCTAAATGCCCATCGACAGACAGATTGATAAAGAAGATGTGGTACATACATACAATGGAATATTACTTAGCCATAAAAAGGAACGAAATTGGGTCATTTGTAGAGATGTCGATGGACCTAGAGATTGTCATACAGAGTGAAGTCAGTCAGAAAGAGAAAAACAAATATCATATATTAACATATATATGTGGAATCTAGAAAAATAGTATAGTTGAACTGGTTTGCAAGGCAGAAATAGAGACATATGTAGAGAACAAAGTTATGGACACCAAGGGGGGAAGCCCTGGGGAGATGGTGGTAGGATGAATTGGGAGATTGGGATTGACATATATACACTAATATGTTTGAAATAGATAACTAATAAGAACCTGCTGTATAAAAAATAAATAAAATAAGATTAAAAAAACACAATATCACCTCAAAAAATAAATAAATAAAAATAAAGGCCATCAGAAACTTAAATAAATAAATATAGTCAATATGGAGAGGTGAAAGACTCAGTATAGCCAATGCAATATTGAATGAGAAGAACAAAGTTGGAAGACTAATACTACTTGACGTTAAGACTCACAATAAAGCTGTAGTAATCAAGACAGTGTGATATTGATGAAAGAAATATGAAAATTGATCAATGGAATAGAATAGAGAGCCCAGAAATAGATCCTTATAAATACAGTTAACCAGTCTTTGACAAAGGAACAAAAGCAATACAATGCAACAAAGCCTGACTTTTCAACAAACAGTGCTGGAACAATAGGACATGGGCAGGCAAAAAAAAAAAAAAAAAAAAAAAAAATGAATCTAGACTCAGATCGTGTGATCTTCACAAAAATTAACTCAGAGACCTAAGTGTAAAACACAAAATTATAAAACTCCTAGAAAATAAGACAGTAGAAAACCTGGATGACTTTGAGTATAGCTAACAATGACTTTTTAGAGAAACCTCCAAAGACACAATCCATGAAATAAATAATTGATATACTGAACTTCATTAAAATTAAAAACCTCTGCTCTGTGAAAGATGTCAAGAGAATGAGAAGAAAAGCCACAGGTTGGGAGAAGATATTTGAAAAAGACATATCTGATAAAGGACTGCCATCCAAATTATACAAAGAACTCTTAAAACTAAACATTAAGAAAAATAAACCCAATTAAAAAATGGGCCAAAGACCTCAAAGACACATCACCAAAGAAGATATACAAATGGCAAGTAAGCATATGAAAAGATGCTCCACATCATATGTCACCAGGAAAGTGCAAATTAAAACAGCTACGAGCTACCACTATACACCTATTAGAATGGCCAGAATCAGAACACTGATAACACCAAATGCTGGTGAGGATGTGGAACAATGGGAACTCCCATTCACTGCTGGTGGGAAAGAAAAATTGTACAGACACTTTGGAAGACAATTTGACAGCTTCTCAGAAAACTAAACATAGGCTTACCATACAATGCACCAATTGCACTCCTTGGTACTTATTCAAAAGAGCTGAAAACTCATGTCCACACAGAAACCCGCACACGGATGTTTATAGCAGCTTTATTCACAAGTGCCAAAATTTGGAAGCAACCAAGATGTCCTTCAGTAGGAGAATGGATAAACGGTGGTACATAAAGGCAATAGGATATTAATCAACATTAAAAAGAAAAGAGGTATCAAACCATGAAAAGACACAGAGGAACCTTAAATGCATATCACTAAGTAAAATCTGAAACCTGAAAAGGTTATAAACTATACAATTCCAACTACATAACATTCTGGAAAAGGCAAAACTCTGAAGACAATAAAAAGATCAGTACTTGCCAGGGACTGGGGGTTGGGGGTAGAAAGTGTCAGCAGAACATGGAAGATTTTTAAGACAGTGAAACTACTCTGTATGATACTGTAATGATGGATATACGTCATTATGTATTTGCCCCAAAACATAGAATGTACTATACCAAGAGTGAGCTCTAAGGTAAACTACGGATTTTGGGTGATTATGATATGTCCATGTAGGTTTATTAGTTGTAACAAATGTACCACCTGGGTGGGGGATATTTGGTAATGGGGGAGGCTACCACGTGTGGGAACAAGGGAGTGTCTGAAAAATCTCCACCTTCTGCTCAATTTTTCTATGAACCTAAAACACATCTAAAAAAGCCTTTTTAAAAATTTAAATAGGGCTTCCCTGGTGGCGCAGTGGTTGAGAGTCTGCTTGCCAATGCAGGGGACACGGGTTCGGGCCCTGGTCTGGGAAGATCCCACATGCCGCGGAGCAACTAGGCCCGTGAGCCACAACTACTGAGCCTGCGTGTCTGGAGCCTGTGCTCCGCAACAAGAGAGGTCGCGATGGTGAGAGGCCCGCGCACCGCGATGAAGAATGGTCCCCCGCTTGCCGCAACTAGAGAAAGCCCTCGAACAGAAACGAACACCCAACACAGCAAAAATAAATAAATTAATTTAAAAAAAATTTAAATAAAAAAAAGAGAGAAGGAGGAAAGAAGAAAGAGAAGGAGCAAGTAAGTTACTAAAGTTGTCTAATATTTTCAGCAATGTGTTAGCAGGCTCTAGTGGTCTCTGCTCAGGAGATCTTTGGTATTTCTCTTAAGACCCAAATCGTTTTTATCCTGCCTATCCCTGCTCTGTGGTTCACCCCTTCATCATATACTTATCAACTAATAAGATAGTTAATAATCTCCACTGTAAAAGTCCAATCCTCTTCTGCTGTTTTCTTTCAGCTCTTCAGGGTTATTAAAATAAAACAAAATGCACAAATATGAAAGTTGTTAAGAAAGTAAATCCTAAGAGGTCTCATAACGAGAAAAAATTTTTTTCCTTTTTCTTTAATTTTGTATCTATATGAGATGATAGATGCTCACTAAACTTACTGTGGTAATCATTTCATGATATATGTTAAGTCAAATCATTATCCTGTACACCTTCAACTTATACTGTGCTGTATGTCAATTATATTTCAGTAAAACTGGACAAAAACAAAGGAAATCAAGGAATGATTATCTCAAATTTCAGAAGAGCGGCCAGCTCTCTGGGAGAGAGTGCAGGAGGTTATCAGGGCAGGAACACAGAACACATGTGGCCTTCAAGGTTCTGGTAATTCTCTGCTTCTTCAGGTGGTGTGTTCACTTTATCACTAATCTTTGAGCTGTACTCATATACATTATGCATGCTTTGTATGTGTAATATATTTCACAATAAAATGCTTTTAAACAAACCAGAACAACAACAACAAAATAATAAATAACAAATAAATAACCTCTTCATCAGGCTAATTTTGATTTGTTGAAATTTCATAAATGGGCTTCGGGATGACTAAAATAACTAAATCCCTGAGGCTTCCCTTCGACACTTATCCCTGTGCAGGCCACGAAGAGAATATGTTTGAGAACTTTATGTCATGGTTACAAAAAACTCTTTCCTTATGTACTATGACTGGAGTTTTCTGTCTGTTTCTCTTTCTTTACTCCTAAAGAAATGGTCTCAGGGAGAACGTGAGCTCATTTTCAAAGTAAAGGTGGACTATTAGTTGAAGTGGCTTTAAATCTACATACAGTAAGTCCCCTACATACGAACCTACAAGTGCGAACTTTCAAAGATGAGAACATGCATTCCATCAGCGTCAGGCATGAGTGAAACTGCAGCTTGTCCTCCATCTCCTGTTGCTGACGATGCTTCAGCTCTACCATCTCCCAGCTCCTTTCCCTCCTCCAGTTAGTAACTCTTCTTGCCTGTTCACTAGATGCCAGCCCCTGTACTGTACTACTGTACTTTTCAAGGTACTGTACTATAAGATTAAAAATGTTTTATTTTTTGTGTTTGTTGGTTTTTTATGTATTATTTGTATGAAAAGCATTATAAACCTATTACAGTACAGTAATATATATATATAGCTGATTGTGTTAGTTGGGTACCTGGGCTAACTTTGTTGGACTTATGAATAGGCTCTCCTAATGGAACTCATTCATATGTAGAGGACTTACTTCAGTCATCTTTAAATGTGCAGATTACACCTTGAAGGGCTTATAGTTAAACCATTCTTGGATCATACTTTGATAAGGATTAGTTCTTGAAGAGTGGAAAAATAGGTTGAAGGATTTAAGGGATAAGGTAAAAAAAGCGTAATCATTTTCAACTTTAACTCTGTATACCAGACACTGGTAGGCACCTTAACTCTCTCTACAACCTAAGAAAATTGAGACCACAGCACTGGATGGCTAGAATATTGTAAAGCCAAAATCTCTGATTCCCAGAATTTGACTTTTCCATTAACTGGAGTAAAAGTCTAGAAAAATCCCAAAGACAACTCCTAAATGGAATGCTTAAAACCATCTACCACACTAATATATGCTTTGAATAAACATTATAAACAGCTTTTCATTTGCAGCTATATATATAGTGGTTAGCATTAGCTATCTCTCTTATCTCCCAAGTTACAAAGAAAATGGTAATTTTCCATTTACTTTTTTTAGTAAGAAAATGTGCTTTTACATTTAATATGGGATTCAGCCTACTTGAAAAATAATTTAAAATACATAGATGATTTAATAGTATTATCTCTTTGGGCTTTTAAAGACAGTAATTTGAATTCAAATATTAATCCCTGAATTATACTTGAAGGTCTGTAGGCTTCACTACAAAAACAAAAACAAAAATAAAACATCTTTTTTCTTTTGTCAACATTTTCTTTGGGCATACTTGATAATAGAAAAACTATTTCATGTCCACAAACTGCTTTTTCTCCTTTAAATGTGACATGTGACAAGTGACATGAAATTAATGTGTTTGGATGAATTGCAAAATAATTTTTCTGCTAGCTTACAGCTTTGTGACCTTCTTTATCACTTGGTGTTAAGTCTTCATCCCATTCAGACCAGCACAAATCTTCTCTAATCAACCTGCCTCTAACTCACCATTTCTGCCTACAGACCCACCCAACATAGTTCTCTGCTTTTAACTTTGTTAATTCAGAGTTACATAATGTAGAAGTATATTTTAATATGTATTTTCTGCATATAAAGGTAGCAAATTCATTACATAGCATTTAAGACTACAAAATATTAAGAAAAAACATCAACCATAATTACCACGTTAGGCGGAATCATCATTTAGATGCTGGTGTTCTCTATACCTAACGCTAGGTCTATATTTATATATAGCTACATCTGTCTATAAAAGGTGATGTCATATTTAGAATTCAAATTTGTATCCTGCGTTTATCACTTAACACTACTTTATCACTTAATAAAAATAATTTTCCCCATGACAATATTCCATTCCATTCTATAAATGGAACATATTTTACCTTACCATTTCATATAGGAGGATTACATTTGAAAGTTTTGTCTGGGATAGGCTGAGCATAATGTTTATCCATATGAGTCTCATTTCTGTGGTACTCCATAAAAATAAAAAGACCTTTAAGTAAAAAAAAAAAAAATAGCTGGAAAAGAACTGAAGAGAAAATCCATAGCACTATTTAATCCCATTAACTCTGGATGTAACTTACATTTTTATTAATGACTTGGATGAATATGTTTGTGAGGTATGCAGATCAACTGTATAGATGGTATGAAACTGGGAGAAATTTTTAAAATGTTGGATGATGAAATCATAATCCAAACTGATCAGGCAGGTTGAAATGATGAAAAGGAGTGCATTTTTTTTTTTAACGTCTTTATTGGAGTATAATTGCTTTACAATGGTGTGTTAGTTTCTGTTTTAAAACAAAGTGAATCAGCTATACATACACATATATCCCCATATCTCTTCCTTCTTGCGTCTCCCTCCCTCCCACCCTCCCTATCCCACCCCTCTAGGTGGTCACAAAGCACCGAGCTGATCTCCCTGTGCTATGCGGCTGCTTCCCACTAGCTATCGGTTTTACATTTGGTAGTGTATATATGTCCATGCCACTCTCTCACTTTGTGCCAGCTTACCCTTCCCCCTCCCTGTGTCCTCAAGTACATTCTCTAGTAGGTCTGCATCTTTATTCCCGTCCTGCCCCTAGGTTCTTCATGACTATTTTTTCTTTTAGATTCCATATATATGTGTTAGCATACGGTATTTGTTTTTCTCTTTCTGACTTACTTCACTCTGTATGACAGACTCTAGGTCCATCCACCTCACTACAAATAACTCAATTTTGTTTCTTTTTATGGCTGAGTAATATTCCATTGTATATATGTGCCACATCTTCTTTATCCATTCATCTGTTGATGGACACTTAGGTTGAGGAGAGTGTATTTTTAAAAGTATGAATATAAATTTCCATGTTTGAGTTAGAAACAAAAAAAAATCAGTAGTATATGATATGGAATGTGATTTAACAGGAAGTTCATACAAAATAAAAATAAAGAGACAATGGTATAATGCAGCTGACAAAAAAGCTAATGCAATTTTGAGATGTTTTAATAAACAGACTATGACCAAACCCAGGAAACTGGAGGCTTATTTTCCTCTAAACTGGACAGGACAACATGGAATTTGTTCAGTTCTCTGCTCTATACCTTATGAAGGATATTTCAAATGGTCACCATCGAGAGTGCTCATGATGCAAAAAGTCTCACAATATAACATATAAAGAAAAATTGAAAATATTAAGGGTCTATAGCAAGAGACAATAATAGTGAATTCTATAAATTAATTCAATAGCTGTATTAAAATATGTGAAGGGATTTAGGAACAGTAATTTGACTTTTCCTAATAGATTTATTTTGTGTCCCATGAAAACAAAATTAGGACCTAAATAGGTTCTGATACCAATTCCAATGTGTGTGGGAATAGAGAGCTTCTCCACACCAACAAAGGATTCTCAGGACACAAGCTGGGTATCTTATAGTCCAACTCAATTCGACATTATCTCCCTTGCCACAGCATCAGATTCCACAGGTCAAGGATTCAGTCCCACAAGGATGCCCTCCACTTCAGAGACCAATTGCAAGTCTAGGTTGCCTGTGCTTCTGACCCTACCAGCTACAATTTGCAGGTTCCAATGACCACCTCCAGCTCAGGACACCAATTGCAAGTCCAGGCTTTTACCTATACTTCTTACAGACTGGCTATAAATCAGAAGTTCTCAGGATTCCCACCCTGGATTTGATTAATTTGCTAGAATGACTCACAGAAATCAGGAAACCTATTTATTCACTAAATTATCAATTAATTACCAAGGATATTAAAGAATACGAGTCAATAGCCAGATGAAGATGTATATAGGGTGAGGTTCAGAACAAAGGATCTTCTGTCCCTATGGAGCTTGGGGCCTGGCACTGTGGCACGTCAAAGTGTTCTGGTTCCCCAACCTGGAAGCTCTCCAAACACCCTCCTTTTTGGGTTTTTTTGGAGGCTTCATTATGTAGGCATGATTGACTAAACTCACTGGCCACTGGTGATTGATTCCACCTCTAGCCCCTCTCCCCTCCTGGAAATCAGAAGGTGGGGCAAGAGTTCCAACCTTTTATTCCATGGTTGGTTCCCCTGGCAACAAGCCCTCCATCCTTAGGTCCTCTCCAAAAGCCACCTTCATTAACATAAACCCAGCTGTGGTGAAAGGGCTTGTTATGAATAACAAGACACCAATTTCACCTTTACATCTCTGAAACATTTTCAGTAACTGAGGGCTTGAAACCAAACACTATAATCAAAGATGTTCTCAGTGATCTACTGCTCAGGAAATTCCATCTGAATGACCAAATATATATATATATATTTTTTTTTTTTCTTATAAATCACAATATTGCAGGACCAAAGAATGAAAGTTATGAAAAGATTAATTTTGGCTCAACATGGCTCAATATGCAAAAACATATAACAATGATAATATAAAGCATTTGACAGTATCTAGACATAGAATGAGCTGCCTCAATCTATCTCATGAATTTAGGAATTTTCAGTCTCTGGAGCTGTTCAAGCAAAAAATGGTTAACTATATAATCATTTACATTCTTCCCCTGCACAGTCTCATCTTCTCACATTGCTTAAATTGCTGTTATTGATGATTCTAAATATTGATTTCAAGTTTCATCTGTATCCTAAATTCTTGTCACACAATTGCACCAACCTCCTTGTTGTCTCTATATCAGTGGTTCTCGACTGAGGGCAATTTTGTCCCTGCCTCAGAGGACACTTGCAAAAATCTGGTGACATTTTTGGATGGCACAAGTGAGAGGCATGTTGTTTGCATCTATTGGATAGAGGCCAGGGATTCTGCTAAACATCCTACAATGCACAAGGTAGCTCCCCACAATAAAGAATTATCCAGCCCAGAAGGTTAATAGTACCTAAGGTTAAGAAACACTGCTTTACATGTATGTCCACAGGTAATGAACTCAGCGTGACCACCTCAAAACTCATTGTCCCACTCCACTATCCCATTTTCCCCTTAAAATCTGAATTCTCCCCCGAAAAAACCTTAGTGGCTGTTCCTTATTATGATTAATGGCATCATTAGCTACCCAATCACATGAGCTAGAAATCTCAGAGTCATCCTTAACTCTTTACTTTCCCTTGCCTGTTAATATACTTCTAAAATGCCTTCCTAAATCTTCTCCCTCCTTTCCATCACTACTGCCACTGACTTAGCTTGGTTTCACATTTTCTCCCAACAAGACTTTTTTTCTAATTCATCCTTCACATTGTTGCTAGGATTAAACTTCTAACACACAAAGCAATAGTCCTATTATCCCATGCAGAAACCACAGGTAAGCCTCCAGTGTCCAGTGAATAAAAGCTCAAACTTTGAATTGACATGGAAGGTGCTAAACAATCTGGTCCCAAGTTCTCTCAACAGTTTCATCCCATACTACTACCTCCTCCCCTTAGATGCTAGACTGTAATGCTTCTAATGTCCTTTTAAATACAGAGATTCCATAGTTCTAATATTTTTCACTTATGGATGAAGGAGATAGCAGAATTCACATTAAATATGCCCCACTATATCACTATCTTTACATGAGCATCTATTATCTTGTTTCTGATGAGGCTTTAATTCTGAGTAGATGTTCCCAGGAAGAATATGTTAAGAATAAGAAATGTAAAATGGTCTCTTCCCTACCATAGTGATTATAGCTGTTTTATATGTTTGGTAGTCAAAAGAAAGATACTAGCAGATATTTATGTTTTGCTTTGTCATATTTTTAAAAATTTAGATTTTACAAATAAATACTTCCCAAGATCAGGAATCCAAAATTACAGCATATATTATATTCTCCCACTGGAGGACTGAAAGGATCACTGTGTATGGTACATTTTCTTTTTATGAAGTGTTAAAATTTCTTCAAGGAAGGTTAAAAAGTAGCAGAGTAGCACTGAAAGGAAAACAAATATTTGACTAACTAATGCATGTAACCACGGTGAAATGATTGGACATACAGATGGTTAAATGTTATGTGTGAAGCTAAGGGAGACCTCATGAAATATATTTGAGTATGCACTTCATTGAAATGTATTTAAGGTGCACAAATCTCAAAATGTCTTTTAAAAAGGTGGAAAAAGAGGCATGATTGGGAAAGCACGAAACAGTGCACCCAAACCCTTTATATTTGGAATCTGGATTCATTTATGCTGTCACACACATGTAGCCAAACAGTCTCTTCCCTGTGTTGAAGCTGAATCCTTCCTAAGGAGACCTTATACTGCTGGCAGCCAAGAAGAGTTAGGTGTTGCAGAGAAGCAAGTCTGGGGTTACAGCCAAATCTCCACAAAGCAGAGACGTATCTAAATAATAAAGAGTGGACTCTGATGGCAAAAGTCTTCTTGCAGGTGCAGATGCATGTATTTTGGAAGGCAAGTAAACCCTTTCGGTTGCTTCTCCTGTCCCACCTCCACTACCTTATTTTCACAGTGTTCTAATCTTATTGGAGTGCTTCACACAGGGATTTCTTTACTCCAAAGTGTTCTAGGTGTGGGATGGAGAAGGAAAGCAGAGAAGACAAGGGGGGTGTTGTATAGAACTAAAAGCAAAGTAACAAAATAAAAATGGGGTGAGGGGTAAAGGTCTTTCTGCTATTTCCCAGGCCTTATTTTTGCCTTTCTGCAATATAATTTGATGTATTCTATTTAGTTTTAATACCTGAAAATGAGTCTTCATGCACACCTTGCTAGCATTTGGGACAATAAGTAAATAGACTACCCTATCAAAATGAAGCCCCAGATATCAACTGTATCATCACTTTCTTTCTTCAAAGAAAGCATATTTCCTGGAGTTTTACTGGATGAAATTCTTGTATTTCTATTAATCTCCACTTCACATATATCTTTGTAATAAATTAGTTTTGATATCATTTACTTTTTTAATCAGATCCTAGGAAACCACTGCAAACAAAAATTTTGGAACACTTCATTCTCTACCTGTCATACAAGAAATTTCCTCCTCAACAATGTTTTTTATAACAAAACACAAATCAGTAATTAATCTGTTTAAGCAGAGTTTTAGATAAAATTAAACAGAGCAATTTCTCAAGCTCTGTAGTTTGCTTATAAGAGGTAAATAAAAGTTAAAAATATAGCAGAGTAATCTACAAAGCATCATTTTCTGATATTTAGCCTAATAATTATACAAACCTAGTTTTTCTTATTCTTCTCCACATGATATGGACCATCAAATCAGACAAACAATATCTTTATCTTATTGATGAAGTTTTTCATGTCTCACAAACTCAACACATTATCTCTGGCCATTTGTAATTTGCCCGATCTTGCAGTACTGACAAAGGCTAGGGTGACTCTCCACTTTTATTTTTCCAGGAATATTTCAACACAGAACAGGGAAAAAAATGTAAAAAACATATCTACAAAGCTGAAAAAAATTATTGTAAAAAATGGGACAATAGATAGTAAAAGTGCCTCTGAAATTGATGAAATCATAAACATAGATCAGAATAATTTGTTGCAATGAATTATACCCAATTTTAATAAATAGGTATAAATTGACAAAACCAATCTATAGTGAACCTAATTTCCTGTATGTGAGAAACCTATATAATAAGCTCCATTTGACATTGGCTAGAAGACTCTGTGTAGAAAGTGTCAATCAATGAGACCTTAGCAACTTTACCAAACTGAAAAGTGCATAAACATGCCAGAATAGAAGGTACCTTAAAAAATGAGAAGAATGAGAAAAAACATGGACATTTTGGTAACTATAACTGGGTAGGACAAAACTGTGGTGAAATCATTGAAGATTACATATTAAAGGAACAGAGATATCAGGTTAAATTTCTAAGCAGAAAGATAGGTCTTTACATCTACAAAAAGTTATTACTCAGGAAGCAGATGAACTGATCAGCATGAACATAATGGAGAGCAGAATATGCCACCCCAAAATGTGCCACTTTAGCACGTGGATTATTTTGAGCTGAAGACAATCAAGACCCAGCAGACCCAGGAAAACCTTTTACCTCTCCCTTGACTGCCTAAAAGAATTTAGATAGAGGGCCTTGCCCATAAAAAGAGCTATTACAAAAGATAACTTTTTTAATGGAAAGACTTGCCTGCGTGGCAGGGCAAACATCTGATTACCACACACCTGCTCTTCTCATTTTCCTGTGAATTGTCCTCTTCCCCTTTGAAGCTCCAGGCCCCTATTTCTTTCCTTATCTTAGGATGGTATATAAGCCTCATTTGCCTGACTGCCTTTGGGTCCCATATTTTTATGGGACTCCCATACATATGAAAATAAATTTATTTTGCTCCTATTAATCTGCATTATGTCAACTGAATTATTAGACCAGCCAAAGAACCTGACTATCATTTAATCAGACAATTCTGTTTTGTTTTGTTTTTTCCAGTGTATTCATAATATTACCTACCATCAGGATTGTTATCAGGATTCAATACACAGCAAGTGAGTGGTAATGTTATTGTTACTGTCACATATATACCACAAGGGCAAGCTTTACTCTTTGGCATTATTTATAAACCCACTTAATATTTGGCACAATGCTCTGCATATGAACACTAGATACCTAAAGGACAGTGATGATAGGTGTCTCTGAAATTTACATATAAAATCATGAATATATGAAATCATACTCTAAAGTGATTTTTTTAAAGATTCAGCTGCCATTTCTTTGTTTCTGATTGTGGCTGGTCAAGAGTGGGAGGCAAGAAGGCAAGTAAAGAAAGTCAAGAAGTGGCAGCTAGAAAAGAGTTTAGATAAAGCTAAAACCAGGGAAAATTATTTTTAAAAATACAAATAAGAAGACAAGGAGGCCTGGAAAAGCCCATCTTGCAGGTACCTGAATGTGAAGCATGCAGCACCCTGCTTTGGACCCTCTGCAGAAGAGCACAGGCTACGTAGGTAATTTGTCTGAAATAGCTTGGCATTTAATATAATATCATCAAAATCACCAAGGGAACTTGTTAAAAACAAAGACAGTGACCCATCTCAGACTCTTGAATCTGAATCTCCTAGATTCATGTCGGGAAACTGGATTATTAACAAGCCTTTTGCCAGTCCCTCAACTCCCAGGGGATTCCCAAGTTCTATCAGTGTGAGAGAGTACTTTATGACATATCAGCCTCAATGCTAACATTGAGCCCTAGGATATATTCTTTAAGATCTCAGTTTCCATACAATTTTCAAACTAATCATTACAAAAACCCTAGGCAGTGAGAATTACTGATTCTAGTTTACACAAGAGGAAACTGAGGCGCAAAGAAATCAAGTATCTTGTGGAGCTATGAGCACTGCCAGCATGCTGTGTAGGCTGTATGGTGGGATGAAAAAGATAAAGGGCCCAGAAATGAGACAGATTTGAATCCTGGCAGTTCCACAAAAACAGCCTGATCTTGTCATTCGACGTTGTTGAGCCCCAGTTAGTCACAGTAAAGTGGTGATTATAATGCTGATCTTTATAAGTCATAGCATATCATGGTCACTTAAACATTAATCCATTTCTATCTCAATTCTATTTTTTCCTTTTTCTCTCCTTAAGCATGAGCCCATTCTAAAATGCTTCTTTCAGCTTGTTTACTTCTGAGTAGAAATGCGTTACTACTTTTTAACAACCTTATCATTAGTTGTTAATTAGTCATCTAAATATGATTATTTAGGAGGTACATCTGTTATGTAAAGCACCACATCAATCCTATTTAAGTGGTCTAAAATTGGAAACAATGGGAGAATTTCCAAAATTAGGAGACTATTAAACAAAAGCAAAATTTTTAAATAAAATTATGAAGTCAGCCACACAATATAATAATATGCAGGCACTAAATATTATAATTTTTAAAGAACTGCTGACAAAATAATAGGCACAAAATAAGATGTGAGTTATATTACATGATTTCTTATTAAAATGTGTGTACAAATGTATGTGTGTATATAAACATATGTATTTGCAATTTTGTCAAAAGATATGAAATATATCAAAGCAGTAATAGTAGTTATCTTTGGGATGAATAATTACATATTACTTTTATTTACTTCTTTGTAGTTTTTTTTTTTGTATTTTACACATTTTCTACAAAAATATGTGTACATTTTATAGAGAGAAAAAAGTAAACATCATTAAAATAAAATTTATAGATAAAGTATTTATAAATAAAACAAATAAAGGATGCTGCAAAGTATTAAAGTGGGCCATGCTATCATTTGCTTCTTTTTATGCTGACATCTATACAAGAATACATTTCTCACAAGGATTTCTTTAGTTTCTGTTATACCCAAAACCGTAAAATACTTAGTAAAAGATAAAGATCCTCTCAGATTATACACATTAGTTTTTCTCTGACCATATCTGGCTTCCATGGGAATTCTACAAATAAAATATCTGCAACAGAAGTCTCTGAAATCAGGGAACAAATGGTTCTTGACTGTGTGAGGTAATTTTTCATTTACATGGGAATCAGCTTTCTTAAAATAAAATGGCGGTATCCCATCCCAGCATTTAGTACAAGTCCATTCTCTCCTGGGCACTGTTCTTGGTCTTTTATTTTCATTATTCTCTCTGTGACCTGGGGCAAGTAATTTAATCTTTCTGTGCCTCTATTTCTTATATAAAATGGAATGATAATAGTACCAACATGATAAGCCTTTTTATTTGAGGATTAAATCAGTTAATATTTAGGAAGCCCAGGAGAAAATGATCATATCATCATCATCATCATCATCATAACAGGTATTATTTTTAACCTTAAGAACCACCTTTAAGAGGCAGGTATACAACTGCCCCAGATAGTAGATGAGGACAGAGACTAAGAGTTTAGTTACTTCTCATGTTATATGTGACAACAAGAGGCAAATGCAACTTTTACTGACATCGAAGCACATATGTAGTCATTAAACCATCATGTAACAGACAATATTCGTAAATATTCACCAACATATTGTAAGCCAGACACAGACACTGAGCAATATTGCACAAGGCTCAGCTCTTGCTTTTCGTCTAGTTAGAGGGGCAAGCAGGTCTTTAAGCGTTACGTGTGATGGCAAGGATGAGGATATGAGGCCATAATAGCAGAGCGAAAGGTGCTAAGTGTATTCTAAGTGTATTCTAGAGAGGTCAGACAAAGCTACCCGGAGGAAGCTACACTTCAACAGAGATCTGAAGAATGAGGCGGAGTTAGCCAACAAGCTGCTGAGGAACAACAGTCAGTTGGCATTTGCTCCCTGGTGTTCTGTGCTGGAACTCCGGAGCTGCCAACATTAACTTCATGCCAGGTGACAAACGATCTGAGTGCCCACAGCTGCAGCTGCTGCTTTATACCCTCTCCCTCCTACTTCCATCATTAATGAGCCTGAGATCAGAAAAGAATACATCTTAGTAACTAAGAGCTCTTCTGTTAGCCTTTGGTCCAGAGATAGAAGAGAAGTTCACTTCTGTTAACAATACAGCCACAGATCCTTTGTTATTTTCCTCTAGCACTTCCTAAAATAGAAGTTTGCTGCTACTAACTCTCATTTTTATCCACCTTGTGGCAGGTTGTTGTATGCTCATAAATATACTCATTATAAAAAATACATGATTTTTTTTTCCCCAGGAACAGCTCTAAAGCATGTCAATGCCTCTAAGGTTCCTTAAGGTTAATTTCTGCTGCTAGGAACTCTTCTGATTTGCCCTAACTTTTAGCAGTTCTGACTTTGGAATATTCTGCCTGCATTTACACAACACCCCAGAGACACAGGTATGCCAGAAGGTATCTATTCCAGATGTAAATAGCTTTACTGAGTGAAGGTAAGTTTTGTGCCTTTATAGATATCTCCGCATTTCAAATATTATTTTTTTAAAAGAGTCTCATTTCAAACAGTTGATTTGAGGAGAAGGAGCTTTCTTTTTTCTGCTGTGGTGTGTCAGATATAACATTCCCAGTATACAGCGCTTTTAGAAAGATTTCCGTTTGGCCCCTTAGAAGTCACTTCTATAGGACTACAACCACTTATTTGAATTTGTATAAAAAAAAGAAAAAGAATTTCATCTTCATTTAATTGTCAATAAACAAACTTCAGTGCCGTTGGTGGCTGGCGGTGTGAAATAGGAAGATTCCAAGGAAACACAGAATTTGTTTCCTTTCTTTAAGGAGTTTACAGCACAGTTGGAAAAGCTAAAAATCGTGTTAAACTGATTCAGGGAGACTGACTACAGAAAACAGTGATATCGGGACACCAGAGAAAGAAAACTTTTCTTTATACTAAGAAAGAGGAGCATGATATGGGATCCAGTAGTGGAAAATTTCCATTATTTGTATATATTTTGTATTTGTGTTTTTTGAATGCCTAGTCTTCCAAATAAAGAAAAGCCTCTGGTATATTTCTCAAAAAAAATTTTGTTTTTTTGTATTGTATTTGTTTCTTTCAAAATGATCACTTAAAAAAAAATCTTATGCTCTCCTGAAACAAGTTTTTAAAAATGTAAGTTAGAGAATCTTTAAACTATCAATATTTCCAACATATAAAGAAAAGTCTATTTCAATTATTATAAGAAACACAACAGCTTTAATTCAACCACTAGGGGGAAAATCCTGCAGTACACACTGCAGTATATTTCTCTGAAACTGAATATCCAGCTTTATTTGAAAAAGATAAGCTTCCCCTAATCCATTAGTATCCAGGCCACGCCACGCCCCAGAGCTTAAAATAAGGTAAAAGTCTTGCATCACTATATCTTACTACCTCTTCTCACATGGGTTAAAAATAAAACAGTAACAGCAGATCCAGCAGAATGGAGAGCAGGACTGGTGTGGAAATTCGTCTTACTGACACTGATGAGAGAAAAAGCCTGACTCTGTGCAGATTAGCTCACAGTGAAACAAATCCTGCATCCTCAGTTTAACTGACACTTACAAATTCCATCAACGCATATCTTTAAATTGAAGAATTCCACTTGTATACTTTTAGAGAAATTATATGAAAGCAAATTAAGATATAAAAGTCATCATCACAGAAGAAAGGTCTATCTTGGACAAAAGGGGAAACTCCAGGTCTTTGTACAATTTTTTATGCTGTTGGTTCAATGACATTGTTTATTTGGCCTTTTTATTTGTAAGACACTAGACATCCTATACATCCATTTATAATTTGAATAACATAAGTTTCTTTAAAATGTTTATTTTCATCTAGTGTCATCTTTTCAAATGACAAAAATTTTTCTTCCCATGTACCTATCACTGCCCATAAAAGGTACAGATATCACTACACAGGGACAGAGAAAAGGACAACCTGTGTATGGAGGCTGGGACCCCAAGCAGGCTACCTCAGTGCCCCCCGAAACTGTGGAAGCAAATACCTAAGGATCTCTCAAGAAATTACTTTGTATTCTCAGAATTACAAAAGAGCTCTAGAGAGTATGACCTCAACTAAGTTGCAGACAACCAAATATTTGATGTTCGTGTAAGAAGACAAATCTTTATTATAGAGTGCAAAAGCATTCCTCAAATTCTTCACCTGTTTCCCTAAATTTATTGGTTTAACATGTGTTATATATCCACTATATGTCTACTGAAGAGATATAAAGATGAACTGGTGAATTCTGCCTGAATAATTATACAGTTTATAATTATTTTCATAACCCTTTTAAAAACGTGAAGGCAAAACTATTCATGTAAGAGGTTAAAATGGAGTAAGATTAAAAAAATATAGAGAGTAAGATTAAATATCGATAGTGGTTATTCTAGGGAACTTGCTTTGCATTACCTGAGCCAAAAAAGCAATCAGCTAGGACAATAGTTCCAAAGACTTGGTAAATTTTGAGGATGTTAATCATTGCTGAGTATTAAGAAATCTACATGTAAATAATATAGAATCCTGGCCTTATCTTCATTTTACCATTCATTCATTCATATGGTAGATGAATACTTTTCAAGAAATTTCTAGGTTCTGTGGACATAATATTGAAAGACTTCTGTGTCTTGGAACTCATATTCCAATATGGTTAATACACAATAAACTCATTATAAAATTACTGAAAATTTCATACTGGCTCTCACTATTATGCACAGCACTCAGTGTTTCTAAAATAGTACTGAATGCCTATATTGTTAGTGGCACTGGGCACAAACTAATGATAAAACCCAAAATTTTCAGCCTAATGTTCAAGGCCATCTCCAATACTGCCTCACCCACCTGTATGATATGATCCCTTACTGCTCACATCTGAGATCAATTTTAGAAGGCAGTACCCAACACAAACTAAATGTCTGACTGGACATTATCATTCTCACCCACCAAAATTATTCTTTCATCCATCCCTTGAGAGGAGTGCCTTCCAATATGGTCTCTACTAAAACCCCTAAATCAGATTTCTCCCTCAATTTAAATGCTATATGCCTTGTGCATGCCGTTCTCTACTAGCATTTATTTTGATCTGTAATTTACTGTATACTCATTTCATAAATATGCCCATCCTAGTCATTTGATTGGTCACTTTTTGAGGGCAGGGACTGCCTCTAACTTTTCTTGGCATCTCAGGCTTTATTTAGCATATTATCTTACATAGTTAGCTCTCAGTTCATATTTCTTATGTTGAATTGTGTTACATTTGCTTTTATGCAATGGCAGGATGTAAAATTCAGTATCTGCTTCATGTTACACATCTGTTACAAGGGAATACATAGAAGCTTATAAGTGGTCTAGCATTAGCTTTAGACTATTAATACTAAGAGTAAAACCTCAGCATCTGTTATTTCCAATTTAGTTCTGTACTCTTGAATCTTTCATTTTCTGGCTAGTTTCTAATATGAACTCCTAGTCAGAACTCTCAAGTTTTCAGAGCTCTTGTGGATTTTGGCTATATCTATCTCAAGTTCAGGGAACCCGTATTTATATATCTATGCATCCTATTTCCATGTAATCACTTCAGCCAATATTTTATGTTCCAAATATCAAAAAACAACCTTTCCTCAGAATTTAAGAGCACAGAAAACTAAGCACACAACTGAATGAAACTTGGAAAATTTTAAATATAACAGTGAAACAAGTACATTTTTTAAATTCAGTTTTTTTCAATAGATAATTTTCATACTAAGTTAATAGAAATAGGTGTGTGTGAAGGTGCAAAAATCCATCTAATATCCAACACATACATTTTTATAACTGTGCAATACTTCTGCATCTGGGTCACATATACATACATGTTATTGTCTACACATACACAATACACATGTACATGGCATATTAGACCACACAAAATGTACATACACAAGACACATATTTTCCATCCTTAGTGTTTTCATAGCTACACAACATTCTTTCTGGCACACAGATGTGAAAATCATTCATATTTTACAGGTATGTTTATGTCTACACCTACAGGTAAAAGTGATTTAATATTTAGTCCATGGTAGTTAAATATACATATTTTTTGTCTTTTAAAAGTCATACTTGGTAAAATTACAGGGTAATATGGTTTAGGTTTACTTTCTTTCTTTTTTTTTTTTTTTTTTCCTTTTTTCCTCTGACAAAGAAATATAAAAGAAAAGTCTTTTGGTGCCATTGTCATGTGTTTCTTGAGACCATTACTTGGGTCATATTTTATCAATAAACAATCTTCTGTAAAGCTTGTATTATATCATGTTGGAAAAATTAAAGATTTTATCCCAAACCCCCATGACCCAGGTGAAAACGAAATGAGTGTACACACATAGGCACAATTCAGGACACAGAACGTTTGGTACACAAAGAATAATCAGATGGGTTCCTACCCAGCACAATTCCATTCAGTAGTTTCTCTTGCACGTACCAGCTCAGCTGCCCACGATCCATGTTGCTTTTAGATACTACAAAGCAATTTTCACTCCAACTGCTGCCCGCTCAAGTTCTTCCTTTTGCGCTCAGAAACGGAAATACTTGGACAGTGAGTGATGCCCTGTTGCAGCTGCCTCCCCGAATCCTTCAGCAGCCCACCTCTGAGCCGCACCAGGTTAAGCCCTGCCGCTAGCTCCAAGCTCGTTCTCCCCGGCAGCTGGTCGGCCACTGGGCGGAGAGAACGGGCACTAGGGCGCCATCTGGAGGCTCCTTCAGGCAGCTGCAGCAAACGTAAAACAGCTAGGTGGAACAAGAATGTCAGCAAATTTTGTTAAATAACCATACTGTTTTTATATACAGTTTCCCGTGCACATTTTTTAAAAGACAGAAAAATGCAAGAAAGCCTCATTCTGTTCCCTATGAAATATTCTATTTCTTTTATGAATCACAGTAAAGTGAAAACTTTGATCTCATTTATGCACAAGTAACAAGAGATGGAAAATTAATTTTCTGCTTCTTCTTGACTCATCTCAAAGGAAAATAATGACCACTGGCTACTATCAGAAGTTTCCAGGATTTTGGTATTTAACTTAAAGGCAGCTTTCCAAAAGAGAAATCTATGTCTCTGAACTAACATAAAGCAAGCATATTAAATATGCTCTGCTACTTTAAAAAATTACAAACCTTACTTCTGGAAATGTTTAGTGTGTTCCTTATCAATGCATTATACTGACTTGAGTATGATAACAAGGAAAACCAGTTTCAGTTCTAGTTCATGTGATAAGGTGTTCACATGACTTTAATATTTCAACAAAAGCTCCTTGAATTAATTTCCCTCTAAATATCTCCCTAAGCTTCTTTCCCTTAGAGAGGATAATTGGTATACCTGAAAGAGATATAAGCTTAATTAATTAATTGAATAGAGCCCTTAAAGTCTTACCTATTGTGACGCATTTAGAAATGTGATTAATGGATGTTTCATTACTCCCTACAGATCAAAATGAATATGCATCTCCATCCCACACCTGACCACTATTCCTACTTCCACTAAGCGTCATGATTGGGGATTTCATTTTTCCTTTAAAATTAAAATTTGACTTTGAAACTATTTAATAATGGACCCATCTACAGTGATTTATGTTTTTCCAGGCAAATGTGGACTAGAGTTTGCTTATATACTCTGTGAGGCCCCTTTGGGAAATAGAAATTCTTAATCATTTCAATTTCAAAGCAGTGTTTGAGAATTTCTTGCAGGACAAACATCGAAGAAATTTGTTTCATCAGTAGTTCATCTCAATTTTTATTTCCATGTGTACGATAAATGAACATACTGGCTTTTCAAAGGCATACCGTTAAACATATTCTTAAGAAAAATGATATTTTTTTTCTTTTAAATAGAGCATGTACCAAATAATTTCTGTGAGTTTGTAAAGTCTCTGAAAATTTATGTGCTGATGGGATTAAAAAGAATGTTAACTCTTCATGTCTCTATATCCTCAACTCCTAGTACTGTGGAATATGAAAACATATTAGTTAACTGACTCCTACATGATATGACTTACATGCTGCACTATGGTTATTGTTGCATAGAACTTCTTAAAAGGCAAGACACTCAAATATACAGTTTAAGACTACAAGCAGAAAAATAGTGTTTGGAAATTTACAAATAATAAAGTAATAAGCACTGACCAAACAGAGCTATGCCCAACTTTTACCAAGTAAAATTTGGTACATGAACATTTAAATGTAACAAAGAGATAAATTAGGGGATAAAATTTCCCACTGTAAATGTTTTGAACTTACAAAATCATTCTTTAAGTAAAAACTCCGCAGAATCTCAATAATGATTTTATTGAAAAAAAAATTCACATGCATACACAGAAAAAAATGAGATATTAATGAGAGGAGTAGATGTGTGAATTTCATAGCCAAAGATATTTTGTCTATCCTCATCATAACCAAAAGCTAAAAATGATAGAAGTTGGATGCTACATGCAAAAGAGATGATTACGTGGCTAGAGGAAGAAGAAAAGTATTATGATCATGTGCCGTCAAGGTCTAAAATTAGTCTTAAGACACTGAGACAAGAGAAAATATAGGAAAAGAGTAAGTCCCCAGATAGGAGTATACTAAGGAAGTAAATTATATCCATTTCCACAATTCAGCATGTAAAACTTAAAGAAAGCAAACAGATCCAAGTCAAAGTCACACAATGGAGTCTAAAAATGAAAACAACATGGGGAGTCTAAACATCTGTCTTTTACAACGAACTAGGATGAAGGATCTGTGTTAGTGTTCTATTGCTACATAACAAATTACAGCACATTTATTATCTCGCAGTATCTTTGGGTCCGCGGTCCAGGCACGACTTTGATGAGCCCGCTGCTCAGCGTCTCACAGGCTGCATCTAGGTATCAATTGGGCTGTATTCTTGTCTGGAGACATGATTGGGGAAGAATGTGTTTCTAAATTCAATCAGGTTATTGGCAGAATTCATTTCCTTGACTTCTTCAAGGCCACCAGGAAAACATGTCTTCATTTACAGGGAGGCACCAGTCTCTCTTTTAAGGACTTTCACCTGATTAAGTCAGACTGACCCAGAATAAATCTCCCTTTCAATGAACTCAAAATCAACTATTGATAATTTGTGACTTTAATTACATCTGCAAAATATCTTTACCTTTTCCATTTTCAGTTGGGTAGAAGCAAGTCACAGGTTCCAGCCACACTAAAGAAGAGGGGATTATGCAAGGGTATGACACATTGCGGGGGGGGGGTCATCTTAGGGTGTGTCGACAACAGGATCTGTGTAGAGACACATGAGATTTCTTGTTTATCATCCAAAAGCGTAACTGGAACAGCCTGGTGGGAATGAGACTACAGGTGCATTTTGCTACTTTTAGGATCAGGGCAGAGACACGGACATATTTATCATAGAAGTTTGGTAGATGCATGGTTAAATCTAACAAAAAATATAACAAAGGAAAACTAGAGAAGTCATTTGATCAGGAAAGGACATGGGGGCAGCAGGTAAAAGCATTGGACTGAGGAATGCTATCAGACTCATGAGCAGCACTTGGGACAGGGAAGAGCGTTGGTGCTCATGTGGCTGCAATGACTCTATGTACTAGACGTATCTGCGTTCCCTGGCTGCCTGTTCACAGCTCCTCATACCTGGTCATCCATACTCTGAAGTGGCTCAGCCTTATTAGACCAGGAGTATATGCCTGACCAAAAAAAGAAGACATCCAGAGATGGGCCAGAAACTTACGGTTTCTGTGGCCTCACTGGAAAAAAAAAAAA
Organism: Balaenoptera physalus; assembly: GCF_965194825.1. Lineage (NCBI taxonomy): Eukaryota > Metazoa > Chordata > Mammalia > Artiodactyla > Balaenopteridae > Balaenoptera > Balaenoptera physalus. The sequence goes on along the minus strand of NC_138891.1, from coordinate 46,005,011 downwards.
ATAAGCCTGTCCAATTAGATTTTCAGGAATTTGAACTAAAGTAAAAGAGAGAAGTTGCCAGTCGATGGAGAACACTGCTGCTGGAAGGCCGTGTAGCAATTATGAGCTGTGTGTTAGCTGATGCAGAGAAAGCAGCTTAGCAGAAGGAAAAAAAAATAAAATGGTGCAGACTCAAAAAGAAGTAGAGATTAGAGAAACCATTCATTCACTTAATTCTTCTAGGACATTCATATGGAGTTCCCATTATGTACTAGACGCTGTTCCAGGTGCCGGGACTACCACAATGACTAAAACAAAGTCCCTGATCTCATGAAGCTTATTCTTGTAGTGGGAGATAAATGGTAAATACGTAGAAGCATATAAATTATATTTCATTATGTGAGAAAACTGTAGAAATAAAAATAAAGCAGGGAATGAAGTTTAAAAGTAATGGAGGGATTGCCACCTGGCGTAGTATGGTGAGGAATGCCTATTTGATCATGTGTCTTTTGGATGGAAACCTGAATGCAGTGACGGTGCCAGCCATGCTGATATTTGTGGAAAGGGGATGTCGGGCAGAGTGCACGGCAGGTGCAAAAGCACTGAGATAAGTGTGTGCTTGGTGAGTCAAAGGAATAGCAAGAGGGGAAAATTGCCTGGAATAGTGGGAGCAAGAGAGTAGGCAATAGGATATGAAGGCAGATATGGCATGAGCGAGAAGATCGCACAGGGCTTGTGAACCTGTGTCAGGACGCTAGCTTTTACCTAGAGAGATGGGAAGCCACTAGAGGGTTACTATAGAAGATAACATCAGGCTTACATTTTTAAGAATCATTCTTTCTGTTGTACAGAACAGATGGAAAGTGAGGGAGGTGACAGGGAGGCCATTTGGACCCTGAAACGGACAAAGTGTGGCCTAATTTCCAATTATGTTTCCCATGAGGTCTGTATACTTGTTTCAGTCTTTGAATTTCCATGAGATAACACTGTATATCCTTTTTAAAAAAAAAAAAATCTCCCTTTTCTTAAACTACATTGCTAAATACTCTAAGGAATGTTAAAAGTATTCAAGACTTGGATGCTTTGAATTTTTATATATTTCAGCATAAGAGCTAAAAGGTATTAGTATTTTAAAAGCATGTTACCTTTTTATAAATGATAGAAAGTACTTGCACAGTGGGAGGTAATGTCAGCCATTAAATTGTTGAACAAAGTTATTTTTCCAGGGCATTGGCTTAAGCCCATAAGAAAAGGTCAGTTCCTAAAAATTATCTGTCTGATCCTTTGTGACATGAGTGTTTCAAGGGTTTTTAACACTATGAATCTTACCATCTAATATCAATAAAAATGTATTTAGGATATATATCTGAATTTTAATATCTTATGGATAACTATTTTGTTCATTATACTATAGAATCTTTGAACCTAGGTATGCCTCCCCCTTTAGAGATAAATTTAGAGACAAAACAATTCAAAGATTTTATAAGGAATCCATTAATTTCCAATTTTGCATCCTTCTAACTCACACAAATACAGAAACACACACAAATATACATCATTTGTATATGTGTAGACATATTTTGGCTACTTTTCATGGCATTTCAAATGAACTTTTACAAAATTAATCATAAAGTATTTTAAAATGGGAGGGAGGTAGGGCTGTTAGCAAACACTCTGTCACTGTGTTAATCACATGAGACATTTTACCACTACCCTTTCAATAAAATATTCAATTAAAACAAGAATAAGAAAATTAGTTTTAGGTCAGATTATCCTTTGAAAATATTAAGGGTGCAACATTAAAATACATGCTTAAATATGCAAACATTTATCTTTTATTTTTATTTTTGGTGAAGCTTTCTAGAGGGTATTTAATGATATTTTATAGAGGGGGTAAATTTATACCATCGTAGGTTCTACATTGTTTGATAATTTTGTCATCATGAAAAAACAGTGAATGGTATCTTAGCTATGCCACCTATGTTTATCAAATTTTTTCTTCTTATTATTTAAAGCATTTGCTAAAAATAACATTTATAATAAACATTTTCCCACTCACCAAATTCTTAAAAACACAACCATCAGAAGAAATGAAATTCAGACCATTCACCTGTGAAAAAAGAAAATCTTACTGGATATGATGGGAGAAAATTGGCACCCATGGAATCATATATACTGTGAGATGTCCAAATGTGAACACACACACACACACACACACATGACATCAATTTTAATAATCAAAAACAGAGTTACAGTTACAGGACTCACTAAACATTGATTAACAACAGAAATGTGAAGGGAGATTTAGATAGAACATAAAAGCTAAAAGAAGCTATATGGCTAAGTAACTCAGCAGAGTGATATAGGGGAGGCAGCCAAATTCAAAGAAACAATTTTTTGGGATTTAAGTCACTTTAGGAATTACTAACATTTATATATATTCAGTGTTTCATAACATTCTCATTTTATCCCTAAAATGCAAGGTCCTACATAAGATTTCCATTATCTGTGATCTTGAGCACATGATCATATTAAAGCCTTTTATCTTGTCCCATAGTTGGTGGGGAAAACATTTTTCAGCAGGCTTATATTGAAATCAGCCTCGTTTATAAATATTCACTTCATATTCACATTCTCAAATAGATTTCAAAAATTCACAGACCAGGGGAAATTTGATTTGACTTATAAACATCTACATGTATTGTTTAGGCTCTCTGGCTTCTTTAGCTGATGCCAATACTATCCCTCTATGATGCTGTAGTTGATTTTAAATTAGTAGACCGAGGACACATATAGAACTTGAAATGTGGTCCCATGGAGATTTCCACGAAAATTAGTTTAAATATTTTAAACATTTCAGAAATAACTACTAACATCTAACATCTTGTCCCTTTAGTAGTTATCACAAATTCTATAGTTTCATGGCTTCAATTATCACATCAATTTAACTGACCCCTTCTCTAGCTCTAACTCATCTCTTGAAGATTGGTTTTGCATTTTTACCTGCCAGGTAAGTTTTTCTGAATAAATATAAACCTAACTCAAATAAGTAGGAAGCTTATTACCTTAGAATTTTAAACAAATCCTCAAGGGGTAACTAATACAAATTAATGGGAAGTAGAAGAAAACATTTTCTTTTCAGTTTGCTTAAACATTTTTCTATTGATTAGATTTGTCCAAAAATAAAATGGGCTGCTCTGAAATGTACTATGATCCACATCATAGGCAATATTAAAGCATAGTCTAGATAACAACTTGGCAAGGGATAGTGAAGTAGGAATTTGAATATCACATAATCGGTGAGACAAGATAAACTTTCAAGTCCTGCTTAATTCTGAGATTCTATAATGCTATAAAATTATTCTTATACTCTTCTCTCATCATATATTTTTTTAAAAAACTTCCTTCACTGCTAAAACTTACATGAGTTACCTCTTTCCATTACATATAACACTTATTGTTAATTTCCTGATGTATTATTCAACAGTTTAATTCATTTCAACAAATATATTTGATTAATTTCCCCTTAATTTGGTCTCTTAAGGATTTTTTTTGTCTCTCAGAAGTTTTAATCTTAATACTTACAATCTGTTAACTCCAAATACATTTAGAAAATCTCTTATAAAAGAAACAACAGCTTTCTATGCTTAATCCAGACTACAAATAAAAATCTGGAAGTTTGTTCATATTGAAAGATTAACTCTGGGAGTCCTAAAATAGTTTACGTTTGAGATTAAAAGATGTGTTTACTTCAAAAATAAACTGAGATTTCATTTAGTGGATGCCTATGAAATGTTTCTAAATCTTTAGTGAAACAGTATAGAAAAAATCAATGTCTAGTTGAATATCTTGGAACTACTCCATATTTATAACTTGTTAGTTATAATGATAATGCAGCTAACATTACAAATCTATGTTGATTCACTAAATTTTACAAGATGCTTTTGAAAAAAGTTACCAATGCTTTGGAACTTTTTCTACATGGTATACAATGTTTCAAACATGTTTTTTCTATGGAGGTTTAGGAAGATCTATACAAATAAACATTTATGTAAGTACGTAATCCTCAGTATCAATTGTTCAATCCTATGAATTCTTACAATAAACACCAACAAGCTCAATAGAACAAAACTAAAAACATTTAATGTTTTATCATACTTTTATTTGCCTATTTTTTTTTTCTGCAGGCTAAATTCCCATTTAAAAATTATGTGTCCGAGTAACTATATTTTCAATTGTTTCAACAGAGGTATAAAAAGTTGATGGAATGAGGATACAATTAGCTTTTTGATAATTATCAAATATGTAGTTTGTTGGCCTGAAAATTATTTGGAATGCACAAAGAAAAGAACAAAAAAGAGGCAGGCTTCATGATGCTTGTGCAATTGTTAAAAACAAATGAATATGATATAAACATGACTTAGATATGCCGTATATAAACATAAATTGCTGCAGTTTGAAACTTTCTTGGATGGTTGCTCCATTATACAACAAACTCACTAGCACTACTTCAATTAGTTTTAAATCCTTCAAAAGATGTACTTATTTCATTTAAATCAGAGTGAGTAAAACATATGCTAGACAAGAGAAATATGCCTACTTTATTCATTTTAATACCCTTGTCCTTCTCTGGAAAATGTCACAGTAGTAAAAAGGAAGCTGTGAAGTACTGTGAAGTCTTTGTAACCAAAAATATATGTCAATCAGCAATGTAAACATTTAATTTTTATTGAACTGACAATTACATTTTGTATGTTATATCTATATTTTCCTTTTATCCATTATGCATTATTAATAAAGAACAGTTTTTTTCACAAGAGTTCTTCCTTTTTACTATGTAAATTTATGTGTGATTAAAATAAAACTGTGGACATATAAATGCCTTCACAGAATGCATTACAAAGTCACAACATAGAATCGCTCCAAGGCCCATCACAATCACTTACCCTACAACATTTTTCTCTGGCCTGAAATAGTTGTGTTGGAAGTACTCTTAACACTGACAACCCATCCTAACTATTCAACCTTCTGTAGCTCCCCAGTACCGTCAACCCATAACAACATCTGCTCAGAATAAATATATTAACATATTCAGAGTTCTCGCATCAACAAATAACATTGAACATCAGATAAAATGAAAAAAGTTCCAAAAGTTAAAGAGATTCAGCTATTTTAGGAATGATGTTGCCTGATGTCTTTCAGGGTTACTCTAATATCCTCCAGCCCTGAAGCTCAGGGCTGTGTGTGTGATTTCACACCTGCCCACATAGAATATGGTGTACTCAGGAGTGTTTCTCCTCAAATTGAGCAACCACCTGAAAAGGCCAGAAACATGTCTTTGACTCATCAGCTTACTGATGTAGCTTGGTTTCTCCTAAATCAGACTGATTTGTTATAGGAATGGATGGTTTTTTGCAACCTTTCCTGGATATAGCTCTTTAAAAGTGAATTTGAAGACCTAATGGGTGAAAAACCTGAGACAAATGTTCTTTACATATCCATGTTTTCACATATGTAAAATTCATATGGAAGCATTTATTATCCAAGAAAATACTGAGGAAAGTATTTGGAATTCATGCCAGTAGATGTGCAAAGCTATATTTAAAGGAATAGGTTTTGATATCCTGGTACTTTTATCACTTCCTTGGTTCCTGTAGATATCTTGTTAATCTAAGTAGTTTTAAAGGAAACTGAGTATTTTGGAGAACAAATTGAAACATTGCAAGTATGTTATTTTTAAAAAGCAATATAAACTCACACTTTATGCATAACAGATACAGTTGCTATACTAAATTTGGCATATATGTGTGTGTATATATATATATATATATTCCAAAAAATTCCACAGGCCTCTAGTTTTCACTATAACTAGCTCCATACCTGTCTCTCTTTCAATGAAGGTAATATGGACACCAGACTTGTCGTGTTATACGTATACAATAAAGAGTAACAATGCTATAACACAGTATATAGAATCCATTAAAAAAAGGCTAAAATCATATCTCTAGGCCTGCTTCTCAGAGATTTTCATATATAAAAGTAATGTCTCTTTGCACGGGTTGAGTTAGAGTTCCTTTGAAAGCTTTTGAAAATAGGGTGAGTTCATTTTACATCTACAATTATAATAGTCACACAACTTCCCTTGCCTTGGACAATTTATTGCATTCACTTCAGGAGGGAATGGTAAGAGATAGAGATGATTCCCCAGACCACCTCCTATTCAGTTTGGGAGCTAGGGGAAGACTGCCTTCTCTCCAACACCAGTCTCTGATGAACGGGATCTATTAAAAAGAACTGCGTTGGTTTACACTGCAGATTGAATGGAGCACTAAGTGACTGCGTTAGTATTCTGCGGTGGGGGTAATGTTCGCCTCCAGTTGGTATATAATGTTGCAATAATACTTTCACACAGGTGCAACAATTGTTCAAGTGTCCTTATTTAAGTTGTCACTACTACCCAGCATATCTCCATCAAATGCCCCCACCTCCCTTCACCCCACAGTTTTTTCCTCCCTCTTAGCAGGTGTAAACAGATGAGGAAATACGTGTACTTTCAAACTGTCACCTATGTATCATGAAGGTGGGAGGCTACTGCAAATAACTTGGAAACTGCTTCTAGGAGGCGTTTAGCGATACCGCCCACCGATACAGGTCAGATGCTATTAATTGGATGACCCCCCAACCCCTCAGGCCTGGGCTGTAATTTGCCAAACAGCCATCTCTCATTTGCAAATAAAAGTTAAAATCAATCCACAGATACAGAATGCTGACTTCCTGTCACTCAAATTTACGGGGGTTTTCTTTGTAGAGCTGGCAGATTGTGACCAAGAGAGACAGAGACAGAGAGAGGGAGAGAGAGAGAAGGAGAGGGAGAGGGAGAGGGAGAGAGAGGATGAATATCACTTGCTTCCTAAGCAGGGATTTGCCTGCGATGCGCGGCGAGAGGACTGCGGCGGCTGATTTACACAGTTGGAGCGGAGGAGGAGCCGGGGGGTGCTGGGGGGACAAGCTGGCTGAGGCTCTGGCGATGGGCTGATCTGGGGCTCCCGAGCGCCGCTCCCTCTCTGCGCGATTTGGGGACGGCTGATGGATTTGCATTCGGGTTCCAGCCAGGCGTTTGGTATATTGCCTCCTAACACCCGACCTGGCGCTCCCAGTTTGGGTGCAGACGTTGGTAAGTAACGTGTAATCCGATTTTAGTTATTTCCTAGGCCATTAAAGTGGCACTTTTAAAGCAGGTCAGTCTTAAATGATGCCGCTGCCGAGAGCGTCTCCTTCGCCTGAAACGTTCCGCGGTCTCCTCCCCGCTCCCCCCATCCCCGCCCCCCGCTCCAGAAGTGAGAGTGCTTGAATGGTGAGCTGTCAGGGGGCTCACTCTCTGCCAACCGGATCGCTTCACCTTGGTGCTTTGCCCGAGATCCCCCAAATTCAAGTCGAATTTGGTGTGTACAGCCGTACTGTTGTATTCGTATCTCGTCTCTGCTTTTCTCTCCTCCCCCCACCGCCACCACCTTCGCTGTCTGGCCAATGCTGGGATCTGGGATCCGGTCACCCCCTTCCAGCCTCCTTCCCACTCCTCCCCACCCTCTTCTCTCATCTACACAGCACCCAGCCCCACTCCCACCTACTCAAAGGGTCAAGAGCAAAGACACCCGGAGAAGGCAAGGTCTAGTCCCAGCTCTTCCTAAGGAAGGAGGCCTCGCGAAGGGATTGCGCTGTGAGTGACAACCTTTCAGGAAGCGAGAGAAAAAAAAAACACAAAAATCCAGAGACCGAGCCAGGGCTCTCGGGGACCGCGAAGCTCGCCACTGAATCGAGAGCACCGAGATCTGAAAACAAAGAGCCCAGTCCTGGGACACTCACTGCCTGCCATCGAGGGTATGTAGAGCTGCGGTCGGGAGCTGCCTGTCACTGGCACTGCCGCGCTAGGTGTGCGCCCGGCTTTCGCATTGGTATGCAGCGACCATTTCCCTGCAAGTCGCAAAGGTGGAAGCACTTAAAAGGATTACAAGCGTGATTTGGTGGCCTTTCTGAAAGTTGGTGCCTGAGGAGGAGAAACTGCAGGCTACTGCATGATGGATACAATTCAGCCTCCCAGAGAGTTTGCACCTCTCGCTGGGAAGCCCCTCGGAGTAAACCTCGGAGATCGAGAGCCCTCTGCACGGATAGGTACTCACCGCCATCCTTTCCTACTTTGCCTAATTGAAACCAGTATTCTCGCGTGTAAGGATGTTCTTTGTAGAGCATATAGTTTGGCCGCGGTGGCTTCTATAAGCTCACAGGTGCTAGAGGGTTGTATTTTTGAACTGGATATTTAGCTGTAAGGACGATGATAGAAAGAGTGGTACTGGAGACTAACATACCCTCGGACCCCTTTTCTTGGGGGAGTAAATCGTTAAGTAACTCCAATAAATAGGCCAGGTGGTGGAGCGAAGCCCCTCCCCCAGCGGATCGCTCGTGTTGTAAAGGATAGAAGGAAAATGGCTTGAGCTTTTAATCATTTTCCATTTCTAAACAGACCCATTGTGCGTTTCGCCCGGCGATAGATTAGAAAAGGACCTCTGGAAGGCTCAGGGCTTTTCAGAAAATGAATGATGCAGCATTTTAATTATTTGTTCTAGGGAAGATCATTTTGCTTCCATATTGGAATATTTAATCTTAGATATGGAGAGATTAGTGGGCTCGGAGATCCAGCAAAGCGGAGGGGGAGGTGGGAGGGGGTACAATGGGGAGAAAGGGCTTCTTGTCCTCCCTGTGGACAAACAAATGATGCCCGGGCGCTCGCAGCAGAAAGCGGTCGAAATCCGGGCTCCAGAGCCCTTCATCCCCTAACTTTTAGAGCTCTTCCTATAGCTTAGACACCCTACATTGAGAAAAAGGAAAGGAAAATGGTGAAATAGCCTTTTGGACATGTCCCAGATCAAGAACTTAGGGGGTTGTAGTTCACAGAGAACAGAGAATGATTGCCAAGGGGGCCATTTACTGTCACTGGCAAGCCTCCCAGTTACCCATCGATTCCATCGCATCTTGGGTTCCGATAAGATCCCTGAAACAGTCACCGTCTCTGCACGTTGGGTACAGAAGGTGGTGTGTGGGGGCCGGTGGGGGGGGCAGATGGTGAAGGAGAAGGGACTGCTCTCGTTCTGAGCTCAGACTGTTAGTGTTGGTCTGCTTCTCGGTTGAGACCCGGAGAAATAGGGTGGGTCTGGAATGTTAAGGGTGTGGAATGTTAGAGAATCCTGACGGCCTGCTTACTTAGTCTCTGACAGCTACTGTGAAGTGGCCGACACAGGTACGATCATTTCTAATGCAAAATACCATGCGAATATCCGATGACTGACTCTTAAGTAACGTTTTGTTGAGTTAGGTGATTTATATATACTTAGAATGGTAAGAAACTGGTACATAAGTTGGGTTTTGTAAAAAGCGCTTTAAGAAACAATCAGCTCTACGGTCTAACTTTGAGCCCTTGGGCAAGTGAGTCCATTCTTTAGCGACCAGAAAGTACATCCCTTCCCCATGAGTTGGTGACAGGATTGGCGTGTGTTGCGGGGATGGGGGGCGACATTGTGGAGGCACAGTTCCCTCTGAGGAGACTCCTTTGCTGCACACTTGCCTCTCTCCAGCTTCTCTACTAAGGTTCATTTCCTCCCAGCAGGTAGGACTGTAGAACCATCAGGTGAGCCTTTTAAAACTCCTCTTAGAGGATTCTTGTGAGCTCTGGTCTGGTGGCTCCTCTTCACTGAAACGTCTTCCCTCAATCATCCCCACCCTCAGGACTCTCTACCATCCCCTTGCCGAAAATATCACGGAGAAATATTTGGGGAGGGGGCGGGGCGGTGGTAGGAAAGAAAAGAAAGAATCTAAACCCTGAAATGCTGCCCCCTATCCCCGCGAGGTCTTTCCTGGTGTAAGAAGTGAAATGTGTCATTGTTACCCAAGTGGTCTGCGTATCCTTCCAGAGCATTGGTTTGTCTCTGGTTTTAAAGAGGTGGCAGCAAACACATAGCTGTTGAATCCAGGGGAAATCGAAGGCTTTGAGCTGCAGCACAACAAAAGGATTCCTGGTGCAAAGAGATCGAAGCAAAATGCAGGAGAAACTCGGTCCAAGTCGCTCAGGCTGCCTGAGCTCTTACTCAGGACACTCAAGCAGAATCAGCTAGATTCAGGTCTTCTGCTATGGAGACCTGAATTTCCCTTTATCTCAGTCTTTGGAGGGAAGTGAGTGCTGTGAAAAGGATAATGCCGAAGGACAGTCTTACTTTTCAAACTGTCTATACTAGAGAGTAGAGATTTGGGGAACTAGAGGAGCAAACTAGTCAGGCAATGGTTTCCTTTAGAGTTAAAATAAATTAAAAATTAAAAATTAAAAAATGCCTACACCCCTCCCCCAGTCCCAACCAAAGGAACGTTTCCCCTTGGTTGATCTCGTCTTCCTTCTTGTTTTATTCTGACAATTTGTCATCTTGACCCCTTCACTTCTTTTCTCTCCCCTTAAACACACACACACACACACACACACACACACACACACACACACACACACACTCACACAAACTGTATAGTCACGGCTTCCTAGTGCTCGCGCCCGACCCCATGCTAAGCGCGTTCCCCGTCTTGGAGCTCATTTTGGTGACGTGGAAAGCCGGATCCAGGGTTACAGCACATATTAAAAAAAAAAAAAAAAAAAAAAAAAAATCCAACGCAAGAGAAGTCCGAGATTCTGCACCGTGATTGAGCCTGCCTTCCTCCCTGCCTTCCTCCCGCCCTCCTTCCAAGGATGCCCAATGATGTGCTGCCGGTACCCAGGAAAAGAAGCTACGGCGGTGGCAGCAGCAGCGGCGGCAGCGAAGCTGGAAGCCTGCAGCAGCCCCTTCTCCCTCCTCTATTGAGTGTTCCGAGCGGCAGTTCTGCATTCTAAAGAAACCCATTGAAAGGCCCATTGCATTCCCAGCACGTCTTAAGCTTGCTGCCTTTTATTTTTTTCCCTTGGTCTCCCCCCCAACCCCCCAACCCCCTTGCCTTCAGCTTCAGCAAAAGGAAGGAAGGGAGAGGGAGAGGGAGAGAGAGAATCCTTAAACTCAAGCTTTTTCTTTTTTTTCCTCCCCCGATGTTCAATGCTAAAAAAAAAAAAAAAAAAAACTCCTGCAAAATAGGTAAGTCAAAGACATCTGGAGCCTTTCTTTTCTAAATCTCAAGGACCTCAAAAACAAGAAAAAGCATTTTTAAAAAAGAATGGTGAAAAGGAAATAACTTAAGTAGATTTTAATATTTTAAAAGGGATACAGGGAAGACTAACTGATACTGCAATGTAGCCTCATCTGCCTTCTCTCTTTTTTCATTTAATTGTTTCCAAAAATTGAGTATTGCATGCCTGAGGCAAATTTCTCTTTGCTTTCTTATGGGTTCTCCGTTCCTTACAGCTGTGTACATCATATGCAAGTTGAGTGCGGAGATTTATTCTTTTCACTCTCTCTGTAAATTATACCATTGTGTTTTAAGTTAGAGGGTTGACAAAATATTTCCTTAATGGATGCATCTGTGTGGAAAGAAAATATATGCTAAAATCCGTTTATTTTTATTGATTAAAAACAATTCGATTTTGACTGGTATTTCAGTGACTCAGAAAGGGCAATCTAATAAAACTGCATTATTATAATTTATTTATGTACATATTTTCATATACTGATGATATTAGGCAAGTAAAGAGAGCCAAAGAGGAAGGCTCTGTATTATTAGAATAGTGCACTGTATTTGTTTCTTCTGATGGGAAAAGAACGATGTCTTTCTTTGAAATGTATTTCATGTGATAGATCATCTATCAGCAGGTTAAGAATCCAGGTTTCCACTCTTTCTTGCCTTTAACTACCCAAATCTCCTCTAGCCAACCACCTGCCATTCCATCTTTTTGCAGGGTTCCTCAGTTGATCTCAAAGGCACAGATATACATTCCAAACTAAGCTCTGAAAGTGTTTTAATACAGACACTCCCAGGCTCAGCATCCTTTAGCTGTCACTATCTTTAGCTCTGACAATTGCATGGGCTTGTTCTTTAGAAAGGCTAATCACTCCTAAAGGATTTAAACAGCCAAAATGATACACATATGTAGAAATCATTTAATTAAAGGAGATGTTAATGATCTGCTTGGGCAAAAGGGGTTGGGGTATAGTGTGTTACTGAGCATGCACTATAATTAAGCATATTGTGCTCATTTCTTAAGAGAAATCTTAGGTTTTCCTGAGATACCAATCATCTTATACATCTCAACATCTGATACTGGTCAATGGGCTCATAATTTATCATACTCTTTAATAGCTTTGGGGTATGCCATGTCTTTTTATGAATAGAAACCCATAGTTTAAAGAATACTTTCTTCCATCAGAGTTTCAATCAGATCCATAATAGGCACCTCTGATATCAATATGATTTTTAACAGGCAAACAGGTGTAATGGCCAATGATTGCCATTATTACTGAATCTGCCTACCCCTAAAAGGAATCACTGTATGCAGTTTCCTTGCTTGCTCTAAGAAGCAATGAAGGCTGCTTTTGATTTCATGATATGCCCTTTACCAAATATGGCTTGATTCAGGAAAATGTCATCACATGGTACAATATTTCAGTCTCCTAATTTTAAGATATAGGACATATTAAGCATGTTGATAGGTTATTTTGAGTGTCAGTTCAACAATTACTAAAGTTTTTATATCACTTTTAAAAAGCCCCACATGTATGAGACAATTAGAATAGAGCATATGACTAAAAGCTAAAAATCTGCATCTTTATTTCTGTTGCAGTTTTGTAATCAACCGCGAACGATGAAACCTTCTATAGCTGAGCTGCTTCACAGAGGGAGAATGCTGTGGATAATTCTTCTAAGCACAATTGCTTTAGGATGGACTACCCCGATTCCCCTGATAGAGGACTCAGAGGAAATAGATGAGCCCTGTTTTGATCCATGCTACTGTGAAGTGAAAGAAAGCCTCTTTCATATACATTGTGACAGCAAAGGATTTACAAATATTAGTCAGATTGCTGAGTTCTGGTCAAGACCTTTTAAACTATATCTGCAGAGGAATTCAATGAGGAAATTGTACACCAACAGTTTTCTTCATTTGAATAATGCTGTGTCCATTAACCTCGGGAACAATGCATTGCAGGACATTCAAACAGGAGCTTTCAATGGTCTTAAGATTTTAAAGAGGCTATATCTACACGAGAACAAACTAGACATCTTCAGAAATGACACCTTCCTTGGCTTGGAAAGTCTGGAATATCTGCAGGCAGATTACAATGTCATTAAACGTATTGAGAGTGGGGCATTTCGGAACCTAAGTAAACTGAGAGTTCTGATTTTAAATGATAATCTCATCCCCATGCTTCCAACCAATTTATTTAAGGCTGTCTCCTTAACCCACTTGGACCTACGTGGAAACAGGTTAAAAGTTCTTTTTTACCGAGGAATGCTAGATCACATTGGCAGAAGCCTGATGGAGCTCCAGCTGGAAGAAAATCCCTGGAACTGTACATGTGAAATTGTGCAATTGAAGAGTTGGCTGGAACGCATTCCTTACACTGCCCTGGTGGGAGACATCACCTGCGAGACTCCTTTCCATTTCCATGGAAAGGACCTGCGAGAAATCAGGAAGACAGAACTCTGTCCCTTGTTGTCTGACTCTGAGGTGGAGGCTAGTTTGGGGATTCCCCACTTGCAATCAAGCAAGGAGAATGCATGGCCAACTAAGCCTTCCTCAATGCTGTCCTCTGTCCATTTTACTGCTTCTTCTGTTGAATACAAGTCCTCAAATAAACAGCCCAAACCCACCAAACAGCCTCGAACACCAAGGCCACCCTCCACATCCCAAGCTTTATACCCTGGTCCAAACCAACCTCCCATTGCTCCTTACCAGACCAGACCACCCATCCCCATTATATGCCCTACTGGGTGTACCTGTAATTTGCACATCAATGACCTTGGCTTGACTGTCAACTGCAAAGAGCGAGGATTTAATAACATTTCTGAACTTCTTCCAAGGCCACTGAATGCTAAGAAACTGTATCTGAGTAGCAATCTGATTCAGAAAATATACCGTTCTGATTTTTGGAATTTCTCTTCCTTGGATCTCTTACATCTAGGGAATAATCGTATTTCTTACGTCCAGGATGGGGCCTTCATCAACCTGCCTAACCTAAAGAGCCTCTTCCTCAATGGCAACGATATCGAGAAGCTGACGCCAGGCATGTTCCGAGGCCTACAGAGTCTGCACTACTTGTATTTTGAGTTCAATGTCATCCGGGAAATCCAGCCTGCGGCCTTCAGCCTCATGCCCAACTTGAAGCTGCTATTCCTCAACAATAACTTGCTGAGAACCCTGCCAACAGATGCCTTTGCAGGCACATCTCTGGCTCGGCTCAACCTGAGGAAGAACTACTTCCTCTACCTTCCTGTGGCTGGTGTCCTGGAACACTTGAACGCCATTGTCCAGATAGACCTCAATGAGAATCCTTGGGACTGTACCTGCGACCTGGTTCCCTTCAAACAGTGGATCGAAACCATCAGCTCAGTCAGCGTGGTGGGTGACGTCCTGTGCAGGAGCCCTGAGAACCTCACCCACCGTGACGTGCGCACTCTCGAGCTGGAAGTTCTCTGCCCAGAGATGCTGCACATCGCGCCAGCTGGAGCGTCTCCAGCTCAGCCTGGAGACTCTCCCCTTGCTGGGGGGCCGACGAGTGCATCACCTTATGAATTCTCAACCCCTGGGGGTCCTGTGCCACTTTCTGTGCTGATTCTCAGCCTGCTGGTTCTGTTTTTTTCAGCAGTCTTCGTGGCTGCAGGCCTCTTTGCCTATGTCCTCCGACGGCGCCGGAAGAAGCTGCCCTTTAGAAGCAAGCGGCAGGAGGGCGTGGACCTCACTGGCATCCAGATGCAATGCCACCGGCTTTTTGAGGATGGTGGAGGTGGTGGAGGTGGAAGTGGAGGTGGGGGACGACCGGCTATGTCTTCCCCAGAGAAGGCCCCTGCTGTGGGTCATGTATACGAGTACATACCCCACCCTGTTACTCAGATGTGCAATAACCCCATCTACAAGCCTCGTGAGGAGGAGGAGGCGGCCATTTCATCAGTCCAGGAGACAGGGCGTGCAGAACGCGGGGCTCCTGGGACACAGTCCCCAGGAATGGGGGAGGGTCTCCTAGGAAGTGAGCAGTTTGCTGAGACACCCAAGGAGAACCACAGCAACTACCGGACATTGCTAGAGAAAGAAAAGGAGTGGGCCCTGGCAGTGTCCAGCTCCCAGCTCAACACCATAGTGACCATGAATCATCGTCACCCTCACCCTCACCTCCCAGCCGCCGGTGGGGCGTCAGGGGTAGCTGCGGGAACTGGGGGAGACTTGGCTGGGTTCCGCCACCATGAGAAGAATGGTGGGGTGCTGCTGTTTCCCCCCGGGGGAGGCTGTGGTGGTGGCAGTACGCTACTAGACCGAGAGAGGCCGCCACCGGCCCCCTGCACAGTGGGATTTGTGGACTGTCTCTATGGCACAGTGCCCAAATTAAAGGAACTGCATGTCCACCCTCCTGGCATGCAATACCCAGACTTACAGCAGGACGCCAGGCTCAAAGAAACCCTTCTCTTCTCGGCTGGAAAGGGCTTCACAGACCACCAAACCCAAAAAAGTGATTACCTCGAGTTAAGGGCCAAACTTCAAACCAAGCCGGATTACCTCGAAGTCCTGGAGAAGACAACATATAGGTTCTAACAGAAAAAGAAAATTAAATTAGTGCTTTTTTTTCAAAAGAAAATAAAAAGAAAAAAAATATCCCTTGCTCCCTTTATACTTGTCCCAATAACTCCATTCTCACAAACTTCCCTGCCCTGAACAGAACTGAAACCGCATGATAACTAGAAAATACAGATGTATGCTCTCCCCACTCAGATGTGATTCGGAGGAAGGGCCATACTCAGATCATTAATCAATGAAGTGCCTTCGCAGACTTTTGCCAGCAAATGTTATTATTTTTTTATACTGAAACTTGAGACTTTGACTGTGCCATGTATAAGGTATATTAGGATCGTTGTATTGATCCTAATTAAGTAAAATTCAATGTGTCTTTTTCTTTTCAGTAACTTTTGTTTTTAGTTGTAGTTTTGTTTTGACAGGGAGGGGGGAAAACAAATTGACATTTGTGGCTTTCGTTCCTCTTGCCCTCATGGCACAGATTCTGTACATGTATTAATACTGCAGTTTGCTGCATGCCTGGAAACTGCAAGGCGGGGAGGGAGGGGGCGGGTCTTGCTCGAACGTTCTCACCCACTCGTTTTTCTCTTACACACATACCCACACGCAAATCACAAATCTTTGCACATAGGTCCCTACACCTGCAGCCTCTTCCTTCTGGTGTAGGTACACACACACACAAACACACCCCCCACTCCTGTTCAACCCAATCTAATTAGTTCGGGTTCGATCCATTCCTCTCCTCTCCGTAGCTTCACCTTCCCTTCACCCCTAGTGTACAGCTCACAGCGTCTCTCCTCCACCCTGGGAAACGTCATCTTCCAGGATGGAGCCAACTGAAGTGGAGGCCTGGTGGTATAAGAGCCGTAGGCACTCACCTAGGATGAACACCTTCTTTGTGACACTTCATCCTGATGCCAAGATTTTTTGGAGAACATCTGCACTTTCTTATATATATATATATATACATATATATATATAAAATATAAAAAAACATAAAAAAGCAACTGGGTATATATCACTAACGGCTTTGTAGGAAGCACTTTTAATGTTTTCTCTCTCACACACAAAGATTCAAAAGAAATGTGCATATATTTATTCTGTAATTTCAGTGATTATAAATTGTAAAGGTAATGTTTAATCATTGTATAGTGATTATGCGTCTGGTATAGCTTTCCTAATAAAAAGTTTTTGAAAAACATAATACATTATACATAGAGGATACAAAGCTTGAACTTTAAATTCCAGCTATGCCATGACTTTCGTCCTCCCATTTTTTTTTTTTTTTGAAAAACTTTCTTTTACTTCTTATACAGAAAGCTAGTTTATTAACAAGTTTGATGCACTGTGATATTGATAAATCTTATAACCCATCATGCCCATCCCATACCAGGATATTATAAGTGGGACATTAAAAAAAAATCTGATTTATATAGTTCACCTCTTTCTCTTGGATTATGAATTTCAAACTTAGTACTCCAATGATGCATCATTTTTCCTAGGCAGGATGCAATTGGGAGAAAACACAGTAAATATATTGCTAAGAAGTACAGGATTAATTAGGAGGAGATGATCAAGGATCCATGAATTGTATGATAGTTAAAGACATAATAAAGGAAAAGGAAAGTGAAATTGCTATACTTTTTTAAAACGTACACTAAAATTACTTACACACACACACACACACCAACCAATAAAAATATAAGGCCTTGGAGCCAGTTTGTCAGAATTCTGTTATCTGTTGTCACTGTTATATTTTAGCTACTTTTTTTCCCAACCACTTACTGCAACTGGCCCCAAACATGCTTGAACAAAGACAGGATGCTGAAAGAGTTTTTCTTTCTGTATGACACTAAAATATGTTGAAAAATTAATCTGACAATAATCCAAGTTATGATCCATTTACATGTGAGCGAAACCAAAGAAAACCGGATTTTTAAGGTGCCAGTATCTTGTTTGTGGAGGAAACTAAACTGATACGAAGAAACTCGAGAGCTTTGAAGCAGGCACTTATCTCATCGGGCCAGTAGAGGACAGCAGAGCTCCAGAGATTCATAGAACCTGTAGCTGCAGAATTCCGCAGTGAGCCCAGTATTCTCTGCTAGTGTTTCCTCAAGTTGCCCTTAGTCGAAATTATTATTATGCTTTGAATGTAACTCACTACAAGTCACTGATGCCTTACATCACATTTTTTTCCATAAAAAAGGAGACTAGTGGCTTCTAAAACTCCATAACTGATATAAAACTAAGGCATTGTATTTAAAAAGAAAAAAAAAAAACCCATGAATGTCTAGAGTAACCTATTTATATATCTCTTGATTAATTATATTTGGGTAATAACATAGATATGCATAAAATAAAAAACACAAGTATATCAATATGAAATGCAACTTTTCAGGGCTACCTTGCATTTGGTACATTATACCTAAACCTTTTGTCCTCCATTATTTGAAGTATATTTTGGAATTAGTTCAGATGAAGAAAAGCCCATGGACATGATTCACTATTTCTCTGTATACAATATTGAAATGCAACTCTTCTTATGCAAGAGGATCAGACCCACTATTAAATAGGTGTCATTCTTCTTTGTTTCTTATTTTCTTTTTACTTTCCCATAAGTCACCTTTTTCATAGTTATCTCACTTTCCTTGTTTTTTCTAATCATCTCTCCATCCTTCACCTGAAGTCTTTTTTTTTTTGAGGCACAGAAAGTTATATTAACCTTTAAGTGTTTTAATATCAGATTTATGAAGTCCCTCTAAGCTAGTTATTTATCATGTCCCCATTCCTCCTAATCAAATATTTTGATGAATAGTAGAAAGATGTACATAATAAAAATTCAAAGTGCAAAGCTACTTACCATTTCCTTAATAACTGTGCATACATTCATAACATGGTATATTATCAGACTAAAGTACAATTCCTAACAATCCCAGAGCTTTCGACATTTGAAAAATGAGTGTCCATAAACCATATCAAATTATAATGTAATTTGATAATTATAATGTTTATATTTTATTTATTAAATATAGAAAGTAAGATTATCTTGTCTGAAATATAGGTATAAATTTTACCCTTGAATTAGGAGTAAATTTATTTAGTGAAAATAAATTTTTATGAGAATGGAATTTTGTATCAAAGGAGGTAATATTTTGCTTCCATAGAGTTTTCTACCCCCTTGGCTAGGCCACTTATTTTAGCTGTGCATTAGAAATACTTAAGTTAGCTTTACATTATAATACCCGATATGTTTTCTTAAAGTACCATGGGTATTAATATAGGCCCTATGATTAGGATTTGTTCTATGTTTTTGCTGCAGTAAAATGATTATTTTCAAGAAAAAGATAGATTACTAATTCACTTCATAGTGCTGGTCAATTAAACTGAAGCAGACCCAGATCTGACAGATGTTTGTTATTATTCTTTGCTATTTTATTACAAATTATAATAATAATATTTGAAAGTAATAAAATGTATTGTAATATCCCTTTAACTATGAGCTGGTGAGTAGAAAATAATTGAAAGTGAAATATTAGTTTGATTCAGTACTAGTTTTAACACATTATTTTTCTATACTGTATTATTATGTGAATGCTTTTATGTTATTTAAAAAGCTGTATTATTTCATCTAATTGCAAAATACTAAAAAATATAAGGATGATGACCACCATATTTTAAATAAAAGTTCAGAGAGAGATCACAAGAAAAGTTTAATTATTGAGCTTGAAAAGTTTTTTTTTCCTTACCTAGGAATATTGGTTTTAAACCCTTGTTATCTGCAAAGAATATTTATGTTTAGATTATGAAAATTGATAATGCAATTGCAGAACATAAGGATTTTTCATTAACCATTGCAACACATTATTTTGATTCATTTAGTGTAAATTCATTGTTCATACAGTACTATCCTTTTGCAATTATGTTGTCTAAGCCAATAAATGTTGCATTTTTGTAAAATGGCTATGACAAAGGAATGATTAACAAAATGCTCCACAAAATGTAAGACATATGACTGTAACGAGTCAAGATAATATGAGAGGAAATGGTAATAGAAAGACCTCATCTTAAGTCATTTGAGCAATTTGAATTTGAGCTTAGACATTTATAACTTATACTTAGCTCAAAATCCTCAACTGTGAAAATTCAGGTAAACAGAACATAAATCTCACGAATTTCACTATATAAGTATTGTTTAATAAATATACTATATGCCTTTTAAAAGAAATAAGAGCGATAACACATGTATAATTGGGCAATCATGTGTGTGTTTATATAAATATAGTACTATTATATATGTATATACACTGTATATACATGTATATAGTTTATATATGCTGGATTATACTTACATGTAAATTATGGATTTTTTTCTTTCATGTATAACAATTTCAGT
This sequence comes from Balaenoptera physalus, assembly GCF_965194825.1. Taxonomy (NCBI): domain Eukaryota; kingdom Metazoa; phylum Chordata; class Mammalia; order Artiodactyla; family Balaenopteridae; genus Balaenoptera; species Balaenoptera physalus. The sequence continues at coordinate 45,984,903 of NC_138891.1, read as the reverse complement.
TTTATGCATTTATTTTCCTTGCTTCTGTCTAGCTATGTCCAAGTGAAGCTGGATGAAATTATAAGTCTTCACTTTGGGAATATTCACATGTAAGAAGTAACTCTGCAATTACTATTTCTGAATTTAAAAGTCTTTTATCTTCCAATTTTTTTCATTTTATTATTTAAGTCATAGGGGACAAATCTCAGTCAAACTGTGAGTTAAGTCCTCACAGTAAAGAAACTAATCTCTTATAAATATGCAACATAAGACAAATGAAAAACAATTGAACATTTTTCATTTTTCTATTTCTAGAATAAATTTTGCAGGTGAAAACAATTTCAGCAGCTTTATTAATTTGATTAAGACCTTTGTAATTTATTTAGGTATGTAGAAAAATTGCAATCTTGAAGGTAAATGTAAGAGATGTAAAGAACCTGTTTAAGACATTCGTCATCCTATTTTACTTATTTTAATATCATCCTTCATTTATAATATATAATACTAGTAATAATAATAACAAACAGAGATGATCACTTCTAGTATGATTTTATATGAATTGAAGGGGAAGATTTTTCATATAAGAAAGCAGGTGTACACCAGGGGCTGCTAGTTGTGAAGAGGTAATGGTTTGACTACCTTCTTTAATTCTGATAATATTTGCTCCTGAAAATAACACATGCATTTTTGAGAATATGTATTGTTTCTTCTCTATTGCACAGATACAGATGATTTTTCACATGATTTTTAAATTTTAATAGAAAATAATACTCGTGGTGAACTTTAAAGATATATAGCCAGGAAGGCATTATAATAAATTATGTGTGACCCAAACCCTCCAATATCTTCAAACATTAAAAGACAGATGAACATTAGTAAAAAGAAGGCTTTCTTCATTAACACCCAGTGACAAAAAGGCCCAGCATACCTAATTAAATATTTCTTTAATGTATCAGTTCATCCACTTGTTTATGAGTAGTATAATGAACTGATAGACTTCGCAATGTATTCAAATGTATCAAAATTAAACAAGTTTCATCAAAAAGAATGTGCTAATAACCAGTACAAACAAACCTGTGTACTTTATTTTAATTCAACTGTAATAATTAGCAGGCCATTCTCTTGATGAGGAAAGGTACCACATTACCAATATTGCATTATATGTGAATACAGGGCTTTTGTGCTTTTGACCCATTTTACCAGGAACTTTTAGGGTTTAGAGTTTATTTGCATGATGAAAGACTACATAATGATTTTTGGTAGAATTTAAAACAAAAGCATAACTTGCCTAACCTGGGGGTGGCAAAGTTAGCTCTGAAAAAAGATGCTGAAACAAAAATGTCATTTGATTATGTGAAGGAATGGAAAGAAGTTCTCTTCTCCCTCCTGGTCCTATTCCTTTCACTATTCCTGACAGTCTTGCTTCTACTTCTGTTTCTGACTCAGTAGCAAGATATTCTTGTGACTAAGGGCACATTCATTGAGCTCAAATTAGGTGCCAAGACAAGATCAGGGAATGATGAGAATCCCCGCACCTGATGACAAAATGTTCAATTCACTTATCTTGTACCTTAAGCTGAGAAAATAATCCAATGTATCTCACTTCATTGTGAAATCATTTATAAGTTCAGTAAAAAAATCAGAACCTAAAATAATAAATTTAGAACCACTTCTGGAGATCGAGAGAATCAGCAAATGCTTTACAAATATGGAACCTATCTTTAAAATCTCAAAGCCTTGCTTTTCCTCCTCTGAAATGCCCTTTGTCTTTGACATGGCATCCAAAATACTGGTTTAATCAAAATTAAAATTAAAACGTAAAATATTTGTATTAAGACGCCCTCTTCCTACTGGAATCCATATATTTTCAGTAGACTTTCCTTATTTGCAATGTAGACTTTCTGACTATTCAGCTGTAATATTGTTGCTTGGAATTCTAAGGTTGTTTTCCCCACAGAATTGTGGTAAAACAATTTATTTTAAAATGTCTCTATTATTTTTTTGGCCTGCCATAACTAACTTTAAAATAAAACAATTCTGTCAATATGTAAACTATTAACCATATACTGTAATTTGAAGGAAAAAAAGAAACCCCAAAAGTCTATCTAAATTGAACGTTTTATATGTATTAAACTGAGGTGGGATTTTTTTACCTACTTGCGCTCTTCTTCACAAGATTTGGATTCAAAAGTGAAATCTGCTCCTTTATTTCTAATTAACAGTTTATTAGATGCTTTATTTTTCCAGCTAGTAATAAAAGGGAGGTGCGTAAAGAAAATGTTAACAGATATAATAATCTGTCGAATAATTAGGCCCATGAATCTCTCATTTTTTCCTTTAGTAAACCTTCCTCAACAAGAAGGACAATGGAAAGAGAAGGGAAAAAATGAAAAATACTTTTCCTTTTCGAAGATCATTTGATAAAGGCTTAATGGAGAAAGTCTGAACTAGACTTTCATATTAACCTTTCAGTGTTCTGTCTTTGGAATAATTAAACCCCATAGTAGGTTCACTATGTCTTCCAGCATGATTCTAAGACACTTCAATTTCTATCAGTTAACATAGTCATTGGACATGAAATCAACCCTTAACAGTAACTAAAGCAAATATAATTAAAAGTAAATAAATTTTTTGTGTGTATATGTCAATCCCAATCTCCCAATTTTTCCCTCCCCTCCCTTACCCCCAGTAACCATAAATTTCTTTTTTTTTTTTTAATGTTTGCTTATTTAATTTATTTATTTATTTATGGCTGTGTTGGGTCTTCGTTTCTGTGCCAGGGCTTTCTCTAGTTGTGGCAAGCGGGGGCCACTCTTCATCGAGGTTTGCGGGCCTCGCACTATCGTGGCCTCTCTTGTTGCGGAGCACAGGCTCCAGACACGCAGGTTAAGTAATTGTGGCTCACGGGCCCAGTTGCTCCGTGGCATGTGGGATCTTCCCAGACCAGGGCTCGAACCCGTGTCCTCTGCATTGGCAGGCAGATTCTCAACCACTGCGCCACCAGGGAAGCCCCATAAATTTGTTTTCTACATCTGTAACTCTATTTCTGTTTTGTAGATAAGTTCATTTGTACCCTTTTTTTAGATACCACATATAAGTGATATCATATGATATTTGCCTTTCTTTGTCTGACTGACCTCACTATGACAAACTCTAGATCCATCCATGTTGCTGCAAATGGTATTATTTTGTTCTTTTTTATGGCTGAGTAATATTCCATTGTATATATGTACCACATCTTCTTTATCTATTCCTCTGTCGATGGACATTTAGGTTGCTTCCACGTCCTGGCTATTGTAAATAGTGCTGCAATGAACACTGGGGTGCATGTAACTTTTCGAATTATGGTTTTCTCCAGATATATGCCCAGGAGTGGGATTGCTGGATCATATGGTAGCTCTATTTTTAGTTTTTTAAGGACTATCCATACTGTTCTCCATAGTGGTTGTACCAATTTACATTCGCACCAACAGTGCAAGAGGGTTCCCTTTTCTCCACACCCTCTCCAGCATTTATTGTTTGTAGACTTTTTGATGATGGCCTTTCTGACTGGTGTGAGGTGATACCTCATTGTAGTTTTGATTTGCATTTCTCTAATAGTTAGTGATGTTGAGCATCTTTTCATGTGCTTTTTAGCCACCTGTATGTCTTCTTTGGAGAAATGTCCATTTAGATCTTCTGCCCATTTTTTGATTGGGTTGTTTGTTTTTTTGATATTGAGCTGCATGAGCTGTTTGTATATTTTGGAGATTAATCCCTTGTTGGTTGCTTGATTTGCAAATATTTTCTCCCATTCTGAGGGTTGTCTTTTCATTTTGTTTATGGTTTCCTTTGCTCTGCAAAAGATTTTAAGTTTAATTAGGTCCCATTTGTTTATTTTTGTTTTTATTTTCATTACTCTTGGAGGTGGATCGAAAAAGATCTTGCTGCAATTTACGTCAAAGAGAGTTCTGCCTATGTTTCCCTCTAAGTGTTTTGTAGCATCTGGCCTTACATTTAGATCTTTAATCCATTTTGAGTTTATTTCTGTGTATGGTGTTAGGGAGTGTTAAAAGTAAATTTTAATGCAAAAGAAATCACAAGGATACACTAAGGCAACAGTGCAAACTAAGACATTGAGCTTAGTTCATGGTACAGATGTGTAAAATGAATTATAGAAGTCCTCTCTTTTTTTTTAATTAGTAGATTTTCCAAATAATACATAACTCATTATGCCACAGTTAATTTTGAGGCCATGTTAACATAACTTTTTTGTTTGCCCCATATCAGAATTTATTTAAGGAAGACAACCCAGTTATTAATATTTATTTAAGAAAATAATTATTTATTAAAAATTTACTATAGTTTGTCATATAATATATCCCAGAGCTATGACTATTCCAGAGCCAAATATATGTAGTTTAAAACAATTTTCATTACCTATAATATTGTTCTTCTCTATTGGTATTTATGATTTGAATTTTATCAGTCTAAATGATATTGAAATTGCTCCTTAATTTGGATCATATACTCTTCTCTCTTTATAAATGTAGATAACTGATAGCTGAACATTGCTTAACTGAATTCTAATATATATATTCTGTATATATGTAAATATAATATATACACACATATATATGGATTTTATTTACTAACAACTTTATCAAATAAATTTGCATAATGCATCACTGCACAGGTGAAATTTTAAAATGATTTAAATTTAAGGTTCAAAATGGGATAAGATATAGTGTGGAATGCTGAACAATACATAAAATCTAGTTGCTAAAGTTTTATTTGTTAATTGAACCAGGCTTAAGTTTGACAATAAATCACTTCTCTTCCCATGTTAATTCAAATATGGCCACCCCGTTCCGAGATAATACATTCACTACTCCTACCGCATTTCAAAAAAATAAATTAGCATTTCTATAAATCATTGTGTCTTAAAGAAGGGCAGGTAGAGATATCAATTCTGGGGAACTTCTCCTCTGCCTATCCTAACTGCAACATGCACAGCTCCACTCTTATTTCCACTGCAAGGGGCATCACAGAATGATAATAAACAAATACGTATTGCAAACAGAAAATGAAGAGAGAGAGAAGACAGTGTGTAGTCAGTTGGAAAAAGCTCCTAAGGTAGTTCTGATATGCTCACTCATCAACCCCCACTTTGAAAACTACTGTTCCCAGCAAGTATCTTTAGTTGCATCCAAGCAAATACTTTATCTTTCAGTATATGCAATTTGCTAATTTCCATGTTCGTACAAATCACTGTGGTTATTCTTTTATCTTCTGAAAATACACATCTCTCATGGGCATCAAAATTTAGTTTCAAGTTTCCTTCATCCAGTAGGCCTTTGTTGATACAGTAAACAAAATTTTGATATTCTCTCAAACACTTACGCACACTATTTATTCTATGCTGATTTAGATAAAATATGTTGGAATATTTTACCCTCAGCGTCCTTCAGTCACTTTGCCTGTCTGTACCAAGAATTCTAGCTTTTCCATTATATTATAAGTACTTGAAAATACAGACTCTCTTCAAGGTCTTCTGTAGCCCAGTGTCTAGGACCATATTTTGCACAGCTATGGAAAATATATTCTGAACAAACTTCGGAGTTTCATGGATCCTATCTTGTTTCTAGCATAGCCACCGTACTACCTTTTTTCACCCCATTATTTCTAACACACAGACTTAATAACAATAGACAGTATGTAAATATTTATTGACTAAATGAATGAACAGAGTTTTAAAATATGTATGGTCTATGCATTCTTGCAAAAGTTGATAGACCTTTGGTATGTAACCCAGAGAAAAGATGAAAAGGGATAGAGAGGGTTGGAGTGTGGAAGAGGCAGCAAGAAGTGTTACAGTACGGGAAATGTAATAACTTCTTGTACTTTTCTTGGATTTCTTTATTAGTAATATACACACTGACCTCAAGGAAATAAGATTGAGGAAACTGAGTAGTGTGAGTATGTCTCTGGGGAGAAAATAATGAAAAGGAAGGAAGGAAGGCAGGAGCTCTAAAACTTAGTTTTATCTTCCTCAACAGCAGCCAAAGCAAAGGAGTTTGCCTGGTAGTGTGCAGATGTGGCATTAGTGAAGTTTGTGCTCAGTTGTTTAAATGCTTATAAATAAGAGCAATAATTTAATAGACTTTGTTGATGTCTTCTTTGTTATGATTGCTTAACTGGTGGTTCTACCACTTTACTGAAAATTCTATTGGAAAGTAAATCCAGCCAAGAGTATTAAATAAAACAGGGCACACATACAAGTATTATACGAACTACCTTCCTTTAGAGAGATGTTCAATTTAAAATTTTTATTTCTTCTATACCAGCCAAATATACAAGATTTCACACTTAGAGTGACAGAATATGACTATCTCTATTCATATATTTCAGCCTCTGATCCTGTTGTGGACAAAGGTGAGGTAAATCTAGCTGATGAAGGAAGAAGTGCATGGATCATCATATGAATGAATATATAAAATGTATTTCTATCTTACAAGATGCAAATATTAATGTATAGCTAACCACATTTTCACTTAGGTAATGTGAGACTTTAAAAAGAGAAAAAAATCATCTGTGTTCTTACTAACGTTTAAATCTTGAAATGCTACTATGATCATATTCTCCTCTATCTTACCAAAGGATATAATAAACTAACCAATGAGAATTTAGTTTAGTAAATTTAACCCAAAAATAAACATGTAAGGCAAATACAAAGACATGCTTTTAAAATAATTTACAGACATTTATTTCATTTATTTTCATTAAAGCTATGGATATGCCTATGGAAATTCAGAGTTCTTTTTGGGTATCTGGAAGCTTGCTATTGTGGTGCTACACCTTAGCTGGCTTTAGTGTAGCACCAAAGCAAAGTCTTGGATGTTTGTATTAAAATTGTATATTCTTGTTGGCATTTTATGCTGTCCTTGAAAAAAATGATCCTAAATTGTACATTTATATATCTTGCTTATTAAATAGAATCAGGGATGTAGAGATGAATTCTTCAAATGTAAAGTAAGCTTATATAAAATTAAAATATAAAAACATGATATTTAGGACTATTTAATATATTAGAATTTTAAGTAAAATCTTCATGTGTATAGATATGTGTACCGATATTCCACATACTTTTATTACTATTTCCATTAACAAAAATGCTATACTCATATATAAAAAAGTTAATATACAACTTACAAAAGCTATGAACATGAGATACAAATTGAGTTGTATATCTTGACCCACAGTAGAAGTTAGTAAGCATATCAACTTGAATTTTTCTGAATAACCAACTGTGTAAAAACGTGATGTTATATGGAGGGCAGATATGGTAATAATTAATAACTCCTAGGGAAAGCTTTCCCATGCCTTAAAAATGCCCACAAACTGTAAACTTCATTGGCGCTTTATAGCATGCTGATATCTAAGAAACATAAAAAGACTTTTGCACCTCCTATTAAAATGTATTTTTTATTTGATTGCTTATATTCTGAAATTGTGATATGATTAGATTTATTTTAAATAGTTGAGGATCTCCTATCACTGTGGTATGTAGATTCTGCTCTGAGTCAGTATTATTTTATTATGGACTATGCTCTTATCTTAAAAGGCGAAAATGTCAAAACAAATGTAAAATATAAAGAACAAAATCCAACAACGATGAATCTTTGCTAAATGAGTACTGTAAGGAGTTAGATTTCCTCGGCCTCCTGCTATTAACAGTTGAAGCGATGACTAGATAAGAAAAAGACTACTGTAGTTTGCAATCTCATCCTTTTGTCCAAGTTTCTCCACTAAAGCTACTATGGTTCAATAGAAAGCTAAGTCTAATGAGGATCCCACAGATAACCAGAGATAATAGGTCTCACTGCTAAATGCCTTTCCCCCTGTGAAAATGGAACTCGGTATGTTAGAGCTCCTTGACCTAATACGAAGATAAGCAGGCTATAATAATACAGCTTGAAAATCCTTGAAGTTTTTTACATAGTTTTAGTTCCCCATTACACTCTAGAATGTGGAATGGGGCTAAACTTTAAAGGATGTCTTCATGATCCAGCTATTGCTTCGTAAGGAAGGGGAGGCTGAAGCTCCATATGTGGAACGTGGGACCACTGCTAATGACCATTTTGATAGTGCATCCTTTTGAAGGTACATCCCATTAAGACATCATGGTGAAGGCAACTGTGACCACTGCAATAACCTCTCTGGAAGACTTTTTCTCATACCTTGAGAAAAATCTCAGACACCGCATTGTAGCTGAAAAGCAGAAAAAAAACTTTTCCTTTTCCTCACTCTCCTACCTATTAGTTTAGTTGATATTGATAAACATTTCTCAGGATTTTGAATCAGACTGAATTTACACCATGAATGGGATATATGCAAAGATGGGAGACAATGACTCCTTTGTGATACGTGCTGAATTCATGGCTCACATAGAGAACCCAGTAGTAAAATGCTTAAGAGATATTGAATTCTGTCAGATCTGGGTGAGAATCCCTGTTCAGCCATTAATACCTATATAATCTTGGACAGGTTGTTTTAATCTTTTTGAGTTGCTTAAAATCTCTAAGTTGGGGGCTTCCCTGGTGGCGCAGTGGTTGAGAATCTGCCTGCCAATGAAGGGGACACGGGTTCGAGCCCTGGTCTGGGAAGATCCCACATGCCGCAGAGCGACTGGGCCCGTGAGCCACAATTACTGAGCCTGCGCGTCTGGAGCCTGTGCTCCGCAACAAGAGAGGCCGCGATAGTGAGAGGCCCGCACACCGCGATGAAGAGTGGCCCCCACTTGCCGCAGCTAGAGAAAGCCCTGGCACAGAAACGAAGACCCAACACAGCCATAAATTTAAAAAAAAAAAAAAAAAAAAATCTCTAAGTTGCATGATTTATATTATTAGAAGATCACTCTAGCAACTGTGAAGACTGGACTGAAGGGGGCTAGACAGCAGCTAAGAAAACAGTTTGGGTTTATAAAAATATTTTTCTTTGCAATAATTTTAGATGTACAGAAAAGTTGCAAAGATAGTAAAGAGAGTTCCCTGTGTATCATTCAGTCAGGCTCCCCTAACGTTAACATCTCACATACTGATGGTGCCTTTGTCAAAACTAAAAATTGGTACAACACTGCTAGCTAAACTACAGACTTTATATTTCAACAGGTTTGTTTTTGGTTTTTTTTTCACTAATTCCCTTTTTTCTGTTCTAGGAGCCAACTCAGGATATCATATTGCATTTAATAGTGTTGCTTTTACTTTTTTATTTTTTTCCCACATTCCAGCCTAAAGATACTGGTAGCAGTGAAGAAGGAAGAAAGCAGATGTGAAACATATGCTGAAGCTAGAAACGATGGGTGAGATTACTAATAGATATAAGTCGTGAAGCAAAGGAAAGAATCAAGGATGATTTGCACCTTCTGGCTTGAAGAACTGAGTGGATGGTGGTGACTTTTATTAAGACAGGTGGCTGGAGGGAGGGTGGGATTGAAAACATGTTTAGAATAAAAATCATGAGTTTCATGTTAGACTTGTTAAGATGTGAGTATTAGCAATAATATACATAAAACATTTAGATCAATGTTGCCACATAGTCTGTGTTCAATAAATGATGGCCATTATGAAATTATTATTATTATAATCATCATTATCACAATTATTATTTTTTTCATTATCACCATTATTATCATCAGGAAGGAATTTCAATATTGCTTCAGGTTGCAAAGAAATTTTCTATCAAAGTGACAGTGAGAGAGGCATTCCTGTTTGGTTCTACACTTTTCTCTGTACAGTGTTTTCAGAGACCTATCCAATGGAAGTGTAAGCTGGAAATGCCAGGTCTTGTTTGGGGCTGCAGAAGGATATGCATATAACATTCCCTAACTAGGGGCCCTATAGTACAAAGCGCTCCACTGTAAAATCCCAAGTTGAGAGGGTACTACACAACTTGAACAAAGGCATAGAGGTATAAAAGGGAACAAAATGTTAAGAAAATGGAAGAGGTTTGGTGAGTTGAAGGGAATGGTTAAAGATGATACTAGTAAGGCAAATTGGGGTCATGGTGAGAAGGGCTTAAATGCATACTAAGGAGTTTGGAATTTATCCCAGTAGAGGGGAGAGTATATAATTTTGTAATATCAAGATCTTTCTCAGTGGGAAAACTATATCAATGTAATAATGGAATTCTAACGTAAAAAATCTTTATAAGGAACATGATTTCCTATGTTCAGTCCATTGCTAACCATAGTGCTTTTCAGAGTGGCAAGAATGGATATTTGGAGGATGAGAATGGTGAATTTAGCAAAAGGAGTCACTTTTGCTTTTGATAGAAATATTTAGTAGATTCCTATTCTGGAAAAGGCCCAGGGCTGCTGTAAAGGTTCAATTATGATGTGCCTTTCCTTTGTCAATCTTAAACCATTCTCTTCAAGTCAGAGAGAGAGAAGACTAACGTGCCAAAAATACGGGACTGATCTTAATCTCTGAAGGATGGTAGAATATTATAGATCCTAGCATAAGTTTTATCCAGTGCAAAATAACAGAAGTAAATTCTGGGTGAGCTAAAAAAATGAGGCATTTTCAGGGTAAGAAAGGGCAGTGTCTCTTCATGATGCTATAAGTATACTTTCGTTGTGCTGTACATAGCCAAAATACCCAGAATTTACAAGTATCAGCATGTATCTAGCCTTTAGCCAATGATAAGCTATTTTGACTGGAATTGTATGTTACATTTAATCTTGTAGCAGGTTCATGTTACATCAATGTGCCTAGAACATCAAAGAGGGACAAAAGGGCAGATTCAATGTACTACTGGATGTAAAAATAGGAAATTATTTGTATATATACTAAAATATTAACAATTAAGAGTTATTCTGCCATTCATTAGATGGAAGGTGGGTGCATGTAAGTTGGTAGAATAAAATCAAACAAAGGAGCAAAGATTTCTTCATAACTATGAATAATCTTTCATACTCTATTCATATTTCCCCAATGCTGGCATCATTGGGCATTAGACATATTACCTAGAATTATTTCATTGTGTTGACATAGGTCCTGGGACTCAGATTCTTCAGTGTAAATAATGCAGAAAGTACTGGAGCTGACTTCACCATGGGGCCTTATATGTATCTTTTATTAGATCTGCTTATATTTTATTCTTTGAACACATGTGCATGCTAAGCAGTAGAGATAATAAATAAGGTTTAAAGCAGTCACAAACAAGGGAATGTTATTAAGAAAATGAATGTTTTCATTTAGAATTATCATGGTAGAATCCAGCCATGAATCCCATTAGAAGATTTAGTCCTTTAACTGCAGCCCCTGGGGACAGACAAAATGCCAATAAAGATTGACTTCACATACATATATGAAGGAGGAGAGTGTGAATGCTTAGAAACACTCCCATGTCTTCCTTGTTCAAAGGGTTGTTTAATCTTGCTGGTGTTATTTGAAACAATGGTTTCAACTCTCTGCTTTTCTTTTCCTGGGCAGACACAGCCATCACAGTGCTGAGTGGAGAAACTACTGTTTTCATAATTTAAGTATTGTTAGAATAGAAATAGGAGAAGAGCCTTCAGTAATGTATGTACCATTTAAAAATATGTTTGGAAGTTCTCTAAAAAAGCTTCTATACGTTTCTTCCTTAAAGTAAGAGATGTAATCTTTAAAGGCTTAATTCTGAGTGACTTCTTTAACATTGTTGTCTGTGATACTGATGCCTGATTTTTCTCAGTTACACTTAGTCCAGTTTCTGCACTAGTAATTTTTGCCCTATTTGTACTTTTTCTTGTTTTGAGTGAAGAATCTAATTATATAAGTTTAAATTTTAAACCTGCTATAAAACAGTCAACAAAGTGGCAGGAATTTTATGAATAAAATGATATAACATGATGCTTCCTAAATGATGTTTAAAATATGACTTTTAGGTGTCTGTTCCAGGAATGATACAAAGTTACTTACCAAGAAGTTGGTGAGGTACTGACAAGAATATACAGTATCATATTTTGCATAGGGCTATTGAACATCTGCTTCAAGGCAAGTCACTGTGAATACAAACCATATTATCTCAAGGAAATGACAGACTAGTTTTGGGAGATGTGACTTACACATGCAAATTATTTAAAGATACTAAAAACTATTGCTATAGATATAACACACTATAGGAATTATTCACTGTGAATACAAACTATATTATCTCAAGGAAATGACAGACTAGTTTTGGGAGATGTGACTTACACATGCAAGTTATTTAAAGGTATTAAAAACTATTGCTATAGATATAACACACTATAGGAATTACGAAGGAGTTAATTACTGTTTGATACCTTAATATTTAATCTGATGTCCTCAACACCCAGGTCAGCCCTGAATAAGGACCTTTTGAAATGCTGAAGAACACAGCCTTAGCTCCCTGTTCACAGCTCATTTCTGTTTCAGTTTGTATTAGCTTGAATCAACTATTAAGTGTGTAGAATAGCAAAGTCTGTAAAGTATTTGAAGGAAAATATTAACCATGATTCTACACTTAAGAGTCCTGAGCTTCAGAATCACTTAATGATACAGTTATAATTATTCAAACTCTTGCATTTTTTTAAAGTGTTCTAGATTTAGAAAAATGCTGACTTGTTCAAACAACTGCATCTGAAATCATTACACTCCTTTTGCAAGAAAAAAAAATAATCTCATATCATCATGGTTTAAAATATTCATTTAAGCATATGTTATGGAAATAAACTCCAGCTCCCTGAATTTGGTTGTACTGCCATCTTTATCTCTGAACTGATGTATAATCATTATTTCCATGCAGCCTTTTGTGAATGGTAGGAAAGGACTCACATTGCTATGAAAAATTGGCTGAGGTTATAGTGGTTGTACAGTTGGGAATCAGGTCAGGTTTTTCCAGACTCTTCTAGGTTGTTAACACTGCTCTCATCAGTCTGCACATATTCTACTAATTTCAATAAATAATTATTGATCTCTGCAATAAATCTATAGGAGTCAGCAATATTCTGCTCCTTAGAACTTAAAAAAGAGGCTCTTAAAGTAAAAATCATAAACATAATACAATCAGTTCATAATGGAAAATATTATCCATCTGCAGAATAACTCAGACAGTTGTTTCTGTTGAGGAGTTTCTTATATAATCATATTTGGTCAGAATGATTTAGGTGTAGTCTCAGGAATCCACAGGAGGAAAAGGACAGCCTATTGATTTTTATAACCCAAATATTTCTGGAATTATTTCTATCCATCTCTAAGAAACCACTCTTTAAGCCATCATAATTTATTCTTGAACTAAAGTAATAGCTAATTATTCTAACAATTTTCACTCTTGACCCTACCCCCATAAATACCTTATCAAGAGCCGCCAAACTGATAATTTTTAAGTGCAATTCTAATTAGTTTCTTCCTTGCTTAAAAGCCCTTCAACAACTTCTTATAAAGTCCAAAATCTGTAATATATTCAGGAATGCCCAGCATGGTCTTCACCTCCCAAATCCTCACCTCCACCCCTCATTATTTATCACTCTTTCCCTCATTCACTAAGCTTCAGTGCATCCACTCTCTATTACTTACTTAAAATACGCAGGTTATTTCCCACCTAAGGACCTTGTTCCACGTCCCCACTGCCTAAAATCTCTTTCTCTACTTCTCTGTCGTGTCCATGCTATAAATCTTTTAAGTCCTATCTTAAAAATCACTTCCACAGGAAAGCCTTCCTTGACTTCCCACAGAAAACTGGGTCCTCTATATTGCAGTCTCACAACCCCACTTAATTTTTCTTCAGAGTCATGAAAGCAGTTGTAATTAATTTTTGTGTGATTACCTCTTCAATAACTGACTCCATCACTGAACTATAAGTTCAGTGAGGGCAGAAACTATGTCTGCCTTGTTAATGGGTGTCTTCACTGATTTACTCGGTACTTAGCACACGGTCTGTGTTGAATAAATATTTTTAAACGAATTAATCAATGAATAAATGAAAACTAAAACCTAGTCAAGTTCGAGGAAGAACTATTAAAACCAAAGACTAACTAAAGGAAGTCAATGAGCAAGAACTTATCACTGCTTCACCAACACTGCGTCAGGAATGCAGGTGCCTCCTGAGGAAACACCACAGTTAAGGGTCCTACTATGAATCAGAATGAATTACCATTAAGATTATCCAGCTACTACCCTTGCTTGATTCTATGCTCATCAAACAATACTCTCTTTTCAATTTTTTCTTTCCTTGTTATTTTTTCAGAAAGAAATGCCACTGTGAAACATGGAACTATCCTGATCTCTATGACATACTTCTCACTGTAAATAAAAGATATTGATATTCCAGTTTATACATAATCTCTTATTAATTGAGTTAATATGAGTCAGTCTCACAAATCTAAATACCTCTCCCCTGGGGGACAGAGTGGGGAAGAGCTAAGAAAACAGGATTTTGAAGAAAGCAATCCACTCAAGACTGCAGTGGACCTTAAATCAAAGGCATGAGCACAATCTGTTCTAGTAAAAAAAAAAAATTTAATGTCTAGAAGGGACTTCAAGTATATAGAATAGAAACTGTTACAAATGCAGGAGACAGAGCTAAGAATTCAATAACCAAAGCAATAAAAATGAGAGGAGACTGAGTAGAACTAAAGAGTGGCCTGGGAAAATTGTATGCCACAAACACTGTTGCTCATAGTACCAGAAGTAGTACGTTGTGGCTGCTTGGTCAGCTGCATTTAAAGCACAGCAGGCATGAGTGACACTAAGGACTGGACACAAATGCAGCATCACAGCAAGTCTAAAAGTATGCCAGTTAAAAACTGATCAACCTCTCTAGGGAGGCAGGAGAATGCGGAGTCACAGTGTGTTGATTAAGAGATGGGATCTAGAGTTAGAATGCCTATACCGAGTCCCAGACCTCCATATAGCTGTGTGACCTTGGGCAAGTGACTTTATGTTGTTAAGCATTAGTTTCCCTTTCTATAAAATGGTAATAATAATAATAGTACCAACTTGTGAAAATTAGATGGGAATTTATGTATACACTGCTATTTAGCGCAGTTCATGGGACAAAATAATGCTTTGTAACTGTAATGGTACCCTAAATAAAATAACCTACTATGTTCAAAGCACTGTGATAACCATTCACAGGAGGAGGTAAGGCAGGGTGCAGGAAGAGAAATCTAAAGATAAATGAGACTGAATTCCTATGATTTAATAAGGGAGATTTATGATTAAAAAAAGGGAGACTTTCTGATTAAAAAAGAATCAAGAGCCTGTCCTGTCACTGTTTGCACAGGACAAATTCTTTTGGCAGATGGGCTTAGTTATACAAGAAGGAGAAAAGATGAAGTACAGAGGTTAACTTGTTAGAATGTGGATAATTTATTTAACCTTTTAAGAATTTATTTTGGTAAAACTGAATTAATAAAACTCAGTAGAAGACAATTCGCAAAGTAATTTAGGGACATGAAAAGTAAAATTCTGTTTAAACAGAAATATTATTTCATACTAAAATGAAGTCTGGATGCAAAAGCTCACTCAAATAAAAGTGATTTGTGTTTTGGAACTTACTACAGTGTGTAATTGTACAATTAACAACTAAATGATGCTCACCTCCTTTAAAAAATTCTGAGCAATGTTTATGGAATGTTTATGTAATGGAGAAGTTGAAGATTTCAAAAATAAAAACTGCATCAGAGGAAAGAGAAGGAACAATGTGATGGAAATAAGAGGATTGTTCAGTTCGCATATACTCTTACACATATATTTTAGGTAGGTGGTCGACCATTTGGGACAAACTATACCAGTAGCTATTGAAAGAGTAAATTATAAGAGGAAGGTTATCAAGTCAATATTTTACTAGTAAGGCACAAAATAATGACTTAGTAACAGGAAGCCATCTTGAGCTGTTTACAGCATATTGGAATAGCAAGTGTTACAGGCAATGCAGCAAGTCAGCACAGTAAGAAGCTTACGTAACTAAGCCAAACATTGGTTTCAAGTTTTTGGTTGAAACCACCTACTGATGACTCAGTTAGAATGAGACTGAAAAGAAGGAATGAGTAAGGTATAAAAGAGTATGCCTGGAGGTTAGAAAAGTGTATGTGTGTGTGTAAAATAAACAAGTACACGTGACTGAAAACCAAAGACTGAAAATTCAACTGACTAATAAGAATAAACCAATGGTAGCAAAAACAAAAACTGATGTAAGGAGTACATCCTTGACCACATAAAGTGACCTTGCAAGTGTGATAAAAATTTCCCACTTCATAAAACTGCTACAAATAATAGACCATTTACCTCATTTACCAAGGGATCTCCTTTACCAAGATTCAAGACTAAGAAGATAAGATGAATTTCAATTCAGCAAAACTAAACAGGCCTAGATGCAAATTTACTGATTAAAGAAATGCCAAACCATGTCTGTGTTACCAGTTATTCAGGTGTTTTGATCAAGATGTTATGACAAAACATAATCCCTGAAACTATATGGAGAGGCCTTGAGAAAGGAAATTCTCTAAATTCTGAGGACCTCTGTATATTCTGAGCAGTAGTTAATGGTAAAAATGAAATCTGTTTGACTGCTGGGTGTTTGGGTATGTGAGAATACAGGTTAAAAATTCAAACTACAAAATTTGAATTCCACATAACTATTCTGCTCTAAGTTTTTCTATGGGATTGTATTAATATATTTGTCTTTTTGTCAAAAGCATTTATTGTGCTTAATAATTTTATGTTTGTGGATCATTATGTTTTATCATCTACATTTTATCCTCTGAGGTTATATCTTCCAAACTTGCTGTAGACACGTGTGTTCTAAAAGCCTTTTCAATACTGAATCATCACATTTTAAATTTCAATTTTTTAGTTTGATATTACAGGTTGCATTGAAACCTCTACAAAGTTTCATTTTATTTGCTTTTAATGTAGCTTGTCTTTAATATTTATTTCAAACGCATAATAGAAGGCAATTCCATTTACTCCAAACAAAAACTAAGTAGAAATAAAGTCTCTCTTCATAGAAAACTCTATGGCAAAATCAGATACTGGAGAAGAGACAGATACTGCGTGTACCTATAAAAGCAAAGACCAAAACATACTGAGGTCCTTTTCCCATTTCAGTAAGAAAGCAACAAGTAATGATCTTGCCTTCCTCAAAAAAAAAATTTTAATACCATGTTTGGAATGTCATATTCAGCATTCAGCTTCACAGAATTCTGCTCCTATTATTTAAAATGGGGTTTCAGAAGTTCATGGGAGAGCAAAATCTACCCCTTGAGATGTATGCTCATTAATGTTACACTGAAGGAAAAAAAATACAGAATGTAGTCCTGACAAAACCTATTTATACAATTAATCTTTTGATACGGAATGTCCCAAACTTTCAAATAGAATTTGCTTAAAGTCAAGGCTTTTAAGGAACCCACCTTAATTATTCAGCCTTAGTAGAACAGAGCTTCAATACTATGGCTTCTTAAAGCAGTGTGTTTCATCGTCCTAGCCATTTATGAAATATTATGTTACAGGTTAGAAAGGGTGAGATGAAATCATGAATTCTTTTTAAACATGTGTTTCACTTGTTTTAAGATTGAAATACACAGGGGATGATCACAAAACTATTGTATAAGTGAATATTTTAGATATAATTTTAAAGCACAAAGAAATGAATATCATTCTCCTCTCAACTGTAAGAAAGTTATCCTAAGGGGTAGAAATGCTAGTGGGAAAGTATGTTCAATTGCACTTGTCTTTATTTATTTATTTATTTGTTTATTTATTTATTTATGGCTGCGTGGGTCTTCATTGCTGTGTGCAGGCTTTCTCTAGTTGTGGTGAGTGGGGACTACTCTTCATTGCAGTGTGTGGGCCTCTCATTGCGGTGGCTTCTCTTGTTGTGGAGCATGGGCTCTAGGCTCGTGGACTTCAGTAGTTGTGGCGCAAGGGCTTAGTTGCTCCATGGCATGTGGCATCCTCCTGGACCAGGGATCGAACCCGTGTCCCCTGCATTGTCAGGCGGATTCTTAACCACTGTGCCACCAGGGAAGTCCCTGTATTTGTCTTTAATACTTTGTTGCTAAACATGTTAGTATGTTATCCATGTATTTAAAGGGAAAACTTCTATTTTTACACAAGTGCCTAATATTTATTCAGGAAATCTGCTAACAGTGCATTGTCTGGATATAAAAAAGAAATTTTAAATAGGCACATTTTTATTTCTAAACTAAATGAAAAATATATGAACTACTTCTCTCTAGCATAACTAAAGAGGGCAAAAATTTATAAAAGTGATTCACTCTGGATTTGTACTCAAAAAGAGGGTAGTACACCTGTAGAAGGCTGCATTTTGTAGGTTCATATTGATGGGGTTGCTATGTTAAGCCGGAGAATACATCCCAACTAGGTGGGCTGGCCTTGTTTTTACAAATGTGCTATACAGACTGTTAGTGTCCCCCCCCCCCCAACTCATATATAGTAAATCTTAATGCCCGATGTGATGGTATTAGGAGATGGGGCCTTTGCAAAGTTATTCAGTTGAACCCTCATGAATGGGATTTGTGGCCTCAGAAAGAGACCCCAGAGAGCTCCCTTGCCCCTTCTACCATATGAGAACACAGAGAGAAGACTGTGGTCTATGAGACAGAAAATGGGATCTCACCAGACACGAATCTGCCGGTGCCTTGACCTTGGACTTCCCAGCATTTAGAACTGTAAGAAATAAATTTCTGTTGTTTATAGGCCACCTAGTCTATACTATTTTGTTATGGCAACCCAAATGGACTAGAACAGAATGACTAGGGTTGATATGAAATATGCACATTTTGTATCATTACATTAAACAGTGGCTTAATAATTTCTGCTTGAGCCAGGCTTCAGGAATGAGAAGTCCAGAAGAAGAGAAAAAAATCAGGTTATTAGGCTATGTAGGGTTATATGTGCCAGTCTTAACAGACCATAGGCTTTCCTAAAAGAAAAAAAAAGTCTGTCTGTCCCTCTGTCTCTGTCTCTTTCTTGCTTTTTTATCAATATATGCTTGTAACTTTCAGAGCTTACATAGATAGGGATAATGCAAAAAATTATAGACTTGAATAATATTCCTGGGAAATTTACATTTTGGTGGGACAATTTCTCTCCTTTGGCTGTAAAATATATGTTACTTTTACCACCATAAAGAATATGAGAGTGTATGATTATAAAGTGTTTTTTTTCAGGGTCATATAAAGGGTGGGACACATGTGAACTTAATGGTTTGTTTCAGTTGGGTAAGATTCCACAGATTTGGATAGACTAGACTAAGGTTTAGAAGGTGCTGGGATAAGACAACAAGCTTTTGTTAAACCAGGGACAGGGAGAGCTTTCCCCAGACCGTACAAAAGAGATTATACTAGCAGGATTAGACTAACGTGAAAACTGGAATTAGGAGGTGTTTAAAATTTGGCCTGAATGGGATGACAAAACTGATAGTCTCAAAGGAGGCATACTGAGATGAGACAAGACTTTAGATTTGGGTAGTTATTTCTTTTTTAGTAAATTATTTCCATAAATTGATGCTTAAATATTAGTGATTAGGGGGGATAAGAGAAAGATTAGAGCTGACCTGTATCATACTTTCTATCTGTTTCAACTTGTAAATGTTTTAATCTGTATTCAAGGTAGATTAATAGTCTGTAAATGTGTGTCATACCATAAATCTGTGTTGGAATGCAACAGGATAAATACGTTACTTGAAAATATGTTATCTGAATTTAATGCACTTGTTTCAGTTTCAGGGAGTAGAAATTGACATATTATTAAATGTTGAGTAGTCATAAAGTGTCAATTCATTAAAAAAAATTTTAGCACTAAAACTAACTAAAAGCCATTTAAGCTCACTAATAGGACACTCTGACTTTTCAGTAACATCCACTGATATTAAAAATAATAAGAGGAAAATTAACTTTGATGGCATAATAGATGGTTTATATTATTTAGTACCTAAAAACAGAAGTGCAAGTGCACTAGGCTAGAAGGGGTTATGGTTAATGTAAAAATCATATGCACTCAGCCACAGAAAAAATAAATTCTTATAGTTAGTGCCTGAGGTCAGTAAAAGTATAAAGCACACCTTCACTATGTGCTCTGAATAATTTTGGAAGCCATAAAACAGAAAGGAGGGACACATTCCAAAGGTTTTTTGGGGAACTGGATTGAGAATTATTTTAACATGTTGAGCATAAAATTGGAATTATTGATATGACTGCTCTAACCCCACATCTAAATCCTAAGCAGGCATCAGTGGGAAATCAGAAGTAAAATAGTCCTTGTGGTTCAGAAGTCCCAGATAGGGCCTGGATTCTATCTCCTTTGACCTGAGCTAAAAAAAAAAATCCTCCTACTAAAATAATAGCTTTTCCTACTTGACTGTAACTTCTTCATGGTCAGAGGTTGTGCACATCTTAGTATCTAGCAGAGTTTCTGGCATATAAGACACTCAAAAACCAGTTTGTTCTTGTTATTTCCGGTAGTTATTTTCTATAAAGGTTGGGGGGAACACTGAGTTAGTAAATACTGAACTGATGCTCCCAGGAGAAATACATATATATATGTACACTATGCACACACATATCACATATAAATTACAATATTAATCCTAAAAACAACTCATCTTGGTAAATTATATTTTCTTTATTTTACAAAACAGAAAATGAGGTTCAGAAATGTTAAGTGACTTTCCTGAGGCTGCCCCATTAATAGGTGTCAGAGTTGGGATCCAAATCTCACCCAGCTGGCCCCAGAGCTGGAGCATCTTGCAGTATACTGCACTGCCCCCTACTGTCTCCATCTGGTCATCTCTGAATAAGAACTGAGCCTAGGCAGTGTGTTGCCATGTTTGACCTCAGCTGGAAATATGTACATTTTTAGGTGCTCTGCACATGTCCAGCATTTACCCCAGAAAGTGCCTCAAGTATTAACCTTGGGGTTACAAATAAATTTCAGTAAGAAGGTGAATTCACAAATATAGAATCCATGAATAACAAGGATATGTCATGAACGAATTAAATTTCATTTTCAAAAGAAGTATAATGTAATTAGTTTTTCCCTGCTCTAGAGGTAGCAGAAATTCACTGAAACAGCACTTTGACGTCCATATTTGAATTTAGAATGAAGAAATTGTAGAGTTTGGAAGACCACTGGAACATTGTTGTTCCTGCTGATAAGTAGCCAATAATTCTTATACATACCCAAGTATATAATTGTCATTATTTTGTTTCTGACACGTTGTAAACATCAAGCAGTCTGAGAAACAGCATTGCATAGTTGTTAAGCACACTGACTCTGAGATCAGATTGCCCGGGTTCAAAACCCAGCTCTACAACTTCTATGAGACATTGGGCAGGTAATCTTAACAGGATCATAATAAAGTCTACCTCATAGGAATTCTGTGAACATTAAATGAGTAGATTTTTTATAATACAAAGTACATGTAAAATGCTTAGAACAGCACCGGCGCTCTGTAATCATTCTGTCTTAGTCAGCTCAGGCTGCTATAACAAAACACCATAGACCAAATGACATTTATTTCTCACAGTTCTTAAAGCTGTCAAGCCCAAGATCAAGGTGCTGGAAGATTCACTTCCAAGCGAGGACTCTCTTCCTGGCTTGCAGATGGCCTCCTTCTCACATGGTAGACAGAGACAGAGCTCTGATCTCTCTTCCTCTGCTTATAAGGACACTAATCCTATCTTGAGAGTCCCACCCTTATGACCTCATCTAAACCTAATTATCTCCCAAAGCCTCTACCTCTAAATACCACCATATTAGGGGTTAGGGCTTCAACATATGAATCTGGACAGGAGGTACAGTCAATAACACATTCTAAATCATATTTGCACTCCAACTGTTTTCATTGATTAGAGAAATAGTAAAACTTGAACTTGCAAGGTGAAATGTAATTTTTTAATGGGTTTTGGGGGAAGAAGGTCAGAGAGATAAAATGCCATGTTCATCTCATCATATCAAGGGTATATACAATCAACATGATTTATGACTATTGATGTTGATCTTGATCACCTGGCTGAAGTACTGTCAGGTTTCTCTACTGTAAAAATTACTCTTTATTTCTCCCTTTCCATACTGTATGCTTTGTGCAGCCCACTGCTTTAGGGCAAAGTTTCTATATAATTAGTTTGAAATTCTTCTGCATCTTTTTTCTTCCATTTGTTAATTTATTCAATCATTTCAGTATTGAATCATGATATTTATTTTATATTTCTGGTTATAATCCAATACTATTTTATTTTGTTTTCCAAATCTTTCACTTAGCTCCTGTGCCCCTTTGATATGTCCCCATTAATGTGATTATTTAGCACTTCCTTAACTTTCTAGCACTATAAGATGCTCCTGCTTGAGGCGCATCTTGTATATTTCCTGCCACAATCATTTCTAGAATACAAGAAACCCTGGTTTCTTTTAGCAGTAAATGGTATTAGAAACCAAGATCTGGGTTCTAGTCATGCTCATTGCTACTGGGATGACTTTTCTTTAAGGCCCTCTCAACTGATAAAGAAAATAAATCTATCTTTGTACACTAATGTATAGATGCATATCTATAAATATTTCTATATCTAACCATAATTAACTCTGTTAAACACGAGTTCTAACTGATAACTCTAATTCATTATGCCATGAATAATCCTAGTGTCTTTCTCCTTGCTAATCTGTAAATTCCCACTCCAATAGTGATAAACCTGGCTCCCATCATCCACCATGCACTTACTTATTGGGTTCTAGAATCATGTACGGCAGTAACAGATTGATAACCTGTACCTCTGTGGGAAAAAAATTCATCAACCAGAGTACAGTGCTTATGTACTGTAAAGGTCCTTTTACCTTTAATCTTACAGATTCTGTTCATTTCCAAAGTCACTTAGGTCAGTACCTCCACCATAGGAGTGCTTTACCTCCTCCGTGAGGTTGTTTCATACATTTGTAATGCAATTAGATTCCCTTGCCACAGTGTTCATTCTTTCCTAGGACCTCAACCTCCTAAATTATTATTTAAAATTGCATACTTATGTTTCACTCTGTGCTATAAAGTTCCATGGGTTTTGACAAATGCGTAATATCATATCCACTATTATGGGTTTAATTGTGTCACACCCTAAAGTACGTGTTTGAGTTCTAACCCCCCAGTACCTCAAAATGTGACCTTATTTGAGATAGTCTTTACAGAGGTGATACGTAAAGTAAGGTCACTGAGGTGAGCCCTAATCCAATAAAGCTAGTTTCCTTATAAAACGAGTATACAGAGACACACACAGGGATGCCATGTTAAGATGAGGCAGAGATCATGGTGCTGCATTACAAGCCAAAGGATGCAAATTTTTCCAGTAAACCACTAGAAGCTAGGAGAGAGGCATGGAACAGATTCTCCCTCATAGCCCTCCAAAGGAACTAACCATGCCAATACCTTGATATCAGAGTTTCAGTCTCCAAAACTTCTGTTCTAAGCCACCCAGTTTTTGGTAATTTGTCAGGCAGGTCTAGGAATCTAATACATCCACCATTACATATAGAATAGTTTCATTGTCTAAAAATATCCTGTGCTTAACCTATTCATCTCTCACTCCTTCCCCCTGAGTCCTTGACAATCACTAATATTAATGTTTCTATTGTTTTGCCTATGAAATGTAATTTTTAAGTAGCACTTTGGATAATCACGGGCAGCTAAAAAAAGAAAGAGAGAAAGAGAGAAGAAAAGCACTTGACTTTCAACCGTTACATTCAGGTATTTGTTGAAAATTATAGGAATAATTAAATGGGGAAACTAAGTAGTATAAAAAGAACTGTCAGGGCTTCCCTGGTGGTGCAGTGGTTGAGAATCTGCCTGCCAATGCAGGGGACACGGGTTCGAGCCCTGGTCTGGGAAGATCCCAAATGCCGCGGAGCAACTGGGCCCGTGAGCCACAACTACTGAGCCTGCGCCTCTGGAGCCTGTGCTCCGCAACAAGAGAGGCTGCGACAGTGAGAGGCCCGCGCACCGCGATGAAGAGCGGCCCCCGCTTGTCGCAACTAGAGAAAGCCCTCGTACAGAAACGAAGACCCAACACAGCCAAAAATAAATAAATTAATTAATTAATTAAAAAAAAAAAAAAGAACTGTCAGAACAAAGAATCCTTCCATTTTTTGAGGGTACATGTGGAGTAAGGTAAAATAACAGGTGTTGCTGGCAAACAGTAAAAACTTAAGTACAAAATATTATGTCAGTTATAAAACTTAGTACTGAGGTCAAAGAAAGCAGAGTAATGTAATCATCCTATCAAAGCAATGATAAATTAATTGGATTAATGGAATTCATAGTAACTTAAAATATCTGTTATTGCCTTTTGCTGCATAAGCAAGGGGCATACACTCAGATTTCAGTTTATTAGCAAGGTATATAACATGCAAAGCCTAAAAGATATAATGTTCATATGTAGATGCAAACTTGTGCTCAGCAAAAGATGTCAAAATTTATCAATAACTTCTCTTAAAATGTACATAGAAATGAAAGAGAATAAAGATTACATCCTTTAAATGGGCAGAGATAACTTTACAATGATTATTAACTAAATGTTAAATCCTTTACTCCCTCTTTTGCATCAAAAATGCATTGCTGCACAGAGGAGCACACATCAAAGTTTAGGCATCAATTGATCACTTTCTAGAGGTGAACACTGCCTCTAGTTGCTTCTAGGGAAAACGGACTCAAGAAAAAAGAGTGAACTATGCTTTGGTTTTAGTAATTCCATCCAACCCATTTGCTTTGCACACACAGTTGAATATTTTGTTAAGAAGTGAGCATATTATTCAATATTTTGTTATCACATAGAGGGTTTTGGGCACTATAGTATGGAATCTACTATATTACACACAACCAATTGTGTGTGTGTGTAGGTGTGTGTGTGTGACCTGTTTTCTCTGTTACACACTGGGATTTGAAGATGGCAGGGACCATGTTCTATTTATCTTTAAGTCCCAAATACTTTACACTTGGAACATAGTATGTAGTCAATAAACATATGTTTAAAAATTATTTTCTCCTTCTTAGTCCAAGATTATTTTAAAAATGTTGAATTACATAAAAATATAAAGCAAAATATTTAAATAACCAGTAAGATTACAAACCCAAATTAAATACTTATATCTTGATATATTTTCTTCTGACTTTTTAAAAATGCACACATACTTATATACCTATATGTAGGTATATATTACATAATTTGGATCAGATAATAAATTCCGTTTAAAGCCTCCCTATTTTGCTTGCTATTATACATGTTAATTTTACAATATCATTAAAATCACTTAAATATATCTTAAATGGCTATGCAATATACACTGATTTATTTAACCATTCTCACCATGGCTAATTAATATTTTAAATTAAATTTATAGTGTATGCAATTTCATGATGAAGCAACATGGTCTTAGAGTCTATGAGCACATAACATTATTATGGCTTAGCAAGAGTTTCTTTTTAAAATTTTTTTATTGAAGTATAGTTGATTTACCATGTTGTGCTAATTACTGCTGTACAGCAAAGTGACTCAGTTATACATACATATACATTCTTTTTCATATTCTTTTCCATCGTGGTTTATCACAGGATATTGAATATAGTTCTCTGTGCTATATAGAACCTTGTTGTTTATCCATTCTATATAAACCAATTTGCATCTGCTAATCGCAAACCCTTAACCCAGCCCTCTCCCACTCCCTACTCCTTGCCAACCACCAATCTAGTCTCTATGTCCGTGATTATATTTCTGTTTCATAGATATGTTCCTCTGTTTCATATTTTAGATTCCACATATAAGTGATAACATATGGTATTTGTCTTTCTCATTCTGACTTACTTCACTTAGTTTGATAATCTCTAGTTGCATCCATGTTGCTGCAAATGGCATTATTTCATTCTTTTTTATGGTTGAGCAGTATTCCATTGTATATATGTACCACATTTTCTTTATCCATTCCTCTCTCAATGGACATTTAGGCTGTTTCCATGTCTTGGCTATTGTGAATAGTGCTGCTATAAACGTAGAAGTGCATGTATCTTTTTGGATTAGAGTTTTGTCTGGATATATGCCCAGGAGTGGGATTCCTGGATCATATGGTAATTCTATTTTTAGTTTTCTGAGGAACCTCCATACTGCTTTCCACAGTGGCAGTAACAACTTACATTCCCACCAACAGTGTAGGAGGGTTCCCTTTTCTCCAGACCCTCTCTAGTATTTGTTATTTGCAGACTTTTAAATGATAGCCATTCTGACTGGTGTGTGGTGGTACCTCATTGTAGTTTTGATTTGCATTTCTCTAATAATCAGTGATGTTGAGCATCTTTTCATGTGCCTATTGGACATCTGTATTTCTTCTCTGGTGAAATGTCTCTTTAGGGCTTCTGCCAATTTTCCAATTGGGTTGTTGTTGTTTTTTTTTTTTCTGTTGTTGAGTTGTATGAGCTGTTTGTATATTTTGGAAATGAAGCCCCTGTTGGTCGCATCATTTGCAAATGTTTTCTCCCATTCAGTAGGTTGTCTTTTCGTTTTGTTTATGGTTCCCTTTGCTGTGCAAAAGCTTGCTAAGTTTGATTAGGTCCCATTTGTTTCTTTTTGCTTTTATTTCTATTGCTTTGGGAGACTGACCTAAGAAAACTTTGGTACGATTTATGTCAGAGAATGTTTTGCTTATGTTCTCTTCTAGAGTTTTATGGTGTCATGTCTTATGTTTAAGTCTTTAAGCCATTTTGAGTTTATTTTTGTGTATGGTGAGAGAGTGTGTTCTAACTTCATTGATTTACATGTGGCTGTCCAACTTTCCCAACACCACTTGCTGAAGAGACTGTCTTTGTCCCATTCTAAATTCTTGCCTTCTTTGTCGAAGATTAATTGACTGTAGGTATGTGGGTTTATTTCTGGGCTCTCTGTTCTGTTCCATTGATCCATATGTCTATTTTTGTGCCAATACCGTGCTCTTTTGATTACTGTAGCTTTGTAGTATTGTCTGAAGTCTGGGATGGTTATGCCTCCTGTTTTGTTCATTTTTTTTCAGAATTGCCTGGGCAAATCTGGGTCTCTTATGGTTCCATTTACATTTTAGGATTATTTGTTCTTGTTTTGTGAAAAATGTCATGGGTAATTTGATAGGGACAGAGTTTAATCTGTAGATTGCTTTGGATAGTATGGCTATTTTAACAATATTAATTCTTCCAACCCAAGAGCATGGGATATCTTTCCATTTCTTTGAATCATCTTCAATTTCCTTTATTAATGTTTTATAGTTCTCTGCGTATAAGTCTTTTACCTCCTTGGTGAGGTTTATTCCTAAGTATTTTATTTTTTTGGGTGGCTTAGCAAGTGTTACTAATTTTTACGTTGCATTAATTTTTGATAAGATTTTTAGAGCATATTATTAAATTCGACAAATGATAGGATTAGGACTAGGACTAGGGTGAAGCAAGCAAAGTGCCTAAGGCAAAAATTTAAGGAGATACACACTCTTCAGTGCAAATGTTGACCCTGCACTTACATGAACTCAAGTGTGAGTGCTTCCTTAAATTTTGCACTAGTTCCCTTGTTTGCCTCACCCTAGTCAGGTCCCTGACTAAATGTTAATCTTAATTTTTGAAGCATCCTAAAAATACACCATGTGAGAAGTATTAGGCTATTCTGTTCCTAAAACCTAACCTCTAATTTCACATTTAGAAAGCATTCTTTGTAAATCATTATTTTTCATTTGGAGTTCATCTGTGTTTATCATTACTTCTATGTCAGGATTTTTAAATCTTTCTGTTATGTTATTATGGATAAAGTATATTAGCTCTAATGTGACGCTGTTTATAACAGAAGCCAAAAGCAACTTTGTGTTATTTTCCATTTCACCACTTAGGAAACTTAGGCAAGTTTTTGATCTAGTAAACAATAAAGCCTATCACATAGGATTTTTTTTTTTAAAACTATTAAATGGCAGTGTATGTAAATCATCTGGCACAGGGCTTGACATAAAGCAAGCTCTAAAAATGAAAGTTATTAGTTATTATTATTTATTAATTATTATTGCCATACACATCTACCTCCTTTTTGTCTATCTTAGTAGATGGCTTCTCCTACTGTTTGCTGCTGATTCTACATGTACATGATTCTACATGTGTACATTCTACATGGGAATTCCATGTCCCTCTGTCTCCTCAACACTGTGACCATTAGCCAAATGCCTTAAATAGAATAGTCAACCCTTATTGGCTTTACTTCTTAATCTGCCATTAATTTCTAAATGTGACTAACAGTCTAGTCCTCAAAACCTGTGCAAAATATACTGTCATTAACATATTTTTCCTCTCTGCAGCACTGGAATATTGAATAGTATCTCCTTGAACCCCATTCTTCTTGCCTGGAGTCTCTAACACCATTCAATTATGACTGTCTTTATATCTCTAAGGACACTTCTGCTTAGTTTTTTGTTTTCTTGTTCATTTTCTTTCATTTGCTTGCTTTGCTTTTTTGGAATGGCAATAGACATTGAGTAGGATTTGAAATGTTAAGATGGTATATCTAAAGGGTTTTCTGGAAATAGTTTGTAGTGAAGAATGGGGAAAGTAAGAAATAATATGTGGATGGAGATTACAGAAAAAAGGAATTATAGGAGAAGGAGCTAATTTGGGAAAGGAAGTTCATTTTAAGTGTATTGTGTTGGAGAGGTCTATAGGACATTCGGAAGGGAAGATCAAGTAAGCAGTTGAGATACACAGTTCTAAGAAATCTAGTTGGAGTTACGAATTTGGCAGTGACTAGCATAGAGATAGTTATTCAAGTCTATTGCTTAATGACATCCCCTAGAAATAATAATAAGAAAAAGAAAATAAGACAAAAGACAGAATAGAATTCTGGGGATGAAAATGTAATGGCTGGGTAGAAAATGAAAATCCTGACACTGAAAAGCACTTGGTGGTTGATAATGACAAGGCCTCTGAAAGGAACTGTGATGACAGAGAAAGTGTCATTTGATTTGGCATTTATGAGACACTGAGTGTCTGACCTTCAAGATCAGGGAAGGAATGTGAATAGATGTTCAATGCAAAAATGTAATGATAATGTATAAGAAACTGAAGCACCAAATGACAGTCTAATAAGTTCAAAAAATTTGGTGGTATGCAAGTTTAAGTGGGACTTGAAATGGAGAGAAGGATTTTTTCATTAATTATTAAAAACGTGACCGTGTTTATGGATCTGTTAATAATGGCTTGACATTTCACTGTAGATAAGTAAAAGAAATGCTTGGTACAGTTGAGGGTTTCTCTGAAATTATTTACTTGACTTTTTAGGGGATTCAATCCGCAATTAGGTGACTTTTCTGTAGTGCTTAGAATCATGGGACTTAACAACAAAGGTGCCAGGAAAGGGCACCAAGGTGAAGCTGTATGGTATATACAACTTGGTATGGCTGTGATAAAGGAAAATAATACATTCTTTTAGTGATGGAGTTTGACCTTTGGTATTTTACCACAAATAACTAAATCACAAATAAGTTAATCTGAATCATAAAATCATAAATCTTTAAAACTGAAATAGATATCTAAGATAGACTTGCTGAACTGCCATCATTTTACAATTGAGGAACTGGTGGAAATGTGAGTTGTCAGAGGTCACACTTCTAGTGAGTAACAAATTTAAGGCTACATAAAAACTTAGCACTTCATGGATGGACCTAGAGGTTATCATACTAAGTGAAGTAAGTCAGAGAAAGACAAATATCATATGATATCACTTATATGTGGACTCCAATAAAAAATTATAGAAATGAACATTTTTACAAAACAGAAACAGAATCACAGATTTCAAAATCAAATTTATGGTTACCAGAGGAGAAATGTGGGGGGAAATGATAAATTAGGAGATTGGGATTAACATATACACACTACTATATATAAAATAGATAACTAACAAGGACCTACTGTATAGCACAGGGAACTCT
Source organism: Balaenoptera physalus (assembly GCF_965194825.1). Taxonomy (NCBI): domain Eukaryota; kingdom Metazoa; phylum Chordata; class Mammalia; order Artiodactyla; family Balaenopteridae; genus Balaenoptera; species Balaenoptera physalus. Next base: position 45,954,964 of record NC_138891.1, on the reverse strand, counting down.
ACTCAATATTCTGTAATAACCTATATGAGAAAAGAATCTGAAAACGAATGTGTGTGTGTGTGTGTGTGTGTGTGTGTGTGTGTGTATATATATATATATATATATATATATATATATATATACACACACATACATATATCTCATTCACTTTGCTGTATACCTGAAATGAACAAAACATTATAAGTCAACTATACTCCAATTAAAAAAAACCTAGTACTTGGCTATATGTAAAGGCATATATCAGAGGTATTGTGAGCTTGGTTCCAGACCATCACAATAAAGTGAATATAGCAATAAAGTGAGTCACACAAATTTTTGTTTCCCAGTCCATATAAAAGTTATGTTTACACTGCCCTGTAGTCTTAATAGCATTATGTCTAAAAAAAGTACACACCTAATTTAAAAATACTTTATTGCTAAAAATACTGTCATCTGAGACTTCAGCAAGTTGTAAGTTTTTTTGCTGGTGGCAAGTTTTATTGTGGGAATTGCCAAAATGTGACACAGGAACAGGAAGTGAGCAAATGTTGTTGGAAAAATGGTAGTGATAGACTCGCTTAATGCAGGGTTGCCACAAAACTTCAATTTGCAAAAAATGCAGTATCTTTGAAGTGCAATAAAGCAAAGTACAATAAAACAAGGTATGCCTGTAATTTAAATGGATCATATCTTACTGATACTGAAGAATGTTTTCTATCACGTGAAGAATATCTGATTTGTTCTTTCCACAGAATTGCATTTTTAGTTCTTTGTTCTTCAGGATTTATTGGATTGGTAATGGTTTATTAATTGATAAAATACTGTTTTAGACAAGAGATGTAGTTATACAGGACATGCAAGTTTTGATTGGTTCTAGCAGATTATATCATTTTTTAACAACTTTATATTTATTTATAACTTACATTGATTGAAAACGTATCCTAAAATTTTGTCATTGGCTAGTGTTGAACAATGTCTGAAACACATTGTGATGTGCCCAACTAAATATTAGTTTCTTTTAATTTCACTGAGTTCAATGAAAAAGAATTATTAATTTCTCTTTGTGTGTATAGTCACTTAGCAGAATTGTAGAATGAATCACATTGCTAGAAGAGTTCATTGACATTAACCAATCCCACACCCTCAGTTTTTAGATGAGCAAAATAGAGACCAGAAAAGTTTAAATGATTGGTCTCACATGACTTGTGCTGCATGATTAGGTTTCTTAGATTTCTTAATTCCTTTGGCACTTTCCAAGCTCCTCCTATCCCAGGAATATAAGTACTTTGTGACAATAATTGTGGATTAATGGAGTTTCCAAGCCTCAATCTCCATTACAATTCATTTTAGTGTACATATTCTCTCCTCTCAGTATAACATCTTATTTAACCTTACTCTACACATTGATATTCAGCTCCTTCATAACACATGGTCATAAGCAATTTATATTTTTGGTTGACAAAAAAAATCCCTAGAAAGGAGCAGCCTAACAAGACAAAAATACTTTTAGACGATAACCACTCTACTACAGTAAAAAAAAAAAAAAAAACAAAAACTGTGGTCCCAAGCCCACCCATTAGCAAAAGCTGAGTGGGGATCACAGACTTCTGCCCTCACAAGTACATACTAAAGTGTCTCTACATCCTCACTGAGATTGTTGCAGGAGAGATCACATGGGGAGTCTGGACTTGAACCCTCACTAGGTAGTAACCAGATCCCCCTCCCCTTCCCCTCTGGCAAGGTGTTAAAGGAGGCTTAATGAAGTTAGGACTTTCACTATCACCTGACAGAAATGAGGTCACCCACACTGCAGCATTAGGGGACACCTGGGGAGCCAGAAGCCCCACCCTCAACCAGTAAAATGAGAATCCTCCCCCTCATTTGTCAATGCAGACCAAGTGGGGAAACCGGGACTTCTACCTCCATCTGGTAGTAATAAGAAGGTACCCTTCTTTTCCCCAATGGAGTGATCAGTGTCACATAAAGTCAATTAAAACAGAAGATTTAAGTAAGATGTAAGGTCTCACAATATAATATTAAATATTCAGGTTTCAATCACAAACCATTCATCATCCAACTACAAGGAAGATCTCCAACTAAATGAAAAAAGACAATCAATACATGCCAACACTGAGATGGTAGAAATGTTAGAATTGTCTGACAAAGAGTTCTAAGCAGCCATGATAAAAATACTTCAATAAGAATTTATGATCATTCTTGAAAAATTAAAAAAATAGAAAGCCTCAGAAAATAAATAGAAAGTTTTGATAAAGAAATAAATGACATAAAGTACCATCAAATGAAAATTTTAGAACTGAAAAACATAACAATGAAAATGAAAATCTCAGTGGATTCTTTCTTTTGCATCTTCCATTATAGAATGAAAGATGCAAAAGAAAGAATCAGTAACACAGAAGATGGAACAATAAAAATTAACAATCTGAACAAATTAAAAATAGAATGGGGAATAAAAACCCCAAAACCTCAGGGCCCTGTCAGACTATAATAAAAGATCTAGCATTTTTGTCATCACTGTTGTGGATGGAGAGAAAAGAGAGCAATGCTGAAAAATACTTGAAGAAATAACAGCTGAAAACTTTGCAAATATGACAAGAGATATGAATCTACAGACTCAAGAAATAATAACCCCAAACATGAGAAACCTAAGGAAATCCACACCAAGACACATCATAATTAAGATGAAAACTAAAAACAAAGAAAATATCTTGAAATCAGTCAGAAAAAAATGATGCTATATCTCTAAGGGAAAACAATTTAAATGACAGAGGGTTTCTCATCAGAAACCACAGAAGACAGAAGAAATGAGCACAACAGGAAGGAACTGTGGCCCAGCGTCTTATACCCAGCAAAAATATCCTTCAGTAATGAAAGGGAAATCAAGACACTCTCCAATGAAGAAAAAGGTAATAGAATTTATTACCAGATAACCCCTAAAAAACTGGCTAAAGGAAGTTTTCTAAACAGAAAGGACATGATAAAAGAAGGAACCTTGAAACAACAGGTAGGAAAAAAGAACATGCATGGTAAGTAAAATATGGGTAAATTCAACAAGTTTCCCCTCTACTCCTAAAATTTCTAATTTATGTTTGAAGGTTAAAGCAAACATCATAAGACTGTCTAATGTGGTTCCAAATGCATGTAGAAGAAATATTTAAAACAATTATAAGTAGAAGAAGATAAGGGATATACAGGGAAATGAGTTTTCTATACTTCAAAAAATCTTATAAACTAATGACTCTAGGTGACTGTGATAATAAGTATGTACATATAATGTAATACCTATAGCAACCAATTAAGAAAAACTATACAAAGATATACTCAAAAACACTAGAAAGATACACTCAAAACAAAAAAAGAAAAAAGAACATAAATAGGGAAAAAAGGCAGACTTAAGCCTTAACATGTCATTAATTACTCTGTAAGTGGTATAAATACACCAATTAAAAGGCAAAGATTGGCAGATTTGATTAAAACTTATGGCCCAACTATATGCTGTCTATAAGAAACTCATTTCATGTATAACAACACATGCAAGTTGGAAGTATAAGAATGGAAAAAATATATATCATATAAACACTAATTAAAGGAAAGTAAGACTATGTGAATATCAAATCAACTTTAGAGAAAATAAAATTAACAGGGACAGAGAGGGAAATTATATAATAATAAAAAGGTCAATCCAAAAAGAAAACACAGCAATCCTAAATAAGTAGGCATCAAACAATGAAGCTGCAAAATATATGAAGCAAAAATCAGTAAAGCTAAAAGTAGAAATAGAAAAACCTACAATTATAGTTAGATGTTTCAACTGTCTTCCCTCAACAATTGACAGAACAACTAGACAAAAATTCAGCAAGGATATAGAAACTCTGAACAACATCAACCAACTGGATCTAATTAAAATTTATACAATGCTTCACCTAACAGCAGCAGAATGTACATTCTTTTCATGTCCCCAAGAATATACACCAAGATAGGCCATATTCTGGGCAACAAAACAAATTTCAAAGAGCTGAAATCATAAGAGTGCATTCTCTGACCACAATGAACTAAAACCAGAAATCAACAACAGAAAGATACCAGGTAAATCTCCAAACCCTTGGAAACTAAAAAACACAATTCTAAACAATCCATGTGCCAAGGAGAAAGTCTCAAGGGAATTTTATTTTTTAAATGAACTGAATGAAAATGCAAATACAACGTGTCAGATTTGTGGGACAAACCTAAAGCAATGCAGAGAGGAAAGCTTGTAGCACTAAGTGCATATATTAGAAAGGAAAAATCACAAATCAATAACCTAAGTCTCATCTTAAGAATCTAGAAAAAGAAGACCAATATAAACCAAAGCAGGCAGAAGGAGGGACACAGTAAAGATAAGAGAAGATTTAAATTCAGTTGAAAACAGAAAACAATACAGAAATATAAATGAAGAAAGAGAACAAAGATCTAGTTCTTTGAAAAGATAATAAAATTGGACAAACCTCTAGCAAAACTGGAAAAAAAAAAAGATGCAAATTACCAGTATCAGGAATGAAACAGAGAATATCACAATAGACTCTTCAGGCATCAAAAGAATAATAAAGAAATAATGTGAACAGTTTTACACACATGGATTTGACACAAGGAAGGAATGGACCAATTCTTCAAAAAACAGAACTATCAAAATTAATCCAATATGAAATAAGTAATTTAAGTAGACCTATAAATATTAAGGAAACTGAGTTCACAATTTTGAACATCCCCAAAACAAAACATCCAGGTCCAGAGGATTTCACTGGAGAATTCTACCAAATATTTAAAGAAGAGTTAACACAAATTCAAAACTATCTCTTCAGGAAAATAGAAGAGATTATAAAATTTTCCAATTCATTTTATTAAACTAGTATTACTTAAAATAAGACAAAAAGTCAGTACACAAAAAAAGAAAACTACAAACATACATCCCTCATATATACAGAGGCAACAGTCCTTAACAAATTATTAGCAAGTAGAATTCAGTAATAGTTAAAAGAATTATAAACCAAAATCAAGTAGGGTTTATTCCATATATGCAAAGCTGGTTCAATATTTGAACATCAATCAACGTAATCCACCATATCAATAGTTTAAAGAAGTTAAAAGTCACATTGATTCTGGCAGTGAAAAGATGGAAGAAGGACCTCGGATTTTGTCTTCTTTGAAGAAACAATTCAGTAAAGAGACTAAGATTGTGAAAAAGATAAAAGCGTTTACTAGAAGCAACGTACATGTGAAAGAACACACAGGTGGACTCAGAATGACTTACGCGCCATAAGGGTGGCTTAGGTTGCTTACATGGCGACAGTTTTCTGGGTTGTCTCTGGCCAATCATCTCCATATTTGGTCCTGGTGTGTGCAAGCATCTCTCAGCCAAGACGGATTCCAGCTGGTGTCTTCTCCCTCCTTTTGTCCTTCCCCTAGACTGAGGGCCTTCTCTGTGCATGTGTTGGGCCGGGAAATCCACAAGAATGCACCCAGCCAGGTCCCAGTGCTCCTGCTGGTATCCCATCTGGAAGCCTCAGCAGGAGACCAGCTGCAGCTGCTCAGCCTGGGGCCTATCTACTCCTACCTCAACATGGCCATATCAACATACACAGAAAAAGCTTTTGGCAAATTTCAACAGCCATATATGATAAAAATAAGTTTGATAAAAAGCATCTACCAAAAAAAAAAAAAAACCTACAGCTAACATTATATTTAATAGTCAAAGAATAAATGCTTTCATCCACAAAGAACAAGATAAGGATGTCTACTCTCACTACTCATTCAACATAGCGCCGGAAGTTCCAGCCAATGCAAAAAAGGCCAAGTACAATATTTAGAATGTATAAAGAGGTCTCAAAACCTAATAATAATAATAATAATAAATCCAATTAGAAAATGGGCAAAAGAAGAGACATTTCACTAATGAGGACATACAGATGACAAATAAGCACATGTATGTTCAACATCATTTGAGAAATGTAAATTAAAACCATGAGATATTATTTACCAGAATGCCTAAAATAAAAAAAAAATGACAGCACCAAATGCTGGTAAAGGATTCAGAGAAACTGGATCACTCACACATTGCTGATGAGAATGTAAAATAGCACAGTCACTCCCAAAAAGTTCTGCAGTTTTTATAAAACTAAACATGCAACTACCATATCTCAGAAATTGCACTCTTGGGCATTTATCCCAGAGAAATGAAAATTTATGTTCACACAAAAACCTATATATAAATATTTATACCAGCTTTATTAGTAATAGCTCAGCACTGGAAACAACCCAGATGTCCAACTGGTGAACAGTTAAAGGAACTGTGGTATATTGATACCATGCAAAATTACTCAGAATAAAAAAGAACAAACTACTAACACACACAACTTGGATAAATCTCCAGAATTATACTGAGTGAAAAAAGCCAACCCTAAAAAGTACCTTACTCTATGATCCCATTTATATAACATTCTTGAAATGACAAAATTATATAAATGGAGAACAGATGAGTGGTTGCTGGGAATTAGAAGGTGGTGGTGACTGGGAGTGAATTGGGTGTGGCTATAAAAGAATAACATGAGGGATCCCTGTTGCTATGGAAATGTTCTGCAACTTGTATCAATATCAATATCTTGGTTGTGATATTGTACTATCATTTTTTCAAGATGTTACCATTGAGGGAAACTAGGTAAAGAATACATGAAGTATTTCTGTATTATTTCTTACAACTTACATGTGAATCTATAATAATTTAAAACTAAAAAGGGTAAATAAGCAACAAATCCCTAGCTCTCTCCTTCCCTTCCCTGACACCCACTCCACCACCAAAAGTTTCTTCTTTCAAGTGAAACAAAGTCACTCCCACTATATTAAAAAAAAAAAAAAAAGCAATTGCAACACATATATGATTATAAAGGGTCTTAAATCTTTACATTGGATGGAAGAATGAAAAAAAATCAGATAACACCAAATAATGCATAATCCTCTGTTAAAATATTTCTTCATCTTTTATAAAGCTGTGGCCACTTTTGATAAATATAAAAATCACACATTTCCCCTATAATACTATTGAAATGTCAAAATAAATGATAATCACTAAACCATTCAAAACAGTAAAACATTTTGACTATGGGTTTTCAACCCTCCTCCCAGAGACTGAATGCACTGGAATCCATAAAACAACAACGTAGAAGGAACACAGCCTTAATCTGAGCCAGGCTGTTCCTGCTATGTTTGACTTTACGCCATCCAGGTCTCTGCTGGTTTCCCGGGGCCTTGCAATTGGATGTTGTGACTGAGAAGAAAGCCAAAACAACATAAATATATTTCATTCTCTTCAAAGTTGAGGCTTGACTCTACTTGGTTTGGTTAACATCATCAACAAGGAAAACAACACAAGCACACAGAAGAGAACGTGGTTATGGAATACTCATCTTCCTTGAGAACTGGTGCCAGACAGGGGGCTTCAAGAGAATGAAGCACATGAACAGACTGTTGTTTCTTTCCTGTTGCCTCTCCCAGTTATAAAAATCTCTATCTATATCTACCTCTCTATCTCCTGAATCCACTTCTCACCACTGTCATTACTACGATCCTGGGACAAACCGCCACCACGCCGCTCAGTTCTCGCGATAGATGTCTCCACTTCTATAAGCGATACCCGACCATTTATTCTCCACACAACATACGGAGAGCCTCACTAAACAGAAGTTAGGTCGTTTGTGTTACTTCTCTGCTCAGAACTGAGTGGCTCCTACTCGTCTCAAGGAAAAGCCGAAATCCTATAATCGTCTGCAAGGTCCTGCAGGCCAAGCCCCACGTTCACCTCCTTCACGCAGCTCTGGCCGCGCCAGCTTCCTCCTCAGGAAACGCCGGGTCCTGAGGAGCCGGGAGCCTGCGCCTCGCCCTCCCATCCTCAGCTCTGTCCGCACTGCAGGGACCCCGCGTGGACACCAGGCCTACCTCCAACCCCACACCAGTCCTTTTCCTCCACAGCTGCCGGTCACAGTCACCTCAACACCGGCCCCAGGACAGCAGGGAAGGAGGCCCCGCAGGCGCCGGAAGCGGGAGGCGGGAACTCAGGGGGCCCCGGTACCCAATCGGAGGTCAAAGATGTTGGCGCCCCGGGGCTGGTACGTGTGCGCCCTCCTGACTCCGGCCAGTCCCCGGAAGGGAGGCGAGCGGGGATGGTGGGGAGCGAGGGTGGAGAGTAGAGTGCAGCAGCTCCGTGCAGTTTCTCCGCAGAGCTCTCGTGCTCCGGCTGTTCCTCCCACACTGGGTAAGCGCTCTCGCTTAGGTTCTCTGTCGCCTCCGGTCCCTCTGCCTGCGGCGTTTGCCCCTGATATGCCTGTGACTCGCTCTCTCACTGCCTTCGAAGTGTTGCTTAAATCACCCGTTCTCAAAGTGGCATCATCTGACCAGAATGTTTCGTTGTACAACCATTATCCCCACCCTTTCGATCCATGCGCCTTTCTTTATTTACTTTTTCTTTGTTCAAACCACTACTCACTTTCTAAGGTAGATATTTTTTACTTTTTTGTTTGCCGTAACACTCGGCTAAAAGGTAACTTTCTTTAGGGCAAGAGAAAAAATTCTCTAGCCATACCGGCTTCAGCTTTTAGGTCACAGCAAGGACTTTGTGTCCTACTTCAGATCTGGCTCTTTTCTTCATGCTCACGGTCACTATCTAGAGCCAAGCAAACATCCTTCTCTTGAATTACCACCATAACCTTCAGCTGCATACTATTCAGTGTATCCGCTTACATGCATCTAGAGGGTTTTCTAACATTCAAACCTGATTCTATTACTCCCCTGTCTAAAACCACTTAATGTTTTCTCGTTGCATTTAGGATTACATAGAAGTTGAGTGAGGGACAAAGACGTTGTCAAATAGAAGACTGGTGGAGCATCCTTACGGACAGTTAAGCTTGGAGATGATAGAATTATTCCCATTCCAGTGGGGCTTCTGAATATGTCCTTAGAAGAGAGACTGGTTGTGACTTGGGGCACTCTGGAATTTGAGAGTGACGTGCATAACTTTAGGTGTCACCCCGATCCAGGCTGGACAAATGAACTTCTCCAGCAGTCTTCTGCATTCCCAGTTTAGACACAGAGTAGACAGTCAGTGAGATTCTCTCAGGGTTTCTGCTTTACCAGTAGTTTAACAATATTGAGGAACTTGGAAGTTTATTAGCATGAAAGGAAGACTTTGTGAGGATTAGGGGAGAAGTGAAACAAGGCAGTATGGGAGCAATTGTTTAGAGAGATTTATAACGTTCCTTGGTATTTAACAAAGATAGTATCTTCTGATGGCAGGAGGGGAGATGGTGAGGTTAGTATTGATCAGTAGCCTGGTCTCCAGGTACTGAGGGCAGGAATTTGAGATCATGTAGAATCAGTGACACATAAAAAGGTAAAGCTAGAAGATACCTTAGTAAAATCTTAATATATTATGTAGTAAAATCTTAGTATATGTTGATACTTAGTAATATCTTTACATCTATTTCATTCCAGGTAAATTCTGTGATGTTTAGCTAATTTATTTTATTTATTTATTTAATTTTTTTTTGGCTGTGTTGGGTCTTCGTTTCTGTGCAAGGGCTTTCTCTAGTTGTGGCAAGCAGGGGCCACCCTTCATCGCGGTGCGCGGGCCTCTCACTATTGAGGCCTCTCTTGTTGCGGAGCACAAGCTCCAGATGCACAGGCTCAGTAGTTGTGGCTCACGGGCCTAGTTGCTCCGCGGCATGTGGGATCTTCCCAGACCAGGGCTCGAACCGGTGTCCCCTTCATTGGCAGGCAGATTCTCAACCACTGCGCCACCAGGGAAGCCTGTTTAGCTAATTTAAAACACCTCTATCTCAAGATGGAATATGGATAAGAGTGTTGTATCATTACGTAAATAATGTCATATTCTTATTAAATAGACTAATTTCTATCAAAACATGGATCATATCTGTCTTATTTGTTATTCTTCGTTCCTAGAGAAATGCCTGGGAGCATGTTTTTTTATTTTTTTGAATAAATGAATCACATTTATTAGTTTTATATAATTTTTGTTTCATATCATATTACCATTATATGCATGAAGATTTTTTAAAAAATGTTTTACCTGACTGACAATTTTGCAATTTGATGGTCTATGTATAATATCCTGTGAAAAATAACATATGAAGGACAGTTTGAAGGATGGATGTTCATGATGGATTACCTTGAAGTTAGAAAAAGGAACGTCCTGTTATGACGTATTTTAACTTAGATTATATAATAGGTAGTTAGTAGGTAGGTAATCCTTATTGTGCAGTGACTTGAAAATATATTCAGGTTGTGGAAGCTGGATTGCAGTGGATCTGATACATCTTACATTATTTTAAACTGGAGCTAAAGGAAAATATATAAATCAAAAATTTGAATAAAAACATATAACAGAAGCAACCTAAGTGTCCATTGACATATGAATGGGTAAAGAAGATGTGGCACATATATACAATGGATTATTACTCAGCCATAAAAAGAAACGAAATTGAGTTTTTGTAGTGAGGTGGATGGACCTAGAGTCTGTCATACAGAGTGAAGTAAGTCAGAAAGAGGAAAACAAATACTGTATGCTAACACATATATATGGAATCTAAAAAAAAAAAAAAAAAAAAGGTCATGAAGAACCTAGGGGCAGGATGGGAATAAAGATGCAGACCTACTAGAGAATGGACTTGAGGATATGGGGAGGGGGAAGGGTAAGCTGTGACAAAGTGAGAGAGTGGCATGGACATATATACACTACCAAATGTGAAACCGATAGCTAGTGGGAAGCAGCCACATAGCACAGGGAGACCAGCTCGGTGTTTTGTGACCACCTAGAGGGGTGGGATAGGGAGGGTGGGAGGGCGGGAGATGCAAGAGGGAAGAGATATGGGGATATATGTATACGTATAGCTGATTCACTTTGTTATAAAGCAGAAACTAACACACCATTGTAAAGCAATTATACTCCAATAAAGAAAAAGAAAAAATGAAAAGAGGAAGAAAGGTAAGGAGGTAGATAACCAGGTTGGGAGGGAAGGAAGGAAGAAAGGGAGGGAACAGATGAGAAGGGAAGGGTAGGTAAAGGAAGAAAGAAAAGTCTCCCAGGGCCACAGCGAGAAGAGAAAACAGTATAGGTACCACTCTGCCTACAGATAAAGAATGATTACACATAAGTCAAACATGGGGGATTCCTTAAAAAAACTAAAAATAGAGTTACCGTATGATCCAGCAATCCCACTTCTGGGCATATTTCCAGGGAAAACTCTAATTCGAAAAGATACATGAACCTCAATGTTATAGCAACACTATTTGCAATAGCCAGGACATGGAAGCAACCTAAATGTCCATCAAGAGATGAATAAAGAAGACATGGTACATATATACAATGGAATACTATTCAGTCATAAAAAAGAATGAAATAATGCCATTGGCAGCAACATGGATGGACCTAGAGTTTATCATACTAAGTGAAGTAAGCCAGACAAAGACAAATATCATATGATATCATTTTTATGTGGAATCTAAAATATGAAACAAATGAACTTATTTATGAAACAAAAATAGGCTCACAGACATAGAAAAAAAAAAAAAAACTTATGGTTACCAAAGGGGAAAAGAGGGTGAGAAATAAATTAGGAATTAACAGATAACACACTACTATATATAAAATAGATAAACAACCAGGACCTACTGTATGGCACAGAGCACTATATTCACTATCTTGTAATAACCTATAATGGAAAAGAATCTGAATCTATAACAGAACTGAATCACTTTGCTGTACACCTGAAACACTGTAAATCAAGTATACTTGAACCAGAAAAATAAATAAAAAGTCAAACATGGAAAAAAAAAATATGACAGAGAGGTATCTGTTTTGATTTTTAGAGAGTAAAATTCATTAGGGGTGTCAATTAACTAGTAAATTTTTAAAGTAGAGTATATTTAAAATATAAAAATTCATCCAAGAAAATGGTAAAGCGTGTGGCATGAGATTCAAAGGGAACGTTTATATTTAAGAATAGCTGAAATAGCCGCACTTGAATAGTTGAAGTTGAATAGTTTATTTTCAAGAATATATAAAGATTTTACAGTTAAAGTTTAATACTAAATTTTGGAACTTAAGTCACTCATCACCTACTTATTGAGAACTTACATTATACTAGGATATGGAGTCAAAACAAAGTCCCTATCAACACATTCACACACACACACACACACACACACACACACACACATACACGCACCACCCTGTAATCTTTATATGCCTACTATACATGTATACATACCTATATAATTACTTTATCTAGTTACATATACCTGTATACCTATTACATATACACACATACATACCTACTACTTATATTGTACATACGTATATATTTTCTGAGACTGAAGAGAATATCAAAACTGGAGACTAAAACCATTGTGGATGAGAAAGTAATTTTATAATTTTAATAACAAATGAATAAACATGGAGCTAAAAGTCATTATCTAAGATTTAAAAATAAATAAAATGAGCGTAAGAAAAAGTTTGTAATTTTATGAAATGACACTGTCTAAGCAATAACAGCTTTAATATGTAAATTTTTTTCAAAATTTTATCTTAGAAGCATTCATACTGGAATATGTGCTCAAATGTTAATAGTGCTTTGTCATAATTTTAATTGCATCTCTTCAAGTTTTTTCTGTTATCTCTGAAGGATTCACCTTGCTAAAATGATTATTCAATTTTAAAAGCATTCTGTTTTTAAAATGTTGTTAAAGAAAAGCCATGTTAACAAATTATTTAGCCTATTTTAAAATGGCACTGCATAAATATTCTGCTAGACCCTCTTCGTGCTCCCTGGAAACCTCTCTGTATAAGATGCATTGACTCAGGCAATCAAGGTGCTGTTTAGTAAATGGCTTCACAGAACATCAATTTCTATGTAAACCAGTGCTAGTTGCTCTTCTTTATCAGCCATTGTCAAAAGTATTTCTTTTTAAAAGACAAGAATAAATTAAATGAATGAAATTTCTTTCCCTTTGCTAAGTTTGACAGATTTATATGCCAAATGTATTTGTATTCTGAATCTTGTGTTTTAATTAACGCATGTGCCTCGTAAAAGCACGTGTTTCCAGCCATGTGCAGAAAAGCTGACCCCTAATTATGTGTCCTATCTAATCATTTTTATGGCTGATTATCATAGGATTTTTGTACCGGAGAAAGATCAATTTAAAACAAGTGGAGGTAAATGCTGTTATAATATGGCTTGTTATTAAGTGGAATCAGTTTTATGTCAAATCTTGTCCTCCAAAATACTTAAAGTACATACTGTAAAAATTTGATAAACTGTTCACCTGAAGATATAATGATCATACTACATATGGATTAATAAATGCAAAAACGAGAAAAGTGGTAAAGTAGGATGAAAAGTCAGGATTCAGGAAGAGAGAAGAAAGAGAGCAGTGGTAGGCAGGAAACAGAATATTATGTATAGACAGATAAAGAACAAAGAGATCTCAACAAAATGGTGTATTGTTACTTCTTACTTATCTGGTGTCTTTTTCCCAGTTTCCTCAATATTTGTGATGATGTTAAAATTTAAAAATTTTGCATCACTGTTCTTATATATGTAAGACCCCTCCTCTTCCTTACTACCAACTCAGTTTTGCCAGCCAGGAAATAGTCTTGAAAAACTGCTTCTGTGTGTGGACAGATGGAGAGGAGGAAGGGAGAGAAGGAGGAATATATATATATACACACAATATATATATTTAACAGTTGACTAACAAGTGAGTGACGATGCTTTAGCAATTGTGTCATTCAAGGAAAAATTTATCTCTTCTTTCAGTTTGTGGCATTAATGAGTAGCCACAAAGTTGTAGCCAAAAATCAATGTCAGATGGTTCTGAGGAAGGTTTTCTGATGATTCTCTTATTATTTGTTTACTTTGGAAGAAATGCTTTTATAGAAAATCAACATAACACTCACACAGATCCATCTGTGCTTCTGGGTCATAACATAGTCCTTGTGACTTCAGTGACAGCAGAAGAATCCTGTCTTGAACAGCTTTAGAGTTCTTAAAATGTAAAGAGATTCCCCAAACTGTTTCAGCATATGAATTGCCTAGGAATCTAGTTGAAATACAGATACTTGGACCACTTCCTTTAAGATTTGGATCCATTATTTCTGGGGCAGGCTCAGGGGTCTGTTTTTTGTGGGTATTACAAGTGATTCTTATGTGCCTTCTTTAAGGACCGCTATTTTAGTAAAACATAAATAAGCCTTGCTGATAACAAACCAGGAGGCTGCTTCTCTGGTCATTCCTATTCTGAGTTCAGAAATTTCAGGCATTTGTCAGCATCTGTACTCAGTTTGGACAACTTTCTGTAACCATAATTGAAATGATTCAGTAATTCAGAATTTGTGAAGATGACAAAAATAGTTAAAATTAGTGAGGCCACATTATTCAAAGAGAGCTATATTCACTGTACATTTAACCTCAATAAGTGTTTATAACCAAAACAAGTGGGTATTATAATGCATTCCTTTGGACTCAAAATCAGTATTTGCTTGGCATCCTACAGTTCCCTTTTTAAATTAGTAAATTAAATCGCTCTCAAAATGCTTGAAGCTTTTTCTTTGTTTTTGAGCAAAGTACATAGCTTTATTGCTGCTATACCTAGGAAGGTGACATTGGAAGCCAATGCCATATTCTTCTTTTCTTTCACTTCATTACCTGATGTAATGAACCAAAGTAGGAGATCTTTAGTCTTTTATTGAATTTGTTCTTTTTTGAATTCCTGATTAGGATGTTGTCAGTGCATACCATAATATCTGGAATTCTGGAAAGCAGAGGTCCATAAAGCTTTGAACAATTCACAGAGTAATAGAAATTTGAGCTGGAAGAATTTCACTTGAAAAACTGAGTAGAAAAATGATTATTAAGAAGGACTGGAGAAACAAAAGCCCTATTTCTCAAATGAGCAAATTCTAGGAATCATGTGGTATAGATGTTAAACATGCAGATTTGATAGGTCTTAAAATCTATGTGTGGACCCTGAAATCTATGTGTTTAACAATTACACAGGCCTTTTTATGACCACACAAGTTTGGTATATACTGAATCAGAATTGATGATGGGTTAGCTTGATGAAAGCACGTTTGTAAAAGTCTTTACAGCTGAATCTGGGAGGAGTTCATGACCCTGACCACCAAATATGGGTAGGTCTTAGATTCTTATTCACAGTGCTTCTATAATCCCTATAAACTTTTTAAATGCAACTTTATTTTGAGGAAATTTGTATACAATAAAATGTACCCATTTTAAGTGAACCTTTGAATGAGTTTTGTCTCTATACAGTTATAGTGATGCAATACTTGGTACATATTAATGTTTTGAGGAAATATCTATTACTCTTTAAAAATTGAAAATAATTCTCCCTTTGATTTTTTTTTAAACCTTGATAACAAGGTTATCAAGGCTATAACAAAGCTATAACAGATAGCCTCAGAGAATGGCTTGGGACATCTGTTAATAACTTCTGGTAGTTTGCCTATTGTGATAATATGAATGCCTTCAAATCTGATTGCTTAAGTCTTTGTATAAACAAATTATTTTCCATGGGACTCTTACATGACCTTCTTTAAGTCTTCATTTGAAGTTCCACATTTGAAGACATTATCCTGGAAGGCGTAACATCCAATAATTACATTTAAGTTTATTCTATTGATAATATTAAAAAACATGACAGTCGCAACAAATTTGACAAAGGAAGTAAAGAATGCTGTGGAAAGCATCTTTATAAATCACAATCAGAATGCTTTTTATCTACTTTTGGAGAAATTTATGAGTATGTTTGCTGAAACCACAGAATGCCATGTATATTGCCTTGTTATTTCTGAAAATTATGTAACTCCTTCACTTCACAATTACTTAGGATATTCAAGACATGTTTATTCTAGGAGTTGTGAACTGAATAGGTGATAGAGGGTAAACAGTACTATCAAGCATCATCAAATTCGGATCTTTACCCAGGAAGCCTATAAAAAACCAAAACCCACTGCTAACAACCCTTTAATGTGTGGCTTTATTTCATTTATATTTGCTTAACAAATAAAAGTAAACTTGATATGTCTTTGATTCAATAAATAGATATTCTTGATCTACATTTTATCATTAATTATTGCATAGGTTCAGTAGTTAAGAACATGTTCTAAAGGGACTTCCCTGGCGGTCCAGTGGTTAAGACTCCGCACTTCCACTGCAGGGGGTGCCGGTTCGATTCCTGCTTGAGGAGCTAGGATCCCTCAGGCCCATGCCGTGCGACCAAAAAAAAAAAAAAAGAACATGTTCTAACTCAATGACCAAAAATGCTCACTAGATCTTGAAATGTTTTCTCAAATATAAGTTTCTAAATTCTGGGTAGAGCTTGGAAGTAAGGAATGTATTATGGTTATTTACTTGGGCCTTAAATAAATGTCTATGGACCATCCTGTAGTGCTGTTTATTGCATTTCATAGTCTTTTACTTAAAACATCTTTCACCTGAATGGAAAGAATTCCTTTTATAGTTTACTACATTGTACTGTCTAAGACTTTTTTCTACTCTGATCTTTAATA
This sequence comes from Balaenoptera physalus, assembly GCF_965194825.1. NCBI lineage: Eukaryota > Metazoa > Chordata > Mammalia > Artiodactyla > Balaenopteridae > Balaenoptera > Balaenoptera physalus. Next base: position 45,938,337 of record NC_138891.1, on the reverse strand, counting down.
ATCCTATTGAATTATGTTTTTCTACCAATTAGGCTTTCAAACTTTTTTTTTTTATTAATTATGGGCATACGGCACTGTCATCTATTCCCTTTAGCTTCCCGTCTTTGTTCAAAGGACTTTCCATAATCTAACTTTGATTTCTGACTGATGTTTATGTTTGTGAAAATGTATCTTTTAGATAGTAAGGATGAGGTGTAAGTTCATCCTGATAAAATAAACTTACTAATTGAATGTGATGGTAGTGGGGCAAAGGGAAAATTTAAACAACAAAACTATTTGGTAGCCTTAAATTTGGGTTTGGCACTGGATGCATTTTACATTCATGTGACTTCTTCACGATAACCATTTGTATGAATTAGTGTACAGTTTCTTAGCCAAATTGACTGAATTGCTGGTGTTCTCCAGCCACAGTCATGTTTATTATATAGTGTTTGTTGTACTGTTTTAATTTGAGGAAAGCAAATATTAGTTATTTCAAATATTCCAAAACAAATTGAAATTAAAGAATGCATGGAAAGGGACATATGCTCTTGACCAAAGCTAAAATATTTCAAGTTATTAATTTCCAGTCCATGTTGTGCTATTTATCTTTAGTTATCCTGAGGGTTACCTCCAAAACCCTATCTTCCACAAGAATCCAATGCAAAATTAAATCCTATGTATTTTAATTTTCAAATTATTTTGCTAAATAATACTTCATTTTAAAGATATGGGAAAATGTGTCATAAAAATGAATGATATGATGTTTCAAGCTTTCACTGCTTTTAAGGGCGTTAAATGTTAATAAGTAACTCTAAAGTCAACATACTCTAAATCCCCAAAGTATGTAAGATTCTTTTAAGTTATATAATTATAACTACAATATTCATGTTAATCAAGAGCAATTTAAGAAAATTTATGTGTGTGCTTATCTTTTTATATTGCTATCAAGGAAATTCTGTTTGAAAGTATACTCATGAATAGGTTATTAAAATTAAGCAGACAACAGCTTTAGTCTTTTCTGTCTGTAACAATCTTATGTCTCTAAACAAATCATTTAAACTTTCTGAACCTCAGTGTCTTCATTTCCACTGCTAGGAGATAGACATTATCCTCATGTTATAAATTATGAAAATTAAGTGTAAATAGCTTGTCGCTTGTCAAGGACACAAAGCCAAGAACTAACAGAGCAAAACCTTAGACTTAGGTTTGCAGCCTCAAATCCCATGACTTGACTAACTAGGACACACTGTCTTTCATTAAAATAAGGTTTTATCTTTGTGAGGTAAACTGAGACAAAGAGAGGTTAGAGTACTTATCCAAGATTATATGGTCAATAAATGCCAAAGCTGAGACTTGCATACAGAGCTTCTAATTCTGATTCAAGTTCTTTCTTCTGCACCAAGCTGCCTACCACAGTGAAGACCTCATGAAGTTCAGTGGGAGTTAGAAGAAAAAGACTCTAGAAACAATGCCTGGTGTGTGTGTGTGTGTGTGTGTGTGTGTGTGTGTGTGTGTATGGTACATATATGTACCATATATATATTATAAATGTACATCCAGTAGATCCATTTGTTTTTCAAATTATAATATATGTTCATGATGCATATTATATACACTATTTTGCTTCTTGCTTTTATTCTCTTGGAAGTCCTGACATAGGAGTCACTGTATATCTGTCTTTCTTTTAAATGGTTGTATAATATTCTGTTTTATATGTGTACCATAAGTTATTTAACTAGCCCCCAATTTTTTCCCACTCAAGAATGTCTGGGATATCAAAAAAAAAAAAATGCCTGTGATAAAATGTTCTAGGCCAATATATTTTAGAATGCAAGACTGGTTCTAATTTAGAACAGACTACAGACCTGGAGTTAAGGGAAAAAAACACTGACAGTCATGCCCAAGGTTTTAATTGCCCTTCTGCTATAACTATGCTTGGGAGAACACAAAAATCATTAATGACAATGAATTATTAAGGCAAAAAGCTATTAAGGAAAAGAAAAATGGTAAGAATACAAGTAACAAGAAAGGAGAAAAACAAAGAGTTAATTAAAAGGGAACCCCCATAAGGCTATCAGCTGATTTCTTTGCAGAAACATTGCAGGCCAGAAGGGAGTGGCAAGATTTATTAAAGTCCTGAAAGGGAAAAGTCTGCAACCTAGAATACTCTACCCAGCAAGATTATAATCTAGAATAGAAGGAGAGATAAAGAATTTCTCAGACAAGCAAAAACTAAAAGATTACAGCAATACTAAATCTATCCTAAAGGAAATATTAAAGGTCTTCTATAAATAAAAAAGAAGCAGGAATCTATAGGAAAGAGGAAATAACAATTGGAAAGTAAATCACTTAAATAAACCAGTACACAGATTAAAAAAAACTCAAAAAACTTTCTATGAAAGTGATGATAACCACAATGATCAGCAAAAGGATGAACATAAAGATGTAAAAGAAGACATCAAAATCATAAAATATTGGAGATGAGAGTAACAAAACGTAGATTTTTTTCCCCACAATGTGTTTGAGCCTATATGACTACCAGTCTAAAGCAGATATAGATACAGGAAGGGGTTAACATAGTTGAAAAACAGGCTAACCACAAATCAAAAACATACAATAGATTCACAAAAACCAAAAAGAAGAGAACACAAAAATAATACAAAAGAAAATGATCAAACCACAAAAGAAAAAGAAAAAGAAAGGGACAAATAAGAAATATAAAATCAATGGGAAAAAAAGGTTTAAAATGGCTACAAATACATATCTATCAGTAATTACCTTAAATGTCAGTGATCTAAATGCTCCAATCAAAAGACATGGAGTGGCATATTGGATTTAAGAAAAAAAAAAAAAAAAAGATCCTACAATATGCTCCCTATAAGAGAGTCACTTCAGGGCTAAAGACACACACAGACTGAAAGTGAGGGGATGTAAAAAGATATTTCATGAAAACAGAAAAAACAAGAAAGCAGGGGTCAAAATACTCATATCAGACAAAATAGTCTTCAAAGCAAAGGGTAGAAAGAAAGATAAAGAAAGACACAATATAATGATAAAAGGATCAATACAAGAAGAGGATATTACATTCGTCAACATATATGCACCCAATACAGGAGCACCCAAATGCATAAAACAAATACTAACAGACATAAAGGGAGAAAATTATGGGAATACAATAATAACAGGAGACTTTAACACCCTACTCACATCAATGGGCATTGCTTCAAGACAGAAAATAAATAAGGCAACAGAGATCCTAAATGATACAATAGAACAATTAGACTTAATTGATATTTTCAGGACATTGTGTCCAAAAAACAGAATACACATTCTTTTCAAGTGCACATGGAACATTCTCTAGGACTGACCACATACTAGGGCATTAAATAAGCCTCAACAAATGTAAGAGAATAGAAATTATTTCAAGCACCTTTTCTGACCATAATGGCATGAAACTAGAAAAAAAAAAAGAAATGAGAGAAAAACAAATACATGGAGACTAAACAACATGCTACTAAAAATACCAATGGGTAAACAATGAAATCAAAGAAGAAATTAAAAAATACCTTGAAGCAAATGACAATGAAAACACACCATACAAAATCTATGAGATGCAGCAAAATCAGTTCTTAGAGGGAAGTTCATAGTGATACAGGCCTTCTTTAAGAAACAAGAAAAATCTCAAATAAACAACCTAACCCACCACCAGAAGAATTAGAAGAAGAAGAACAAATGAAACCTAAAGTCAGCAGAAGGAAGGAAATAATAAAGATCAGAGAGGAAATAAATAAAATAGAGATTAAAAAAACAATAGAAAATATCAATAAAACCAAGAGCCAGTTCTTTGAAAGGGTAAAAAAAATTGACAAATCTCTGGCCAGGCTCACCAAGGAGAAAAGAGAGAAGACCCAAATAAACAAAATAAGAAATGAAAAGGAAGAAATCACAACTGATACTACAGAAATACAAAAAACCGTAAGAGAATACTATGAACAATTATACACCAGCAAATTCAACAACGTAGAAGAAATGGAGAAGTTTCTAGAAACATACAGCTCAGCCAAACTGGATTAAGAAGAAATAGATAACTTGAACAGACTGATCACTAGAAGTGAAATAAAATCTGTAAAAAAAAAAAAAAAAAAAAAAAAAAAAATTCCCTACAAACAAAAGTCCAGGACCAGATGGCTTCACAGGTGAATTCAACCAAACATACAAAGAAGAACTCATACCGATCCTTCTCAAATTCTTCCAAAAGATTGAAGAGGAAGGAACACTCCCAAAGACATTTTATGAAGCCACCATCTCCCTGATACCAAACAAAAAACCAGACAAAGAAACTAACAAAAAAGAAGATTACAATCCAAAATCTTTGATGAATATAGATGCAAAAATTCTCAATAAAATACTAGCAAACCGAATCCAACAACACATAAAAAAGATCATACACCATGACCAAGTTGGATTCATCACAGAATCACAAGGATGGTTCAACATATGCAAATCAATCAATGTGATACACCATGTCAACAAAAGAAAAGACAAAAACCACATGATCATCTCAAGAGATGCAGAAAAAGTGTTTGATGAAATTCAACCCTTACAATAGAAACCCTTATGAAAGTGCGTATAAAGAGAACGTATCTCAACATAAGAAAGGCCATTTATGACAAACCCACAGCTAACATCATACTCAATGGTGAAAAGCTGAAAGCCTTTCCTCTAAATTTAGGAACAGGACAAGGATGCCCACTCTCACCACTTCTACTTAACATAGTATTGGAAGTCTTAGCCACAGCAGTCAGATAAGAAAATGAATAAAAGTTCATTGGAAGGAAAGAAGTAAAACTGTCACTATTTTCAGATGACATTATACTTTATATAGAAAACACTAAAATCTCCACCCCCAAAATATTAGAACTAATAAATGAATTCAGCAAAGTAGCAGGATACAAGATTAATATACAAAAATCTGTTGCTTTTCTGTACACTAATTGTAAACTATCAGAAAGAGAAACTAAAAAATAATCCCATTTGAAATTGTATCAAAAATAATTAAGTACTTAGGAATATAATTAAGCAAGGAAGTGAAAGACCTGTACTCTGAATACTATAAAACATTAATAAAGGAAATTGAAGATGATACAAAGAAATGGAATGATATCCCATGCTCTTGAATTGGAAGAATTAATATTGTTAAAATGTCCATACTACCCAAAGCAATCTACAGATTTAATGAAATCTCTATAAAAATACCCATGACATTTCTCACAAAACTAGAACAAATAATCCTAAAATTCATATGGAACCACAAAAGACCCCAAATTTCCAAAGTAATCTTGAGAAAAATGAACAAAGCTTCAGGTGTCACCCTCCCAGACTTCAGCCTACAAAACTACAGTAATCAAAATAGCATAGTACTGGAACAAAAACAGACACATAGATCAATGGAACAGAATAGAGAGCCCAGAATTAAAACCACATACTTATGGTCAATTAACATATGGCAAAGGAGGTAAGCATATACAATGGAGAATAGACAGTCTCTTCAATAAGTGGTGTTGTGAAAACTGAACAGCTGCATGTTAAACAATGAGATTAGAACATTTCCTCACACCATACAAAAATAAACTCAAAATAGATTAAAGACCAAATATAAGACCTGAACCCAGTAAAAACCCTAGAAGAGAACATAGGCAGAACACTCTTTGATATAAATTGTAACTATTTTTTGGATTTGTCTTCTAAGTTAAAAGAAACAAAAGCAAATATTTTTAAAGTTAAATACAGGCCAGTGTGTGGGGAAAAAAAGAAACAAAAGCAAAAATAAACAAATGGGACCTAATTAAACATAAAAGCTTTTGCACAACAAAGGAAATCATCAACAAAAGGAAAAAACAACCTACAGAATGTACAAAAATGTTTACAAATGATGTGACTTACAAGGGGTTAATATCCAAAAATATATAAACAGCTCATACAACTAAATATCAAAAAGCAAGTAACTTAATCATAAAATGGGCAGAAGACCTGAATAGACATTTTTCCAAAGAAGACATACAGATAGCTAACAGATGCATGAAAAGAGATTGACATCACTATTAGAGAAATGCACATCAAAACAACAATGAGATATCACATCACACCTGTCAGAATGGCCATCATCAAAAAACCTACAAATAATAAGTGCTGGAGAGGGTGTGGAGAAAAGGGAACCCTCCTACACTGTCGGTGGGAATGTAAATTTGTTCAGCCACTATGGAAAACTGTATGGAAATTCCTTAAAAAAATAAAAATAGAGCTACCATGTGATCCAGTAATCCCACTCCTGGATATATCCAGAACAAAAACTCTATTTAGGAAAGATACATGCACTGCAATGTTCATAGCAGCAGTATTTACAATAGCCAAGTCATGGAAGCAATGTAAATGTCTATTGACAGATGAATGGATAAAGAACATGTGGAATATATATATATATATACATATATTTGTGTATATACACAAACACAATGGAATAATATATATACACAAACACAATGGAATAATATATATACACAAACACAATGGAATAATACACAAACACGATGGAATAATACTCAGCCATAAAAAAAGAATGAAATAATGCCATTTGCTGCAACATGGGTGGACCTAGAGACTATTATATCAAGTGAAGTAAGTCGTTTCTCAAGACAATTTGGCCTTATATAACCTGAATCCTGATAATAATTTAGGTTAAGTTCTTAATATTGTTGGGTGGGAATACTTATCCTTTTTCTTAATGTTTTAAAAAATGTTTTAGCCAGAAATTAGTGGAGACAAATATTAGGTCTCCACTAAAGGCAATCTTTATGCTTGGCTCATGTTATTTAAAGGTTTTATTTTTCCAACAAGCTTCTTATGAATCATATTGCTTCATTTTTAAATTTTCTTTTAGATAAACATTCACTTTTTCCTCATTATCTTGATTAAAAATAATTTATGCAAGATTTTAATTCCTTCAATACATATAGGCATGAGTTAACATTTTTCCTGTAGAATACATCTTGGAATTCAAACTTAGTAGAATGTACATATCTCTAATTGCATCACTAAAATTTTGTCTTCACTATAAAATTTTAATTAGTAAATATTTTATTAACAATAAATTTATTAAATAAGGTAATTAAAGAGAGATAATACACTATACATGATCTAATGGAAGTATATTATTAAGCATTATTTGGACAATTAAATGTAAATCTAATACTAAGGTAAACTGGGATATTTGTTGCATAGTAGAGACTAACATAAACAATATTTCAGCCTGAAAATGGGTACATCTTGACTCTTGCTTGGCTTTTCTTGTGGAATGTTGTGTCAATCAAGTCAGGAGCTAAAGTGAGTTTGGATTTTGTTGTTCTAAGGGCACCCTAATTGTATCACAAGCTTCACATTTCTTTAGAGTCACCTTACTTTTGAATTGTCCTTACTTCAAAAGAAGGGAGGGGAAGTATTGGATTACAGCGTATGTTCTCAGTGCTTGCTCCACCCTCAGCTTTAGGTCTTGCCTTTTCCTCTGTGCCTGAGAGAAGGTAAGCTGTCTCCATGCTCTTGATCTCCTCAATTAACTGCAGAATTCTGTTTCCTATATCTCAGTGGTCTTTAGCTAAGCTGGTGGCAGGGAATATTCTCTGTTGTTCTTGTTCACCCTCTATTTTGGGCAGTTACTGTGTCCCTGAGTCTCAGGCCTGGCTTTCTCAGTGATTCTACCCCATTCTCAGCTTTAGGAAGACATTTCTAATGGTCTGGGTCCAAGACATATTCTTGCCCCTTTCCCTAGATTCAACAGGTCTTCTTTACCTATGCCCCAAAGATGTCAGGGTTTACTGCCTTTTTCTAGGGTCTTAAGGCCTTTGCTCCATAGGGGAGTTATGGAAGAAGGTGGAATATTATGCCTTTCTTGCTGTGGCAGCCATCTCCTTCCACTATGCCTGCCTCACCAGGGAGGATTTCCCAAGACTCTCCATCTAGTCCCCAGTCCTATGTTTGAAAAGAGCCTGTGAATAGGTACAAATTTCCCTTGTGTCTTTGGCTCGCAGGGTTATTCTCATGATAGCCACACACAGCCTCTAGCAATTCATTACAAATTTTAGCTGAATTCTCCTTACTGGTTTGTATGGCATTGGTGTCCATGTAATCTAGGTAAGCAAAAGTTGGGTCCTGTGTCTCCTTGCATTCCTCTAACTTAGATTCAAGTTATTAAACTTACCTGTAACCATCAACTGTCCAGCGAATTCAAGAAAAGTGTGGTTTTTCAGAGTAGCTAACTTTTTTGTTGTTTAAAAAGTGGTAGCATTATGATCTTTCCAGATTTCTATATTCCAGGCAGAAGTTAGAATCTCCACATTTTGAAGTGTAAGTAAAACAAACTTCTTTTTAAGAAATCGTGTTGCTAAAATTGACCTATCAGAAAGTAGAAATTCTTAGCAAATCAGTGTTCATGGAAGAAGCTGATGAAATATGTCTTGGTAAAAGGAGTTTTCAGTTTCATGCTAGCAACCTTGTGGCTATCAAAAGCATTACATGCTTTCTGAGTTGTTTTCCTCTGTTACTTGGGAAAGAGCAGAGCAGTTAATTAGATATGTGTATTATAGGTGACATGCAACACATGGAATTTTCCTGGCTTAGAATTTCTTTTAATGTAATTCAAATAATGTAGTTCAAACCTAAAATTAACCCCAACTATTAGTTTTACTTTATATTGTAGGTATAGATTCTCAGACATTCTGGAAGAAATAATTACAATATTAGTATTGTAAACTTTGTTTTGTATATTCTGAAAACATCAGAGAAGGTTGCTAATAATATAAAATGTTATCTCTTTGGTCTGTTTTCTCATTTTAATTTGACAATTTTCCTATTGTGTCATAAAGAGTTTCATAACTTAAGACTTTTGTACCCAGTGCAAAGTCTCACATACTTTATGAGGCAGTGATTGTAGAAATGGGAGTACCATTCATCACTTTATCCTCCTTAATGCAAAGTTGGCATTTAGTAACATGTCAGTAGGTTAGATTGGTCATAGGGAGGGTGAGAGGGAGGGAGACACAAGAGGGAAGAGATATTGGGATATATGTATATGTATAGCTGATTCACTTTGTTATAGAGCAGAAACTAACACACCATTGTAAAGGAATTATACTCCAATAAAGATGTCAAAAAAAAAAGAATGTCATAAAATTATCAAAATGTAGTGAATATGAATATTAGAGTTGGGCAGAATTTCTTAGTTCAATGGTTGCTCATTAGCTTGGAAAACTTATGAGTTAAATGAGCTTTGAGTCTATATTTTCCTCCTAAAAACTTATATTTCATGAAACTATTTCTGATATAGGTGAATACTAAAATGAATATTGGAAAATATCTGATATAATTTTAATTGAAAATGTAGAAAGGTTATATCTTGGAGATGCTCACTCATTGGGGTACTTCATTACCTTCAAATAATTTGTATTTAAATTGATTTAAAATTCACTTTTAGTAATTGCCAACTAATAAATATTTTGTGAATTACATTATGGGTGAAGAAATAAGAAACTGAAATGTTTAGTCCATGTTTCACTGAGAAACTACTGTCATTGTTGAAACCTTTATAGAATTAGAATTGGAAATTTGTTAAACACAGAGTTCTATGCAATTTTTACTAATTATTCTTAACAGTATAGTAATCACCTCAGAAGGATTTAGAAAGTTAAGTTTCTAAGCTGGCTTCAGTGTTCTTATTTTATTTGCCAAAGAAAAATGGCTTTAATTCTCTAGTAAATATTTATTTAAAGTAAGTAAATCTCACAGTGCTAAGGGAATCAGATTAATTTTAGAGCATCCTCTAGTCACTTTAATTCTATTTTTCTTTATTGTTATGCATGGAACTACTATTGCAGGAATATATACATTAAGTAGCCATTCAAAAGAAATCATGGTCTGTTTACTTTTAATTCATTACTTAGTTTTTTTTATTATTGGCTATTTCCAGTATGTGAATGAATAGTCCATCATCAAAAAGTGTTTTTTCCTACAATAAATTCCCTAGCATCAAAATATGGAAATAGGGTCAAGAAAATTATTAATAAGTTGGAAATTTTAGGACTGTTTTCATAAACTAAATATCATTTTGATATTTATATCATTTCAATGATATTTGCAATGCAAACAATAATAATCAGAAAAATTATTTTCAGGCATTCATTTTTATTAGTTCCATTTTATGTGAACTGCATAGACTGATATTACACAGACAAAATATTTTTTTACTATCATATGATTGAAATTTAATAATAGCAGTCTAACTTGTCTATTTTTTCCAGTGATGATTAAATGAAGGATTTTGAAAATTAACTTACTAGGAGTTCTTTGAGAACTTATATTTGAAATGAACCGGCCCTTCCCATCCAAGTCACTGTTCACATTTCAAGAATGCAAATTTGACAAAAACAAAACCTTTCCCCCCAAAATAGCAAAGCATGAATAATAAAGTAACAACGAATTTTATTTCCTTTGGTAATCAATTTATAGTGATTCTATTAGTCCTTTTAAGATTTTATTATTTTTTATTAGTCCTAGATATTTATGCAGGATATGTATGCATATAGTTTCCTGATTTGTAAAAATCTACAACTTGGCAATCTACACAACTGAAAGGAGGTAATAGATAATACATATAATCCAACTAGCAACCTCTTGATTTATAGTGGACACTCCTAACATTTTATCATTAGAATTCATAATTCAATAGCCAATTTCTATTCTTACCATCTGTATTGGATGTGTATAAAGTGCTCTAATAAAGACGGTCAAACTTTCACTGGTTCAAAGCAGATAGATTACTTCTCTCTCATTCAACATTTCAGAGGAAGGTTAATGATAGCGTGGATAGGTTCCTCTGGTTCACAAGATGATCCAGGAATTTAAATGTCTTCTAACTTCTTACTCCACTGGGGACAGATGATCAAAGCTGGCTTACAGAACCACATGCTCATAGAAAGAATTAAATAGAGGATGTGGAGGGCAAGCAGTTTCTTCTTGAAAATGTAAGGTGGAAGTTGCATGCATGGATTCTGGTTTCACCTTACTGACTAGAATTTAGTTACGTCATCAAAATCAACATCTGAGAGACTGGAAAATCTAGTCTGTAGATATGCTTGTACCTTAATAAATTTAGGGGATTCTCTGCCACTAAAAGAAGAAAAGAGAGAACACAGAGAAAATGAAAAATTGGCTCTGTTGCTGGTGATACTGATAAACAATGTTTTTAAGTAGACCATATTGTTGCTGCAAAAACTGACCTTGAGTGTATTACCAGTGATGTTCCCCAGCTCCATTTTGTTCTTCCCACCTCCTGAACAAGGATTAGGATATTTAATTGTTGAATTGCCCTCACTTCTGGACATTATTCAATCCAGACCTAGTCCCTCCCCCTTCTCTAATTTCTCTTTGTAGTCACTTAGCATAAGTCCAGATCCTATAATAAACCCCTCCCAACTTTGTCTGAGACACCTTTCCCTTCCTTGTTTGAGTTCAGTCATGTTCCTGGTGGTCTTTGGCTGGTTGGCTTTGACAAGGGAGAATCGATATAGGTATACAATTGGTAGTCACTGCTATATCTTGCTTCATAAAATGTAGTGTGTACTATTGTGAATTAAGTAAAGGGGAGGAAGACATTGTCCTTGCTCTCTAAATGTTCTCAGTCTCATGTGGGCAATATAAGCAAGCATGGATACCTGTAATATGAGATAAACTAAGACAGTACTGTAACACAGGTATAAAATACACTGTTATGGAGGGGAATGGGGAGATATTAATTAATGCTCTTAAGGGCAAGTAGAAAAATTTGAATAGTCCCTTTGGAAGAAGAGTGATGTCAACTGACACTAGAAAGATAGGTAAAATTTATATTGAAGAAGGACAATATAGCTTCTGGACCAAATAAGCACAGATGTGAGAGTAAGAAAATGGAAGACCTTAGTAGATGGATATGGCAGGAGAGTGGGTTGATTGAGGATGTAAGATGAAATGACAGACACCAAATTTAGAGTTTTAAATATAAGATTAAGAAGTTTAGATCTTTATCTCCAGGCAATATGTGATACTGGGATACTGCCTTGAGATTAAAACAAGTTACATTATTTTGTTGGGGAGATGTAGGTGGATACTTTAGGGAAAAGAGAGAGAATTAGAATATCTGGAGTCTGGAAGACAAGTTAAGAAAGAATTATAGTAATGTAGGTTTGAAGTTATAAATTACAACAGCAGCAGTAAAGCAGTAAAGAAAGGATTGCATATAAGATATTGACAGAGAAGCAGTTGCAGAATTAAATGTCTATATATGATGCCGAACAAAAAGGAGCTGAAATTTTTGAGCTTTCATGACTTGGAGAAAAGTGGAGTTATTAAGACAGAGAGATAAATAATGCTCTTGATGGAAATAGTAATGAGTTCTGATTTAGATCTGCTGAAGATGAGTTATCTGGAAACTTGGGTCTAAAACTTAGAGGAATAGCCATATCTAGAGCTAAAAAAACTGGAGAGTCAGCTGTGCAATTTATCAGCGAGTGATTAGACTGGGATACCAGCACTCATCATGGTCTCTCTAATGGTGCTGGCCTCTAGCTCCTTACATTGTTCTCTAAATTCCTTTGCATTCAATGTTTCATATGTGTCTTAAAGCAGGAAACTTGGCTTCTCTCTTTGTATTTGTATCTACTCTACCTACTTCCAGCTTCTAGAGGTAACAACTCAAACAAATTTAACAATTCCTAGAACCTGTTTACATCCCTTCTCCTCTCCCCATGTGGCCATTTTCCTTCTAGATTTTTCATAGGCCTCTGAAAGAAATAGGACATTTTTGGTAATTCAGGGTTTTTTAGTACCTCTGCATCATCACTGTGAAAATCAGATTTTTCTCTTCTGTTGCATTCTGCTGGCCAGCAATACATGAAACTAGCATATTAAATCATATAACTTTTAACCTAAAGTGTACGTTTGATATACATAAGTTATACTGAAATACATACAGCAAAGTCCATGAAGAGAGTACTTAAATGTTCTGATTACTGAAAGTGTCAATCACCAGATATGGTTTAATTTCACTCTTGGTTTTTACAACTTTTTTTGCCTATTGCCTACCCAACTCAATTTTTCTGTTATTTTACTTCATTAAGTTTTAACTGTTTGTACAATTTGTATATTAATAAGTAAAATTTTTAAAACTCATAATTGCTTTTAAAGAAAAACAATATATTTTAAGTTAAAATGCCTTTTTTCATTGCTGTGTATAATTTCCCTATATCTATAATTGAGTACCCTTATATTGGGGTTTTGTCTAAATTTACCTTCTAAGCAATTCATGAACACATTGCTTCCCTATTGGTGAGGTTAATGAATAGAACCAGAACTAAGGTGGTGGGATGTATGGAACAGAGGGAACAAAAGGAACTAATCAAATCAAAGCCCAGCTCATGGCACCAGAGAGGGAAATCTGGACACAAAATTGAAGATATAAAAATTTTAAATCACATGAAGCTTTTTATATAGCACAAAAACTGTCACTTAAAATATGTCTACACATAAAAGAAAATCTAAAAGATGACTAATTAAAACTTGACACAAATTTAGTTTCAATTCAAAGATGTCGGAAACTGGAAAGAGTGTTTGCTCTTACTCTTAAAAAAGGGGAAGAAAGGTGGACAAACTGCTAATTAATTACTTTGTTTTGAAACAGTCAGAAAACTGAAATTGCAGCGAAAACCTGAATTTTAAGGTTGATCCATGTTGTTGCATGACTCAATATTCATAACTCTTTACTGCTGAGTAGTACATCATTGTATACATATGCCAGGTGTTGACAGATACCTGAGGTATTTCCAGTTTGGGGAAATTATAAAGTTGCTATAAACACAGATGCCGAAAATTTTACAATCAACTTGTTTATATCTATTTGCTGGGATTTTTATTGAAATTATATTGAATATATAGATCTAATTGTTAAGAACAAGAACCTAACAATATTGAGTTTTCTAATCCATAAATATGGTTTCTCTCTCTGTTTATTTAGACCTTCTTTGACTTCTTTCATCAACATTTTGCTGTTTTCAGAATAGAGATTCTACATATATTTTGTTAGATTTATACCCAAGTACTTATTTTTCATGCTATCATAAATTATCTATTCACTTATAACTCTCTAAATATTGGGCTGGCCAAAAAGTTTGTTCAGGTTTTTCCGTAACATGAAAAACCCGAACAAACTTTTCGGCCAACCAATATTTATAGCTATATCTATTTCTTTCTATCTACCTATCTGTCTATCTATATTTTAGTTTCAGTTTCCAGTCATTCTTTGCTTTTATGTAGGAACATTATTGACTTTTGTACCTTGACTTTATATACTGTGACTTGGCTACATTCACATCTTTGTTCTAGAAGATTTGTGTTGATTTAATGAGATTTTCCACTTGTATAATTATGTGCTTTGTGAATAGAGAGGAAATCACTTAAAATTTCTATTACATTGGATTTAGTTCTGCCTGTTGAGACTATTCTAGAATGATTCTTATCTTATTTCCATATCACTGTTCTTTCTATACTGGAAGTTCTCCTTTATATCTCCCCAGGGTCTTAACAGTACTCCATACATCTGCTTCTTTTACTGTTTCTCTTTAAACTCATGTTCAGGATACCTCAAAAAACTAGTCACTCTACTCTATATGACCACATTATTTTAATATATATTCCTTTGAAAAGGTAGTGCCCAGATTATATGCAGCACTCAAGTACTAACTGTTTCAGAGTCAAATTGTACTCTTTGTGGTAGCAGAGCTGTAATAACGGTAATAGACTATGTAAGCACATATAATTCTCACAGTGACCCTATGAATAAGTATTTTTATTTCTAATTTGTAGATAAAGAGACTGAGGCTTGAAAAAATTAGCAAATGTGCCCAGAGTTTCTCAGCTATATGTGGTACAGCTGGTATTTGTACCCAAGTCTCTTATATCAGGTCCTTTGCTCTTAAACATTATTCTAGCTTAAACCAGCAGTATAATTGATAGCACATTTTTTTCTGTATGAAATTGTATTTACACTATAATTTTTGATAATAAAATTAGTGATATAACTAATAAATAGATAAAGTGTTGATTTTATTTCTGTATTACTTATTCATATAGCTCTACTTTTACCTTTCATTCTTGCGGATTTTGTCAGTTCTTCAGCCTTAAGATTAATAATAAGACACAGGAGATAACTTATTTAATCATTGCCTTTTATGAAATATTATCTGCTAATTGTTAGTTTCTGCAAATGTTTTTCAAACCCTAGCTTACAAATATGATTCCACTTTCCAGTGAGAGTTTAAATTTCACACAATGAGATAAAACAGTAATTAAAACAACATCCAAATAGTAGAAGAAATAAAATTTTGAAAAGAGAAAAAACCAATATAAATAAGTACTTTTATGTTCTTAAGCTAGCTCATAGCTTCCAGAAATCAAAGAGCATCTGAGAGCACAATTATTAATTAACTAGATTCTAATTAACTAGAGAGAGATATTTACACAAGCTGTTTTCAGGGTTAAGGTTTTTTTAGACTGCACGTGAGCAGAAGTTTATTAAATACTGATAGGCTGGTGAGAGTGCAATAAAACATTATGAGTAGCTCAATTTATAGCTGAGCAGTTTTCCCTGATCATTACTTTGGCAGCCTCGCCCAACTTTGGTACAGCAGAGCAAAAAGACCAGACTAGGAAATAAGGTAAGTTTACCGATCATATGTCTTTGTTACTTTTGTGTTTCCAAGTAATTGTGTGTTCCTTTAATTCATGTTAACAATGTTCCTGTCTATCTGCACTTGTTTAAAATAGCAACTATAACATATTTTCATTTGCCATTTTAAATATATAGCCCCTCGTACTAAAACAGGAAAAAACATTTCTAAATTTTTTTAAAGATAGAATATTTTCTTTGCCCAGCTCTTCATTAAAATTTTTGTCAGACTCAAGTAAGATCATAGCAAGTTTAGTTGAATTGCTCTATATAGATGAAAATAAAGATCAAAAATATTTTGAAATTTAAAGAAATACTCTAGGTATGATTAAATATATTTTATTTAAGAAAAATATATATGCAGAATAGAATGCTACATTTATAAAGCATTTAATCTTTTGTAGCGGATCTTTTAAAGATCAGTCATCAAGTTAACATCTAATAAAGTATTACTCATTTTGAAAATAAATATACAGAGAAAGGACATCAGTATATAATTTCCCCAAAAATATTTTGCTTAAAATTACTGTGATCCAAAATACGATCACTGTAATTACCACCTACAGCATATGAACAACTTTAGTACTGATCATTTATAAGTACCCATATGAATAATTTAATTTTGGTACATTAATTTTATTCTGATGTTTTTAGCTTAAAGAGGGTTAGCTTCAGGACAATGTGCACTTTTTCTTAGATTTCCCTTAACAAAAGAAATGCATAATCCTTTTTATTGGCTTTTTGATCTCAAAGTGAAATTACTTTGAGTGATAGTTAAACTTATTTAAAGTTAAACATTAAATGCAACTGTGTTGTTTCTCACATAACATTGAGCAAGTGGGTTTCATTTTCTAAACAGCTGCTTAGATCATGTCACTTTATTTAAATTTAGCTTACATTCATTCAGGTTCTCTGAATATTCCTGATGTAATAAACAGTTTACATAGCTATAATAGGAAATCATATGCTAAAATTGAATGCTAATCTTTAAACATTCAATCATAAGGTATATTTTAAAAATTGAGCTTGTACTTATTCGATGTCAGGCTCTGAACTACTTTCATGATTCTTGCTATTAGGAATATAACAATCCAATGGAGGAAATTAACACATGTTTAAATAATTGCAATAGATATACTATGTGCTATTGTAAAATGGGAAGAGGATAGATTAACTCTGCTTCTAAAAGTAGGAAAACATTCACAGATGACATGGCACTTGAACTGGGCATAAATTGGAACTAACCCAGAAGAACAGATGTGGAAGAATTGAAGAAAGATTAAACAGCATTTACTAAGAAGACATGTTATTCAAAAAAAAGATATTTCATTGGTGGGGATAAGATAAAGGTATAATTCTGAAAATATTCTGGATGTAGAATCAACAGGACTTGTTGAATGATTTAATGTGGTAGAAAGATATGAAACAGGGAAAAGAAGTTTTTAGGTTGGAACAACTGAGTATATGAACTGACATAGATAGCTACAGGAGGAGGGACTGGTATGAGAGGGCAAAAAATTTTATTTTAAAACCAGCAATCTATAAGAGCAATTACTGTGAAAATTCTGAATTTCTATCTAGGTATGTGCCATTGAATTAAAACATATAAAAACATAAAATACAGAAAAGCCATGGAAACTTAAAGACTAGGAGAGATAAGAGATGTATGGTCAAAACTAAGTTAAACAAATAAGTTTTAAGATAATTACTAGAGAAGAGCTCTTCCCTACCTACATTTAGGCACCTCTGGATGCTAACTCAGATGCATAATGTTATCTGAAATGAATATTTTTGATATGAGAGTTTGGTATATTTTATTTGCTATTTAAAGGTGGAACTTGGAGAGCATGTAGTTTAATTTTTTTTTTTTTAAAGAAACAACTCCTAAATATATACCATATGTATGTGTGTATATATATATCTCTGTGTGTGTGTGTGTGTGGTGTATATATATATTTTACAACATTTTATATTGTACTCTTTTATATAATTATATTTATTTTCTTTACCACATATTTATATTTATATTCTTTTCCACAATATCCTTATAAGAAAGCACTGTTGGAATTGGAGAACAATAGTTATAGTACGAAGAACTAGATTTTTTGACTTTGAAAAAAATAACATTTTCTCTAAGCCTGAAGTTCCTAATGAGTAAAATGTGAATAACAGCATCTCCTTCATACAATTGTTGTGGAATTAAGGAACATAATGCAAGCATAAGCTTTCTTTGACTTGAAAAAGTGCTCTAAAATGAGAGAGCAAGATGCACCTACTTGGAGATCTTTTTCCTTTTGTATTTTCATTTTAGTGTACTACTATAATGTGCATCACTAATTCATTCTTTCTACTTAAAACTGCATGTGTTGTTTACACTTTTGCCAATGTGTATTATTTTAGATTATAAACTGATAGAGCTGTCTGCGGCTCTGCTTTTGTTATGCTTAGTAGACAAAAAAACCAATGTGTATAATTTTATATTAATAATGGTCACTTATTGTAGTTGTATATTCTACATTTCAAACATATATTCCTTTTCTTTCTTTAGATGGCAAGGAAGAAATTTACTGGATTAGAAATCTCTCTGATTGTCCTCTTTACTATAGTTACAATAATAGCTATTGCCCTAGTTGCTGTTTTAGCAACTAACACACCTGCTGTTGAAGGTAAATAATATTGAAAATACTTATTATAGTGAGGTTGAGGTAAAGTTTACTCCATAATAATTATGGATTTTGAAAAGTAATCTATATGAGGTGAAATGCATGAAGATCCTCAGGTAAGTTACACAATTAGTCCAACTTTTTCTATCCATTATATTGCAGGTTTTTCAGTGAAACATCATTGTAATTAAGGAATCTATGTGCTTTGATATTAATGACCTTCCCCATATTGTGTCCTTAAGAAGTAGCAAAGAGGCAAAAGGATCAGGATGTTAATGAACAGTGGAATAATCATCTATAGTTACCAGTGAGGTTCTTCTAACCAGTAGGAAATCTCATTAGTGGGGTTTTGCTCTGGGTTTCAGACACCTGCAGGGAGGTGGGGGGGAAATTTAGGGGGATAATCTCTTTGTCATAGGCTTAATTTTTTATTAAGAAGAGAGATGTTGTATGAGAAAAACAGGTAGCAGGAATGAAACAGGCTTGAAACGTTTATCTTTTTTTTTCTGAATATTTCTATCCTGATTTAAGGTTGATACATGCCACTCTGATCCACCTAATCTACTTTTTCTTTCTTCGTCATTCTGTCTTGACTGAATCAGAATTGGAAAACATATTGCATATTATCTTCTAATCTAACTGTAGTTAGCATTTTCTGCTGCCTCTGGTCTCTTGTTTTACCTTCTTTTAGTAAACTGAAATCTCGCTACATTGTGAAGCAATCAAATTTATCTTCCCCATCTCTGATTGCTAGAAAGTCGCTCTTTATTACACAGAGCTGGGATTTAGTTTCCTTTACTATTCCCTGCTTTCTCTTCTATTCACTTCAAATATCTTCTTCCTCTTAATCTTCTCTTTTCTGCTCTAATTCTTGTCTCCTTCTCTACATCCTTTCCCCATCCATGTTTCTCCACCTTCTTTCTTCATCTCTAAAACACAATTTTTAAGCACAGTGGGAATATACATTTTGTTTCCTTTTGAATCTACCTCAAGACCTCCTGTGAATGTATTTTGATTCTCTGAAGGAACAGTCAACAGGGCTATGACAGTTTTAAATATCATTTGGATCTTTCCCTTTTGGTGACTAGGACTTGAATTTGTGGGGTTTTTTTAATGCAAAGTTTATGTTAATTTTCATTATATATACATTTATGAATACTTTCAATGTATTTGTTACTTGAAAATTTGAAAAATTAATTTAAAACCATGTTTTCTTTTATTGACCTTTTTCTTTCCCAGAAGTCAGTGGTTCTACTTCAACCCCTGCTACCATTCGCACAACCACTGTGTATCCTGGTTCAGTAAAATGTCCAAGTGTGCTAAATGATCTTATCAATGAGAGAATAAACTGCATTCCAGAACAGTTTCCAACAAAGGTCTGCAACAAAAGTCTTTAATATTTTTATGAATAGATATATAGTATGATAATTATATTAAGATAATTATATTAAGATAATTATTTAATATTGGATCAATTCCATATTTTTAAAACTCTAGCCATTAATTAGGCTGCATTTCTTTTTATTGTATTTATGTATGAACAGATGAGAGATAATGGAAATTACTGAGCTTGCTTTCCTGTACTTCCTTTCAATTCAAATTAACAAGTTAATATTTTCCCATGCTTAACAAGCTATTGTTAAATTTATAAATCTTCATGAAATTCTATCCTCTCCAATCTACTTCTTAAAAAAAAAGTATAACCTTTGACAATATAGAACATTGGAGAAAGATATCTACATTCTATTAAAGTATTTGTGATGATAACATTAAGAATAGTCTGTGGAAAACAAAGTAACGTTGATTCTTCTAATTTTTAAAAATTATTTATTTTTATTATTTGGTAATTGGGGAGAAGGAGCTCAAATGGAGAAAAGTAGGTGTAACTGAATGGATTCACATAACCCTAGTTGACTCTCCCTTGGTCTTCATAACTTGTGTGGGATTAAAATGTCAATGAGTGAATTTGTGTGTGTGTGTGTGTGTGTGTGTGTGTGTGTGTGTGTGTGTATTCCCATTTTGCAATGTCTATATCAAAAAGTCACACATACGTTAGATTGTTATGTAATGACCCTCCAAAATGCTCAGCTCCCATTTGCTCTCATTTGCAATATACATATTTGCATGTGTATGTGTGCACGCATGTGTGTATGTGTACCTGATGCCATTTTAATTTGATGTTAAAAATAGGAGAGAAGTTAACATGTATACTGTCAGCTGGTAAAAGTGGAGGCTTTTAACATTTTTTTCAAGGCAAATAGCCAAGAAGAAAAAGCTCACAAGCATTCAAATTATGAAAACATGTCACACTATTAAATTTAAATATTAAATAGATTTTTGATTATACCAATGTTAACACACAGCAGCACCATGTGACTCAACTTTTACTATAAACATATATAGTTTTTCTTCCACTTCATATAATCTTTCCATATAGATCATAAAATTACTGAGAATTTAGTATTTTGCTTTATTCATTGGATGTTGCAACAACTGGCACATACACTATTTTAAATCATACTGAACTACTAATTTTCTGGAAATAACTACCTTAAACATTTTATGTAGGCTTAAGTTTAGGGCTATATCTTCATCTTTATAGCCTCACTTGCAACTTGATACATAATTGGTACACAATAAATATTTTAGTTCTTCTGCATTGACTACATGACAACAGAATAGACTGTAATTATGCAGAGGGCAGGAACCTTTAAAATAACATGAGCTTACAATAATGTGTACTGATATGTAAATTTGATAAATCACAACTCAGAACATCAGTCTCTGATAGGGTGTAATTGATTCAATTCATCAGATATTTACATTTCTTCCAAGTGAAAGGAACAAAATCATAAATGATATTTTAGCACATTATATATTTGAAGAAATAAGATTTTTTTTAAACATTCACTCAGGCATTTATTGGAATGAGTGTATGTTTAAAAAATAGAGATTGACCCATATGACAACAATACTAACCCCATGATTCCTTTAATAAATGTTTTATCAGACACTTTGTGCAGCTCGAGGTTGCTGCTGGAGGCCATGGAATAATTCTGTTATTCCTTGGTGCTTCTTCGTAGATAACCATGGCTATAATGCTGAGGGAACAACATCAACAACTACTGGTGAGAAGTGTTCTATCATGATGATCCAACATATTTTAAGTTGAATGAAAAAAGTACATTTAAAAATTTTCTTTGGAAAGATATCTTAAATAAAATCAAATGGGAAATATGTACACAAGAATGTTCAAATTGGTATATTGAGGACATTTTTTGCATGATTGTATCTTCCAAATGAAAAAAAAAGTCATTATATGTGACAGGCAAGAAAATTAGAAAATGTGAAAATATTTAATACTTATTAATCTTTGTAAATAAAGTCATAATTCATGCAAACATTTTTCTTTCTTTAAGGACTTGAAGCCAAATTAAACAGGATACCTTCACCAACACTATTTGGAAATGACATTAACACTGTTCTCCTCACAACTCAAAGTCAGACACCCAAGCGTTTCCGGTTCAAGGTTTGGTCTTTAAGATTTCTAAAGAAAAGTTATTAATAAAACACATTATGAATACACTTTTCACCCCAACAAGATATTTCTCTCTTAATAAATATTTATTCCAAAGCAAAAAACTAGTTTAGACTCATTACTCCACTTCTCTGAGACTGTCTACTCAAATATAACATAAGAAATTTTTCTCTGGCAGTAGTTTTTGGAGAATTTAATAATATAGTCAATGTAAAATATTTGGTACAGTGTCCTGAGAATAATAAACACTCAAAAAACTTTAGTAATTTTTGTTATTCAACTAAAGACTGTGATAAAAGATTAGTTTAAAATTTAATTTGAGAAAGATGTTAATTGTTCTATATCAATGTGACACAATCTCTAGTTGTTTTTACTGATATCACTTCTAGTCATGATTTTTTTTTAATTTTATTTTTTTTATACATCAGGTTCTTATTAGTTATCTATTTTATACATATTAGGGCATATATGTCAATCCAAATCTCCCAGTTCATCCCACCACAACAACCCTCCACCCCCGCTTTCCCCCCTTGGTGTCCATACATTTGTTCTCTACATCTGTGTCTCTATTTTTGACTTGCACACTGGTTCATCTGTACCATTTTTCTAGATTACACATATATGCGTTCATATACAGTATTTGTTTCTCTTTCTGACTTATTTCACTCTGTATGACAGTCTCTAGGTCCATCCACATCTCTACAAATGACCCAATTTCATTCCTTTTTCTGAGAGTAATATTCCATTGTATATATGTACCACATCTTCTTTATCCATTTGTCTGTTGATGGGCAATTAGGTTGCTTCCATGACCTGGCTATTGTAAATAGTGCTGCATTGAACATTGGGGTGCATGTGTCTTTTTGAATTATGGTTTTCTCTGGGTATATGCCCAGTAGTGGGATTGCTGGGTCGTATGGTAGTTATATTTTTAGTTTTTTAAGGAACCTCCATACTGTTCTCCATAGTGGCTGTATCAATTTACATTCCCACCAACAATGCAAGAGGGTTCCGTTTTCTCCACACCCTCTCCAGCATTTGTTGTTTGTAGATTTTCTGATGATGCCCATTCTAAGCGGTGTGAGGTGATACCTCATTGTAGTTTTGATTTGCATTTCTCTAATAATTAGTGATGTTGAGCAGCTTTTCATGTGCCTCTTGGCCGTCTGTATGTCTTCTTTGGAGAAATGTCTGTTTAGATCTTCTGCCCATTTTTTGATTGGGTTGTTTTTTATTTTTATTGAGCTGAATGAGCTGTCTATATATTTTGGAGATTAATCCTTTGTTTGTTGATTTGTTTGCAAAAGTTATCTCCCATTCTGAGGGTTGTCATTATATTTTGTTTATAGTTTCCTTGCTGTACAAAAGCTTTTAAGTTTCATGAGGTCTCATTTGTTTATTTTTGTTTTTATTTCCATTACTCTAGGAGGTGGGTCAAAAAGGATCTTGCTGTGATTTATGTCAAAGAGTGTTCTTCCTATGTTTTCCTCTAAGAGTTTTATAGTGTCTGGTGTTACATTTAGGTCTTTAATCCATTAGGAGTTTATTTTTGTGTATGGTGTTAGGGAGTGTTCTAATTTCATTATATTACATGTAGCTGTCCAGTCTTCTCAGCACCACTTATTGAAGAGACTCTCTTTTCGCCATTGTATATCCTTGCCTCCTTTGTCATAGATTAGTTGACCATAGGTGTGTGGGTTTATCTCTGGGCTTTCTATCCTTTTCCATTGATCTGTTTTTGTGCCAGTACCATATTGTCTTTATTACCATAGATTTGTAATATAGTCTGAAGTCAGCGAGTCTGATTCCTCCAGGTCCGTTTTTCCCCTCAAGATTGCTTTGGCTATTCGGGGTCTTTTGTGTCCATACAAATTTTAAAATTTTCTTGTTCTAGTTCTGTAAAAAAATGCTTTTGGTAATTTGATAGGGATTGCACTGAATCTGTAGATTGCTTTAGGTAGAATAGTCATTTTCACAATATTTATTCTTCCAATCCAAGAACATTGTATATCTCTCCATCTGTTTGTGTCATCTTTGATTTCTTTCATCAGTGTCTTATAGTTTTCTGAGTTCAGGTCTTTTAATTCCTTAGGTAGGTTTATTCCTAGGTATTTTATTCATTTTGTTGCAGTGATAAATGGAGGTGTTTCCTTAATTTCTCTTTCTGATTTTTCGTTGTTAGTATATAGGAATGCAAGAGATTTCTGTGCATTAATTTTGTATCCTGCAACTTTACAAAATTCATTGATTAACTCTAGCAGTTTTCTGGTGGCATCTTTAGGATTATCTATGTATAGTATCATGTCATCTACAAACAGTGACAGTTTTACTTCTTTTCCAATTTGTATTCCTTTTATTTCTTTTTCTTCTCTGAATGTTGTGACTAGGACTTCCAAAACTATGTTGAATAATAGTGGCAAAAGTGGACATCCTTGTCTTGTTACTGATCTTAGAGGAAATGCTTTCAGTTTTTCACCATTAAGAATGATGTTTGCTGTGGGTTTGTCGTATATGGCCTTTATTATGTTGAGGTAGGTTCCCTCTATGGCTACTTCCTGGAGGGTTTTTATCATAAATGGGTGTTGAATTTTGTCGAAAGCTTTCTCTGCATCTACTGAGATGATCATATGTTTTTTATTCTTCAGTTTGTTAATATGGTGTATCACATTGATTGATTTGTGTATATTGAAGAATCCTTTCATCCTTGGGGAAAATCCCACTTGATATGGTGTATGATACTTTTAATGAGTTGTTGTATTCTGTTTGCTAGTATTTTGCTGAGGATTTTTGCATTTATATTCATCAGTGATGTTGGTGTGTCATTTTCTTTTTGTGTAGTATCTCTGTCTGGTTTTGGTATCAGGGTGATGGTGGCCTTGTAGAATGAGTTCGGGAGTGTTCCTTCCTCTGCGATTTTTTGGAAGAGTTTGAGAAAGATGAGAGTTAGCTTTTCTCTAAATGTTTGATAGAATTCACTTTAACCATGTGGTCCTGGACTTTTGTTTGTTGGAAGATTTTAATCACAGTTTCAATTTCAGTGCTTGTGATTGGTCTGTTCATATTTTCTATTTCTTCCTGGTTCAGTCTTGGAAGCTTATAGCTTTCTAAGAATTTGTCCATTTCTTCCAGGTTGTCCATTTTATTGGCATAAATTTGCTTGTAGTAGTCTCTTATGATGTTTGTATTTCTGCGGTGTCCATTGTAACTTCTCCTTTTCATTTCTAATTTTATTGATTTGAGTCCTCTCCCTCTTTTTCTTGATGAGTCTGGCTAAAGGTTTATCAATTTTATTTATCTTCTCAAAGAACCAGCTTTCAGTTGTATTGATCTTTGCTATTGTTTTCTTTGTTTCTATTTCATTTATTTCTGCTCTGATATTTATGATTTCTTTCCTTCTACTAACTTTGGGTTTTGTTTGGTCTTCCTTCTCTGGTTCCTTTAGGTGTAGGTTAGACTGTTTATTTGAGATATTTCTTGTTTCTTGAGGTAGGATTGTATTGCTATATACTTCCCTCTTAGAACTGCTTTTGTTGCATCCCATGGGTTTTGGATCATCGTTTTTTCATTGTCATTTGTCTCTAGATATTTTTTGATTCCCTCTTTGATATCTTCAGTGATCTCTTGGTTATTTAGCAACATATTGTTTAGCCTCCATGTGTTTGTGTTTTTTACGCTTTAGTCCCTGTAATTGATTTCTAATCCCATAGCGTTGTTGTCAGAAAATATGCTTGATATGATTTCAATTTTCTTAAATTTACTGAGGCTTGATTTGTGACCCAAGATGTGATCTATCTGGGAGAATGTTCCATGTGCACTTGAGAAGAAACTGTAATCTGCTGTTTTTGGATGGAATGTCCTATAAATATCAGTTAAATCTATCTGGTCTATTGTGTCATTTAAAGCTTGTGTTTCCTTATTAATTTTCTGTCCAGATGATCTGTCCATTGGTGTAAGTGAGGTGTTAAAGTCCCCCACTATTGTTGTGTTACTGCCAATTCCCTCTTTTATAGCTGTTAGCATTTGCCTTATTTATTGAGGTGCTGCTATGTTGGGTGCATATGTATTTATAATTGTTACATCTTCTTCTTGGATTGATCCCTTGATTATTATGTAGTGTCCTTCCTTGTCTCTTGTAACATTCTTCATCTTAAAGTCTATTTTATCTGATATGAGTATTGCTACTCCTTTTGATTTCCCTTTGCATGGAATATCTTTTTCCAACCCCTCACTTTCAGTCTGTATGTGTCCCTAGGTCTGAAGTGGGTCTCTTGTAGACAGCATATATATGTGTCTTGTTTTTGTATCCTTTCAGTGAACCTGTGTCTTTTGGTTAGAGCATTTAATCCATACACATTTAAGGTAATTATCAATATGTATGTTCCTGTTACCGTTTTCTTAATTGTTTCGGGTTTGTTTTGTAGGTGTTTTTCTTCTCTTGTGTTTCCCAGTTAGAAAAGTTCCTTTGGTATTTGTGGTAGAGCTGGTTTGGTGGTGCTGAATTCTCTTAGCTTTTGCTTGTCTGTAAAGCTTTGATATCTCCATCGAATCTGAATGAGATCCTTGCCGGGTAGAGTAATCTTGGTTGTAGGTTCTTTCCTTTCATCACTTTAAGTATATCATGCCACTCCCTTCTGGCTTGTAGAGTTTCTGCTAAGAAATTAACTGTTAACCTTATGGGATTTCCCTTGTATGATATTTGTCATTTTTCCCTTGTTGCTTTTAATAGTTTTTCTTTTCCTTTAATTTTTGTCAATTTGATTACCATGTGTCTTGGCTGGTTTCTCCTTGGGTTTATCCTGCCTGGGACTCTCTGCACTTCCTGGACTTGGGTGGCTATTTCCTTTCCCATGTTAGGAATGTTTTTGACTATAATCTCTTCAAATACTTTCTCGGGTCCTTTCTCTCTCTCTTCTCCTTCTGGGACCCCTATATTGCGAATGTTGGTGCATTTTATGTTGTCCCAGATGTCTCTTAGGCTCTCTTCATTTCTTTTCATTCTTTTTTCTCTATTCTGTTCCATGGCAGTGCAGCCGACCATTCTGTCTTCCAGGTAACTTATCCGTTCTTCTGCCTCAGTTATTCTGCTATTGATTCCTTCTAGTGTATTTTTCATTTCAGTTATTGTATTGTTCATCTATGTCTGTTTGTTCTTTAATTCCTCTAGGTCTTTGTTAAACATTTCTTGCATCTCCTCAATCTTTGCTTCCATTCTTTTTTCAAGGTCCTGGATCATCTTCACTATCATTATTCTGAATTCTTTTTCTGGAAGGTTGCCTATCTCCACTCTATTTAGCGTTTTTCTGGGTTTTTATCTTGTTCCTTCATCTGGTACATAGTCCTCTGCCTTTTCATTTTGTCTCTCTTTCTGTGAATGTGGTTTTCCTTCCACAGGTGGCAGGATTGTAGTTCTTTTTGTTTCTTCTGTCTGCCTTCTGGTGGATGAGGCCGTCTAGGAGGCTTGTGCAAGCTTCCTGATAGGAGGGACTGGTGGTGGGTAGAGCTAGGTTTTACTCTGGTAGACAGAGTTCAGTAAAACTTTAATCCACTTGTCTGCTGGTAGGTGGGGCTGAGTTCCCTCCCTGTTGGTTGTTTGGCCCGAGGTGACTGAGAACTGGAGGCTACAGGCTCTTTGGTGGGGCTAATGGCAGACTCTGGGAGGGCTCATGCCAAGGAGTACTTCCCAGAACTTCTGCTGCCAGTGTCCTTGTCCCCATGGTGAGCTACAGCCACCCCCTGCCTCTGCAGGAGACCCTCCAAACCAGAAGGTAGGTCTGGTTCAGTCTCCTATGGGGTCACTGCTCCTTTCCCCTGGGTCCTGATGTGCACACTACTTTGTTTGTGCCCTCCAAGAGTAGAGTCTCTGTTTCCCTCCGTCCTGTTGAAGTCCTGCAATCAAATCCCACTAGCCTCCGATGTCTGATTCTCTGGGAATTCCTCATCACATTGCCAGACCCCTAGGCTCAGGAGCCTGATGTGGGGCTCAGAACCTTCACTCTAGTGGGTAGACTTCTGTGGTATAATTGTTCTCCAGTTTGTGAGTCACCCACCCAGTGCTTATGGGATATGATTTTTATTGTGATTGCACCCCTCCTACCATCTCACTGCAGCTTCTCCTTTGTCTTTGGATGTCGGGTATTTTTTTGGTGAGTTCCAATGTCTTCCTGCTGATGACTATTCATTAGTTAGTTGTGATTCCAGTGCTCTCGCAAGAGGGAGTGCTCTAGTCATGATTTTAAAGAAACTAATTTCTGCTGTTTTTTACCAAGTAGTTTATTAGTATCGTCTTTTGGATTTGGCAGTGAAAACACTATATCCTTTGTACATTACCTTTTAGCCACAATTTCACAAAAATTAAGATTTTATTTTAAACAAAATTCAAAATTCTTGCAGGATTTTTAAGCAGGTGATCACTGAAATGTAACAAGGATAATTAAATTACAAAAACCCAGTATTCAAGAATCAATATTTAATAATACTATCATTATTTTTTTATATTGGTCAATAAAAAGTTTTATTTGATATAGTACCATTATGACCAACTAATTCTATTAATTCCTTTATAATTTATTCTGTGCATAGCCATTCAGCAATATTAAAGTTAAGTTTATGACTAGATTAATAGCTCATCTATAAAATTATTAAATTTATTATTTCGTGTTTAGAACTCGCATTTAATACTTAGTTCAGAATTGAAAAATTAAATAACAGTTTTGAATCAAACAATGCTAATTTTTCAAAATCTTTGCAGATTACTGATCCAAATAATAGAAGATATGAAGTTCCTCATCAGTTTGTAAAAGAATTTAGTGGAACTGCAGCTTCTGATACATTGTATGATGTGAAGGTTATAGACAATCCATTTAGCATTAAAGTTTATAGAAAAAGCAATGATAGACTTTTGTAAGTAATTATTTTATATTAATAAAAGATTAAATAATTGGTCACTTTTATTATATTATCATAGAATTATGAAAGTCTTAATTTTAGGGCATTTTCAGAAAGATTAAATCTCCTCCCAAAAGAGGGTGGGTGTACATATTTTAAAGATTATAATGTTAAAGGGATTTTAATTTCTCATGGAAGAAAGGAACAAGAAAATGAATGAAAGTATAGAAACGGGGCCAACCAAAGTTGAAGGTGAAGAGCATCACTGATACAGTCTAAGCCTTGTTTATATTTTTGCATACTTAAAACTCCTGTTGTGTTTTTTCCCCATTATTTATCATATTCTGTTGTCAATTTGTAGGGTCAAATAGTTACCAAGCAGAGAGTGACAAATTTCCGTAGTACAATTAGAGGATTTGTCATATATATGTATGAAATTAAATTGAATATATATTAACATATAATAAATTTAAATTACTATACACATATTAATTTAAATATTACCTGAATGCCTTCATTATAAATGTATTTTGAGGGATACTTGCTGCAAAGAATTTAATAACTTTCAAGATTATAGCTCTTGAATCTCCAAGAAAGGTTAATTAAACAATTGTCAAGACTGAATCTCAGCAATTATTTTCTGTAAATATATTTTAATAACTTGCGATTGAGTTTATGTTAAATCACAAAAGAAATGTTGTTTAACATTTCTCATAGTATATATTTGATATGCATAAAACATGTAACCTTTCTCTTTTTGGAAAAATAATTTTGAACTTAATTTTAATATATATATTAGAGGTGCGAAAACCAGTATAGTACTGTATTTTAAACCTCTGTCTCTGGAGCAGAGCAGAACTATGTCTGAAATTTGGCCCTGCTGCCTAACCTTGAAAACATGAATAAATTTGTCCAATTTGTGTCGTTTGTGAAATGAAATTTATAATGGTAGTTGTGCTTTAAGATTTTGGTGAAGATAAAAGGAGAGAATGCATGTGAAGAATCATATTGATGATGATGAAACAAATTGTGTTGATGGAATTAACAAGTTCTGGTTATGGTATAAAATTCATGTGTTACTAAGAATTGATCACAGCTAAAGACTGACATATTTAAAATGCAATATTCTGGATGATAACATAAACCTGTATTTAGTAGAACATTTTATATGTTTCTAGCTCATTTATTTATTTATTTCATGCTACAGGTTTGACACCAGCATTGGTCCACTGGTATACTCTGACCAGTATTTACAGATCTCAGCCAGACTTTCCAGTGAATATATTTATGGTATTGGGGAACATATTCATAAGAGATTTCGTCATGATTTATATTGGAAAACATGGCCAGTTTTTACTCGGGATCAACTTCCTGGTGATGTAAGCCACTCTCTTTCTTGTTATAAATAAAGTAGGTATATTTGAGGATAATTTTAGCCTATTTGAAACCATCATTTATTTGATGTCAGTAATACACATTCCAGAAGCTTGTTTACTTTAGGGGTGAGGATTGATATCAAAGTCCTAAAATAAATAAGTGACCAACTGATTTTATGAATACTTAAAAAGATATTTCCAATTTATGAATGTTTTCTTTTGATTTTCACTTTTATATTTTATCATTCCACTCTTGTACTTAAACCTATCCAGGGTTTGTTATTGCACAAGAATAATTCCAAACAAACACCTTGTTCTACATGGCTTTGTGTGATATGGTGTCTGCCTATCTATTGGACATCATGTCCTGCATCTATACCCACTTTTTCCTTTACCATAACATATGATCATCTTTCTTAAGTTCACATATTTTCACAAGAGGTTGGTTCTCTTTGTAAGTGCTAAACCTTTAAGTTCTTTATTATTTATACAAGTCATTCATAGCTCGGTTGGTTTCACCTCATAAGAACTTTTCCCAAACTCCTCCATGCAGAATTAATCTTTACTTTCTAACCCTTTATTCATACTTTAATATGACAACCATCACAGTGTATTATTTGTGTATACATTTGTCTGTACTTCTAGAATATGCGACTCTTCGGGACAAAGACCATACCATTAAAAAAACTCTTTTTTTATTCATTCATGATTGCTTTGAGTCAAATGTTAATGATTTTTAAAATGCTGATGCTCTTTCATTCCTCAAAATGAATGTGAGTTGTTGTTTTAAAGACCCTCATTTCATACAAAAATATTAATAAATTTTGCCAATCTTTGTTTACAGCTTCACTGTCTATAATAAACACCAGGCTAATAAATACCTCATAGCTATTTTCATACATCTTTCCTTTGAACTTCCATACCCAATCAGCCAAGAAGCCTTTCTTCTTTCACTTTTTAAGTTCATTTCCAATTTTCTTCCACTGCTTCATCTACTCATCAGCTCTCAACCACTGTACTGCAAAAGTTCTATGAGGGTGAACATCATTTTGGAATTCCCTGCAATACCTTGGGCATACATGAGACATAATGGATAAGCATGCTATTACCCTATCACGGATAGCTTTTTTTTTTAATTGAAGTATAGTTGATTAATATCTTATTAAAACTCATTTAATCATAATAAAACATAAAGGAAAGTAAACTATTAATAGTATAATATATAGTTATATATTTATATCTTAATGTATTAATAATTAAAATAAGTTCTATGTTTTTTGTGCTACAACATTACATATGGTACTTATATAGAGAAAATTGTTATAGGAGTATGGGAGTAAGTTAAATATGAAGAGTAAATTACAAGAATAAATTGGAATCTATAATGTCCATTTTCAGTGTATAATCTTTTTATTTTAAATAAATTTATGCCTTATAGAATAATAATAATTTATATGGCCATCAAACATTCTTCATGTGCATTGAAGATACTTCTGGAAAGTCATTTGGTGTTTTCTTAATGAACAGCAATGCCATGGGTAAGAGTAATTTATCTGATAATATATTTAAATGAGACTTGAAATGTTTTAACTGCTTTCTTTATTCCAATCATAGGTATTGTATACCAGAGTAAACTTTGTTGTTACTGATTTAGAAGGTGAAATTATTATAAGCTGGTTTTGTAGTTAGTGAGACATGGATTTTTGCATATCTGTGCTTCTGTTTGGGGGAAAGTATGCTGTATTGTGATATTCGGGCACTTCATTTTCCCTCCAGAGGAACACTGAACACATCCATACAAATGAATATTCCCATTCACATAGCCTCATTTGTTAAGATAAGTTAATATGTCACTCCAGATAAAAAAGAGCAAGGTCTATATGGGGATAAAAAGAAGGAAGAATGATTTTTTTAAGTTTATCATAATTCAAGTAGTGTAGAACCTTTTGTTTTTTAATGTTGTGAATAATGCAATACCTAAATTGGATAGGTGAATCAGTGATAGTAAAAATTACAAAAATTCAAGCAAGAGCTATATACCATATGGTTATACAGACAATTACTATGTCTTGAATATAGACAAATTAAAAACCTATGTAGTTTTTTTCTTAGAAATCAACATGTGATAATATGATCTTTCACAGAATCTTCAATTAAAACAACTAATTGAAATGCAATTTTAAAAAGAAATCTTTTTGTTGTAAAAAGATGGATCCTCTATCCCCTGCTAAGCAGTTTCTAGAGGAGCTTTTGCCAACATCTGTAAAAGGCAGCATCTGGAATATCCTATCTTAAACCTCATGTATGGTGGCATTCCACTTTTCTCCTATATTCTTATCATCAACACCTTATCTTAATCATTTAAAAAAACTGTAAATCTATGTGATTAATACAAAGTACTTTAAATAGACGTTGCAATTATTTTATCACACGTACATGTTTACTATTTACATATGCTTTTCCAATTTTTGTTTTGTAGAGATTTTCATCCAGCCTACTCCAATAGTAACTTACAGAGTTACAGGTGGCATTCTGGACTTTTACATTTTTCTAGGAGATACTCCAGAACAAGTAGTTCAACAGTATCAAGAGGTGTGTTTCAGGTGTATTTTATAAAATTTTTTCTACCATACTTTCAAACATGTCTACATATTAAAATGATTTTAGCTAAGATATTTGAGGCCTCTTAGCTAAATATATTTTTAAACCTTACCATTTTTCAGATATGAGAAAGTGGTTTTTATTTTTGTTTTTGTTATACAGTGACACCTAGGTATATTTAGATGTCTACATTTCAG
Source organism: Balaenoptera physalus (assembly GCF_965194825.1). Taxonomy (NCBI): domain Eukaryota; kingdom Metazoa; phylum Chordata; class Mammalia; order Artiodactyla; family Balaenopteridae; genus Balaenoptera; species Balaenoptera physalus. The sequence continues at coordinate 45,905,293 of NC_138891.1, read as the reverse complement.
ATATCAAGTTATTTCTTGCTTCTAGGCAGGTGAGTTCAGTAGTTGGATTCCTTTGAGATGTTGCATGTTAAATCTTTACTTATTCATGACCTTCTTCGGTGGGATAAAACAAAAGGAAGTATCTTATCTCCAAGTCTGAGGATAGGTAATGGACATATAGGTCATACATCCCTTTGATAAGAATCTTGGAGGCAAGTGAGTTATGAGGAAGGCTAGTGAAACTTGCTGTTAATGTACCGTAGGTAAATTCCAGGTAAATTAGCTCTGACACTCAGGCTTAGAAGGACAGATATTGAAACATAGTCTGAAGTCTTAACTTCTTGAGGTTACTGTCTAAACAACTCTCATTTACCTATTAAATAGCATCTTAGTGTACCTGAGCCCAAGATGGACCTTAGAAAGGTGAGGACTCCAAGGCTTATTTTGAGCCTAATTCTAGACGTTTCTCCCATGTAAATTGTTCTCCTGTGACTGTTAGTGTATATAATTTCTGGTATTATTATGAAAAATAAATCATTTTTATAGATATAAGATTTAAGAATCGTGCCTATTTATAAAATCTTGTTTCATTGATAAATCTCTTGACATATAAGTCCCATTTTCAAAATGATTTCAAAAGAGAAGCAATTACTATCAAAAACTTTAGTTAGGATCTAAAAACCTGAAATAAGAGTAGGTAAGGTTTTACACAATTGAATGATTTACAATGTCTAGCAATTCCCAAATTGCTGTTCCTAAATGCGAATTTCAGAAAGGCAACAAAATTTACAGTCTCTATAATATGAAATCATAGTTATTGTATACAGTTATCACACCATCAAAAGAGGGGACAGCACATTTTTGTAAGAATTTGATATTTTATTTGTGAAATATTAGTTGGGATAGTTGTCTATTACATGCTGGGTAAAGTCTGTGGTCAGCAGTAGTTGAGTTTGAGTCATGTTTGACATGAGAATGCAGCATTCATGTGATATAGCAGTCCACTTGTATACATCATTTTATGGGCAGACTTGTAGAAGCTTGGATTTAAAGAATAAGATAAATGACTTGTATAGAATATAGCACTATTAATCACTGCTGCATTTCAATGGGGCTCAAATTATGTAGAGAGAGGCAAAAGAAACTACTTCTTGTTTGAAGAAAAACAAATTATCCTCTCTGTATAAATTAATACATTAGTGGTCCCAGTATGTCAAAATTTAAAACATAATGCATTTGAATGACTAGATCGTTTCATAAGTTTTAAAGATAATATATACATATAAGGTATAAGATGAATAGTACATAAATTAATATAGTATATAATAAAACATGTTTTATACACTTTTATGAAAATAAATTATGTGATACATATAATACACACACACACACACAGAAATTTCAATCACATGTCCAAATCTTTAAAGAAGTTCAATGGAACATAAGGTGTTTATGAATAGAGTTTAAACATACTGAGTTTTGGGGGAGTTATATTTGATACCAAGTTTTTAAAAAATAAATTTAAAGCTTAAATTGAATAGAATACAATAACCTGAGTATTTTTTTTTTTTAATTTTTACATAGCACTTTTTTTTTAACATCTTTATTGGAGTATAATTGCTTTACAATAGTGTGTTAGTTTCTGCTTTATAACAAAGTGAATCAGTTATACATATACATATATCCCCATATCTCTTCCCTCTTGCGTCTCCCTCCCTCCCACCCTCCTTATCCCACCACTCTAGATGGTCACAAAGCACCGAGTTGATCTCCCTGTGCTATGCGGTTGCTTCCCCCTAGCTATCTATTTTACATTTGGTAGTGTATATATGTCCATGCCACTCTCTAACTTTGTCCCAGCTTACTCTTCCCCCTCCCCGTATCCTCAAGTTCATTCTCTAGTAGGTCTGCGTCTTTATTCCCGTCTTGCCCATAGCACTTTTTAGACATACATGATGAAGAAATCATGGATCCAAAAAAATGTATATTACATAAAGATACATATATATAAACATATATATATAAATACCTAAACCAAAGAAAACCCGTCATGCCAGATAAGATATTTGTCTTAATGTAACCTAATGCTTAGTTTTTGGTGAAAAAACTTAATATCAGTTGCACTCATCTTTCCATGTGCAAAATCCTGTGCTCTGTTTTGATGAGACGCTGGTGCTCTGTTGTGAGTTTGCACTGAGCCTGCTTGGGCCACCAGAGAGTGGGAGGAGAAGGGCCCATTTGGCCCTTGGGGGAGGGAAGAAACCAATGTCCTACATGTGAATATAAGTACCTTATGAAATAACTGCCTGGGATCCTTCTAGAAATGTATTTCATTAATATTTTTGCAAACTAGGAGAGAAATAAGTGCCAAAATGTAAGGGAATAGAAATTGTATACTTTTAAACATCTTTTTTTCTTATGTGATGATCATTCATTCATTCATTTTGTTGCTACAAGAAGTGGGAGTGTGGTGGGACAATTTTCTTTTTCTCAAATCTCTTTAATGCTATTCTTTTATTCTCTTTTTTAACTTTCCATGCAGGGCAAAATATACTTTTGTAAATGCTACTTTTTTAAGTGCTACCTTTCTGATTTTTTAACACAAAATTAACAAAAGATGAGTTACAGAACATAAACTTGCTAAGTGTTTCATAACAAAATTCTAAGAGAATATCCAGGACACATTTAGAATGCATACACAAAATCTTTGTTTAAAATATGTGGTTAAACTCAAATCAATACTAGAGATGTAACAATAAGAAGCATATTAATATTTGTTTCTAATGTTCGTTATTGAGACTAATTAAATATCCATTTACTTCAAGCTCATTGGGCGACCAACAATGCCAGCATATTGGAGTCTTGGATTCCAACTGAGTCGCTGGAATTATAAGTCACTTGATGTAGTGAAAGAAGTGGTACGAAGAAATCGGGAAGCTGGCATACCATTTGTAAGTAGGATGAAGAGTTTGTGGGAATATATTTCAAGTTAAATGTTGTCATATAATAATAAGTGTAGGAAATTGTCAGATATACCATATAGATATAGATATAAATTATTAAGCTGCTTTTTTAATGATAAAGTACACATTATGTCATATGCAATGTCCAGGCCTACCTGAATTTTGAGAACTGATTATGAGTTATACTAGATTAGAACACATGTTGAAGTGTGAACAAAATTATAGTCAGTTTTTTAAATATACTTTAATTTTAGAGCTTATATACTTTTTAATGTAATAAAATTTCAATGTATTTTATGTAATGTACAGTTTTGTTTTTTATACAAGGAACCCCATATATGTACATATACATATATATATATATATATATTGACCTAATACATATCCAGTGATCATCACTGAAACAAATGTGAATAATCATTTAATGCTTTTGTACTTTAGAATTAGAAAAACTAGTTTTATAAGCAATATCATTGTGTCTTTAGTGAAATAAAAGAGATCAAAGTTCATTTACTTTTTAATCATTATATTTATAATACAAATTCTTTGGACTTAAAGGTTGAGGTGATTAGAGGGTTCTTTCAGTACTGCTTATTGAAATATACTCTGCTAATTTTCAGGATACACAGGTCACTGATATTGACTATATGGAGGACAAGAAAGACTTTACTTATGATCAAGTTGCATTTAATGGCCTCCCTGAATTTGTTCAAGATTTGCATGACCATGGGCAGAAATATGTCATCATCTTGGTAATAACTGATTATATATGTTAATTTTTAGTATTTACACATTTGTAAATTAATTGATTTTCTATAGTTTCTTTTCTCAATTATTAGGACCCTGCAATTTCCATAGAGAAACGTGCCAATGGAGCAGCATATGAAACCTATGAGAGGGGAACTGCACAAAATGTGTGGGTAAATGAGTCAGATGGGACTACAGCAATTATTGGAGAGGTAAATCATGATATTCTTTAAGTTTGTGTTGCTCATATTTTCTGTTGTGCAACAACAAAGTGTTTCTGAGTGTGTGTGTGTGTGTGTGTGTGTGTGTGTGAGTTTATTTGCTTTCAAATCTGTATTTGATATTTAATTGCATAGAGAAATTTTAGAGGAGATATTTGAATTATCTCTACAACAGTTTTTGTAGGAAGACAGATAATTTTCAGTGACATAAACAAAACTAATGATAAAAAATATGATAAATTATTTGGATTATTATAAAAATTCTTATCATATGATATAAAATAATTGTATGTATAAATTGAGTACTTAAATGCTGGGTGATAAGATTTATAGTATACATCCTCACAATGAAATCATAAGATAGCTATGATTAAAATTATTACTTTACGTGTGGAAAAAAGTGAATTTGAAAGAGGTGAGATAACTTTCCTCATGTCACAGAATTAATAAGGAGCAGTGTCAGGAAACTGCCTAGCTCCAAAAGGCATAATTTTTAACCAGAACAAATATTCTTTTGGAGACAACTTTATAAGACATATCAAAAACTCATATCAGATAAAATAGACTTTAAAATAAAGAGTGTTACAAGAGATAAAGAAGGACACTGCATAATGATCAAGGGATCAATCCAAGAAGAAGACACAACAATTATAAATATATATGCACCCAATATAGGAGCACCTCAATACATAAGACAACTGCTAACAGCTATAAAATAGGAAATCAACAGTAACACAATAATAGTGGGGGACTTTAACACCTCACTTACACCAATGGACAGATCATCCAAAATGAAAATAAACAAGGAAACAGAAGCTTTAAAAGCCACAATAGATCAGATAGATTTAATTGATATTTATAAGACATTCCATCACAAAACAGCAGATTACACTTTCTTCTCAAGGGCACATGGAACATTCTCCAGGATAGATCACATCTTGGGTCACAAATCAAGCCTCAGTAAATTTAAGAAAATTGATATCAAACCAAACATCTTTTCTGAACACAACGCTGTGAGATTAGAAATCAATTACAGGGGAAAATACGTAAGAAACACAAACACATGGAGGCTAAACAATACATTACTAAATAAGCAAGAGATCACTGGAGAAATCAAAGAGGAAATCAAAAAATACCTAGAGACAAATGACAGTGAAAACACGATGATCCAAAACATAAGGGATGCAGCAAAAGCAGTTCTAAGAGGGAAGTTTATAGCTATACAAACCTACCTCAAGAAACAAGAAAAATCTCAAATAAACAATCTAACCATACACAAAAGGAACTAGAGAAAGAAGAAAAACAAAACCCAAAGTTAGCAGAAGGAAAGAAATCATAAAGATCAGAGCAAGAATAAATGAAAGAGAAACAAAGAAAACAATAACAAAAAGATCAATAAAACTAAAAGCTGGTTCCTTGAGAAGAAAAACAAAATTGATAAACCATTAGCAAGAATTATCAAGAAAAAGAGGGAGGGGACTCAAATCAATAAAATTAAAAATGAAAAAGGTGAAGTAACAACAGACACCTCAGAAATACAAAGCATCCTAAGACTATACTACAAGCAACTCTATGCCAACAAAATGGACAACCTGGAAGAAATGGACAAATTCTTAGAAAGATATAACCTTCCAAGACTGAACCAGGAAGAAATAGAGAATGTGAACAGACCAATCACAAGTAATGAAATTGAAACTGTGATTAAAAATCTTCCAACAAACAAAAGTCCAAGACTATATGGCTTCACAGGTGAATTCTATCAAACATTTAGAGAAGAGCTAACACCCATCCTTCTCAAACTCTTCCAAAAAATTACAGAGGAAGGAACACTCCCAAACTCATTCTATGAGGCCACCATCATCCTGATACCAAAACCAGACAAAGATACTATAAAAAGAGAAAATTACAGACCAATATCACTCATGAATATAGATACAAAAATCCTCAACAGAATACTAGTAAACTGAATCCAACAACACATTAAAAGGATCATACAACATGATCAAGTGGGATTTATCCCAGAGATGCAAGGATTCTTCAATATACACAAATAAATCAATGTGATACAACACATTAACAAATTGAAGAATAACCATATGATCATCTCAATAGATGCAGAAAAAGCTTTTGACAAAATTCAGCACCCATTTATGAGAAAAACTCTCCAGAAAGTGGGCATACAGGGAACCTACCTCAACATAATATAGGCCATATATAACAAACCCACAGCAAACATCATTCTCAATGTGAAAAACTGAAAGCATTTCCTCTAAGATCAGGAATAAGACAAGGATGTCCACTCTCACCACTATTATTCAACATAGTTTTGGAAGTCCTACCACAGCAACAGAGAAGAAAAAGAAATAAAAGGAATCAAATTGGAAAAGAAGAAGTAAAACTGTCACTGTTTCCAGAAGACATGATATTATACATAGAGAATCCTAAAAATGCCACCAGAAAACCACTAGAGCTAATCAAAGAATTTGGTAAAGTTGCAGGATACAAAATCAATGCACAGAAATCTCTTGCATTCCTATACACTAATGATGAAAAATCTGAAAGAGAAATTAAGGAAACACTCCCATTTACCATTGCAACAAAACGAATAAAATACCTAGGAATAAAGCTACCTAGGGAGACAAAAGACCTGTGTGCAGAAAACTATAAGACACTGATGAAAGAAATTAAAGATGATACCAACAGATGGAGAGATATACCATGTTCTTGGATTGGAAGAATCAATATTGTGAAAATGACTTTACTACCCAAAACAATCTAAAGATTCAATGCAATCCCTATCAAATTACCAATGGCATTTTTTACAGAACTAGAACAAAAAATCTTAAAAATTTGTATGGAGACACAAAAGACCCCTAATAGCCAAAGGAGTCTTGAGGGAAAAAAACGGAACTGGAGGAATCAGACTCCCTGACTTCAGACTATACTGCAAAGCTACAGTAATAAAGACAATATGGTACTGGCACAAAAATAGAAACATAGATCAATGGAACAAGATAGGAAGCCCAGAGATAAACCCACGCACCTATGGTCAACTAATCTATGACAAAGGTGGCAAGGTTATAAAATGGAGAAAAGACAGTCTTTTCAATAAGTGGTGCTGGGAAAACTGGACAGCTACAAGTAGAAGAATGAAATTAGAACACTCCCTAACACCATACACAAAAATAAACTCAAAATGGATTTGAGACCTAAATGTAAGACCGGACACTATAAAACTCTTAGAGGAACACATAGGAAGAACACTCTTTGACATAAATCACAGCAAGATCTTTTTTGATCCACCTCCTGAAGTAATGGAAATAAAAACAAAAATAATCAAATGGGACCTAATTGAACTTAAAAGCTTTTGCCCAGCAAAGGAAACCATCAACAAGACGAAAAGACAACCCTCAGAATGGGAGAAAATATTTGTAAATGAATCAATGGACAAAGGATTAATCTCCAAAATATATAAACAGCTCATGCAGCTCAATATTAAAAAAAACAAACAACCCAATCCAAAAATGGGCAGAAGACCTAAATAGACATTTCTCCAAAGAAGACATACAGATGACCAAGAAGCACATGAAAAGCTGCTCAACATCACTAATAATTAGAGAAATGCAAATCAAAACTACAATGAGGTATCACCTCACACCACTTAGAATGGGCATCATCAGAAAATCTACAAACAACAAATGCTGGAGAGGGTGTGGAGAGAAGGGAACCCTCTTGCACTGTTGGTGGGAATGTAAATTGATACAGCCACTATGGAGAACAGTATGGAGGTTCCTAAAAAAACTAAAAATATAACTACCATATGACCCAGCAATCCCACTACTGGGCATATATCCAGAGAAAACCATAATTCAAAAAGACACATGCACCCCAATGTTCATTGCAGCACTATTTACAATAGCCAGGTCATGGAAGCAACCTAAATGCCCATCAACAGACAAATGGATAAAGAAGATATGGTACATATATAAAATGGAATATTACTCAGCCATAAAAAGTAATGAAATTGAGTCATTTGTTGAGACGTGGATGGATCTAGAGACTGTCATACGGAGTGAAGTAAGTCAGAAAGCGAAAAACAAATATTGTATATTAACGCATGTATGTGGAACCTAGAAAAATGGTGCAGATGAACTGATTTGCAGGGCAGAAGTTGAGACACAGATGTAGAGAACAAACGTATGGACACCAAGGGGGGAAAGCTGTGGGAGTGTGGGGATGGTGGTGTGCTGAATTGGGCAATTGAGATTGACATGTATACACTGATGTGTATAAAATTGATGACTAATAAGAAACTGCTGTATAAAAAAATAAATAAAATTCAAAAATTCAAAAAAAGAAAAAAATACTAAACTTTCTTTGGGTTATTTGTATGGAAATATGTTAATATAAATGTTTCAGCCATTACATGAAATTCCTAAGAATCTTATATGTTCTAGTATAATGTTATAAGTCATAATTCTATTTATTACCTTAAAATATATATCTCAGAAGTAACTAAATTTCCTTGTCAATTGCATTATTATGAACTTTCTTCAAATCTTTAACCGTGGTCATTTTTAAGTCTTTTGTCATTTAGAGACAGGTCTGGGTGTACTCTGTTGCTTTTGCAAAAGTGTTCCTATAAAAGGGTTTCGTCTTCAAGGAATTCATGGAAAAGACTCTGACAAATACAGGTTTCTGGTAACTGACTATGCTGCTGAGCTGAATGAATAAGCATTTTCAGAACTCTAATGGAAAACTGATGAATTCATAAAAGTGTTAACAAAAGATCAAGATAAAAAAAATTAATTACATGGGACTGAGTGAACTGATGAGGATGATTATAATTTTTGTGACTTTCTGTTTGAATAAAAACAAAGAAACAAAAAAAAAAGTGATTCTAGATACATTGACTTGATAATTCCACTTCTGTAATTTAATCAAAAGAAATAAAACAGGAGAAAATCAATTTATAAAAACATTTTATTATAGCATTATTTACAATAATAAAGAATATCTTGACCATCACTTTCTATCACATTCATCAAAGTTAAAATTACTACTGAAAGTTTTCTTCAAATAATTATGAACTCCATCAGGAAACAAAACCCAATATTCCTCCCCATAATGTCCATTAATATCTCACAGAATACATTTCGTTATGACCTGTTCTATTGAATATGGACAGATCAGATAGCCAATATGCATAATTTGGATATAAAACAATATTATTTATCCCAATACATCTGAAATTGAATTCCTCTTGTTGAATGTCATTATTTTAAATAGTAAGTAAAATAATTTGAAGAAGCATAAATCATAAAGAGGTAGCATAGTACATGTAGTGTTTAATAGTGTGGAATCAGATATGAGACTGCCTAGATTTGAATTCCTTCTGTACCACTTAGTATCAGTGTGACCTTGAAAAACTTCTCTGTTCATCACTTCTCCCATCTTTAAAATGGGTTTAATTATACTACTTACCTCAGCTGTAAAGTGATGATAAAATTAGTACCTATCTCCTAAAGTTCTAATGAAGATTTAATGAATTAATAACTAAAAGCACTTGGAACAGTCCCCAGCACACAATAAGAGTTATATTCACAGTTGTTAAATAAAAATAAATACACAACGAATCCTTTTGCTTGAATTTCTTGAAAACAAATGTCTTTGGAAATGAACTAATGTAATTTCTTTTATCAGACAATGAATATATTATATAGTTTTTGTTTATTTGTTTTTTAACTTAACCCACTAAATGCTAAAAAATAAATTAGTGAAGTCAAAATAGCAGCTGCATCCCATATTCTTATATTTTTCCCAACTTAAATGCTTCATGTTCTCACTCTCTCTTTACTTTAAATATCAGTACTTTCCCTTAAATGAACTTTAAAGTAGACCTGAGATTATTGTAAATATAGATGGTGCATGGATCACATATACATAAAGATGTACAATGTCATAACTTCAATAATTTTTTACTCTTCTTCTTCACTCAGTTTGATTTTTCATTAATTTTTGAATTTTCATTTATTTATGTTTCCTTTTATTTATGTATATATGTGAATGATCTATTCTTCCAGGTATGGCCAGGATTAACAGTATACCCTGATTTCACTAATCCAAACTGCATAGAATGGTGGGCGAATGAATGCAGTATTTTCCATCAACAAGTGAATTATGATGGACTTTGGATTGTAAGTAGTTACTTTAGACTTATGATTTTGGACAATGAGCATAGAATTATTTTTCCATAAAAATTATTATTAAGTTGACAAAAAATATTTTATAACATATTGAACATAAAAATAATGTTCTTATATTTTTCTAGAATGTATAAATATCATACCTGTCATGTTCATGGGTCAGAAAAAGAATACAAACTAAAAACTGTAAATTGAGATTTTTCTTATCCAGTAATATACTTTATAGGATAAAGTTCATTTCTGTCACTAAGGTGTTGTACCTTTATGACTAATAATTTATGTTGAAAAGAGTTAACAAAATTTGGAGATTAGCCTATAGTAGTGTAACTTCAAAAACTTTTACTAAAGTCTGCAGTAGTCAAGCAATTGCAGTAACATGGACTTAAATAAGCCCTCAGCCTTTAGAAACTTTCTTTTTAGTAAGTTATTAAGTGTAACAAATCAAAATTGGCAATAGGTTAAGTGTTTTATCTCAAGATAAACAACAACAACAAGCAAATAATATCCTAGATTACTGGTAAAGTTATTAAAGGAAAACACTAATTTTTAAAAGTTTCTTTGGATGAAGTTTTATATCTGTAGCTATTGATGCCTGCTGGTAGGTTTATAATTTAGACTAATACTGATGATAGTCAATGATTTAGTGTCTTTTGTTAAGGAAACTGTAACAATGTTTGGGGAATGAAACTACTTGGTGATCCCAGAATTCTATATTTCAGAAAAAAATATCTAATAATCTTGAGCACAGAGAGAACATGAGGGATGTTTTTCAAAGGTATTACAACTGTACAGAATTTTGGAAGGAAAGATAATGGATATCTGGGAATAGTTAAATTTTTTGATTGTTTAGATCACAGTATCTCTACTTCCCTAAAGTTCTCATTATTAATTCAGTCATTATTTAAATTATTTATTTATTTATTCAATCAATTACAAGTGTTTATTTTGCATCATCATGAAAACGTGGAGTTGAGTAGAAGGTTAGCATACCCGTCAGAATTCCTATGAAGGTAATAGAATGAAGATAGAGAGGCTTTGTTATTTGACACAAAATTAATGAGATTGCAGTGTTGATACCTAGCTGCTGGTAGAAATAACAAAAAAAATTGCAATCTGCTCTTGCATTTTGTTTTTAATTCTACCTCCAATTTCAATTATATTATTTAATTTAAATTAAAAGTACGTTTTTTCCTTCTTTCCTTTATTTTTCTTTCTTTTCTTTCATTCTTTTTCTTGTATAGGAAAAATTTGAATCCATTAGAGCAGAGTTACAAGTATAAATGACATTTAGGAATAGTGAAAAAGAATCTGACTGTGTTATATATAGAGAATATTCTTCATTTCCTACATCCATTGAAGACTGAAATACATGATTCATCTCCAAAGAGAGGGAGGGATGGAAAGAAGAGGGGCATCTGAGAAAAACAGAGTAGTTATGATACTAATACAGAAGCATTTTGACTAATGCTTATGATAACCAGTATGATTTCAAAGCTCACTTAATATCACTGAATTAATATATGCTATGTATAAGCAGTGAATATTCTGCTTCTAGCTCTTACCTGAATAATTGCCAAACCCTACTGCTAGGTTGTTTCTCAAATTCTTTTTCGTTCTTCAGATTATTTTTTCTGACAGAATGAATATATAGTAAAGCAGCATAATTTAACTGATGATATTTTATTTTCATGTCAAATTTTTAGTTTTATAATTTTCTAGATTTTTAATTTAGATTCAATGCTAATGCTTTTAAATTTTAAGTTTAAATATTACAATAATTTTGGGAAATGATATGAGCTTAATTGTAATTGAAAAATAGATTTTTGCATATAAACACACATTATGGTTGAATTCTCTTTTTTTGTATCATTCTTAAGATAATCTCCTAATATTTGAAAAATAAGAGCCTACTGTATTTGGTATAATTAAGACTAATGCTATGATTTCAAAATAAAAACATTAGTATTTTTAAAATTCAAAGAACATTTCCATTTCTCTGAAAAAATAAGCATATTTTTGTGATCATGTTGTTACTATGATTTTATTCTTTAAAATCTAACAAGGAGAATTCTTCCATAAAGAAGTCTAATAATTTAATATATAGTTTTGGGAAACTTAAAATTCATTGAGAAGATATATCCAAACACGTTCATATATCCCAATAACTGGGGGCTTAATTGGATATATTATCTGTACATTTTATAGGATTCTTAGAAAAAAATCAGTTATTTAAAAATTTCTTTGAAAATAGGGTTATTTAGATTTAGTTTAAAAGTGAAGTTATGAAATGCCACCAGACTTTTATACAGTTTTCAATGGATTTTAAAGAAACACCCCTAAAAATGGTGTTGATAATTCCTAGAAATGGTCATTACTAGACTTGAGATGATTTTAATGATACTGTAGGATTACTTATTACTATCAATCCACTGAGTCCTTTGTCTCATGACTTACAATGCTTGAATTTACTGGCTGTAATATTGACAATACTAATGAAATTCACTTTCACGTGACATTAAATAAATGTAACACCATGTAAATCCTTGAATAGGTTAGAGAAAAATATTTTCAGAATTTTGAAAGAAGCAAAAATACAAAATACATTAAAAGAGATACAAATAAATTCTATTAAATTATGAGTAGTAAGTTTAACCTATTAATAATATAATCTTGTCAAAGAGACATTTTAATAAAAAATAATCAAATATTAAATGCTTTATTTGTTTTAAATATGGTTAAAATCATGTAAAAGTGATTAAGTTTTAAGTTATTTTATTATTATATTACATTTATTAAATTCTTTTATTTTATTTATTCTTAAATTACATAAAATAAAGTCTATTTTGAGTGAGTGCTATAAGAGCTTGTGAATTTTATTTCAAGTTTGCAAATACTTAGTTCAAATAGAATAACATTAATTTCAGAGTTAAATGTTTTGTCCTTGTACTTCCTTGGTGAATATTATATACAAGAGGTAATAAAATGGTTTAGAAAAAGACTCTTAAAATTTAAAATAATGCAACTCAGTTCCATTTATGAGTTTCAGTAGTTGAAGCTGTTTTTGAATTTAATTCAGTTGGTACATTCATGAAGAAAAAATACTTAGGTTCATCTAAAATTATTGGCTGTACAACTATAGTATCTCTTTGTATTAATTTTACTGGACATAGGACAACAAAATTGAATATAATACATCAGGTAATTTTAGTAAAATAACCCCAATGTGTACTTTAGAATAACTACGTAATTGTCCTTTGTGGCTATTAAGAAAACAAAAATCTGTTTCACAATGAGGAATTTATTCTTTTCTCCCTTGAGCAGCCTTCATTTCTCACATTAATTCCATCTGGGCATCATTTTGATGGGAGAAGGGAAGAGTGATAAAGAGAATATACTTCTGAGGAAAACAAAATTAACGAGAGACTTGAATGAGTGTGATGCCTTTGTGAGAGCAGAGAGAACGTATTATAGAGATGTGGGAAATAAGGCTCAAAAATTCTTTGGTGCCATTAACAGAGATGGAGAAAGACATACACATTTCTTGAGCATGTGTAGTGTAATATATGATTTTATATGAATAATCTTTTTTAGTCCAAAGGTTTTACTTAACTGGTTATGGACTAGAACTAGTAAACAGCAAGACAATACTAGGGCTTCAGTTTACAAGGCAAGAAAATCCATAAATGCAATACCCCACAACTCTGACTCCAAGAGATGTTTAGGTCACTGGTTCTCATAATGTGGCCCAGGAGCGCTAGGATTCCCTGAGACTCTTCCAAGGATTCAATAAACTCATAACCATTTTCATTAGAATACTAAAATGCTGTTTGACTTTTTTCACTTTCATCCTCTCATGAAAGTGTAGGAGTTGTGGGCTAGGCAAAAAGTGTTGTGCCTAACTGCTAGCAAGGCACAACATAGAAACTAGATAAATGCCAGCTGAAATTAATAAACTATGTTGAATAAATGAATGTGCTGGAAATATGTACAATGATAGGCTCACAATGAGAAGACTGATACAACTATTTAGAAAAGACAGTTGCTTAATACTTTTAATGTAATGTAATATAATTAATGCTTTATATGTATAATTAAAGCTAGGTAAATCACATACATTTTGGTTGTATAAAATCCTTTAATCCCACCTAAGATACCTCTGTTATCTGGTATATACATTTATGAAAAAACAAATAATATTATTTTTCTCACTATAATGACTTGTTCATGCTGGAAGTATTTTGGAATCAAGTAGTGAGAATAGTTAAGCAAGTTTGTTTGTAGGTTGGTAGCTTATATATGTCTTCTAGGAGCAGAGGAACATCATGGTTGCCCTAGATAAAATATTTACAAACAAGTAGAGAGTTTCTGCTTATATGATTTAGAATTACTTAAAATCTGCTGTTCTTTATCTTATATCCATTCAGGACATGAATGAAGTTTCCAGCTTTATTCATGGTTCAAAGAAAGGATGCAGTGACAACAAACTGAATTACCCAGCTTTTACTCCTGGTAAATTTCATTTAACTATCTCCTTACCATTAATTGAGAATAATTATCTTTATTTACTGGTAAATTGTAGCATATATTTCTAAATCACAAACTTTGATATAATTTTGAGACCCTGAAATAACTGTGGTATTTTGTTTATTTTTTTGTTTTATTTCTGGCCAAAATATTTATGTCTAAGAGAAGGAGCATGTTTTTAAATTTTGGTGTAGATTATTGATTTGTCTTTACCTCTGATGAACTGCCCATGATTAAATGATTAATGAAAAGAAACAAAATTTGTTTGAAATCATAATTTAAGTGATCAATTTTTTTCCTTGAGCACTTTGCTTTAAGTCTCTGCAGTTATTAGATGTACCTGATGTGAATAGTTACATCTCACTTATTCCAAAAAGCATGTTTTCATCAATAAAATTGGTAAAAAAAATTTCACCAAAGAAAAAGAAGTGTTCTGAGGGGAGTAGATTATTATAAGGACATCTGAAGAAAGATGACAATAATTATCACAGTACAATATAAGCCTGCAAATTAAAGCACAATAAAAACTGAAAAGCAGAGATTTAAATGATTTGTTATTGTGTAACAGGTCTACATGTGTGGAATTAGGTTATATTTAAATAAATTATAAAGCTTTCAAATGGGTCTATAGTTATATGATTTATAATAAATATATATATATATTTCTATATGCATGTTAAAGTCTATTTTCTCCATAGATTTATTTATTACTGAAGTTAGGAAACAGGGTATTCATTATTGTATGTGCAAATGTAATTGTTAATCAGTAAGAGTAAAAGGTGAAGACCCAACTGGAACTTAGCATAAATTGTTGTCTTTCATTACTTTTTAACTAAATATGGTATTACATAGCACATCACGTAAGGATTATAAAGTTTAAAATGGCAAAATATTTCTTAAGAAATTATTTCTTATATTTTTTTCTAAGATATTCTTGACAAAATCCTGTATTCCAAAACAATTTGCATGGATGCTGTGCAACACTGGGGGAAACAGTATGATGTTCACAGCCTCTATGGATACAGTATGGCTATAGCCACAGAGAAGTAAGTTCAATTTCACTCAGAAAGCCCTTTAATATTTATTGTCTAGAAACATATTTGGTAATTTACATATAGTGGATAATAACAAGAGTAGGAAAGCAAAGAAAGATAATATTTTCATGGTGAAAAATTAGGGCATTAAAAGCATCTCCTCTTTTACTAATAGTCACAAATTTGAAACTTAGTTATCAAGAACTACATGATATATGAATAAAACTGCGATTCTTTTTTAATTCATAAATTGAAATTTTCCTTCCAAATTTTGATTCAGTTTGGTATCTCTGAATATGTGCTCTAAGCATGAAATTCACAATTGGCCTGAGAGAATGGTGCTTCTAAAACAAGTCTTTACTTTTAAAAAACAAGAGTTTCAGGCTTCTGCACATGGGAACCTAACCTGAGGTGTCAGCACAGTTGTTTCATAGGAGGAACTCTGGTCTGAAGGGCCAGGTGTGAGGCCTCAGCATTGAGCCCCCTGTGAACAAGTGAAACTAGACTTAAGCACAAAGGAAAAGAAAAAGTTCTTGAGACTGGGAAATCCAAGATCAAGTTGCCTACTGATCCAGTGTCTGGACTTGGCTCACACAGTTATGGAGGCTGGCAAGTCCAAAATCTCTAGGATGGCTCAGCAAGTTGAAGACCAGGGTCTTAGTGCTCCAGCCTGGTGTCAGGCTTGAGCCTCTGAGGTGAGAGAGCTGAGCTCAGGACACTGGACCACCAGAGACCTCCGAGCCCCATGTAATATCAAATGGTAAGAGCTCTCCCAGAGATCTCCATCTCAAAACTAAGACCCAGCTCCACCCAGCGGCCAGCAAGTTTCAGTGCTGGACAACCCATGCCAAACAACTAGCAAGACAGGAACACAAACGCAGCCATTAGCAGAGAGGCTGCCTAAAATCATAATAAGGTCACAGACACCCCAAAACACACCACCGGCTGCGGTCCTACCCACCAGAAAGACAAGTACCAGCCTCATCCAGCAGAACACAGGCACTAGTGCCCTCCAGCAGGAAGCCTACACAACCCAATGAACCAAACTTAGCCACTGGGAGCAGACACCAAAAACAACGGGAACTACGAACCTGCAGCCTGTGAAGAGGAGACCCCAAACATAGTAAGTTAAGCAAAATGAGAAAACAGAAAAACACACAGCAGATGAAGGAGCAAGGCAAAACCGCACCAGACCAAACAAATGAAGAGGAAATAGGCAGTCTACCTGAAAAAGAAATCAGAGTAATCATAGTAAAGATGATCCAAAATCCTGGAAATAGAATGGAGAAAATACAAGAAACAAGGACCTAGAAGAACAGAAGAGCAAACAAACAATGATGAACAACACAATAAATGAAATTTAAAATTCTCTGGAAGGAATGAATAGCAGAATAACAGGCAGAGGAACGGATAAGTGACCTGGAAAATAAAATAGTGGAAATAACTACCGCAGAGCATAATAAAGAAAAAAGAATGAAAATAATTGAGGACAGTCACAGAGACCTCTGGTACAACATAAAATGCACCAACATTTGAATCATAGGGGTCCCAAAAGAAGAAGAGAAAAAGAAAGGCTCTGAGAAAATATTTGAAGGATTATAGTTGAAAACGTCCCTAACATGGGAAAGGAAATAGTCAATCAAGTCTATGAAATGCAGAGTCCCATACAGGATAAATCCAAGGACAAACATGCCAAGACACATATTCATCAAACTATCAAAACTTAAATACAAAGAAAAATATTAAAAGCAGCAAGGGAAAAGCAATAAATAACATACAAGGGAATCCCCATAAGGTTAACAGCTGATCTTTCAGCAGAAACTCTGCAACCAGAAGGGAGTGGCAGAACATATAAAGTGATGAAAGGGAAAAACCTACAACCAAGATTACTCCAACCAGCAAAGATCTCATTCAGATTCGACAGAGAAATTAAAACCTTTACAGACAAGCAAAAGTTAAGAGAATTCAGCACCACAAAACCAGCTTTACAACAAATGCTAAAGGAACATCTCTAGTCAGGAAACACAAGATAAGGAAAAGATCTACAAAAATAAACCCCAAACAATTAAGAAAATGGTAATAGGAACATACATATCAATAATTACCTTAAAAGTAAATGGATGAAATGCTCCAACCGAAAGACATAGACTGCCTGAATGGATACAAAAACAAGACCCTTATATATACTGTCTACAAGAGACAGAGTTCAGACCCAGGGGCACATATGACTGAAAGTGAGGGGATGGAAAAAGATATTCCATGCAAATGGAAATCAAAAGAAAGCTGGAGTAGCAATTCTCATATCAGACAAAATAGATTTTAAAATAAAGACTATTACAAGGGGCAGAGAAGGTCACAACATAATGATCAAGGGATCAATCCAAGAAGAAGATATAACAATTGTAAATATTTATGCACCCAACATAGGAGCACCTCAATACATAAGGCAAATACTAACAGCCATAAAAAGGGAAATCGACAGTAACACAATCATAATTGGGGACTTTAAAACTCCATTTTCACCAATGGACAGATCATCCTAAATGAAAATAAATAAGGAAACACAAGCTTTAAATGATACATTAAACAACATGAACTTAATTGATATTTATAGGACATTCCATCCAAAAAAAAACAGAATATATTTTCTTCTCAAGTGCTCATGGAACGTTTTCCAGGATAGATTATATCTTGGGTCACAAATCAAACCTTGGTAAATTTAAGAAAATTGAAATCATATCAAGTATCTTTTCTGACCACAGTGCTACAAGATTAGATATCAATTAGATGACAAAAACTGTAAAAAAAAAAAAAAACATGGAAGTGAAACAATACACTACTAAATAACCAAAAGATCACTGAAGAAATCAAAGACGAAATCAAAAAATACCAAGAAACAAATGACAATGAAAACATGATGATCCAAAACCTATGGGATGTACCAAAAGCAGTTCTAACAGGGAAGTTTATAGCGAGAGAAACTACCTCAAGAATGAAGAAATATCTCAAATAAACAACCTAACATTACACCTAAAGCAATTAGGGAAAGAAGAAGAAGAACAACAACAAAAAAGCCTGCAAAGTTGGCAGAAGGAAAGAGATCATAAAGATTAGATCAGAAATAAATGAAAAAGAAATAAGGAAAGATAGCAAAGATCAATAGAACTAAAAGCTGGTTCTTTGAGAAGATAAACAAAATTAATAAACCATTAGCCAGAGTCATCAAGAAAAGAAGAAAAAAACTCAAATCAATAGAATTAGAAATGAAAAAGTAACACTGACACTGCAGAAATATTAAGGATCATGAGAGATTACTACAAGCAACTATATGCCAATAAAATGGGCAACCTGGAAGAAATGGACAAATTCTTAGAAAAGCACAACCTTTGAAGACTGAACCAGGAAGAAATAAAAAATATAAACAGACCAATCACAAGCACTGAAATTGAGACTGTGATTAAAAATCTTCCAACAAACAAAAGCCCAGAACAAGATGGCTTCACAAGCGAATTCTATAAAAATTATAGAGAAGAGCTAACACCTATCCTTCACAAACTCTTCCAAAATATTACAGAGGGAGGAACACTCCCAAACTCATTCTATGAGGCCACCTTCGCCCTGACACCAAAATAGACAAAGATGTCACGAAGAAAGAAAACTACAGACCAATATCACTGATGAACATAGATGCAAAAATCCTCAAAAAATACTAGCAAACAGAATCCAAGAACACATTTAAAGGATCATACACCATGATCAAGTAGGGTTTATCCCAGGAAAGCAAGAATTCTTCAATATATGCAAATCAATCAATGTGATAAACTATATTAACAAATTGAAGGAGAAAAACCATATGATCATCTCAATAGATGCAGAAAAACTTTTGACAAAATTCAAAACCCACTTATGATAAAAACCCTCCAGAAAGTAGGCATAGAGGGAACCTACCTCAACATAATAAAGGCCATATACGACAAACCCACAACCAACATCGTTCTCAATGGTGAAAAATTGAAACCATTTCTTCTAAGATCAGGAACAAGGCAAGGTTTTCCACACTCACCACTATTATTCAACACAGTTTTGGAAGTTTTACCTACAGCAAACAGAGAAGAAAAAGAAATAAAAGGAATCCAAATCAGAAAAGAAGAAGTAAAGCTG
This sequence comes from Balaenoptera physalus, assembly GCF_965194825.1. Classification (NCBI taxonomy): domain Eukaryota; kingdom Metazoa; phylum Chordata; class Mammalia; order Artiodactyla; family Balaenopteridae; genus Balaenoptera; species Balaenoptera physalus. Next base: position 45,885,458 of record NC_138891.1, on the reverse strand, counting down.
TCACTGTTTGCAGATGACATGATATTATACATAGAGAATGCTAAGGAGGCTACCAGAAAACTACTAGAGTTAATCAATGAATTTGGTAAAGTAGCAGGATACAAAATTAATGCACAGAAATCTCTTGCATTCCTATACATGAATGATGAAAAATCTGAAAGAGAAGTTAAGGAAACACTCCCATTTACCATTGCAACAAAAAGAATAAAATTCCTAGGAATAAACCTACCTAGGGAGACAAAAGACCTGTATGCAGAAAACTATAAGACACTGATGAAAGAAATTAAAGATGATACAAACAGATGGAGAGATATACCATGTTCCTGGGTTGGAAGAATCAACATTGTGAAAATGACTATACTACCCAAGGCAATCTATGGATTCACTACAATTTTTATCAAACTACCAATGGCATTTTTTATAGAACTGGAACAAAAAAATTCACAATTTGTATGGAAAAACAAAAGACCCTGAAGAGCCAAAGCAATCTTGAGAAAGAAAAACGGAGCTGGAGGAATCAGGCTCCTGGACTTCAGACTATATTACAAAGGTACAGTAATCAAGACAGTATGGTACTGGCATGAAAACAGAAATATAATTCAATGGAACAGGATAGAAAGCCCAGAGATAAACCCACACACATATGGTCACCTTATTTTTGATAAAGGAGGCAAGAATATATTTTGGAGAAAAGAGAGCCTCTTCAATAAGTGGTGCTGGGAAAACTGGACACCTACAGGTAAAAGAATGAAATTAGAACACTCCCTAACACCATATACAAAAATAAACTCAAAATAGATTAAAGACCTAAATGTAAGGTCAGACACTATAAAACTCTTAGAGGAAAACATAGGCAGAAGACTCTATGATGTAAATCATAGCAAGATCCTTTTTGACCCACCTCCTGGAGAAATGGAAATAAAAACAAAAATAAACAAGTGGGCCCTAATGAAACTTAAAACTTTTGCACAGCAAAGGAAACCATGAACAAGATGAGAAGAAAACCCTCAGAATGGGAGAAAATATTTGCAAATGAAGCAACTGACAAAGGATTAATCTCCAAAATTTACAAGCAGCTCGTGAAGCTCAATATTAAAAAAACAAACCACCCAATCCAAAAATGGGCAGAAGACCTAAATAGACATTTCTCCAGAAAAAGATATACAGTTTGCCAACAAACACATGAAAGGATGCTCAACATCACTAATCATTAGAGAAATGCAAATCAAAACTACAATTAGGTATCACCTCACACCAGTCAGAATGTCCATCATCAAAAAATCTACAAACAATAAATGCTGGAGAGGGTGTGGAGAAAAGGGAACACTCTTGCACCATTGGTGGGAATGTAAATTTATACAACCACTATGGAGAACAGTATGGAGGTTCCTTAAAAAACTAAAAATAGAACTACCATATGACCAAACAATCCCACTACTGGGCATATACCCTGAGAAAACCATAATTCAAGAAGAGACATGTACCACAATGTTCATTGCAGCTCTATTTACAATAGCCAGGACATGGAAGCAACCTGAGTGTCAATCGACAGATGAATGGATAAAGAAGATGTGACACATATATACAACAGAATATTACTCAGCCATAAAAAGAAATGAACTTGAGTTATTTGTAGTGAGGTAGGTAGACCTAGAGTCTGTCATACAGAGTGAAGTAAGTCAGAAAGAGAAAAACAAATACCATATTCTAACACATATATATGGAATCTAAGAAGAAAAAACTGGTTCTGAAGAACCTAGGGGCAGGACAGGAATAAAGACACAGACGTAGAGAATGGACTTGAGGACACAGGGAGGGCGAAGCGTAAGCTGGGACGAAGTGAGAGAGTGGCATTGACATATATACACTACCAAATGTAAAATAGATAGCTAGTGGGAAGCAGCTGCACAGCACAGGGAGATCAGCTTGGTGCTTTGTGACCACCTGGAGGTGTGGGATGGGGGGGTATGAGTGAGAGGCAAGAGGGAGGTGATATGGTGATATATGTATATATATAGTTGATTCACTTTGTTATACAGCAGAAACTAACACACCATTGTAAAGCAATTATACTCCAATAAAAATGTTAAAAATAAATAAATAAATAAATAAAACCAAAAAAAAAATGATGAGTTTCAATTAATATATAGCTTTCTATGTATTATCTCACGTAATTATCTCAAGTAATTCTCTAATGGAACGTGTTGCTTGTATATAAAAAAGGAGCATGATACAAAACAAAGGAAGGGGACAATCATATATTGATTGCCTACTATTTTCCAAGCATGGTATAAGGACCTATAATGCTATAGTTAATAAAAACCAGATTCTGTGTCTATAAATTTAAAATTTTCTCATAATTAACTGTATTCAAGTTTTAATTCAAAACCATATTTGATCCCAGATCATACCGTGATATCAAAATTTTATACAGTATCTTCATAATGTTTGTTTACTTAAGAGAGCATTATATGTCATGGAGTATAAGTAAATAAATTCTAGAAAGAAAAAAGAGCACTATAGTTCATATATAAGTAATATTATAGAAAAAGCACATGCGAATACTATTATATTTTTACTATGGTAGTCTGGATAACTTTAGATACTGAATTAAACTTTTGTATCTTTTTTCTGATTATTTTCCAATTATGGAAAAAATTTGTCAACAACATTCAGGTACCAATAGTGGTGAGATGACTAATGCCAATATTTGTGGATGATGAACTTCTAAAAACAAAATACAATGCCTCTCAAGTATATTAGTTTTATTTCAACATTGCTTGATAATATTTGAAAATGCAGATATTAAGGTATTATTAACATCATTGAACCACAAAAATGTGTATTGCGTTCAAGTTCAGATTACTATATTTTGTATTGTAAAGAGATTTCAATGGGTTTAAATCCTACATTTCAAAAACAAATATTGAGTGGATATAAAAAGCACATGTTTAATTTGGTAAAGAATATTATTCAAAGTTTAAATCTTTTCTAGAAGATTTCTTTTCTCTGTGTTTGATCAGAATGTATTTAACTAAGTAAATATTTATAGCTAAATACAAAATTAATATAAAATATTGATAAAATAGTTGCAAATATTATGGCTTGGCTCTAGGAGCTGTAATACATGCATTGAAATTAAGATTTTAAAATTTATAAAATCAATATTATTTTAAAGTAAATGTTATTTATTAATTTGATTTTGTTTTTAGAGCTATACAAAAAGTTTTTCCTAATAAAAGAAGCTTTATTCTGTCCCGGTCAACATTTGCTGGATCTGGAAGCTATGCTGCACATTGGTTAGGAGACAATACTGCTTCTTGGGAACAAATGGAATGGTCTATTACAGGAATGCTGGAGTTTGGTTTGTTTGGAATACCTTTGGTAAGTGGTGTTATACCATGTTATTTATAAACACTGTAATTACAGTTAATTTTGTAATATTATCATCATTGATTTTCAGTAAAATGATTAAAGGTATGTGACAGAAATTTTCAGTCTTTATTCCTAGGGAATTTTTGAGGAAAATAAGATTGTGGATGATGTCTATAACACTCAAGCCATTAGAATGGAAAAATAGAATGAAGAAAATGCAATCAAATCAAACTAATTCATGAAACAAATGTCAGTATAAACAAAGCATAGAAAAGCTTATATAATAAATATAAAGCACCAGAGAAAATGGTAGGGAAAAATCCAAATTTGGGATTGTAATAAAAGTAAATATCAAAAGTCTAGATATATTTAAAATACTAGACTGTCAGTTTAGATTAAAAAGAATAAAGCTCTTTCCTCTATTTAAAAGATAAAAAATAATGACAGAGAAAATTTTCAAATTTTCAAAGCAGAGAAAATTTATATATGCATTTCTAAACATAAGAAATCTGGTAAGTCTCTATATCAACCAAAAAAAAAGAACTATGTAATGTTGATATTCAACACTAAAGAGTGTCATTACATAACAAAATAAATGTAAAACATTTAGAAAATTATAGTTGTTCATTTATTCTTTCATATTCATTGAACCAAATGAAAACCAAAAACAAACCAACAAAAAAAAGCTAACACACACACATACACATACATAGCATTTTGAATTTGGAAAGTAAAAAAACACATTACCAAATGATTCACCAAAATAAACTGAACGGAAATGAGAGAGGAAAACCTTAAAACTGAAAGCTAACAACTGTACTTCATATCAGAACTGTGGGATATCAGCTAAATTGGTATTTAGAAGAAAAATTTTGACCTTAAGTGCTTAGATTATAAACAAAGAAGGGTTGAATATTAATTAATGAAGGGCATGAATTAAGAAAATGGAAAAAGAAAAACAGAATAAACCTAAAGATGTAGGTAATAAAAATAAGAGAAGAAATGAATGCAATGAAAGCAATGTCTCTAGAGAAAAGTTAACAAAGTACAAAGGTGACTCTGAAAGTTTGAATAAAATAGACCAATACATGGCAAGTTTTGTGCAAAAAAAGAAGAAAAAAATAAGCAATGTTAAGATGTATTTCAAGGTAAGGTGTTATACAGTATAGCAACTAATTAATAAACAATAACCAGGAGTAAATATTCAAACTAAGTGTAGGACTTTTTGAGAGAAATTTTAATAACTTAGTAAATTAAAGATATACCATTTTCTTGGAAAAGAAGTCTCAATATACTAGAAATATGCATTCTCCCCAAACTATTATCCAAATTCAGTGATATTCCAATTTAAACTATACAGGGAATTTGAAGAATATAAAAGATTATTCTAAACATCATATGGAAGACAATACAATTTAAAGAAGTAGAAAAGAGCACAAGTATTTGCCTTACCAGATAAAATAATAATATAACACAATGATACTTAACTGTGAATACTCAAATAGATTAATATTGCAAAATAGGACATGGGCCCATACCTTAATGGAAATTTGTTTAATGGTAGCACTATCACTGTAGATCAGTGAGGAAAGTATCATCCATTCATATGGACAATTGATTATCCATTTAAAAGATAAAATAAAATGGCTCTCTGTCTCACCTCATACCCAATCGATGTGTGAAAATTAAACTTTAAACATCTTAGAAGAAAATATAAGTGGGTAACTTTATGACATTAGGTAAAGAGAAGAATTTCATAAACAGAACACAGAAGGCACAAATAATAAAGGTACATTAATTTAGTTACAACAAAATGAAAACTTCTGTTCATCAAAAGTCTGTTTTAAAAAGTTAGAAATAAAATGTTTCTACTACTGGAAAATTACATTTTCAATTCATATAACCAACAAATGATTAGTATTTAATTTGAAGAACCTACTATAAATCTGTAGAAGGTAAAAACAATAGAAAAATTAGCAAAGGATATATACAAGCAATTCTATAGAAAGAGAAATCCATATGGATTCAATAAAAATATGAAAAAAAATCTCAACTTTCCCAGTAATCAGAGAAATGCAAGTAAAAACTTTGGTAAGATACATTAAATATATATAGGTGATAAAAATTAAAAGTCTGAAAATACCAGAAATTGGCAAGAAAATGGAGCAATGGCAGCTTTTATGTACTGTGACTGTGCTTATAAATGGTAACAACTAGTTTTGATTAAACAATGTACATTTCCAATAAATCAGGAAAATAATCCTATATATATATATATATATATATATATATATATATATATATTACAGAATAAGACTACATTTTACATCTTCATAAAGAAACCTATATAGACACTTCATAGAAGCATATTTTATAGTGATGGGATCCCATACAATAGAGAACTCCAGCCATATTAACATAATTGAATCTCACAAAAGTAACACTTTGAGAAAAAAGTGAAATACAGTGTAATGCATACAACATGCCATCTATACAAAGTTAATAAGCATGCAAAACAATGTTATATATTGTTTATAGATACATATATACTATTTAGAAAAATAAAGAAATGCTTGTAAACAGTAAATATTGATAGTAAGTTAAGGATAATAGTTTTGTGTTTTTTTTTCCCTCTGGAGGGTCCTTGAAGGATGAGGAATGCAATTATGTATGAGCATATATCTGGCAATTTTTTTTTATACTATTTTACTCCTACAGTAATATATTATGAATAGGAAAAGTCAAATCATAGGTGGTGAGTTTTCGATTAAGAAGCAACATATTTTAATAGTACAATTTTAGCTTTATATATTCAATTAGTGGCAAGTAATGTGGCAAAAATGGAAAATAAACTTGGCCAAGGAAGAGTATATGAAGACAGTAAAACAAAAAGATTGTTAGTGCAAATTAATCAGCTGAGGCATAAAATGTGATGCTCTGGGCAAATCTGAGAATCCTTACACGGTAAATAATAGATATGTATGTTATTTAGGTTGGAGCAGATATATGTGGATTTGTGGCTGAGACCACAGAAGAGCTTTGCAGAAGATGGATGCAACTTGGGGCTTTTTATCCATTTTCCAGAAACCATAATGCTGATGGATATGAGGTAAATGCCTCTTGTTCTCCATGTTTCAAAATAAAACATAATTTTAAACTTAAATTTATATCTATAGAAGATCTGGTCTGAAAGTTTGTAGTATAATTCATAAAGAAGAGTTGGAAGTCCTCTTCTCAAGGTCTATAAATATTTTGTATATATAAATATGATCAAATAAGGAATCATGAGACATAGCCATAGCATAAATATTTTATTTAAGCCGAAAGCATATACACATGTGTTAAATCACAATATTTTAAGTTAAGGACAAAGCTTTTTGAGTCTGGATTCTTACATTCTAACAATATAAGTTCAGGTAACTTTCATAAAAATATAATATACTATTAAGGATTTCCGGTTTTTCTTTCATTAAAGATACACAAGAAATTAAAGATACTTGCAAAGCAGTTTGAGACCATAGTCTTTCTGCAATAGGTAAAACTGTAATGACAGGTGGGGAAAAAATAAAACGAACATTTTTAAAACATGCATCTGAACTGAGCATTCAGTGTGCAGTGGGCTCTCATACGTATATTTCTCAAAGGGAATGAGGAAATTAGGTGAAAGCATTAAGTCAATTAAGTACGTGTTGGTTAAAAATTATTCACTGTGCACACACTGGGGCTTAATTCTCTTTGAGAATAGGGACAACCACTCAGAGCTCAGTCTGGAAGGAAGCATGATAGTACAGAAGTAAAAGATATAAATTGGATATTCGTCACTTCCTAATCTACCTAAGTGATGCTTCGAGAAATTTGCGTTCATGGGAGATCCTGATATGAATTACATTATAACTTGTGTTCATTTCTGTCCTCCAAAAAGCAGATGCCAAGAGACAATTAGACATGTTAGAGATTTATTGGTGAAGCACTTGTGGTAGATAAAGAAGAGGAAGCAGGAGAAAGTGGAGAGAGCCTTCAGATCACAATTCAGGTCTGAACCAGGTGAAAATGAAGGCAAAGAAGGTTTGATAGGGAGAGTTATATATTACAGCCCAGTTCTAAGGAAATTACGGTCCAGTAGGGAGTCCTCAAGGCAAAGTTGACCACTGAGAGACCCCTGTATCTCCCTGGAATGGGCCTGAATAGTAGTCCCACCTTGCTCATTGATTTCCTGGGAGCAGCCAAAGGGAAATGCGGCTTTGGGGTAAATATGATGGTGAATCTAGGGAAACAGTAGCTGGTTCCCTCAGTTAATTTTGTTGCCCATAGCAGGAAATCTAAGCAGGTTTGCTCACATCATTACACCTTGGCTGAGAGGGTAAGCTAATCTAGCTTGGGCTCTGCAAGGAGGCTATCCTTCAAGTTGCAAGCCTATAGGCTGGCCAGGCAGCTCTGTTCCCTGTATCCCTTGGCTAGCAGACCATTTGGGCTTATTGTTCTAATAGCAATGGCAAGGTACAAGGCAGCAAGTCCTCAGGCAAGCACATTTCCAGCCCTTGCTTGAAGGTGTCACACGTAGTAAGACTCCATTGGCCAGAGTATGTCATATAGCTGAGCACAAAGCCAAGTGGTGGGGAAGTACAATCCACTGCTAGAGGTAGGTGCAAAGTCACATAGCAAGGTCCTCGGGAAGATGGCGGAAGAGTAAGACGCGGAGATCACCTTCCTTCCCACAGATACAGTAGAAATACATCTACACGTGGAACTGCTCCTACAGAACACCCACTGAACGCTGGCAGAAAACGTCCGACCTCCAAAAAGGCAAGAAACTCCCCCCGTACTTGGGTAGGGCAAAAGAAAAAAGAAATAACAGAGACAAAAGAATAGGGACGGCACCTGCACCAGTGGGAGGGAGCCGTGAAGGAGGAAAGATTTCCACGCACTAGGAAGCCCCTTCGCGGGCGGAGACTGCGGGTGGCAGAGGGGGGAAGCTTCGGAGCCACGGAGGAGAGCGCAGCCACAGGGGTGCGGAGGGCAAAGCGGACAGGTTCCCGCACGGAGGCTCGGCGCCGAGCAGCACTCTCCAGCCCGAGAGGCTTGTCTGCTCCCCCGCCGGGGCGGGCGGGGCTGGGAGCTGAGGCTCGGGCTTCGGTCGGATCGCAGGGAGAGGACTGGGGTTGGCGGCGTGAACACAGCCTGAAGGCGTTAGTGCACCGCAGCTAGCCGGGAGGGAGTCCGGGAAAAAGTCTGCAGCTGCCGAAGAGGCAGGAGACTTTTTCTTCCCTCTTTGTTTCCTGGTGCGCGAGGAGAGGGGATTCAGAGCGCCGCCTAAACGAACTTCAGAGACGGGCGCGAGCCGCAGCTACCAGCGTGGATCCCACAGCAACAGGGGCGCAGAGGGAAAAACGGAGAGACTCCCGCACAGAGGCTCGGCGCCGAGCAGCACTCAGCAGCCCGAGAGGCTTGTCTGCTCCCCCGCCGGGGCGGGCGGGGCTGGGAGCTGAGGCTCGGCTTCCGTCGGATCGCAGGGAGAGGACTGAGGCTGGCGGCGTGAACACAGCCTGAAGGGGTTAGCGCACCACAGCTGGCTGGGAGGGAGACCGGGAAAAAGTCTGCAGCTGCCGAAGAGGCAAGAGACTTTTTCTTGCCTCTTTGTTTCGCGGCGCGCAAGGAGAGGGGATTCAGAGCGCCGCCTAAACGAACTCCAGAGAAAGGCGTGAGCCGCGGCGATCAGCACGGACCCCAGAGACGGGCGTGAGACGCTGGGGCTGCTGCTGCCGCCTCCAAAAAGCCTGTGTGTGAGCACAAGTCACTCTCCACATCGCCCCTCCCGGGAGCCTGTGCAGCCCGCCACTGCCAGGGTCCCGTGATCCGGGGACAAGTTCCCCGGGAGAACGCACTGCCCGCCTCAGGCTGGTGCAACGTCACGCCGGCCTCGGCCGCCGCAGGCTCACCCCGCCTCCTCTGTACACCTCCCTCCCCGCGGCCTGAGGGAGCCAGAGCTCCCGAAGCAGCTGCTCCTTTAACCCCGTCCTGTCTGTGCGGGGAATAGACGCCCTCAGGCGACCTACACGCAGAGGCGGGTCCAAATCCAAAGCTGAACCCCAGGAACTGTGCGAACAGGGAAGATAAGGGGAAATCTCTCCCAGCAACCTTAGAAGCAGCGGATTAAAACTCCACAAACAACTTGATGTGCCTGCATCTGGTGAATACCTGAATAGACAACGAATCATCCCAAATTCAGGAGGTGGACTTTGGGAGCAGGATATATTAATTTTTCCCCTTTTCCTTTATTTGTGAGTGTATATGTATATGCTTCTGGGTGCGATTTTGTCTGTATAGCTTTGCTTTACAATAGCTTTATTTTACTTCACTATATTATAGCCTCTTTCTTTCTTTCTTTCTTTCTTTCTTTCTATTTTTTCTCCCTTTTACTCTGAGCCGTGTGGACGAAAGGCTCTTGGTACTCCAGCCAGGCATCAGGGCCGTGCCTCTGAAGTGGGAGAGCCAACTTCAGGACACTGGTCCACAAGAGACCTCCCAGCTTCACGTAATACCAAACGGCAAAAATCTCTCAGAGATCTCCATCTCAACATCAAGACCCAGCTTCACTCAACGACCAACAAGCTACAGTGCTTGACACCATATGCCAAACAACTAGCAAGACAGGAACACAGCCCCATCCATTAGCAGAGAGGCTGCCTAAAATCATAATAAGGCCACAGACACCCCAAAATACACCACCAGACGTGGACGTGCCCACCAGAAAGACAAGAGCCAACCTCATCCACCAGAGCTCAGGCACTAGTTCCCTCCACCAGGAAGCCTACACAACCCACTGAACCAACCTTAGCCACTGGGGACAGATACCAAAAACAACAGGAACTACGAACCTGCAGCCTGTGAAAAGGAGACCCCAAACACAGTAAGATAAGCAAAATGAGACGACAGAAAAACACACAGCAGATGAAGGAGCAGGGTCAGAACATACCAGACTTAACAAATGAAGAGGAAATAGGTAGTCTACCTGAAAAAGAATTCAGAATAATGATAGTAAGGATGATCCAAAATCTTGGAAATAGAATAGACAAAATGCAAGAAACATTTAACAAGGACGTAGAAGAACTAAAGAGGAACCAAGCAATGATGAAAACCACAATAAATGAAATTAAAAATACTCTAGATGGGATCAATAGCAGAATAACTGAGGCAGAAGAAAGGATAAGTGACCTGGAAGATAAAATGGTGGAAATAACTACTGCAGAGCAGGATAAAGAAAAAAGAATGAAAAGAACTGAGGACAGTCTCAGAGACCTCTGGGACAACATTAAACGCGCCAACATTCGAATTATAGGGGTCCCAGAAGAAGAAGAGAAAAAGAAAGGGACTGAGAAGATATTTGAAGAGATTATAGTTGAAAACTTCCCTAATATGGGAAAGGAAATAGTTAATCAAGTCCTGGAAGCACAGAGAGTCCCATACAGGATAAACCCAAGGAGAAACACACCAAGACACATATTAATCAAACTATCAAAAATTAAATATAAGGAAAACATATTAAAGGCAGCAAGGGAAAAAAAACAAATAACACACAAGGGAATCCCCATAAGGTTAACATCTGATCTTTCAGCAGAAACTCTGCAAGCCAGAAGGGAGTGGCAGGATATACTTAAAGTGATGAAGGAGAAAAACCTGCAACCAAGATTACACTACCCAGCAAGGATCTCATTCAGATTCGATGGAGAAATTAAAACCTTTACAGACAAGCAAAAGCTGAGAGAGTTCAGCACCACCAAACCAGCTTTACAACAAATGCTAAAGGAACTTCTCTAGGCAAGAAACACAAGAGAAGGAAAACACCTACAATAACAAACCCAAAACATTTAAGAAAATGGGAATAGGAACATACATATCGATAATTACCTTGAATGTAAATGGATTAAATGCTCCCACCAAAAGACACAGGCTGGCTGAATGGATACAAAAACAAGACCCATATATATGCTGTCTACAAGAGACCCACTTCAGACCTAGAGACACATATAGACTGAAAGTGAGGGGATGGAAAAAGATATTCCATGCAAATGGAAATCAAAAGAAAGCTGGAGTAGCAATTCTCATATCAGACAAAATAGACTTTAAAATAAAGACTATTACAAGAGACAAAGAAGGACACTATATAATGATCAAGGGATCGATCCAAGAGGAAGGTATAACAATTGTAAATATTTATGCACCCAACATAGGAGCACCTCAATACATAAGGCAAATACTAACAGCCATAAAAGGGGAAATCGACAGCAACACAATCATAGTAGGGGACTTTAACACCCCACTCTCACCAATGGACAGATCATCCAAAATGAAAATAAATAAGGAAACACAAGCTTTAAATGATACATTAAACAAGATAGACTTAATTGATATTTATAGGACATTCCATCCAAAAACAACAGAATACACATTTTTCTCAAGTGCTCATGGAACATTCTCCAGGATAGATCATATCTTGGGTCACAAATCAAGCCTTGGTAAATTTAAGAAAATTGAAATCGTATCAAGTATCTTTTCCGACCACAACGCTATGAGACTAGATATCAATTACAGGAAAAGACCTGTAAAAAATACAAACACATGGAGGCTACACAATACATTACTTAATAACGAAGTGATCACTGAAGAAATCAAAGGGGAAATCAAAAAATACCTAGAAACAAATGACAATGGAGATACGACGACCCAAAACCTATGGGACGCAGCAAAAGCAGTGCTAAGAGGGAAGTTTATAGCAATACAAGCCTACCTCAAGAAACAGGAAACATCTCGAATAAACAACCTAACCTTGCACCTAAAGCAATTAGAGAAAGAAGAACAAAAAAACCCCAAAGCCAGCAGAAGGAAAGAAATTATAAAGATCAGGTCAGAAATAAATGAAAAAGAAATGAAGGAAACAATAGCAAAAATCAATGAAACTAAAAGCTGGTTCTTTGAGAAGATAAACAAAATTGATAAACCATTAGCCAGACTCATCAAGAGAAAAAGGGAGAAGACTCAGATCAATAGAATTAGAAATGAAAAAGGAGAAGTAACCACTGACACTGCAGAAATACAAAAGATCATGAGAGATTACTACAAGCAACTCTATGCCAATAAAATGGACAACCTGGAAGAAATGGACAGATTCTTAGAAAGGCACAAACTGCCGAGACTGAACCAGGAAGAAATAGAAAATATGAACAGACCAATCACAAGCACTGAAATTGAAACTGTGATTAAAAACCTTCCAACAAACAAAAGCCCAGGACCAGATGGCTTCACAGGTGAATTCTATCAAACATTTAGAGAAGAGCTAACACCTATCCTTCTCAAACTCTTCCAAAATATTGCAGAGGGAGGAACACTCCCAAACTCATTCTACGAGGCCACCATCACCCTGATACCAAAACCAGACAAAGATGTCACAAAGAAAGAAAACTACAGGCCAATATCACTGATGAACATAGATGCAAAAATCCTCAACAAAATACTAGCAAACAGAATCCAACAGCACATTAAAAGGATCATACACCATGATCAAGTGGGGTTTATCCCAGGAATGCAAGGATTCTTCAATATACGCAAATCAATCAATGTGATACATCATATTAACAAACTGAAGGAGAAAAACCATATGATCATCTCAATAGATGCAGAGAAAGCTTTCGACAAAATTCAACACCCATTTATGATAAAAGCCCTGCAGAAAGTAGGCATAGAGGGAACTTTCCTCAACATAATAAAGGCCATATATGACAAACCCACAGCCAACATTGTCCTCAATGGTGAAAAACTGAAACCATTTCCACTAAGATCAGGAACAAGACAAGGTTGCCCACTCTCACCACTATTATTCAACATAGTTTTGGAAGTGTTAGCCACAGCAATCAGAGAAGAAAAAGAAATAAAAGGAATCCAAATCGGAAAAGAAGAAGTAAAGCTGTCACTATTTGCAGATGACATGATACTATACATAGAGAATCCTAAAGATGCTACCAGAAAACTCCTAGAGCTAATCAATGAATTTGGTAAAGTAGCAGGATACAAAATTAATGCACAGAAATCTCTTGCATTTCTATACACTAATGACGAAAAATCTGAAAGTGAAATTAAGAAAACACTCCCATTTACCATTGCAACAAAAAGAATAAAATATCTAGGAATAAACCTACCTAAGGAGACAAAAGACCTGTATGCAGAAAATTATAAGACACTGATGAAAGAAATTAAAGATGATACAAATAGATGGAGAGATATACCATGTTCCTGGATTGGAAGAATCAACATTGTGAAAATGACTCTACTACCCAAAGCAATCTACAGATTCAATGCAATCCCTATCAAACTACCACTGGCATTTTTCACAGAGCTAGAACAAAATATTTCACAATTTGTATGGAAACACAAAAGACCCCGAATAGCCAAAGCAATCTTGAGAACAAAAAATGGAGCTGGGGGAATCAGGCTCCCTGACTTCAGACTATATTACAAAGCTTCAGTAATCAAGACAGTTTGGTACTGGCACAAAAACAGAAATATAGATCAATGGAACAGGATAGAAAGCCCAGAGATAAACCCACACACATATGGGCACCTTATTTTTGATAAAGGAGGCAAGCATATACAGTGGAGAAAAGACAGCCTCTTCAATAAGTGGTGCTGGGAAAATTGGACAGGTACATGTAAAAGTATGAAAATAGAACACTCCCTGACACCATGCACAAAAATAAACTCAAAATGGATTAAAGACCTAAGTGTAAGGGCAGACACTATCAAACTCTTAGAGGAAAACATAGGCAGAACACTCTATGACATACATCACAGCAAGATTCTTTTTGACCCAGCTCCCAGAGAAATGGAAATAAGAACACAAATAAACAAATGGGACCTAATGAAACTTAAAAGCTTTTGCACAGCAAAGGAAACCATAAACAAGACCAAAAGACAACCATCAGAATGGGAGAAAATATTTGCAAATGAAGCAACTGACAAAGGATTAATCTCCAAGATTTACAAGCAGCTCATGCAGCTCAATAACAAAAAAACGAACAACCCAATCCAAAAATGGGCCGAACACCTAAATAGACATTTCTCCAAAGAAGATATACAGATGGCCTACAGACACATGAAAGAATGCTCAACATCATTAATCATTAGAGAAATGCAAATCAAAACTACAATGAGATATCATCTCACACCGGTCAGAATGGCCATCATCAAAAAATCTAGAAACAATAAATGCTGGAGAGGGTGTGGAGGAAAGGGAACACTCTTGCACTGTTGGTGGGAATGTAAATTGATACAGCCACTATGGAGAACAGTATGGAGGTTCCTTAAAAAACTACAAATAGAACTACCATACGACCCAGCAATCCCACTACTGGGCATATACCCTGAGAAAACCATAGGTCAAAAAGAGTCATGTACCAAAATGTTCATTGCAGCTCTATTTACAATAGCCAGGACATGGAAGCAATCTAAATGTCCATCGACAGATGAATGGATAAAGAAGATGTGGCACATATATACAATGGAATATTACTCAGCCATAAAAAGAAATGAAATGGAGGTATTTGTAATGAGGTGGATGGAGTTAGAGTCTGTCATACAGAGTGAAGTAAGTCAGAAAGAGAAAAACAAATACAGTATGCTAACACATATATACGGAATCTAAGGGGAAAAAAAAAAAAAAAAAAAAAAGAGGCCATGAAGAACCTAGTGGCAAGACGGGAATAAAGACACAGACCTACTAGAGAATGGACTTGAGGATATGGGGAGGGGGTGGGGTGAGATGTGAAAGGGTAAGAGAGTGTCATGGACATATATACACCACCAAATGTAAAATAGATAACTAGTGGGAAGCAGCCGCATAGCACAGGGAGATCAGCTCGGTGCTTTGTGACCATCTAGAGGGATGGGATGGGGAGGGTGGGAGGGAGGGAGATGCAAGAGGGAAGAGAAATGGGAACATATTGTATATGTATAACTGATTCACTTTGTTATAAAGCAGAAGCTAACACACCATTGTAAGGCAATTATACTTCAATAAAGATGTTAAAAAAAAAAAAAAAAAAAAAAAAAGTCACATAGCAAAAGTTGAGGGTACAAGGAAGCATGAAAATTGGGACCAATAATTCAATCTACCACAAATAATAGAAGAGAAGAATGCTTTGTTAAAATAGTTTCCATCTTCTCTAAGTATGTATATTTAAAAGGGAAATGTCCACTTTAAAATAAAGTTTAATTAATATATATATCCAAATGAAAACATAAAAGTTAGAAATTCATATCCTTTGATAATGAAATAGGAGTAATCTCAACCTTTTACAAACAAGATTAAATGTATACATTTTGGTTTTCAAAAATACATTCAATGCTTCTATTTTAATTTTCATTCATGTTTTAACTTTCTTATTTCAATTCCTCTATTTATGCCACAGCATCAGGATCCAGCATTTTTTGGACCGAATTCTCTTTTGGTTAATTCATCAAGGCACTATTTGAATATTCGCTATACCTTGTTACCTTTCCTCTATACTCTATTTTATAAAGCCCATATGTTTGGAGAAACAGTAGCAAGGCCAGTTCTTCATGAGTGAGTACTGTGTTCAAGAATTTCAGTATCTTTCAAATTGTATTCAGACATATGAAAAATTAATAGAGGTAAATCAAGATGTCAAGTAGATTTCTACTGCTTTTTCTTACATTTATGTAAATAAGTTGATTAACTGTGGAATGATAGTAGTAAATATAATTAATTTGGTGAATTGGACAAGATTAATCTAGAAATGTGAGAATTGTATAGAACTTAAAAGGAAAAAGATATGTGGAATAATTTGAGAAATTATATCAATAAGCAATATTAAATATAGAATATTGAAAACATAATCATGTATATATTGTGAAAATCATCTAATTATAGATAGTGTATAGTATGGTTACAAAACAATGAATTGTGCTTGTCTTTGTACTTCTTGACCAAGGCAGAGCCTTTCCTCAAGAAATGACTAAAGATCCTTTCAAATCCAAGTCAAAATGGGAGTTTATAAAGAAAAAAGTGTAAAAGTAGGAAAGTAGAATATGAAATATTTCTGGTACTTTATGAACCTATCTTACAGGAGAAAAATGAATTAAACAGAATAGTTGTTTATTACAGATAAAAAGGAGCCTTATCATATACGATAGATTTTTTTGAGTCCCAAATGAACTAATTTCCTCTCTCCCTCTCTCTCCTTCTTTTCTCCCCTCTCTCCCTTCCTTTCTACCTTCTTTTTTTGAGTGTCAGATGAGCCATAAGGATGTAATAACTATAGATTCAAAATGACATATCAAATAAGTAAAATTAAAGACAATAATTATTCCCAGGGAAAAACTTAAAAGATAAACCAAATGAAGAATTTGGATAAACTTATTTTTTATCTTTGTATTGTAAATATTGTCATTGTTCTTAGGTTTTATGAGGATACTAATAGCTGGATTGAGGACACTCAGTTCTTATGGGGCCCCTCATTACTTATTACCCCTGTCTTGAAACAGGTAGGGTACAATTTTAATAAATTTATATTTTAATGGAAACTTTGTATAATCAAATCCACACTAAATTACAAAACATCTGGGTAATAAATGTTACTCAATAGACTGCTTCAACCTGATAAGTGTTAAATTGAATTCTAAAATGTAGAAGAAATTGTGAAAAATTATAAATATATTAAGTAGATTTATGCTGTTCAAATATATAATATGTACTGGGGAGAAAAAAGTTGTATAAAGTTAGTATTCTTCTGAAAAGGAAAGCTTTATTTATGAAATCAAATCAAATCTTATAGTAATAACAAGGAATTCTCATTCAAGTAGACATAGACATTGAAATTTTGCTATATTGTAAATAAAGGTGAACTTGAAAACCAGTGGATCATATGAAAATGTTGAAAAATAGTCGAATGAGCTATATGGTTTTTATCTGTTATTTAAAAGTCTATATGCCATGGAAATATACAGAAATGAATGTGTTCACACTCACAATTACCATGTAGATTACAGCAATACAAATGCATGTATCCATTATTTTAGTTGCCACTTAAATTCATTTCATCTTTGCTTTAGGAATATTTTACATTATAATATCTAAAGCTAGTAAAATAGCCTTTTGATTACTATATATAGAAAATATTGGAGTGTAACAATACAAAGGAAGTTTCTTTTCGCTTCACTATGAAAATCCAACTTAACATTTGATGTGATTCCTTTCCATTACATATTGAAATAAAATATTTATATATATATCTATATATAAATTATCTTGTTTATTTTAGGGAGCAGATACAGTGAGTGCATACATCCCTAATGCTACTTGGTATGATTTTGAAACTGTAAGTAACCTTAATATAATAATAGATCACAAGTACATATTGCTCAACATCTGTACATGGAAACTTAACTCCAGACACACAGCATATCTTTTTTCAGTAGTTCTGTTATTATTATAAAAACTAATAATTCCAAATTTTAATAATGTGGAAGAGTCTGTGCGGGTGTACATTTTGTTGCACGTGAGAAAGTATATGTTTTGTTGCACGTGATTAATATGAAGTTATATTCTTTAGTGTAAAGAGCTATCCATTTTAAATTGTGGAAATAAAAGGTCAAGAGTAATTTTAAGAAGGAGTAGTAACTTATTTTAATAATTTCCCTATTTTACATATTCATCTTATGGCCGGAAGAATTGAGTATTAAGCTAATCTTAAACATTTGTTTTTATATGGTATATTGTAATGTTTGGGAAAGATTTTCATCTCAATCTTGAAAAGGCAACGTAGCAGGATTCATACACACAACCTATTTTTTTTTAATTGACCAAGACCTTCTGAGAATATTTATTTTAAAGGAAAGTATTTTGTAATGCACTTCTGTTTGCTAAGCAGACCCTTTATTTTTATAAGAAATTATTTTTTAAAAATTCTTTCTAGAGACATGGCTAACTTTAAACCAAAACAAAGAATAAAAAATAGTGCTAATTAAGAATATTGTTAATTATTGTAGAAGGGAAATGGATTTCTCTCTGTTGATTTTTTGTGAAACTAAACTTATTTTTACCCAGATTTCATCAGTAAACTGAAAAAGAGTTTTCTTTAAAAGTTAGAAAATGACATGTTAATATTCACTAAGATGACACGAATTTCTCATAAGAATTATTTCTATGTGTAATTCTTGTAAAATGGGGTTTAAATTCTTTACAATAATGAAAAAAATATTTTTATCTTCCAAATATTAGGGTGCAAAAAGGCCATGGAAAGGACAACGTGTTGATATGTATCTTCCAGCAGACAAAATAGGATTACATCTTAGAGGAGGTTACATTATCCCCATTCAACAACCTGCTGTAACTACAACAGCAAGGTAAAATGAAAAGGCATTAACTGAAATCTGAAATATAATTCAAGTTTTAATGTTTCACATTTTTATTAAGAATCAAATATTGATATTTAGTTTTTTCAGCAGAAGATATTTGATATATGTAAGGACTTCTTACATATAACCATCATGGTTATAAAAAGAAGAATCAAATTATGTATATTACTACAAACTTCTTGATTTAAAAGATAAGCATAGATTAGAAATTTATTTCCTATGCCAAAATGTACTGACATTCTCTAAAGAATATGTATAATTAAAGTTAATTGCTGATTCTTAATAAAAAATGAAATATTAAGTAAGTTATATAATTGATTAAAGTGTCAGTTGTTACATATTTGGATTTTCAATACATAAATGTCACAATGTTTTTCTTTCAGCTAAAATGTTTTAAGTTAATAAATGAGGTAGATATTTCTGTTAAGTAAAGAATAAGATATAAACTAAGTCGTTCAGTAAGAATAAATTTTAGGACTATTTAGAAAAAAAGCAGAAACTTGAAAATTCTGGTGCTTTATCTTGCAACATTCATTCTGGGTACATGGACAGAATGTGTCATATTGAATCTATGCATTTCCCCATATTCTACAACACCACAATAGATATCTATTCCTTACTCTGCTGTATTTTCTTCATAACATTAAGAATATCTGGAATTATATTTTTACTTTTTCTTGTATGTAGTGTGTCTACTCCCCCAGACTGTAAACCATGAAGGCAGGGACTTGACTTTTCACTGCTTTAGTCCCCAAACCAATAGTAGTGTCAGCCTATTATGGAATAGGCTCCTGATTTTCTCTAAATATTTGTTGAAGGAACAAATTAATGAGTGAATGGATGTGTGTTAGTAACTTAATTATTTTTGTTCTCTAGAATTGATTACTTTCATATTGTAACTGTTTCATGACTATGTTCTCAAAATAATTGGTTATACTCTAGAGCTGTATTGAACAAAAGAAACATACACTTTGATGAGTGCATGTTGGAAGGAGTATATTCTGTATAGAGTAGTTACCTGGACTGTATAGCCTCATTTTAAGTTTAAAAACCTATAGCAATATATAACTAAAAAAAATTCATCATGTTTCATTTCACATGATAGAATTAGCTTCATTTGTAAGACTATTAGAGATTCCACTTAGCATTTAAAATTTTATTTTATAGTGCTTTTCATTGTTTTGTAACCTTGGTACACTGCAATTTAGAGTTAATGTATATGTGGCAAATACGTGTTGAATTGAGCAATCATAAGATATATTTAATTTTGTTGTTTGAATTGAAATATTTTTATACCGTTTCAATTTTGAAGGTGTCTTGGCCCCCAGGAAATTCCATATTGTATTTTTTTAAATTAATTTAATTTATTTATTTATTTTTGGCTGCATTGGGTCTTCGTAGCTGTGTGTGGGCTTTCTCTAGTTGCAGCGAGCGGGGGCTACTCTTCATTGTGGTGCGTGGGCTTCTCATTGCAGTGGCTTCTCTTGTTTTGGAGCACAGGCTCTAGGAGCACAGGCTTCAGTAGTTGTGGCACGTGGGCTCAGTAGTTGTGGCTCACGGGCTCTAGAGAGCACTCAGTATTTGTGGTGCACGGGTTTTGTTGCTCCGCGGAATGTGGGATCTTCCCAGACCAGGGCTCGAAACTGTGTCCCCTGCATTGGCAGGCGGATTCTTAACCACTGTGCCACCTGGGAAGCCCTCCATATTGTATTTATTCCTTTCATTTATTTTCTAAGCATATGAATTATTTTTCTCATTGATAAATTACTAATAAGTATAGACATGAATTTTATTAATATCAGTGTTCTCATGTGAAGGCAGAACTCCTACAAGCCCCTTATGTTGAAATTGATTTATTTATAGGATATTTCACTATTATACATTTATTTTTAATCATATATGCACCCAAACTTACTTAACAGCCGAAATAACCCTCTAGGACTTATAGTTGCTTTAGATGAAGATAACACAGCAAAAGGAGACTTTTTCTGGGATGATGGAGAAACTAAAGGTAAGTTTCAAAGTGATATGCTTTTAAATGTTCATTTTAATGATGGGAAGTTTTGCCTTTATTATATAAAATTGCACAAAAATGTCACAAGTTTTAATTTTTAATTGCTGTTTTTTATCTATTTTAAGATTTTAGGTTACTTTATGAAATTTAACATTGGCATTTAAATTATATTTAATTACAATATTTGGTTTCACCTTTTGGTTTATCATAAAAAGTCTTTGACAAATATAAATATCTTTATTAGATTTCTGTATAAAAATTAAAATAGTTAATAAATTCACAGATGTATAACTTGAATCCTATTTTCAACTATCTTATATGATGATAGTGGTTAAAACTGAAGTTTTATTACTGTAAAAGGAAACGAACATTAAGGCTTTAGTTAACTAATGTAGTGGGGGATGGATAAATTGGGAATTTAGGATTAACAAATACACAATACTATATATATAAATAGATAAACAACAAGGGCCTAATGTATAGCACAGGGAACTATATTCAATATCTTTTAATGAACTATAATGGACAAGAATCTGAAAAAGTATATATATATATGTATGTATAACTGAATCAGTTTGCTTTACCTGAAACATTGTAAATCAACTATACTTCAATAAAAAAGCTTTAGTTATTTAATGTCAAATTATTTGAGATAAAGATTTTGCCATATAAATGTGTCACAATTTATTTCAATTATTAAATGTCTTTTATTTAATTAGACCCAAATTTGAGAATTCAGTGCACCAAGGGAATAAAAAGAGTCATTTTTGCTAATATTAAATTATGCCATAGAAAATTAATCTCTTTGAATTTACTTAGTCAGTTACAATTAGTCTCATAAATTTAAGGTTTTTTAATCTCATTTTTTAATAGAGGGCTCTTAGGTATGTGTTTTATATATGTACGTACAAAAAAATTATATTTTACCTTCTATTATAGCTCACTACTTTTCAGATATATTAAAGAATGCCCTATATACCTTTATATATAGTATATGAAACATCCAAATATCTCTAAATTAACTCCAAGAAATAGCCTATGTATTGGTGTGCTCTCTGACAATTTTGAAAATATAGAATCTATGAAAAAAATTCTGTTCTTTTATAAGTCTTATCTCCTATGAATATGTAGATTACCACAATATATCTGCTCCACCAGATATATTGTCTTCCCCTTGTCAGTTGATGGTAATTTCATCTCTACAAGATGCCAAAAACTTTAGAGTTCACTCTTGTCTGTCACAACCTAGGAATTTCTCTTGGTTCCACCTTGATCATGGTTCTCTCATAAACTCCACCATTATCATCACTACTTTTCATTTTAATTACTGCAATAGCTCCCTAACTGGTCTCTAGGTCAATAGCTCTTGTCAATCCCCCTTTTTTACATTCTATTTACCAACCAGCAGATAGAGTAATCCCTTTAAAAGATGATTCAAATCATCACAATTCTGCTCAAAACCTTCTATCATTTCTCCATTTTACTCAATTAAGAGCCACAGTCTTTACCAAGACCTAGAGCATTCACTATGTCCTGTACATTTTACACACACACACACACACACACACACACACACAAATTGTGCCCTACCATTCTCCATTTCTCATTCTACGCCAGCACACCAGCCTTCTCCCTCTTTCTCAAATACCTTAGAGTCAAACACACTAGGGTGAGCTCTGCCCTGAGAATAGATTCAAAGCATTTACTACATAGAAATTCTGTAAGAGAGGATTCCAGCAGAAGTAAATTGTTTTGTAATCATCAGGTAAAGAATGTTGTTGAGATAATACCTCTATTGGTAGCATGTGGAAACTGATTTTAAGGTTATTCTCATTTCTCAGATTATATAAATATTTCCAAATTCATTCCTTTTTTCTACTTGCAAAAAATTATATTGATAATTTACTTCATATAAAATGGTTAAAAATATGGAGTTATGATTTAATCAGTCATTTAATATGATATCTATATACTGAAGTGTGTTAAAAATTTAAAATCAAAATTTTCTGAATAATCAATCAAACACAAGACAATAAAACGACCTTCATTTTGGGTTCTGATTCTATTTTTATTTCCTAGGATTAAAATTTTAAGTAAATTAATGTTATTCAAAGTATTGTGTATAAATCCTAGTAGTCCCTTTATGTTTTCCACTCTGTTTCTTCCTAATTATTTTAGTTATAATCTTTAGTTTCCTGTTAAAGAAACATGTTTATAAAAAGTTATGTTACATTGTTACATATATGATGCAGAAAATAATTGTTTTCTTCAATTTTTCTCATTAAAGTTTATTTGAAACTTTGTCTCCACATTCACTCATTCTTCAAATAATGAAAAAACATATTGAAAGATACAAACCGAAATTGTGGTGTGCCATGGCTTCCCAAAATAAACTGAATGTTACATAGTTTACTAAAAAGAGATAAAATATCATTCAAAAAAATAGTTATAATTATATATATTTTACTACAAGTTTTGTGCTCTCTGAATTTCCAGAACTATTTTAGCAGTCTTTGAAAAATCAAACTGGGCAAAGATGCATTCATTACCTTTACTTCCTGGGAAAATAAACTACCAAAATAGTTGCATTTAAAGATAATTAAGAACCTTAATTTAAAATAATAATCTGTTTAATTTGCTTCATTAATAAATAATATCTATTTTTTAAAAATTCCCTATGTTGTCTAACTGTAAAAATAAAACAGAATTTAACATTACATTTTGATCTGATAACTTTTTTTTTCCCCATTTCAGATACCATCCAAAATGGCAACTACATTTTATATACATTTTCAGTTTCTAATGTAAGCATCTCCT
Organism: Balaenoptera physalus; assembly: GCF_965194825.1. NCBI lineage: Eukaryota > Metazoa > Chordata > Mammalia > Artiodactyla > Balaenopteridae > Balaenoptera > Balaenoptera physalus. Next base: position 45,861,826 of record NC_138891.1, on the reverse strand, counting down.
TGAACACATACCTAAATATAATACCTTGTTAATGTCTAGATTGTGCCTTTTCTTGGAATGATGTTACATTTCTCTCCAGAAATCAGTGGAAAGAAACAAAATAAATTATTCAATTTAAATTATTAAATTATATATTAATTACCTTGAATTTTCATATTTCAATGTAATAGATGAGTTTCTGTTGATGAAATTGATGCACAGAAATCTTCAGACTTCTTGTAGCACTATGTCTGGTTTAAGCAATATGTCCTGGGAAAATAATCCCAACATATTTGAAAATGTTTTAATATACCAATCACAGCAGTGACTGTCATGGATTTGGGGTGAAAATGAAAAAGCTATGCACAAGATTAAATTTTGAATAATTAGTAGCAATGCTTTTTGTAGAAGTTAGATTTCTTCATATATTCTTTTTTGCCAAAGATAATTTATTCTTCACCAATGAAGAGAATGAGAAGGAATATACATGATTTGCATCATGCATAATTTATCTCTGAAAATAATTTTACAGCATGTATAAAAAACAATTTTAAAGAGTTACTAATAAGTATATTTATATAGGGTACTTTGATGTGAAGAGCTGTTGGAAATGGAGGGACAGATGATTGGTTCTTTTCTTATTATACTATATTATTAAATACCAAATAATGCTATAATTTAATACTAAATAATACTAAATTATTAGTATTATCAGCATAAATAAACTCTAAATTATGTGAGATGTAGAACATTTTCTTAGAATTTTGGCTAATTCCTAAGCTCTCTTGTCTAGAGTTTTTCACTTAACAATTTTCATAAAAATATGTATTGGTTAATTATTTTTATTTAGTAAATACACTATAGTTTATATGTTTTTAGAACTATAAGATTTAATCAATATAAATACACTTGTTATTTCTGATTTGTATCCAATAACCTTCTACTTGATATATAATATTATATACTTTTTTCAGAACAAATTAGATATTATATGCACACATTCGTCATACCAGGAAGGAACCACTTTAGCATTTGAGACTATAAAAATCCTTGGGTTGATAAACACTGTTACAGCAGTTTCAGTGATGGAAGATAATCAACCAATGAGAGCTCACTACAATTTCACTTATGATACTTCCAACCAGGTAAATTCAATCTTAAAATATTTTAGTTGTCACATACTCTCATATTTAACATTATATAACCATTCAGGCTCTTGGTTTTGTGATTTTTTTTTTTTCTTCATTACATATCTTTCTTTTCTTTTCCTTTTGTTGGCAATATTCCATTTTAGGTTATCTCAATTTATGTTGAGATATCAACCTTAAGATGAATTGATACTACTTCTCCCTCTCTATTTAATTTTATCTTGGATATCACTTATGTATGCCTTTCTAATATTTTTTTTATACCATTCTCCTACCCTGAACTCTTACCTACTGCATACAATAAAGAATCTAAAAGTTTTACCTTCTCATTTAAGACTTCTTAAGATAATGATTGAATCCATTTCTTCAATTCTCTCTACTTCTTCTCCTTTCATGAACTCCCTTTGTCCTCAATATATCTTGTACTTCTCTTTCAAATTTTTGTTTACAGTCTCCCCTTCTAGTAGTCCCTTTCTTATCCTCGTTCTTGCCTCGTTTAACAAGTGTACTAGAGAGGGAAAAGGAATAACAGAATTGGGCTCAAATTCCAGCCCTGCAGTCTGTGCATTTAAACACAATAGATTAATCTCTCATTATCTCAGCTTCCTCATATGTAAAATGTCATATTTAATCATAATGTTGCTTCAGGTAAAAAATTAATTATTTAAAATGTTAGACAAAAATAATTTAAAACATGAAAGTGATTTTTATTGGCATTTACTTTTCTACCATTCCTATATTCCTAAATATTAGTAATGTTAGCATAAATTCTAAATTGAGATGTAGGACATTTTCTTAGAGTATTTTTGTCTAGCTTCGAAGCCCTCTGGCCCCGAGTTTTTCACTTAGGAATTTCCATAAAAATATGTATTGGTTAATTATTTTTTATTAGTATATACACTATAATGTGTATATTCCTAGGACTATAAGAACTAATCAATGTAAATTTAAATAATACAAGCTTATTGAGAACTTTATGCCACTAACAAGGATTATCAAGTGGGCATAATACAAAATTGTTTTATTATATGTTTTTACAATCCCAGTTTATATCTGTTTCTATTTTTATGCTAATGTAAAGATTTACAAAGACACTTGTAGATACATCTTTCTAATTCTCTTGTGCTTGGACACTATCCTTTCACTTTTTTTTCTTTTTGCATAATACCATGTTATCTCCTCTCTAACTTGTCCCTCAAATATTGTAAGCAGTGGATAAAATTAGGAAAATAAATAAATAATATTCCCCTCCTCTGACTCTGGGAGCCTCCAAATCAATCAAAGTAGTCAACATTTTCTTCCCTTTTTCTTCATTGAGGGGACTAATATTTATGTCATACCTGGTATGCCCCAAGCATTATGCTAGGTGTTTTAAATTTCACATATTATTTATTCATTATCCCCATTTTACAGGGGGAGGAAATTGAAGATAAAACAGGGTAGATAATTTCCCCAGATTCATGAGCATTGAGTATCAGAACTGAGAATTGAACACATCTGGATTTAAAGATAATGTTTTTCATCAGTATTCTATAATTTCTCATAGTTTTGAGAACTGTCTTGAGATTCTAGCTATTTCAGTGGCATGCCATGTTTTCTCTTTTCTATTCTTTTTTTTAGTATTATATTAAAATTATTAATGATTTGATTTGAAGAATTGCTGTGGGGTTGCTGCATTTTAAAAATGTTAAGTATTTTAAAATTGTTCAGTGGTCAGAAATATTCTAATGTTTTCTTTCTCTTCAAAGAATCTACTAATTTACAATCTCATGTTTAACCTTGGAAGAAACTTTACTGTTCAATGGGATCAAACTTTCTTGGAAGCTGAAAAGTTTACTTGTTATCCAGATTCAGACATTGCAACTAAACAACGCTGCGAAGAACGTGGCTGCTTATGGGAAACGGTAATAAGAATTTTAATTATTCATGATATGGCTTTCACATAAATGTTTCAAAGTAAACCGTACATATTATAATTTTAATTCTACAGCATATAAACTAAATTCAGCTAGAGAAGCATTTGGAATTTGAAATTAGGACTTCTAATAGATAATTTATCTTTATCTTAATTAATTCTCCAAAGACATAACTTAGTAAATGCCAGACTAAATGGATGTGTAAGTTGCTTTCCAGGCATTTTGGATAGTGTTACTTTATTTAATAAACTAGAACTCTATTTGTTGCACTCTGTTAGATGTTAGTTGTGGCTGACTAGCTTAATTGAGCAAGGTGTTATGCCAGTAGGGAGTAGTCTTTCAAAAGCATTGTCTCAAGTTATTAAAATTTCTGAAATTGATTGATGGGCTGTATCTGTTCCACTAAGAGGTGACAATTTCTGCCAGTAATTTTGGTCAAACTTTCAAGAACAGGGCTTCCCTGGTGGTGCAGTGGTTAGGAATCCGCCTGCCAATGCAGGGCACATGGGTTCGAGCTCTGGCCCGGGAAGATCCCACATGCCGTGGAGTAGCTAGGCCCGTGCGCCACAACTGGTTATCCTGCACTCTAGAGCCCGCGAGCCACAACTACTGAGCCTACGTGCCACAACTACTGGGGCCTGCGCACCTAGATCCTGTGCTCTGCAACGGGAGAGGCCACAGCAATGAGAAGCCTGCGCACCACAAGGAAGAGTAGCCCCCGCTCGCCGCAACTAGAGAAAGCCCACTCACAGCAACAAAGATCCAATGCAGCCAAAAAAAATAAATAAAATAAATAAATTAAAAAAAAAAAAAACTTTCAACAACAATGATGGTCATTGATAGTAGACTTTTTTACAGAAAGGGATATGGGAAGAGTCCCCTCTTGTTACACTCGTTTTATTTTTTAAATTCTGAACTTTTGGTTACATCATTGGGTTTTGTCAGCAAAAAAAGAAATTATTTCATATAATCAATAAATTAAATGCATGTGTTATAACACTGAGAAGAGTCTAGACATATCTGCCAGCAACTTCCCAGAAATGTTTGCACTTATATGAGGGAATATATAGAATCTCTGCCACCAGAGAAATGGCCCTCATTCCTCTCCATTGCTTGATAAAGTAGCATAATCTTTACCATTAGGAAAGTTTATGGAAGAATTGAAGAAAAGAAGTGAGGAGGAGAAAAGATAATGAAATCAATAAAAGCCAAATAGTGAAGTATCTTTCCAATATGCCTCCAAAATCTTCTTTTTAAATTGCAGCTCTTCATTCAAATCCATACCCATTCTCCATTGCATTCAGTGCGTGGTCACTTACTCTCATTATCACCTGAAACTAACACAACCTTGTTAATCAACTATACTCCAATATAAAAGTTTAAAAAATGAATATAAATGATGGGTACTAAAGCTCCAATAACTTCTAATAAGAAAATGTGAAAACTTTATTTTTCCCATTGCTATTACTATTAGTATTCAACACCTTATAGATTGTTAAGTCAAACAAGTGAAGCTTTAACATTAGAAGTCCATTAAATATGATGATTTAGAAAATTTATGTTTCTTTAGACCATCCTGTTTATTAATTGATTCATTTAACAAATACTTGAGAACTACTATGTTCTAGGCACTGTTCTAGATGAACAAAATTAACAAAACCCTCTTCCCTGATAGAGTTTATATTCTAGTGTGAGAAAACAAACAGATAACCTAAAAAATTATGTTTTATGTTAGATAAGTATTATGGAGAACAATAAAGCAGAAAAGGAGAAGGGGGAGTGGAGAATGACAGTGGTGTTACTTTAATGATTGTACACAGAAGGTTTCTTTGAGAAGGTGGCGTTTGTTAAAAGTGTTGAAAGAAAGAAAGGAAGGAATAATATTCCAGAAAGAAAATACATCAACCTGAAGTACATCTGAAGTAAGAATGTACCTGGTATAGTCCACAAACAGCAAGGAGGCCATCGTGTCTGAAACAGAATGAGTGAACGGAAGAACAGCAGAAGATGAAATTATAGACTTATGGGAACAAATAATGTAGATCAATTACTTAGACCATTTTTAGGATTATGATTTTTACTCCGAGATAGAATACTTCTGGAGAGTTTTGAAAAGATGAATGAGAAGATTAAATTTCCATCTTAATAGGACCATAATGGCTTCTGTGTTGAGAACAGACTGTTAGAAGAATAAGGCAGGGAGACCAGGAAAGAGGCTGTTACAGTAATCAAAATAAAATATTGGTAGATTGAGCCACAGTGGTAATGGTAGAATTAGTAATAAGTGTTTGACTTTTCTGCATATTTTTAAGATAAAGCCAAAAAGGGTTGTTCCTTGATTGGATATAGAATATGAGAGAAGAGTAAAAATGACTTCAAGTTTGTGGTTTAAACAGCTGGAAAAAAGAAAGTTGATAGTAACAAAGATTGACAAAACTGTGCGGAAACGAACATGGAGGGGAAGAGTTAAGATTTAGACAAATTAAGGTTGAGGTACTCAATACAAATCCAAGTGCAGTTTTCCAATTGTGAGAGGTAAACTAATGAAATTGAAAATTTTATATCATTGGTAAGATCTAAAATTTAGAGTCAGCATATATACAGTGTTTAAAACCATGTGATGAGAGGACATCATCAAAGGAATGAGCTTGAATAGAAAAGGGAAAAGGTCAAAAACTAAACCCTGAATCATCCAACATTTAGACTCAGGGAAATAATAAGGAACCAGAAAAGAGACTGAGAGCGAATTGTAAAAGAATTAGGTTGAAAACAAAGAAAATGTTGCTTCCTGTCAGCCAAGTGAACAAGGCGTTTCAAGACAGAAAATTATCAACTGTGCAAATTATACTTATAAATCAGTAAAATAAGAACTAGAAACTGAAGTATGGATTTGGCAGCATGGAAGTCTTTGGTAACTATTACAAGAGAAATACTGATGGAGTGCTGGGAGGTAAAGCCTGGTCAGAGTGAGAATGAGATTCCAGTAAGAATGAAGAGACAAATTAGAGATAGTGAATATGGCGAACCTTTTATACTTTGCTCTAAGGAAAGCATAAAAAAATAGAGCAGTAATTGGAGAAATGAGTGAGGTGACAGTTTCTTTGAAGATGGGAGAAATCAAATTGGTTTATACCATTGAGAATAACCTATAATAAGTGGAATATTAGTGATGCAGGACAGAGAATTGAGACTTGCAGGAGAAATGTCTTCCTTGGTAAGGAGGCGTGGGATTGGGTGCACGAATGAAATGGTTCACCTTAGATAGAAGCGTAGACCATACATATTTTGTAACAGAAGGTAAAGAGGTGGGTGGGTAGTTGTGGTGTTTCGTTCTGATTTTTCTCCCAATTGCTTTCCTTTCCATACTAAAATACTAACGAAAATCATTAGGAGATGATGAGAATAGGGAGGGATTTTTGTGACTGGAGAAAAAAGGAAAATGTTTTTCAGGGCAGTGTGATAGTGAGTGAACTAGGCAAATATAGTATGATTGCATCTTTTGGACCCACTCTAACTTTCATGATTATATAAAGGGAGAGCAGTCTGCATGATTGTGTGCATTTTTCAAGCCATTCAGCCACACAATTGTAGGTGCTGAGAATGTAGAGGACAGGTTTTTTTCCCAGCATTGTTGTTTTGCAACTGAGTATAAGAAAGCAAGTGAGGGACATGGGGATTGAGATTATATGAAAAGGGGTGGTTTAGATGGGATTTATACAGTTTCCATAAATTAAATCACAAGATTATTTTCATCCTAACTACAAAAAATAACAATGCTGATAAACTACCAAAAAAGATAAATGAGAACACATAAAATGATAAAGAGAAAGTGATACTGGGCAGAAAGATAGCTATGAAGCAGACATATACAGACTTTCTAAAGTTGTTTTCTAAGTCGATCATTTTCCTGGTTCCATTGGCACTCGATTCCATGCCTTTGGAATGAGTACTGAAGTATTTCTATCAGTTAAGGATTGCTTGAAGCTGAAAGTATCAGAGACCTAAAATCTGGTTGGGTTAAACAAGACAGGATTTATTTTTCTATTACAGAAAAAATCCCAGGCCTAATATTCTGGTATCTAAATGTTGTCAATGTCCCCTATTTATCATTTGTCTTTCATCCACAAAGTTTTATTATACAATTACATATGCATTTCAGGCCTGGAAGGTGGAAGAGCAAAGGATATCCTAATTTAATCAGCTTATATCCTTTTCTTTTAAGGAGATTTGGTGGGGGGGGGTCACATACAACTTCCTCAAAAGAGACTGGGAATTATAGATGGGCACATTGCTTCTTCCAACAATATATTAATTTAATAAGAAAGATGGGAGAATGGATTGTGGTAATGCAACTGGCCATCAATGCCATAGTGTTTCATTCTTTTTCTGAAGTCTTAGCTTCCACCCCTATACAAACCAATTAACCCTGATCTTTGGCCACAATTCCTGTTATAATACTGGTCAGGATGTAATTAACCAATAGAAAGACCAGTCATGAAATAAGGAATAATATACTTTGATTATAAGTAAAAGAAAAGAACTTTAAATTCATGCCACTCTGAGGGTTATTGTAGTCATTTTACACAGAAAAAAGGCAGTAATCAATATGAAGTGTAAAAACAAGCTTGGGATCAAAAGTTATGAGTAATATACTTAATTATTTTCAGAGACAACACAATCATCTATATTCTGAATTGAAAAACTATGACATTTGGTTGTTCTGCTCTACCTGTCTATGTTTAGAGTCAAAATATAAGTATTCTAAACATTTTAGTACATGGTGTGTCATGTTGCCTAACAGATATTTTGTGCTATGACTGCAATTTCATTTTAGTATTAAACAATAACATTTGTAAATCATACAACATATGATTAACATGTCTACCTTATTTTTTTTTTAATATTACAATGCTTACAATTTCTGACAATGAACTTGTCTTGTTTTTAGGCTCCTTTAGGATCCAAAGCACCTGAGTGTTACTTTCCTAAAGAAGACAACTCTTACTTAGTCCAATCAACTCATTACTCATCAGTGGGTATAACAGCTGAACTCCAGCTGAATACTGTAAAAGCTCGAATAAAGCTACCTTCTGATCCCATCCCAACTCTTCATGTGGAGGTGAAATATCATAAAGATGATATGCTGCAGTTTAAGGTATGTTTAATATAAACTATCTCAATGCATGATTCATCTCTCAAGACAGATTTTAAATAGATTTGGTGCTTGGATTTTTCATGTAATACTAAGGATTATTAATTGGGTTGATGACATTTTGATTCTATAAAGTAAAGCTTTTTTTTTCCTACAGCGCTCATAGCTAGATGAACAATAAATAAATGTTTTTGTTTTTGCTAACTTTGTGAATAATTAAACATATAGTGGTGATTTTTTAATTATTTAAATTCTTGATAAATTGATAAATCGCTTAGAATTGGACTATGTTGGTTGTTCCATTAAAATAAACAAAACAGAAAAAAATAAACACAATAGGATGCTTACTGTTTCCATTATTTCTTTTTAAACAGTGATCTGAATTTTCTGGCCAATGCAATAAGAAATACAAAAGAGATAATTTCTTTCAATAGTTACACTTAGCAATTATTTTTTACTTAACAGCTCCAAGTGAATCCATTAAGAAAACTATTAGAAATAGTACTGACTCATATATGACAAATGGAAAGCAATTTCAACTCATACAATCAAGAAAAATATTGACCTCACAAGCAGACATTTAACAGAAGAAGAAAGAAAATTTGGAATAAAATATTAAAGTACTTATACTCATTAAAAATAAAAGGAACTAAAGGCAAATACAAAGAGTGGGAAAGCTTAATGTTGAATAATCATGTAGAAAATGGTTTATCCTCATCAGCAAGGAAATAAATGACAGTTTGAGAAATAACTGCTTTTTAGTTTAACATATAATAGTATTAGAGTACACATTTTAGTGAGAATATTAATTAGTACACTAATTCTGGAAAACAGTTTACCAATAGTTTATCAAGGATCCTACAAATGTTAGAATACTCTGACCTAATACTATCACGTAAGTAATGTACTGAGGAAATAAAGACATGAATGAAGATAAATTAGCATTAATATTCATTGTAAGATCATACATAAGGCAAAATTATTGAAACAACTTTGTCTAACCATCAGGTGATAAATAATTTTGTGTATGCATATAAGTGAATATTTAGCTTTAAAGTTCTCTTTTTGAAGATTTCTCATTGTATGGAAAAATGAATTATAAAACATTAAAACACGTAAAATACAGTACATAATTTGAGTCCATTACATATCTATGTATGTGTATGGAATTCTATATAGATATATGGGCCATGGATACAAAATTAGGAATTATGATAAGAATTCTAAATATTCTTGTTTGAACCATTATTTAAATTATTTAATAATATGTACCTAATATGTTGGCAATAAGAACAAAACATATCTGCTTTCATTATTTCTCTGTAATAGATTTATGACCCCCAAAATAAGAGATATGAAGTTCCAGTACCATTAAACATTCCAGCTACACCGACAAGTACTTATGAAAATAGACTTTATGATGTTGAAATCAAGGAAAATCCTTTTGGCATCCAGATTCGAAGGAGAAGCACAGGAAGAGTTATGTAAGTGATTCAATTATTTGATATGAAGGATATTTTCACTGTGCTAGCATGTCATCACACCAAAAGTGGTTTTAGGTGTATGTATTAAATAATTTGGCTTATTTTAATATTTAAAAACCAAAGTTAGCAAACCATTAACAATTGGTGTAAAATTTTATTTACACTTTGGATGTGATGAATTTCATTATTAAATATCAGACCCATTCTTCTAATCAAGTTGAGAACCAAAACCAAGACTCCTATTGAAGAGCATGATGAGTGTTGTCAAAATAAGTAGTTGGAAATGTGTTATGTAAATATTTTATTAGAACTATTGAAATGGGAGTTTTTTGGTCCTGGAATTTGATAGAGTTAATACTATCTTTGCCAGGAATTGATGAAAGGAAATTAAGATATACACATATAGATATGTTTTTATGTCTAATGAATAAATATAAATTTTAAAATATTACCTTTATTTGGTAAAAAGCTCTACAAACTACAGTGTATTAAAAGATACTTCTATGTAATTTAAGCTTGCCCTGCTATCCTTTACAAGATGGTGTCACGATGTGTTCCGGTATTGTCAGTATGGATACAAATAATGAAGAAAATTATGTTTATATTGTTTTAAAATTTTGTTTTTATGGTAATAGTTTTGTTCCAAAGGATAAGAAGCAAAATGATTTTGTAGAAAATTCCTGATGCAGAGGCATTATTTATTGTTATTCAGGAAGCATTATTCTTTAGTAAATACTTTTCCAAAATCATTAATATAAAAATTTGAATATGTCTCAAATTCTTTTTAATACTTATGTTTCCTTTCCCTGCCAACTTTCTTTTCTTCTTCTTTTATCTTCTTCTTGCAAATGACATTCTCTGTAACACATTTCTTCTGGATTTCTTCATAAACACATGTTTTTATAAATACAAAACAAAAGAAGAAGAAAATGATTGGGAATAGTAATAGAGTTTAGCATTAAAATATCCATTATACCTTATAGTTTATTTTGATATTGATTTCTTTTTATTCTATATGTAGTAAAAATTTACTGATTATCTCAAGGGAACAGGACAATAAAGGACTTTCAATTCCTAGGACATATATTACTTCTAGGTCATATATTACTTATAACTTCATATTAATTTTATTTTAAAAAGCAATATATGTCTAAAGACAAACATGTAGCCATAATATGATTATGAATATATGAATATATGAAATATATTTTAGATATTCCTTAACTTAGCCAAAAAAATGTATTGGAAAAATTATCTATTTCCATTTGTATCTGGGTATGATAAGACCTATAGAGAAAAATACTATTGATTTTTATATCACCTAAGAAAGAATTACCATTATTATTTGTGATACTATTTGTATGTGTATACAGGAATAAAATTGTTTTCTTTTGTTTTCAGTTGGGATTCTCGCCTTCCTGGATTTGCTTTTAACAACCAGTTCATTCAAATATCTACACGCCTGCCATCAGAATATATATATGGTTTTGGGGAAGTGGAACACACAGCATTTAAGCGAGATCTGAACTGGCATACTTGGGGAATGTTCACAAGAGACCAACCACCTGGTGTAGGTACCAATATTTGACTACCCCAAGTGGCAACTAAGACCATGATTCAGACCCCAGCCACTTCTTTGTAGGCCTGTACTTCAATATTGAAGCAATGAAAGGGGGCTAGAAATCCCAAGAGCTGCTAGAGTGATTTTCTGAAAAACAAATGAAAAGTCACCATAAATTACAGGTGAAAGTAGAGGACTGAATGGATAACATCATTGACTACAGTGAGAAGTGAGGTTGTGACCCAATTCCTTACCCTCTCAACTGCATAGAAAGAACATTCAGATTCAGAATCCCCTGTCAAATACATGTTTACTTTCAGCTTTAAGAAAATAACTGGCTTCTCCTTGAAATTTTTTTCTACTCCTTAGATAAAGATTTGATGCTTTTTCCTTTGTTGCCCTAAGCTGCAGTTGTGCATTTTTATGAGGTTATATTGCAAGTTACAGCTTTAGAAAATGTTTTTATATGCTCATATCCTTTTTCCCAATGTTTTGTCTTATTAATGGTATACATTTCATGAATATTTAATACATTGCACAATTGATATAAACTATAATTATTCTAAACATATAATGGAAAATACATTTTAATAAAAATACTAGCTCATTTCCATTTTTCACATGTGATGTGAACTTAAAGGATATATTCAGTATGAGATTATAAATGTGTATAATGTCATAACCACTTTTTATTGTTAGGTAATCATACAACTTTTATTTGTTCACAATAGTTCAGACTTATGAAAGCTGTTTTTCATTTATTCCACTTGAAAGAATATGTTCTACCAAAATTTACCTCTTTAAAATCCTTCAGGGACTTTCCTGGCAGCCCAGTGGTTAAGATTCCACGCTCCTACTGCAGGGCACGGGTTCAATCCCTGGTTGGGGAAGTAAGATCCCGCATGCCCTGCAGCAGGGCCAAAAACAAAAAAACAAAAAAAAAACCTTCAACATTAGTATTGGCATTATTAGGTTAATATAACCTTGATTCTCAATATATAAATTTTCTTTCACATGCTAATCAGTTACGGGGATTCAGTGTGTGTCAATGATATCAATTTGATTAGGGATCATCAACTTGTAAGTTTTGTAACCTTGACAAGATATTTCATGACCCTGACTATAGATTTTCTATTGTGAAAAATGAAAAGATCTGGCTGAAAATGAAATTAAATGCTTTGTATATAAACAACATATTATTGTTTAAAATATTATCAAAATATTATATAAACTTAAATATTATCACATTAAGTACTTAAGGAGTTTGAGTACTTTGATCAGTTTAATCATTTATAGAACATTCTATTATTAAAAAAGAAGTACAAATTTATAAATAAATTAAGGCACATAACCTGTGAAAAGAAACCCAACTATTCTAAAACCAATGGTTTTTTTCATAAGTTAATGTGGCAGTATTTGTGAGTGTTACACATTTGTATATTCATTCGCATTCTCTAATGCAGTAACGCTTCAAATAATAAATAAATTATTTTCTAAAAAAATGTGTTTAATTCAATCACAGTTTATGTGTGCAATGAAGGAACATTTAAATTCCTAGTTTCAATCGTAGAGTGAATTTAAATATTACATTTACAAAATTCACATTCTATTATTATTTAAATATATATTGTTGTTTTTTTTTAATTTTAGTATAAACTTAATTCGTATGGATTTCATCCCTATTACATGGCTCTGGAAGATGAGAGCCATGCTCATGGAGTTCTCTTACTTAACAGCAATGCAATGGGTAAAACAATTTTTTTTAGTTTATCATATTTTATGTGACTCTTTAATAAAATAATAACATAGATAAAAATGTAATCATATTTTGGACTTCCAGATGTTACATTTCAACCAACTCCTGCTCTAACATATCGCATAATTGGAGGAATCTTGGACTTTTATATGTTTTTGGGCCCATCTCCAGAGGTCGCAACAAAGCAATACCATAGAGTATGATTGCACATTTTAAAAAAAATAAAGTTTTTTTATAAATAAAGTATTTCTCTTTGTTCACAAATAATTTTTTTTTTCAAAGGTAATTGGCCAACCAGTCATGCCACCTTATTGGGCTTTGGGATTCCAGTTATGTCTTTATGGGTACAGAAACACTTCACAAGTTGAAGAAGTATATAATGACATGCTGGCTGCTCAGATCCCCTATGTATGTATATCAATTTTTAAAACGGTGTTAAATATGTCATCTATAAAAGCAGAATGAAATAATTAAACACATATACTTTAAAATTATTTTAAGCATTTGGCAAAAATCAGTGCTTGTTAGTAGCACCAAATGAATTGGATATGAGATTTTATTAGTAGTCTTTATCAGATAGATAAAGTAAAGGGATAATACCATTCCTTTTCCTTCTTTCTCACCTGTTCCATGACTGTGAGTTGTACTAAACAAGTCACTGTGCACTTGCTTTTCTCTCAGAAGCTTTGGGTCTCATAGGTAGTCAAACACATTTCTTCTCTTCTCATTAAATGAGAGTAAGAGTCCATAGGAACCTATTTCATCAACTAATGTGACAAATAACAGAAAAAGAATTCGAGGTGAAACAATGATTTTTGCCATGGAATAGACAATAGTTGTCAAATTAGAATACAGAATTAGTTGGCTTGCAGAATATCTTCTTCCCTCAGTGTTTGGGAAACTAAATATTCTTAAGTACCCAGAAATAATCACTTCTTGTGATTTTTATTTTTTAGCAAGTTTAAGGAATCTCAGGGATCCTCCTGGTAACATTTAAACATTGAAATCTAGAATGCTTTGTATATAAGAACTCATTCTAAGAAGAGTAAGAAGGACCTCATTTATAAGACATCAGTACATATAGTAGAATCCAATATATGGTTCCTGAATACATCATTATAGGGAAATTAATTGTTTAGGTTGATGATGTAGCAATACGCAAGTGAAAAAAGTGTTTTAAAAAGGAGATTTTTTTCATTATTAGGTCTACTATTCTAGCCATATTTTCATAGCACCTAGAAGAAGAAATTGTCTATTAACAGAAAATAATTTTTTAAATGTTATTTAGGCCTAAATTAAAGATTTCATAAAGTATTTATTAGTTTAAATATATTTGTAAATACCTACTTGTAAACAATATTTTGCTTATTTAAGCTTGGGCTGTTATTTCAAAAATGACTTTGGTGGATAATAAAAGAATAATTTTATAATTATTGATGGATTTACTAATAATTCTTTCTTCCCCTTTGGCAATATTAGAATTATTTGAAATTATCCCATATTTGCTTTGTGTTTCCAGAAATAGAGCAATACCTATTTCTATATATCGTACAAAATTCCAAATTGCCATTTAATATAATTTCATAACCTCATAAGTCCTTTACTCCTGTGTCTTCCTATTTCCTTTGGAAATTATATAACAAAAAATAATGATCTGAGAGACTTTGTACTTCTAAATCAAAATTACTATTTAATGAACTGTTAACAAAACAGAGCACTTACAGGAACTTGCTCTTAGAATATTTTGCATATATACATGCTACTTTTATTTCTTGAACATTACATTACTTCATTAATTCTCTTAGGAATTGAAACTTTCATATTGCTATTACTTTCATAAGTATAATAGAATGTGACAAACTCACTCTATTGAATCTTACCCCACTAAAATTCTCATATCTTTCAGGATGTTCAATACACAGACATTGATTACATGGAAAGGCAACTAGACTTTACTATTGATGAAGAATTCCGTGACCTTCCTCAGTTTGTTGACAAAATAAGAAGTGAGGGGATGAGATACATTATTGTCCTGGTCAGTGTTTATATTTTATATTCTATCTGAGCCTTTTTATCTTAGTTTTGTTAAGATTTCTCTCCTGAATGAGGAAGGAAAAGGTGTTTCAAAATATGAAGTATATAATTTTGGATTGTACTCCCAAATCTAAATCTTTCTTCCTTTAACACTTCATTTCATTTACATGGCTGCCACAGGCTACCTTCATTCTTAGGTGTATCCTTAGAGATTTAAGACTAAATAAAGCTGGGAATCAAAGGCAGGTTGTTTTCTAGTAATCACCCAAGCTACAGACTGGTCTCAATTTACAGACACTATCACAAAATGATGATGAATTTTCTATTCCTATAGAATTCTCAACTTATTCTCTGGGACTGCTTCTTATGCTTGTCATGTTTAAAAATTTTCCTTCAAGTAAGTGATTCAGGGGCTTCCCTGGTGGTACAGTGGTTAAGAATCCGCCTGCCAATGAAGGGGACATGGGTTTGAGCCCTGGTCCGGGGAGACCCCACATGCCACGGAGCAACTAAGCCTGTGCACCACAACTACTGAGCCTGTGCTCTAGAGCCGGTGAGCCACAACTACACTGAGCATATGTGCCACAACTACTGAAGCCCGTGTGGCTAGAGCCTGTGCTCTGCAACAAGAGAAGCTCCCGCTTGCCACAAGTAGGGAAAGCCTGCGCGCAGCAATGAAGACCCAACGCAGCCAAAAATAAATAAATACATAAATTTATAAAAAAATGTTAGTGATTCAGTGGGAAGAATATTTCATCAATATCTTATAGAAAGCAAGGTAGGTAGCCAGAAATCCCATGGAGAAATAAAAACAAAGCAAAAAACACCTGTAATCTTGCTTGAAATCATAGCTAATACATTTTCAAAAGTTCTTAAATTTTCCTTCTAGGGAATTTGGAAGACAATCTAACTAGAACAAAAAAGTTTATGCCATCAGTCCCTTTGTCAGTCCATGTGAGAATACAATATAATGATAATCTAATAATGGAAAATTGTAACATTTTATAACAGCTACTCAAGTGTCTATACTTTTATACCATGGTTACCTGGATTGTATTTCATTTTAATTTTAGGATCCAGCAATTTCAGGAAATGAAACAAAGCCTTACCCTGCCTTTGAAAGAGGACAAGAGAAAGATGTCTTTATCAAATGGCCTAACACCAATGATATTTGTTGGGCAAAGGTACTGAATTGATATCTTGAAAGAAAATAAGTATAAAAATGCTAATTGAAAGTTTCTTTTTAATTAAGCCACAGTTAAAAACATATTCAGAGGGAGAGATGTAATGACTTAATAGGTAATAAATAAAATAATACTCTTTGAGTTCAATCCAAATTATTAGAAACAAAGAAAGAATTTATATGTCCTATGTCCAAATACTATTTGTTTCATCTTTAAATTGTCTTTTATTGTATTTCTTGGTACCTATTGTATTTTATTATAAAACTGACATTAATAATATGGTTATTCGCTATTCTATACTACATGGGTCATTTAAATGTTTGTACTTCTCTTAAAAACATCTCATTGATAAAAGAAACAATGTTTGTAAAAGCTATACTTATAGTATTCCTGACTTGAACAGGGAATATAATTCATTGTATTTCATTTAAGTATTAATATCCCGACCTGTGTATATTAACACATTATAGAAAGCATCCTGATTTGGCTTACATATAAAGAGTAAAGAAAAAATCCACTAGTTATAACTAGAATGAAAAAAATCCCATAATGGGAGATGTAATTAAATGAAATATGGGAGCCTTTTTGGATCTTGGACCAAAAATAGAATGTTAGTGATAAAAGTGCTGAAATTCGAACATGGACTGTAGATTAGTTAATAATATTCTACTAATGTTAATTTCTTGGTTTTGATAATTATACAGTGGTTATAAATATGTTAACATTAGGGGAAGCACAGTGAAGTATATAGAAAAACACTAGGTATAACGTTTGTGATGTTTCTATAAGTCTAAAAATATTTCAAAATAAAATGGTAAAAGTAAAATAGAAAAAATTATGTGATAAACAGTGAAAAATCATAATGTTTTAAGAAACATTACAGGTATACATTACTGGCTATAGAAAGAGATTTTTTTTCTTCTTACTTTCTCCTCATTTTATATTTTCTCATTCTATACATTTTCTCAGATTTCTACCTTTCAAGCACTATTCTCTATCAGCAACTAATTCCTTGTATGTAATTACCACTCTGTGGATTATTTACATTTTTATATGGGACTTTCTAATTTCTACAACATAGATTCAAATCCCAGAGCTTTTGGCCTGATTGTATTTGGGCTCTGTTCTGTGTCTGTGTTTGCGGTAGAAGAAAACATTGGTAGGAAGGGGGGCAGGGGCTGGAGTAGGCATGTGGGGCAGAGGAGGATTTAGTACTAACTGCAAAAACCAAGAGGATATTTGCCTCAGCATGGCATCATCCAACTCAGATCTTCAATTCCTTTCATATAAAAATATACTTTTTGTTTTTAGATTTTAATCCTGGAGTAATTGTAGAAAGAGTTTTAATATACCACATTAAATTAAATTTAGAATATGCTTTTCATATTAATTCTTGACCAGACCTTTTGGTTACATGCATTGTTTTCAAAATCGCTACCGACCACAAAGGATGGTATTCTTTTCCTTATTTGCCCTACTAAAGAGGAGATTAATATGGAAAATGGGAATAGTTTGCAAATGATACATATACCAGAACACAAACTGAAAAACAATAATTGAAGGAATTACTGATCTGGGGATCTTGAGTCTGTAATATGCTTCTAAAGCTCTATTACACTTTGTTTACAACAGTCATACCACACTGAATTTATTTTGAACTGGTTTCCCATTTCTTCTGTCTTTGTAGGTTTGGCCAGATTTGCCAAATGTAACAAAAGATGAAAGTCTAATAGATGAAGCTGTTAATGTAAGTTTCATATTGATTAACTATTTAACTGAAAGAAATTCAGCACTGGAATTTAATGATGAGTTTGACCAATAATTCAATTTGAATACTTTCCTTAAAAAAGTGATGGCTTATTTTCTAATTCTCTATATCAGACCATATTAAATCAGATTTATTTATTTTTTTAAATACCAACACGTTTCAGTCACTCTATGAAGCAATTTTACATTTTATTGTATTTAATCCAAGGAACAATTCTTTTTTTTTAATTTAATTTTTTTTTTGTAGTAAGAATGCTTAACATGACACTTACTTACTCTTAAAATTTTAAGTTTAAGATATAGCATCCTTCACCCTAGGGAGAGTGTTGTACAGCAGATCACTAGAACTTATTCATCTCGTGTAATTGACACTTTATGACTATTGAATAGCAACTCCCAGTTACCCCTGGAACCCCAGGCCCTGGCAACTACCATTCAACTCTCAGATTCTATGAGTTTGACTATTTTAGATACCTCATATAAGTGGAATTGTGCAGTATTTGTCTTTCTATAAATGGCTGATTTTACTCAGCATAGTATCCTTATGGTTTATTCATGTTGCCCCGTATTGGAGAATCTCCTTCTTTTTAAAGACTGAATAGAATTCCATTGTATATACCACATTTTCTTTATCAATTCATCCATCAATGGACATTTAATTTATTTCAATATCTTCACTCTTGTAAATAATGCAGCAATAAATATAGGAGTTCAGATACCTCTTCGAGATCATGATTTTAGGTCTTTTTGGATAAATGTCCCCAAATGGGAGTGCTGGATCATATGGTAGTTCTATTTTTAATTTTTGGAAGAATTTCAATACTGTTTTTCTCAGTGGCTGCACCATTTTTCATTCCCACAAACAGTGTACAGGCTTCCAATTTCTCCACATCTTCACCAACACTTGTTTTCCCTGTTTTTTGGATAATAGATATCTCAACAGGTGTGAAGTGATATCTCACTGTGGTTTTGATTTGCATTTCCCTGATGACTAGTGATGTTGAACCTCTTTTCATCTATCTGTTGGCCATTTGTACGTGTTCTTTAGAGAAATGTCTATTCAAATCTTTGCCCATTTTCTAAGTGGGTTGTAGTGTTTTCTCTATTGGGTTGTAGGTTACCTTTTCACTTTGTTGATTGTTTCTTATTCTGTGCAAAAACTTTTTAATTTGATGTAGTCTCACTGGTCTATTTTTGTTTTTTTGCCTGTGCTTTTGGTGTCATATCCATAAAATCTTTGCCAAGACCATTGTCATGAAGCTTTTCCCTTATGTTTTTTCCTAGAAGTTTTGCAGTTTCGGGTGTTACATTTAGGTCTTTAGTCCATTGTGGTTTGATTTTTGTCTACGGTGTAAGAAAAGGGTCTGATTTCATTCTTCCACATGTGAATATCCAGTTTTCCCAGCACCATTTGTTAAATAGACTATACTTTCCTCATTGTATATTCTTGGCACCCTTGTCAAAGATCAGTTGACTATACATGTGTGGATTGATTTCTGGGCTCTTTATTCTGTGCCATTGGCCTATGTGTTTATTTTTATGCCAAGACCATACTTTTAATTACTGTAGCTTTGGAATATATTTTGAAATCAGGAAATGTTATACCTTCAGCTTTGTTCTACTTACTCAAGATTATTTTGCCTATTCAAGGATTTTCATGGTTCCAAATACATTGTAGAATTGTTTTTTATATTTCTGTAAAAGTTGCCATTGGGATTTTGACAGGGGTTGCATTGAATCTACAGATTGCTTTCAATACTATGGACATTTTAACAATATTAATTATTTCAGTTCATGAGCATGGATTATCTTTCTATTTGTCTGTTTCTTCTTCAATATCTTTCAGAAATGTTTTGTAGTTTTCAGTGTACAAATCTTTCATCTCCTTAGTCAAGTTTATTCCTAAATATTTTATTGTTGTTTGTTGCTACTGTAAATGAGATTATTTTCCTTTCAGTTTATTTTAGTCTATAGAGATGTAACTGATTTTTGCATGTTGATTTTGTATCCTGTAACTTTCCTGAATGTATTTATTAGTTCTAATAGTTGTGTGTGTGTGTGTGTGTGTGTTCTTTAGAGATTTCTACATATAAGATTACATCGTCTACAAACAGGGACACTTTCACTTCTTCCTTTCTGATTAGTATGCTTTTATTCCCCCTTATTTATTTCTAGTTATTTGGGCTAGGATTGCCAGGACTATGTTAAATAGAAGTGGCAAGAGTGAGCATCCTTGCCTTGTTTCTGATATGAACTAAAATTCTGAAAGTTTTTTTCTAAATGAGTATGATATTAGCTGTGGGCATTTATTATAGAGCCTTTATCATGTTGAGGTAATTTCTTTCTATTCCTAGTTTGTTGAGAATTTTTATCATGAAAGAGTGTTGAATTTTATCAAATAGATTTTCTGCATTGCTTATTGATATGACCATGTGATTTTTATCATTCATTCTGTTGATGTGCTGAATCACAATGATTGATTTTTGTATGTTACATAATCCTTGCCTCACAGGGAAAAATCCCACTTATTCATGGTGTATGATCCTTTTAATGTGCTGTTGAATGTGATTGCTAATATTTTGGTTGAGGATGTTTGCATCTCTACTCATCAGATATTGTTAGGTTGTCTGAAACTAGAAATGTGTCCATTTCTTCTAGGTTATCCAGTCTGTTGTATAATTATTTATCATGGCCTCTTAAGATCCTTTCTATTTCTGTGACATCAGCTGTAATTCTCATCTTCTCTTTTTTTCTTAGTCTAGCTAACAGTTTGTAAATTTTGTATATGCTGTCTATAAGAAACTCAGTTTAGATTTAAGGACACACATAGGCTTGAGTGGCTAGAGGAAAATCATATACATTCATTAAAGTTGAGATCAGACTGCCTTCACTATCACTTGTGAATCTGACAGATAAATGTCTGACTGACTCGTCTCTCTTATGACTTTCTATATGTGGGTCTAAATTTTGTTTTTACAGGCTTCCAGAGTTCATGTAGCTTTTCCAGATTTCTTCAGGAACTCCACAGCAGAGTGGTGGACAAGGGAAATTATAGATTTCTACAATAACCAAATGAAGTTTGATGGCTTGTGGATTGTAAGTAAACTTCAAGAAATTTATATTTTAAGTTATTTATTGTGTATTGATTATGCAAAATTCTTACTAGATTTTAATAATGTTAACAAAGTATTCTTTATGAAATTAGCTCACTCATTTTTTCCATAGAACTTTCTTATGCAAAAGACTGCTAAAATGCAGTTTTAACAATTCAGTTTAAGTATTTAGTTGCTTTTTCCTGAATATTAAAGTTGAATATTTTCAACTTGACCAAGAGACCAAAATAGTCTCTTTATATAATGATTTATAAATGCTTATAAATATTTATTTTATTTTCATTCGATATAGATATAAGTCTCACACTCGACTGTCAGTCTTTGGTGTAAGAAGTCATAAACTCTTACAGATGTAGCAAAATCATCTTCTAAATAATATCCTAATTTTAACTTTAAAATGCTGGCAATAAGATTTTTAATATAATTTTGAGATAGCATAAAAAGAATTTACTTTATCACAAGTAAATATGTAATACAGGGGATATTTACATAATACTTACCTAGATTTTTGGAGGTGACATTTCTACTCTGCTGATTTTTCAACATGTATGCATTAATTTACTTACTTTTTTAATTAAAAAAACTTATAGGGGTGCTGTTATGTACAAGCCTTGAGGATGTAAAGTTGTATAAAGATAGTTTTTTTTAATTAATGGGAAATACAGGTTTATTTTATATATAAAGTTATGTACTATAAGGGATTCCATTAAATATATCCCCAATAATTATATCTTGATCCAGAAAAGATAACCTTTTTATGATGGAGGAATCACCTTTAAATGGCAACTAATTTATATATTTATATGATGGTCCATTTATATATGGTTACTAAAATTCTGAAATGTGTACTCAATAGAGATACTTTTGAAATTTTCTGTATTTGTAAACTATTATCTTGTGGTTTTAAAAACCACAAACCATTGTTTTAAAAAAATTGATACAAGGCTCCAGAGCAGAAGTGGAGGGAAAGACATGGGGGAATATACACTATTATAATTTAATGTCTAGAAACATAGAAAACAATTCACTTTTATATAGATTTTATCTACAGAGAAAAATAGGACATTTTATGGTTTTCAAAAGGAGATGTGAATTGTAAAATGTTAAGAAAGACTGAGCTAAACTAAATTCTTTAGTATTGTTGAGATGCCTTATACTTTTGCTTTTTAGAATAGTAAAGTTCTATTATTCAAATATCCTACTTTAATTTACTGGGTCTCTGAATTAGTTGTTTTAAGAAGATATGCCCTAAATTTGTTTTTTGTTTACTTTTCTTTCTCTTTTTAAGGATATGAATGAACCATCAAGCTTTGTAAATGGAACAACTACTAATCAATGCAGAAATATAGAGCTAAATTATCCACCTTATTTCCCAGGTACAATATTGCTGCTGTGCCTTGGATGTTATCATGCTATTATTATTTATTAATCAGGTTTATATACCTTATGACATAGAGAACAGGATTCACATTTCCAATTCTCACTACCCATCTACACACTGGACCACACCTCAACCCATTACCAATATCATCTAAATCATCTAACATTACTTCGAGAAGAAAACTCAAG
The DNA here is from genome assembly GCF_965194825.1 of Balaenoptera physalus. NCBI lineage: Eukaryota > Metazoa > Chordata > Mammalia > Artiodactyla > Balaenopteridae > Balaenoptera > Balaenoptera physalus. The sequence continues at coordinate 45,839,163 of NC_138891.1, read as the reverse complement.
AAACATGTTTTATCTATATGAATACATTTCTAAATTTGAAATTGTTACTTTGATTTTCTTAAGAATCTTCCCAGATTTGAGAATTCTCAATATTCTTTAAGATAAAAAATTAAAATCTTTTATAAAGACTTTTTAAAGTTTTTCTTTATTAGGAAAAAAGTGAAAGAATGCTAACAATACTTCTTTGGTTGTCCCTGACCTAGGAGGGAAAAGTACAGTCTTTCAGCATTCATCCTCATGCTCTTATGGGCAGTAAACTGCATAAACAGTTACATCTAACATGATGGCAAAGCTCTGAAAATTTGCATTTGAAACTGAGAAAATATGCCAGGGCTTTATGTTGGCAAAGGGATTTTTTAAAAAAAAATCTATTTAATCAGTATTTCTCATCTAAATGCATAAAATATAGTAGACTTTTCGGAGTACACTTACTTTTCGTTTGTTTTTTTTTTTTTTCCTCTTTTTTAAAATAAATTTATTTATTTATTTTTGGCTGCGTTGGGTCTTCGTTGCTGCGTGCGGGCTTTCTCTAGTTGCGGCAAGCGAGGGCTCCTCTTCATTGTGGTGCGCGGGCTTCTCACTGCGGTGGCTTCTCTTGTTGCGGAGCACTGGCTCTAGGCACGCGGGCTTTAGTAGTTGTGGCTCATGGGCTCTAGAGCGCAGGCTCAGCAGTTGTGGGGCACCGCCTTAGTTGCTCTGCGGTATGTGGGATCTTCCCGGACCAGGACTCGAACCCGTGTCCCCTGCGTTGGCAGACGGGTTCTTAACCACTGTGCCACCAGGGAAACCCACTTTTCAGGTTTTTATGAGTTCATGTTAATTAGTAACATTTTTATTATTGAATATAGTAAAATTGTGCACATATTTTCCAGTCACAACTGTAACTGCAATCACATTGCAGACCATTTTTTCATTTATAATTAGCATAAACAAAGTGCACAAATGGTTAAAAAATCAATAATATTTTCAAACAATGATTAATGTTTTGCCAAAATAATTTATAGTTACAATTTACATATTTCAATACAGGTTACTTTATAACATATTAATTTTTTTTATTAATTCTCCCCAGAGCTCACAAAAAGAACTGATGGATTACATTTCAGAACTATGTGTATGGAAACTGAGCAGATTCTTAGTGATGGATCATCCGTTTTGCATTACGATGTTCACAATCTATATGGATGGTCACAAGCGAAACCTACTTATGAGTAAGCAATCTTCATAATCATCGTTTCTGACTCTTGTTTTTTAGATATTAGATTTAATGTTACCTCTTTTGAGTCCTTCCCTGCTGACCTTATCTTAGCTGGTCCTTCATGGCACTTAGAATAATTGTCTTTCTCTCTCTCTCTCTGTATCTTTGTTTTAAATTTTTATCCAATTCCCAAAAGAACCCTGAACCATTTTATTTTGTTCCCCAGTATGCACCCAGCTTATAGTAGCAAAATGCCTAACAAATAGTCGGTGCTCAAAGAATAATTTTTAATGAATAATTGAGTAAATAATATATAGTTTGATGCACTAATTAAAACATGAAAGGTTGGCTAAATCTGCTATTTAAATCCATTATTAGCAAATAAGAATATATGTCAATGACCTTAAGCTTCTCAAACTTTAATATCCATATTAAACAAAATCTTATATGAGGCTAATGATGGTGGAATACAGGCCATTCTTTGAGTATCAAGTCTTTATTAACACTGTGCAATAAAATGTTCTGCAATGATAGAAATGTTCTATAATTCTCTATTGTCCAATATGGTAGCCACTAGCCATATATGGTTGTTGAGCAATGTGGCTAGTGTGACTCAGGAATAGAATTTTAAATTTTATTTAATTTTCATAAATGTAAATTAAATAGCCCCACATGGCTAGTGATCACTATATTACACAGTGCAGCTCTAGATCACTGGTTCTTAACTACACACTGTAATCAACTGGAGATTTTTTTTTTTAATTTTTATTTTATATTGGAGTATATTTGATTTACAATGTTGTGTTAGTTTCAGGTGTAGAGCAAAGTGATTCAGTTATATGTTTGCATATATATATTCTTTTTCAAATTCTTTTCCCATTTAGCTTGTTACAGAATATTGAGTAGAGTTCCCTGTGCTATACAGCACGTCCTTGTTGGTTATCTATTTTAAATATAGTTCAAACTGAAGATTTTTTAATAAATGCTGATTTAATTAGTCTGAACTATAGCATAAGCATCTGAATTTTTAAAAATCCCCCAGGTGGTTCTAATGAGTATCCAGGGTTGAAAACCATGGCTCTAATATATGACAGAAGTTGGTAAAAGAATGAAAAGCATTTTGGAGTAAAGGGTATGGGTAATATTTCCTCACTTAGTGAAACATGCTTATCTTATATCTAGCACCAAACTCTTTTTCAACCTAGAATATGTGAATTATTTAAGATATTATTACATGAATGAATGACTACAGATTTGTTGACCAAATCCCAATGTAGGGGCACTAAGAACATGCAGAAAGACTAAGGAATGTCAGCAGGACAGGAATAAAGATGCAGAGAATGAACTTGAGGACACAGGGAAGGGGAAGGGCAAGCTGGAACAAAGTGAGAGAGTAGCATTGACATATATGCACTACCAAATGTAAAATAGATAGCTAGTTGGAAGCAGCTGCACAGCACAGGGAGATCAGCTCGGTGCTTTGTGACCACCTAAAGGAGTGGGATAAGGAGGGTGGGAGGGAGACACAAGAGGGAGGGGATATGGGGATATATGTATGCATATAGCTGATTCACTTTGTTATACAGCAGAAACTAACACAACATTGTAAAGCAATTTTACTCCAAAAAAGATGTTAAAAAAAAAAAAGAGTAAACAAACTGACAAAAAAACAAAACCTGTGTAATGTGATAGATACTACAGTCGTGTTATGAGAAACAAGGAGAGTGCTCAGCTAACTCTATCAGGAAAATAGAAGTGACATCAAAAGGAAAGTTATCATTTGAACTGATCTTGAAGAATAAAAAGAAATATGCCAGGGAGTAAAGGAAGTAAACTACATTTCACCAAGGCAAAGAAAGTATATAAAATTTGTCATAAGCTATTTCTAGGATATCTATGGCCACCTAAACCATAATAAGTGCATTATAGCTTTTACGATTGGGATCTGTGGATAAGAATCATGGATTTGCTCTTTGTCGATCTGTGACAAGGATATGGTTGGCACACTTCTAGGATTTAATGAATGTGTCAGTATGTTACTAGACAATGCCAATGAATTTAAAATCTCCATGGAAAGAGGAATAATAATCAATTAAAATATATTTGGCTAAGTGGAAATAAAACAATGCTGGTTCCTGGGAAATAAGGATCTGAGGTGGGGATGAATTTCCTTGTCTTGTGCTAGAATTTTGTGTTGTTTGACAATAACATCAAAATAGAGGCTCTTCAAGATTCTAAATGCTATTATGCAGTAATTCAAAGTTGTGTATAAAGAGAAACTACTTTGGAGAAACACTGACAATGTCAACTTGAAAAAATTCATAATAAATATTTTGTAATATAAAAAAAAAGAGTAAACAAACTGGTCTTCAATAATGCCTTTTTATTGGGACAAATGCTTCTTCAATTAACCCTACTGGAACATAATATTGGAGCACAATTATCCTCAGCTAACCTCACTTTACCATAAAGCTATAGATATTAAACATAACAAAAATATTGAGAAGTGACTGATGAACTCTTTGGCAAAACTTATACATCTTGAGATGAAAGTATGTACTTTAAGGAAAATCGGAAGAAAATATTTTTTTCATAGAGGGCAGTAAATTGAACTTCTGGATCACATTACAGAATCTAGCATGGTTCCTGACACACTGTAGGGTGTTTAGTAAATTTAAGTGAATCAATTTTTATCTCACCACAACTATCAAAATTATATAAATAAATTCAAGGCAAAAGTAGGTAAATTTCTGAATAGTTGATATACAAAGGTGTTTAGAGACATTTAAGAACCATTTTTAACTCTTAAATAACATTATGAAGAAGCTATCAGTACAATCTTCCAAAGAACATCCCTTTATTAATGTTAATTTTGCTCCTGTCCATAAAATTTTTCAGTAAAATTTAACCACATTTGTTGTTTAAGTTAAACAGATTAATAAATTTTAAATGTTGAGTTAAAAAGCCCAATGTATGCATAGCTATAGACTTTTTATATCTTTTAAATACTTTCTTACTATTTAATTTTTTCAGTTATAAGAGAAAAAAATTGTTGAACTCTCCTTCAGATATTTTAGAGATTAAATATAGTCATTATACGTTTAAAGACCTTGACAAATGTAAAAGGATGCTATAAATACATTACTTTTAAGCAAATAATGGAGAGTAAAGACTTTTTATCATTTGAGAAAACTGAAAGGATTAAGAGTGTAATTTATTTCTTCAAGTTACTCAGACTGTACCATTTTATTGTTCCTTTCTGTGACTCATTTTCTGTTTTCAAAATTGGCACACATTTGACATTCACCTAATTCTTGTTATTGTGCTCTTCACTTAACATGAAACAAACAACCGAAACAAGGAAAGAACAGAATGAGTGGTTGCAGAAACAGGAGGTAAATAATCAGCTTGAAAGACTGCAAAGAGTTTCATAGAAAAAAACCTTGGAGATCAGTGGCAAATGAAGAAGTTTCATGTATAAATCCCACACAAAAAGTTTTCAGTCTTCAATTGATCTTTGTCTTCTTTAAAATTCAATATTGTACTGACATAAAGCCTATGCTTCAGATGTAGGGAGAAATATATTTTTAAAATTTCAAATTGTGTGTTTAAATCTCAGATAATTATCCAAGGATTATACAGCTATATATTCCATACTTTCATCTTCAACAATACCTTGAATGACTTTTGAGAGTACTACATATTTTTCATTAGAGAGAACATAGAAAAATCAAAATCTTTGACTCCCTTTGGAAGTTCAGGTTGCGTTAAGTATATAATTTTTAAGTAAATGCCCAAGATTTTTGTAATCTTAATTTAGAATGAAATAAAAATGTTAATAAATATAAGTTCTTTCCTCAGATATTCCTGGAGACTGGGTTATTTAGCAACTTGGAAAATTATGTTGCTTTTCAGTGTTTAGTGAATCTAACCTGAAAAATAAAAGGGGCTTTTTTTTTGGGAGAATTGTGTACTATAGGAAGTGACCTCTTCTTGCAATTTTTTTAACAAAAAATAAGACTGGTATAGATTAAAAAAACAAGCACTATACAGGTCATATATAATTTGGAAGTTTTCTTGGTTATAGCTGTAACTTTCTCTTAACTAACTGTTAGTAACTTGAAAAAATACAGAATACGTGTCTCTTAGATATTACTTTCTGATTAATATGGCTGAGTTGAACATTGATATAGCTGGTATCAATGTTTAAAAAAAATTGAGATCTGAATCATAAAACCATTTCCATGGTTTAGACTTTCACATTCTTCTCACTAAAGAAATCTCAAATGTAAGTTTTACTTATACTTTACTTATATATATCAAAAACAATGGAAATATTTCAGCTTACAAAAAACTTGTTATCCAACTCTAAAACTAAAACTGAAATTACATTTTCTGATCTAATGGTGATTCTCTTTGAGTTGTGAAACTGGCAAGTTACTATTTCTAATGGATAGTAAATATATAATACTAAATTTTTTGCTTTCTAAAAATATAATTCAAAAAAAGTCTTTAGTTTTCAAAGAGATTTTTTAAATAAACGTTGAGAGAAACAATCCTGTATAACTTTCTCTTTTTTGAGCATTACTGGCCAGTATTCTAAATAATTTAATATCACCCAGTCAGAGATAGCAGTATTTGGGGTATATTTACCAATTGATTTCATCAGTAATTAAAAACAATAGTCAATTTAATAATTTTGAAATTATTATCTTTAGAAACCATGACAAAAATAAAGATATTTATTTATTGTTAGGACTTTAAAATATTTAATTTTTTTAATTCAATATTCTCCTTTCACATAACCCACATTTGTAATCCACATGTACAGTTTTCTAAAAATCATTGTTTTCCTTTAGAAGGACTTTTTTTCCCAATAACATATTTTTATAACTTTTCTAATACTTTTCAAAAACTGCTCATGTAGACAATTATAAACATGTAATAAAAATGTTTCTGTAACACAACATTGAAATTCTTTTTATAAGCTAAATTTTCCAAATCAACTTGTAACAGAGAACAAACTGTATTATGGTTGAAAAGTGTTTCTTAAAATTAAATTAAGTTCATTGTGATTAACCATCTGTAAAGTTGGAACATGATGGAAATATCTACAAAATATTTATAGCTATGTAATTTTAAATTATAGTTTTAGTGGTGGCAAGTGATTTCCCAAATAAGAAATATTCTGTGAAGTGTTACAAAGGAGATTTTTCTAATGCAAGAGGTTAGATTTCCCTTAAGAGAAAATTGTTGTGAAAATATTTTATGCAGAATTCTTCTCAATCAGAAATCTAAAAAGGCATATATTTGGTTATTAACTTAAAGCCTCAGTAAAGACTTTTTGCAAAAGTAAGACATAAGGCAGAAAAAAAGAACCTTCAAGAATATGTATTTCTTGTATGTGGAAACATTAAAGATTTGGGACAACTCTATCCTTGTAAATAATTTTTATATCAATTAAATAAAATGAATTTTCTTTACAAATTAACTAAACTTAAGATATGTTTCCATGAAGATTTCTAAACTGATCATCAGTTCTTCAATTCCCTATATAAATATACATTCATTTCTTGTTAAATGTCTGCAAATATGTGTGACATATGTTAAATATATTACTGATTCTCAATTGACTAGATCCTTTATATTTGTTATAAAAAATGAAGCAGTGAAGATATTTTTTCTTATATGATTTTTTTAAAGAGAGACATACAAGTAGGAAATTTTAAGTTAGCAAATACAATATTGTTTCTATTATCAACAGATGGTTCAATATATCATCATATGTCTGTTTAAAATATTTTCAGTTTCCTGTAATTTTGAGATATTCATGAATTCAGAAATTTATTAAACTACTATTATACTATCATACGTATTAGGTGTAAGGAATATAAAGAAGATGAAGTCAGTCCTTAACCTCAAGAATCTCAAGGTGTCATTGAAGAAGCTTTATGTATAAACAAATCAGTACAATTACTGTGGCCCATCTTTAACAAGGAAATGATTAGATACAGTTTATAACATGGTAGTGGGTTACAAATCTGCCTAATTAAGTATTTGAAATATTTCCTCCTGATATAGGTCTCTAGTCCTTGTTCATATACAAATTATTTTAAGTAATATAAAAATAAACATTTTCTTTCCAATTAATATATATATATGAATACTCCCTAAAACAGGGAATATTATAGCAAATATTCTCTGCAGAGTAATAGGAAGATTAAGTGTTGACAAGTTATAAATAAGAAGGGTTGGAGCAATTAATGGAGCCTAAGTCTTTATTAAGAGAACACATTTAAGTAGAATAAAATGTGTTCATTCAAAAACTCACAATATAATTAGTTGATTTGATAATATCAATAGTTGACTTGTATTCACTGAACCAATAAATAAAGGGCCACTTAGACATGTCACTCTGGAAAATGTTGGAAGGTAAAAAAGATGTCCTTCATGCTTGTAAGGATTTTATAGTATAATGAGCAAAGACTCACTTATAAAGAGCTAGTCGGAATAAGAGACAGCATAGACACCATAAATCAGATAGTTTTTTTCTTTAATTAAGTGGTCCTAAGTAGAAATATCCAAAGAAAATACCTCATATAAAAACTCATAGATCCTCTCCATCTATATTAGTGCATTGCAGAAGGCAACTGGCAAAAGAGGAATTGTTATTTCTCGTTCCACATATCCTACTGCTGGAAGATGGGTAGGACACTGGCTTGGAGACAACTATGCAAAATGGGACAATTTGGACAAATCTATCATTGGTATGTGAGAGTCACCATCTTTATCATTATTCTTTTGAATTTTCTATTAGGTATTCACTTTTGCTAGTTCATATACTTTGTAAGTCCTTCTCTGAAATGTGCTTTTGGCATCATATTTTATGACAAACAGCGTAATGAAAAGGCAATGGGCCAGAAACCAGGATCTAGTTTATTTTGAGAAAATAATTTCATCCCTTTTGGTCTCAGTTTCCTTCTATGAAAGGGCAAGAGGTGGGAAGGATAACATATAGAGCTAAGAATAGAAAGGCTTAGAAATTCTAGATTCTAAGGCTTAGAAATTCTAGATTCTAGGGAATAAGAATCACTCATAGATGCTAAAGTATGAAACATCTCAAACCAAATTTTGAAAGTTTTCTGACAATAGTTGGATAAAGAGTAAATAAAATATTATTTTAAAGAGAATATTTTTCTGTTTCATATCTAGTCATAAAAATTCTTTACTATTTATATTAGGATTCAAGGAAAACAATCAATGTTTGGAAATATTCCTTTAAAAGAAGAGCTGGGAATTCAAATGCATTCTATTTTATTAAAATGATCATTCCTCAGGAGATTTTTAGCTAATAAGGATAATTCAATTTGTTTCATATAATGAGACCTATGGTTAAATAATTACAGAGACAGCATTTTATTTTAAAAATAAAACCAAGGAAGACTTCCCTGGTGGTGCAGTGGTTAAGAATCCGCCTGCCAATGCAGGGGACAGGGGTTTGAGCCCTGGCCCGGGAAGATCCCAGATGACACGGAGCAACTAAGCCTGTGCTCCATAACTACTGAGCCTGCACTCTAGAGCCCACGAGCCACAACTACTGAAACCTGAGTGCCTAAAGCCCGTGCTCCGCAACAAGAGAAGCCACTGCAATGAGAAGCCCACGCACCACAACGAACAGTAGCCCCAGGTAGCTGCAACTAGAGAAAGCCTGCATGCAGCAACGAAGACCCAATGCAGCCATAAATAAAAAATAAATAAATAAATAAATTTATTAAAAAAAAAAAAATGGAACCACTAACGCTTTCTTCTCATACTATAATGTGTTCATAACAGTTTTGTGATCTAAATGTGTCATCTTGAAAGTATAAAGGAGACATTATTAGAGTGTCTTATTTTTATAAACGTCATTAACATTATAAAGTAAAAAATACATAAATTTCATGGGAAGAAATGATAGAAAAGTATATCAATAATCTGAAAAATGTTTCATTGAATTAGAGGTCAGTATTAGAAATAGAACATCTTCATAAATAGAAAAAAAAAATGTCAAAATATATGAAATAGTGGCCTTCTATAATTTTTTCCTAATTTTTTTAGGTATGATGGAATTTAGTTTGTTTGGAATGTCGTATGTAAGTAGCTCTATTCCTTTTCTCTTCATCACTTGTTAATATTAAGAAACAAACTGTTCAAATTAATTAAATATAACTGTATTTTAGACTGGAGCAGATATCTGTGGTTTCTTCAACAATTCGGAATATCAGCTCTGTGCCCGCTGGATGCAACTTGGAGCATTTTATCCAAATGCAAGAAGTCACAACACTGCATCTACTAGAGTATGTAATTACTGCATTTACTCTCATTCCTTTGCCCCACTAACCTTATACGTTTTTGAATAGAATTCACCCTTCCTGGCTGATTTCCAGATGAATGTTTTGAATCTCTTTACATTTACTGATGGCATCTGAGCCCATCACTCTGAGAAGTTTCTGACTTGGGTTTTCTTTACATTTTGGGGTTCAAGACTTGGTTAGCTGGCATACTTACTGCTGTTCTATATAATTTTGGATTAGCCAGAAAAGAACATTCCTTCTGGAAATTATTCCAAACCTGGACACAACGATTAAAAAAAAAAAATCAGTTTCAAACTAAATAATTAGAAAAGTCATTTAAAATCAATGCATGAAATGGGCAGATTTAAAAAGCAAATGTTTTAAAAATGAGTTGAGAAACAGAAAAAAAGTAAAAGGAAAAGGGAATCATGAAAACTAATTTCTGAGTGGTGACACTACTTTACTATATACTAAACTGGAAGAACTTTGTGAGTGAGGGGGAGAAAATAATAAAAATTATGAAAAAGTATAAACAATTGCAAGCAATATCTAAGTAAGTGCTAAATTTTGTGATACTTTCAGTGAAGACGTATAGAAGAAAGATAAATTATCAAAATGCACCTCATGGAAGGATTGTAGACTGAGCTGGTCTTTTAAGGATGGGTTCCAGCCATAGTAACCGAATGGTAGAGCTCATCATGAGTTTTGAATTCTTCATGTCACCCTGGGAAATTTTTTGTCAGAATAGAAGGGAGAATTTATATTAGAAAATGAAAAATAAAAATGAAAACCTATACAAGGTTAGAAGGCAGTTTGGGACCACATTTTGGAAAAATTTGAAAATTGGGCAATAGAGACAACTTGATGGGATAGGAATATTTTAGCAGGAAAACTTTATGTCAGTAATGAAATTCAGAAAGCTGTATTGTTGGGAGAGTGAGGCATGAATCAATAAAATCCTGAACAGGGATTCATTCAACAAGAATTCATTGAAAATCCATTATTCAATATTTACAAAATCCCTGCCCTAATGCTTTATATAATGCAGGAAGCACAGAGATAACAGATAATAGACAATTATATATATATATAAAACAGCAGGTACAAATAAATCATACGAGGGAAAACTAGAGTAAGCTAAAATGATAGAGATTTGTGGGTGTTATGGTTTAGAAGGGATGCTCAAGCTGGTCCTCTTGGATGAAGTGACATTAGCATTAGAGCAGAGACTTGAGTTGAGGAAAGCAACAAATTTACGTATATGGGGGAGAATTCCAGGTCTGGGGAACAAGTGAAAGACTCCAAGATGTGAATGTGGCTGGAGCTTTTGAGAAGATGAAATGGGAGAGGGAAAGACTGACGAAGTACTTCTGAATAAAAATCTACAGAACTCAACTTAAGTTTAATTATGAGGTAATATAATTGAATTTAGGAATGTATGGTTTAGAATTAAATGCTTGTGTTTTATCATGTTAAAACTGAAATAACATCAACAAAGTCAGTATGCAACAGATATGATCTTTGCCTTTTCTAACGTGGCTTTGAATCTAGTAACAGTAGGATCATATTGATATATAGCTTAATATTTCTTGGACCATTGCACTTTCAAGGTTTTGCCTATTCTAACACTACATGTCCCGGTGATAGCAATGGGTCATCATTCAAACCTTCTTACTACTTAAATCTAGAAAAGTTGGAATCTTCATAGATATGATACCACTCTTAAGGGCTCTGCTCCTGTTGATAACAACAAAAAAACCTTTCAAGTGTTGCCCCCTGGAGTTATGTGGCAGCCTTGTTTTTTCCCTTGGTATAAGTTAGAATATAAAATACTAATCACTCTCCTTATTATTTTTTTTAGCCAGTAAGTGCAATAACATTTTTTAGAAGCTTTTATCTTTCCAGTGTCAATTTTAGTCTTTTTACCTGGAGAGTATATTCCAGAGCAGACATGGGCATGTTCTTTTTTCTTATCCAACATTAATTAGATCCCCTCTTCCTCCTATACTATTAATTTTTTAGTACCATAACTTATTCATTTCTCATGAGAACACACAATGTGCAGGGTCACCATGATGGGCTCTGCATGTCTGTTTATTTCAATGTACTTATATATAGCATTCTGTTTCTCTCCTAGACTTTTCACGCTACACTGATCATCTCCACAGTTGACAATGTGTTTGTCACCTATTCAAATGTGAACTGCTCTTTACATATGTTCACCTCAATGAAATCAAGCCATGGACTTAATTTGCATTTTCTTATTAAAATATTAATTATGCTTTCTCTTTCAATTGTATGAGATAGAAATAACTACTCCATAAGATTTTTGTGATGTAGCACATGACAGTGAATTAAATTATGCCTTATTTTTTATTCTTCAAATATGTATTTGAAAATTATGATTTAAACAAGGACAACAGCTTATGGCGCTTTCATTTTGCTTTGTTTCAGAGACAAGATCCTGCTTCCTGGAATGCAACTTTTTCTGAAATGTCAAAGAATATTCTAAATATTAGATACACTTTATTGCCCTATTTCTATACACAGATGCATGAAATTCATGCTCATGGTGGCACTGTTATCCGACCCCTTTTGCATGAGTAAGCACAAATTTTTTTTCCTATCACAGAGAGAGATAGCTTTCATTTAATTTACTCAATAATCACTTATACTGCCATATAAAACATTTTAAGTTGAAAGCTTTTTCATTGTTATTTAAGTGTACATTTTGGGTTAATAAGCATTTACATAAATAAATCTACTAATAAACAGACTAATATATGCCATTAAAAGTGAAACACAATTAATCAGTTTTTAAAAAGTAATAATTCTTAGGAATAACTATTGTATACCAGGTATTGTTTGAGAGAATTTACATACCTTATTACATTGAGTGTTTTCAAAAGATCTTGGAAATAAGTAATATTATCTCTATATTATGGTTGACTTAATTGAAGTTTACAGCAGTTAAGTAAATCCACCATATATAAATGCCTGACTAAAGAAGACCATCCTAACTCCTCCTAGAGGTGTTCTAATTGGGAACCATATATACAAAAAAACCCTTGAAATAATCATGATATACTTAGCTTCTTGTGTGCCCTATATTACCAGAGTAATTGATTGAGGTGATTTGTTAGATTTCACTATTGATAAATCAGTAAAAACTAAACAGCTAATACTTACTCAAATTAAACAGTAGTAGCCAAGATAAAATTACCAAAATAATAAGTAGATCAATATGCCTTCTGTTCTAATAATAAAAGATCCAACTTTCCAAAAAAGAGGAAAAAAAAAAACTTCCTAGATTCAAATTATCCTCTAGTAATTTATTACCATAATCCCTTCTTTATTTCTGGTAACATTTTATTAAACTCTTCCCTCTTTTATTTCTAGAATTTTCCTCTTTGTCTTCTCCCTATTAACTTTCCAGAAGAGCTGGCGTTATCAGCACTGGTCTGAGTCCCCAGCCAGAAACATTATTATTAACTATGCAGACTCTTGTCCTGCTGAGAACTTCTGGGTTTTTCTTCCCATGGGAAGCTCATAAAGGAAAAACCCAGCAGTCCAATTTAGCATTAATCTCAGTTTAGAGTGAAACAAAACACAAACAAAAGAACAAAAATAAAAAATGTATACTTCCATTTCAATTAAAGAAAAAATGTGGACATTTAATAGTGACAATTCTCAAACTATAAAAAGCAGACTTTGTTTTTTCAGCCATTTATATCGCAAACTCAGAAACGTATTAACAAATGGAAGAACCTTTAAGGATTTGTAAATTCACTATTCAGTGAGCTTAATTTACATAGGATGTGCAAACTCTTTTTAAAGTTACCAAATTAAGATTCTTATAACACACTTGTCTCACACTTTTCTTCCAGAGTGTTTATAATTCTTGCTTCCTGGTTTGTTGATCTTCTACTAGACAAAGTTAATATTTGAATTTATGTGAGTTCTCCTCAAGGAGATTTCTCACTCGGTCTTACACATCCATGGCAACTCTGCGCTTTGTTGGAAGGTTTAGTCATGGTCTAGATTTACTTATAAAGTACTGTACTACTTACTGCACACTGAATTCCAAGTGATAAAATTGTCTTTGATTTTTTATGTTTTGATTTTCATTTCAATCCACAAAAGTCCATACTGCAAAATGTGATTTTAATAATTATTTTAGGGTATTCAGAAGAGATAAATTTCTTTGATTTAATTTTGTAAATATTTTGTCCAGGTTCTTTAATGAAAAGCCAACCTGGGATATATTCAAACAGTTCCTGTGGGGTCCAGCATTTATGATTACCCCTGTATTGGAAGCTGTAAGTCCTACCACATATTTTTGTTCACAAAATAATTTTTCCATGGTTTATATGTTTTTAATGACTATATCTTTAAATTCCAGTACGCTGACACTGTAGAAGGCTACGTCCCTACTGCTCGGTGGTTTGATTACCATACAGTAAGTAGTTAAGGAATTCTGGGGGGTTGACTAAACAGAAATGGGTAACAACTTAATTATAGCCTTTTTATTAATGACATACTTGTTTTCCTTTCCACTTAAAAAGAGCAAGATATTTCTTGCTAATTATATCAGAATCAAATTAACAAACAGTGAAAGAGTTAATTTATTCTGCCATAGTTTCTTGTGTAGTCATTGATTTATTTTACCAAATAAATGTGGAAATTATACAGTATGCACAAAAAGGTCATTGCCCTTTATTAGGTATGCAGAAAGATCATTAAAAGTAATGCAATCCTTTAAAGAATAATGTATATGACAAATCAGGAGTAACTTTTGTGACCCATCAAAAACCCATATATTTTCTTCATGTGAGCACCACAAAAACACGTGGTGGTAAATTACTTTCAAAGCTATCAATAAACTAAGGAATAAGTATATGCTTTAACAACGTGAATTACTGAATAAATGTTTGTGGTTTTATTATTTTTTAAATTAAAAAGTATATTATTTGATTCTATAAATGTGCCCCCTCAAGTACCAATATTGCTGGTGATTCTACTTCTTATTGTTTTGTTCTTTCGTCCAACGCTGTCATTTCCAGGGCAGAGATATTGGTGTCAGAGGAAAATTTCATACATTTGCAGCTCCTTTATATGAAATAAATCTACATGTCCGTGGTGGTTATATTCTACCTTGTCAAGAGGCTGCTCAAAACACATTTTACAGGTAAGTGAAGTGTTCACAGAACTCAGATTAGGTTTTGAGAGAGAGCATGCGAGAATTGTCAAGAACTGGGAAAGGTCTGAGATTTTATCCTACTTCCAAGCTTACAGGTTAGCCTGCCACAGTTTCATGGATTCTGGGTCTGAGACAGAGATCTTTCTTACTCTTGGCATAGCAAGAAATATGAGCTTCATGTTTGCTCCAGTTGCCCCTGCCCCCCAAGTCTCATGTGGGTGACATCAAGTGGCCCAGGTGGATACTGCCCACCCAGGAGGTTTATGTCACAGCTAAGGAAGGCAACACTTTGGAAACTCAATCTTTTATAATAGGCTGTAAGCAAAAGCATCCATTCTTTGCTTTGAAGGGAGAAAAACTGTCATTGCTTCTGTATGCAAAATATGTAGAAACTTGAGAAACTCATGGAAAATTGTCCTCCAACATGATAGAATGTTTCCCCGACCAAAATACCAATGGAAGCTTAATGTCCTCTGTGTAAACATGCAAAGGTATTGATAAACGAATGTCGTATTTTAAATGCCAGTCTCACGTAAGACCTCGTCATTTTTTCTGAGTCTATTTGGAAAGAAATATTATTTACTTTATGAAAATATGTTTTTTAAATGAACTTTTCTGTGAGCTTTAAGAAAACATGGCTCAGAGGGCTTCTCTTTCCTTCTATCTTTTCTGCTCCCCCTTTTCTGCCTCCATCAGTCCTGTGACACATACCAGAACCCACTTTAGTCTATGAAATGTAGATATCCATTGACAAGATCACTACTCCTTTATGCTATTTAAGTCCTCTTCTGTCTGCAGAAGAACCACACCTATTTGTAGCAACCTTGTCCCATTTAACAATGAAAGGTAACTCAGATTTTCTATCCATTACCATTTATAACTGATCATCTGCTAAGACACCTTATGTGGTATTCTCTCCTTCACAGTCAACAACAACATGTCCTATTTCCATGGATCATGGGTCCATTCTGCCTCCTGTGACTGATGTAAGAGTGAATTTCTGAGACCAGTCATAGAGTCTATTTCCCCTGACCAAATTCCTGGCTTAAACATTCAGATTCTAGAGGACTCAGTTCTGTTCCTCTTCTCATCTCATGCTGTACCCACTCTTGTGGTGATCTACATGCTGACAGCCCCAGTTGGCATGAATAGACTCTTTCTAGCTTCTGGGGCTACCCAGATCCATTTCTATCAATATTTTACCCTGATGTCAGTTGAAGAGGAGAAAAATGATTATACCTGAGAAATGAGAGTTTCATGGAGGAGACCATTCATAAGTTGTGCCTTGAGGAATCCTTATGTTATGAGAGACGACTAGAGAGGACATTCTGGGTGTTCTGTGTGTGTGTGTGTGTGTGTGTGTGTGTGTGTGTGTGTGTGTAAGTGGGTAAAGTAAATAAGATATTGGGTTTAGGTATACCGTTGACCTTTGACCAGCATGAGTTTGAATCACATGGGTCCACTTTTACATGGATATTTTTCAGTAGTAAATAGTACAGTACTACTCAGTCCATGGTCGGTTGAATCTGCGGATTCAGAGGAACTGTGGATACTTGGATACACATTGTTCATTGGTCAACTGTATATACAGGGTAGAATGAAATTTGTGAAACTCTTTTAATCTTATTTTAAGTATGTTAGGAAATTGTGGGTTAAACCAGATTTTAATGTTGCTAATAAGATCTACTTATCTTTTACCTCAGTGACTATGAATTGAAATACATATATACATACATGTTAAGACATGCTAATATCTGTACATGGAAAATATAAAGTTGCTGTGGAGATTTGAACTCTAGATATTCTGGATATTTTAGGAGACTTCCATAGCAGTATAACCTTCAACATTTGTGATTGGAAAAGGCAGATAGCTAAGCATAATTTGTCTGAGAAATCCTTCCATAGCAATATGAGGCTGTCAAACCAAGCTTGTATACTGAACATGGAAGCAGATATTTAGTTCATAGATAGGCCTATTGTAGGCACAAGCTTCGGAAGTACTGTCCAATCCAAGGAAAAGCCTTGCAATTCTGGCTACTCTTCACATTCTTATTAACAATTGCCAATGATAATTAAGTGATTTATATATGGAAATGTGAGGAAGGCTTAAGTCATATGAGATTAAAACATGCTATTGAAACAGCTTTATGTTAATGGTCAATGACAGGATTATCAGAGAGAAGAATAAATAAATATATCAATAAACTGAATATGGTTTTAGTTATAAAGGAGGCCACTTCTGATTTGTTACAGTAGGTGAATCCTTGATAGCAAAGAAATGCATGATATTTTCTATTAAATATGAAGGGTTTTATGGTTTATATAATTTCCATTAACTCATTAAAAAAGGAAAATCCTTTTATTTTCTTTGCCTAAAACAGTCTGTGTTCCTTTGGACACTTATATGGATGTCATATCATAACAAGAAATATGCTACTCTATAAACCTTGGTAAAATTGTATTTCTTTCTTATAGTCGAAAAAATTACATGAAGCTCATTGTTGCTGCAGATGATAATCAGATGGCACAAGGATCTCTCTTTTGGGACGATGGAGAGACTATAGGTAAGTGTTCCATTTAGGAGATAAATATAGCTGATAACATACATATTATCTCACATTACTTTTTTGTTACCTATTATTGTACTTTGGAAGCTGAATAAAAAGCCAATAATATTATTCAAAGCTAAAATAGTTTAATAAATAGTTGAATCAACTTAAAAAATAGACTTCCAAATATTTAAAGACTTTCTTCTTATCCTAAATATATTTAATCCCTGTGATCAATGTCTAGATGGCAAAGAGTTTTGTGTGGGCAGGGATGATATATTGATCACCTTTGTATTCCCAGAAGTTAGCCCAGTGCTGTTCGCATAATAGACACTTAGTACGTGTGAGGTCAATTGAGCTGAAAAACCACATTCCCATGCGCACATATTGATGCACAAAGGATGCCTCTAAAACATGAGAGAGTTCAGAAACAAAACTCAAACTTGTTCTCTGTGCTTTATGGCTATAGCTTTTGTTTTGTTTTTGTTTTTGTTTTAATATTCAGCAGTTTTTTACATGAAAAGCTTAAAGATTTAAACTTAAACCTTTGTTTACGCCATGGTTATTCCTCAAAATCAGACTGAACTACTAAACTTTTAGCAGTGCGTGCTCTGCTACCTGGGATAGTTTGTAAAGAATGCATATTCTGGGGCCCATCCAAATTCCATTAATCCGGGAAGAGGCCCAGGAATCTGCCTTTGAGTAAAATGCCCGCAGGTCATTATTATGCTGTTAAATAAACACTGTTAGAGGATTAGGTTTACTGACTGCCATTAGTAGTGCCAGCTCTGCTAGATGGGACTTCTGAGCATTCTCTTGACACAAATCTTTGTCTTAAAAACTAACATCTGTGTGGAGCTGTATGGCAGTTCACTGCAATTTAAATAAATTATCCATAGATGAGAGATTTTTCATTAATAGCAAAGACATACATCTTTCATCTTTTCAGGTAAATCATAGTTAATATTCTGCAAACATAATAAATAGGAATTTATTAGTGAGTAAAGCATATCAGAAAGTGATATAAGAATCATATGGTAATAAGCAAGACTCAAAAATAAAATTCCTCTTGCTAGTATTTTGTGATTTAGAAGGTGAAGAACTCAACTGCTATTAGTTAAAATCATATGTTTTCAGAGCCCTGAACTTCATTAATACATTAAGGGAGGTTCTAAAAAGTTTGCAACCTTTCTGCCTCACTGGGCCCAGCAAGAGGCACCTTGAATTTGCCTACAATTTCCCAGGGATGCAAAGTTAAGTTATACATAATTTGCATGCTTGTCTTGGGATATTTGAATCTTACTATCTAATAAATTGAGTTAATTCGTTTTAACAGTAAGGAGGACAAATCTTCTCTTAGAATTTTTTTTTTTTTCCAGCTCTTTCTATCAAACTAAGATAGCAGATGAAAGAACTTGGTATAACCTTTACCCTATTGAAGTTTCATGGCAGATTTTTTGTTTTATCACTGGAAAGTAACTGAACATAATTCATATATTTCTCTCTGTTCTCTTCATGCAAGCATACAAAATTGTTCTGGCCCATTATATCTACTTTTTTGGTTCTATTTCACAATCTCAGTGTATTTGTTATAATTAAGTATAAAGATCTCAACTAATCCCCTGAAATTTCTTGAGTGAACAGCAAAAACAATACATAACAAATGCTTAGAGTCTCTGGATTTATTAGATCAGAATCTCCAAAGAAGTCTTCTCTCACAGCAAGCTTGCCAATCTACTCGATAAACTAGGTGATATCTAAATGATTTCCTCTTTTAAGTACATTTAAAATTTATGGAATACTATTGAAATCATAGAAATACGTCTTGGTGGGCTCCAAGGAGCTCCAGTACTTTATGTCTCAGCACAGAAAGAATTAAACGAGAGGCAAAGTGATAGATAAGAAATGATTTATTAGAATAGGATGCTTGTGAGGTTTACAAGCAGGCAGGCAAGAGGGTGCCATGCAGAGAACTTAGTGGGCTACAGTTTTATAATCAAAGGAAAAGTGGGGAGGGGGAGAAGACCACCTTCTTCCTCATTCTTGAATAGATGTCAAGCTTCCTTCATGGGGCGGGGAAGTTTTCTTGTCCCTACATGGTCAATCCGGGACTGTCATGGCACAGTGGAAATGAGCAAAAAGGCGGTAACATATACTAAAATATGGTAAATCATCTCAGGTTTCAGTATAATGTCACCTTTCCTTATATTTTTTGTTTTTAGTGTGGTCAGAGAAGCATGTCCTAGGAATCATTAACTTACTGACCTCACTGGGCAGGATGTGGGTCTCATTCCACCATAGTTTTATTGTTTTGGGGCATGTCTCATGCTTATGCTGTATGGTTTTGTTGCTAAGCAAGCCTGCTTGATTTTGTGTTTAAGCAAACCTATTCTCTTGAGTGATCACTAACTTACAGGTTTTTTTCCTTTACTTACAATCCCCTACTGGAATTAACTATTTAATCACCTACTTCGTCCCTTTACTCTGTCCCAATCACTATTATTTGTAGACATATTTTTTCTCTCAAAAAAAAAAATCAAAAATAAAGCAAAATAAACTTATTCTGAATGTGTATACATTAAGTAAATTTTGACTGTTCTAGCTAATGAAATTGTAGCTTAGTAAAATATTAATTTGTCCTACTCATCTTAGTGAAATAGACATATGTCTACTCTGGACTAAGTTCATATGTGGTATCTTTCTCTTATTCATTAAAAACAGCAAAACAGCAAAACCATTCATATCCTCTTAATAGCTTCACTTTTGTTTTCTTTTATCTCATTGATGTGTACTTTAAAAATTGCTCTTAAAAACTTAAGCTATAATTAGGTATTTAAAATTAAGACTAAAAATTTTGCCTCAAAATGCATATTAAATGAGGGATGTATACATTAATATATACAGAGAAAGTTTGGGACAGAATATCATTTAATTTTAGTATAGGCATAGTTAGTCTCAAATAAAGTAATTTTTTCCCGAGAATTAATGAATATAATACTGGCATATATAAGTGGAAAAGAGAATTAAAATTTGTTGCTTTTTCAATGTTATCCTAATACTTGTTTTAGTCATGCATTTGACTCTACTTTTCCCTTTCTGTCTTACACGTTTGTTTGGTTTTACATATGACACAATCATAGAAGTCAGAGAAAACTGGACATAAATCTAGACTTGATAATAATTAGTTGTTTCACTTTTGGCCATTTATTTAACTTTTCTTTTCCTCTTTTATACAGTGAGAGTAATAATAATACATATCTCTTACAGCATTGTGATAAAGTACTTAGATTTTGACAAATACTAAATAATAAATTTTAGTTCTAAGATTATTTTTTAAATTGATTTTAAATTTGGCAAGATTACATCGTATTTAAAGAGCTGGGTATAAAGCCTATGTTTTATCAGTTTGATTTCAGTTTACCTGTAATAATCTCTCACAATTGAATATTTTTCTCAAATGACACTAGGATAAGTTACCATCATGTTCTCTTTTCTTTATAATATTATTTTATTGTCAGTCATTGAGGTGGCCAGTAAGTGTCCATGACTATCACACCCAATTCTCTTTATTCTTACACTTCTTCCACCCTCCCAGAGCTATGTGAAGGTGATTTTAGATGTGTCACTGCTTTAGTGTTACTCTCCTACATACAAGCAGGAACACACCAACTTACCCATCCATCTAGTACCTTCTCTGGTGACTCATCCTTCATATTTCAGTGCTCCTTGGACTGTGTTCAAATAAGATATATAAACTTAGAGAAAATTAAATATACATTGATGGCATTTGGTACGCTTTTACTATGAAAGAAAAGCAAAATACACAGTACTAGTATTTACTATTGCTCTTCTTTGGAAATATAAATACATCACTCTTTTTTTTTTTCTCTATAGACACCTATGAAAGAGACCTATATTTCTTTGTACAATTTAATTTAAACAAGGTATGTAGTCACTACAGATCATTTATTTGCAATTGTGTTAAATAATATTTGAAGTTTTATGCTGTATTTTACATTTACATATTTTATATATATTATATAACATACCTCTTTGCAAATATATGAATAAACAATTTGCTATACTATGAAATACATTTTGGTTAACAGATATATGCTTTTTAAAGATTTAATTGCTTTTGCTAGATGAAGGGTTTAATTTCTTTTTCTTTGTCTTTATAGACCATCTTAACAAGCACTATACTGAAAAATAGTTACATAAACAAAAATGAAATGCGGCTTGGATACATCCATATATGGGGGAAAGAAAAGACTCCTGTTAGTGAGGTTAATCTCATATATAATGGAAATAAAGAGTCTGTTAACTTTGAAAACCCAGACCTGGAGGTAAGTGACGTAAGAAAACGTTTCTTTTTAAATGGAGCTATTCAAAACGTCTACATGAATGTCTTGTATTTCTTAGCCCTAAAGAAACATAATTATGGGTCAACTATTACTTTCTTGTTTATTTATTTTCATTAAACATCCATATCTATTTCCATATTATCCTTGGTAACATATAAATCAACCTAACGGCATCTATTTTATAATTGTTCTGATATAATCAAAGCAAAATTAAATTTACATTAAATCTCTAAATCATTTTCATCCCTCAAAACCTAATACTTTTCAAAACCAAAATGTTCACATTTGAACATTTAATATGTCTTAGATAAAATATACTTGAAAATCCTTGCAAAATTAATAGAATTGTCTATTAGCATCTATGAATAATTTGACATAGAGCTGTATGAGGATATGATTTACACATTAAAGAAGGAGTCAGGATTCTTATGTTAAAATCCCTTTGCTGCTAGGAACGAGCTTTTTACTTTGAATAAATAATTTCAAGACTTCTTTTTCCTTACAATTAAGTAAGAATATGCAAGTAAACAACCTCTTAAGTTCCTTCCAGTCTTAAATTCTGTGAAAGTAGATTTCAAATAACATATATTCTGGAAGCCAGCTAACTGTTTTAAGTGTTTGATCCAAGTTTAAGGCTACATCTGCACTGCTAAAACTTTGAGTGTGTGTACACATACCTGTTTGTGTTTAAAGTTGAATAAAAACAACTAGCTTTTTATCAACTAAACACTTCGGATGACTTTAACTTACAAAATAGCTAGTTGTTTGTCTGACTACAACTTAAAAAAATAATAACTGTATCTTGGACACAATCTTAGGTTTTCATAAATTGTACAAGATGTGAGAGTTGAACAGCACCTGAGAAGCCATTTCTTCCAGTTGAAATTTAACATCTGTCCTATTGTTGTTGCTGTTCTGTAGGCAATCAGAATTTCCCCTTTAATATGAAACTATTTCTTAATTACTACTTTGGCATTAAAATACTTCTATTTCTTTAAATTCTATCAAGGTTGGAAAATTAGAGTTTTATATATTTAATGACCTTCCATGGTAAAATAAAAGTTGATAACCCACCACCCCACCCCCATTTTTCTTCTTTTAAAATTTCACCTGTTTATAAAATTCCAAGGTAAAGGAATCAATGATTTAGTCCAGTGGTCTTATATGGCAAAATAAGAAACTGAATCCTTAAAAAGGAAAATTAAATCCTCAGGAATAAATAGTCAATGATTATCAATCATAAATAGAAATCAGTTTTTTTGAACAGCCCAATGTTCAATGAGATTAAAGAACACTGGTTTTCCTTACATATTTTCTTGTTCTTATTTACTACAACAATGGTGAACAATAAAGCTCACAATTTTTACTATAAAAGGAAACTAAATACAGTCAGCTGAACAAGGTCAAATAAGATATTTTAACATATCAAGTATTATTTCAAGTTAATTTTGACCAAATACTTGGCATAAAAAACACCACTTATAAAGAAAAGTTCATTCCACTGCTTTCAAATACATTCACAAAGAATTTCAAGTATTAAGAATAAATTGTTTACATGGTTAATTATCTCAATGATTCCAGAAGAAGGTATTAATTTTACTAACAAAGGAGTAGTCCCTTCTAAGTGTATTTAAATAAAACAAATATTTGTGAGCATCTACTGTTTTCTGAGTTTTTATAGATATATGGGAAAAGGAGGGAGTAGTCAAATTCTTTCTCTATTTTGGTTGCCCTTTCCATGGGTGTAGGAATTATATGCAAAGGACATTTAATTGCTCTATCGATACAATTTTTAAAACACTTTCCTAGCAGCAATTATGCCTAGTTGCCATCTGTATAGGTATTAAATTCTATGTGAGGTACTCCTTGTTTTTCACTTTTGATATAAAGGAACTAAGTTAGGTTTTGGTGTAAGATGGATCAGTTTCAAACCTGAGTAACAGATAATAAAAAAATTATTTACCTTTTACCTTTTAAACTCTTTTATTATGAAGCGTGGGAAATAAATCCTAAGACGCTGTGTTTTAGTAAAGAATAAATTTTATACATTCCCCAGTGAGTGTTTGGTATTTGTTTAGCAGTAAAGAAATGTTGGTTTTCTTCTTCTCTTGCATATTTGATGACTGAATTCAACTTTCTGAGCTAAGGCACTGAGAGTCATGTGAGTCTATTGGAGCAATGGAAAAGTCTAATGAAATTGACATATTGTTAAAATATTACAGATGATTGTTTGAGTACAGTGGCTTAATTGGTCACCTCCACACTTAGTCCCTATATGGTCTGACAGAGATTCTCTCCAGTGAAAAAAAGTAACATGCACAGTGAAATCATTGGCAATAAATTCAGCATCTCAAAGCCCTTTAAGATTGATGTAAAAGAAAACATATTTCTAAAATCTAAGTTTTGTCTCTAGCTGACTGGATAATATTTGAGGGCAGAATGCATAGAGATCTATGCAGTGCAATTATGAATAACTGCATATTTAGGAGTCATGGAGAAAGAATAAAGTAGTAGATATAAGATAATTGGTTAATAGTCTCAGTTTTTAGTTGTATTTTGACAACCATTCTCCCTCTCTGAGACTTATTTTCATCATCTGTATAATGGGTGGGTTGGGTGAGACTATCACTGAAATGGTTGTGAACTCTCTGGAATAAAAATTAATCAAAATGGAAAAGAAAAACAAGCTATACCTGTTTAATAATAGAGCATTTATTTATGGAATTAGTTTTTGTTAAAAAACCAGTTCTGGTTAAACAATTAATTACCATTTTATTTTTTTTTAGATATTAAACATTGATCTAAGACAGAATAACGTTACTCTAGATGAGCCAATAGAAATCAACTGGTCATGAAGATCACCATCAGTCCCAGTTGTCAAAGAGAAGTTAACATCTGAATTTAAGTTTCACCATACTTATTTACTTATTCACCCTAATTATTTACCCTTTTCATTTGTTTCTTATATTGTGTACAATGTGATTTTCATAACATCTATCTAAAGTTATTGCACAGTGTACAATATTAATACTGATTTTATAATATTAATGTGGCCTTGATTCAATGTTTTAACATATTTAGAAGAATTTACTAGTTCTAGTTACTCTTGCTAAGTATCAGCTAAAACTGTATACTAGTTACTAAATATATTTGTGTGTGTAATTAAGGTATAGTTAAAATAGGTGATTTTTAAATTAAGCAAAATTTTAATGTAATTTTATATATTTTCTTCAATGTTTAGTAGATATAAGTTATGTATCAATAATTGTCATCAGATTTAATTATTTCTTAGTGTGTACATTTAATTAGAAAAGAGAAAATAAATATATATATATATATAAGTACATACAGTGTACATTTTAAAAAATTTTCGAAAAGAAAATTATCTTGGTTTGGGTTGCTATAACAATTTACCATAGAATGAATGGCTTAAACAATAAATATATATTTCTAACAGTTCTGGAGCCTGGGAAGTTTGAGATCAGGGTACCTGCAGATTTGGTGGCTGGTGAGGTCCCTCTTTCTGCTTTGCAGACAGCCAAATTCTCCTTGTGTCCTCACATGGCACAAAACAAAGAGAAAGGATGCAAGCTCTCTGATGTCTCTTCTTCTAAGACACTAATTCCATTAATGAGGGCTCCACATGCATGTCTCTGTATGTACCAAAGGCACATCTCCAAATACCATCACACTGGTGATTAGAGATTCAACATATGAATTTGGAAAAGGGGGACACAAACTTCAGTCCATAACAAAAGTCCAAATTTCTTCTTCTAACTTTGTTTTATGGATAGGAGAAAAAAATATTACTATCTATTCTATTTAGTTAGTTGAATAAATCATTCTAGCTCATTCATTAAGGTTGGAGGAGTCTCTAAGTCATGGCCTAAAATAGTAATCATTGATTTTTTTTTAACACTTAAGTTGCTTTGAATTTACTTAATCAACTAATATCTGTAACTTGATATAATTCTTTCCTAATTAGAATATTAGAATATTGTTATAATGAAATATTTAAGACAATTCATAACTCAGAATACAAGGACCAGGGAAAAATAAAATGATAATGATGGCCATAATCAAAAACACAAGAAACAAGTGTTGGTGAGGATGTGGATAAAAGGGAACCCTTGAGGACTGTTGGTGGCAATGTACATTGGTGCCACCACTATAGAAAACAGTTTTGAGTTTCCTCAAAAAATTAATAATAGAACTACCATGTGATCCAGCAATTCTATTTCTAGGTATTTGCCTGAAGAAAATGAAAACACTAACTCAGAAAAATATATGTGTCACCAATATTTATTGCAGCACTATTTACAATAGCCGAGATATGGAAACAACCTAAGTGTTCATCAATGGGTGAATGGATAAAGAAGGTGTGGTACCTATATACAATGAATATTATTCAGCTATAAAAAAGAATGAAATGTTGCCATTTTTGACAACATGGATGGAGTTTGAAAGCATTATGCTAAGGGAAATAAGTCAGAAAGAGAAAGACAATACCATATGATAGCTCTTATATGTGGAATCCAAGGCAAAAACAAACAAGCTAACAAAAAACTCATTGATATAGAGAACACATTGGTAGTTGCCAGAAGCAGGGCTGGGGAATGGGAGAAATGGGTAAAGAGAGTCAAAAGATTAAAAAATGAATAAATAGGGGCTTCCCTGGTGGTGCAGTGGTTGAGAATCTGCCTGCCGATGCAGGGGACACGGGTTCGAGCCCTGGTCTGGGAGGATCCCACATGCCGCAGAGCAACTAGACCCATGAGCCACAACTACTGAGCCTGCGTGTCTGGAGCCTGTGCTCCGCAACAGGAGAGGCCGCGATGGTGAGAGGCCCGTGCACAGCAATGAAGAGTGGCCCCCACTTGCCACAACTGGAGAAAGCCCTCGCACAGAAACAAAGACCCAACACAGCCAAAAATAAATAAATAAATAATTTTTAAAAAATGAATAAATAAATAAAATTAGAATATCGTTATGGTAACTCAGAATACAAGGACCAGGAAAAACAATAATGATAATGACAATAGTAATAATAATGAAGTTGACTTCCAAGAAATATTATAACAATTAAGGGGAATTGACAAGCAGATTATAAACTAGAAAACCAGATGCTGAGAAGAAATCCAGTCATTACAGATGAGATTATAAATGAGTGCAGTCGTTTTTGGAGGGCAATAATGTCATTCGTATTCAGTAAAATTAAGTTTGTATTTTCCCTTTGAGCCAGGGTTCCACCTTGAGATAGTCTCACAGATGTGCACAAAGAAGTATGTACAAGCATACTCACTCCTTATTGATGAAAAAAAAAAAAAAAATCATTGACTACTGTCAGTTCAGAGTTAGCTTGGTCCTAAAGATTAGGCTGTGGTGTTTTTCTGTGAAAATAAGTACTTTCACAGAACACTTACATCAGACAAGTTCATCTGTAACCACAATGGAACAAGACAATAAAAAGACCACTCCATAAACATTTTGATAACAGAAAACAATAGAAAGACTCTCCAAACCACAAAATACCAAACACCTGCTTCTCTAAGTTAATATGAGTGACTTGCTTTTTTTATCAATTGCAGCTTTAGTCCTACTCCATTCCTTCCTCCTCCAGAAAAATAAATTAATTAAAAAAGTCATTAACACAAAGGCATCAACTTTGACTATGGTATCAAAGAAGTAGAGATAGTGTCTATCCTGGTAGTTCTCCTAATGACAATATCCTATATGGGACCTAAGTCACTTTGCAAAAATAAATTTTGGTCCCCATAATGAAATATTAATTAAAACATATCAGCTTTAAATATACGCCTAACTGGTTCAATGTAATTATTACTAGAGCAATTGTTATTTTGTTTTCAATGTCATACTTTATATATGAGAGTGTGAAGGCTTCTAGGTATACATTTTAAATGGGAATGATAAGTTACTTACAGCTATCCATACAAAAATGAGATTTTTATACTTTGTCTCCTAAACAACCTGAGGCTGTCTATGCCTTTGTTCTATGCCACCACTCTTTCTCCTTATAATATCTCTAATAGACCCACTAAATTTTCCTTGCCTTTTCCAGGCAAGGAAGAACTGACTTACCTTAGGGAACTTCAGGGTATCAAAACAACTTCCCCTATAATAGTATCCTATAGCTGTGTTAAAAAATTATTACAAATTTAGCAGCTTAAAACAACTCATTCATTATTTCACAGTTTCCAAGAGTCAGGAGGCAGGTCATGGCTCAGCAGGCTGCTCTGCTCAGGGTCTCAATGGCTGAAATCAAGAGTTGACTGGGTTATGTTATCATTTGAGAATACACTGGGGAAGAATTTACTTCCAAACTTTCTTAGATTGTTGGTAGTCTTTATTTCCTTGCATTAGAAGGACTGAGGACGTGCCTTCTTGGTGGTTGTCAGCTACAGGCTGCACTCAACTTCTAGATATTGCCCTCACCTCCTAGAGGCCACCCATAGTTCCTTGCCATGTATGTTTCCTTAACATGGCACTTAGTCAAGGCAGCAAGAAGAATCTCTGGAGTGAGTCTGCTAACAAAATAGAGCAGGGGTCCCCAACACCCGGGCCGCAGATTGGTAGGAACTGGGCCACACAGCAGGAGGTGAGCGGCGGGAGAGCCAGTGAAGCTTCATCTGCTGCTCCCCATCGCTCTCATTACCACCTGAACCATCCCCACCCCACCCCCTCCACCCCGTGCATGGAAAAATTGTCTTCCATGAAACCAGTCCCTGGTGCCAAAAATTTGGGGACCGCTGAGATAGAGTATTATATAACATAACATAATCATGGGAGTTACATCTCATCAAACTTGTCATATTCTATTTATTAAAGGAATTGGCAGGTTCTATTCACACTCAAAGGGAGGAAATTACACAAAAGCATGAACACCAGAAGGTGATGATTATGGAAGCCACCTTAAATTCTGTCTGCTCTATCCCCAAACTTACCCATGTGCCAAACAGAACACAATCAGACGGATAAAATAGCTCACTATCAGAAATAAGGCTCCATGGGCTTCCCTGGTGGCGCAGTGGTTGAGAGTCTGCCTGCCGATGCAGGGGACACGGGTTCAAGCCCTGGTCTGGGAAGATCCCACGTGCCGCGGAGCAACTGGGCCCGTGAGCCACAATTACTGAGCCTGCGCGTCTGGAGCCTGTGCTCCGCAACGAGAGAGGTCGCGACAGTGATAGGCCCGCGCACCGCGATGAAGAGTGGCCCCCGCTCGCCGCAACTGGAGAAAGCCCTCGCACAGAAACGAAGACCCAACACAGCCAAAAATAAATAAATTAATAAATAAATTAAAGAAAAAAGAAATAAGGCTCCACCAAGGATTCTAAAAACAATAGACCAAAGACAATTATGTCTCTACCTGACAAACCATGGCAAGCACTATAATAATCAATTAACAGTATTTACTGAGTATTAACTACACACAAAGATGTATAAGACATCATATTGGCATTTGGAAACAAATTTCAGGTGAAGACAAAAGCTTAGCATGAACTGACAATCAGTCCCTCATTCCATAAAAAGCCAACCTATATTAGCAATACTAAAAAAAAAAAAAGTTCAAAATGAGTATTATGCAAGTGTCCATCAACAGATGAGTGAATAAAAAAGATGTGGTATACATATTTACAATGAAATATTACTCAGCCATAAAAATGAATGAAAATTTGCCATTTGCAACAACAGGGATGGACCTAGAAGGTATTATGCTTAGTGAAATAAGTCAGACAGTGAAAGAAAAATACTGGATGTTATCACTTATATGTGAAATCTAAAAAATAAAAATAAATAAATAAATATAACAAAACAGAAACAGATTCATAGGTATCACAGAACAAACTAGTGTTTACCAGTGGGAGTAGGGATAGGGGGAGGGGCAATATAGGGTTAGGGGATTAAGAGGTACAAACTACTATGTATAAAATAGGTAAGATAACAAAGACATATTGTACACCACAGGGAATATAGCCAATATTTAAATAACTCTAAAAGAAGTGCAATCTATAAAAATATTGAATCACTGTGTTGTAAAAATGAAACTAATATAACTTTGCACATCAATTACACTTTCATAAAAAAATAAGTATTCTGAAATTAAAAACTGTTACACTAAATATGTAATATGCTCAAATTATGATTCTTTATCTACCCAAATTAACTTTATGAGATTTATGTTCTTGCCAGTGATACAGTATGCTAGAGAATGGAGGTTCCTTAAAAAACTAAAAATAGAACTACCATATGACCTAGCAATTCCACTCCTGGGCATATACCCTGAGAAAACCATAATTCAAAAAGACACATGTACCACAATGTTCATTGCAGCACTATTTACAATAGCCAGGATATGGAACCAATATAAATGTCCATCAACAGATGAATGGATAAAGAAGATGTGGCACATATATACAATGGAATATTAGCCATAAAAAGAAACAAAACTGAGTTATTTGTAATGAGGTGGATGGACCTAGAGTCTGTCATACAGAGTGAAGTAAGTCAGAAAGAGAGAAATAAATATCGTATGCTAACACATATATATGGAATCTAAAAAAAAAAAAAAATTGTACTGATGAACCTAGTATCAGGGCAGGAATAAAGATATAGACATAGAGAGTGGACTTGAGGACACGGGGCGGGATGGGGAAGCTGGGGCGAAGTGAGAGCAGCATCAACATTTGTACACTACCAAATGTAAAATAGTTAGCTAGTGTGAAGCAGCAGCATAGCACAGGGAGATCAGCTCAGTGCTTTGTGATGACCTGGAGAGGTGGGATGGGGAGGGTGGGAGGGAGGCTCACGGGGGTTGGGGATGTAAGGATGTATGTGTGCATGTGGCTGATTCACTTTGTTGTACAACAGAGACTAACACAGTATTGTGAAACAATTATACTCCAATAAAGATCTATTAAAAATAAATAAATACATTTTTTTCTGTTTTTTTTTTTTATTTTATTTGTTTATTTGTTTAATTTTTGAATTTAATTTATGTTTTTTATACAGCAGGCTCTTATTAGTTATCTATTTTGTACATATTAGTGTATACATGTCAATCCCAGTCTCCCAATTCATCACACCACCACCACCACCCCCCGCCACTTTCCCCCCTTGGTGTCCATACGTTTGTTTTCTACATCTGTGTCTCTAAAATAAATAAATAAATATTTTTCTAAAAAAGAGAGAATAGTATAGACTACAGGTTTAGAAATGTTGTCCCCTAAAGAACCCTAACATTTCTGTGGAGGTTTCTCCAAATAAACGAAAAGAGAGATTTAGCAGGCCAAGTCCCCTAGCCCATTCTCACTTTACCCATGTTAGCTCTGGTATATGTGACTTATGCACTTGACTACCCAATAAGCTAAAGTCGGGCATCGAACAGATTTGAGTTTGAATTCTAGTTCCAACACTTAATAGTGTGATGTAGAATCTGCTGCATAATTTTAGCTATCCTCATTATCCATACATAGTGATTAGTGGCTACATTTCAGATCACAAAAGTTATATATATGATGTAGAAAATACATGGTATTCACGATCTTCCCTAGTGATTCACAAAATCAATGTTACAAATCTGATTTAAGGGCTAAGAAGAGTAACTTGGTGATGATTACATCAAGGAGAATTTGCAGTAATACAAAATAAAATAGCCCATATCTTTAAAAGTCATATATTTTATATTTTAAGCCCCTCTTCAATCTATTATCTCCTCTCTACTTTTGTTCAGGTCACCATTGTTTCTAACCTGGAAACATTTTTTAGACCCTCTTAAATATTTATGATTGCTTCCACTCTCATCTCCTCCAATCTTTCCCAGTTATGACATACTACAAAAAAAATCTAAGATACAAATCTTATCATTTTATTTTCTTTAATGATTCCCCTCAAATAAAATCCAAAGTTCTTACTATCAAATACAAGGCTATAACTGAATGGAAAAAAAAAAAAAAACTGTAAAGTTCTACTAAATATTTTGGACAGATATACCTTATTTTTGATAAAGAGGTTTAATTTTAACCTAATCTCCCACCCTCATTTTGTTTCTTCCCCACCTCATTACCTAGAATGTAGCTTCTTTCTGCCTTATTCTTTCAACAAACTCTTGTTATCATATTATAGCTATGCTTCACTGACAAATTAATGGGCAGATTTTCGAACTCCTCAAAGCAAAATTAGTTCTCTCTTCCTTCAAGTTTCCATAGTATTTCCTGTATTACATTACCTTGAAAAGGAAATTGGCTGTTTATACCATCCAACTAGATTATGACCTTTTGAGGACAAAATACAGGGATTGATTGCTGTCGTTTTTCCAATGACCAATATTTAACTCTGCACACAGTAGTAGGTGTTAATAAATGTGTTGAATAAGGAAGAAGAAGAAGAAGTAGAAGAAGAAGAAGAAGGAGAGAGAGCGAGGGGGAGGGGGAGGAGGAGGAGGAGAGGGTGGCCTGGCAAACTGATGGCAGCATCTTTCTAGACAAGCTACCAGATCTGTGGGTTTTATATTCTTTTCTCCCTGCTTCTCCTTTCAGTTGCTTGCCTCATTGCTGATAATGAAAATCTTCATTGACTTCCCAGTGTTAATTTCACTGGGATTTATGTTTAAAGAAATTGTCTTATTATATATGTATTAAGCAAGGTTCCATTATTAAAAAATAATCTGTATTCTATATTAAAAATTCCCTTAAATGATTTGACATTGAAAAGATTAGAACAACACAAAACAATAAAAGTAAAAATGATAATGATGTGGAAATTAAATCTGAACTATGTAAATATCATGCACATTTCTGTTTTCCTCTAAATTTGTTCCCCATATGCAACATGAAATTAAATCATATCTAATGTAGTTTCCTCTGCATATTAGATCATTCAAATGGCAAGTCTGTATTTGACATAAATAGAAATAGTGGTTGGTGGGTGATAAATTAGAAAAAAGTACATAGGATTTTTAATAAGTTAAAAAAAATGGCTTTTTTTTTTTTTTTGTATGGATTTGAGAAAGTCATTCTAGGTGAGGAGAAATCCAAGAATAAGGGAAGAGCAAGCTAACTGGTACCGAGTTCTCTGCAAAGAACAAAATATATTTAACTTAGTCTTTCTGAAGTTAATATTTTTACTTACATCAAAGGTGTGAGAGCAGCTGCACACTGCACACAGAGGACTCTCTCCCTGGGAGAGCTTCTGGTTTAACTAGGTGGAAAATGTTGAGACATCTTTTGAGCAGTTGAAAGACTGCAGAGGAGATTGTGGTGCTTCTATCTTTTGTCATTATAATTTTTTATGAATGCATGTTTCAAAATTAATACAATTTGCATAATATTAGGGGAAATGAAATATTATTTTATTAGTCCATATATGTTTTACTTTTCAAGATACAACTCCTAGATTCCAGAGTTCGAACATAATGACAAACTAATCAATAAACAAATCATCTCACAATCTCTCTTGAGAGCATGTATAATATCATACATACATAAACTGAGTACTATAGTTTGCAGTTGTTTGTTAATATGTTCTTAATTTTTATATCTTCCAAAACATATCTTTTTGTCTTTTTTCAAGATTTAAATATTCTTCTCCTTATATTTTCTTTTAATGAAATTGTTGTATTTTCTATTCCAAGCTCAATTAAAGTTGGAGAAATTATTTGAAGTGTGTTCTTTTATAAAATTCTTTTTCTTCTGCTTCTTGTCTATTTTTATAGCTCCTTATTATATTCGTAGGTATTTCAGCTATTCTCTGAATAGCTGGCTATAAGTTTGTTCCTTTTTAAACTTGACATATCATGTAGGACTTGAAATTATCAGCCATTTGATCAAATAATTATTTCCTTAATTACCCAGGTCTTTCACATTTTGTTCCTGATGTGTGTTACTGTCATAGCTGACTAAGCTTTTTCTCCTATGATATATGTTATTCATGTTTCTTAACATCATTTTAGTAAATATTTTAAAACTCTTTGATATAACTTTCTGTTTACTATGAATATGAATGTTGGTTCATTTTTTACATGAATATTAACTGTATGTAGTGACCACACATCATTTTACTTTAAAATGAGATTGCAATAAAATAGGTTAACTGGTAACAAAATACATATATTACTTTCAGTCCCTTTATCACTTTGGACTTTGTAACTTATTATCAACTAGTATTTCATTTATCAGCAGTAAGTTTGGGAAAATATTACAGCTCACTTAGGTGAAATCCATACTTGAAATATATGAATATGATATAATATTCAAAAAAGTCACAGTATATGATTTAAGAAAAATAATTATCTAGAAGTACAATAAGATTAAATAGCATTTATCATACATTTACTCTTAAACTTCGTCTGATGTGGTAGTATAAATGTGAAAGTTATGATCAATACACAGAAGTTATGGTAATGTAAATCTTAAGAATTTGGGGGCTTCCCTGGTGGCGCAGTGGTTGAGAATCTGCCTGCCAATGCAGGGGACACGGGTTCGAGCCCCGGTCTGGGAGGATCCCACATGTCGCGGAGCAACTAGGCCCGTGAGCCACAACTACTGAGCCTGCGCGTCTGGAGCTTGTGCTTCACAACAAGAGAGGCCGCGATAGTGAGAGGCCGGCGCACTGCGATTAAGAGTGGCCCCCGCTTGCCGTAACTAGAGAAAGCCCTCTCACAGAAACGAAGACCCAACACAGCCATAAATAAATAAATAAATAAATAAATAAATAAATAAATAATTTGGAAGTAAGATGTCTCTGAAATCAACATGCAATGGTTCAGAGCAGAAATATATAAATTAACCTTAGAGGTATTCCACATCCCCCAAAGGCTCACTACATCCTTTTCCCTTCACAGGTCTTTACTTCTCTACCTCTTACTCATTCTCTGAACCATTCCACCTTCACAGTCAGTTAATGCCCAGATCTTCAACTTCTCCAAATATTCCCTCAGCACATTTTGTTGTCCTTAGCTGAAACTTGGCTAATTCCCCCATGGCACTGCTTTTCTAGCTATTTATTACTTCAAGCTTCAGCAATCTTAAACTCCAGGCCAGGTTTCTACCATGGGCTTCACACCTGCGTATTCAACTCCATCCTTTTCAGTAGTTTCTTGGACATCTACAAGCACCTCAAATGTGAACTTTTCAAGATCATGAATTCATGATCTTGCCCACCTTCTCAACGTCACTTTAATTGCCAAACTAGCTCTTCATCCACTCCTTCTCTCCTCAGAATATGACCACACCATTCACCCAGTAGTTCATGCCAAAATTTGGGGGGGGGGGATCATTTTTGACAGTGATTTCTCCTTTACACCCCAGAACTAATGTGTCACCAAATTCTGTCAATTCTAGGTCCTAAATCCTTCTTTCTGCTCTTTATCTCTCCAACTACCAACATAATACAAGTCATTGTTATGACTCATCTGGAATATCACAATAGCCCATTAATTACTCTATCTTCCTCAATTTCCTCAATTCTTGCCCTCTCCCTATCTATCCCCTTTACAGAAGCCAACATGTTTAATAAAAACAAGAATACAATTACGTTATCTTCATTCTTACCCACCAGTGGCTTCCCTTTACTCTTGGAGTGGAAATAAAGCCTTCACATGAGCCTTCCTGATAATGGTGTAGTTCTCCATACTTACCTTGTGTCACACTATCCTTCACTCTCCCTGCTTCAATTATACTTACCTTCTTTGTGTTCCTAGAAACACTATGCTTCTTCCCACTTGAGAAATTTGAACATACTCTTCTCTTTGGACACTCCTTGTTCTCCAGGTAATAGCACATCTGGCTCCCTCACTTCTTCTAGGTCTTTGACAATTGTTGCTTGCTCAATGAGGTCTCCCTGGCCACACCCCTGCACTCCCTATCCCCCTTCCATGGTTCATCTTTAACACTTATTACCATAAAACATGCTATAATATTTATTGGTGTATTCCCTGTCTCCCCTCCCCAGAATGTGAGTTCTTTGCAAGCATGACTTTGTCTTATTTGCTCATTGCCTTATGCCTAACTCCTAGAAAAGCACCTGCCAATGAGTAGACACTCTATAAGTATTTTTTTGGGGAATTAACTGATCTTAACTCTCCTGACAACACAATATTTATATAATTATCTCTATTTTTAAAATGAGGAAGCTGACTATTAAGGTCAGACAGCATGAAAGTTGTAGAGCAGGGGTTAGAGTCTCAGCTATTCGGCTGCAAGGTATCCTGGTTTGACACACTCTCATGCACTTGCATGAATCAAGAATGGCAGAAAAGAAGGTGTTTCCTCCAATAGAACGGTTATTACTTTACATGGACATCCCCTGTTTCTATTTTAAATGATGTATTTTATAAGGAAACAGAAATCAGTATTATTTACCTTGGCACTGATGTGTTTCTGCATTTAATTAGACATGCATGTGGTAAGATTTAGCTGACCCGAGGAGCACTCTCACCCCTGAAACATCAAAATACAAAAAACATTTGTATTTGACACAGTGAAAATATGGATGCTTCCTTTTTCAATTCAACACATTCTAATAGGTGTAAATTGGTTTAAAATAGGATTCAGAAATGTGTTTTATCTCTTCAGATACTGTTAACTTTTAAAATAGACTTTTCCTTAAAAGAAACAAAATTTTCCTTGCTAGAAACAATGCTATGAAATGAAAACTTTAGAAAGTGCATCCTACATTCTATGTTTATAATAATGAAATTCCCACAAAACACTGCCACAGGTATCATCATGACAATTACCATAGCAAATATATTTGGGGGGGGGAGTGGGGAACTTGGTATATTTGCTCAAACAAGACCACAGTAATCAAATAGTCATCCATTTAAAGCTTACTGAGCTGAAATCTTATCTTTGGTCTATTTTTATACCCAATTGTGGTAAGCAGAACAATGCCTAATGCAAAGATGTTCATGTCCTTATACTCAGAACTCGTGAATATATTAGGCCACACAGCAAAGGAAAATTAATGTTGTAGAAGAAATTAAGTTTTCTAATCAACTAACCTTGAGATGGGAAAACTATCCTGGATTATTTGAGAAGTCCCAATGTAATCACAAGGATCCTTATAAGTGGAGGAGGGAGGCAGAAGAGAATCAGTGTTAGGGTTGTGTGATCGGCCATTTTTGTCTTTGAAGTTGGAAAGGGGACACAAGACAGGAAATAAATAACAGAACCTCTTTGGCAAGAAAGTCTGAGAAATGTTTACAGGCCTAATGCCCTTGTGGTAAGAGTTTAGAAAGATAGGTATGGTTCTGAATATCAACAAACATTATTGAGACTATTAAGTGTATGACTTTGGGCACATTATGTAATTATTTTCATCTGTGAAAAGGGATCATAATAGTATCTACCTTGTATATTTGTATGGATTAAAGAAAATGATCCTTGGAAATAATTTAAGGAAAGTCTGATACACAGAACGATTGTAATATAGTTTAACAATTATTTTAATTTCAGAAGAAAATATTAAAATTATAATACATGTAAAACTTAGGTGGTCATGGATTTAACTCTTGATTATAGTATCACTTACTAGTTGTATTCATTTGCTAAGTTACTTAATTCTCTAGCCCTTCTTTCTTTAGCTATAAAATGTAGACACATTCATCTATGAGATAACACATGGCAGACACAATTAGAGATCGATATATTAAAGTCAATGTTATTATTAATAATTACTATCACAAATAATAAATTTAAATAAATAGCTTCTTATTAGATAATATGTTTTGTGTATCAATAAATGAGAGCTGAATACAAATATATAAAATATGAAGCAATACTTGTAATTACATTGTAAGGCCAGCTTTATCTTGAAAAGGGATGTTAAAAGAGATAATTCATGAAGAGCATTTTCTCGCTATCCCCACACAATCAAAAACTGTTGTATATTAAACTCAATTGACCTGAAACCTGGGCTTTCTATTGTATTTAGTGAATGATACAAGCACACAATAAAGCAAATAATTTAGAATGCTTATATAATACTTAAAGGTATTAGAAAGGATTTTTGTTATTTTCAATTGTCTATTATTTAAGGAAATATAATGTATTGAAATTTTTTTAATAGAACAAAGCAGAAAAATACGAAGAGAAGACATTTTAAGTCACCCAAAATCACACCACCCAGAAATGACGTTATTTACATTTGATAACCGCTATTCTAGAGATCTCAATATTTATATGTACAGAGAGACACCAAAAACTGTTTCTTATAGAACACCTCATTTTCATTGTTAGTGTCAAAGCATAACAACTTCAGTAACTTTTGTATTCTTCTTTTTGTTCTTATGCATTTTATAACTAGTACTATCTTGGAAAAATATATAGACTTGTAAGTATAGGGGTTACTACACTACAGTTTTGTTTGAAACTGTCATTTTATAATGTTCTGCTCAGATTGTCATTAAGAAGATGTCAGAAAAGATAAGATTTTATTCTCTTACTTCTAGGACAAGAAAACAAAATCACTTTCCCTTTAACTTTGATTTTGCCCTCTGCTGACTATAAAGCTACAGGTTTCCTAGCACAACATATTTTGTGTGTGTGTGTGTGTGTGTGTGTGTGTGTGTTATTTTCAGAGGGAGATTTATTTGATTCTAATCTTTAATAGGAAACAAAAATTTGTAAGCCCATTCCCAGGCTTCGAATTTCTAAATTTTGTAATACAAATTAACAATGAAAACTTTAGGTAACAACCTTCAGCCCTGCATTAAGTTTATAGAGGGAGCAGACACAAGTGGAAAAGAGGAAAACTACGTTGAATTTTTGATGCTGTGTAGTAAATTAAGCTCACTTCCCAGGCAAATGTCCCTTACACATTTAAGACTTCTAGCAGGCATATGATTGAAATTTGTTTCCTTGCAAAGTTGCAAATTACCATGCCATAGACTTTCCAAGTCATTCATGAATTGTCCAAACTAAGAATGCAAATGAAAGGTTTTATGGCATCCCATTTCAGATATTTATATTTGCATTTCTGGCTTGAATTTCAAGAGGTTGTTTTGAATTATTTAAAGAAGGCTATAACTTTGACTTTTCAGGCTTGAGAAAAATGAATCCACTCTTGGTGACTTTATAAAAATCATTCTCCTGAGTTTGCAAGACTGCTGGGCAAGTTCTGATGCATGGCTAGTTCAGTAAGACAGTACTAACTTGTGTCTCCACAAACTGTTTTATCTGAATCACCATGGGGACAGTGGCCAACTTTCTTCTTACTAGAAAGCTCAAAAAGTTGCATTTAAATTTTAGCACTGTAAACTATCAGATAAATTTGTTATTGTGCTTGAGAATAGAATCTGTTAGCTCTGAGATTACTAATATATGGCTGTTTTGAAAATTTATAAACCATTTTGACATAGTTGCTCTACATTTTACTTTACAGAAATGAGAATTTCAGTGGTGTAAAGAATTGCAGCACAAAGATGATTGATTGCCAGGAATAGAGCATCAAAAGGAATAGCAGCAGTGGAGAAGAGCTGGTCCAGCAGATGCCTATGTGATTTTCTTGAGTGGCTTAATAACTGGAAGATGGTGGTATCATTAACTTAGATACTGAGATAATGAAGTAGGGAAATGGGGGAAAGTTCCAGAGGATAGAGGGGGAGTTGACGGACAGATAATGTAGCACGGATTTGCTAAAGGTAACAAACTTTTTTTTTTGATGTGCAAGGAAGGAGCATCTTGTTCATTATCATATTAAATATACAGGGAACTCCTAAAATATTGAAACCTATATAAATTAGTTTACATACCAATTTTCAAACTTATATGTCCATCAGATCTATTTTCCATAATAACATTTTTCGACATACAGTAGAATAATTGTCCCAAAGAATATGATTAGTAGAGTATTGGTATAGTCTCCTTCTTAAATTTACTTATTCTCCCTATATTTGGGTTGTACCAATTTGGGGAGGCAAGGTAACCCATTTTCTGAAATTCCTAGTTTTATTTCCTAGATTACACAGATTATTTGCATAGTTGAATTTGAATAGCCTTATAATTATATTTCTCAATTAGCTACAATTACATTGTGATTCATTATATCATTTTCCAAATTATCATAAGAATATTTTAGTAAAAGCATTTACTACTTTCCTTTTTTACGGGTAGAAACCTGAAGCTTCTCATCTGAGAGTAACATGAAAAACAATTAGAATATTTTAATTAAAATCTACTTTTCTTCATTATCATTCAACACTAGAAAAGGTCTCCCATCTATTACTCAAATGATTCTCTGGGAAATATACACAATAATTTTACTCTGATTCTTTGAATATATGTTACAGTATGATACATATGAAGAGTCATATGCATGGGTCAGATGTGTATATTCCTCAATACTGCTTCTCTTTTCAGCAAAGGAAGAAAATTGATTTTATATGATTAAACATTTTTTTATCATTTAAGATTTCTGAGAGGTTTCAATACATTATCTTATACCTCTAACGTGTGTTTGTTTCCAGGATAATTTAAACATGGATTTTTGTTTTTTTCTTTTTTCTCTCTCCTCTCCCTCACTCCTTTTTCTAAGGAGCATATCTCCACATCAGTACCAGGACACATCAGGAAGGACTAGTATAGTTTCCCGTTATAATACTCTTAGTTTTTTGAAATTAGGAATTCAAATTATTCATTAATTAATTAATGTAAAGATAAATAATTTGTTTTAAAAGTATTAACTGCATTTTATAAAATCATGCTTTTAATTTAATTTTGTTACCTAGTAAAATATTTCTTAACATCATTGAATCACATTGCTTAGGTACTCCAGCAAACTAAAACATACTTTGGAATTTTAGAAATAAAAAATATGGGTTGACAAATATGACCATTTGTTCTTGAAAATAGAATATACATGATTTTAATTTATTTTTATTTTCTATAGTGTAATAACATTTTCAGGAACAATCAATTCCAGCTATTCTGTTTTGTAGTCACGCAAAGTTGTACACAGTTTTATATTCAGAAAGCTAGTGTGTGTGTACTGTATGTGAGCATGTGTGCTATTGAAATTACTTACAGGTGAACTATGAAGAAAGATCAACCTTTCAGACTTCTGCATGGAATGAATGTCTGCACAAGTGTACAAGATTACTTTTATTTCTCCATTGTATGTATACATTGAAACTAGATGCAGGAAACTACTGAGGAGGTTAGAAACTGGTCATCAATATATAGAGTTTGGCTTTATTCATCTCTATATCCCTATTTCCCCAAATCTTAAATCCTATGCTACCAGCCAAACCTTCTGAGGAAGAAATGTGTTGAATAGACCTAGT
Organism: Balaenoptera physalus; assembly: GCF_965194825.1. Lineage (NCBI taxonomy): Eukaryota > Metazoa > Chordata > Mammalia > Artiodactyla > Balaenopteridae > Balaenoptera > Balaenoptera physalus. The sequence goes on along the minus strand of NC_138891.1, from coordinate 45,798,222 downwards.
GCAATCTAAATTATGATAAAAAGGAACTATAGCATTGAGTACACTTACCAAGGAAATGGACTCTAAATTTATCTTGAAAATGATAATTCATAAACTTATTAATAAACATTTCCAAGTTCTATTCTTCTTCACTTTCTATAAATTTAAAACAGTTATTTTCAGGAAAAAATCCATCTTGTTGGTGATGGTCCTAAAATGTTAATATTTATAAATATTTACAAATAGAGTGAAAGAACAAGGAGTATGATACTCTCAGGTACATTGATTATAGTTTATGTATACCAAATACAGAAGAAAACAAAAAAGAAGATTAACAGAGAGTTAGATAATTATTTGCTAACTAGAGGAGAGATAAGACTGAGAATTCTGGAAGAAACTGAAAAGAAAATTCAAAGGAAATCTTGAGGTTCAGATCAAATGTATAAAAGTAGAAATAAATCATGAACATAGACTAAAATGAGGTCAGAACTAGCACAACAAATGGCACATGGAGATTCAATAAACATCAAGTGAGAGAGTAAATTAATATGTGACAGTAATCTGATAATTTTAGTAAAAACTTTTTTTGAAAAGACACACAAGAAAGAACCAAGTATAGAGCTCTCCTATCTTAAATATTGAGTTATATAAAAAGAAAGAAAAAAATAAAGCAAAAAAACAAAAGAGGAGATTTTGAATAGTCATTAGAAAGCAATATAAAAATAATTAATATATTTCCATGTCAATTTACAAATGAAGATAAATTGAAGATGGTGGCAGAATAGAGGATAAAATCAAGAACATTAAAATATCAGCTAGGAAAACATTTTTATAAAGGAACTCTATTCATGTCAATAAAATATAATTTATAGCCTACAAAAAATAGGACATTAATGACAATTCGGGGCCACCATTTACTACATCTCAAATAAGAAATGACACTTTTAGAATTTTCCAGGCAAGAGAGAGTTTTCACTCAAAACAATGTTGTGGTAAAGAAGAGATGCAAAGATGTCAATCATCATGATGATAAGTAAAAGCTGGGTAGAAATTGAAATTGGAGGGGGCACCAAGCCATGTGGTAAAGAGAAATGTCCAATTGAAGCTTGTTTATGAAGAGCCACTAAACTTATATTTGACGTAGCGATACCTCTCCTGAGAATTTATCATAAGAATATGAAGCAAATAAAGTGAATATTAAGTAATAGTTATCCATATTAAACGATGAAGATTAGTGATATCTAAAGATCTTTAGAGTTTAAGTAGGAAAAAATTCAAAATGTTATGTATACAAAAATTAAACCTCATATGTCTGAATAAATTATGGAATGCAAAATGAAACATTTAACTTAAGTAAGTGTACATATACAGGCAAATTTATTAAATAGATTGACAGAGATATATAAATTATTTTGAGTTGAAATATATTTTGGGAGCCTAGCATTTTTATAGTAAATGTATCACCTGCTTATTATAATAGAAATTGAGCAAAAGGACGATAAAAATTAAGAATGTCTATAATTCTCTTAGCTAGAGATATAACCATAATTAACTTTTAATGTATTTTTCTTTTAATCATATTGTAGGTAGATGATAGATAGCTGGATAATAGATAGATTTTTCTCTTTACATCTTATACACAGCACTAGAAACATCCTATTATGCTGTCTTTTTATTTGCAATATGATAATGGTTATTTTTATTGTCATTAAAATTCTGATATTTAGTGACTATAATAGTTCTAATCATTTTTCTGTTAATCAAAATTTAAGTTGTGTCCATTGTTTTGCTCCTTTTTGTGTTGTAAAACATCCTATTTTACTCTGAAATGGCAAGATGGTGATACCAGGAATCTTGATACAAGTATGTTTTGTTCTCTAACTGTTGGGTAAAAAGAACTGATGAGCGATGAAGAGAGAGAGAACATGAAGATGGCATGGTATCTATTTCCTATCCTTGCTTCAAGAACCTAGATCTGAACCTAGTTCCTTATAGGAGGAACTATCACAAGAATATGATGTTTGAGCTAAGAAATGAGTAGCAGGAAGGAGGCAATATGCAATAACCTGGGAGGAGCCTGGAACAGCATGTGTTGAAGCCTTGAGATAAGAGCCAGCCTATGGTGTTTGAGGACCCAAAAGGCCAGTGTATCTGGTGAGGAGGGGGTAAGTAGGAGAGAGTAAGAAAGATGTGGGAAAGGTAGGCATAGGCCATTTCAGGTAAGGTGTTTGGGGTTGCAGAAATGAGAATATATTCTTTCTAGCTGTAATGGAAAACAGAAAAGAGATATAAGTTGGTTCATATTTAAAATAATGTCTCTATTTGATGATAGCTTAGACATTTGAAAAAAATTTACACAGTGCTAAAAATCTTTAAAAATGATAATTAAAGGAGAATCACTTATTCAAAAAGAATAAACACTTAAGGCATGTGCAGATGTAGGAAGAAAATATATGTTTCCTGTGAAAGGAGAATAAAAATTGGTGGGGTTTTTTTGCCTAATAATTCCTCACTTATCAATATGGCCCACAAATGCAGCGCAAATGGAAAAAATAACTATTTTTCACAACTATTAAAAAAAATTTAGAGTTAAACGAAAAAGATTTCCTAGCAATTAGAAAATATCTGAGTAGTCCATACAATTTCTTACTTTAATTAAAATGATAAATAATTAGAAATGCCTGTGTAAATAAACATAAAGGGAACAAAGATGAGTATAAATAAGATTATGATCTGCTTAAAACAACTGGAAAAGTGTAGATAGAGTCTTGAAGCTGCTAGTGATATACATTCTTTTTCTTTTTTTGTGGTAAAAATATCTAAGTATTTAATAAACAATATTATAACAGATATGGAGAATAGTCACATTGAAGAAAATACTTAAATGATATAGACCTGAGCATGAATGCAGATTCTTTTGGCAGAGCAGAAGTTATACTACCATGGGTTGTGGATACAAGTGGCTAAAGTGTTAGAATATATACAAAAACATATACTGAATAAATAATGGTAATTTGAGCTTATTTCTTTATAAAGAATTGTCAAATTTTGGGAGAAAGTGTGGTGATTGATCTTGATATATTTAAATAACTTTTGTAATGGATCTGTGACTCACAAAAAATAAATTTTATGCCAAAGACTTTAAATATATAACTCAGAGAAGAGGATGGATGGGGTTTTCTTCTTCCCAGTGAAAAGTTAATTCTATGACTTCTGGGGACAGCTCTTCCTCATAATGTGGCTGGGAAATGCAGCCTAGGACTAATTATCTGGAAGAAATATGTATTCCATTCTTCCTGGGCCCTCCTAATTAAAGCTTGAATTGCTTAATTCTTTTATCTCCATAATGTTCCTTGCCATCACTAGCCTTCTTATCCATTCTAGAGTAACCTTCTAAAGACACTTTGCAGGTTTGGGTGCTTTCTGTGGTTCAGTTAGTCAGGAACAGAGTGAGCATGTGTTCCACAGGCTCCAGGTTAAGTGCCGTTTCTACTCTTTTGGACTCTTCCAGCCTTGCTTCTTCAAATATAAGGATGCAATAAAAAATATTACTTTGGGTGAAAATGTGTTCTTCCAAAAAATGTGTTCAAGTACTAATCCCCAGTACCTTAGAATGTGACTTTATTTGGAAATATGGTCTTTACAGAGGTAATCAATTTAAAAAGAGGTCCTATACAAGCCAATGAATGGCAAAGATTGCCTGCAAATGATGAGAAGCTAGGAGAGAGGTATGGAACAGATTTTCCCTCACAGCCCTCAGAAGGAACTACTCCTGTTGATACCTTGATCTTGGACTGCTAGCCTCTAGAACTGTGAGACAATAAATTTCTGTTGTTTTAAACAACCTAGTTTGTGGTACTTTGTCACAGTAGCCTTAGGAAACTAATACAATGTGTTTTTAAGAGGAAGTGGATAGGCACCGTCACATTAATCACTGATGAATTATTTTAGTGCCCTCAATACTCTTTCCATGCTTGTATTAACCATCTAATCACAGTTTTTAATTACATTTTTGATTATTTTAGAGATATGATCTGGGAATTAGTGGCTTTGAGTAGCTGCCATAAATCATAGAAGATACTATCATAAGTAAGCAACATGTTAATTGCTAATCTGTCTCTTGATTATTGTTGTCTAGATGTTTTTTTCTGCAATATTATTCAGTTATTAAAAAGTATTTTGAGGACCTACTATGTTCAACATTGTACTAAAACTTGGAATGGTAAACTATTCCTACTTCCTTTCATAGAAATGATGAGGTAGGGCACAATATCTGAACTGTTCATGTCTATGCAAATGCATAGCTGTACCAGTGACAAGAGTTGCACTTTCCACCCAAGGTATCTCCCGTTATCCTCAGTAACTACTTACAATGTCCCAGAACTTCATCTTAGTGCAGTAATTTGCATCCATTCATCCTACTTTAAAAAAAAAATTCCTGGTAGGCAAGAATTAATACATTTTAATTTTCTAGAAAGCATATCAACAATATACATTTTCTGAATTGGATCCTATTTATATCTTCTATCATTTATAAGATAGTTTCCCATAGTTTTGCATGTCACTTCTTTTGTTTAACATACATTATGCCAGTGAAAATCAAAAAAGTTTCATGCACCTTTGGCTATGGAATCGGGGTGACAGCGGGTGATGCCGAAATCTCAGCCTCTGTGCACTGGTGCTGAATTGAATCTCAGAGACAGAGTTTTGGGTGAAATAGAAAAGAATAACTTTATTGCTTTGCCAGGCAAAGGGGGATGCAGTGTGCTGTTGCCCTCCAAATGGTGTGTCCGGATTGGAGAGGATTTGGTGAGGAGTTTTATAGTAATGGTTCAAGGGCAGGGTTGTGATAAGGTGCAGGGCCTGCCCTCCTTTAATCCGGCCTCAGGTGGTCTCCTGATGAGCTTCGAGTTTATCAAGCTGTGACCTTCTCTCCTGAACATCTTCCATTTGGTGGGGGTTTTAGTTCTGCAGAAAAACTTAAAGATATTGTGATGTGTATCCCTTGAGGTAGAGCCAGGACCCTACCCCAAGGCTGCACTATTGTTTCTTTACTGCTCCTCCCTTGTCTTCCCAGAATTCATGGTAGAGTTGGAGGAATGGGAGGTTTGAACAGTTAGGATTTTCATTGGCTCCTCATGGGCACCATGAGGAACCCGTATTCTTATTCTTGATTTCTTCTCTGGGGATTTCCTTTCTTTCATGTGTGATAGCAATTGCAATTCATTATCAAAAAAACTAGGATCCAGAAAAAGAAATGTCACCTTAAAAAGATGACTCATATTTTAGAATTCAAAAATGGGGAGGTTATGATATTAAAAATGATGGTAATCAGTAAAACAAGTTAAAACGGTGATAAGCATGAATTGCTTTGATGAATGTGGGCATGGATAAGATTATGATTAGTGCTTATTTTTAACATCTTTATTGAAGTAAAATTGCTTTACAATGGTGTGTTAGTTTCTGCTGTATAAAAAAGTGAATCAGCTATATGTATATATATATATATATATATCCCCATATCCTCTCCCACATGTATCTCCCTCCCACCCTCCCTATCCCACTCCTCTAGGTGGTCACAAAGCACCAAGCTGATCTCCCTGTGCTATGCAGCTGCTTCCCACTAGCTATCTATTTTCCATTTGGTAGTGTATTTATGTCAATGCTACTCACTCACTTCGTCCCAGCCTACCCTTCTCCCTCCCCGTGTCCTCAAGTCCATTCTCTACATCTGCGACTTTATACCTGTCCTGCCCCTAGGTTCATCAGAACCATTTTTTTTTTTTAGATTCTATATACATGTATTAGCATACGGTATTAGTTTTCCTCTTTCTGACTTACTTCACTCTGTATGACAGACTCTAGGTCCATCCACCTCACTACAAATAACTCAATTTCATTTCTTTTTATGGATGAGTAATATTCCATTGTATATATGTGCCACATCTTCTTATCCATTCATTTGTTGATGGACACTTAGGTTGCTTCCAAGTCCTGGCTATTGTAAATAGTGCTGCAATGAACATGGTGGTACATGTGTCTTTTTGAATAATGGTTTTCTCAGGGTATATGCAGAGTAGTGGGATTGCTGGGTCATATGGTAGTTCTATTTTTAGTTTTTTAAGGAACTTCCATACTGTTCTGCATAGTGGCTGTATCAATGTACATTCCCACCAACAGTGCAAGAGGGTTCCCTTTTCTCCACACACTCTCCAGCATTTATTGTTTCTAGATCTTTTGATAATGGCCATTCTGACCAATGTGAGGTGATATCTCATTGTGGTTTTGATTTACATTTCTCTAATGATTAGTGATGTTGAGCATCCTTTCATGTGTTTGTTGGCAATCTGTATCTCTTCTTTGGAAAAATGTCTATTTAGGTCTTCTGCCCATTTTTGGATTGGGTTGTTTGTTTTTTTTGATATTGAGTGACTTTTAAAAATAAGATCTTTTTGTCCTCACTTTGGTAGCACATATACTAAAATTGGATCAATACAGAGTTTAACATGACCCCTGCTCAATGTTAACATGCAGATTCATAAAGAATTCTATATTTTGTGATGAGAGTTAACAATACTGTATTGTATATGTGAAGTTTGCAGAGGATAGAGCTTCAATTAATCTTCTTACCACACACACACACACACACACACACACACACACACACAGAACGGTAACTATGTAGAAGTGATGTATAGGTTAATTAGCCTGATTGTAATGCTTTTTTTTACAATGTATATATATATATATCAAAAAATTATTTTGTACCTTAATTATATACAATTTTTATATGTCAAAGGTATGTCAATAAAGCTATGTGAAATTTTAAAAAATAAGTTTCTTTAAAGGTAGGGTTTATTGTTTAGAACATTTACTCTTTCTAAAATCTCATGGATTACTCATTCTAAAAATCAGACACTACAAACAAAAAAGACATAATTAATGTTCATCCTGTATGAGATATTGTGTATGCTACTGTGAATCTCTGTTGATAAAAAAATATAAGTTGTAATTAGTAATTTTTTTTTAAAACATATTTCTAATATTCATTTTCCTCTTTATGTGACACCACTTTCACTGCAGTAAAGAAAAAAATTTATATAAATATTTTTGTCAATTGGAAAAATCTGATTTAATTTTTTGTGAATGACCAATTCTCTGTCATTCATGCACACTTCTGAGACAAATCTAGAATGAGAAGATTGTTATTTTCTTTGATGACAGATCTTACCTCTATTGACGATTGTTCTAGTCTTTTTCTCTTAAATTTCAGAAACTCCAGAAACCTTTGATTCATTTCCAGGTATCAGTAAAGTGTTAGAGGAAAGGAAACAATAATTCCAAATGTCCTGAAAACTATCTTTTGTCTAAAAAATTCAAAATCCAATAAATCTCCCAGAACAGATGCTGAGGGCAGAATTGAGAAGAGCATCTCAGTGCTTCCACAAATTTACAGAAGTAGGTATGTAGTCTTTTCTCTATTAATATGTGAGTTTTAGTAGATGGCTGGATGAGAACTGAGAGCTCAATTACTCCGGCTGTAGGAGTTTGATTGCTGATGGCTCTCAACTCAATTCCTCTCCAGGAACTGTCTTCAACTCAAAAGATCCGCTTTGCCTAAATCCACGCCTCCTTTCCAGGGCAGCTTGCATCTGAGGACTGGTTTATAGGAGTTCGTAAAAGACAACTTCCTTGTCTAAAGACAGGATGATTGTGTAAGACCATCCCAGCTGGAGAACTCCCCAAGCGGTGTGCTAAAACCTTTATTGGAATTGCCTTGCAGTTCTCCTTCTTGCCCTGCTCAACCCTACTCCCCTTCTCCCTCATAACTGATCCAATAATCTTACTGTATGGAAATCTCAGAGTCAGTTTCCCAGAGAAACTTCCCTGTGACATAGCTGTGTAGATACACGATTAAAGTACAAATGTATGTTCATACCACGTGTTGGGTTGGCCAAAAGTTCATTCGTTGTTTTTTCCGTAAGATGGCTCTAATAGTGCTTAGTTGTCTTTAACTTCATTCGAAACAATTTTGTTAGATTGTATTGTGACAGCTGTCATATCAGCGTGCATTAAAAAAAAACAAACATCAAAATTGGTGAATTTTTGTGTAGCCATTTAAATATTGAAGATGGAAGAAAAAAGCAACATTTTCAGCATATTATGCTTTATTATTTCAAGAAAGATTAAAAACACAACCAAAATACAAAAAAAGATTTGTGCAGTGTATGGAGAAGGCGCTGTGACTGATCGAACGTGTCAAAGTGGTTTGCGAAATATCGTGCTGGAGATTTCTCGCTGGACGATGCTCCACGGTTGGGTAGCCAATTGAAGTTGATAGTGATCAAATCGAGACATTAATTGAGAACAATCAACACTATACCACGTGGGAGATAGATGACATACTCAAAATATCCAAATCAAGCATTGAAAATCATTTGCACCAGCTTGGTTATGTTCATCGCTTTGATGTGTGGGTTCCACATAAGTGAGAAAAACCTTCTTGACCGTATTTCCTCATGTGATTCTCTATTTAAACATAACGAAAATGTTCCATTTTTAAAACAAATTGTGACGGGTGATGAAAAGTGGGTACTGTACAATAATGTTGAATGGAAGAAATCATGGGGCAAGTGAAATAAACCACCACCAAGCACACCAAAGGCCGGTCTTCATCCAAAGAAGGTGATGTTGTGTATATGGTGGAATTGGAAGGGAGTCCTCTATTATGAGCTCCTTCTGGAAAAAGAAACGATTAATTCCAACAAGTACTGCTCCCAATGAGACCAACTGAAAGCAGCACTCGACCAAAAATGTCCAGAATTAGTCAACAGAAAACGCATAATCTTCCATCAGGACAACACAAGACCATATGTTTCTTTGATGACCAGGCAAAAACTGTTACAGCTTGGCTGGGAAGTTCTGATTCATCCACCGTATTCACCAGACATTGCACCTTCGGATTTCTATTTATTTCTGTCTTTACAAAATGCTCTTAATGGAAAAAATTTCAATTCCCTGGAAGACTGTTAAAGGCATCTGGAACAGTTCTTTGCTTAAAAAGATAAAAAGTTTTGGGGCTTCCCTGGTGGCGCAGTGGTTGAGAATCTGCCTGCCAATGCAGGGGACACGGGTTCGAGCCTCGGTCTGGGAGGATCCCACATGCCACGGAGCAACTAGGCCAGTGAGCCACAGTTACTGAGCCTGCGCGTCTGGAGCCTGTGCTCCGCAACAAGAGGCTGCGATAGTGAGAGGCCCGCGCACCGTGATGAAGAGTGGCCCCCGCTTGCCGCAACTAGAGAAAGCCCTCGCACAGAAACGAAGACCCAACACAGCCATAAATAAATAAAATAGTGTTTAAATAAATAAATAAAAATAAAAATAAAAAGCCAGTTTGTATATCACCTGCTCTTTAAAAAAAAAAAAAAAAAAGATAAAAAGTTTTGGGAAGATAGAATTATGAAGTTGCCTGAAAAATGAAGGTAGTGGAACAAAACGGTGAATATGTTGTTCAATAAAGTTCTGGGTGAAAATGAAAAATGTGTCTTTTGTTTTTACTTAAAAACCAAAGGAACTTTTTGGCCAACCCAATATTTAAAGAAATCCATCTTCTGGGAACAACCACACAGTCAACACCTCTTCAGGCCCCAAATGAAAGCACCCAGAACTGTTCACATACATCCTAAGAATTTCCTTTTGATCTTCCCACAAAAAATGAACAAGTATGGATATAAAATTTGCAGCCCTTTTTGTTCTAGAAAATCATCTGCAAGACTAATGGCTTCTTCCAGGGTTGGAAAAACTGTAGACACTTTTGTACAAATAAAATATTTCTCAGCTAGGTTGGGGAGCTCGAGTAACTAACTGACAGCTCTGATTTCTAGGTAAATATGATGATGATGAATTACTATTTTCTAGAAAAAAAATTGAAAACTTATAGCATCAAGCAGTAGTGGACAGTGCCTGGTAGCTCTGTGTTATCAATTGAATATCCAGGCTTTATAGGCATATTATGAAATTTGCATTTACCTATGTCTTTAGAGCTCCAGAGTAAAGAAACTAGACTGAAAAGAGGATAAAGTAAAATAAACAATTGTCCTTTGGTTTTGCTTAAACTGCTGTGTAGCTAAGTGGTTTTTAACCAGTGATTTTGCCCCCAGAGGACATTTGAAATGTCTGGAGACATTTTTGATTGTCTCAACTTTGGAAGGGGGGGCTTCTATTGACATCTAGTAGGTAGAGAACAGCAATGCTTCTAAACATCCTACAATGCACAGTACAGACTGCTAAACAAAGAATTATGTGCTCCAAAATGTCAATACGTTGAGAAACCCCACCAGAAGGCACTCAGTAATTAAGGAAGGGACAAAGTTACTCTATTCTTTCTATGGACAACTGTTAAATTAGCCAAACAATTTCTATAAATGTGGTGCTCTTCCGTAAACAAGTCCACAGTTAATTTTGCTTCTTTCTTTCTTATACTGTAGATTTCCAAAGTTTATACAGCTTTTCCAGATTTCTTAACACCAACAGATAAAGGAAAAATGGTGAAAACTGCAGAAATGTACAATACCATGCTGATCTCCTATTTGAAATTATATATATATAACTTATACCCTACAAACCATCAAACATGAGAGCATAAGTTATATATATTTTATATATAATATATATAACTTATCTTTCTGTTACTTTTTACATTAGAGATTATGTGAATGTAAAATCTTTGGCATCAGATAATAATGCTGGCAATATGACTGCTGTGAAAATAAGACTACAAACTTTTCCAGCAGTTTTTTCTTGTAAAAATGCTGGTGAACTGCTTCTCTAACATTTCAATTCAAGAAGTATTTATTGTGCTTACAACAGGTGCTGTTATGGAGGTTGGGTATAGTAGCATATCTTTCCTTCCTGGACAATTTACATTTTTCCACATAGCTGACTGCTTAGAATTGGACCAAACTATCTGTTTAAACAAACTTAAAATTTATTTTCTTTGTATAATCTGCTTTTAGAGAAACAAAAAGAAGACTTTCTTTTTCTAGCTCAAGCCATTAGCACCACAAGATGAACCTCAGAAGAGTCTATTTAGACACAGATATGTTTTCTCATTATAGAATGCTACTTGCAGAAGGTTAACTGATCACGTAGTTAGATCAGTTTGATTTCTTTATTTAGCTAGAGAAACTGTTAATATAGTAAAAAAAACTTGTAGTAGTCTATTTATGTAATGTTAGATTATAAGACTTGAAGTTGTTAGTCTAATTGTATTACTGAGACTAAAGCAAAGAGTCATCTCAGGTTTAAGGATTGATTCTCTCCCGGGAATTGGACCCAGCCCTACCAGTTCCACTATAAGTCATGATGCTGTGACCTGGATACTAATACTATCTGTAGCAGTTATCAGAAGTTCGATATTCTTCCCTATGAATTGTCCATTGTCCACACAGAAGACAAGGATATTCGTTAGAAACAAATTCTCCATTGAGACCTCAAAGACTGTTTAGTGATCACCTAAATGATACTATGTCATCCTCTTTTTTGTTAATAGTCTGTGAGGTCTTGATTTTGGTGTTTTATTTGAATTATTTGTTCAGCTTAGAAAAGACAGGCCATCCAAAGTCAGGAGGAACCTTTGGCTTGAGGAAAAGTAGACAGGACAAAAGATACACTCATGGACAGTCAGGCAAAGGTATTAAGTCCTCAGAGACTGGCAATGAAAGAAAGTTGAAGTTGTTAGAAATTTACAGAAGGAGCATCTGGGTCATGTTGCCTGTCAGGTGGAGGATCCTTTAGTCAGGTTCTTGTAGGTACCAGACATTAGATCTATACATATTACAAGTGCTAGCAGGAAAATATCGGAGGGTCATTTATTTTCAGTAAAAGCCAGTAATAGATCTTAATAATAAAAATAAGGAGCAGATTATCCAGATTATGCCTGTGTTCAAGTATCAGCTCCACCACTTGCTAGCTATATAGAGAGATAAACATCTTAACCTCTCTGTATCTCAGTTTCTTTACCTGTAAAATCGGAAAATAACAGTACATCTGTGGTTGTTACAGAGATTAAAAGAGTTAATATATGTAGTAATAACATTTTGCATGTTAGCTATTATTATGGTAAATATTTTAGCCTCAAATGTTAGCCTCTAAAATTAGAGAAATGAAACATACTTTTATTTTCACAAATCTGTTTGAGTATAGGCAATAAAATGATTTTGAGCTAGTATAGGCAATAAAATGATTCTAGTTGGTACTTTTACTCAAGGAACATTTATTAAGAGTTCTTAATGCCAATAGCTGCTTTTCTACGCTTAAAACTGAAGCTGAATCCGGCCTCTGTACCCCAACACCGAATTAAATCTTGGAGACAGAGTTTTAGGTGAAGTAGAAAAGAATAGCTTTATTGCTTCACCAAGCACAGGGGGCCACAGCAGGCTTTTGGCCTCAAAACTATGCGTCCTACCTTGGAGAGGGTAGTGAGAAGTTTTATAGTAATGGTTCCAAGAGGGCGCGATCAGCTTGTGGATTCTTCTGATTGGCTGGTGGTGAGGTAATTGGGAGTCAGCATCATCAACCTTCTGTTTCCTACTGGTCTGGTTCCTTCTCTTTCCAACTGCTCTCCGTGCTTGTGGGCAGCATACCGTCATTAACCATTTACTTCTTCCACCTCGTGGGAGTTTCTGCAAAACCGCTCAAAGATAGTGTTATGTGTATTCCTTGAAGGGGAACCAGGATCTTGCCCCAAGTCTGCACTATTGTTTTTCTTGACTATTTGTTTCTCCCTTGACTTGCATCCCCTCCCTTCCTAATTAACAACTGCTTGAATCTGCCCTTTGGAGATCAGGGAAGTTCAGGGAGGCTGAATGAAGCCTATTTCCTGTAATCAAAGATGGGGGAACAGAAAGGCTTTTGTGCACAGGAGTCCCACAGGGCCATGCTCGGTAACAAATAGTATTTAGGCTCTAGTCATACCTTAAATAAGGGTGGTTCAAATTAAATAGGACCTAATTATTTAGTGTTTTCCAAAAAAATGGATGAAAATATTAAAAATGGAGTTACATTGTATGTGAAAGTAATCTCCAAATCATAGAATTCCAGAGTAAAGACTCTGGCCTTGGGATGAAATGGAGAAAATAAAAGGATTATAGTGTTCAGTAATTTCATGGATATCATTAAGAAGGGGTTTAGAATGAAATTCTAAATAGGCTCAAGAAGAATTTACATAAATCATAAGTAATGCACCAAAGGAGTTATGGATATTTGTGTTACATAATTACATGCTAGGATTTTTTTTTTCTTTTTAAGGAAAATTGCTTGAAAGGAAATGTTAAGTCTCTTCCCAAAGCAATCTTTATTGCTCCTGTTAGACACAAAATATTATCCCAGTTGGATTATTTTAAATGAGCAGGATGATTATCATGTACATAGAAATTATTAGTGAATATTAGACCCTGCAGTATAATAGAAAGAAAGGTGAATTTGAATCAGAGTGCAGGTGCCTGTCTGGGTTTTGCTTCTACATAGCTATATGAGTATAGGCAAGACAATCCATTTCTATGAGCCTTTGTTAGATATAAAATGAAAAATAATTCCTATCTTTACCTTACAATTTTAATTAAGATCAGTTGAAAACAAGTTTATAGGTCTTTGCAAACATTAAAATAATATCAAATATAAGTAATAATAATTATTATTATTATCATTTTGCCTTAATTAACCAGGAATATCAACCAAGAAAATCAACCATGGTCAGTCACCATGCTCATTTTCAAACAAATCACATCTATCCTAGAATACTTAATGATAATTTAAAAATATTTATAGTTGAAAGAGATTGATCTGAATGACCTTATATAATTCAGGTTTTAGATAAATGTTAGTCAAATGAGAAAACAATCTTTTTGAAAATTTCAAACTGTTAAATACTTCCATTTTTATTTTAAGTTCCTTCAGGAACTAAAAATATAAAGTTCAAAATTCAGAAATTTTATTATAACATCAACTAGTGAGAAATAGACAACTTAAGGGAAAATTGAGGTGGTTCACACTAATGGATAAACCATGTGCTAAGAATGTGGACCATTTCTGGAAATGAGAATTTCAGTTCACTGAGCTTAATATGAACAAATATAAATTCTCCAGTTTTCTAAACATCTTCCAGTGATTTAGTTCCTTTTACATGATTCTTTTACAGGAAAGTGAAATCATCAAAAACATGCTTAATAGCTCATTTTCAAATAATATCAAGAGAAAAAACAGTTGTACATGGCAAGGCAGGAGAATAATTCACTGAATTAGTCTGAAAGATGGGAAGTAATTTAGGCTAAAAAAAATTGTGACTTCTTTCTCCAGATAGCTCTACTTTCATTACACTTTCAAAATCTACATATATATGCAAGTCATATTTACAACAAACATTTTTATTGTTGCATACACAAATAAAATATTTTTTATTTTGCTACTCCTAAATTCCATAATAGCCTCTTCTTCAGTGAGGTGAACATGTTAAATCCCCTTGTTCTATTCTCTTGATACCTTTCTCAATGAAGTTACACCGGTCCCTGCTGAACAGTGAGCCATATGACCCCACCCTTACTGTTAGTTGATTCAAAAGAGCAGATTCTGATTCATACTTGCCTAACCTGTTTTTCTGTCTATGGAGTTGGAAATTGTACTGAGGATACATTGATTCTACTTAGCCTGTGTCAGCACTGGAATGAGGACTTGACCAAAGAAGCAAAGAAAGACCAGAATCAAACTCAGAGCACAGAAGAGAGAAGAAACCAAGTAGCTTTAGAAATACTATAGTCCACTAGATTTCTAGTTCCATGCCAGTCCCAACTGTACTTTCTGTTTTTGGTTTAATTAAGGTTCCCCCTTTTTCCCTTACATTAAATTTCCCTTTTCTGCTTAAGCCAATAAGAGTAAATTTTAGTTACTTTCAACAAAAGAAGTTGCCTGTGGAATAAAAAACCACTAACATGCACGTTTATACATTTGCAATTGCAGAAATTGATATACAGAACTTAAGGGGCAGATTCACAGGTCACACTATTTGTCAGTGATGGAGCTGGATTAGGACTCAGTTATTCCATTGTTTCTTCTTCGTTCAATGTTCTTTTCATACGGTCCATTCTATTTACTTTCATATTATTTTTTTGTTTAAATTCTTTTATTATTTTTGTCTCCCCAACCCCATTAGAGCTCATGTGGTCAAAATCACTTTAGCAAAGATAAAGTCCTACAATTTGGTGAGGAAAAATAAACCCAAAGCAAAACATTGCAAACATTTTATAAATCTTCAATTAGAGGAATACAGTTTTCAGAACACGTATTTTTAAAATGTAGAGTTTTTAATTGACTATAAACAACAGAACCTTCCTGGAAGATGTAGTATCTCAATCTTGTCATTACTCCTGGACAGGATATCTCTTTGAAATGTAAGAAATTACAAACAATGTATCGTTGATTAAGCTCTGACAGAAAAAAAAGAGAGCAGAGAGGAGGATTCACTCATTCATTCATGAACAGTTCTTACCAATTTTCTTACAAGGGAAGACTTCAGATTTAGGGTATAAAGAACAAAATCCAACCAACAAGCATTTTCAGCACCTTACAATTAAGATCAAATCCTTTTAAAAATCCAGCTGTGAATTTCTTTTAATTAGCTTGCTACTCAGTATAACACATATTGCAAGTATTTCTTCTTGAATAACTTCTTTGAATAATGCAGCTGGGAGTATAGTCAGTTGAGCATTGATGCAGCTGGGTAACTGAAAAGATGAAAATCAAATGTGAATTCTGATGAAGTAATTTCATTTCGAGCCTTTCATTTTTCTTCCCCCCTAAATTAAAAAGAAATGAAACCTTGAGTTCAGCTGGTTCACTGTCTACTCCATGCCAATGCACATTTTCAGATAATAAGAGTATTTTGTCCAAAATGAATACTAAACACAAAATTCTATTTTCTCATCTAATGGTGAGAATTTTTTTATGTATGGAGCCTATAGTAATTTTCTGTGATAATATAATAGCTGACCTGCTTTTTGAAGGGAGGTGAAAATGTTAGTGCTAATATAATATAATGTTGCTATAATATTTTATCATGAGATGTTATCATCTCTATAAACATTCACTTATAGTATGTTCAGTTTTAATAAGAATTCTATTGTGAAATAACTATAATGATTATCCTGGGATAATCTTTTCATTATGAAATCATTTCAGTAAGTTTTCAGAGACCATTTTTTTACCACATATTTATAATGCAATGAATGCCTTCAGAAATTTAATCAGCTGATAACATCATAATTTCAAGCAATATATCCATGAAATTCAATAAATATAATGGAAATATCTCCTTGTTTTAGTTATATATATGATAGCCCATTTTAATTACAGTGTAGATTTTATTTTTAGCTCCCATTTGTTTTGTGTTAATATAATATTTAAATATATTGGACCCTAAAATTTTAGAGTATAAAAAGTTTTTTTTTTCATCCACTAACTTATCCATTTATTTGTCCAACAAGTATTTACTGAAGACCCATTATGTGCCAGGTAGTATGTTAAGTACAGGAAATATAAAAATGAATAATACAAATGTTGGCTTTCAGATCCACAGTTTTTTTTAGAGAACGAGAGACCATCTTACAAACAAAAATAGTCTACATACTTATCAGATTGGCAAAAAAAAGTGACAATACAAAATGCTGTCAAGGATCTGAAGAAATGGGATCACTCATACATTGCTGGTAAGAAGGCAAAATAGTTCAGCCATCGTAGAAATTTGTTTGGCAGTTTCTTATAAAACTAATCATGCAACTACATTATGACCCAGCACTTGTACTCTGGGAAATTTATCCCAGAGAAATGAAAACTTGTGTTCATACAAAAATCTGTAGACAAATGTTCATAGCAGCTTTATTTGTAATAGTCAAAAACTGGGAACAGTCCTATGTCCTTCAAAAAGTGAATAGTTAAACAAACGGTGGTACATACATACTTGGAAACTCTATATTTCAGTAAAAAGGAACTAACTCTTGAATCATGTAACAACTTGGATGAAACTCCAGGGAATTATACTGGGTGAAAATACCTAATTCCTAAAGGTTACAAACTTCATTGTTCCACTTTTATAATATTTTTGAAATAATAAAATTACTAAAATGGAGAACAGATTAGTGGTTGCCGGTGGAAGGGAAGTAGGTGTGGTTATAAAAGGGCAACATGAAGGATACATCCTGACTGCTGTGGTGGATATATGAACATACAGACATGTGGTAAAATTGTATACATAAAACTAAATACACACACTCAAGTGAGTACAGAAAAAATTGGTGAAATATAAATAAGATCAGTGGATTGAATCGATTTCAATATTTTGGTTGTGATGTATTACAGTTTTATAAAATGTTAGTATTGGGGGAAACTGAGTAAAGTGTACATGGAATCTCTCTGTATTATTTCTTACAACTACAGTGAATAAATATACAATGAGTGACAGGGGATCATTATTTGATTGACAGTCCCGAGTTATGTAACAAGTTCACTCTCGCGCATGCCCTTACCTTTGATTCACTAAGAATAGCCTCCCTGGGGGTGGGGGTCAAAACCACGTGCAGATTTTATTATAATGATGGTATAATGAGTTTGGGTTTACTATAGGTTATAAACCTGTCTAGTCTGGGCATGCGCAGCCTGGGAAGTTCCCTCATGTTACTGTGCTCCTTCTTTATCAGGATAAGTTGCCCACCACATGACCATAGTTTCCCCATTGTGGGTGGGGTCAGGGGAGGGTCCCCAGATGGTTAGGGTGTAACTTGACTACTTCCCTCTTGTCTTTTTGCCATTGCCACCTCCTTGCTGCAAATGTCAGGGGAGGGTCCCCAGATGGTTGGGGTGTGACGATTATTCTCCTCTTGTCTTTCCACGTTGTCACCTCCTTGCTGCTAATGTGTAACTACCTAACAATTTCAATTTCATTATGTGATATGATTTCTTTCTGTTATTCTATTTTGCAGGCATTATACATCTCACAATATTTTTCCAGAACACAGTAACAGCAGAGTAGCCATGTTTTATTTCTGATTTATGACTTACTTAAACCTTCCTCTTTTTGATCAAACTGTGACACTGTGACATTTTTAATCAATTTTTCATTCAAACTGAAAAGAACAGTATAACCAATAGTCCACAAAGTTTATTATACTTAATTGTAGGATGACATTTTGCAATTAGCTTGGATGTTTCAATATTCCTAGAATTTAAGTGAAAGCAAACCACTCATTTAGGCTCATGGATAAATATTAAGTGGTCAAATGTGTCTAGTGTGTTTTATTTCCTACTAAAGAACTTCTCAAATTAGACTTGGTTTATTTTTCTGTGTAAAATTAAAAAGGCACACTTGGTGGTATGAATGGCAATTTAAAAGACACCAGTAAAAAAAAATAAGGGCCCTTAGTGCAGAGAGTAGCTGAATTCTGATCTTTCAGCAATTATCAAGTGACTACTACCTGTTGGGGGTTAGTGAGTAATAAGAAAATGAATAAGCTGTTCCAAGGGGAAGCCAATACCCCAGTGACAATTGAGCCTTGACTGCCTTACTTCATCGGCTCTGAAATAAGCTCATCTCATAATTTCATTATTTACATGAAATGAAATTAAATCAAATACTTTATGTCAGCTGGCTTTCCCATGAATTATTAAAGATAAAGAGATTAGGTATACAGATTTAAGTATATTCAGAATTTCCTTAGGTACTTGATTAATTTCCTCATATTAATTCTGTGCATAAGGCAAAGGAAAATGAAGAATAGCCCATTTGCTGTTTAAAACAGTAATCATTTTATTTCCAACAGTTATATCATTTTTAAGAGTTGTTTACTCTTGATGAATGAATTTAAGTAGAACCTGAGAGATGAAAAATAATTACAAAATTAGATTCATTCTATTTCAATAAAGTGACAATTTTCTTCAACAGTTACACTTGATAAAGATGTATTCAAAGAGTTTCAAACAGTGCTAACCACAAAATCTAGACTCATGATTAAATAGTGAGAATTTCTTTTCAATTTAAGAGTATAATTTTTAAAACATTCCACAAAATTTTATATTCATTGTACTGAGATAAGAGGATTATATATGTCAGTACTGACCACTCTTCTTTCCAAAAATAAATGTAGATCAAGATGTAGAGATTACTCATACCAATGAGATATTTCTATCAAATATTGCAGTAAACCTCCCAAGAATGGTATTTTTTTACTATATCGTCCTCTTCTGGATAACCTCAGAATTGCAATCACATATAAAATTCTGGTATTAAACAAGGAAGTGACATTTAGAAGTTGTTTACACTTAAGTCATCATGTTTGTGTTATAACAATATATAGTCTAGAGTCTACAACCTAGAAAGCAATCTATGTGGTAGTCAACAGGAAGACTCCACTCAACAGGATTTCCCTGGAGGGATTACAAACTCAAATGCTTATAATCACCAAATAACATTTGCTAGGAAGTTTGTGATTTTTTGAAAAATGTTTCAGCATTGGCAGTGCTACATCATGTGTGTGCATGTATGTGTGTGTGTGAATGTGTGTGCACACATGTGCTAGTTAGGTTGGTTACACCCCAGGTGAATTCATTGTTCAGATCAGTTACCCTTTAGGGAAGGTATGTAATCAGAAAGTCCTCATTTGAGAAATGCCTACTTTAAGTGCTTCAAGCTACCTATCCTCATATGAAGTTTCGTTAGTTAACAAAATAAATGTCACAATTTTCTTGTGAAAATATTGCAATCCACATTTTGCAGATTGCCTAAAATATTCTTAGAACACTCCTTGCAAGAGATACTTCTTGTGACACACGTCACATCCCCTTAGCTTCACCCTTAATTCCAACAGCTACTGCCGTAAACATTCTAGGCAGGCTTCCACGCAGTTTATAATGACCAACATCCTACCAAATTTGATGTCCCTTTATTCACTTTAAGAAGGAATATGAGCAAATTATATAATACATCAAGAAGTTATAGCCACATTTAGCTGACTAGTGATCTGTGAAACACTGTTTTCTGTCAGGTGTTGTTTTTTTTTTTTTTTAATGTGCTTAAATATGTTAAGAAAATACCAGTTAAATAGGTTAATTTATTGTAGGACAACACAGAACCCTTAATATGTTAAAGTACTGTGGCTTTCAAAAAAGAGATTCTACACAATGTATACATTACTCACACCCAGAAAAACACACATATACACAGTGGGGGAAGAAACTATAACAAGATATTAAAAGCATTTGCATATGGCAAGCTATATTTGTCATTAAAGGAAAAACTCAAAGTGCTATTCATAGTTTTATACTTTTGTAATCTTTATTGCCAAGGAAAGAAAATGATTTACTTAGATTAGGGTGGTTGACCACCGTTATTTCTGTCAATTGCAGGAGGATTTTTGTTAAACTCCTTAGGAAATAAAATAGAGATTTTTCTTGATTGGATTCTCCCAGAAAACTGTAAGTAATTTTCTGAACATATTTATTTTTCCCTGGCAAGGTCCATGATTTCTGATTAGACATAGTGTCTGTCGGAATCCCTCGTTAGAGTGCCAGGAAAGTTGTATACATACCTTTTCAAAACAGTGATATTGGAGTAGACCAGGCAAAACAATGAGGAAACAACTACTGATTCTTACCAAAGACAGTGGAATACATAAGAAGTTAGTGAATCACAGAAGTTGTCTTCAGTTTGCAGGATCCAGTTAAGTCTTTCCACATCTCCTATTTTTCTCCTTACTGACACCTTTCTGTGTGATGCAATCACCTTTGAACTTCCTACTCAAACTTTCCCCTGAAATGGAACTAATGAAATCACATGTGACCCCTAAATTTATTAAAGTTTACATGGAAAAGAAAAAAAGATTTTCTAATTATAATGACTTTCCTAAAATAGGAATCCTATTTCTGGGGAAACGAGGAGAGGATCACATACCATGAGACATTGAACCATCTTCAGTAGTGTGGATAAAAGAATGCAAATCAGACCACAGTTTGGTCAGTTTTCTCTCCGTGTTTTGCCTTTCTCTTCCTACAAGTTTCCACTCTCCTTAAGACCTAATTGATCTGCACATTTTCTCCTGAATATACTAATTTACCTGCTTGAAATATTTCGATCTATTTATGAATATTGATGCTGTAATATATGTTTAATAAGTTAGAAATTTCAGTATGCAATCCAACTTTGATGTCTTTCATGAACTCTTAAAATAGATGTACCTGCTGCCATATCTCAGAGACAATAAAAAGGTTGGATGGACCATGAGCTTGGTCTTGTAAAACAATACTCTAAACTGAAGTTGCTTTGAATTGTTCTAGTGTTTCCACAAAACCCCATGTGTTTTTAAATTATCTTTTATGATTTAGTTGCCTGTATTTTAATGAACAAGTAAATTTGATGTCTTAACAAATCTATATCCAATATAATGAATTATTTTCTTTGTAAGAAAGCACAGACATAACATTACATTCCTGATCTTCAGAATAATAGACTTATTACAAAAAGACTAACTCCTCATGACAAAATATAGTATATAAACTGCTATTAGCCTCCCCAAATTAAAAAAAAAATGGCAATGTTTATTCAGGTCCTCTGCCTGTTTTTTAATTAAGTTGTTTTGGTGTTGAGTTTATGAGTTCTTTGTATATTTTAGATAGTGACTCCTTGTCAAATATACTATTTGCAAATATCTTCTCCCATTCAGTAGGCTGCATTTTTGTTTTGTTGATAGTTTCCTTTGCTGTGCAAAAGCTTTTGAGTTTGATGTAGTCCCATTTATTTAATTTTACTTTTGTTTTCTTTGCCTGAGGAGGCAAAGCTAAAAAAATAGAGCTAAGACCAATGTCAAAAACTGTAATACCTATGTTTTCTTCTAGGAGTTTTATAGTTTCAGGTCTTACATTTAAGTCTTCAATCAATTCTGTGTTTATTTTTGTATATGGTGTGAGGAAGTAGTCCAGTTTGAGCCTCTTGCATGTAGCTGTCCAATTTTCCTAACACCATTTATTGAAGAGGCTATCTTTTTCTCATTTGTTGTAGATTAATTTTGCCTCCTTTGTTGTAGATTAATTAATCATATAAGTGTGGGTTTATTTCTAGGTTGTCTATTCTGTTCCATTAAATTATGTGTCTATTTTTGTGCCAGTACCATAATGTTTCATTATTGTAGCTTTGTACTATACTTCAAAATCTGGAGTGTGATACCTCCAGTTTGTTCTTCTTTCTCAAAATTTCTTTGGATATTTGGGGTCTTTTGTATTTCCATACAAATTTTAGAATTATTTGTTCTAGTTCTATGAAAAATGTCATGGGTATTTTATAGGGATTGCATTGAATCTGTAGATTGCTTTGGGTAGTATGGTCATTTTAACAATATTACTTCTTCCAATCCAGGAGCAAGATGTATCTCTGCATTTGTTTGTGTTATCTTCAATTTATTTCATCAATGACAGGTCTCCAAGTACAGGTTTGTTTGTTTTTTTTCCAGAGAAGACATACAGATGGTCAATAGACACATGAAAAGATGCTCAACATCACTAATCATCAGAGAAAAGCAAATCAAAACAACAAGATACCACTTCACACCTGTCAAAATGGCTATCATCCAAAAGACAGCAAATAACAAGTGTGTCAAGGATGTGGAGAAAAGGGAACCCTCATTCACTGTTGGTGACATTGTAAGTTGGTGTAGGTGCTATGAAAAACAGTATGGAGTTCCCGCAAAAAATTAAAAATAGAACTGCCATATGATCCAGCAATTTCACTTCTGGGTATTTACCTAAAGAAAACAAAACCACTAATTTGAAAAGATATATGCACTCCAATGTTTATTGCAGCATTATTTACAATAGCTAAGATATGAAATAAATTATGAATAGTAACAGATAAAGAAGATGTGATATATATATGTATATATATATGTATATATATGAATATTAGCCATAAAAATGAAATCTTGACATTTGCAACAACATGGATAGATCTAGAGGGTATCATGCCACTTGAAGTAACTCAAGCAGAGAAAGACAAATTCTGTGTGATCTTACATATATATAATGAATATAAAAACAAAACAAGCAAACTAACAAAACAAAATGAAAACAGACAACAGACTCATAGATACAAAGGACAAACAAGTGGTTGCCAGAAATGAGGGATGTGCGGGAGTGAGCAAAATGGTTGAAAAATATTAAGAGGTACAAAACTCACTCCAGTTATATAACAAATAAGTCACAGGGATGTAACATACAGCACAAAAATATGGTCAATAATATACAATAACTTTGTATGGAGACAGATGGTAACTAGACTTATAGTGGTGATCATTTTATAATGTAATCAAATGTCAAATAATTATGCAGTGTACCTGAAACTAACATAATATTGCACATTAACTGTATTTCAATAAAAAAGAAAATTAAAAAATTTAAATGACAATGTTTTATCTAAAATTAGCTTTACGTCATGTCTTTCTTATTAAATTTTTCTTTGTTATACTGTCTAGAATCAAGTTTCCAGATGTTTTCTCATTAAAAAAAAGACTGGGACCACTTAATTTAAATATTATTTGTACCAAACATTTGCTTGTTTGTCAATATGATAGACAAACTGGCCGCTTAATGTATCCACAGACACTTCCTATATGGAGAAGCTGTACTTTTGCTAACATGGTACCTAAATCTGGCACCTTATGTGTTACAGCTATAGCCAGGTTCAGAGAAACGATCAGATTATTGTAACTCAGTGGCTATTGCCTGCATGAATAAATTCTTATTACAATATCACAGATGGCTGGAACAGATCCTCATTGATTTTTGGAATTAACAGTGCATCAACTTATTGTGACATGAACTGTTTTTGCAAGAGAAAGAATACAGTAAATGACCAGACGTAGCAATCTTTTAATTTCTAGAGAGTCATAGGAAGAGTAGTTGTTGAGAATCTCTACTATTAAAAATGGATGTTTATTTAATTTAATAAATACCAGATTTAAAGAAAAGTTTTATAAAGCTTTGTACTGAACCTGGAATGAGAATAATTTTCAAGGAGTCTGGTTTGATGAATTCTCACTATATATCAATGTTAAACTTCACAATAAAGAGTAGTGAATATATATTTTTAATGAGAATGGAGTATGGACAGTATAAGTAAAAAATGGTGAGTCCATTGTGATAAATATGGGAATAACTTATAATGGAATAATCAGGTAGAACATTCCATTTAGATTGTGTTCTCTTCTAAATTATCAGCTGAACTGTGGGACACTTGGGGTTGTAAACATATATAACCAGTACACAAATTTGTTATTTATGTGTTTGAGTTTGTACTTTTGATAGCAATGCAGAACCTGCAAATAAACTAGGTCAATTGGATAATTTGAAGTATGATCTGAATGGATAGCTGACATTAGAAATATTGGCCTACAGCTTTGGGATTCTCCACCTCCCTCCCAACCCCGACAATTTAATCAGGTGAAAAGCTTCTTCTGTTTGTGTATAATTGCAATAATATGATAGTTGCTGACAGGTGGTAAAGTGATATGATATATTTGGACTACACATGGAAATTTTATATGGGTAAAATGCACAAAATTATGGAGTTATGTTAAAAAATTACTGTGTGTAAAGTTCAAAATAGCATGGAATCATACATTTTACATCTGAAAGTGTTTATAGGTGGTCATAAGACTCATACATGTAACATATGCAAATGTTTATTTTGCTAGGATAGTTGAGGTAAGAAAAGTTCAGTAGGATTTTTGTTGCAAGTAACTAAAGTCCAGAAAATAAACGGAGACTGGCTGAATAAAGATATTGTGGGGAGTAATGAGTATGCACTCATGGCTGGATGAGAACATGGTGATTGAAGCAACTGTTCTGTCTTTGAGACTCAGACCATGTTCACTTCGAGAAAGTTTATGTCAACTGAGAGCAAAAAGGCCAAGAAAGTATAGTTTGAAGTTAGTTCTTGTTATCATTAGAGTGCAGTAAGAAAGACGCTGTAGTTCAGTATAACGAACTAGACATGACATTGAGAAATAGGCCAAGGAATTGCAACTGGATGAATTTGTGTTAATCACAAATCTTGATGAACTACAGTGACCAAATTCACTGCTTTTCTACCTCTTGAAAGGAAAATTAACAAGCATTTTGTTAAACTGGAATTATGGAATTGGGGACAGAAATATTTGAAAGGAACCAGAAGAGTTGAAGAATTCTGGTTTCCTAAAATCTTCTAAATTACTTCCTAATCCAATCCCCTAAGAGATCAACATGGATGTGACAAACCCGGGCAGTTTGGAGAAAGAAGCAAGATCCCAAGCCACTCCACACTGTAACCCAGAGGGGAACACAGAGAACACAAAGAATGGACAGAACATTCTAATCAAATGAAGCAAGTTCAGAGTGTTACAATAGGCACTGACAAAGTAACCAGAGTTTGGGGAATGACTAAACACAAGTAACCTGACATTTACTGGAAGCCTACTAAACTTTTGTGAAGGTAATGACACCTTGGGAAAAATCCAAAGCCTAGGAAACAGAAGCTTATGCTTGACTGCTAAGTATGCCAAGTATGAAGGATATACAAAAAAGTAAAACCAGTGGGAAGTGGACTAAAGAAGTAGTATACCCTTTGGGATGTGGCCTCAAAAGATCCTGTAAACCATGAAACTCATTTGGACCTCAATATAGTAAGACCATGAAATAATCTATTTATTCATTCATTAAGTTAAAAAAAAAGTTTTTGAATACTTAAGATATGTCATGCACTATGATAGATTCTGGGAATACAGTAGTAATCAAAGAAACATGAATGTACAGTCTAATAAGGAAGATAAGCAATAAACAAATAAGAAAATAATTAGTAATTCTGCTTAGTGAGAGAAACAAACAAAAGAATATAAAAGAAATTTTTTAAGTGACCTAATTTAGACAATAGAATCAGAGAATGGATTTTCTGAGATAGTGACAGTTGAGGTGAAAAATTAAAACAGAGCATCCACAGAAAGAAGAGTGCCATGAGGTGGGCAGAATGTCAGGCATGAAGATTCTGTTTTATTTTACGAGAAAATATAAGCATTGTGTTAAGAGAATCTACATCCACTTTTGAACCCTCATTTTTATGTTTTAAATGTATTTATTAAAATTACATAAATTTATTAGATTTTTGAAAATTACATCTCTAAAAATCTAAATTTAAATATTCAACTAAAATAAGTAGAAAATTATTCTATAGAGTAAAAGCATTCATGAGTTTTATTTTATTTGAAAATTTATACAGCATGTGTACAAAATATCAATGAATTTTAATTTAAATACTAATTTGAGGTCACAAAATATTTGTTTTGTTTTTCTTGTTTTTGTCCAATTGCTTTTCAGTGGCTTGTTACCATTTTTATAATGATTTTATTTTGTTTCAGAATATCAGAAATAAAAAGATGTAGACACTTGAAATTCATATCAAAGATACAATTTGGATCATAGGCCTGTATTAAAAGGCCCCAAATTTCCTAAATTTTTAATAAAGTTTTTGAACTTTGAACTCTTTCTCCAGAATAAATACATCCACTAAAATATAGTTAAAAAAAAAAAAATACCTGAATGTAATTTGAATGGAAGTTTCCTGATTAAAAGAGACATCTTGAAATTCCTTCTGAAAAAAAAGATTACTTCCAAAGCTGTTGCTCAGGAAACTCAGAAATAAGCTGACACTAACAAAAAAAGTCAAGATTGGTGCAATGAAATAAATATGATATGCTGTGTCTGCCTTTATTACTCTAAGCCTCTGCTTCTTTAAGGGATGGAAGTTGGAAAATTAAACCAAATACCAACAGAATCCAACTTCTCTAAGATTCCAAGTGTGTGTTCTCAAGAGCAAGCACAGTTGTCAGCTGTGCTGCATTTTGCCACCTAATGTATGGTGTACCTGGCAAGCTGTAAGAGGTGAGGGCTCTCCCAGTCACAGGGAAGCAGAGATATAATTTTGTTGCCTTTTGTCCCTTCGGGCTTGGAAGGGGATGGGTTGAGGGAGACGCATCAGTTTATAGCAACCAAATCTAACATTCAAGTTACTTTCTTGCTGTGCCAGGAAGTCTGCTTGTGTTTTCAATTTCTACCTGATCAGCCCATGGATTTTCGTACTCATCTCAATTCCTTACAAACCACTGGTTTTCTTCGATGGCAAATCCATGATTTTCCAATCATTATAATAATTAGGTTGAATAATTTACGTAGTTACTAGGTTTGTTTTGTAGGTTTATAATTCCCTTTTCCAAGTAGGTTTATCTCTGAAATAAAAGTGTTGGCTTTCAGTTTTATCTTACCTCAAGGGTTGCTGCATCTTCATGCAATTTCTTTCAGAGGAGAGCTCTTGAGTATATCCTATGCCCTCCTTCTCTCCCTAACCACCGTATCCTGTTCCATGCCCCATGACTTTTTGATGGTTTACAGTACTACATTCTATATTCAGTTTCCTTTCAAGCATCTAAATACACATAAGGAGCTTAGATATCCTTGAGAAATTTTGACTTTCTCCTGCTGCTTCATTTGGGTGAGACCAGCAAGCGGGAGCAAATAATTAGACGAGCTATTTGTGTAGGTAATTTTTTAATTACTCTGATAATTAATTACTCTAATAATTAGACGAGCTATTTGTGTAGGTAATTACTCTGATAATTAATTACTCTAATAATAACTAATTACTCTAATAATGTAGATAACGAATTACTCTAATAATTAGACAAGCTATTTGTGTAGGTAATTTTTTAATTACTCTGATTCCTTTCCCTGCAGCCCACTTCTCCACACCTGACAATGTTTACCTGTAATTTGAACTTCACAGCAAAGAATCTGGCCTGTGATTTCCTCTGCTCCATATTCATTGGTATAGCCACTGTTGTGTTCTATGAAGAATTCAGCAGATTTCCATGCTTCTTCTAATGACTGTTCCTCTCCATTCTCAATGATTTTTATGCATTTGATCTTTTCTTTTGGTAAAACTTATGTAAATAGAATTTGGGGAAGTAAATGTATGTATTCAGCCCACCATGCTGAGCTAGAAGTCACCTTTTCATAAATTTAATCTTAATCTATCACCTATTTTAAGCTCATCTATTTTGATTACTTAAAAAAGAGGACTCCCAAATAAAATTTACTGGCCTTTGAGATATAAAATTAATTATTACAGAGTTCACTCTATACAAAGAATAAAAGAGAATTGTCGAGTTGAATAAGGAGGAAGAATAGTTAACTACAGACATTCCCTGACTTACCATATTTTGACTTCACAAAGGTGTGAAAGCTATGAATTCAGTAGAAACTGTACTTTGAATTTTGATCTTTTCTTGGGCTGGCAAAATGTGGGATGATGCTCTCTCCTCATGCCTCAGCTCCCTGGCAGCCATGTGATCATGAGGATAAACAACCTATATACTCTGCACCCATACAACCATTCTGTTTTTCACTTTCAATACTGTAGTCAATAAATTACATGGAATCTTCAACATTTTATTATAAAATAGGCTTTGTGTTAGATGAGTCTTTGCCCAAGTAATGTAAGTGTTCTGAGCACATTTAAGGTAGGCAAGCTAATTGATGATGTTCAGTACATTAGGCATATTAAACACATTTTGACTTAACGATAGATTTATCAGGACATAGCCCTATCGTTAGTTCAGGAAGAACTATATTTTCATCATTTCCTCAACCTCAAACTAAAACTGAGGGGACGCATTCAGAAGGGAACAGCAACTAAAGCAGGTGTGTGTGTGTGGCATCAACTTCAATTAATAGTTGATTTTTACTTAAAGCCTAGAAGTAATTAGAAAATATTATAAATATTGTTATAAAAAGAACATCTAAGGTACTGACCATTATCTTATTAAGGATCTCCTATTTCAAACTCCTTTGATTAATTTCTTTCAAAGTTAAAAGATATTAAGAAGCTGGTAGGGCTTCCCTGGTGGTGCAGTGTTGAGAATCCGCCCGCCAGCACATGGGGCACCGGTTCGAGCCCTGGTCCGGGAAGATCCCACGTGCCGCGGAGCAACTAGGCCCATGAGCCACAACTACTGAGCCTGCGCTCTAGAGCCCACGAATCACAACTACTGAACCCATGTGCCACAGCTACTGAGGCCTGCACGCCTGGAGCCCATGCTCCTCAACAGGAGAAGTTGCTGCAATGAGAAGTCCACACACCGCAATGAAGAGTGGCCCCCGCTGGCTGCACTGGAGAGGGCCCGCACACAGCAACCAAGACCCAATGCAGCCAAAAATAAAATTAATTAATTAATTAATTATTTTTTTAAAAAGCTGGCAGATTTCCAAGGAAGAAATTTTTTTAATAGATAAGATATTATCTAAAAATTTTCCCCTCTCCCTTGACTTTTTGTAAGCTTGAAGCTGTTTTCTGCTCAATGGTGATTACATGTTAAAATTCTTCCTTCATTTAAAAATTTTGTTTTGTTTTTACTATAAATCATTGCAAAGACGTTTTTGGAAGTTGGTAGTGTATAAAATATACATAAATTCTGTTTACACTTATAGGGGTTTTATTAAATTTTTTCTTTTGTAGATTGAATAGATTTATCTCATTCTTTTTTTTGGGGGGGGGAGAAAGAAAAATATGTGACGTAAATTGTCTAACTTTTTGCCAAGAAAGAACAGCTGAATTTATTTTATATGAATGAAGAAGGAAATCATCAAGCAATTTCCCCCTTCTCTGCCATCGTGGGATAATTTTTCCCTGGAGAATTTCCCTTTGATCTTATTTGTCTTCCTGTACATTTCAGGCAAAAATAAGCTCCTAAATTATCATCCACACCCTAAGGTTTTTGTAATGAATAAAAATATTTTAAATGCTTTTCTAATATTTTTGTCACAATGAATATGACTAATTTAGAGAATATTTCAAAAGCTCTCCTTTTTGAGGAAGATAAAGTTTATATTAACATTAATATAAAATATTATTTCCACTAGAAGATCAATTTCAATCACCTAAAAAATTAAAAGAAAATGAATTTCAAGGGATTTCTTTAGAGTAATGGATTATCAAGAGTATTATAGACTGGTAATCTCATGCACCATGACAAACTTTAAAATGACTATCTTCATTTAGCAAATATTAAAGAAATTAATATATTTTGTCAGCATAATTTATATATAAGGTCCATTTAGATATATAACGTCTAGGGATTTTTAACCACCACAGTGCCCTATATATTATAAGCATATAAGAAATTATAATTAAGATATAAGCCCATAACATTTAAAATTTTTTAAAATCCACTTTCAAAACAAAACTACAAATGGGAGATGATTAGTTGGTTGATTAAAAGATTAATTATTCTGATAAAAAATTCTCTACATATAGGACAGATACTACAGAAATAAAGGCCAAAATTCCTCTTAGAAAATACATTTTCTATTCACACTATAATAGTTAAATTTAAAGATATGCCATGAATTACTGAAAAAAAATAGGGACCATAGGAATTTTTGTGCAAGTATCAACTTCTGTCGTCTTTAGCAGATGTCTTACACTCTTAGTTTCTCAATTATCTGCAAATAAAGGTTTTATTATTAGTTTCACTTAGGGATTAATTAATATCTAAAATTTTTCTTTGGGGTTAGTGGCAGTCTCCATCAACTAAATACTAGGACAATAGGATGGCATCGCTTTGACTTTTTTAAAATATAATTTTTTAGAGCAGTTTTGGGTACACAGCAAAATAGACTGAAAGATACAAAGATTTCCTATATTCCCCCTTCCCCTATACACACACAGCTTCCCCACTATCAACATTCTGCACCACAGCAGTACATTTGTTACAATTGATGAACCTACATTGACGCATCCTTATAATCCACAAAGTCCATAGTTTATATTAGGGGTCACTCAGTGTTGTACACTCTATGGGTTTGAACAAGTGTATAATGACACGTATCTGTCATTATAGTATCATACAGAACAGTTTCATTGTCCTAAAAATCCTCTATGTTCTGCCTATTCCTCGTTCTCTCCACTAACCCCTGACAATCACTGATCTTTATACTATCTGTAGTTTTGCCTTTTCCATAATGTCATATGTTAGAATCATACAGTGAGAAGCTTTTTCGTATTGGCTTCTTTCACCTAGTAATATGCATTTAAGATTCCTCCATGTCTTCTCATGGCTTGATAACGCATTTCTCTTTAGCACTGGTTAATATTCCATTATCTAGGTATATCACAGTTTATTCATTCACCTACTGAAAGATATCTTGGTTGCTTCTAAGTTTGGGCATTTATGAGTAAAGTTGCTTAAACAACCTTCCACAAACTTTTGTGTGGACATAAGTTTTTAATACATTTGGATAAATACCAAGGAGCATAACTACTGGATTGTATGGTAAAAATATGTTCAGTTTTGTAAGAAACTGCCAAACTGTCTTCCAAAGTACCTGAATTCAAACATTTTGAATTTCCACCAGCAATGAATGTGAGTTTCTGCTGTTCCACATTCTTGCCAGTATTTGGTATTGTCAGTGTTTTGGGTTTTGTTCTAATAGGTGAATAGTAGTATTTCATTGTTTTAATTTTTGATTCCCTTGGGGCATATAATGAACATCTTTGCGTATGCATATTTGCCATCTGTATATCCTTTTAGGTGAGGTGTCTGCACAGGCCTTTTGTCCATTTTTAAATTAGGTTGTTCATTTTCCCATTGTTGAGTTTTAAGAGTTCTTTGAATGTTTTGGATAACAGTTCTTTAACAGTTGTCATTTGAAAATAGTCTCTTAGTCTCTGGTTTGTCTTCTCCTTCTACTGTCATAGTCTTCCACAAGCAGAGGTTTTTCATTTTAATGAAGTCTAGTTTCTCAATTATTTGTTTCATGGATCTTGCCTTTGGTGTTGTATCTAAAAAGTCATTGCCATACCCAAGGTTATGTATAAGATATCATTTCTCCTAGATATATTCTAGAAATTTTATATTTTTGTGTTTTACATTTAGGCCTATGATTCATTTTAGGTTAGTTTTTGTGAAGTTTATAAGGTCTATGTAAAGATTTTTTTTTGCATGTGGGTGGATGTACAGTTGTTCCAGCACCATTTGTTGAAGAGACTTTCTTTTCTCCATGTATTGCCTTTGATCCTTTGTCAATTATTAGTCTACTAGATTTATATGGATCTATTTCTTTCCTTGACCTAATTGTCTGTTGTTTTGACAATACCTCACTGTCTTCATTACTGTAGTTTTATAGTAGTCTTGAAGTTGGGTATTTTCTGTCCTCCAACTTTGTTTTTCACTTTGAATATTGGGTTGGATATTCTGAATCTTTTGCCTCTCCATATAACCTTTAAAGTCAGTTTGCCTGTATACACAAAATAATTTGTTGGGATTTTGATAGGGATTCCATTGAACTTATAGATCAAAAAGGGAAGAAATGATGACAATATTGTCTTCCTATCCATGAATGTAGAATATCTCTTCATTTACTTAGTTCTTCTTTGATTACTCTTATCAGAGTTTTGTAATTTTCCTCATGCAGATCTTGTACATATTTTGTTAGATTTATACTTAAGTATTTCATTTTTGGATGCTAAATGATACTGGGGTTTTAACTTCAAATTCCACTTGTTCATTACTTGACTGTAGAAAAATCGTTGACTTTTATATATTATCATTGTATCTTCTGTAATTACTCATTTGTTTCAGAAGTTATTTTGTATATTCCTTTGGATTTTTAAAAAATATTTATTTACTTATTTGGCTGCACCAGGTCTTAATTGAGGCATGCGAGATCTTCGTTGCGGCATGGGGGATCTTTAGTTGCAGCATGAGAACTCTTAGTTGCAGCATGTGGGATCTAGTTTCCTGACCAGAGATTGAACCTGGGCCCCCTGCGTTGGAAGTGTGGGGTCTTAGCCACTGGGCCACCAGGGAAGTCCCTCTTTTGGATTTTTACATAGGTAATCAAGTCATCTGCAGACAAAGGCAGTTTTCTTCTTTTCCAATCCATATATACATTTTTCTCTTTTATTTTCTTATTGTATTATGTGGGATTTTGATACAGTGTTGAAAAGGAATGGTGAGAGAATCAATCTTTGCCTTGTTCATGATCTGAAGGGGAAATTTCCTAGTTTATCACCATTAACTGTTATTCTAGTTACAGGTTTTTGTAGATATTCTTTATCAAGTTGAGAGAGTTTCCCCATATTCTTAGTTTGCTGAGAGTTTTTATTATGAATAGGTGTTGGATTTTATCAAATACTTTTTTTTTTCTGCATCTATTGTATGATCATGTGATTTTTCTTCTTTAGCCTGTTGAAGAAATAGATTACATTATTCAATTTTTGAATGCATATGAGATAAATCCTACTGGTTGTGGTGTATAATTCTTTTTATACATTGCTGGATTCAACTTGTTAATATTTTCTTGAGGATTTTTGCATCTATTTTCATGAGAGATATTGGTCTATAGTTTTCTTTTCTAGTTGTGTTTTGTTGGTTTTTGTATTAAGGTAATACTGGATTCATAGAATAAGTTAGGAAGTATTACCTTTGCTTCTATATTCTGGAAAATATTGTATAAAATTGGTTTTATTTCTTCCTTAAATGTCGGGTAGAATTCACCAGTTGATCCACTTGTCATTTCTTTTAGCCATGTTGTCCTGGCTTTACCTTCTGCAAATCATTTCCCAAGTTCTAATTTGAATAATTCTGAATGGTGAGTGGATTGGCATTAAGACTATGAAAAATACCTATTATTGGGGTATCAAATAATGTTAATGTTAGTGGCTTGCAGCATGGGAAGAGATAAGAAAGAAATAAGACACCAAGACAAGGAGTTTATTTCAAGAGTACTAAAAAATTAAATTCAAAATTTGAAGTTGTGGTTGGAATCAACTATAATAATAAAATGGATGAAACTGGCAAAAAGTAGAATTTCAAAAAAGAGTTTGCAGGTCCTGAGCACAGCTTCTTACCTTAGGATCCACAGTCTCCTAGAGAGAACATGGAAGGGCTTCAGAATATCTGGAAACCATCTACAATTGTATGGGAATTGTACATGTAAACAATTCGAACACATGAGCTCAAAAAATAAACACGTGATCATTTTTGTAAGGAGAGAATGCAATGGATTCATATAATTCATTAGATTATTAGAGGCACCAATAAACCAACATAAATGAAGAATCACATGCACAGCTCAGACATGCAGAAGAATAATTTGAATATACAAGTAGGGCTGAGTCTCCAAGGACTTAAATAAAATACAAGGGAATCAAAATAATATGAGCAAAGAGACCAAAGACAACATCTCAGAATCTGCTATTACCTGAAGATACATAGAACACTATATTTGGGACATAATTTTTGATTACGAAGTTTTAGCTGGTTGTCCTATATTATTATTGGAGCAATCTTTTTAATGTAGGTAAACCAATACAGCTACATTTGCTTTAATGGAGTAAATGACTGGAAGTTTTTATAATTCACATTAAAAATATAGACAATCCTAATCCTGGGGACACCAGCAAAACATTCTCGTAAAATGAGGAAAATTCATGCCTAATTAAGACAAAACAAATTTATCCTACATATGGCTAAATTAACCCTGAATGCTCTATTGGTCAAATGTCTTTTATAATTGCATATTAATACACCTTGAGTGGTATAGAAAATATTTTCATGTAGTTTTATTTAAGGAATTAAAGATTTAGTATTCCATATAAAGACTTAAGAACAAGTCTTTACTTTTAACTATCTTGCATGTATTGGTAGCTATTTGGTCTTGCACATAGTAGTAGCTGGTCATGCTTGCCACCTCAGTTTACCTTGTAAAGCTTTTTCTAAATTTTTTGATTGATTTTTATTTTATTTTATTTTAAATTAATTTTTATTGGAGTATAGTTGCTTTACAATGTTGTGTTAGTTTCTACTGTACAGCAAAGTGAATCAGCTATATGTATATATATATTCCCTTTTTTGGATTTTCTTCCCATTTAGGTTACCACAGAGCA
The DNA here is from genome assembly GCF_965194825.1 of Balaenoptera physalus. Taxonomy (NCBI): domain Eukaryota; kingdom Metazoa; phylum Chordata; class Mammalia; order Artiodactyla; family Balaenopteridae; genus Balaenoptera; species Balaenoptera physalus. The sequence continues at coordinate 45,763,184 of NC_138891.1, read as the reverse complement.
TTGAGTACAGTTCCCTGTGCTATACAGTAGGTTCTCATTTGTTATCTATTTTTTACATAGTACCAATAGTGTACATATGTCAATCCCAATCTCCCAATTCCTCTCACCCCCTTTACCCCTTGGTATCCATACATTTGTTCTCTATGTCTGTATCTCTACTTCTGCTTTGCAAATAATCTATACTATTTTTCTAGATTGCACATATTTGTGTTAATATACAATATTTGTTTTCCTCTTTCTGACTTCATTCTGTATGAAAGTCTCTAGGTTCATCCATACCTCTACAAATGACCCAATTTTGTTCCTTTTTATGGCTGAGTAATATTCCGTTGTATATATGTACCAACAGAGAAATGGATAAAGAAGATGTGGTACATATGTAAAGCATTTTAGACCAATGACTACCCAAACATCATGTTCAGCTTTGCTTTCCAACACTTTCTACAAACTTTCACAGTTTATTATAACTCTATAGAAACCTATATACACATCTGCATTAAAAAATCTTCTTTAATCTTTTTTTTTTTTCTTCTTCTTCTCTTCTCCTTTCTCTTTTATTCAAATATTGTCAGGGAAAGAAAAAAGAAAACTTTTCTATCCTTTCTCCTCTTTTTGAATTTTATTTATAAGTTTCTAAACAGCTGTAATTACAAATAAGTAGCAATATTTGTATCAGAATAAAAGAACATTAGTGAGAATCAGTGGCATCAGTCAGAAAAGCTCTTGTAATACTTCACAACCTAAAATTACTTCTACACTTTTACCTCTTTTTCTTTCCACTATTAATACATGTTTCTCCTTAGGTTCCAGACTTCAAGAAGTATTTAAAAATACTCAGTTGCATTTCATTTATTTAGTCATTTATTTAATGATCTCTGTATATTTTATTTTATATATGTATTTAATTTTGACAATAATATATTCCGTTAATATCTGATGAAAACATAAATTATGAAAACATATAATCTTTCATGCTTGTTTGGGATTGCATTATATTCTGCAATTTGTCCTGCTTTTTCAAACATCTTGCTTTGGAAAAAGATGTGTCAAATACCAAACAAATGACCTACAGAATTTTGAAACATCAACCATGTAAGGTAGGCATCTGTAATTTGAGCACTTTCCATAATTTGCTTTTATTTATTTTTCTATTAAAAATACATTAATTTTATATGACACCACTCCAGTTGCAAAGTTCTCTTTGGGTAAAAAGCATTTGGATTTATTTATGGTTTTTATCTTCAAATTTAATTTAACTAATTGATTTTTAACAAAGAAAATTACATATATTTACAGTGCACACCGGCATGTTTTGATATATGTATAAATTATGAAATGATTACCACAATTTAGCTAATTAATATTTCTATCACCTCAAACATTACCTTTTTGTGTGTGTGGTGAGAACAGTTGAGATCTACTCTCTTAGCAAATTTCAAATATATAATGCATTACTATTAATTACAGTCACCAGAAATTATTCATCTTATAACTGAAAGTTTGTATCCTTTGATCAATATCTCCCTTTTACCCACCTCACCCCCAAGACCTCCAGCATCTGGTAACCACCGTTCATTCTACTTTGTTACTATGAATTCAACAATTTTTTTTCTGAATTCCACATATAAGTGAAGTTATGCCAATTTGTCTTTCTGTTTCTGGTTTGTTTCGCTTGGACATCATTAAATGGCTATGTAAATAACATGCAACTGAATACTTTAAATGCTTCTTGAACTCTGGAACCTAAGAAGTGTTCATTAATAGCAGCAAGAAGAAGAGATCAAAGTATGGAAGTGCTTTTAGGTTGGGAAGTCTTACAAGAGTTTTTCTGACTGATGCCACTGATTGTTACTAGTGCCCTTTTTTTCTGATGTTTAGCATATTGTCATCCACATTGTCGCAAATGGCAGTACTTTCTTCTATTTTAAGGCTCTATAATATATATATATATAAAATACTATATATTGAATAATATATATTTATATCATATTTTCTTTCTCTATTTATCCATTGTCAGACACTTAGGTTGTTCCATGACTTGGTTATTGTGACTAATGCTGCAGTGAACATGAAAGTGCAAATATCTCTTTGAGATACTGATTTTTATTTTCTTTGGATGCATACCCAGTAGTGGGATTGCTAGATCATCTGGTAGTTCTATTTTTTATTTTTCTGAGGAAATTCCGTAATGTTTTCATGGTGGTTGTACCAATTTACATTCTCACCAACAGTGTAAAAGTGTTTCCTTTTCTCCACATTCTCATCACCACTTGCTATCTTTAAACTTTTTGGTAATAGCCGCCCTAACAGGTGTGAGGTGATATCTTACTGTGGTTTTGATTTGCATTTCCCTGATGATTAGTGATGTTGAACATCTTTTCATGTACCTGTTGACCATTTGTTGTCTTCTTTGGAAAAATGTCTTTTCAGGACCTTTATCCTTTTTTAAATTAGGTTATTTATTTATTTAGGCTATTGATTTGTAGGGATTCCTGATGTATCTTGGATACTAATCATATATCAGATACATGGTTTGCAAATATTTTCTCTCATTTCATAGATTGCCTCTTTATTTTGTTGATTGTTTCCTTTTCTGCACAGAAAATGTTTACTTTGATGTGGTCCCACTTGTTTATTTTTGTTTTGTTGCCTGTGGTTTTGATGTCAATTTAAAAAAAAAATCCTTGCCAAGACAAATGTCAAGGAGCTTTTCCCCTATGTTTTCTGCCTAGGAATTTCAGGTCTTACGTTTAAATATTTAATCCATTTTGAGTTGATTTTTATGTATGGTATAAGATAAGAATTCAGTTTCATTCTTTCATGTGTTAATATCCAGTTTTAACAATACCATCTATTGATGCCACTATCCTTTCCCCATTCTGTATTCTTGGCACCTTTGTCAAATATTAGTTGACTGCATATGCATGGGACTGTTTCTGGACTCTCTGTTCTGTTCCACTGGTCTATGTGTTTCTTTATGTCAGTATCAGGCTGTTTTGATTGCCACAGCTTTGTAACATAATTTGAGGTCAGGAAGTGTGAGGCCTCCAGCGTTGTTCTTCTTCCTTAAGCTTGCTTTAGTTCATTAGGGTCTTTTGTAGTTTCATACAAATTTTAGGATTGCTTTTTAAAATTTCTGTGAAAAAAATGATTGGAATTTTGATAGGGATTGCACTGAATCTGTAGATAGCTTTTGGTGGAATGGACATTGTAACAGTTTTACTTCTTCCAACCCATGAACACAAGATATCTTTCCACTTATTATTTGTGTCTTTGTTGGTTGATTTATTTTTCATTGTTTTAATAAAAATGCTTTACTGATCTAACAAAAGAAGTGCATATTCTGAAAATTTCTTTTTTGCATCTGTGTGTGGACTGTTGATGTTTTCCTGGCTTTTTTAAATTACTTGAGGAGAACCTAGTTTAAATGTATACCAGATAACAAAATAGTATTTCTGGAAAATATTCTTAAAAGTTAACAAAAAATATTTTTGTTGTTGACATTTTGACAGATGACATACTAGAAAAGCTCTGGTCATAGAATTTAAGATGCTGCAATGAATGACAGTTTCTCCTCAGCTAATTGACAACTCGGGTTAAAAATAAATCAAAGGAAGTGCATTACAATATTACTCAAGGGAACACAGTCTGTTAGGAAACGTACAATGTGTGTTTTTTGAAAATAAGACTGCATTTTTGAATTACAACGCTGAGCAGTTGGTTACCTCCCATAGAAATCCCATCAGTGTTGTGATTTCCACCCTTATTGTTTTTCCTTGTAATACGCCTGATAGAGGTTCAAAAATAAGTTGCATTTTCTCAAATAAAAATTATCTGAGGAAACTGTGTGAATATTAATAAAAAAACTCACCATTGAGTCTCATAATGTGATATAGGAAATACAATAAGAATAAAAATAAGTGTTTATATCTGTCCTTGTCTAAAGAGTGAGTAGGGAAATTTAGTCTTTTCCAAAGTAAAATAATTTTTCTCCTGAAATTTTCTAGCTAACTGTGCCATTAGAACAGAGAACTAATTGGCTTTGAACACCTGCTCTATGGCTTACATTGTGCTGCATGCATATTGCTCATTTCATGACAAAATGTTCAAAAGTCCAAAGTAAAATGAAAAAAAGTATGTAAATTAGAGTTTTTTGAAAAGATAGATATTTTTTAAGTTTATAAGATTTTGTTTTTGTTCTGAGTTGATATCATTTCTTGGTGTTAAAATGATTAATTTTTTATTTTATTATATGATAGTACATGATAGTTGTGGGGTGTGTTTTCATTTTTTATTTGGAAGAATGTAAAAACCCTACACGAGTCCCTGGAGGTTTTGGGAAGTGCTATGGTTTCTTGGAATGTAAAATTATGGAAACTAAAGTCCTCACAAGGTAACTTCAGAGTACTTACCATTATCCCAGTAGAATAGATGATAAATCGAGGCTCAAAGAAATAATAAGCTTTTCCAAGGTCATCCAACAAAGAATAAAGAGGTGATAGCAAATTCAAAGAGAAAAAATTTAAACCAGTTGGGGGTTGATGAATGAATCTATCAACTATAATTGATTGAACAATTCATGGGTAGTGTTTCCTTTCCTGGAAAAGTAGATCACCTTTAAAAGTGATACATAGAATATTTCTTTTTGTTTCACTTCTTACAGTCAGTTTATGATGTTCAAATGTGACATCTTGTTTGCCATCCCTGGAAATGCCTCTTCTTATTTTTCTCAAAGCTGTGGTCTGATCACTAGATTGTGATGTGGATGTAAGTAATGAAAGGTGCAAGCAGGAGTTTGGGAGAACATGTTGTTTTGAGAGGTGTAGATTGATTAACCTTCCTTGAGGGAAAGACCAGAGGTAAGTTAAAAAATTTTTTTTTTAATCATTAAAATAAGGAAAGTCATGGTACAGAATGAGAAAGGTTGTGTGCAAGGTAGTTAACTAAATTTCAAGCTAAATATAAAAACCATGGTGATCATCACAGCAGGGGAAAAATAGGTAATCTGTGGAAATCCAAACAGCAGGTAAAGGTAGTGAATGAGACAGGCAGTCCATGTTGGATAGGAGGGTCTTGTTTGTCTAGGAAGCTGTGGCCCAGGGCAAAAAAAAAAGAAAAAAATCCAGTCCCTAGAGGCTGGAGGCTTAGTTTGGAATTCAGTCACAAGGTGAAAATAGAAATCATTGAGCTACTAGGAATAGTAACTGCTTAATTCCTATCTAGGAAAAGGACTATTCTGAATTTGGGGCAAAACTGAATACATTGCTGGTAGTGAAAAGGGGCACTTACAGGAATCCCTAATTTAGTTCTTTATTTGGAATAGCAGTTCTTAACCGATTATCACTTTAGCGTCAGCTGGGTTCTTTATCTCTTTCTATCTTTTTTCAAATTGTGCATGCCTAGAGAACCTCACACTTCCATCTAATTAAAATCTCACTGTGTAGCAGATAGTTATTAACAGTTAGAACCACTTCCCTTTGGTGATTCTGATGTACATATATTGCTAAGAGTCCAAGAGTGTTGCAGGCCTAGGGAACTATGTAACCCTTTAAAAAATAATCAAGACATTTCAAAGTGCAATGGATGCAGATTCTAACACACAAGAGATAAGTTACATTGATCATTTCATTACTATATCCTTGGATTAAAGATTTCTGGTAAAATAAGATGCACCATATAGTATTTGCACAATTACTAAACAGAAGGAATTTGGGAAGTACTAATAGCGAAATTGAGAAGGAAATTATCTAATAGTACTGTATTATTGATAAATATAAGTTCATCATGAAGTTCCACAGATTTAAAGTAAAATAATGATATTTTAACTGGCATTGCTCATTAAAAAGTTCATCAATTTGGGTTATACATTAAAAGTTCTGAGAGTACAGTGAAGGGTAAGAAATAACAATACTTATGAATAAAGTCATCTGGAAACAGCAGATAATTTATTGGTTGAAGCAGAACACCTGGAACTTGGAATGACTAAATAATAACTGATGAATGGTTTTGACAGTGTTTCTCATCTTTAAAGTGTATAAAAATCCTCTAGGGATCGATAAAATGCAAATATGATTCAATATGTTTGGGGTGAAACCCAAGATTCTGCATTTCCAACAATCTCCCTAACGATGCCATTGCTGATGGGCCATAGAGAGTACTTAGAATAGCAAGTGATTAGGCCATCAAAATAAGAGATAATCTGGGGTAGGTTTATAATTCAGTAGGAAAAAGAAAATGCATTTATTTTATGTTTTTATTCTTTAATAATGTTAGTGACCCACTCCTTTCTTAGGTTGTATTGGGAGCAGATTGTGTGAAGTCAGCCACAGATGACAACAGAATTCCATATTAATGTACTTGATGAATTTTAATATGATAATCTTCTTCTGTGAGGGGAAAGTGATCAGTACTCAATTTTACAAACATATGGAGGCATTTAATAAAACAAATTTCAGAATCATCTTTTTAGAGTTTATGACAGCAAATTATCCTTCCAGGATTAATTTTGTCATCTTTTGATGAAATTTGAGGTCTTATTAATCCCAGGATCAAAACTCTGTGGATCAAAACTCTGTTTAGAAAACTGGTGCAATTTGGTATGTGTGTTGGGGATGGGGTTATAGGTTATAGAAAAATCTATACACATTATAGAACAAATTTCCCAGCTTGAGTCCAAACTGCATTCATTGTAGCAAGCAGAATGTTTGTGGGATGAATGACTGGGTTTTCTTTTCTTGCATTACAAGGACACTGATAGGAAACATCTTAAATTTGTTTTAAAAAATTACATAAGCCTTGGAAGGTTGTAAATATTCTAGGAACTGTAACTGTCTGATCTATGGTATGTACATTGGCAATGATCATGTATATTTATGTCCAAATAGGGTAAGAGGGAATACAGTGTTTAAAAACTGCAAATAATAATAATAATAGTAATAATACCTGCAAAAAATATATAAAACCCTAAAGAACCATTTCTATAAAATGTCTGTGTGATCCAGTAGTGCAAGGTGTGAGCAAGATTAGTCCAAGCATGAACTCTGGGACCAAAGTGGCAGTAAGTTCAGCATGATGGTGATCAAGGCATTGACAACAGAAGCTTCAGCACTGGCTGTGATTACAGATAATTTTGACTCCCTCATCATTGGACCCTAATGCTCTTACTGTAAAACCCACACATTTAAATCTTGGCATCCACAAATTTGGACTAGATAATAGCCAGTAACAGCATCAATTCATTGGTGTCTTGAGGGTACCTCAACATCATATTTTCTACTTTTAGTATTGGTAGAAATCAGTCTTCATAATCCAGAGCAGGAGCAACAGAATAGTAAAGTATCAGTCATACGTGTTGGAAGATTCATTATTGGAGACGAATCCTTCTAGATTGACAAAACTATTTTGGAGGAAATTCAAGGAGCTGGTTTTCCTACAAGTGTGGGAGTAGAGCCACAGAAGAAGTACTGTGTAGCTGACATTGATATCTCCAGATTGGCAGGATCTAAGAAAAATACATAACATATTTTTTTAAAGTTGGAAGAGAAAAATGTACTTTATACATGCTTTATTATACTTTTATCATTAAGGGACATCCCTGGAGACCTAAAAGTCCTAATTGAGAAGAGAGTGGGGAATTTTAAAAAGAATCTGCCAAAGTGATGAATTCTAAAGAGCATGAAAAAGCTTCTTAGGAATGAAAAATGATTGAATTTGAGGAAATATATTTGTATAGCCAGGAGAAAAATAAAATGTGAGTGACATGATTAACAGTGCACAGATTCTGTGCCTGGGAAGTATTACGAAAACGAAATTGAATAAGGAAAGAAATAGAGAATCTTTTTTAGCAGCCAAAGCGGGTGCCTGAAGAATTAATGATATTAATATTAAAAATAAAAATTTTCAGCCTACTTGGAAATCATCTTGTAGTAGTGGAGCCAATTAAACAATAGAATAATTTTCTAAACAGCTTGGAGAATTGGCATTTACCTTTCTCTTGCTTATTTTAACTTTTCTTGTCACTATAGAATAGACATATAAGATGGCATATAGATTAATGAGGTGGCATTTTAGAGAAAATATGGGATCTTTTTAGAACCAAGTGACTATTTTCTATAATTACAAAGAGTATTCAGATTTACTAGAAAGTTGGACATATTTTTTTGACTTATTCCACTTTGCTCAATTGTGCTGGTAAAATTATAATTTGCTTTCAGAGGTCAGGGCTACAGAAAACAAAACTGAAGATACAAGGTAAGAATTCTTCATTGGTTAGTTTTTTCTGACTCTAATATTATGGCATCTGAATCACTGATAACAATTAACCACTAGTAGAATGTTTTATATTTTGCAGTTTCCTGAACAACTTTAAAAATTAACAGTGCCCCCAATATTTTTAAATTAGAATTATCTACAAATCAGGAAAATGGATATGGTCTTGCCATTTCTTTCATATTTTGGTGCAAGATTCATATCTTTCTCAAGGATGTGTCAGGAGCTCAGCTGAGCTGGGAGAGAGAAAGCTGAGCTGGGAGAGAGAGAAAGCTGAGTTGTCAAGTGTCAGAGTAGCCAATTAAACTTTTAATCACTTACTGTGAAGGTATATGCAACAGTCTAAAACTGGAGGAAGCACTGATTTCCCCTGTTCCATCCCCCCACCTCCTCCCCCAATACCACAAAAGGGAAAGTACAGGTGAATCAGTTCAGTGGTCATCTCACTGTTTAGGGACCACAGAACAAAAGGTTCTGGGGTCAGGGAGAGGATGAGAGGGAAAAGTGAGGGGTGTAAAAGTATTGGGAACTGTGTCAGAGCAGGGAAATGTGTCTTCAAGATTTCCCCTTCCTTTGTCAGGAGATCTCAGTAGACAGGCTTGAAGAAAACCTCCACCCAAAGCCTCATTATTTTGAGCATCTACTTCTTGACATCAGAGACGGAGAGTTAGAGATGGTTAAGCTCATATATATTTTCTGACCATCAACCTTCAGGTTTGCTCCCTTTCCTTCCCTTTTTTGTTTACAAATTTTCCTATTCATGTTTGCTCAACAGAAACCTTGTTTTATCTCCATTTCTAAAACATTTAACCAATATAATACATTCTATAACATAATTATGTAAATTTTACTTCACTTTATGGTATAATTTCCCAGTGTATTCTGAATTTTAAAATACAATTTTAGCTAATAGTAGCTAAAAAATAGTCATAAATAGTAAAACATTGAAACACATGTAAATGGTAAATATTTCCATGGATAATTTTTTTCTTGTTTCAGTAATTTTTACATGAATATTTTCCATAAAGAATAAATTTATGGAGGGGATACTGTCTGTATGAGCTTATTATGTTAACACAAACAGAGTAATTATATATTTCAAAGGTTGTTAACTAACCAAGGTAGATTAAAAACAAGAACTTGAAGGAATGAATTGGTGTGAATAGACTTCACTTACTGGTTGCCTCTAGGAAAATGTAGGTCCAACTCTACCCTGACTACATAATGATGCCACACAGATTAGACAACATAAGAGGAGACAGTAGGTTTAAAATCCTAAAGGGGACACAAAAGAAAAATCAGTGATATTTTTCAAGTAACAAAATATTAAAACACCATTTAGGAACTTACTGAGAGGAAACCAAAAAATACATTTTGGTTGGACCAAATTTAAACAGAGTTCAAAACATATTATACATCTTACAATTGTTTCTAATGATTTACTAAAAAAAATTTATATAGAATTACAGAGCTAATAGTTGGAAATTACTATAAGAAAGGACTAGATAAAATTTCAGAAAATTAAACAACTTCTCTTACTGTTTACGTATTATTTATTGTGTTCTTTGAAGAATTGAAGACTGAACCCAAAACTTAATTGACTGTAAATGGTAAACACTATAGTAAAAGATATAAAAGGGCCAATTTCACATACTATATATTGAAGCTTTATGGTTCTTTTTCTATGATTATTCACATTAAAACCTAATTTATATTTTCCACTTAAGAGTGATTTTTCTGGGGGTTAGAATTTCAATGTACATAGATATTCTGCAACATCTATCTCTGAGAGAATTCTTCCTTTGCCAATTGTATTATTGCTCCTTTTCCTTTGGTAAAAGCTGTGTAACATGGCTTTGACATCTGTTTCCAACTTTAGCCTACTCACTTTATAAGAGAAAAAAAGCTGGTCAGTACATCCTTCTTACTCCAAAAGCTCTTTGAAATTAGATAGATATTTAAACCCTTCAATTATATAAAGGTAAATTCAATATAATCATCTATCCAGTTTTATAAAATATTCTATCCTTTACCATTGGAGATTTACCATTATCAGCCAAGGAATATTATTTCATTTTTTGTATTGCCTATTAAGGTAAAAGTTACATATATATTTTCAAGACAATTTAAAAACATTCTGGGATAAATCAAGTTGTTGTAGTATTTGTGGTTTTTACTGATATATGTCATATTATATAACTATATGTGTATATATATATATATTTTATAATTATGAGTCATTATTTTGCTAACACAGAGAAAAATATAATAGTGGGATTGCATATAAAGCAATATAGATGTATGTGTCTGATACCTCCTACTGAACAACATTGAAATACTAAGTAAGGTACCATATCATTTAGTTGGCACTGTTTTGAGATTTAGCTTTTTCGGGATTATTTTCACCAGGTACTCCCAAAGATCGCTGGTATTTTCTCACTCAGTCCAAACTAATAAGTGTAGATTTCCATTGTTGAAAGTGAAAGACCCTGTTTTTGATTCAGTTTTTGCTTCTACTCCCCTTGCCAGTCTGAGGCATCCAGGATAGTACAGTCACCCTGATTGTATTCTTCCTTTGAAAATAACAATATCCCCATTCAACTTTAGGCCAGTTAAATCCAAATTTTAGTGGGTGTGGTCAGCATCTGATTTTTTAAATTCTTGGGAGATCTGAATTTTATGGTACTGGCACAAAAACAGAAATATAGATCAATGGAACAGGATAGAAAGCTCAGAGATAAACTTATGCACCTATGGTCACCTAATCTATGACAAAGGAGGCAAGGATATATGATGGAGAAAAGACAATCTCTTCAATAAGTGGTGCTAGGAAAACTGGGCAGCTATGTGTAAAAATGAAATTATAACACTCCCTAATACCATACACAAAAATAAACTCAAAATGGATTAAAGACCTAAATGTAAGACTGGACACTATTAAACTCTTAGAGGAAAACATAGGAAGAACACTCTTTGACATAAATCACAGCAAGATCTTTTTTGATCCACATGCTAGAGTAATGGAAATAGAAATAAAAGTAAACAATTGGGACCTAATGAAACTTAAAAACTTTTGCACAGCAAAGGAAACTATAAACAAGATGGAAAGACAACCCTCAGAATGGGAGAAAATATTTGCAAATGAATCAATGGACAAAGGATTAATCTCCAAAATATATAAACAGCTTATGCAGCTCAATAGCAAAAAAACAAACAACCCAATCCAAAAATGGGCAGAAGACCTAAATAGCCATTTCTCCAAAGATGACATACAGATGGCCAAAAAGCACATGAAAAGCTGCTTAACATCACTAATTATTAGAGTAATGCAAATCAAAACTACAATGAGGTATCACCTCACACCGGTTAGAATGGGCACCATCAGAAATTCTACAAACAACAGATGCTGGAGAGGGTGTGGAGACAAGGAAACCCTCTTGCACTGCTGGTGGGAATGTAAATTGATACAGCCACTATGGAGAACAGTATGGAGCTTCCTTAAAAAACTAAAAATAGAATTACCATATGACCCAGCAATCCCACTATACCCAGAGAAAACCGTAGTTCCAAAAGACACATGCACCCCAATGTTCATTGCAGCACTATTTACAATAGCAAGGTCATGGAAGCAACCTAAATGCCCATCAACAGATGAACGGATAAAGAAGTTGTGGTACATATATACAATGGAATATTACTTAGCCATAAAAAGGAACAAAACTGGGTCATTTGTAGATACGTGGATGGACCTAGAGACTCTCATACAGAGTGAAGTAAGTCAAAAGAGAGAAACAAATATCATATATTAATGCATATATGTGGAATCTAGAAAAATGGAACAGATGAACCAGTTTGCAAGGCAGAAATAGAGACACAGATGTAAAGAACAAATGTATGGACACCAAGGAGGGAAAGCGGGGGTGGGGGGGTGGGGGGGTGATGAACTGGGAGATTGGGATTGACATGTATACACTAATATGTATAAAATAGATAACTAATAAGAACATGCTGTATAAAAAATAAAATAAAATTCAAAAAGTAAAATAAAATTTACCAAAGTGATTCAAATATGCATCTAAGGTTTAAATCCACTTGTCCAGAACAATATACTGTATACTACTGCTTTGGCAGCTCCCCTAAGAGCTGGCTCAGGTCCTTATACAAGATGCACTCTCTTAAATTAGCTACAATATTTAGATTTCCTGGGATAACAGCTAATAATAGACATTATGGTCCAAATAAGGCAATCGGTAGCCCATAGTACATTTTCCCATAGATATAGCCTCAATCATTCAATTTCAAAGAACTGCATGTACGGCAGCAGGGAGTGGGAGGAATATGGGAACATTATACACTCTACGTCCTCACTACTCCCCACATACACACACTGACACGTTTATTCTCTTTATAATAGAAAAATTGTCTCCCCATTTTTCTAAATTGTCATCAAGACAGTACATGCATCATATATCACTAACACACATAATATCTAGCCTGCTGCACTTGCATCCTGATTTAAAATGACCCCACAGGTTTTTCTTGGAACACCACATGGGTAATAAGTATACATTTTTTACTGAGGTACCTATATTGAGGACTTTTCTAAAAGAAGTCAATCTCATGCTCCTATCACTTAATTTTAAAAAGAGCAAACACTAAAATTGAATAATGACTATGAGCAGAGGCTGCTCTAAGTACTTGACATGTATTGACTCATTTACTCTTCAAATTGACACTATGAAGTAGACTTTCTGAGGATCTTTTTAGGTAAGGAGACACAGACATAAAGATAACTTCCCAATGCTGTAGAGGTGAGGAGGACAAGTTGATGTCCGACCCAGTAGTCTGGCTGCAAAACCCAGACCTTCCCCACAGTATACTTGTCTCTTTTGAGTCTTCACTTGTGCAAACTGCTGGAAACTTCCCAAACAATTACCTTTGTCCTAGCACTGGGCATCTTATTATATGGAACTGAAATCTCTGGAATTAAATACAAATGATTAACATATAGATGAGATTTAAAAATTTTGACTAAATAGTCATTCATAAGCATTTAAAAAATGGAGCTCAAGATTTAATGGTAACATCCCTCTGTTATACAACTCAGAGATAATTTGTGCTTGGTTAATTTGTTGCATAATTCTGCTATCAAAATGTCCTGATATATTTCCTTTTTTCTTCCTTTACAAATTGTCTTTATGTTTTATTAATAGTATCTAATCTTATTGTATTATATTTTCATGGTACATTCACTCATTTGTCTTTTGCAAGTAGATGGAATACAGATAAGCAAATACCTTGATTTATAAAAAATTAAGTCAATTATATAGAAGCATTCTCTGCATTATGACAAACAACCAAAAATAGAAAAAACTTCCTAATGATGTAATTTTTTATTAGTTTTTTATTAGTTTTTTAAGGCTTGGTGTCTATTTTCCATTGACTGATTTGGTTCCTGTGATTGAGCAAGACTTTTATATTTGCAAAGAATAGAGTTATATTTATGGTGGCACATTAATGTGTCAGATTATTTGGAAAAATGTATTATTTATCCCTTTTTACTAGGGAAGGTACTAAAATTCAGGAGTTTAGTTGGTGCCAGTATCTGCAGCTTCTAAGTAAAAGAATCAGTGATTGGGACAAGATATTTTGATGCTAGACCCAGTGTGCTTTCCACATCATGAGTGTAGATAAATTACTCAGCTATTTTTTTCCGTGATATTTACTTTCCAAAGGCTGGTAGAGCACAGGAGAAATTTCAAGCAGGGAACCCAGAAAGGTCCAGGAGATAAATATGAGGTCAGAATCTACATATGACAGGTACAAATGAACCAAGTGTGGCATTGTAAACTGGTGAATTATACTGATGGAGCTTTAAGCAAAAGTGTAGATGACTCAAAGTGTTTAAGCAAAAGTATAGATGACTCTACTCACCATTGCTAAATGGGTGACCTACATGATAAATAAATAGCAATAATAATGCATGTGGATAATGACAATTCATTTCAAGGAGATAAAGTCAACAAATACAACACCTCCTTACCCCCACTCACTCAGTATTTGAGAATTCTTACTTTTGAGAATTACCAATGTGTGTTTAGTGAGACGATAGCTATGTGCAGAGTCACAACCAAAACTAGGAACTTTGTTGCATTTCATAATTGATGATCACACTCTCCTAGAAATCTCCTTTTCCTTTCTTTAAACACAACAATAAGAGTTTTGCACATGTAATATAGTTAGGGTATTATGTCTTCCCTCAGTCTGGTCCAGATTATCTGCTTATAGTTTTATGTATGTCTGTCATATTGATGTCTTGCATTGTCCAATTATTCATATGTAAACTTCTGGTGCATACCTCACTCTCTAAAATCAGGGGTGAGACAATAAGTGAAATCAAGTGAAGTCATCACTCAAATTGTTTGGTCTATATCTGAGAGTTCAGGAACTTTCTGCCTCACCCAAATATTTGATAAAGTGATAGCCAGTGTTGATATTTAGTCCCATAATGGACAAAGCCATATGTTCTTGGTGAAGTTCTCATTGATTAGTTTGGATTTTATTTTATTAGGAACATGGTCAGATTGGTAATCTTGGAATCGGAACAGATTAAGTAAATTAAATTTGTAATGGAATCAGTCAAAAATTTCCTGAAGTATTGAATGCCACATTAAAAATAATCAGTCATTTCAGTGGAATTGGAATTCTTTTATCACTTGACTACGATGTCCTCGCTCTTCCCTGATAATTCTGGGATAGCTGTTTTTTATGCCAACTTTCCAGCTTTGGTTTTATGATAGACCACCCTTTCTATCCTTTTATAAATCCATTCCTCCTAGAGATGAACTAAAAGTTCAGTGACTTACAGTTACCTTGGGAGGTATTTGAACTCCCTCAGGTGATTTTACATTTCTTTGCTCCTGTTCTTTATGCCTAATTTGTACCAAGGATTTTCTTTTTTTCTCTCTTTTTTTAAATTAGTAGAAGGGAAGGGAGATATATAGTAGCTTCCAAATTCTGACAAAAAATAAGAAAAACAACAGCAAACATAACCTTTTTTTACTGAGTTCAATTTCATGATATTTCATAGTTTCCTCATAAAAAATTGCGTATAGTCCCATTAAACTCTGAGATCCTTGAAAGGAGAGAGCCTACCAGTAACCATCTTTGTATTCCCACTATCCAGCATGGCATGTCATATAGGATAGGCAACTAAAACACATGAACTAAATTAATAATCTACATTATTTATATAGTTCTCAAAATATTATTCATCAATTATTGTTGTCTTTAATTGCTGTGTTACTGTGTATGTGTGTGTATAGTGACAATTTCCCAGAAGCATTTTTAACATGTTTATTATATATCAGATTAATAAAGTGTACAGCAAAAACAAGAGTGATCTACTGACAGCAAAAGGAAATATCTTTTCAAATAAGAACAGATGGAATAGCTTCTGATATTTCCTGATACTTACATAGCAGCTGGTCAAATATGCAACAGTAAAGGAGGATATTTATTTATAAATAAGGATGTGGTGCTATATACACACTGGAGTTTCCTGTAATTACTATGTACATTAATTCTAAATTGAAAGCAAAATCAACAGTTGAGATGTGTTTTGCAGATTTTAGCAAGTAATTTAGAATTTTGGTATAAATCTTCTACCTAACATAGTTTATTAATAATTCTATTTCTTTCTGGAACTCAATTATCTCAAATGTATATTCACCAAATATGGTGAACATATATTTTAGAAAAGTCGAATAATATTTAATACTATGGAATAGTTTACGTTTCATACTTTATCAAGTTGGATTTTTGTCAAGTGATATGCAATTACCTAATTAAATTACACTCATGTCTGCTCTTAAAAATAACCATGAAGAAATGTCTTGTGATTCATAGTATCAGATATTGTAACATCATGCTAATGTACTTTGATGAGATTAATATTATTTAATATATGATGAGACATCCAATAATGCCAGACGGACTAGGACAGATCAACAAGTCTTGAGGGTATATAATAATCATGTAGAGGAGGAAATATAATTATAAATTACAATTATATTTAACTTGAGTTTCTCAAAGAAATGAATCAAACATAATTGCTGTTTATGTATATGCTTGTAGTTAATGAAAGCTGTTTCATGAAAAGAGAAAATATGAAGGGATATCTTACAATAAGCACTGTGAATTAGAATAAGGAAGAAAATTTTTGTAACAAATAAGGTCTTAGATTAAAATTGCTCATAGAAACTCCAGTGATGATGCAAACAATGGTTTATCTCTAGACTCTCAGCAAGATACTAGGTACATAGCAGTTATATAAATAAAACTTAATGCTTGAGTGGATTTGTATTATATTACCCCAACAATTCTGGTGAAGAGGACAAGATGTCTGCTAGTTCCGAAATTGAGCAGACTGGCTGATGGGCTGTGCCCATGCAACAGTCAGGTTAGAAACCCTCGATTATAGAAAGTTTTCCTTTTATCTTTCCATTCTTTTGGAATACTAACCAGATGAGCCACTCTCTCCAAATTCAAGATTTTACTATTGAAAAAGCATGGGTAATACAAGTTCTAAAATCCCGTCAAGATCATCATATGGTTGCAAAATTTGGGAATCCAGGAATCTTGCTTGAAGGTCTTTCTCTTAAAATGCTAATATCTTTCAGTCACATTTGGAATGGGTATGTGAGAAACCAGTCTTGCAGTCGCCTAAGGACAGTTCTTTTAATTTGGATAAATTACCATCAATTTCCCTGTAAAGATGGATGAGAGCACAACTTCTTTTGCTGGTCATGAATTACCTGCTCTGTTCAAGGACACAGGTTTGAGTATCTGGTGGTCTAACCGTGAGTCCACCCAGATTCCACCTGTAAGAGTCCAATATCATCCATACACCATGTAGCTAGGAAAGCAGACATGATGAAGGGACCTGGTAAGGAAATAATTGAGAACCTCTATAAAAGACCATGCCTTCATGTGAAGGCAACAGGATGGAGAGTAGCTGAACCAATTGCTTGAAAAAAGGCAAACAAACTAGCTATTAAGCTGATGAATATCAACATGGGAAAGAAAACCAAAATGCCATAGAATTTACATTTTTCTTGTCTCAATTCATGGAAAACCAGCCCTTCCTATTTTGATAATTAGCAAAGCTGATGCCATTGAGAAGCTACCCAGGATTCCCAGATTGTCCACATGCCTTTCTCACCAATAGGTATTACTCATTTAAAAGCTTCTTTTCCTTCTGTGGAAGTCCTCTGAAGTATGTCTTCAGTTTACAGACTCATGCATGGAGATATGCACTGGCTACTGCATGGAATTCAGCTACCAGCCGACTTTGCACTTTCGATGAAGCGAGCACATTGGGGTCCATAAGATCATCACATCAAGGGATATTGTGGCCAAGGGAAGAGGACTATCCACCACCTCATTAGAAACCATCAGGAGGGGTTACCGATAGCAGTTCTTAAGCTTTTCCATGAGCTGGGAGAAGTTGCAGTGATATACTGAAAACATGGGTGAGTCCCCCATTGATTTCCATTAGCAGTTCATTGTGACTTGAAATTCACAGGCATGAACCCTGGGACAGATCAAAAGCACACCCTAGTCTTGTCAGTCTTTGTTTGGGCACTCTTGCCAACTATTCAAACCCAAGTTAAAGTGGTAGATAGTAAGGACATATAATTATTATTACCTTGGCTACAAGTACTGAGTTTTAGGATGATCTAGAGAAAGACAAAGAAAAAAGAAGAAATTAAAGAATATTTAACTTTCTGTTCAGTTAGAACTCTTTACTAAATGAGCTAACCCCTACCCTGGCCAATCTATAAAGTAAAGAATGGAAGAAGGGAGATTGCAGGTCACTATTGCAAGAAGCTAGGATGTTGGAAGAAGGATTATAGCAAGAGGCTCTGTAGGATGCAGGAATTACAGAGATAAGAATAAAAGGAGAGCCTAGAAGGACACAATTCTCAGCTAGGAGACGATTGACAAATGGCTCAAAATTGACAGATTAGGAAATTTTGGAGGTGGGCGCCCATGAACCATAAATGTCGATAACTTTTCCTCTGGCTCATCTATCCTTGCCTCTTCTGATAGATACTGGTGTTACTTATCTCGCAATTTCCTCAGAAATTTCTTGCTTTCCTTTTGGTGTAGATCAATACAGATTGTTAGTATCTTGGGACGAACTTCTACTTTTTTTCTTTTCCACTGTTATTCCTTTACAGGTAAGTCTTCTTACTAAGGAACCTGCATTCTTACTTTCTCCTGATTCTCCTGTAAATCTTTTGGGGGAGAGACCGGCTGTGCAGCTTAATGACTACCATCTTCTGTAGTCTGGATGGAGTGTCTGTTGAACTCCTTAGGGTAAAGGCACTGAGTTGGTTACTGTGTGTGTTCTTTCTTTTAAATTAAGAAGGGGGGCGTGGCAGAGAGCGGCAGTCTGTCTCATACTACGCTGGAAAAGCACCTTGACCTGAAGTAAATTGAAGCATGAAGCCCTAGGGAATAATAATACCAATTAAATTTGAGATATAGAACCATAAAAATAGTTTACAAAAAGGACAGGGCATGGCTATATGTAAAACAATATTATTTACTGAGAGCTGAATTAAAAAGAATAAAACTGGTTATAAAAGATTTAGAAAAACAAGGAATAATTTGAAAAGGCGCACTTACCCTGTAAAAGTTCCAAACTTCCAGTAAAGAAGGATGGTAAATTTAATTAAAGATGATCAACCACTATACAGATTTGTACAAAATCCTAACCATTAATCTCTGTAGTTCCTATTCTGCAACTATTCTACACTAATATGACTTCTGACTTTGGTATCATTGTCTACAAAGTTTATCTCTGAAATTGATTTTTGCTCCACAATTTCTACCTCCCTCTCTCCTTCTCTCCCTCCCTCCCTCCCTTCCTTCCTTCTTTCCTCCCTCCCTCCCTCCCTCCCTTCCTTCCTGCCTTCCTGCCTTCCTTCCTTCCTTCTTTCCTTCCTTCCTGTTCATTTAATGGACAAGTCCAAATGCTTGTGGAGTTCAGTATTTATGAGAGGAGTTTATGAAGGAGTTCAGTATTTATGACAAAGGACCCCTCGAGGATTTTGGGGACTCTCCTACTATGTTCTCTAGTTATTTACAAATAAAAGCATAGAAAATTTGGGGGACTGGTAGAATACTGTAGTCCAAATTTTTTATAGCAAACAAAATTCTGACAGAATATTTGCATGATAATTCTCTACAACCTCTGGTTTGGGCCCTAGAATCTGAAGAGGTTTTCAAACAACTGAAATTAGCAATAGCCTCTCCTCCAGCTTTGGAGATCCCAAATTTTGAAAAACCTGCCCTGATTTATCTGATATTCTTATTCATATTGCGTATCTGATAATGCTACTGATGGGTCATGTACTTGGGATAAAAGTAGCTCACTTAAGGCTTCCTATGTTGAGGTGACATCTTAATACCTTGAAAGTTTAAGTTTTGTCTGGAATTAAGTCTGTTCAAGCAGAAGAGTTAATAGTAATTATTACAGCTGCAATTCTCAATTCTGGATTTAATATGAATCTGTCTATCTATTTCTCTATCCATCTTTGGTGTCTATCATACAACAGAGAAAATTTTTTTAAATAGAGAATTTTCTACTTAAAATGATAACTAAAATATCTCATGAAAAATTTATAGCAGCTTTGTCAGAAACTTTACAACTCACTGTTCAGATATCAGTAATTCATTGTAGAGCTCACATAGGGTAGAAGGACAAAGCTTCTAAAAGGCAATAATTTTGCTGATAGAGCTGCAAAAGCTGCTGTTGAAATATTGCCATCTTTAAACTTAGAAACTCCACTTTTATTACGATGAGAAACTTTTGCTCATTTTCAAAAATATGTTTCATGAAAGAAAATAGTCAAATGCATTATAAAGGGGACTAAAAGAGCTTTGACAGGACTGTGGGAATTACTTGACAAAATTATTTCTCCAGCACAGTCCCTATTTGCTTGGTTAGTGTTGTTGTGCCATAAAAAAAAAATCATCTGAATATAAGAATTTCGAAGTCACTAGACTCTTACTATGCCTAACAAAAAGAAAAAAAAAATCTTTAAAACATATTAAAGAGCTTTGTGATTCATTTACGGAATTTTTACAGACTACTCTCAAGGCAAGCAGAGAAAGTTCTCCCTGATCAACTTTACCAGAAACCTGGTAACAGATGGATTTCATTGAACTAATGCTTGTAGAGTTAAGAAATACTGTCTCATTTTGATAGATATGATATCTGGTTAGTTTGAGGTCTTTTCCTCTTCAAAAGCTGATACTCAGACAGTGGTAAAGGCTCTTTTAATAATTTCTACTTTGGAACACCAGAGCATTTAGATCAGACAGAAAAAGTTGTTTGATTTCTACTGTCATCCAGGAATTATGCAAATGTTTACAGATCCCTAACCTAAGTAGTGCCAACCTACAATTCAGATTTCAGCATAAATGTCATCAATTTGCATCCCTTTATATAGATTTAGAACCATGTATCTTTTCTTCATAGCTTTACAGTTAAATTCTCACATATGTGTATTGGTAGGTATGTATATATGTTAATGTTTATATGTGTATGTACATAGATCACATATAATTAAAATATTAATTATATTTATTTATAATTTATAAGTTTTTACACTGAAACTTAAACATC
This sequence comes from Balaenoptera physalus, assembly GCF_965194825.1. NCBI lineage: Eukaryota > Metazoa > Chordata > Mammalia > Artiodactyla > Balaenopteridae > Balaenoptera > Balaenoptera physalus. The sequence continues at coordinate 45,742,216 of NC_138891.1, read as the reverse complement.
CATAAGAGCAGAAATCAGTTAAGATAATGCCTAACAAAAATAAATGCTTAATGAATATTTAATGAATGAATAGGTTTATGAATGAATAATATATTTTTCCTGCTTTTAACACCAAACTTACTTATTTGACAGTGTGACTATTACTATAGATACAACTCAACTTCAAAATCAACAACTATCTGTACACATTTTTAGAGATGATGGTGAATGTGTTAGATTTAATTTAAATATACTGATATTTAATAAAGAAGTTCTTTGTTATTTTTGTGGTTATTGCTTTACATATATAATATTTCAGGTAGTGTATAATCAGATGAAAAGAACACTTGCAACTCGTGGAGTATTTTCAAATACTTGCAGACATTTGTGGGCTGCTTTGTGTTTATTATGCTATAAATTCTTCTATGATTTAATATCTTTTTTTCCATGTAAGTACTAACAACTGTGATTTCTGCACTGTTTTTCTGGGCCAATATTTTGGTACATTATTCCCTGGTTTCCTGTTTCACAGTTTTCCCATTCAAGCACACATGCTCTTGTTCACTCAAATGAACATTTGAAATAGAAAAAGAAAAGAGCCCCAGTGGTGATGCCCGACTTCTTTCCTAAGATTGAAGTAGGCAGAAACTGACTTTTTAAACTTTTATTTAATAGCGAAAGCAAAGTATTCCTCTGTCAAGCTGGAGGTGGAGGAGGCTAAAGAGGCTTTTATCCTTAAAAGTTCTGGCCATTTTTTCTGATGAGAAATCAACCTCTATTGTGAGAAAAAGGGAGCGACATGAAGCTTTTGTACTCCTGGACACAAGACTGACATGGAGTTACGTAGACACGGAAGGGAAAAAGAAAGGAAGGGTGATTGGGCTGTGGGTCCTTAAGGCAGCCAGAGTTGGAGCTCATTCAGAGGCAAGTTCCAGGCTGCCCGAGGATGGCAGTTCTGGGTCTGTGGAGAGTGTAAAGGACCGACATGAGTCAGCTTTGTGGAGACTAGACGTGTCTGCTGCCCTGGGAATCCATCGAGCTCTGAGTGTAGGCGATCATCGGGATTAGAACCCTTGCCAATACTTCACTCAGAATTCATCACAATCTGCTATAAAGCAAATATCTTAAGAAGCCCTTCCAAGTTCCATGTTCTGTAGACTCTATCCACTAATCAACTACAGGAGCACCTAGGGAAGAGTGAATAGAAGGTAAATATGAATAGAGAAACTTTTTTATGTATCCAGAATTAATTTTAAAATCCTTATATTTTAAGCACTTACCTATTGTCTAACCCTGCCCCCCCCCAAATAAAAGAAAGAAAGAAAAGAAAGAAGGAAGGAAGGAAGGAAAGAAGAAAGAAAGAAAGAAAGAAAGAAAGAAAGAAAGAAAGAAAGAAAGAAAGAAAGAAAGAAAGAAAGAAAGAAAAAGAAAGGAGGGAAGGAAGGAAGAAGGAGGGAAGGAAGAAAGAAGGAGGAAAGGAAGAAAGGAGGAAAGGAAGGAGGAAGGAGGGGAGCAGCTAAGGCACAGTATCATAAAATGTCAAAACATCTGAAATAAGGAAAATACCCTTATTCTCTGTCTCACTTCCCTGCTATCTCACCAGTGCTTCCAGGACTCATTTCCCAAATCAATTGTGTGCACTCAAATAATTATCAGCTTCTGTGGAATTCCAACCCAAAACAGAGAGATTTTATTTATTTAATTCAGTCAAGATTGTGCTACACAATTTGTCACACAAACCTATAAGCATTACATAACTCATAGTACATAAAGTCCAAGATTCAATGTTCAAGTTTTATATTATCAATGTTATTTGCTGAGGCATGAATTTGTATGTGACTGACTTCCTTTCCCACATATACCCTCCAAGTCTGCAGCAAATATTGACATCAATGGACCCACATGGTGTAATATCTTCTGTTTCCCTTTAGTTTTCCCTTAGATGAATATCAAAAGGGCATGTGCATAGTTTGGAAGTTGACAAAGAGTTCTTACTGCCAACGTTTATAATTTCAGCTGTGTGAGATACTAATGCCAACCCTCACGTAGAATACATTCATAAGGGCTCCCATCCTGATACCATGTTTTTGGAAGATTCAGTCTCTTTTTTTGTATCTACTCTTGCACTGTAGCTCTCAAATCAACTGTTTTAACTACTGAAATTTTAAAATTAGTTTTAATATGTGGAACACATGTATTTTTCCTTTTCAACTTTTTTGGCTACTTCAAACATCTGTTACTCCATATTAATCTGATTATAAATTCATCAAGTTAAAAATAGCCAAGCACCCTATAAAGACTTTGATTGGAATTGTGTTAATCTTAGGTAGTAAATACAGGATGATGAAAATTTTTATTTTTAAGTTTTCTTATCCAGCCTTATGCTATATTTCTTCTTTTGTTCAGATTTTCTTTTATGTCCCTTAATAACATTCTTTGCATATTTCTTGTGTATGTTATTTACTGTAAATTATTTTAGATTTTGTTACTATCATATTATATCATTTTCCTTCTATTTTATAACAGGAAGGTGTTTATATTAAACAATCTAAAGTATTACTCCTGGTATCTCTTGCTCTTCATCTTCAAATCACCAAGGAATTGACTTGGTACACAAAGAGAAATGCTAAAATTTTATTTCTGATTTAACCACCTTTTCAGTCTATTCACGGTTCTTAGGATTACAGAATTAAATTCCAAGGGTTTGAAGGTGCACATGTACTTCTTTTGACTGAATCATTTCAATTGAGAATTCACTACTATAAGCATCTTAGCAGTAATCAACCATAAATAAGCATGTGCTCCACAATATTCTTACCAGTGAGTAAGCCAAAAAGAGGAATTTGAGCAATCCGAGGGAAGCATTTGGTGTCTGATTTTTACTGTGAGCTGAATTCTCCCTATAGAAAAACAAATGTCAGCTGCTGAAATGTCAGGTTGTTTCGATTTTATGATAAACAAGGAGAGAGAACCATGATTATAACAGTCAGTGACCAAGAATTTAACACAACCTCAGGGTTAATGCTACTACCCTTTTTTTTTTTAACTATTAGGAGTTGTCTGCTGATGGGGAAGGTTGCTTCCTAGAGACTAAAATCAGTGACTACTGCATTTCAGAGCATCTTTTTGAGTTGGGAATTTTTGTAACATCACTCTGGAATAAGCACCTGGAATATTTGTCCAGCTATGTCCAAATGGGTCAGAGGTCAGATACCCAAGCGGCCATGGCATAACTCCATCAACTCTATGTGGCTGATTTTGGGATTGTTTAAGATACGAATTCTAGCAAAGTTCAAGCAATGTCCCTTGAAATAAAAGATTTGTTGATCCATTTCATTACTTAATGTAAAGTGTGTGATCTTTTTACAAAATATTTTACAAGAAAGGTCACATTTCTAAAGTTAACTGATGTGAGTGCCTTTTAGGTGTGTTGGAAATTAAATATCAGTAATTTTAAGAATCTCCTTCTCCCTTGATACCTAGACCTCTGCGTTAAACATGTAATATGCACTATTTCATACACATAAAGCCATTGCTGCAGCAACCCGTTTTATGTGGGCTTTGCCTAGCCTCATGCAGGTCCAGCCTGAGGATACTTCATCTCAGGCCCAGGCCTTGTTCCTGTCCCTCTCTCCCCTGGACTTCTCAGTTAACATCTACTCTGGATATGGATTTGCCTTCTCGGAATGCACTATTTCTGCCAGCAGCACTGTCCTGCTCCCCTAAGTCTTACAGGAGTCAAATCTGTTGACACAGTATCACACACAACACTGTCTCACACCAGGAGAGACAGTTTTTATGGCAAAGGAGGATACGATGGATGCATGGCCATAGGCTTCACTGGCTTTTTCATATATTCTAACATCCAGATGCAGCCAATCTAATAAAACATGAGGTTCATGTCAGAGCTTCCTCTTCAAGGAAATGCAACAAAGTTTTCACTGAACTTGAAGCCACAATGAACACCTGGTCATGTTGAGGCTTTTAATGCCAATAATCTAACAGGCACAGAAAAATGTTACTATTTTGGCAAGAATAATTGAATCCCGATTTCCATCAGGAGCCAAGATATCTGATAAACAGCCGGAGCATGGAAAATTACATCCCAATACAGAGAACTAAGTGGCAAATGCATAATTAAAGCCATCACAGTTTGACAAAGGTAAAGCAAGTAGGGACTCAGATCCCTTGGTGACAAAGATGAGCAATACAGATCAATTGACTAAAGGTGTAAGCAAAAGACAATGGGAGATGGAGAAGAGAGATGAGTATTCCCACAAAGAAATGTAGCAATGGAGATATGTTCCCATAATCCTCTTACCTTAAATCTTTTCAGAGACTGACATGGACCTTCCCCTTTGTGGCCATTCTTTGATGGATTAGATTTAGTAGAGGGTGTGGTATATCTGCGTTGTATGAGAGTAGTTAGTATGAAACTTCTCTTATGCATTATTTAAGAGGGTCTCACCCTCATAGCTTCTTATCTGAGCTGCTGCTGCTGTAACCAGTTCCACGGCCCATGTTACAAGCTCCTCTTTCTTCTAGCATGGGGCTTTGCTGTCAATGTTAAAGTGGAGGCGCTGAGAACAGCTCATGCATTTCCTAGTTGTGATGTTATGCCCCATGAGGACAACATTTGACCAATGGCATATAAAAATGTTCCCCTTCGTTTCCCTGAGGGTCAGTCCTGAGATGCATTTTACTGACTCTTCAGGGGGTCCTGTTAGAATGAGCAAGCAGTTATTGGTCAACTGCATCATGCATCTTTATATTGGTTCTCCCTCCTTTCTTGCATCACATGTCTTCCTCACTCTTGCTCCCTCGCTCACATTTATAACAAAGTCCTTTCAGACCCTGCCTTCTGGGGAACTCAGACCCCCCTGGCACATTCAATGTGAGTATTTGTTGAGGCTGTGCTCTTCCTTTGTCCATGAAAGGCAGTGCTGAGCTACTCATTGCCTGGGTCTCTGTGGTGTATAAGGGTTTAAGTGGTTCTACAGGTCAATGAATCCTCTTCCTCCACTTGCCAAGCTTAGAACCAACGTTTCCATTACAATTTTAAGGGTGCCTATTGACTAATCTCTGATAATCACAGCCTCCACCTCAACTTTCAAGCCAATGTCTTGTGTGGTATTTGGATATGTTCCCAGCCACCCGTTGCCTTTGTACTCTTGACTAGGAGAATTCATCTTTCTCTGAGATCTGGCCACTTGCTCTTCTTCAATTCTTGGCAGCACTCAAAGGTAACGTACCACAATTGCCATGAGCATAGCCTTTAAAAATGTGAGAACTCTTCAATCACCCTTGGGATAACAAAAGACAAATTTTTGGAGACTTAGAGCCTTGGGTGCTTTTATTTTTTCCTAAAGAGCTTAACCTTAGAAAACAAAACAGCTAATTTCTCATCTTTCTTACTTCAAAAACTTTGGGGGGGGGAACAAAATTTATTTTTGGTGTGGAGAGAAGAATATTGAACTTGGAACCTAAATACGATATTGATTTTTCTCTCTATCTCTTACTGAGTGTATGTCTGAGTATTTCTGAGCCTCAGTTTTCTTACATTTAACTTGGAAATGATAATATCTATAATATAGGATTGCTATGGGGATAACAAGCAATAATATTTGTGATAATTTGTTGACAATTTATAGAAATTGTAGGAATTTTCCATTATTATGGATATGTAATATTCATGTTGACATAGTATTGGCTATATCCAAATATTATTTTGTTCAAAAAAGGAATGCTATATACTAAATAAAAATTCATTTTAATGTAACATGATCCCAGAGTCTATCTCTGACTCACTTAAAATGACTAAAAATGTGCATCTACATCTCTGAACAAGGGTCAGAAGGAGGTGTTGCTGAAAGAGCTAGAGGTGATTTTTCTATGCCTTGTGAAGATCATCTGTGTATTAACATGCATTAATATGTAGTCCTATAATGCCAGTTTTAAAATATATTTTTTAACTAATTAATTAATTAATTAATTTAGGCTGCACCCAGTCTTTGTTGCAGTATGAGGGATCTTTAGTTGTGGCATGCGGGCTTCTTAGTTGTGGCATGTGGACTCTTGGCTGAGGCATGCATGCGGGATCTAGTTCCCCAACCAGGGATCAAATCCAGGTCCCCTGCATTGGGAGCGCAGAGTCTTACTGGACCACCAGAGAACTCCCTTATAATGCAAAAATAAAGAAAAACATGCATTAAGGTGAAAAATAGAAGTATTGTTTCTCTATATTAAAAATCATTCTTTTCCTATCTGGTTAGAGTTTAATATTTACCCTTAGTTTTACTTATATGTAAAATGGCAATGAGAACACCTACTTCAGAAGGTTTGATTTCTTCTAAATAATTTCTCACACTTTGACATGTACTAAATATGTAAGGAATGTTTACTGAAGAGATTTCCAATGAAATTTTTAAAGACTATAACGTACTAAGAATATATAAAATACAATATTCTTTCAAAATATATCTTTAGCATGTTGTCCATGATAAAAAAACGTTTATGTGACATCATTGAATAATTAAACCCTATAAAATGAACTTAAAACATCACAATTTTTTACTTCCACATTTATTTCTTTTATACACCACATTTTCCTTACATTTGATTAGTAAAGAGTATGACAGGAATGACATCAGTAAAAGAGATTCATCTCATTTCATGACTACCCACTGCTGACTGGTCTCACTACTTGAATGTAGGCTTTCATTCTCATTTCCTTTAAGAGCTTTAAGGTCAATCCAAATGTTCATGGATGGGAAATGAAGTTGACTGCACTTTTGAACTTTATGAAAGTGTTTAGAATTCCATACGAGCTGTAGATTGTAGGCTGCAAAGCTTGAAAGGCGACTTTCAGGTCCAATTAGGAAAGACAGAATACGCCTTATTTTTTATCATCTGCATAATTAATTTTGACTTTTATTTACAGTGTTCAAACCACCATAGAGAAATAAAATAGATCTAAAAATAACATGTGAGCGTTCTTTGAACGCCATCAGTCTACATAATCTAAGCAGACCATATTTTCTCTTTTATCAGTGATTTTTAAAATGTCAACGCTTTCTATAAGCCCAGAAAAATTGCACATTGCATGGGTACCATGGAAGTAAAGAGAGATTATTTTTTTGCTGAAAATTTACATATAGTATCTGGGTTGCTTAGAAATAAACCGTCAAAAATCATTTAAAAAAAGAAAGCTGCAGTGTTCGAAACATTAATTAAAACTCCTTTTTCTGATATTTCATTCCACTTTGCAAAAAACATTTTACTTTGAAAACTTATCAAACTTACAGAAAAGATTCAAGATTAGTACAGATAACTCCCATTTATTTATTTATTATTCATTTATAAGACTCTACATCCATATTCACCAATTAAGAAGTATTTACTGGGAATTCCCTGATGGTCCAGTGGTTACGACTCTGTGCTTTCACTGCAGAGGGCGTGGGTTCAACCCCTGGTCGGGGAACTAGGATCCCATGAGCCGAGAGGCATGGCCAAAAGAAAAAAAAAAAAAGAAGTGTTTACTGAAGGAATTTCCAATGAAAATTTTAAAGACTATGAAGAACTAAGAAAACATGAAGTTATTACTTTGCTACATTTGTCATTGTTTATTCTGTACACACAAATGCACACACATAAATGCACATATTATTATTATTATTTCTTATGAACTGTCTGAGAATTGTTGCCATGAAAAAGGTTGAACAAAAACGTTTCCTATTTGCATGAAAATTTGGTATTTGTTGAACTCTCTAGCTCTGTTCCTCTGGTTTACCATGATAAACGTTGGAATGTCAACTGGGTTGCTAGATACTTACAGAAAAAAATGACTTCAAATTGGTAAACTGCATGAATACTCGATAGTAAACCATATTTTGGGCTTCCCAGAATGTGTTGACTCATAACTGGCATATCCTTTGGCCCTGGAAGCACTGCTTATGGAGTTCTGATTGCAGATATTGGCCCTGCGGAGTCTGAAACATTTTAGCTACATCAGTTCCTGCAACCGCCTAATTTGGATCATGTCTCTCAACCTTTGAGATGCTGGGCTGCAGCAAGGACTCCTGGAGAAAAGCGATGCCTGACACTCCCCTTCTGCAAAGCTGTGACTCCTACCCTGGTCCTTCTGATGAGAGTGGTGCCAAGTGTGGCCTTTAAGGTTCTTATGAGTCTGAATGTCTAGCTGAGTTTGAGAGCCTCAGCTTCCACATATGATGCCCCTGGATCCTTAATGTTTTCAGTGTGTATTTCCTGAAAACAAGAATATTCTCTTATATAACCACAGTACACTTTGCAAGTTCAGGAAATTTAAAATTAATACAATGGTTTTTCAAATTTACAATCTATATTCCAATGTTTTCTATTGGCATAATAATGTCTTTTTTTAAATAATTTTTTCCCCTTTAGTACAAGATCCAGTTCAGAATCATGTGTTGCATTTAGTTGTCATCTTTATTTATTTTTCTTGGAATGGTAACTCAGTCTTTTTTTGTCTTTCATGATATTGAGAGTTTGAAGAATGCAGACCAGTTGTGTTACAGAATACCCTTCAAGTTGGGATTTTCTGACTCTTCCTCGGGGTTAGTTTCAGTTTGTATAGCCTCAGTCAGAATATTATAAAAGTAATGTTGTGTCTTTCTCAGGGTATCACATCTGAAAGCATGTGATGCCCCTCTGCTCTGGATTGCTGATGTTAATTCTGATCACCTAGTCAAGTGTTCGTTTCCTCCACTGCTTAGTTACTACTTTTCTTCTTGCAACTGACAGGCAATCTGTAGGGACGTACTATGAAACCATACAGTCACCTGCTTTCCATGAAACTCTCAACCCTCTGAGATTTAGAACCCACTGATTACCTTTTCCCAAATTTACTTGATGGTCGTAAACTACTCTCTCTAAGCATCTATCTACCTATCTCTCTATCCATATGTATGTATGTATCTATCTATCTATCTACCTTTTATGGACTGAATTATATTCCCCCCAAATTTATATGTTGAAGCTCTAGCCCCTAATGTAACTGTATTTCAAGACAGAACCTTTAAAGAGGCAATTAAGGTTAAATGAGGTCTTAAGAGTGGGGTCCTAATCCAATAGTACTGTCCTTAAGAAGAGAGGTGCAAGGAGCTTGCACACACAGAAATGGAATAAAACATTTGCTATTACTAACCTAAAAAATTCAAACAAAAAAATTCAGAATTTTTTGAATAATAATAGAGAATAATAGAGGGGAGATAGAAAGCAAGTACAGTTAATTCAGAGGCTTAAATCTACAAAGACAAGGGGAGACCCAGGGCAACCTATTGCCTATTTCAGTGTTGTCTTCTGCTGCCTATCATATTGTTTTTCAATAAATATAACATTTTTGAGACAGCTAAACTATGTGATGTAATTTTCTAGCCAAACCTTTAGTGGTTCTGCTGATTCCTAAAGCAGTATTTTCCAAACATTTTCACTTTCAAACTTCTTTTATCATGCATATGCAAAATGATCATATTTATATGTTACACTGTGGCAAGCAGATGAGATTACCCCATCGGGGGATTTAACCATCTCAGGACCTGCTTGGCTTCCCTGGGGAAATCAGTCTCCCAGGTACATTGGTTTACAAATTGCTCTTTCTTTAGGAAAAAAAATAAATCCACTTTTACAAGCTCGGACTTAAGTAATTTACAGTTTCATGGTTATTTTTTAAAGATAATTTTTCATTATGTACTAACAATATCTTTATAGGAAATAACTGAACACTTCTTGAGTAGAGAAACCCTCTTTGGATCATCTTAGTACATAGAACCTAGCAGGTTGCCTTGGACTTAATATTCATTCAATGAGTGTATGTTGAATGAAATAATGATCAACTCTCTGTTGGAATCCTGTAAATAAAAATATTATGCAAAAAAAAAACCCCAAAACAAAAGTCCTTACATAATTTCTTACCGCATCTGTGTCAAGAAGTAAAAGAAAAATTCCACTGCATATACTAGTTCAAATATAATGATATTTTTATTTTATCCCTGGCCTTTCAACTAGCAAACCCAATATAGTGATAGTATATGTGCATCTATAATCATATTTTAAATTATTTCACAGCTCCTTGAATGATGCCTGCACATAAGTACTCAGTACATCTTTGTTGACATAGTCCATCAAATCTGATCTTAATTGTTAATGTTTAATAAAGATGAACGTTCATGATCTTTCTAATATGAGCCTAGAGGGGATTTATTAGTATTCAGATCATCAGTAGCAGCTTGAGTCAATTAAAGAATATCTTTCATAATCTGCAAAGAGATTAAAATTCACACAACTTTAGAAAGTCATTAATAAATCAAAAACACATTTGGAATTCTGTATCCTCTGACACAAACTGATGGTAAATATCAATTTAATTATATTCGTATATTTATATTAAGTACATACTATGTGCAAAACTCTTATTTCTACACTACAGAGACTATAACAGTTAAAAACCATGGTACTGCTAACAATACTAATTTAGTATTTGAAAATTTAGTATTGGCCAAATATTTAATAAGAATTGTCTGTATTAGTCTGTTAGACAAGTATATCCAATTGTTTATTCAATTATTTATTATGTTAACATTTATTGAGTATCACCGTGTATCAGGCACTATTCTAGGCTTTGGGGATACAAGAGAAAATAAAACAGATCAAGGTGTTATTCCTATGGTAATAATATTTTTGTGAGGAAGCCTATAAATATTGTATATAAAATAGGGAAATTATACAATATATCCAGATGATTGCTTTAACTGTTAAACAGTTAAAGCAGTTAAAGCTCTGATAATTGACAATTCTGAAGTTAATGTGCCTCATACTGACTGGGGACAGATGTGGTTCTATTCTAGCTATGACTTTGCTCTGTGTATTGTATTCATTTTGGAATTTAGGCTAAAGGACCAACCCCAGTCTAGGACAAAGCATCCTAATGGCAGACTCAAAGTGCAAGTGACTAAGGAAAACCATAAGGTGAGTTGTAAAGCCTCTGCTCTAACCAGAAAACTACCACTTCTGTTCTCATTTCATTGACCAACAAGTCATATAGTGAAATGTGATCTCAATGAAGCAGGCAAGCATATTCCTCCCATAGGAGAATATTTAAAATCACAAGGTAGCAAGTAGGGATGTGTAATCCTCTTACATGGCATAAGAGTGAATATTTGAAAAAACAATTCATCTCCTGCTCAGTGTGTGAGAGGAACTGGTGCCAGGATGGAGGAGGGGTTTTATTGTTATATATGGTTGGCAAGGAAACCTTCAGTTGTAAGGTAATACATGAGAAGAAAGCTGAAAAGAGTAAAAGATTGATCCATGCCAATACCTAAATTAAAAATATTTTAGGCAAATGAAGAGCAGAGCCCAAGTGGCTGAAGGAGAATGAATGAGGAGGAAAAAGAGTAGATGATGAAGCCAAAGAGGTAGAAAGGTGTTTAGTTGAAGTAAGTGCTTTAAAAGGATAACTGGGCACTATAGAGGAAAGAGTGTGGAACCATGGAGACATGTTACAAGGCTCTTTCAATCATTTGAATGGGAGATCAAGAAGGTTTAGGCCAGAGTACAGAGATGAGGGTTATGAGAAGTCAAAAGTTTCTGAATATATTTTGAAAGTAGAACCAACACATTTTGTTAATGAGTTGGCTTGGCAATGGGGCAGAAAGGGAAAGAAAAGATTGACCCCCAAATTTTTGGCCTGAGCAATTGGAAGGGTTGACATTAATTTAGATGAGGAAGCCTGTGGGAGGAGCACATTCGATAAGAGTAAGTCAAAACTTCATTTGTAGACTTTGGGATGTTTATCATAATTTTAAGCATATAAAGGAGTTGGACATTCAGAGGAGAGTTAATGTGGGTATTGCAAGTGTACAGGGGTAATTTAAGCTCACTATCCTGGATAAGGTCACATAAGGAATTGAGTGTCAGCCGAGAAGAGACCTGAGGATAAAATCATAGCATGGTCCAATATTATAGGTTCATTTAAGTTTCAATGAGTAAAATGATATATTTATTTTACTGACGAAGTAACTGAGTATTAGAAAAGTTAATCAACTTTTCCCCAATTGAACAAGGCTGAAAATAGGAATATGCTATAATCTATTAGAAGGACCAAGAATAAGTGTACGAGGAAGAACAGATTTGGAAGGACAAAAATTGGTTCTGTTGTGTACATGAAAACATACATATGTCATGAATGATCACATAGAGAAACACAGAGAAAGAGCATAGATAAAATGGATACTAGGAGAGAACACATATAGTACAAAAATCTTTTAGAGACACAAAAATGTTAGAGCAAAGGATAAATGACATAGTGGAAACCTCTGTAGTAGAGAATAGAAATAATATTACCTAGGTGTTCTGTGAAGAGAAAAAGGAAATAGACCTAAAAAGAGAAAGGTGCAGGATTCTTATATTTAAGGACTAGCTGGAGTCAGAAAAAACAGGAAAGAAAAATTAAATAAATGAGAAAAACCAGAAGAGTAAAATATTGTTACAGTCAATGGCTGTTGGTGGTATTGGGGGTGGTTAAAAAATAGAAACAGATAAAATAATGACACAAATGATAGATTTAGTGTACAAGTACATTAAAAGTTATTATAATTATAATACATATGTTTCAAGAAGGCATAGGAAGCATTTACCATGTTTAAGTAGAGACATGAGAGAAATAGAAAATAGTCAAGTGGAACTTTTGGAGAGTAAAACTATGTTTGAGATTTTTCAAAAATTCACTGTATGGGATTAACAGTAGTTTAGAAAATTCAGAGGAAAAGAAGAGATAACTTGAAAACATAACAGTAGAAATAATCAGTGAAACATGCTTATTCAACATATGTAAATTTTCTTTAAGGAAATGTCTTTTAAATTATTTCATCCATTTCTTAACTGGATTATGTGTAATAAGAATTAGAGAAGAAATCAATGAAATTGAAAACAGAAAATCTATAGAGAAAAATCAATGAAACCAAAACCTGGTTTATTGAAAAGATAAATAAAATTAATAAACCTCTAGCCAGGATAACTAAGAAAAAAAGAGTGGACACAAGTTACTACACATTTAAGGAAGAAATTATATCAGTTTTCTATAATCTCTTTCAGAAGATAGAGGCAGAAGGACTATTTCCCAACTTATTCTCTGAGGCCAGCATCACTCTAATACCAAACCAGACAAAAATATTACAAGGAAAAAAAAAAAAAAACACAAATCAACGTCTCTCATGAAAGTAAATGCAAACACCCTCAACAAAATATTAGAAAATTGAATCCAACAATGCACAAGGAGAATCATACACCACGACCAAATGGGATTTATCTCAGGTATACAAGGTTGGTTCTACACTTAAAAATCAATTAATGTAATCCACCATATCAATGGGCTAAAAAAGAAAAATTACATAGCAGAAAAAGCTTTGGACCAACACCCATTCATGATAAAAACTCTCAGAAAACTAGAAATAGGAGGAATTTCCTCATCTAGATAAAGAATATCTATGAAAAACCTACAGCTAACATTATAATTAATGATGCAAAACTTGGAGCTTTCCACTAACATCAGGTATAAGGCAAGAATGTCCCTTTCAGAACTCCTTTTCAACACTGTAATGAAAGTTCTAGCTAAGGCAATAAGAAAAGAAAAGGAAATAAAAAGTATACAGATTGTGAAGGACGAAAAGAAATTGTCTTTGTTCACAGAAGATACAATCAGCTATATAAAAAAAAATCTGAAAATCTCCTGGGAAAAAATCTCTTGGAAGTAACTACTCAGCTGTTGAAAGGAATAGACTACTGACATAGCAACAACATGGATGAATCTCAAAATAGTTTTTTGAGATTTAAATCTCAAAATAATTTTTTAAAATAATAATTATTATACTGAGTCCAAAAAATCAGACAAAATTAATACATACTGTATACACTCCTTTATATAAAATTCTAGAAGATGAAAACAAATCTATAGTAACAGAAAACAAATCATTGTTGGCCTGTAGACCAGATGAGGGTGCAGGGAGTGGCAGGAAGGAGACATTAAAAAGGAGACTTAAGAACTTAGAGGGGGGATGATGGATAAACACATTATCTTCATTTTGGTGTTTTCATGGGCATAGACATTTATTAAAATGAATTGCTATATGCTTTAACATGTGCAATTTATTTTGTGTCAATTTTATCCCTATAGAGCTGTAATTTTTTAATGTTAAAATTGCCTTTATAAAGAGAACAAGAATAACTCATTTTTTATCATAGATAATATTTCATATTAAGTTGTATTATTTAAAATGTTAACATTTTCACAAAAATAGCTTATACAGATCTCTGTTCCACAGGCCTAACCTCTCATTATCAATATATATTTGATAGCTAACTAGTGGCTCATCCATGTCAAATCTCTGGGTACAATACTTTAGAAAAAATCTATTTCAATATTCAATGACTGTTCATCAAGTTAAACTTGCTGCTCTCTCTTTCATGTCCCAGTTCTTTACTGAACTTTTGCTTGTTCTGAGATATATGCTCTGCCCTGTATTGCAGCTTTAGGTAGTAGAATGATTCTTTATTTACCCAAATTCGGGCCATCATTTCCATATTCTGCTCTTCACGTCTGCTTTGCGTCTACGGTATTTAGAACCAAGTGTCTGAGCTCCAACCCCGTGGCACACCATCTCTCCTGCGTTGCTTCTTGCCTGCTCCTACACTTCCTGTCGCTGGACTCCATTAGCCTTTCTCTTAAGTGTTTTGTCCTGTCTTGCTAGCCACTCCTTAGGCATATGGTCTGGACTTCCACCCATTATATGGCTCTATCCTTTCTGGATATCACTTTATGTCTAACTCTCAGTGACTAAAAGATGACTCAGGTTCCCAATAACATATGCTAGCCATAGGAAATGTGAAGTTCCAGGTCTCAAAGACTTCTAAGTTGCCCAATTTTATTGAGGTTTGTCATCTCATGCCACAAGAGACAGCATAGGTCTAATAACAGACTTATTGAAGAGGCCTCATAAATGGGTAAGTAAACATGCCATTAAATTGGGTGAAACGAATATTATTTATTATTAGCTTTGTTAGGTTTCTCATTCTTAAGTTTGAGAAAAAAGCAATGAATATTACAAAAAATATAATAATTAGGTCAATGTTGGGGAAGTTTGATTCATATTCCATAAAGAAAAAATGATACATGCCCAATTCTGCAAATACACAGTGTAATTTTAAGAACTCATCTTTCATTTCTTCAAATTTAAATTAAAGCAGTGATGCCATAAAGTAATTGACAGAACATAAGTTCCCTGTGGGAACAGTGTGACCAAGAAGCAGATTTTTAGCCTGAATTTCTTTTAGGCATTATTTTCTTAATTTAAACTTGGAATAATGAAGGGTGATTTGCAAATTGATTATGTAGGTTTCTTGCTTTGATGTGAGCATTTAAAAAATTCCAAATGACATCTGCATAGTCAGCACAAATTTAGATAAATACTGTGGTGTGCTGTAGGTCTGAATAGCCTATTTATTTAAATCTGCAAAGGGAAAGCAGCTAGGTACCGAAAAGACTCTACACAAATAATCTCTTGATAGCAAATGCCCTTGGTGGTTCATAATCATGAGATTTGAAAATTATCATAGGTACTTATAGAGCTCATTAAACGTATACAGTTAATAAATAGTACTTGTAAAATTTTACCCTTGGGGATGTTATCTTATAGATCTTTGTACCATAAAAGGAAGAAGGGGTCTGACTTTTTAAATATTAAACTTTTAGATAATATGTGCTAACATCATCTGATCCACCTATGTGGAGACTACTGTAAATAACCTTTAGAAATCTTGTTAAGTTTACCTTGTTATGTGATTTTATGTAAATTTCATGATAAACAGATTTTTAAATGCATTATCTCTTCAAGGAGCAAGTGATTAAATTGACTTGAAGATTTTTTTGAGGTATTTTTAGAAAAAAGTAAAACTTGACAAAGAGTTGACGGTTGGCTAGAGGTAATAGTCAAATTAAAATATATAAATAGCTATATTGGAAAACAGCATTAAATGTTTTATATACTCCTAGGGAATTCATAAATATTCTAGCACAAATTTTAAAAAAGTTTCCTCTCTTAATCTTTCTTCATTGAAAAGCTGATATGTGAATTAGAGATGTCCCCCAGAAGAAGTGAATTTCCTTCCCATGAAAGTATCATAGGGAATATTCTTATACATATCAGCTGTGCGGGCACAAGATGAAGCGTTCTGTCTGAGAAATTAAACATGGGTAGTTAAGGTTTCATATGATGCTCAATTCCTGAAACCCTAAATCACCAGTGCAACTTAAGGATGTATGTAAAGGGAAAAAAAAAAATCTGTGGTCATATAGATACGTAAGTTCCAGGGACATAATTGGTTGACAATTACTCTTTGCTGAACTAAACTTAACGGTAAGGAAATAACCAGTAGTGTCAATGGCTACTTGTGGTCAAAGGGAATGTAGACTGAGAAGAGGAATCACTGGCCACATTTAAGAGAACCATTTAATAAAGTGGTGGTGACAGAGGCCAGGAAGCAAGGGTTTAGAATTAAATGGATAATGAGTACTTTCAGCTAACAAACCTCACTTAGGGTAGCAAAACTTTCAAAAAAACTTGTAAGCTGAAAAGGATTTAGTGGATGAATAGAAAAATATGCGAAAGAAAAAGGAAATTACTAATAAAACCAGAGGAAATAAAATGCACACTTCTTGAAAAAGTGAGGGAAAATCCTTCTTGTGGCATGAAAAATGCAAAGAAATTTTGATATGGAAAGGAAGACATGAGAGGACGTACATGAATTTCCTGATCCCTTCAGTGTAAAGAAGAAGATTGTCATCTGCATAGGGCAAAGGGTCAGACTTTTGAAAGGTGGAAAATGAGTTAAATAAGTTCTGGGAAATAGAATGGGCAATCCATTAGAAATCAAGACAAAATTGACTGAGCTGTATACATGAAGCATTGCTGATTTTGGTTTTACGTCAACACATTCATTGGCTTTTTTTTTGACCTCATAGATCTTTTATTCTGTTTTCCCTATAACAATAACAATGTTGTAACAATGACAAGGTTGGTGATTCAGAGCTTGCCAAAAATGGTCTTATTAACTAAGCAGATGAGGAAAATAATGCAACATGGAAAATACTAGGATCCTTAAGTCTCCCTTTGTCTGGCAAATAGAGCTATGGAAACTCTGCTTCTATTTCCTGGCTTCTGCATATCATTAACACATTTATTTTGATGATTTTTAGTTAGTCCTTGACTCCCAATTGCAACCAATTTATCCAGTTTACATGTTAATGAACTTTGATCATAATTAGTATCAATATCAATATATTCAACTTACATTTACTAGACTCCCTCCAGTGACCCACACTCTACTTTGAGAAATATACAGACGTGAATTCTAAACATTACATTAGAAATATGATACACTATCCTTGTTCAAGATTTAGTGTATCTGAGGGAGAGCTAAATAGGGCAGTATTTAAAGTCTTGTGATTTGAATAGTATAGGTGGGATCTTGATGTAGCAATCTAATAAGATAAGGCTAAGTTCATCCTAGGTCAATTTTTGAAGAAAGGTACAAAAGACAAACAACTTTCCTAATAAAAAGAAATTATCTCAGAAAGATTTTTATACGGCTGAATGCTACATTTGTGTAGTGTTAAGCAAAAGGTAAAAAAGTCAAGAAAACTGACTTTGCACAGCACAGAAATCTATTCAAGGGGCCATTGTAGCGCAGCAACTCTAATGTATTGGAATGAAATGTAAAAGTGCTTATAAAATGGGAGAGTGATCTAAGCAGAAAAGCAGGGAGGGTTAATGAGATTTGCAGAAATTACAGCAAAAACTAAGATCTTACAAAAGAGAAGGCTTAGTAGTGGCACATAGTTGCAGAGCCTGTGATCCAAACACTCAGAAAAGAGCTGCCTCAGAATAGGTAATTTGTTTCATCGGTCTTGGACAGAGTTAGCCAATGAACTACTTTGTTCAGAAGGTTTAAATATACTGAGAAAGCACATAACTGGAGTATTTATGGAAGTTGTTTTTTTTTTTTTTAACAACCACGTACTCATAATTCTGATCAATAACATTTTTTGAAAGTGTAACCAGTAAAATTAAGAGTTTTTATTCCTACTCCCTTACTCAATATGCTATTTTTGTCTGCTTTAAATTTGGAGCAGGAGGCAGTGGAAAATTATGGGAGTAGAAAATGTATTTATAAACTATCATAAGTTGATTTCTGTGCTTCTTGGGCTTGGCTAGTGTTGAAAGCTAAACCCTTTTCTTCATGTCTGCTTCTTTCTCTTTGAAGATACCCCATCCGTGGTCATTTTTTACCTGCAGTTTTGTTTTTTTATGTGGAATGATACAATTTCTCCACCTGGTCATCTGCCTAATTGCTTCCTCTGGCATCCAACTTCTTTTTACTGAGAACTCCTTGACCTCATAGCCAACCTCTTGGTCAGAATCCAAAGAAATTCCCGCTAGCTGTTTTGAGTACTTCACATGGGATCCACAGAAAAAAAAATGTATCCTTTCTTCCCTTCTCCCCTGCTCCCATCCCCACTAAAAAAAATTTGGAAGCATTGGCAGTCCCCAATTCAACCACCTCTTTTCAGCCTTAGAGCTTTGACTACCCACAGTTCCCAATCCTTTAGATTTCACAAGCATAAATCAGAAACTCCAAGATATCAATCAATTACTCTGCGTGTTACATTACAGCATCTTTCCCAGGCTTGAGCTGATAGTAAAAGCACAGCTTATGATTTTTTCATAAAGAAGGAAGGGAAGGAGATTCAGAGAATACTGAAGCTTTTGCTAAAAATCTCCTTCTAAATTACTTATAGACTATATATACATTTGATCATAATATTGGATTAGATAATGTTATAAAATCAAAATAAAAAGTTAAAAATGAAGAAACTGGAAAGAATTGGCTACAAGAAAATAAAAAAGCAATGCAAGATCAAATATTAAGTACTAATTAAATGCCAATTTCATGTTAAATTTAGTATTAATTACATTTTTCCATACATCTGAAAAAAATGTTCTTGGCATTTGGAAGTACTTGCATATATTTTCTTGGGCTTCAGCCAAAACTATTTTAATTTAAGTATAAGGTAAAAAGAGTGCAACTGTTTGGAGTATTTGAACAATATTTATTTTTCTACAATTTTTATGACATTTAAATATATGAGGATTGCTAAAGTAACTGATTTTGCTGAATAACGATTAAAGAAATGGGACATAGAAAATAAATATTGCTTAACTGCCTGTTTGTTATTTTTTGTGGAATAGCACATATATTTTAAAGTTTTTAAGAACATTGTCAAACACTTTGTCTTGAACAGTATGTCTGAGTTTAATTCCTTTTAAATATTCTTTCAATCATTTTGTTCACTCTACTTCTGATGGGATAATTTCTATAAATCTTTTGAAGATTACTTTTGCTCCTGCTTTATAGCCCACACAGTGTATTTTTAAAAATTTTAGATATTCTAATTTTCTGTTCTAAAATATCCATTTGGTTGTTTTTATATTTTCCAATTATCTGCTAAGATTTTCAATCCTTATATTCATTTTTGTCATATTTCCCTTTCATTTTTGAAATAAGCTTTATATTATAGGCTTTAAAATCCTTGTCTGCTAAGTTTAACATCTGTGTTATCTTAGGATTGGTCTCTGCTGGATGCCTTTTCTTTTAAGAATAAGTCACACTTTCCTGGCTTTTCTCACCTTGAAAAAAATGTTTATTGCATCTCGGATATTGTAAATGTGATGTTATGGAGATTCTGGATTCTATAATATTCCTTTGAAGCCTGTTGATGTGTTTTTTTGTTGTTTGTTTGTTTTAGAAAGCAATTAGCGTGGTTGGATTCAAACTGCAAACCTTGTCTTTTGGGCAACAGCTCAAATTGTGGTCAGTTGTTTTATCCTTAGCTAAGCTTTGAGTTGTCCAGATATGTTTATTCTATTTGTCATCCAGAGACTTGAGCAGAGGTAATAAAGAGAACTTGAAATTCCCTTTCTCTTGTTCTCTCTCTCTCTTCTTTAATTCTTCATTTTTTTAATCAGAGTTTTAGCCACTATGGGCAGTACCTATTGTAACTTCCCCTCAAAATGGATTACTCGCCTCATGTTATTTTATTCTTCCACAGCTTGGGTTTCCAATAGAATATACCTCATTCTGTCTACTTTCCTGGGCCTTCAAGTAATAAAAAAATTTTTTAAATCAGAGATTATTGTTACAATCTGAAGTTCGATAAGGTAGAAGCTTATTTGGCCATACCAGAAGTTGAGTTCACAGTTCATTTTTACAAAGTATAATTATCTTAGAGAATTTATTATCCCTATGCCTACACAATTATGATTATAAAGGTAATTTTCTGACAATAAAAAGAGGTATAGTCTGTTTAATTTAGAAATGTTTACTTCTTGATATAGTCTAGCTACTATGAGATAGCTACTATGGCTTCTAAAGCTTTGTTCACAAAATAATAAATTTTTAATGGTGCAGATCCCTTACCAATTATATTATTTGCAACACTGCCAAATTATTCCCCTCCTCAACAGTCTGAAAATCCATATTTCACAATAAACTGTGTGGTACTATAGTAAGAGAAGAAAAGAAGTAAATTTAGGTGTTGTCTTCATATGTTACTCTTTCTACTTTGGGCTTTAATATCCTTTGATAAGTAGCCCCAACCGATGATACCCATCATTGGTATATTGTTCAAGTACTGCTCAAGTACTTTTAGAAGTCATGTGTCAAAACTAATGATATCCTGGTTATGGGAATTTAGTAAGTGAATAAGTAGAATCTGACAAATTTCTATCTTAAGTCTTTCCAGAGCTTAGAGATATCCACAAGATATTGCACAATCAAGGGGAATGCAAATGTCTAAGAGGAGAATTCTAGGCTTATTAAACATCACCAAACACCCTATGGATAAGGCAAAGGCCATCCACCAAAATGTAAAGGAAGAGGAATATAGGTCCAAACCATAAAGCAAATTTTAGTCATCAACTTTAAGATTTTCGGGGCAGGGTCTGGTGAAACCTAATTGACTTCACTTTTTTAAGCAATCCGAGACTTAGCAAATAAAAAACACTATCAACACAATAAGATAAAATATAAGACTATTGTCAACAAGGGGCAAAAATGTAATAGTCACCTCAATACTGGAACCATGGAACATGTGGAATAATCCAGTGCTAATCTAAGGAAATAGATGGAGTTTATAGATGACATGTTCTAAATCACATTGTTCATTGGTCCTGATATTTGCAGATGCTATATAAAGGAATCTCCTCAATTAAGAAAAAGTACATTCTGAATATCTTCAAGATATTTTTTCTTAGCTTAAATATTTGCTCAGACCTATTTTTGTTATTGTCAAGTAACTGGTGACAAAATTATGATATGTATGGATTGAAAGAGAAAATATAATACTGCAAGTTACTACACATCAAGTAATTTTGCTCTGACTTTTTCTAAGAAATACCTTAACCCAGATTCTGATCTCATCATTAAAAAGCATTTATTAACAACATAACTGGACAAAGTTCTGGGTAAAAACATGTCTGAAAAAGAAGAACTGTGTAGACAAGTATCTATGCGTGATTTTATTAGGTGGATCCACATGAAATTTACATTTTTGGGGGTGGTCAAAAATAGTTGAGTACCAACAATTTTGGAGGGCTTAATCTAATAATTACAATTTAACACCGAATTTCATGTGACACAATTTTGTATGAGAAGTCTTCTTTCTAGTCTACCTTTATAGGCCTGCAAACTTCATTTCTTATAGAAGCTCTTCACATCACCATTTGGTAAAAGCAGGGATACTCTGCAGCCTTAAGTCATAAAGAAAGATTTTCTTCTTCTTTTACTTATTTATATAAAATATGACCTGGACTAACATCTATGATGTCTGTTTATCCCATTGTTATGACTCTTCTTATATGATTAAAATGTGACTTATTACATAGGGAGTTGAAAATTATAATTAATATAAAGCTTAAAGTATTTGTGATATAAGGCCAAGTCTCCCTCCCTTTTTTTCCAAATAACAAAATCCCTTATATAAAATCTCACTTATTATGTTTAACTCAATGTTTCTGCTTATAATTTCACAATGAACAATATAAAAGTATCTAGGAAAGCTTATGAAACATACTGTACCACTCCCAAGGAAGCAAGGTATTCCATTAAATTTGAGAGGCAGCATGACACACATTGCAGATGATATTCAGACTAGACATATATGTTAAAATGAATCAAGATCCATTATCTTTTTAAACTGTTTAATGCCAAACAACTTGATGTAATCTGACATTGGCAACAGCAAGCTTTATCTCCATTCAGTCCAGAAATCTCCCTAGTACTTTCATTTCCCAAATAATTGCTCCCTTCACAATTCAAATAAATAGGAATGTAACAATTTCTATTACTGAGTGTTCAGAAAAGAGATGTGCATGAAAGAAACTATTCTTGGGTTTTAAAACTAATAGCTCCACCATAAAATATATCTCATGTCAGAAATAATAATATGGAGAGTAGGAGTACACATATGGGGTCATAGTTTTATAAATTCATTTAGTATTTTTACTGAACATTAATAATAGTCATTTAATAAGAAGAGGTAACAGCAATTAAAAAAATAAATAAAAGAACACTTTTGTTTTTAAGTTTGATATGTACATGTGCTGTTCATATCACCGCCATTTATTTATTTATTTACTTATGGTTGTGTTGGGTCTTCGTTTCTGTGCGAGGGCTTTCTCCAGTTGTGGCAAGCAGGGGCCACTCTTCATCGCGGTGTGCGGGCCTCTCACGATCGCGGACTCTCTTGTTGCGGAGCACGACTCCAGACGCGCAGGCTCAGTAGTTGTGGCTCACGGGCCTAGTTGCTCCGCGGCATGTGGGATCTTCCCAGACCAGGGCTCGAACCCGTGTGCCCTGCATTGGCAGGCAGATTCTCAACCACTGCGCCACCAGGGAAGCCCCTGGAAGCCCCCCGGAAGCCCCCCGGAAGCCCCCCGGAAGCCCCCAAATAAAAGAACAACTTTAATGCCATTGTGCCTTGATTTTCTACCAAGGCACTTGAGAGTGGTATTTTTTAAGTGCTGTTTATCTATGTAAACTTCATGCTCTTTGAAATCTGTATTTCTGTGGGATAGTATTATTCTTTAACCCAAACATGCTCTATATAATCAGATTCATTATACCTAAGTGTTCACTTTATTTGAAGTACACACATGCATTACAGTAATAGATCAGTGTATAATGATGAAGATGAAAATTCTGCTGACATGAAAGTTTTGTAGGGTAAAACAAGTGAGTCAGTCAGGACTATATTCTAAATTTGATCTTGTGACTAAAAATGCATCTGAAAACCTCATTTCAGAATGTCACAGAGAATTTTTTATAGTTATTAGTTCTACTAAAACTTGTTCTCCCATAAAAATAAGTTCAACTAAAATATAAACTCAACTTTCAAATAAAATAATACACTCTTTTGGGGAAGTCTAGCTTATAGACCTGGAAGAATACAAAGCATCCTTATTCAAATCTGCTTCCTGAAAGTAAGCCTCCTGATCTATTTTATGCCTCTTTGCACAGATCTCTGGAGTTGAGCTGTCACTACAGGGTAATTGCGGTTTGAAAAATCCAATGACAAATTGGTGTCTCAGAGCACGTAGAAAACAAGAGGCTTTTATGATGATAAGATCTTTTCTAACTCAGTATAAGTAGTTGTATACTTTTTAGTAAAGTTAGGAACTGTATTAGTCTGTCAAATAATTTCATAGTGGGATTTATATAAATCCTTTCCTTTCTATACAAATTAGGAATTTAGGACAAAATAGAGTTTAAGAAATAATCTTTAGTAAATTGTGAAGAGGTAGTGTGCAATAGATCATTTTATAATTCAAAATAAAAATACAACCAAACTATCCTAGATCTGTATCACTGAGTACACTTCTCCTCATTACTCATGGTGTCAGGACAACTGTGCAGCAAAGGATTAAACTTGACCAAATAGGTTCTTAGCCTTTGCCCTTGGCTTCTAGGAGGTAATTTCCTGCCTGACTAGAGCATCTTTGTTTACCTGGTGACCTCTGGCTGCCCAGTAATCTATGCTAACAATGTTGTTTATGGTGGGGGACATTGGACTACTCAGTATAGGCTCAGTCTCTGCAAGGGTTGGAGACTAAGGTCAGCCATGTGGGTGGTCAACTGTGTCTACATGACTGAGCCCCAATAAAAATTTTGTACACCGAGGTTCGGATGAGTCCTCCTGGTTGACAATACTCCATGCATGTTGTCCACATCATTGCTGGAAGGAACAGGTGCTGTTTGCACTGCTGCACTGGGAGAGGACAACTGAAAGCTCTGTGCCTTGATGTCCCCTGGATGCTGCCCTCTGGACTTTCCTCTGCTGGTTTTAATCCATATGCTTTCTCTGTAATAAGCCCTAACAATGAGTGAAACAGCTTTTCTGAGTTTTGTGAGTCTTTCTAACAAATTACTGAACCAAGACTGGTCTTGGGGGCCTTAAAACTTGCAATTGGTGTCAGATGTGAGAGTGGGCTTGAGATTCCCAAACTTTGTACCATCAGAGATCACTTTACCTCTTAACCTCATGAAATCATGAATTCAATCCATTTGCTGGGAACAATTATTTCCTTACCTCTTTTTTAGGGGGTTGGGAGGAGGGAAAGCAGCTGCTTAATCTCTATTAATCTCAATTTTCTCATCTGTGTAATGAGAATAAAAAATATCAATCACATAAAATATGTGTAACAAGTTTTTATAAATATGTAAATGTCCTATCAAATAAGTCTGAATATATACCATGAAAATTTATTGAACTTTATAGTCAATTCACTTTGATTTGTATAAAAAAGAAAATTATTTTTCTTTGTCTAATATTATTCATTGTATTCAGATTACCCAAAGAATATTCTGTCATTGAAGTTGAAAATCAATGTGTGTGTCTGTGTGTGTGTACTAAATTATGTAGAAATATAACTAAAACACTTTGGTTGTTGTGAATATTCTGTTTCCGTGACTTTGTGGTGAGTCTATGTACCTACATAACAGCATTCTGTTGATTTTTCTTTTGAAAGGTTTTAAAGTTATGTAAAGAAAAAAATGTATCTAACTCTGTGCAGTTCTGAGACCTGCCAGGATTATGCTGGGAGTTATTTACTGAAGATCTATTTCTTCTGTTAGGAATACATAGCACAAGTTTTCCTTATTGTTCTGGACATCTCACCCACTAAACCACTCATTTTCTCTGAGGACAGAAGTAAGTAGCACAATTTGTTCTCAAAGATGACTAGCTGTTTCTGAAATGTGAGGAAGCTCATGGTAAATGGGCAGAATGTTAGAAATAAATAAGAAAAATGAGGCAGTAGAAATAAATTTTTTATGATGTCTTCTCTCATTCATTTATATGGAAGCAGTCTTTTGCCACAGCTACAGGTGACAAGAAACAACAGAGATTGCTAGTTTGAAATATTCCTGAGAAAATAACTTTAGAATCAAAGTAATTTTATCAGTAGTCTCAAAATGCACTTATGTAAACCTTTTTATAAAGTGCAAACTAAAGATTGATTTACAGAGAACAATGATTTATTTACTTACCATCCTGGGAATGTTTTTTATTATTATTAAATTTAATTTGTATGATCCTCTTTTTTTGCAATAAATGTTGTATAATTCAGACATCAAAGATGAAGGAAAGAAATTCCTTCCAAAATTTTTGAGATTTCCAAAAATGCTATAATACTTTTCTCCAAATGAGTATAGCCGCTTAGATGTTGTAGCTTTATTACTTAATAGATGATAAATATTTTTATCATAACTGTCCCAGGAAATACTTTCTTCTCACTAAAAGTGATTGGAGCAAGATAAATTGTCCTACCTGCTGAATGATTAAAAAAATAATAATAATAAGGCAAACAACAGCCACAACAGTATGAGATGGAGGGGTAGAATTAAGATAGGTTCATAGTTACTTAAACTAAAGAGAGTGTGGCGAATTATACTTTCCAAACCTAGCCACAGCCATAGGATTCAATCCATCATGCCTTTATAATGTGAAATGAAATTCCTCTCCCCTTGAATATGAGCTAGCTTTAGTAACTTGCTTCTACTAAATAAAATACAGCAGAAGCAACACATTATAACTTCTGAGGAAAGGTCATAAAAGACAATACAGCTTCCATATGGTTATGTTCTTTTGTAAAACTCACTCTTAGATCTCAGCTGCCTTGCTGTGAAGAAGCCATGCTCGATTTTCTGGTGGCAACTCCACTTGATAAACATCTTCAGGTACCAGACATGTGAGTAAGTGATCCTCTGATGATTCTAGCCCTCAGTCTCTGAGCCTCTGATGCCAGGTAATGTGAGACAGAATGAGCTGTCCCAACTGAGCCCTGTCCAAATTGTAGATTATTGAGTAAAATAAAGGTTATTATTGTTTTAAGCCATTGCATATCATTTATTGGTTTGTTTGTTTTTTTAATCTAGCAATAGATAACAGGAACACTAAATTTGAGGCAAAAATTTTGATACAAGATTAGTCTTGTGTGTCATTCAATAGTAAAGACAGTATAGCATGGTGGAAATATTGCAAATTAAGATTGACTCTGCTGACTTATAGTCATGATCTTTGTGCATATTTGGACATAACCAGATTAAGTCTACAAAGCCCCATATAAGCAAACAACATATACACAAGAAACTGGGGTTAAAACAGTCACATATTTGATAATTATCATTCTGTTTCCAAATACAATTTTTTTTATTGCACTTTGTTTCATCTCAAGCAAAAGGAACAAATTCGGAAGTTTTCACTTGTTTGTATAGTCTTTTAAGTCCCCTTGGCAAAAATTATAACACACTAATAATATCACTGGCCTCAAATTTAGATAAGGCCTTCCAATGAGATCAAAATAATTTTATTTTCCCCTTGAATATCTTCAGACATTCCTGAAAAATAAGTAAAAATTTTTATTCTTATTTAAAGATGAAAAAAATTAAGTAAAGAATTAAAATGAATTATTGGAAGGCACATTGTGATACAACAGTAAAACAGAGAGATTTATTATTAAGAAGGTTGTTTGTTAATGGCTTATTAAGAACGAATTGCTCATTTTCCAACCTAAGTCTTCTTATTCCTGGTAGTCTATGTCTTTAAAAAGTTTAAATGTTTTGTTTTATTTTCCACTGTAAAAAAAAAAAAAATCTGTGTTATATGAGAGCTAAATATTATCTGAGTCAGTGGTAGGCATGTCAGCTAAAATTCAGACAATGACTAGATTACAAAGATCAGAAGGCAATACATTTTAGCACTGTGTTTCATTAGGCCTTGCTGAAAAACAAACATGCTTAACACTGTTCCACCTTATGACCTTTTTACTTGGTATTCCCTCTACAAGGAATTCTCTCTACCCATGTATCTGCATGGTTCTTTTCCCCACTTTATTCAGGCCTTTGTTCATCGTCATTTTCTCAGAGGGGTCTTCTCTAACCACCCTCACTAATATAGTGCAATGTTAGAGCTCTGCTTTGTTTCTTCCAAAAATGCTTATCGCAAACAAATATTGCATTATATACTTAATTGACTATTCCCCTAATAGAATGGAAACTTCATAAGGGCAAATGATGCATCCATTTTATTCACTGAAGTGTTACCAGTGCCTACAATAGTGCCTGGCATATAGTTAGCACTCAGAAAATATAAGCTGAATAAATGAATTTTGTCTTTGAGTGACAGATAATGACAAATTCATATTGAAAATGAGAAGTCAAAGGATATTGAAATGGATATAACTTATATTTCAATTTTATCTATGATTTCTAATTATTTCAACATTAGTTCCATGTGTGAACTATACTCATTAATTACTTTTCTGCCCAGGGCTCCTTTTAATGTAAATTATTCTAATGATACTTAAATTGTGACAGATTTGCCCTCAAGGAATATGTTGCCTAAGGATAAAGAATATATTCTAGACCTGTTTAAATAAGCATATTAACATATCTGGGAAAGTGTTTTAGTGCAATCTTTATCACAGTGTATGTATTAAAACCTAAGGATTTCTATTTAAAAAGTATTTTTAAAGTATTATTTTTATTGTACTGTGGCTTTAAAAAGTCTTTTAAATTTTTGTGTTACATTATATACAATATACATTATTTTAGATTATATATATATATCAAGTAGATATAATTTCAGAAATAGAGGTTTAATATTTAAGTCCTAGCTCTCATAAAATGTAATATTCCTCTTTGGCTGAATGGATTTAGTTAGGCTGGAGTTTTGAAGATTAGTGGTAATTCTGTTTAATTTAATACTATAAATATAAATAATTACACAAAATTACAGTAATTTATAGTAGTTAGGCCATTGCACAAAGATTGTGAAATTAGAAAAAAATATACTAACAATATACCATATAAATCTATATTTGTATAGTGTCTGTGTGTTCATTAGGTAAAGCCAAGAAAGCTCTGCTCCCCTACCCCATCATAGAATTAATAAAATCAAGAAAATGAAAGGATATGCACTCAGTATTCAGGGTTACAATTAAGGATGGGCTTTGCATTTAGGATCCTGTTATTGGTAAAATTTGCCTCAATACATAACATACCTCAAGAAGGAAAAGCTGTATTTTTCAAGGATAGTGTAATATTAAAGGGACAAGAACGTCTAAAATGAAACATAGGCATCATTATCTACAATTTTAGGAAAACCATGGCTCTTATTTTGTACAGCAAATGAGTGCTTCGTGCATTGTTTTATCTCTAAACAATTTTTTTTTTTGCTTACACTTTGCAAAATTAAAACATCCATTGAGGAAATTTTTCCACAAAAGCAAATATTTTCCACCAAAGTAACAGGCTCTTCTCTCCTGGTCACAAGAAGGCTGGCAGAAGCCCTGAATACTGATTTCCAGTAGGAAAGAATTCTTTCTCCAACTATTTGTCAAAATGGTTAATAAGTTACATGTTCAGAATTCCACACAAGTTGGACCATCTTAGGACAGAAGCAATCACTGTCACCAATCTGAGGAAATATACCTCAGCTTAGAGCTGTGATTGACATCAGCTCTCTCAGAGCTTTTGGGGGTAGGCTTTTCCAAAGCACTTGGCAAGAATGGGGAACCTAGTCCAGATAGTAATATGACTGTATCACAAATATATATTTCCTTTCTACAAGGAGCGTTTCACTTTTACATGCATACCACATTTATTTTTAAGGGTGTGTATGCTTTAAATATTCTTACTTAAAACACATATAGAAAGAGAAAAAACTATAGTACAGTAATATACGTTACTCACAACAGAAAATTAAATTTAATGTCTTCATAATGGGTTCACAATTTAAATCTTCTTTAACAAACCATCCTGCTTTTCCTAAATAATGGATTCCTTTAAGAATCAGGCTAATAAATGGCTTGTTTGGGAGGATGTCACCCATTGTTCTAAAAAATAGTGAGCCAAGAAGAGTTCTATATTATGCTTTTTTAAAAAATCAATCAATATATTTTACTGAAGAGAAAAATTGAAACACAATAATAATTTCATAAATAAATCATTTAAGTCTCAAAATTCAGAGTGTATTAGTTAAATCTGAAGAAGATGACATACCTCAAAGTAATATTTTATGCTTTCATTTGAATATTTGTACTACTTTATTTTATTGGAACTATGATTTTGTCAACTCTAAGACAATGCTATTTTATGTTTTACTGGGAAAGAAAAGAAATCTACCAATTATAATAGTAAAATGCCACTGATTGTTAAATATATTCTTATTTCAAAGATGTCAAATTATGAAAACATGAGTGTCTTAGAGTTGAAGAAATATAATTTCATCAGTTTGGGGGGAAATTATGACAAAATATTATACCGAAAGACAGATGCACTCACCTACCAATTAAAAAACAAGCAACTCATTGTTAGGACTTGTCTTAGAAAAGAATTATTCTTTACTGACTAAACTTATCAGAATATTTATATGTAACTTTAGAATATGGGTAATACATTTCAACAGAAAATCAAGACGTTTCAAATAAACTGGTATCACTTTATAAGGTAATTTTAAGAGGATATTTAATTTTTAATCTTTAATCTTATTAAATTGCTATCTTTGGTAGTATTGAATATTAGTTGCTGAAAATAATTGTTTTTTAAAAGCAGTCAGTCAATATCTTGAACAATAATAAAGGACATACTTCAGTAATAGGGTATGATGACATAAAAGAATCAAAGAAATCAATATTCAAATCCTTAGTGCAGCTTTAATGAAAATGAGAAGGATAAAAAACAATTCTCAAAATAGACATTATAATATGGATACTATAGTTCCTTATATTTTTTGCCTCTGGGGTTGAGCAATCATTAATGGTATGCTCACCAGATAAAACATTATTTTAGCACACTATATTTGTATAAATTTATTCCCTTTACTTGTTTTCATTTATATAGTGATCGTCTAATCAAAATAGTTTGTATAAGTCTGAGTATCTTTTGACAATCTTCATGGAAATAGTCAATTATACCACAAAAAGTATATTATTTGTCAAAAACTCTTTTAAGGCTAGTTAGCAATCATACAATAAGCCTCAAGCAGAATTACCATAAAAACTTTGCAACTAGATGAGTACATGGAAATCAAAAGTTTAAATAACACTCATTCTGCTAATTGCAGCAAAGATACAATAATCCAAATGTCTAATCAAACTGGTGGAACTAGATAGAAGGAAAGAGCTGGTAGAAAGGAAATGAGGCATCTACATACTTCTTTTCTCTGAAATAGCTCAAGCTGATTCCAAAAGACTACAGAAGAGAATGAAAGCAGTGTTAGAAAATATTGGTCCAGATGATCCACTTTTAGTCCCTTTATCCCCTTATCAAATCTAATTTCATTATAGCTATTGATGCCAGACATAAGAATTGATTTTGTTAATACACCATTGTGTTAGTAATTTTTATCCCCCTTTCCATTTTACAAAATAAAAAAAAATAAAAAAAATCATCACTGCTGTTATAAAGAATTTCTAGTTGCAATTTTGGAAACATCTAAAATTTTGACTTGTCAAATCCATTTTTTAACTTGTTTTAAAAAATATTTATTTCAAAATTGTGGCTTTCTATGGTCAAAAAATTACATATAATCGTTTTAAGAATGGAGATTAAATGAACTAAAAGAAGAGCAAAATGCAACTAAACTTTACCTTCCTTCTGTAAGTGCCCATGTAATGTAATGTAATGTAAATACCAATTACTCCTTCTTCCATTTACATGAGTCAACTTCAAGTTTAGCATTCTTAATTTAAAGTTTGTCTTTGGCTTTAAATTAAAAAAGCATAAGCATACATTAAAAAAGTCAGACATGATTTATACATACAAAATCTAGCTTTTAAATTGGAAAAGTTAAAAATTTCATATAAAATAATAAGCAAAATACATGAGGCAATCCATAATGAAAGACTGAGAAGTATGCTAGAAAAGTAAGTGAGGGCAAGAGACAAGTAAGCCAAACGATAAGGAGGTCCCTGAGGAATTAGTAGGCACTGGGACATGCAAATCAACCTCCAGAATGTCAATGTCTCACGTCATTTAGTCTTTCCTTGGGTCCACCACACAGATCCAAAGGGGTATTCATGCAATGGCAAGATCTGTAGGTCATGGAGCACTGGGAGGAGGTATGCAGAGGACAATCTTGAGTAAAGTTGGCCTGAGGAAGAGTAGAAAAAAATCCATCCTCTATTATGCCACAACTCCTGCAGTGCCTACTTCTGTACAGATAACAGGCTAAGGACAAAGGGGACTCCACTGGCATGCCTGCACTGTGGTGCCCCATTACTAGCTTACCGTGATCTCAAACCCTTTTCCTTCCAATGAGAAGAAAATTGACAAGGATTGTCCCCAGTGAAAAGGTAGAAAACAAGGATGAGTTTGAAATGGAGCAGGACCCTATTGTCCTTCCCCCCCCATGTCCTCCACCTGCCTTTTGTCTGTGGAAAAACTTAGCCAAAGAATAAGTTTAATCAGACAAGTGAGAAAATGCAGAAACAAAGGAAAACAGTCCAACAAGACTAAATAATAATAGTTTAGTAATTAAGCATAGTCAAGGACCTTTAGTTCCTCCTCAAGGGCTACAGATAATATTCTGAGCCATATCGTGTGAGTTGTCTTATACATACTGAAACCCCCAGCAGGTGGAAGAAGTAAAATACATGATGCCCAGACTATAGCCATGACATAAGCTACCACAATTCCAAGAATTGGCCTCAAGGAAATGGGAGAAAACCCACCCTGGAACTGAAGATTAACTGTACTTAAAACAAGCAAGATGACGCTGGTCAGACCACTGCATGACAAATTTCAAGATGACTGTCAGAGCTGACAGTACTATTTCTGCATGTAGCCCCCTCCCTCCATCTCTGAAAGCTCTTGCCCACTGATTGTCAGGGGAGAGCGGGGAGTTGGCCTTTGGATGGGATTCCACCCTCTCCCCTGGCTGCTGGCATCCAAAATAAAGCAAACTTTCTTTTCCACTAACCTTGACTCTTTATTGGCTTCTGAGCTACAAGCAGCTGGACCCCACTTTTGGTTACAAGTTGGAGCCCTGCCAAAGACTTAGAGTGGGCAACTGTCTCCTTACAGGTAAAGTCTGTGCTATTAATAATAGCTTATAATGCTTATTAGTCTCATACATATGCCTTCTTCACTTTAAAAGCAAAAGCCACTTGAAAAAAAAATCCTTTTAACTTTCTGCATTGTCCCATTTTCAAATTATTTTTGAAAATGTTTGATTTGCAAGAAAGAAAATGCATGAGATGGGTTCTAGTTTATAGCCTAAAGCACAGGGTAGGAGACTTAGCCTCAGGTTAAAAACAAGAAAAGCAAAAGCAAAGGAAAAATAAAAGCAAAAAAGTAAGGCAAAAGGCTTTCCGTATTGTTTTGTCATTAGCCTAAGGAAAACATGTCTGGCTTGTCAATTTAAACGCAGGAGTTGTCTGTCTAATGATTTTAAAATATAGGTGGATTTCCCCATTCTTACGAGATTCAGATTCAAAGGTCAATAGTTCTCTAGCTTCACTGTTGTTACTACTTCAGAAAGATAGAGGTAGATTTGAATTAGAACTTTTGAGAATAAACCATCCTGAATAAAGTTTGAAAAGTGGAGAGAAAAGAGAAATTAGAAGTTCCTACAAAAGAGAAAAACTCTACCATTTAGGTCTAAGATTATGTCCTCCCAGTATCAGGTCCAGGGACTCAACCTCTGCTTCACTATCAAGGTAAGGATATCAGTGTTTATCTAGTAAATATTACCAAGTGGATATCAATCTACTAGAATTCTGAGAAAGTGCAGCCAAATATATCTTGATCCAAGGTCATCAGTCTCCATTTCTGGATTCTTGTTAATAATATTTTCAGGAAACCAGTCTCCATGGTAACCAGCAAGACTGCTACTGATTGTTATATGCCTCTATTGTTCTTACAGCTCCTTTCCTGAAAAATAGTAGTTTGGCAAAAGTTTCAGGAAACACTGGTTGATCCATCTGGTTTCAAATGTCCATCAATGACCCAGTTATTATGAGTGAGGGTTAGAGTAATAGTTGACCAGACATGGGCAAAAGACTACATTTTGGTCTGGGATGATAGTGAGGAAAAGATTCTCAAGTGAAACATGGATTAAGCATGTTTGTATGCCCTCACCTTAATGAGGGTGAGAGATTATGGTACATCTCACTTTTACATATAGAAAGATGCAGAGAAATTTTTATTTGAAACCTATTAATTACAAGCATATTATTTGCATATGTTGATTAGATTGGGTCTATAAGATACCAAAATGTTCTTTCTTTAGGATAGTTTAGCACACTCTCTTATGCTATAATTATGGCTGTACCTGTGTTATTTCCCCTTCACATCCCTGAAAGTGAGATGATGATGTTTACTTATCTTTTTGTCTCCCAAATCACCTGGCTACTTGTTTTACACATAGCAGATCTCATTAATATGTCTGCAAATAAATGAAATAATAAATACTTAACTGAGTGGCACAACTGGAAATTTTTGAATAATAATGTGTAAGATTAAGAATTTAGATGAATGAGAATAAAATAGAGCTTAAAATCATGTTAGGAAAATTGAGCAAGACCATTTGGTTTCTGGCAGTTCTATTTTGATTTGCTTAAGTGTTTTGCCTGGATTTTTTCCTCTGCTCAATTTATCTTGCTTGAAGCCAACTCCAGACCAAAGCTGAGATAGAAGAAGAAGGCTATTGGTAAAATGACTCAAAGTAG
Source organism: Balaenoptera physalus (assembly GCF_965194825.1). Classification (NCBI taxonomy): domain Eukaryota; kingdom Metazoa; phylum Chordata; class Mammalia; order Artiodactyla; family Balaenopteridae; genus Balaenoptera; species Balaenoptera physalus. The sequence goes on along the minus strand of NC_138891.1, from coordinate 45,707,858 downwards.
ATAAGTGAGAGAGTCTGAGCATCAGTACTTTTTGGAGACATTAGATTAGGCTAATTCTGACAGTGCCAAGTGTTATAAATTCTTTTTTTTTAAATTTTTTTTCAGAGTGGACACATTATAATACTTTATTCTTTTTTAAAATTAATTTTTATTGGAGTATAGTTGATTTACAATGTTGTGTTAGTTTCTGATGTACAGCAAAGTGAATCAGTTATACATATACATTATCCACCCTTTTTTAGATTCTTTTCCCATATAGGTCATTACAGAGTATTGAGTAGTGTTCCCTGTGCTATACAGTAGTTCTTATTACTTATCTATTTTATATATAGTAGTGTGTATATGTCAATCCCAATCTCCCAATTTATCCTTCCCGCCTTTTCCCCCTTGGTAACCATAAGTTTGTTTTCTACATCTGTGTCTCTATTTCTGTTTTGTAAATAAGTTCATTTGTACTATTTTTTAGATTCCACATATAAGCAATATCATATGATATTTGTCTTTCTGTGTCTGACTTACTTCACTCAGTATGACAATCTCTAGGTCCACCCATGTTGCTGCAAAATGGCATTACTTCATTCTTTTATATGGCTGAGTAATATTCCCTTGTATATATGTGCCACATCTTCTTTATCCATTTCTCTGTTGATGGACATTTAGGTTGCTTCCATGTCCTGGCTGTTGTAAATAGTGCTGCAATGAACACTGAGGTGCATGTATGTGTTTTTGAGTTATGGTTTTCTCTGGATATATGCCCAGGAGTGGAATTGCTGGATCATATCATAGCTTTATTTTTAGTTTTTTAAGGAACCTCCATACTGTTCTCCATAGTGGCTGTACCAATTTACATTCCCACCAACAGTGTAGGAGGGTTGCCTTTTCTCCACACCCTCTCCAACACTTATTGTTTGTAGATTTTTTTGACCTGAAGAGGAAATGTGATATTAAGACCACTTTTCTGCATCTAAAGAATTTCAAGCCCTCCCTGCCTTTCCCCAACTTCATCCAACATTAGAATCTGATACAGCAGAATGACTGTGACCTAGCAGAAAATGATGTGGCACACAGCAAAGGAAATCGAGTCGTTAAAGTGATTGAGGGACTCAAAAGGAAATTAAAAGGAAGAAAAAGTTCCTAAGTAGAAATTTCACTGTCAGCCATGACAGAGTTGACCTTCTGAAGGTGCCTAAAGAGACGGCATAATGTTTAAGAAAGTTGGATCTGTAAACAAACTTCTGGGTTCAAACTCCAATTTTGACATTCATCATCTCTGTCACCTTGAACAACTTAACATTCTTTTTTTGCTCCAATTTCTTTATCTGAAAAGGGGCCTGTACTTCATTTGATTGTAAATAATTGTGATAAAAGATAAAATACTTTAAGAACAGTTTCTATCATATTCTATTAGTCAGAGGAGGTTAAATTCTATAACAACTCCAAAATTCCAAAGGCCATTGGTGACTTAATAATCAAAGTTTATTTCTCAGTTCCACCTGCGTTCAATGCAGAGGGAGATAAGTGGTTTCTGGAAGGTGGTTCTATACATCACAGGATCCACTGATTCAGAGTTCTTCTATTGCATTGATTTGCCCACCTCCATGTCACAAAAATCCATAAGCAGAAGAGGAAAGAGACTGAGCATCACATGGGACAGTTTTTACAGGTTATGTGGAACTGACCACTTCAATTCCAGTCAGATTCCATTTGCCAGAACCAAGGGAAATGGTCACATTTACTTCAAAGGAGGAAGAAAAATCTTGTATTGCTGTGAGTCCTGAAAGAAGCAGAGAACACAGCATCGGTGCTCACTTTCAGTCTCTTTCACGTACATTATCAGTCCTTTATAAATGTAAACTATTATTTTTCCTATTAGAAACCAACATCCTATGCCCATTCATTTGAATATGTAGAGATCGATGTCCAACTTTTACCATTTGTAAACTATATAAGTGCTTAGATTTTTAAAACAAATCTGAAATTAAGAACAATTTTGCATGGTCCTCTGGACTGTTTGGTTTGATTGTATAACAGTAAACAAAAAATTGAAAAAAGATCAATATTTATCTTCCCCTACTTTCCACTATTAAGAGTGGAATAGAGGAAATCCCCTTAGGTTTGAAACCGTATACAAGCCCCTGTGTCCCTGTCTTTTGAAGTAAAAGGCTTTTGCTTTAGTCTCCCAGGCCTCCTCCGAGTCTCAAAGGTTGACTTAAGAGTTATCAGTTAAAAGAATGTGAACATGTAGTAACAAAATATAGCAGTTGGGCCAGGAGAATTGGTAATAATTTAAACAATAGATCAGCCATATAGCAGAGTCACAGAATCTTTAGTTCCTCCCTGAATGACATAGATAAGAGTGTAAGTTGTTTTTACAAAAACTAGCCTCTCAGCAGATGGAAACTGATGACCACAAGGACTTAGGCCACAAACTGATTGGAAACAGAAGGTTGATGATATTGACTACCGAAATACCACCCAGTTACCTCACGACCAACCAATCAGAAGAATGTCCAAGAGCCGAAGAGGCACCCTGCTTTCCCCTTCCCTAGCATAAAAGAAGCTTGAATTCTACCCTGAATTAAGATTGTTCTTCAGGACATTAGCCTGCCATCCTCTCCATTTGCTGGCTTTTTGAATAAAGTTGCTTTTTCTTGCCCCAACACCTTGTCTCTTGACTCATTGGCCTGTTGTGTGGCAAGTGGTATGAGTTGGACTAGGTTACAGGATTTGTTTGTGACAGTTCATCCCATCAGAATTAATAAGAACCAAAAAAAAAAAAAGAAATCTTTACAAAATGAAATGTAGAGCAGAGGAGAAAAAGAGAGCCCATGGGGCTTTGGTAATGAGTAACTATGTATTTCTAAAGCATTTAATAAAACCTTGCTATTAGTTAGTGCTAAGAATTTTTATTGAGAACATGCATTGACTTTGACCAAGTAATCAAGAGAAAATGTCTCTCACAATGAAAACTGCATTGAAATTACAAAGCATGAATATAAGTAATTTTGAAAACAACTCAAAATGAAGAAAACATTTCAAATGGAGTTTGTTTGGAGGCACTGTACTGGTATCTATATGGCAAGTCTATACTTTAGATTATTAAGGATAAGTAATGGCCTCTACAGTATTGCTGCTCTATATCCTGTAATCCAAACCCATGCTTTATTGCAAGGAGCAGTATTGACTGATCAAGTACAATTCCACAGATTTGACCACATTTTCTAGAGTATAACCTGAACAAGGCTGGGTTGGGCAAAAGTCTAGTTTAAGTTATTTTCTTTTAGTTATTCAATTTGGCTTTTGTGATATGGATTTGTCTCTTTATGTAAGAGTGAAACTACGTAAGATTTGGATTTAGGCTTGGCATAGAAGTGGGCAATGGAGATTGTTTGTCTGAGTATCAGTTAACTAAGGTTAAGTTATGGCTTAAAAAGAATGAAAAATCTGCAATGGCTTTTATTGTTTACATTCACTCCAGGACCTGGGCTAAAATGGCAACTATCTCTTAAACATGGCCAATCTTGGGAAAAAAAAAGGAGGCTGTGGCAAGTTGGCCTTTATCACTTCTACATTGATGTAATATAGGTCATTCCTGTTTACCTTTTCTTAAGCAAAGCAAGTTACATGGTCTGTCCTGATATTAAAGGGTGGAGATATATAATCCTTCTTTAGAATGGTGAAGAAAACTATTTTGAACAATCATATAATCAGGACATCAGCAAGATGATGAAATAGGAGGTCCCATGCTCATGTGTCCCCACAGCAACAATAATTTGCCAACTATCCACAGATTCAAGTGTCTTTGTGGGAGATTTGGGATCCAGATAGGAGGTTATGAAACCCTGATGGAGCTCAAGACTGAAGAGAGCTGCTTTGAGAAGGCAGGCCTGTGCCCAGGTGGCAAGCTCACCAACACGGTTCCAGCTACAGATCCCCAAACAGCCCTGTCCCCTTATAGATTTGGCTACAGTCCCACTTGGTCTTGGTCCTGCCACCAGCACCATCCAACAAAGGGACTGTGGAGGAGTCACAGCCATCAGTGCCTCGAGTAACATGTCTGCTGACTTCAGGCTCAGCTGTGGATCCTGAAACAGCCTGTGACCAGACGTGGAAGAGCCATATCTTTAATCTCTTTTTCCTTGAATCCTTTTGGAGAATTGTAAGGACCTATTGGGCACAGGCTTAATTGATTCAAACAGTTTTTTCATGAATTAAATTTGCCTTTATTGCTCAAAGATCTTGAGCAACATCTTTATTTGTTACTGGATGGAGAGAAGAATCAGTTTCATAATCCAACTTTCCACATTTCCGTAATTTCTAGAATCCCTCTAATTTCCTTTTATCCTTTCTTGCAGTTATTTTCTGAGCTCACTTTTCTTAGTACCTTATCAAATGCTGCCCATAGCAAGTTAGAAACAATCCTTACATCTTATGTCCCAACCTTTTTGAATACACTTAAAAGCTTATTCAAGAATATTGCCTGCCTTCCATGTTATTGCAAGTGATATTGTTTACAAATTGTTTTACTGCCAAACAATATAAATCACTACCCTTCGAGTCTCCAATGACAGTTCCTTCACCATTCAATATGAAGTTCTGAAACCAAAGGCATTTATATGTTTATTTTGAGCCAATTTCTGTACTAATTAGCCTGCATATATAATCTACTCATAGCTTTTTTAATACAGAATGAGCTGTCCCAACTGAGCCCTGTCCAAATTGTAGATTAGGTACAGACTAGGTAAAAACAGTTCTCTACATACTCTTGTATAAATCTATAATTCTATAGATGGCTTGAATTATTCTTTTTCTTAGTTGTATTTTCCCTCAGAGCTCACGAAAGCTGGGTGGCCAGTGACATTACTTAATATGATCTTAATCCCAAACCAGCATTCCCAAGGAGACTCATATGCCAATGGGTTCTGTGTCAGTGAGTCTTGAGGGAAGATTTAAATCTGTAGATACAATAGAGAAAAACAAATGCAGTTTAAGCAAATGTCATGCATCTTGATCTTGAAAACTTAAAATAAATGCTAGAAATATTTTAATTTCATTTTTAAAGTTTTCATTTGGGCTGGATGCTTTTAAAACCAAATGTGACGGATTTTTAGTTTCAAAATCTCTTAATTTGTTTCTTAACTACTTATCAAAATGAGACCATGTCAACCATCTACTTTGTAAAATAATTTCATATTAAATGAGTTAACTGCTTTGTATTAACTATACGAACTATAAACGTAATTTCATATTAAATGAGTTAACTGCTTTGTATTAACTATATGAACTATAAACGTATGTGTTTAGAAGCAAACAATGCCCCACATTTTCCTTTTGATACCAGTAAAGAATGTATACCTCACCTATTTTCATCATATCCACTGACAAAAAATATACCAATATTAATTAAAACAATTTTCACAATTATCCCAGAGTTAGGTATCATTATTGCAATTCCAGTCTGACAGATAAATAAACTGAGGCACAGAATGTTTCACTGTCTTGCACACACTTAACGGTAAGAGAACTTTGGATTTTGACTGCAGAGCCTTTGGCTTCAGAGTTGTGCTCTCAACCAATCCATTACATTGTACTGCCTCTTAAATATATTAATGAATACATATTATTTTGTTATAATCATGATAAAATTAGATGAACAATAATGCAAGCAAATATTATACATACTCCATAGATATTAAATTTCATATCAACTAAACAGCCCAACATCTAACAGTACTGTTTAGTTCTTGTTTGTACCCAATAAGTGTACATTACATGAATGGATGAATCAGTGATTACAATCCAGGCAGCAAATCCATTAAACATTTTCAGCATTTTTATTTACTGCATAATAAACCTTCTGATATTTTGAGAAAAAAGAAAAACTTTGTTAGTGTAAAGCTTATTTGCATTAATGAGACATTAAAAAAATTTAAAAAACAGAATTTGTTCTGAATGAGGGAAATAACTGAAAAGTATTATGGCTTAAAAAATTAATTTAAAGGTGTTTTGGAATTTCCATAGCTAATAACCTCGAAATAGTTATAAATTATATTTTGGGTCTCCTGACAATGTAATACCTTAACTAAAATTATTGTTTTATTTTTTTTCCAAGTCTTATACAGTTTTCTGACGGATAATGACTTTTCTTTAGATTGAGAGGTGTCAGTGGGTGGCAACAGAGAATGATAGATTGATATAATGAGGAACTAAAAGACTCCAAGAGACTTTGCTTTGCCTTGAATCACCACATTACTCAGAAATTAATGCAATTCCATAAATGAATAATGATTTAAATGTACTTCTAATAATTGTTAATGCACAAGCATCTTCCTCTGCCACATAATCAGAAAAATTGATGTGACTTTGGGTAGACTCATGCTTTTTTTAAAAGTTATTCAACATAGATACTGACAAAGAAAAAAAGGAAGCTTATTTCTAATATATAACACATCATGTAAACTAAATGACAATACTCAAAATTTCCAGACTTGATGTCCTGAGATTGATAAAAATCACATTTTTAATATTAAGGTCTGTAAGGATATTTGTCTCTGGAAAAATCTTTGTTAAATATGGTGAAACTGATCTTGTTAAACAAAATATACAATTCATGGGAATAAAGGATTTTAACAAGTACAAAATTAGTCTTTCCATAGCTCAATAAAAGACAAAAAGGCAAATAGAAAGTCAGATCTCAATTAAATGCAATTTTAGAGAAAAATGTGGTGCAGATGCTGTGATTTTGGCACTTATTTATTATCAAACATTTGTGCAATACTTAATTTCTTTGCCAGTCCACACAAAGTATTGATGATGCAGAAGTAAAAAAAAAACAAAAACAAAAACAAAAACAAGAAATGTTCTATCATCGAGGACCTCCCTATCTATCAGAAAGTCTGAGAAATTTAAAAACATGGTAAATGGTAAAGGTATATGAAAGTTACCATAAGAGCAAAAGAGGAGTTATATGACTAGCCCTGGTTTTGAAGAAAAAGGGGTTATTGAACTCTGGTAACTTTGTGTGTATATATAAGGGTGTGTTAATCTGTCAAATCTTCTGGTTTATTTGGATATTTCCATCTTCACTCCTTATGGTTCTTATGAGACTGTCAATTACTATACACCTCCTATGAATGAGCCTGTGACCCAAGAGTGTCAAGAAATATTTTCAGCTCCAAGGACATTGTGTTTGGTTCTGGGATTGTCAGGCCTATCCAAGTCTTCTCTGGTATTGGGACTGAGACATGGATACTGGGAAAGAACTGACCTTACTGAACTGGAATGATATGAATGTGGGTTTGCCAGTGGTCATATTGCCCACACTTGGTAGAAGAATAAAACCAGAGACCAGGAAAGACAAGAGGTCCAGAAGATCAGTCTTCTGATGGCATTTTTAAGCCCCTGAATTAATTCATGAATGAAACTAAGCAGAAGCAAGCTGTAACAACAGAAACAACACCACTAAACTAGACAAATTTCTTAAAATTTGAGCCTCTGATTCTAACCCCCATTTGTTTCTTAAAACTAGTTCATGTTTCTACTGGTAATTGAAAATGCCCTGTTACTGTTAAAGATGGGGGTAAAAAAAATGGAACCTTCTTAGAGGTGGATATATTTAAGATAAAAATTGAAAGATGATTATGAATGAACTCTTTGATGGTTCAGTGGGCATGGGTGTGCTCTATAACTAAACACAAATGAACAGACTGTATAAATTATTAAACAGAAACCAGTAAACCATATTCAGGAAATTATGCCTGCTGAGACGTTTTAGAAAAGAGTGATAGGCAGGTTCTAGTTCTTGAGAGAATTTTGATAATACGTTGAGAATTTGGATTTTATGTTAAAATTATTGGAAAGCTCTTAAAGGATTTAAGCAGGGACAAAAAATATGAAAATTAGATTTTTGCAATCATCTCATTGGACAAAGAGGGACAAATATTGGAGGCAGGGAGCTTCTCAGGATTCTGTTGCAATTAACATGAGAAATAACAGGCTTAAATTAGAGCACTTGCCAAGACATTTTTAATAGGTAGAGTCTACAGTATTTGGTGCCAGCACTGTATGTAGAGTGAGGAGAAGAGCTTAATTTAACATGATTACGTTTTTTGACTTGGGTAATACAGTGGCTGATGGTGTCATTCACTGACATAAGCATACCAAAAGACAGGAAATATAGAGAATGAATAAATTGTATTTTCCAAGTGATATACTTATCAGCGTAGCTGAAACTTTTTCAATGATTATTTTAGCCACCTACCATAGCAATCCCTGTGAGGTCTTCATCTAAATATATTTGGCATTTCTCAAATATTTACTCATCAGCTATCGTATGTTTTCAGCCACTTTTCCCATCAAATCTCCCCCTTTGGCCTCTTCCATTGAAATTCCCTAAGTGTCAAGTGCGGTGTCCATTTTGGTACAACAGTATCCCACGAGATACAGAAATTGTGGTTTCCTGGTATACATACCTTTTTCTCGAGCCATCCCTTTTCCTTCTTCTGGACTGTGCTGGATCTTTCAGCAATTGCCAAACTTCACTGAACACTGCTGCTACTGCCAATGTTCTGGAGTTCTTCGGTATTGACTGAAGCAGTATTTTTGTACAAAAGCCATGTTCTATTTGGTGCAGAAGTTAAAAGCCAGAGTTTTCTCCCTTGAGAACTATTTTTATCCACTTAAGCCTCAAAAGAGTACTGCTTACAGCACCGATGAGTACAGAAATTTAGTGAAAATACTTTTTTCATTTTACTTATCTAGCTCTGCTCGCCTCAAATCTGGGCCTAGAATGTGACATGATTTTGAGTAACAGTCACTAAGTTGCCCCCCTTGTAATATCAGGGAATGTTTAATTAATCACCTTGTCTACTTGGATTTCTCTGCCTTGAAGACTAATTCTCATACAGGACCCTCTCAAATGGACTTACCTTGCCAGTTTGCCAGAGATGCTCTCAACTCTCCAATTTTATTATTAAATCCTTAGATTCCTGAGGGTGTGACTAATTTGTACATGTTTACATGTTCCATGGTATTATACAAAGTACTCTTCCCCAAGCGGCTGAATGAATTCCTGACAAATGAGTTAAAACACTCTTAACACTATTATTAGACAATTAAATTCTTAGGTCATTAAAAATAGGACTGCGGCTATTGTAGGTCCACATGTTCTATAGACTCATAAATAGTACTTTTCCTAGAGGACTTCTGAATAAATTCCTGAGAAAGAAGTTTTGCTCTGTTTTGCTGTAACAACCATGTTGTCTTAAAATATTTTAGAAAGGGGTCTGAATAGATTTCTTCTTTAAAGGATTTTAGCTCTATGTTTAATCATCATATTCAACTACACAGTAAGAGGATTTTATTTTGAAAATTTCTGAGGATGATGGGAATAACCCAGCCCTAAGTAGTGTGTTCAAGCTGATTCAATATTAAGTAACAGACTAGGTCCAAAGTACCCTTCAAAGCACTGGAGGTGCAGCAAGTGAGCAAGAATGGAAAAGCCTGTCTTCAGGAAGCTTATATCCAAGTGCAGTTCATGTGGCACTCTTGTTCGCCAAACACACCAAACCTAGGTTTCAAGGAAAGTTACTTTGTGCTTAAATGATATAAAAAGTAATTTAAGTTTCAATTTGTGAAATGACCAAATCCTTCCTCTGCACTTTCAGCATACCAATGTAGTGTTTATTTACAAAGATAGGCTCAATAGGTGTAAATAAGAATGTCTTACTTGTATCTCTGGTATCTAGTTATGCACTTCCCAGGGTAAACTCAGTTGTAGGTTCAATAGCTCTATTGTCACTCGCAGGTGTAAAATTAGGTCCACTCTAATATTTTTTAAAAAATAAAAAATTCTCATCTAATTCAAAGGTTTTCTCCTCCTACTGTTGAGGCCTGTTTCTCTTCTTTTACACCCTCCCTCCACTCACAGGCTGGGTAGCACAGCTTTAGAGTTGAATAGCTCGTGGGGGAAAGGCACAAGAGAAAAAACCTGTTTAACTGGAACATTTGTCATCTGTGTTCGGTGCCCTGTCGACGGTGTATTCTAAAGTTCTAAATGCTTATTCTTTATTTCCTGAGGTGCTTTTGAGAGTTTTATTTTATACCTCCTCTAGTCTGGGACTCTTTCAACTATAGTTTCCTTGAAGTGATTGATCTCTTTTTCTGTCACAAACAAAATATGAATTAGACATCGTCATATTTCTGCCTCTCACACTTCAATGGCGTCCCCTTACTCTTAGAATAAAATGAAAATTCCTCACCACTGCCTCTAACATCTGCCTTAGCGTCCTCCAGCTCAATGGCCACCCCCTTGCTCACCTGTATGGATACACAATGCCTGTTTCCACCCTAGATCTGTCCTAAGCTGTGGTTCTCTCTGCCTGCTGTAATGTCTCTCTGACTCTCTGTATCTATTCCATCATTCAATTCTCAGTTTAAATATTAGCAAGTTATATAAACCTTTTATGAAAACATAATCTTGAATTGGCCTAAACCTGTTTCAGGACATTAATTTGCAAATGCATATTCATAATTAATTAATTAATTAATTATCTATGTCATTTCACCACACTCTAAGCTTCAACATGTCATGAGATTTGTGTTCATTTGTTGATTAGCACTTGTTAATAGGAATGCATCATTGATATTTAGAAGGAATATTTAGTTGTGTGTAGTAGAAACTATTTTAGTGTATAAGTGAAAACATAGAAAGATGAAATATTTACCTATAGTTAACATTTCATGTTACCTAGTAATGCGTATGTTCTCTGGAAATGGAGTTAAAATATAGTTGTAATTTTATATGCCACAATTACTCTTAACCATGTTCAGCATATACCAAAATAAGAGTCTATCATGTTATTTTCTAGTTTCTCATGATTCTAAAGTACCATCAAATATATGCCTTATAATTGCAAAATTTTAGTTAACTTTAGTTAACTTGAGTTAAGCTTAAATTAAGTTTAGTTCTTAACATTTTAATGTAGAGTATGTTTCTGCTTGTTATAACTTTGTAAATTGGTGTTCCAAAGTTAATACATACAAGCCATGGAAAGTAAAGTAGACAACTTTTCTATTAACATGTTATATCTCTTTAAACATCTGTTTACTTCGCAAACACGAAAAGTCTTTTTCAAAATACCTGTCATTAGAAATTTTTAAAGAAAAGTATTATACACTTGGAACAAAAGCTCATCAATGTAGAAAAAATTGACATAGAGATATTTTAAATAGGACAAAATAAAATGAAAACAAATAGAAATTGTCCTGATCCTAGAATGTAATCAAGACTAATTTTCACTATCAATTCATTATATTACTATTTAATTAATGTATTGATATATTTTACTGATGTGTTATTAATTTAACTCATTTATTGGGATGATTTATTAATCAATTCATAACTGCACTACTCCTTACTTTATCTGTATAGCGAGAGCCACTCGATTTCATTCCTACCTCTATCAAGTATCTTCCCACATAATTAAAACGTTTTTGTATTAAAAAAAAGGATTTGCTGCCCTCTCAAGAGAAAGAGAAAATAACAAGAGGAAGAGCTATTTCTCTCTTTATAAGGAGAGACTTGATGAAATGGAATTTATATGTATCTTAGAAGAAATGTAGGGTTAAGACAAACAAGGTGGAGATGAGTTGGCAGAAACAAACATGTTCATTAGTTAGAATTTAAAGAAAAATTTTCAAAAATTCTAAAGAGAAAAGATCCTGATGTTTTAAAAAGGACAATTGGAAAGAAGCCTTGGAATGACTTAAATAGATTTCGAATAATCACAAACGGTAAGGATGAAGAAGATTTTAAAAACCTCAGAGTCAAATGTGGCAAGCAGGGTACTCTTTGATGAATTCAGATTTTGATAAGAAAACTCCAGAATGAGGCACATTGCCAATGCTCAAGCTAATATAAAATGATAAATTTGTATAAGGATAGTGTCTGGAAGACTAATGTTCAAAATTAACTGAGGTTTGCAAAAATTTACAAGGAGAGAAATTACTTAGATTTAGCTTGTATTTCTGAATATCCAAATGAAGATATGCATATCAGGTAAAGATAAGCTCTTTCTATATTCATTAAATAATTTTTACTGCTAAATAGCTGTGGTGATTAATTTTATGTGTCAACTTGACAGGCTATGCGGTGCCCAGATTAAACATTATTTCTGAGTTTACCTGTGAGAGTGTTTCCAGATAAGATCAGCATTTGAATCCGTGGACTCACTAAAGTAGATCGCCTTCCTCACTGAGGAAGGGCCTCATCCAATCCTTTGAGGGCCTAAATAAAACAAATGATGGAGGAAGAAGGAATTTGCTCCTTTTCCCCTGCCTCACTGCTTGAATGGAGACATCTCATATCACCTTCTCTGGCCCTCAGACTGGGATTTACACCAGCCACTCCTCTGTTTCTCAGGCGTTCAGACCGACACTGAATTACACCATCGACCTCCAGCTGGCAAATGGCAGCTCATGGGACTTCCTCAGGCTCCACAACCATGTGCGCCTATTCCTCATTCTAAATTAAGACATTAAAAGTGTACAATGTGATGTTTTGATGTACATATATATTGTGGAAGGATTCCTCCTTCGGGTTAATTAACATATTCATCAGATCATTTATTTATTTATTTATTTAAGTGAGAATATTTAAGTTCTACTCTCTTAGCAAATTTCACTTATATTTCAATTATTTTGTTATCAACTACAGTCACCATCTTATACATTATAGCTTCAGACATTATTCATCTTATAGTTGAAAGTCGGTAGCCTTTTACCAACCTCTCCCTATTTCTTCCACTCACCAGCCCCTGGCAATCACTTTTCTACTCTCTGTTTCTATGAATTCAAGTTTTTGATGTGTGTTTTTAGATTCCACATATAAGTGATCGTATGCAGTATTTGTTTTTCTCCAGCGCAATAACCTCCAGCTTCATCCATGTTTATGGAGATAAAAGGATATCCTTCTTTTTTAAGCTGAATAACATTCCATTGCGTGTGTGTGTGTGTGTGTGTGTGTGTGTTTATAATACCTGTATCTATTTTATTGGGTTATTCGTATACATACAAATAAAGGCAATGGAAACTGAGATCTGATTCAGCGCAGTACACAAAAACTTTCCTGAGTTCTGTCTAGATACAGTTGTCTTTATCTATGATGATTAATAAAACTGCTTACCACTCCCTTTTGTCAAAAAGGCCCCCCATCTATGCTATGGCTCCCTCTGTTCCATTCTATCTGTTCACTGTCTCCTTACCAAAAGCTGCTCTTGGAATTTACATCACCATCAGTTGGCTGTGGTGGACATCCAAGAAAAAATGGTCATGTCAGTGATTCCATCTCCCTTGCCTTTCTCCTGTTTTCCACAGAACAAAATGGATAGTGTTTTCTCCATTTACTTTGATAACTCTTCTTGCTTTAAATTCTGATAGTCTGATGAATGCAATTTTACACATCACTACATATGTCTTCGTCAGAAATGTTCAAATTGAGTTTGGCATATCATTGCCCGTGTCCTATCCTACAGAATAGCTTCATAAGGATAAGAATATCGCCCAAATTATTGTTAGCAACACTGTATTCATCTGAAGAGTTCCCTAGGACAGTGTTTTCACAGTGCCAGCCCTGGAACAGCAGCATTGACATCAGTGTAAATACAGCGCCCTAACCTAGATGGACCGGAGCAGAACATTGAGGGTGGGACGAAGCACTCTGAACTCTAACAAGCCCTGCAGGTGATTCTAGTGCCAGCCGAATTTGAGAACATCTGTATTAGAATATCAGAGACAATTCTAAAACAAAAAGCATACAATTCATAAGAAAAACCAACAGAGTTAAATTTAAATCATTATAGTGAGTGGGAAATGTCCTCAATTACTGGAGCCTAAGGGAAAAAAGAACCATGACTCATTAATTTATTTAAAGATATTTGTTAAGCATCTGTGATGTTTAAGTCACTGGGGCTGTGTGCTAACTATCTAGATGTGACAAAGGCTGTACTCTTCAAGATTACAATATAATACAAATGGAGAAGAGCAATACTAAACACAAATACTACACAAGAAAAATATAATTACACATTTTGTTAATGTTATATTAAAAAGTACAGTTTGCTATGAAAGAGTTTAAAAGGAATATGTAATTTAGACTCAGGGATCAGAGGAAAGCTTTCTGAGGAATTTATAATTTCCCTAGTGGCCTGAAAAATGAACCAAAACTTCCAGGCAATGATGGTAGGAGGGTGGAGGAGGGGAACATTCCAGAAAAAGGAACAGAAAAACATGAGACAAGCCCCTGAGTTGGGAGAGATGTTAATTTGTTTAGAGAATCCAGACATAGTAGATGCTGTGAGGCACTATCTATATTCCCTCTTTAGGATGGAGGCACACGTCTAGGCCCACTGTCTCAATTTGGGATAACACTGAAAGGCCATTCAAGCTCTAGAGCTCCCTATGGGACCAGCTGAGGCTTTGGTTTAACTGCATCCCTGTTCGACTACTTTTGCCTAAACTACTTCTTCCTTCACTTTCTTTCAGCTCCAGTAGAGCTCCACAATAAACCTCCTGAGCACATGTTTCTTTCTCAGTCTGTTTCCAGGGAACCTGACCTAAGACAGGAAGAAGGTTATTGAAATTGGAGGGTGGTTAGAAAGGGGGAGAGCGGTGGGAGATGGGCATGGATAGTTAGGCACAAGATAGGTGCAAGTTCATGTTAAAGATAATACATTTTTTTCTAAGTTCAATAATGGGCCATTTCAAAGGATTTTTAACAGAAAGTTTACCAGATAAGATTTAAGGTGATCACTCTGGTCACTGTATGGAAACAGAATGAGAAAAGCTTTCTTCCTACCTGTTGATGTAAAATAAAGGAATTGGCATTCGAATCTTAACACAATGTTGTCTTTCATATTTAGAATTCTCAGTCATTGCCTTTCTTAGAACAAGAATAAAATTATTCCATAAATGAGATTTTAAGTACCTTGGAAAAAGCCCAAGTTTTCTAACTCTGAATTCTCAGGAAGTACCATCATGATTCTGGATACACAGAATGCTAAATATTGAAGTTGGAATAAAAGTTGCCTTGGGCACGTGGGTTGCGGAAAGGCGTTGGCTCTCTTCAGGCTGCCTCATCTGTCCTCATTATTTTTGAGTGTTCACTGCAGCTGCCTACAGTCAGTTCTTTAGCCTTGGCAAGCACAAGGACTGGATGTATCAACACACTAAGAATAGATTTGTTTCACAAGAGCAGGCTCACATTAACCAAGCCCCCAGAGACAGATGTTTATTGCCTGAACTCAAAGGTGGATCAGTACATTTTCTCTCCTTAAGCAAGCTACACTAAAGGCCCAAATATGACTAAGATGCTATGTGTACATATGCTAGGCTAAAAGTCAAATTACAATAAAAAATGTGTTTGATAAGCACAAAAGCAGAAAAAAAAGTCACTGTGATCAGAATGTGTAAAAACATCATTCTACTGAGACAAACTGATTCATTCATAGCCCAAATATGGATTTTTCTGCTTATTAAAGCCATTCAAGTATCTTGGTGCTTGAATGAGCATGTGCAAAATATATGCTTTTCTGATGTTTCCAGAGCCAACAGAGTACTTGTTAAAAAAAACACACCTTTTAAAATAAATTATGTTAATTACTTTAATGAGGTTTTAGTCAATTCTTACTAGAGTAATTTTATACCTTTAGAATGATTTTCTCCTGTCTCTGACATGACTCTGTTTATGATAATTTAATAGTTTCATTCAAGATCTTTATGTTATTTCTGTTATATGAGGGAAGGGGAGCTTATTATTTTTATAGAAGCTATTTTTTTTGCCATTTTTTACCATTTGTGTAGTAATTAAACTCTAATACTTTAGAGTGACAATTCCAGTTGTATAGCAGACAATATCTTTTGAAACCCTTGTATTAGGAGCTAATATTTGGTACCAATATTGATTAGTCATATAGATGAAGAGTGAAGAAAAGAACTTCTCTATAGAGTAGCACAATGTTAATTATCTGAATTTGTTACTAGTTAGGAAAGCATAGAGAACTATTTATGCCAAGGTTTAGCGATACACACAGGTTAAAATATGGCTTCAGAAAAAATTTGAAAATTGCCCCTTTGATCTTCTTTGCTTCTAAATTCCCTTTTATCAGAAGAGTGAGGAAAATTTTAAGGCTGTATTATAGTGTACATGTTTACGCAGGGTAATAATTAACCTATCTAATACAGCTCTTCTATTCCCATGTTGAATATAAAGTAGAATTTCACCCATTTAAGCTGAGACAAAATGTTTTATTCTCAATTAGGTCAATAATGAATTTGGACAAGTTCAGTATGTCAGTGATAAATTTTAACTTTGGCCAGAAATTAAAGGAGGAAAAGAGGTCCCTAGTGAAAGCAGAGTAGTAGGAAAAAATGCCATGTGGTGAAGTAAAATAAATGAGGACTTAAAATACTCTAGTTCTTTAATGATTGGGTGACATGGAATTACCTAGTACTTCTGATTAGTAGATTACCCTTGTATAAAATAAAGATAACAACATGTTCCCCATTCAAACACCTTGCTTACTGAGGCTAACTGAAATCATGTCTGCGAAAATAGAGCTTTATACAGATGTTAGTGAAAATTTTTGTTATCCCAGTAACAAAAATATAACTAATATAATAATAGTATTCACAATTTTTACTAATAATGATGATAATAAAATCAGGACATCTAGGTTATCATAACTCTGAACCTATTTAGTTCAAGGAAAATGAGATGAAACTGAAGAATAACAAGTAATTAGTTATTTGTTATCTTTTAAAAAATTATCAGAACAACTATTTGAAAGTTAAGCCTCTTGCTTCTTGATGCTTTCAAAATTAGGCTGTATGTTGACAAACATATTTATAATGAAAGGGCAGAATATTTATGGTTTATTCTTTTTATCCTTTTGTCTTAGTTTTAATTTTGTTCACTTTGTTTTAAGACAAATTCAAGACCCAACACATTTTCTTCTTTGGCCCTCCATTTTCTGCAGGCACAGGCACACTGATGTCAACTTTAATATAAATGTAGAGTGGATTTGTTTTTTATAGCTTTGCTGCCAAATGTAGTGGATACAAAGCCTTTCCTTCTTGGTTCACTGCTTATGTATAATGCAAATGCTGTGATAGCTCAGCAAGATATCATAAGGCATAAATGTCAGATTGATTCAATTGATAGTATTTGTAATGTTGGATTTTTCTGCATTTGAAAACCTAGATGATGAGATGTTCAAAAGATGGCTGAGTTAAGCAACAATCTGCAATAGAAATGGTTCCATCAACAGTGCCATGTAATTATTCCGCGAGTGTCATCTCAGATAACCACTGCCAAAATAAGCTTTCTAAACATACTTCATCTTGCCACTCTGCTGCTCAAGGAGCTACAATTGATCCATACTGCTTACCACTTCAAGTTACAAATCAATGTTTCATTTGTTTATTGAGTCAACAAATATTTATTCGACTCCTACTATAGGGTGAAAACATTCTAGGGGCTGGAAATACAGTGCTGGTTAAAACAGAAATGCTCAACAGCCTTGCATTCGATTTATCTAATTCTCTAGAACTTACTCATTGTCTGTCTAACTCAAGTCTACTATAGCTATTCCATTTGATTATTTGTGTATCCTGACTGCTTTCCACTCTTAAAATGTAGATTTTTTTAGTTCTCTGACTTTCAATTTGCTCTTTTTTCAGCTTTATTGAGATATAATTGACAAAATTATGACATTTAATAGTACATCATGATGATTTGAAATATATATAGTGAAAATAGTTTAGCTTGCATTTCTCTCATGATTAGTGATGTTGAGCACCTTTTCATGTATGAGTTGACCATTTGCATATCTTCTTTGGAAAAATGTCTATTCAGTTCCTCTATTTTTTAGTTGGATTGTTTGTTTTTGCTATTGAGTTGTGTGATTTCTTTATATATTTTGAGATAGTAACCCCTTATCAGATATATTATTTGCAAATATTTTCTTCCAGACTCACGAAAAAGTTGTTAAAATTAACATATTCAGTAAAAGTGCAAGATTCAAAAGCAATATACAAAATTATTTGCATTTCTGTACACTACATGAACTGTCAGAAAAAGAAATTAAGAAAACCCATTAACAATTGCATCAACAGGAATAATAAATTTAGGAATAAATTTAACCAAGGAAGACAACTTGCTCTTAATCATTACCTGAAATTCCCACTATTCTTTCTTCAGCCCATCAAACTATTGCAATTGTTCTAAAGCCTATTTTCTTAGCAAAGCTCATTTCTAGTTTCTCTACATCACATACTTGTGCTAGAGCCAACAACACAGTTTATTACTTATTTGTTGATATATCCCCATCTGTTATTAGTCTACTCTTAACTAAATTACTGGCTGCCAGGGATACGGTCACATCATTCGACTGTACTCACCTTGGTGCCTACCTAATTTCTAGGTACAGGTTTCCCCCCGCTTTTCGAAAGTAGAACACTCCTATGAAACCTTTCAAAACCAAATTGGCATAAATCGAAGAAGCAATTACCTTAGGACACATCTTGATAATGAATGCACAAAATAAATCAGCATAGAACACAGATGCTTACAGACACAGTTCAAAGCTATTGCGGCTTTATGCTGAGATACTGAGTATAGACGCTGGGGAAGGAGCATGGTGGTGTAAATCTCACTGCTGCTAGGAGTTTGCGCTGCCTCTGTAAAGGCTCACTGCAAAAAAGAAAAAAGAAAAAAAAAAAGGCTGAACATTATTTCGCTTATCGTCCTTTATCATAAAGGCAAAACTCCTCTTCAGATTTCTTTTGGTTAACGTAAACAGGTACTAACGTGGGGCTTTTGTAAAAGCAAAGCGGCGTAAAGCGAACTTTTGAAAAGCGGGTGATACTTGTATTTACTGAGTATCTAATGAACATCTCACTGATCATTAAAAACAGAAGACAGTTTCAATGAACACTATTAATACAGATTTAAGGCGAAAACATCTTAATGTAAATAAGTTTACTTGTTAAAAATAAGTAGATATATTTTAGATTTTGGGATTTCCTGCTCTGCTATTTTAATCATTTACTATAATATAGTTAAGAAATAAATACGCCCCTTTGACTTTACCATCCAGGTTGAAAACCTAACAGTCAAAGTCTGTCATGCTCTTTGTGGCAAGAACTAGTGAATTAAAGATGTAGAATGCTTATTTCTACGAAGAAATTTGATTTTTTTTCTGATCTCAGTTTTTGTTTGCTTGTTTTTAGTAAAGATTGAAAACTCAGATTCATGGGCTTATATCCTAAATTGCTGAACATAGAATAGTGAGGATGTGTCTCAGCTTTGATAAAGCACATGTGAAGTTGGTCATTATGTTCTATTTATGAACATTTCCTTCTCACAAACTTTGCCCAAAATGCAGTTCTGTTTTGTGCATATGCGTATAGATTTCTGCTTTTAAAATAGGGTATGTAAATGTGTAAGATGTGTAAATATTCTCAATCAGAATGACTAGAGGAAATAATTTCTTTTTCAGAGTTTTGAATATTTCATTTGGCATTTGAAAGAAAACAACAAGCAATTGTTTTGAAAAATAAACTTCTGACCTTGTTCTGATATGTATGTTTTAGGGAAATTATTAAAGAGTATTTCTACACAAAGTAAACTTTTACTTCTAGACAACTACAACTATGCCCTTGTATTTCCAACGATAAAGTGAATTTTAAAATAGTTCTGATAAATTCTGAATATAGTGCTACATGGAAGAGACTAAATTTTCTGATGTGATTAATGACCATATTATAATCTTCATTGCATTTCTTTCTTTATGAGTAACATCTATTTCAAAATATAGCATAACTGGAACTTTCCCGTTGAACTGAGTCACTAGGCAGATATTAGTTACAGAAGAAGAAAGTAGAAAAGAGGCAAAAAAATAAAGAATGTTGTGGAGTTAATTTCCCATAGAATTCTTTATCGGTTGAAGATTGCCAGCCTAAAAGACATACTAACTTTCCTAATGCTATGGTTCAAGGGTTTTATTCCATTGTGCTTTTAAAAACTTTCCTTGGAGCATTTATAGTACATTCCATCTTCGAAATAGTTTCAAACTTGTCAACTAGCTAGTCTTCACAACACCCCTTTGAGACAGGTAACCATTATTACTCCCATTTTACACTTGGGAAAAAAGGGTAAAATATTTAAAAAAGAATAGTGACTCAGCCAGAACTCTGAAGCTGAATTCTAGCCTGTTACACAGACCTATTCTCCATCAAAGTTTTCTTTTAATAGCTACCCTTATAATCATGTTGGTTTAGTTAATTCAAATATTCAGTAAGTAGTAGTTGAGCAGCAATTCAAAACAACATTTAATTTCTGGATAAATTTGATCTTACATCCACAAAAAATGATAAACTAATACATGCATGTGCATTTGTGCACATACACAGAGACACACCTATGTGTGTGTGGGAGGGGAAGATGGCAGTGATGCAAAATGTAAATGAATATATTTGATCATTCATAGCAATATGTTTTAAGCTGCATGAGCAGGATGCAGTGATTCAAGAGGGCGATTCCCTCTACCTAAAGATTATCAATGAAAGTCTCATTGAGCAGGTGTCATTCATACCACCTCTAAATAAATATATATTACAAATATCTTCCCCTTTATCTCCAATCTTACAACTCTAGATGCCTAAATTTCTTCTCCCAACTAATCTTCTGCTTCCAAAGTCAACATCCCTCAATTCTTCCTACATGTATCTGCCAAAATCATTTTCCAACATCTAAACTTGACTATGCAGTTTTCCTTGTTTAAAATTCTTCAAAGTCTCATTAAAAGTCTCCATGACAGATTTACCCTTCTTCAGCAGCCTTGGTGATTTTTGTTATTAGTCAAATTTACAAAAAAGGATCTTGAAGGATAAGATCAAACTTGCATTCATTGAAACAAGGTCTCTCTGTCCTTTTTCTTTATCTCCAGCTCACTGGTTCTTGCCCACCTACCAGCACTGGTGCTTTTGCACTATGCTTTTACACACCTTTATAATATCACTGGCTGTGCTCTACTAGAATCCTTTGTTTGCTAGTTGACTTCCCTAAGCTTCTGGCCACAAAACATAGTACCTTGTCTTCAAGTAGTAACTTAATAAATATCTATTTAATATTACTCAAATAATGAATGATCCAGTTGAGTGTAGAAGTTCTGTGCATGCCAAATCGTAGGGAATGTCTCGAGTAAAGGTTCTCAGAGATGACAAGTTCATGGCATAATTAGAAAACAGCACATAATTCTGTGGCAGGAGCACTGGATTTAAGTAAAGAAGGAAAAGGATCAGGCAGGAGAAGTTATTTGGGATCAGATCAGGGAATTTTGCATAGTGATATCTGTTCACAGTTTCCCATTTTTCCTATGACTCATTCTCTCTTTTACTTTGGTCTAAGCATTCTCTACTTCATTTTTTGCATTCAATAAAGCAACTATTATTCCTTCTAATTCAATTCAGGTCATTCTCGTATTGTCACAAAATTACTTCTTAACATATCTCTACTAACTGATTCTCATTCCCTCAAACATTAATTTATCCCATACACACAGACTGCTAGATTAATCTCCTCACAGTACATCTTTTATCTTATCATTTTCTTCTCTAAAAACACTAATGATTCCCCATTATCAGCACAATTCAAGCAGGGTTAATTGATTTCTGCTTTTTCTTTGCCTTTATCTACAATTGTCTGAATAAAAAATCTGCAAAATATTATTGAACTGGGGAAATATAGTGTAGTAATATTGTAAAAGAATGATTATTTGTCTTTAAGTACATTCATTCTCTGTGTCAAACTAGCTGAAGACATGTGTGAAGAGGAGAAAAATCTGTGAAGAAAAAAAGCATTATAAACCCAAGGTGTGAGAGTCTTATTGAGAGAATCTTTAACTTCCAAAACTTTCGTGGGCTAAGACTCACGAGGAATATATGGTTTTTTTGACACAAATAATACGACTATTTTTTTAACTTATTTTACTACTATAATCTAAATTTAAGATTATTTCTAAAGATATAGTTTGTCTTGATATCA
This sequence comes from Balaenoptera physalus, assembly GCF_965194825.1. Classification (NCBI taxonomy): domain Eukaryota; kingdom Metazoa; phylum Chordata; class Mammalia; order Artiodactyla; family Balaenopteridae; genus Balaenoptera; species Balaenoptera physalus. The sequence goes on along the minus strand of NC_138891.1, from coordinate 45,685,756 downwards.
AATCTTTAACAGTTATTAATTATTTCTTGTTTCCCCGTATGTAATTTTCAGTTTTTCTTTCGCTGCTATCAAAATTTTACCTCTGTCATTCAGCAGTTTGAATATGATTGTCATGACGTGGATCACTGTGCCTTTGTTCTACCTGAAAGTTTTGAGAAGTTTGGATCTGTAAATCAATTTTTCCCCCATTTTAAAATGAATTTTTAATTTTAGACCAGTTTTAGTTTGAAAGAATTATTCGGATGTATAATAGTATAGAGAGTTCTCAAATAGACCATACTGTTTCTCTTATTATTAACATCTCACATAAGTATGGTACATTTGTCACAATTAATGAACCAATATTGACACATTATTATTAACTAAAATCCAAATTTTTTTTAAATTGCCACAGTTTTTCTCTAATGTCCTTTGGTTATCCCAAGATCCCATCCAGGATACCACGTTACATTAATTAGTCATGTCTCCTTAAGACCTCTTCGTTTTGGTGGTTTTTTAGGCTTTTCTTGTTTTTGATGACATTGACATTTTCAAGGGTTATTGATCAGATATTTTGTAAAATGTCCCTCAATTGAGATTTGTCTGATGTTTTTCCCACTATTGGACTGGGGTAATGTGTCTTGGGGAGAAAGATCACAGAGATAGATTACCATTCTCATCACATCACATTAAGGGTGTAAACGATCAATATGGTTTATCATTGTTGATGTTAAACTTGATCACCTGGCTTAGATAGTGTTTGTAAAGTTTCACCACTCTAAAGTTATTTTCCCCCTCTCTTTCCATACTGTATTCTTTGAAGGAAAATCATTACATGTAGCCTACACTTAAGGCATGAAGAGTTATGATCTGCCTCCTTAAGGGTTGGTAATTCTACATAAATTATTTGGAACAATATGCCTGTAAAATCATATTTAGGAAGCTTTTACCTATTATTTATTCAAGTAGTTTCTTCAATTCCTTTCTCCTATCCTTCTATTACCTTCTATTAACATTACAACTATGTTATTATATACATAGTGCTTGAGATTGTTTCACAGATCACGGAGGCTTTGTTTATTTACTTCAATATTTTTTTCTCTCTGCTTTATGGACTATTTTCTATTGTCCTCAAAAATTATCAATAAAAAAATCTATAATAGGAATAGAAAAGTTTTATTTGAGCCAAACTGAGGACTGAAACCCGGAAGACAACTCTCAGATAACTCTGAGGAACTGCTCTGGAGAAACGTGGTTTTCAGCACAGGTTTATATCTTGTCAGAACAAAGAACATCAAACAAGTTAGGGATACAATTTTTAAGGTTTCAAAACAAAACAAAACAACAACAACAACAAAAACATACACACAAGTCAGTATGGCCTTGGCACCTGGGAAGGGATTCTTATCATTGAAGAAGTACCGGCATTGGTGTCCCAGGAAGGGAGACATTTAATCTTTATTTTTAACATGGACATTCTTTACTTCTGATCAACACCCACTTTTCTTTAATAATTAAAGCAGATGTATAATGTATGTTTGGCCACAAACAGGGTGTTTTAGTTAAAATAAAATTCAAGTTAACTCATGTGTAAGCCAGAATGAGTTTCCCATACCTCAAAATGTGAAAATTTCTTTTATCACTATCGATCAAACTGTAAGTACACTGATTTTTCTTTTGCAGTATCATGTCTATTACTGAGTCAATCTAGTGAATTTTTTACTTTTGTCTTTGTTCTTTTCAACTCTAGAATTTCTATTTGCTTTTCTTTTGTAGTTTGTTTCTCTGTTGAAATTCCCCATTTGTTGACTTGTCATCATTACAACTTGCTTTAATTCTTTGAACATATTTATAACAGCTTCTTTGAAATCTTTGACTGCTAATCCAACATCTGTGTCTATGTTGAGTCAGTTTCTATTGACAACATTTATTCTTAAGCATAGGCCACATTTTCCCATTTCCTTGCATGTCTTGTAATTTTGAATTGAAAACTGGAAAATTTAGATAATATAATACAGATAATATATTTGTATTGTGTATTATTTTTCTTATTTTTAAGTAACTTACTTAGACTAGAACTGCAAAATCTTTCCCCCCAAAGTGCATATTTACTGATGTCTCCTCAGTTTTTTTTTCTTCTTTTTTCCTTCTCTTCCTTCTTCTTCTCCTCCTCCTCACCCTCCTCTTCCTCCTCTTCCTCTCCTGCTTCTTTTCTTTTTTGCCTGGCTTACTAGTGGTCACATAGAATAGTGGTCAATGACTTGTGCATTTTGTGCTCACTTTAATCCCTTCTGTGGCCCTCATTTGCAGGATCTTGCTAATTTTTTGCTTGGTCTTCTGCTTACCCCAACTGGGACTCCTATCTTAGGCTAGCAAAGCTGTGGTTTTTCCCATTCTCAGTTTCTACCAAATTTGTCAACTTTAGTTGACAATACCACAGGGGTTTGTGCCCCAAGACAAATCAGTTTTACTCCTGGAAGCAAAGTTTATGGTGTCATTCTTCCTTCTTCTCCCTCTCCTGCAATCTCCACTTTTTTAATGTGACTATTTTTGCCAACTGAACTGAAGGTGTTGATGGGAGGAACCTCAGGCAAGTTGGCAGCAGAGTGCTGTTGTTAACCAAAGCTCTAATAGTTTTCCAAGAATATACTCTTTTAAATTTGTTGTCTGCCTTTGGCAATTTTCAAAGTCTGAAAGGATGGTTTTTGACAATTTTATCAAGTTTGTACTTGTATGTGTGTGTGTGTGTGTGTGTGTGTGTGTGTGTGTGTGTGTGTGTGTCTAAAGGACTTACCAGCTTCTTCATACTGTCTCAATGGGAGTCATTTTCCAATACTCATGCCAGAGGCCGCTGCTCACCCGGCCACTGCCCCTTCAAGTGACTTCTCTTTGGGGATTAAAAAGATATTTTATGAATATTTTATCTTCAGAATCTGTTGTGATGGACACTGCAAGTTATTTTCTTAGAAAACCTTTCCAAAGTATATAAAATATAAGAATGTGATATATGTATACATATAGCTGATTCACGTTGTTGTATAGCAGAAACTATCACAACATTGTAAAGCATTTATACTCCAATAAAGACATTAAGAAAATGAATAAAAGATAAGAGACATCAAATATGACTTAAACACTACAGTTTACACAAACTATATTGCATAATCTAATATTAATAACACATTACAAAAATTTTTCCCAGGCCACATGTCATTTTAAATGATTTATTTGAAGTAACACCCTGATTATCCATTGTTTATGTGAGTCATTTATTTACAACAGGTATCAAATCTTAGTCACTAAGGAATTTGTGTTAACTTCATAATGAAATATCATTTAAATAAATACTCTGGAGTAGTTCATAATATGAGTATATATCCAGCACAAAGATGTCTATGAGTAGGTGAGAACAGAAGAACAAGAGCAGAAAATTTTAATTATCTATTTCTAAATGACAAGATCGTGTAACCCTAATATGAAATTTTCTCATAACATTTTCTGAGAGCAGTGCCACTTAAGCAGTGTAAGAAAACTTGAATTTGACCTTCTTTATTTTTTTTAAATGTTTTTGATTTTATTTTATTTAGTTTTTTATACAGCAGGTTCTTATTAGTCATCCATTTTATACACATTAGTGTATACATGTCAATCCCAATCTCCCAATGCATCACACCATCACGCCCATCCCCTGCCACTCTCCCCCCTTGGTGTCCATACGTTTTTTCTCTACTTCTGTGTCTCAATTTCTGCCAGGCAAACCGGTTCATTTGGACCATTTTCTAGGTTCCACATATATGCATTAATATACGATATTTGCTTTTATCTTTCTGACTTACTTCACTCTGTATGACAGTCTCTAGATGCATCCACGTCTCTACAAATGACCGAATTTCGTCCCTTTTTATGGCTGAGTAATATTCCATTGTATATATGTACCACATCTTCTTTATCCATTTGTCTGTTGATGGGCATTTAGGTTGCTTCCATGACTTGACTATTGTAAATAGTGCTGCAATGAACATTGGGGTGCATGCGTCTTTTTGAATTATGGTTTTCTCAGGGTATATGCCCAGTAGTGGGATTGCTGGGTCATATGGTAATTCTATTTTTAGTTTTTAAAGGAAGCTCCATGCTGTTCTCCATAGTGGCTGCATGAATTTACATTCCCACCAACAGTGCAAGAGGATTCCCTTTTCTCCACACCCTCTCCAGCATCTGTTGTTTGTAGATTTTCTGATGGTGCCCATTCTAACTGGTGTGAGGTGATACCACATTGTAGTTTTGATTTCCATTTCTGTAATAATTAGTGATGTTGAGCAGCTTTTCATGTGCTTGTTTTGGCTATCTGTATGTCTTCCTTGGAGAAATGTCTATTTAGGTCTTCTGCCCATTTTTTGGATTGGGTTGTTTGTTTTTTTGCTATTGAGCTGCATGAGCTGTTTATACACTTTGGAGATTATTCCTTTGTCCGTTGATTCTTTTGCAAATATTTTCTCCCATTCTGAAGGTTGTCTTTTCATCTTGTTTGTAGTTTCCTTTGCTTTGCAGAAGCTTTTAAGTTTCATTGGGTCCCATTTGTTTATTTTTGTTTTTATTTCCATTAATCTAGGAGGTGGATCAAAAATGATCTTGCTGTGATTTATGTCAGAGAGTGTTCTTCCTATGTTTTCCTCTAAGAGTTTTATAGTGTCCGGTCTTACATTTAGGTCTCTAAACCATTTGGAGTTTATTTTTGTGTATGGTGTTAGGGAGTGTTCTAATTTCACTCTTTTACATGTAGCTGTCCAGTTTTTTCAGCACCACTTATTGAAGAGACTGTCCTTTCTCCATTGTATATCCTTGCCTCCTTTGTCATAGATTAGTTGACCATAGGTGCGTGGGTTTATCTCTGGGCTTTCTATCCTGTTCCATTGATCTATATTTCTCTTTTTGTGCCAGTATCATATTGTCTTAATAGCTTTGTAGTATAGTCTGAACTCAGGGAGTCTGATTTCTCCAGCTCCATTTTTTTTCCTCAAGACTGAGACTGCTTTGGCTCTTTGGGGTCTTTTGTATCTCCATACAAATCTTAAAATTTTTTGTTCTAGTTCTGTAAAAAATGCCATTGGTAATTAGGTAGGGATTGCATTGAATCTGTAGATTGCTTTGGGTAGTAGAGTCATTTTCACAATATTGATTCTTTCAATCCAAGAACATGGTATATCTCTCCATCTGTTAGTATCCTCTTTAATTTCTTTCATCAGTGTCTTATAGTTTTCTGCATACAGGTGTTTTGTCTCCCTAGGTAGGTTCATTCCTAGGTATTTTATTCTTTTTCTTGCAATTGTATATTGGAGTGTTTCCTTAATTTCACTTTCAGATTTTTCATCATTAGTGTATAGGAATGCAAGAGATGTCTGTGCATTAATTTTGTATCCTGCAACTTTACCAAATCCATTGATTATCTCTAGTAGTTTTCTGGTGGCATCTTTAGGATTCTCTATGTATAGTATCATGTCATCTGCAAACAATGACAGTTTTACTTCTTTTCCAATTTTTAATCCTTTTATTTCTTCTTCTCTGATTGCTGTGGCTAGGACTTCCAAAACTATGTTGAATAATAGTGGTGAGAGTGAACATCCTTGTCTTGTTTCTGATCTTAGAGGAAATGCTTTCAGTTTTTCACCTTTGAGAATGATATTTGCTGTGGGTTTGTCGTATATGGCCTTTATTATGTTGAAGTAGGTTCCCTCTATACCCGCTTTCTGGAGAGTTTTTATCTTAAATGGGTATTGAATTTTGTCAAAAGCTTTTTCTGCATCTATTGAGATGATCATATGGTTTTTATTCTTCAATTTGTTAATATGGTGTATCACATTGATTGATTTGCATATATTGAAGAATCTTTGCATCTCTGAGATAAATTCCACTTGATCATGGTGTATGATCCTTTTAATGTGCTGTTGGATTCTATTTGCTAGTATTTTGTTGAGGATTATTGCATCTATATTCATGAGTGATATTGGTCTGTAATTTTCTCTTTATATAGTATCTTTGTCTGGTTTGGTTATCAGGGTGATGGTGGCCTCATAGAATGAGTATGGGAGTTTTCCTTCCTCTGCAATTTTTTGGAAGAGCTTGAGAAGGATGGGTGTTAGCTCTTCTCTAAATGTTTGATAGAATTCACCTCTGAAACCATCTGGTCTTGGACTTTTTTTTGTTGGAAGATTTTTAATCACAGTTTCAATTTCATTACTTGTGATTGATCCATTCATATTTTCTATTTCTTTGTTGTTCAGTCTTGGAAGGCTATACCTTTCTAAGAATTTGTCCATTTCTTCCAGGTTGTCCAATTTATTGGCATAGACTTGCTTGTAGTAGTCTCTTAGGATGCTTTGTATTTCTGGGGTGTCTCTTTTAACTTCTCCTTTTTCATTTCTGATTTTATTGATTTGAGTCCTCTCCCTCATTTTCTTGATGAGTCTGGTTAATGGTTTATCAATTTTGTTTATCTTCTCAAAGAACCAGCTTTTAGTTTTATTGATCTTTGTTATTGTTTTCTTTGTTTCTCTTTCATTTATTTCTGCTCTGATCTTTATGATTTCTTTCCTTCTGCTAACTTTGGGTTTTGTTTGTTCTTCTTTCTGTAGTTCCTTTAAGTGTAAGGTTAGATTGTTTATTTGAGATTTTTCTTGTTTCTTGAGGTAGGCTTGTATAGCTATAAACTTCCCTCTCAGAACTGCTTTTGCTGCATCCCATAGGTTTTGGATCATCGTGTTTTCATTGTCATTTGTCTCTAGGTATATTTGTATTTCCTGTTTGATTTCTTCAGTGACCTCTTGGTTATTTAGTAAGGTATTGTTTAGCCTCCATGTGTTTGCGTTTCTTACGTTTTTTTCCTTGTAATTGATTTCTAATCTCATAGCATTGTGGTCAGAAAAGATGCTTGATATGATTTCAATTTTCTTAAATTTACTGAGGCTTGATTTGTGACCCAAGATGTGATCTATCCTGAGAATGTTCCGTGCTCACTTGAGAAGAAAGTGTAATCTGCTGTTTTTGGATGGAATGTCCTATAAATATCAGTTAAATCTATCTGGTCTATTGTGTCATTTAATGCTTGTGTTTCCTTATTAATTTTCTGTTTGGATGATCTGTCCATTGCTGTAAGTGAGGTGTTAAAGTCCCCCACTATTATTATGTTACTGTTGATATCCTCTTTTATAGCTGTTAGCAGTTGCCTTATGTATTGAGGTGCTCCTATGTTGGGTGCATATATATGTATAATTGTTATATCTTCTTCTTGGATTGATTTCTTGATCATTATGTAGTGTCCTTCCTTGTCTCTTGTAATATTCTTTACTTTAAAGTCTATTTTATCTGATATGAGTATAGCTACTCCAGCTTTCTTTTGATTTCCATTTGCATGGAATATCTTTTTCCATCCCCTCACTTTCAGTCTGTATGTGTCCTTAGGTCTGAAGTGGGTCTCTTATAGACAGCATATATATGGGTCTTGTTTTTGTATCCATTCAGCAAGCCTGTGTATTTTGGTTGGAGCATTTAATCCATTCATGTTTAAGGTAATTTTTGATACGTATGTTCCTATGACCATTTTCTTAATTGTTTTGGGTTTGTTTTTGTAGGTCCTTTTCTTCTCTGGTGTTTCCCACTTAGAGAAGTTCCTTTAGCATTTGTTGTAGAGCTGGTTTGGTGGTGCTGAATTCTCTTAGCTTTTGCTTGTCTGTAAAGCTTTAGATTTCTCCATCGAATCTAAATGAGATCCTTGCCGGGTAGAGTAATCTTGGTTGTAGGTTCTTCCCTTTCATCACTTTAAGTATATCATGCCACTCCCTTCTGGCTTGTAGAGTTTCTGCTGAGAAATCAGCTGTTAACCTTATGGGAGTTCCCTTGTATGTTATTTGTCATTTTTCCCTTGCTGCTTTCAATAATTTTTCTTTGTGTTTAATTTTTGCCAAGTTGATTACTATGTGTCTCAGCATGTTTCTCTTTGGTTTTATGCTGTATTGGACTCTCTGTACTTCCTAGACTTGGATGGCTATTTCTTTTCCCATGTTAGGGAATTTTTCAACTATAATCTGTTCAAACATTTTCTCAGGTCCTTTCTCTGTCTCTTCTCCTTCTGAGACCCCTATAATGCGAATGTTGTTGAGTTTAATGTTGTCCCAGAAGTCGTTTATGCTGTCTTCATTTCTTTTCTTTCTTTTTTCTTTCTTTTCCTGTTTTTTCCTGTTTTAAAATCAATAGATGTTTTACAATTTAAGGGGCCTTAAAGTTATAATTGCTGACCTTTCTTCTTATTAGGGAATTTTATAATAATGCATCTAAAATCAACAGCAATTTAGATTAAATATAAATTATGTACAGTGTGTCTCTATGAATCAGTGAGAAATAAAAGACAATATATGATATAGCTAACTAAATTCCCTCTACATGAAATGAAATAGGATTTGGGGGGTAGGGTCATCAGAGATGAGAAAACAGAAGCGATTATTCAAACAACATGGCAGTACCTCTAAAGAACATTCCAGAACAAGATTGTCTGAGAACATACATAGTGCCAGGGGCCAGAAGCTCTGCCTGCCCAGCAGGACTGTATCCAGGTACAGAAAGGCTGGGTTCTTTGGCTTCTGAGGTCCAGGTGACACAGCTGCCTTCGGGCTGCTCAGTGGATGCCAGCTCCCACCCTGTGCCTCTCTCCAGCCTGGCCACCACCACAGGGTGGTACCCTGAGACCAAGATGCTGCTGGGGCTGCCCACCTGGCTTCTGCTTCCTGAGGAGAGACAAAGGGCACTGAGAGGTGAGGAGAGATGAGAGGAGGTTCTACACCTGCTCATGCTTGTTTCTGTGAGCAGCCCATGAAGAAAAAATGAAACTAAGATTAAAATTAAGAAATTTTGTGAACTTCTCCAGCACAACAGATAATATATTCTAAATTACCACTCTAAGGATTAAAAAAAAATATGAAAAACACTGAGAGGCTCATGGTTAAATACAGTGGACAGTTCTTCATCCTTGTTTTCTCCAGAGCAACTCACTAAAATGATAGTCAAGAAATGAAAAAAGATATAAACACTGAACAACAAAAAGAATGAGAGTAGCGATAGAGCAAAGATGTCAATATTTGGAAGCCATAGAATGCGACGGACAAGTGATAACTAACAAACCAGAGAGAGATGAAGGTTATAGTTCTGAAGAATAGAACAACCAAGAAGCAAGCCTGATTTGATTGCTTCTAGGGCAGGATGGGGCTGAAAGTAGGAGGAATAGTTTAAAGTCTTTTAAAGCCTCAGATTCTGTAATGACTAATTTTATGTGTCAGTTTGACTGGGTTAAGGGTTGCCCACATAGCTTGTAAAACATTTTTTCTGGGTGTGTCTGTGAGGGTGTTTCTGCAAAGGTTAACATTTGAATCAGAGGACTGAGTAAAGATCTTTCTCATCTTTGTGAATGGACATTGATCCCTTGAGGGCCTGATAGAACAAAAAGGCAGAGGAAGGACTACTTTGCTGTCTTTGCTTGAGATGGGACATCCATTTTCTCCTGCCCTTGGACATCAGTATTCTGGCCTTTGAACTTGGACTGGGACTTGTACCATTGGCCCCTTGCGAAAGGCTCACATTAAAGAGAACTTATATATGAAGAGCTCTGATCAGGATTTTAGTACTTCATTTTTTAATGGACACCAAGATCACCAAACGTTTGAGAAAAGCATTTAATATCAAAGATGGAGATGAAAACATGCAAGCAAAAGAGAATATAGAATACAGAGTAGATAAAAATTTACCAAAACAAAAACCAGACAAAACAAAAACAAAAACCTAAATACAATATAATCTATGAGATAAGAGAGAAAAGATGGAAAGAAAGTTGCTTGTTTTTTTTTTTTTTTTTGGTTAAGAATAAATCTAGAAGAGACAACATACATCTAATGAAATTTCCAGTGAAAAAGAAAACAAGAAAAATGGAGGAAAGAAAATTATCAAAAAATAATAAAAATTTTCTTAACCTAAAGGACATAAGTTTCTAGATTACTAAACCCCACTGAGTATTCAACACAATGATTTTTTTAAAAAACCCACTGAGTATTCAACACAATGATTTTTTGAAAGACTCACACTAAAACAAGCAATCATAAAATTTCAGAACTTTGGTGACAAAGGGAAAACATGAAAACCTCCAGAAGGGAAAAATCAAGTCACATATAGAAAATCAGGGGTCAAGATGGCATCGGGCTTTCATGTAGCAAAGTGGAAATAATTTAGTAATAAGTACATGGGAAACTAAAAAAATGGAAAAGGGATATAATTATTAAATTTTTCCCAGTAAAAATAAAAGTTTTACAATAAAATTTAATCTTAGTAAACTGGGTGGCTTAGTTTCAAGTAGGAATAATACTTAAATAGTAAATATATCATAAGAGTATTATATGTATTATACAGTGGCTATTATTTAAATAATAATAATAATAAACACTGAATGTCAAATAAACAAAAAAAATTATTATGTAAATAGACTGGGAGGATAAGAAGAGGTCTGTGAGTTTTCTGTGTATGTGATGGTGGGGTTAAGTGGGCTAGGTAGAGGGCATTAAATATCTTTTATAGTAACTTTCATATCCAAAGGATAGTTTTAAAACTGAAAAATTAAGGAAGAGATGCACAGAAAATTAAATTAAAATGGGTGGTAAGTATCAGAGGAAATGGCTAAGGGTTGAAAGAAGTTAGTATTAGAGAACAGGGTCACTGTTTTTCTTTATAAGTCAATATTATTCTTCTTATAAAACTAGAAGCATGTATTTTTTTTTAATAAAAATGACACACACACAAAACAAAATATAAGATTGTTTGATAGGATATTTAGAAGTGTTAATGTTAAAATAACAATTCTTTCCACATATATTTAGTAAAATTTGTGCATATATTTAATAAAGTTTGTAGTGACAAAACATTTAGCTTTTCTTCCTCCCTCCCTTCATTCCTTTGTTCCTTTGTCTCTTTGTTCTTTCCCCTTTTCCTTTCTTTCCTTCCTGTCTTTATTTTGTTCACTTTTGGAAAACAATGAGATATGAGGTTGTGATTCATATTTAGATTAGTGTTGGGGAAGGGTTTTTCTTTTTAACTTTTTCTTGGGTTTTAAAAGGAGGTTTGAGCCTTTTTTTAAAGAGCAAAGAAGCATCAAGTGACAACTAGTTACTGTGTTAATCAGTAGGTCTTAACTGTATATAAAAATGAAAATTGATAGAATTTCACTTCATTCAAACTTCAAAACTAAAGAAAAGATTTGCATTTTTGTATAATATTTTCATGCATAATGGGGGTGAGAATTTGAGCAATCTCAGTCAATAAACATTATCCACATTGCATAACATTAAAATTAACACACAAATTAGAGTAGGTGACAATTCCTGCCCTGAACCAACAGGAAGATACACACACACACACACACACACACACACACACACACACAGACTGATGGGGGCAGAGTTTTGTTCTGATTTCGGTCTTTTTTACCTTTCTCTATTTTTAAAATTTATCCTCAGAAAATGACCTAGATTTTGGCTGTGATCTCCTAGGAAATTTTGAGTTATTACTGAGCTGATCCATTGTGGAATCAATGAATACACAATGAATCCATAATTTTATTTTAAACATTTAAAAAAGATAGTCTAAATCCAGTGATTAGACTAGAAAATGCTGCTGGAAGTAGAATATATTCGCCTCGATTTTCTTGTATCACCAGCCTAAGGAAAACATTAGAGGCGAAGGAGGAGAAACATTAGAATAATTGACAACAGTGGCTGAAGAAAATGCGATGACTGTTTTTCTACCACATCATTTGAATGTAACAAAATGGTATGTTGCAAGAATAACATTTCTCAGGGATTTATTGATAAGCATTCTAAATATAAAGCCTAAGCAACCAATTTTTCAAAGTTTAATTTTAAAATAAATAAAAATCTATTTCTTTTTCTAGAGTAACTTCTCCTAAATGACCAATTCTCAAGTTCTGCACTTACCCACTATAAATGGTAAGACTAGAAAATAAGTAAAGTGGGAATCTCTTCCACTTTCATGTCTGGGTCATTCAAGTTAAAGTCTATTTAAAGATTCAAATTAAGTCTGGAGCAGTGGGTGTAGATGATGAGAGCTGACTACTTAATGTTCAAATATAGTAGGTGTGTTCATACTCAGTATAAGAAGATCTGGGAAATCAGATCCGGGAAGTGTCTCACTCAGCTTTTAACAATATTTGCATGCTACGATTGATTGCCTAAATTGCTACAGTTAGGCATTATTTATAAGTACTGCAGGTATATCTTTTCATCCCCTACCCTATTTTTATTTTAAAATTGTATTTATTTATTTTTTATTGGAGTATAATTGCTTTACAATGTTGTATTAGTTTCTGCTGTAGAACAAAGCGAATCAGCTATATGTATACATATATCCTCTCCCTCTTGAGCCTCTCTCCCGTCTCCCCCCATCCTACTCCTCTAGATCATCACAGACCACCGACCTGAGCTCCCCGGTCTATACAGCAGGTTCCCACTAACTATCTATTTTACACAGAGTAGTGTATATATGTCAATGCTACTCTCTCAATTTGTCCCACCCTCCCCATCCCTCCTTGTGTCCACAAGTCCGTTCTCTACGTCTGCATCTCTTTTCCTGCCCTGCAAATAGGTTCATCAGTACCATTTTTCTAGATTCCATATATATGTGTTAATATACAATATTTGTTTTTCTCCCTCTGACTTACTTCACTCTGTATGACAGACTCTAGGTTCATCCACTTCACTACAAATGACCCAACTTTGTTCCTTTTTATAGCTGAGTAATATTCCATTTTATATATGTGCCACATCTTCTTTATCCATTCATCTGTCAATGGACATTTAGGTGGCTTCCATGTCCTGGTTATTGTAAATAGTGCTGCAATGAACATTAGGGTACATGTATCCTTTTGAATTATGTTTTTCTCAGAGTATATGCCCAGTAGTGGTATTGTTGGGTCATATGGTAGCTCTATTTTTAGTTTTTTAAGGAACCTCCATACTGTTCTCTAAAGTGGCTGTATCAATTTACATTCCCACCAATAGTGCAAGAGTGTTCCCTTTTCTCCACACCCTCTCCAGAATTTATTGTTTGTAGATATTGTATAATGACCATTCTGACTGGTGTGAGGTGAGCTACATGTAAAAGAATGAAATTAGAACACTTCCTAACACCATACTCAAAAATAACTCAAAATGATTAAAGACCTAAATGTAAGGCCAGACACTATAAAACTCTTAGAAGAAAACATCGGCAGAACACTCTTTGACATAAATCACAGCAAGATCCTTTTCAACCCACCTCCTAGAGTAATGGAAATAAAAACAAAAATAAATAAATGGGACCTAATGAAACTTAAAAGCTTTTGCACAACAAAGGAAACAATAAACAAGACGAAAAAACAACCCTCGGAATGGGAAAAAAACATTTGCAAATGAAGTAACTGACAAAGGATTAATCTCCAAAATATACAAGCAGCTCATGCAGCTCAATATCAAAAAAACAAACAACCCAATCAAAAAATGGGCAGAAGACCTAAAAAGACATTTCTCCAAAGAAGACATACAGATGACCAACAAACACATGAAAAGATGCTCAACATCACTAATTATTAGAGAAATGAAAATCAAAACCACAATGGGGTATCCCCTACCCTCTTTTTAGATCCTACCACTATCTTTCTGACTTCCGAGTCTCAGCAGTTATACTCAGGCTATCTCTGTCCAACCAACCTTTTTCATTTCAGAATTATTCTTCTATCTTATTGAAGTTGGATTATTTTTTTCCTTCAATTTTATATTCTCTACCAACAAGTGCAGTAAATTAACACATCCTAACTGATGCTACAGAGTTAGTGGGATCTCTTTCTCTCTCTTGCTCTCACTCTCTCTCATTTATTCTCCGATCCAATCATTTATTCGTACACTTAATGAACCTAATAGGTTTTGTGCTGGACACAAGATAGACTCTAGGGATTCAACTGCCTAAAAGAGAAATTCAAATCTAACAAGATGCAACAGTTATATAAAAACAAGTAATTGGAATATGAGTTAACAATTATTATGATAAAGGTATGTGTCAAAATGTTTTAGAAAAAAAGATTTATTTGTTATGAAAACACACAAAGAAAAATGACTTTTGCCTGGAAACAATTGGAACTTTTTTGGGGGGAGTGCCATTTGACATTTTTAAAAGTTAATGGAAATAAAAGGGAGGCCAGACAAAGAAAACAGCAAGAACAAAACGTGGAGACATGAATGTCTAGAGGAATGGTATTCCTAGGATCAGGAACACCAACATCACATAGTAATTTCTTAGGAATAGAAATTCTTGGGTCGGTTCAGACCTATCGAATGAGAAACTCTGAGAGTGGGAACTAGTAACTTGACTAATAATCATGCCTCCCAGATGATTCTGAAGCAACCTTTGAGAACTACAGAGCAAATCTTTAAAAAAGTAACTATTTTTTATGACTCTAATGTAGGCCGTATGGCTGAGATGAAAACACGTTTGGATTTTGTTTGGTAGGCAATTGGAAGATAGGTGATGTGTCTCAAGCATAGAACTGATATGTTCTTAAGAGTTTTAAAATGATAACTCTGATTGTATTGTTGGCATTTAATCAGGTTGATGAAGAGAATGAAGTCCATCAGTAGGATATGAATAAAGCTATAGCATCAATAGTGGCAAGAACGATGGAAGGGAGGGGATAGATGCCAGAGAAAATGTAGATATAGAGTTTTTCAGATAATTTGTATTTTTTTCAACAGAAGTTTCAGGAGACAGTTTTTCCAAAGAAAATCCAATACAGGAAATTGTAAGCACCAAAGCATGTTGATGGGGAGGTGGGGGAATAAGGTCACTTGAAGGAGTTTTGTGCTACCCTGCAAAACAAAACTGACCTTCTACTTATAGCAACGTGTAGCACGCAACATGGAGAAAATGAAACAGTCACTCTCTTATGCTCTTCTTCTTCAAGTCAATTAGGTAGATCTATGCATCTCTAACTCCATTTGTGGGTTAGATTTGAGTCAGCTTCAAAACGGTTCCTAGACTCCAGGCAAGCCCATATGCCTCTCTAATCCACGTTCCTGTCTAACCTAGCCAAAATGTTGTAACAATTAAGTGGTTTTCTGGCAACACTTGAAAAGTGAACTCCTAAGTTTGCCTGCAGAATTCAAAGAAAGCTTCAGAAAAAGGAGCTGGCTTTTGAGTTGAATCTCTAATATTGCATAGATGTATGTTGACAGAAAAGGAAATAAGATATTTTAGACAGATGAACTATATGAACAAGGTCACAAAATGGGTAGGTCTATGGCTACTTAGCAAACATAATTTTTAGATTGAGAGATTCTCATGTCTGTGTTGACCAGCTCCATTCTGGCCTCAGTGTGTATCGTTTTCAGGAGAAATAAGTTTGGAGGAAAGGAGTAGAATAAGCACATGTTCTCAGCACTCTAAGTAGGATATGAATGATGATGGAAGGCAGGACCATTGGAGATCGTGAAGGTACTGGATTCAAAATATTTAGATTCAAAAACTGGGACAGCTGGCAGCTTCCAGTTTGCAAACAGCCATGGGCTGTCCACTTTTCTACTCTCAGTGGATTTACTGAGGTCTCTTGAAAGTGACTCCTGTTCACTGCCTCTCAAAAATGTCTGTCACATGATTTTCATGATTTTTAAAATTTCACTTTGCTTTTAAGAGGAAACCATCATTCTAATCTATGAGGATTTTACTTATTCTAAGTCCATCACATACATAAAAAAGGAGACCCCATTATTATTCTTTCTTCCAGGGAGCTTGAGTTTGAAGCTTTATTTTGGCCCCCAGCTTCCTCTGGACTCTCCTCCAGACTCCAGTAGTAGGGCAATGCTATTTAGTTGTCTGATCATCCCAGGAGAGTGTTGTCAGAGAGAGCAAGCCAGGAGCTTGCAATGAGGTTGCTCTGTGCTCATCTTTCCTCAGTCTGCCTCTCCATTCCCACCTTCCTCCCAACCATGAACTAGCTTGAATACTGCAGAGAAGTAGCAGAACTTAAAATCAAGTCTAAATTCTTCAACTCCAAAGGCAAGCTTTTTCTGTGAAATACCTAGGGTGACAAAAAAGTAAACATGTATAACATATTGCATTAAGTGTAAAAAAAAAAAGAAAAGAGAAACACTGTTGCAGTTTGAATTGTGTCCCCCTCACCTAAATTTGGGGTTGATAAATTTCTGTTGTTAAAACACTCAGTTTACAATACTTTGTTATGGCAGCCATAGTAAGCCTATACAGACACCTAACTCTTCCTTAATCTTATTGTAAACATTTTTTTGAATTTACCTATTGATTGATTCTAGTAATTCCATATATTGTTTCACTGTTAATCTACTGTTGATATAGCAAGCATTTAAAATCAATTCCCATACAAATGAATAATGCCATAAAACCAATTTTCCAATATGGCAAGATAATTTTTTGAGATATTAACTTGTATTTGTTCCACTTCTACCTTCCTATTATAGGAGGATAGCAAGAAATTTTATATTTTCTTGTCTCAAGGGAATGGATGGAATGGGGTTTCAGAACTTATAAAATATAAACCATCTAAAGATACATCTCTAATACTCATTTGTGAGTCCCTCATCTCATTGAGATCATGTTTGGTAAACCAGAGAGGAAGAAGAAGAGAGAGAAGGGATAGATTCCCACAAATGGGATAATAAAGACGTCTATGGTTTGCAGATTAGCAGAGACTTTCATCTCTTTGAAGAGCCCTGGAGGAATACAAAACCTCATTATGAAATTTTGTGCAGGTGAGTGGGTTAAGCAAAGCCTAAATGAGGTTCCCAACCTCGTTTAAGATGTCCGTGTGTGATAGGCAGAATTCTAAAGATGTCCAGGAAGATTCTTGTCCCCTGGTTACTTAATCAAACACTAATATGGGTACTGCTATGAAGTGATTTTGCAGATGTAATTAAAGCACCCACCTTCAAATAGGGAGATTACCCTGGGTAACTAGGTGAGTCCCATCTAATTACATGAGAGCTTAAAAGCCAAAAAAATCCTCTGGCTGGAGTCAGAGAGATGTGGCAGAAAAGAAAGGTGGAAGAAAACGTGGAAAAGAGAATCTATGAGTGAGAAGGATTTGACATACCCTTGCTGGCTTTGAGAAGCAGGGCTTATGTTCAAGTACTTGGGAGACAGCCTTAGGAGCTAAACACAGCCACCAGCTGACAGCTAGCAAGGATACTGGACCTCAGTCATATAACCACAAGGTACTGGATTCTGCCAATAATCTGAATGTGCTCTGAAGCATATTTACTGAGCATCCCCAAAAGAGACCAGCCAATTGACATCTTCATTTTGGTCTTGTGAAACAGATCAAAGCAGGGAAATCAGCCAAGCCAACACTGTTCTCCAAAGTGGCTGTATCAACTTACATTCCCACCAACAGTGCAAGAGGGTTCCCCTCTCTCCTCACCCTCTCCAGCATTTATTGTTTGTAGATTTTCTGACGATGTCCATTCTAACTGGTGTGAGGTGATACCTCCTTGTAGTTTTGATTTGCATTTCTCTAATAATTAGTGGTGTTGAGCAGCTTTTCATGTGCTTCTTAGCCATCTGTATGTCTTCTTTGGAGAAATGTCTATCTAGGTCTTCTGCCCATTTTTTGATTGGGTAGTTTGTTTTTTTGCTATTGAGCTGCATGAGCTGTTTATATATTTTGGAGATTAATCCTTTGTCCGTTGATTCTTTTGCAAATATTTTCTCCCATTCTGAGGGTTGTCTTTTTATCTTGTTTGTAGTTTCCTTTGCTTTGTAGAAGCTTTTAAGTTTCATTGGGTCCCATTTGTTTATTTTTGTTTTTATTTCCATTACTCTAGGAGGTGGATCAAAAAGATCTTGCCGTGATTTATGTCAAAGAGTGTCCTTGCTATGTTTTCCTCAAAGAGTTTTATAGTGTCTGGTCTCACATTTAGGTCTCTAATCCATTTTGAGTTTACTTTTGTGCATGATGTTAGGGAGTGTTCTAATTTCATTCTTTTAAATGTAGCTGTCTAGTTTTTTCAGCACCACTTATTGAAGAGACTGTCTTTTCTCCATTGTATATTCTTGCCTCCTTTGTCATAGACTAGTTGACCATAAGTGCATGGGTTTATCTCTGGTCTTTCTATCCTGTTCCACTGATCTATATTCCTCTTTTTGTGCCAGTACCACATTGTCTTGATTACTATAGCTTTGTAGTATAGTATGAAGTCAGAGAGTCTGATTCCTCCAGCTCCGTTTTTTTCCCTCAAGACTGCTTTGGTTATTCGGGGTCTTTTGTGTCTCCATACAAATTTTAAGATTTTTTGTTCTAGTTCTGTAAAAAATGCCATTGGTAATTTGATAGGGATTGCATTGAATGTGTAGATTGCTTTGGATAGTATAGTCATTTTCACCATATTGATTCTTCCAATCCAAGAACATGGTATATATCTCCATCTGTCGGTATCATCTTTAATTTCTTTCAGCAGTGTCTTATAATTTTCTGCATACAGGTCTTTTGTCTCCTTAGGTAGGTTTATTCCTAGGTATTTTATTCTTTTTGTTGCAATGATAAATGGAAGTGTTTCCTTAATTTCTCTTTCAGATTTTTCCTCATTAGTGTATAGGAATGTAAGAGATTTCTGTGCATTAATTTTGTATCCTGCTACTTTACCAAATTCATTGGTTAGCTCTAGTAGTTTTCTGGTGGCATCTTTAGGATTCTCTATGTATAGTATCATGTCATCTGCAAAAAGGGACAGTTTTACTTCTTCTTTTCCAGTTTGTATTCCTTTTATTTCTTTTTCTTTTCTGATTGCCATGGCTAGGACTTCCAAAACTATGTTGAATAATAGTGGTGAGAGTGGACATCCTTTTCTTGTTCCTGATCTTTAGAGGAAATGCTTTCAGTTTTTCACCATTGAGAATGATGTTTGCTGTGGGTTTGTCATATATAGCCTTTATTATGTTGAGGTAGGTTCCCTCTATGCCTGCTTTCTGGAGAGTTTTTATCATAAATAGGTGTTGAATTTTGTCAAAAGCGTTTTCTGCATCTATTGAGATGATCATATGGTTTTTATTCTTCAATTTGTTAATATGGTGTATCACATTGATTGATTTGCATATATTGAAGAATCCTTGCATCCCTGAGGTAAATCCCACTTGATCATGGTGTGTGATCCTTTTAATATGTTGTTGGATTCTGTTTGCTAGTATTTTGTTGAGGATTTTTGCATCTATATTTATCAGTGGTTTTGGTCTGTAATTTTCGTTTTTTGTAGTATCTTTGTCTGGTTTTGGTATCAGGGTGATGGTGGCCTCATAGAATGAGTTTGGGAGTGTTCCTTCCTCTGCAATTTTTTTGGAAAAGTTTGAGAAGGATGGCTGTTAGCTCTTCTCTAAATGTTTGATAGAATTCACCTGTGAAGGCATCTGGTCCTGCACTTTTTTTGTTGGAAGATTTTTAATCACAGTTCCAATTTCATTACTTGTGATTGGTCTGTTCATATGTTCTATTTCTTCCTGGTTCAGTCTTGGAAGGTTATACCTTTGTAAGAATTTGTCCATTTCCTCCAGGTTTTCCATTTTATTGGCATAGAGTTGCTTGTAGTAATCTCTTAGGATGCTTTGTATTTCTGCAGTGTCTGTATAAAATTACTATAAATTACTCTCCTAGGTTTAAATAGCATATTCCTCAAAAAATTTTCTTGTCTATACAGAAAAAAATCAGTTTTGTCTTGTTTTTCTTTTGTAAGATATTCTTTATTCAAGGAATTATTTTAGCTCTTGAGGTCAGAGGTTTGATAAAGAAAGTCTAAGTTCGTACTATTGCTTTACCTGCTATGTTTTTATACCATATAATTTTATTTTCAACTTCTCTCCTCTGTACTATCCTAGAGTCATGAGTCCTAATATATTAGCCTTTATCATATAACTTTTTTGTTGCTTTGATTATTTAATCTGTATTTCTCTTTTGCTAACTTTAAATGAGAAAAAAAACAACTACTGGAAGCATTTCTTCATTAAATAATTAGAATCCTGTGAAAAATCTGTTGTAGATAAGGTTCTAGAATATGCCAATCATTAATCATTAATTATGTTTCTTTAGCTACAGAATTATAGGAGACTGATGCCTTCAAATAGCTAATAATTACCCTTGACTCATCTATTGGTGTAATTTAAAAGATTATCTCATCCTACAAGTGTAATTTGAATTATTATTTTCCTAAATGCCTTACCTGGATGAAGTAATATGAGAATCATGTCTACTTAGTGGACTGTCAGAGACTTTTTTTTCATTTTATCTTAATAGAATTCCCCTTGCATACCCAAGGAAAGCATAATATCTGAAAAACCTAAAAAACTTTCAGAAAAGTTTTGTAAATATTAACTGTTGTGCTTAAAAGTATACACTTTGGCATAATAGCTTTTATATATTGCTATTATCGATAAAAATCTAATGCCCAATTTAACGGCATTGGTGTTACAACACAAAATATTTTAGTAGAACTCTATTGAACACTTTTTAAAAGTATTATAATTCTAAATAAATAAATTCATATAATGTAGATCCTTTGCTTATGTTCTTATTAACACTCTAAAAAGAAATCTAGCACGTCATTTTGCTAGATTGTTACAGTTTTGAAAAATATGCTTTCCCTACACTGGTATGTAAATGAATGTTCTATTAGGTGTGTGTCAAATGAATTTATCTGCATTTAAGGGTTTTTTTTTTTTTTTGTATTAATTCAGTTCCCAGGATATTTCAATACAAATTTCTTCACTAACACAAAACAAGTAAAGGTTTAAAAGAACATTAACACAGGTCTGCTGAGAGGTTATGAATATGCATTTATACTTCCAGAGATACCTTGAGTATTATTTCAAGCAGTCATTTTACTGAAGTAAAGACTCACACATTATCAGTTTGTACATATGGAACTATATTTATGATCATTTTTAGAAAAATAAAGAATTTTATAGGGTTAACATTAGAATATGAGATAATCCTTTGAGTCTTGCTTTAAAATGAAACTGGTGAATACAGGTCCAAGAATTAAGATTGTTCTTTGAAACTGCTTTTATGTCTCTAACACACAAACAGGTGTGTGATCAAAAGTAGCACAAGTATAAGGTGTCTAGTGTTCTTTATGTAAAATAAATCATTTAAAATTTAAAAGCACTATACAAATATAAGGTAATGTTGAACACTGGATATATTTGTAAACACAAATGTGATCATACTTTAAGTTATATTTACATTCACTTCAGAAGTACTCAGCGCTGATGATATATTTTAAATATATTGTTGGGATGAAGCAAGTAATTTTACTCATATGTAAGTGTACTTTTGGTAATATTTGTAAGCTATGATTTAATATGTTTAAATATTCATGTAAATATATGGAATTCTTCAAAGAGCAAGAATCCCAGAATTATTGGTCTCTGACATTTACTTTTCAGACTTCTTAAGCTCTGAAATATCTTTTCCTTAGAATCATGTTGCCATGGTGATGTTTCATATAATTTCGGACAAATAGGATTTAAGACACATTCATTTCAATGGAATTGTAAAATTACTTAAAATATGGTTGGAATCTGGAAACTATTTGATGGACCTCAGCCAATATTCTTCATCTTTTATAACAAAGTAAGATGTTGCAATTTACTTTTAAATGAAGATATTCATACAAGAGCTGTATGAAGGTTTAGATGCCATTGATTTCAATATGAAACTGTTAGGTCCAAATGTGACAGCATTATACAATAATGTAACTTACACATTATACAATTATACAACAATGCAAGTCATGACTTTATGTGGGAAAAAAATTTTAATACAATTTAGCCTTGAGCTAACCTTTGCTTTGACACAATTTCAGAACTTTAACCTTTTTGTAACATCATGTGTAAAATTTTCCATGGATGTCTCAAAGCACAAAAACTTTAACTTAAATTAGAAGGAAGACCTTTTATGGTTTATCTTTGAAATATGAAGTTGGGACCAATCTTCTGCCTTATCACTTTTCCTAACTCTGTATACAGCTACTTGGAATGAAAAAAAATCTCGTTCTGTGCCATACGAGTGAAGCCAAAAACTTCCAAAATTGCAAGGACTTCTCTCCTTTGGAGACAATGGGAGTCTCAGGAGAATTGAAACTACCATCCTTAAAAAGAACCAGGAGTAATCAAATATTGTGTAGCTTTGTGTTTGTTTTTAATATGTTGAATTTGGATGATAAGTGAATATTTTGTGATTCGTAAGTTGATATTAAATAAATGATACTTTCTCTGTAATAATGTCATATTTGTTTAATTTAAAATAATTTATTTAGTGAAATAATTTATTTTTTATTTTTCTACTTTAATTATTATGCTTTATTTCATGAAGCAGATTTATTTCTGTTAAATGCATACATTTATGTGAAACATAAGCAGCTAACATTGAAGTAACTGCTTATTGCCACACTCATCCAGGTTCTATGTCTAAATCAAGATTTTATTTATTTCCTCTTTTTCCCCTTTATTAAAACTTAATTTATCAGACTGTAGATGTTTAATATGCGCTCTCTTCTTTCTAGAAGGAAGGTCATTCTTAAGAAAACTCTTAAAATAATACATGATATAATGCTACTTTTCTAAGATGATTTTCTTTTGAATTGCATACAATTAACTTGAAAATTTTTCCATTTTTTCATTACAAAAATCTCTCAAGAGAGGCAAAATAACACAGAGCTTACCAGCAAGTCTGAATTAATTATAAAGAAGGAAGATTAATATGATAGAAGCATAAAAAACCTGTAAAATTTAATTTTTTCCAAATACCAAGCATTACAAAGCAATTGTATTGAATAATGTTTTCTGTATACTTCCATTAAAATGTCAGAAAAAAGAAAAGTGTAACTGCAGTGGTAAGAAATAGGGCTTCGGCCTCTGTTTTCAGTAGTGATAAAAATATATATATTTTTTTAACCTCACAAACTTTAAATGATCTTTACCATAGGAAGCTTCAAAAGTTTTGAATTTTGAATAAATAAGAAAATACTGGTTAAGTCAGAGTTTGTATTTGCTCAAATGTTCATTCTTAAATCATTGCAAGCAATATTTCATACTTGCCTGCTGCATCTCTCAAAAATGTAATCCCCCCAACATCTATTCAAAAAGTTTTTTTGAACTTCATAAGTGAATGATTTCTTATATAACTGCAATAAAACCTCTGGGAAAGAACCTATGAAAGTACTGTATCAGCAGTTTTACCTTATTGCATATGACTTGTTCCCTTTTCCACATAATATTTAATGTATTTTAACTTCAGATTGTATAATGCCATAGCTGATAGGAGCTTTGAGCCTTTTTTGGCATTTAAAAAATTAAGGTTACTGACCACTTTAGGAGGAAAATTTAATGAAGAATATAACTCCTAAATGACACTGAGTGGTATTTTCCTCCCTGGTACCAGCACTAGATGTTATCTGTCTAGAATGTGTTTGTGGATTCTAAAGTCCACTTCAAAATTTCTTGAGCTACAATCATGCTTGTGAGTTGTTGGTCATGTAGAATTAAAATTCTTTGTCGACATATGCTGAAGAGGAGAAATGGAACCATGGGCATGGCCCAACATAGTATTCTGATTTTTGTTCAGTAGTCAGCAGAATGGGACCCTAAAGAAAGAGAAGAAAAATTGGCAATTGCTGTTGAGCATGAAAACACACAGAAAAGTGTTCACTGTCCTAGAGTAGGTACAGTTTTTTATGCGAGAAGAGAATGGGTTAAATTTTGGGGGTGCAATGCAGTAGAAGGAGAAAGAAGTGGTGTCAAGGGTTCAACAGGACCTGATTCGCTATTTACTGCTTACCTTTGACAAGACATTTGCCTTTTCTGAAATTACACTGACTTGGTAAAATGGGAAAATAGCTACTGGCTTTCCTCACAAGATAGCTCTGATAGTTAAAAGAAGCACACACATAAGAGAAATGTTACAAGATTTTATTATGTGTATACTGCTATCAATACAAGCTATTCCAAATGGAATTGCTGGGTATTGGGTATTTTTTCCCACGATTTAATTCTAGCACATTTGTCATGTAACTAGCAAATCTTTTCTAAGACTGTGTATGCTTCCATAGAAGGCTCCAATCCCCATCTTCCCTCAGGTGAAGTATGCCATCACCTACTAAGTGATCTTCCTCACCAGCTCTGGCCCTTCTCCAACCCCTTCCCCACATTGTAGCCAAGGTGATCTTTGCAAATCTTGTGATGTCACTCACCCTTTTTAAAATCTAATATTGCTTGGCATGACCGATAAAGCTCTGCCTCCCTCTAACGCTTCATTACATATTACTTCCTGGTTTAATAAACGCTAGCACAGCAGCATTTTGTTTTGGTTCTTCAGACATGTCATGTGCTATTCCACCACTGAGAGAGCTCTGTCCTTTGCCAAGAAGACCCTTTCCGCTCCCCGGCACTGCTTCCATTTTAATATTCAGCCACTATTCATCCTGATACTTTTGCTCAGGTGTTACTTCCTCAGAAAGGACCCACTTGTCTAGCTCAGGTCCTTTTTATAATGCACTCACAGAGCCCAGTGACTTTCATCCAGAACATTTACCCTGGTTTGTCATTATACATTCATTATAACATTATTCCATTAATATCTGCCTCCTTTACCAGACTGTAAACTCCTTGAGAGCAAGATTCTATTTTCTGCTTACTGTTAATCTGCAAAATATCTGGGAAATTAGAGAGGCTCAATAACTTTATATTTCTATGAAACTCTTCTAAATATTCATAGTAATATTTTATTGATTGATGTTATTTTTTTAACATCTTTATTGGAGTATAATTGCTTTACAATGTTGTGTTAGTTTCTGCTGTATAACAAAGTGAATCAGCTATATTTTGACAATTTGCTTGTTTCTAGATGATGAACTTTTAAAATGGACCTATCCATGGGTCAGGCTAGAGGACATATGATAGGAGAAACACAAGCGTGTGGTGGTGGCCCATGTATCCTCTGAGTATAGTGATATACAGTAAACAGTCATCCAAGCCACCATAAAATCCCATGAGGAGGGAGCCACTTGAAGAGGCAAGATGTTAGGATCCAGCCGTCAGTCTGTTGGTGTTTGACAGACTTAGGAAAAAGTAGCAGAGACTAAGCTGTGGGTTTAGGTGGAATTCTGAGGAAGACCCAGTAACTGGAACTGGACTCAGTGAAGAGATGGCATTGGGGAGAGAAAGGAAGTTACCATCTCTACAGACAGACCAGCAAAAAAGTGGAATTGATGAAGACTCACATGAGCTGTTTAACTAGGGCTTATGAAGGATCCATCTAATTAAGGACAAGAAGAATCTCTGAAGCCTAAAAGGTATTGCTCCTGAAGGAGAAGACAAAGGTAAATCCACAGAGCAGCAGAGAATAAAGAAAAAGGGGAGGGGCCATGAAGATTTTTACGTCAATCAGAATTTATTTTTAATGTGAAAATATAAAGTGTGTGTGAATGCTCTGTGTCTGTAGCAGCAGGGTAAACGATAGAGGGGATTAGATGTTAGAAAATGAGGAGGTGATAAGGAAAGGCTAAAGATAAATTATTGTTTGGTGGAAAAATCAAAAATATAATACAAGGAAAAAAGTAAGAATTTAAAAAGAAATTTTTTCTCTCAGGGAATTTGAGAATATTGTATACACAGTAAGGGTTTTTGAAAGCCAGGAATGTGCAGTAAATAATCCAGTAAATAACCAGGATTTGGATCATCAGTGAGCCCAGAGTGGAGCTAAAATGGTTAAATAACCCTGAGGAGAATGAATTACTTATTAAGACAGACACCAAAATAGGAAACAACATTTTATAGGCTAGAGATGCTAGAGGCATGGGGAAAGGAACAAGAAAACTCTCTTACTTAAACAGTCACCGTGCAGTGTGCATATTTGAGGGTGGTGCTCTTCATTAAATATGTCAGAATAATTCTATGCCTGTAGGGCTGTAAGTATACATATGTGAGACTGTGATACGGTCCCCATTACAATGAATATAACGGACATTCCCTAGATAGCACATTAAACAAACTAAAAATTTCTTATTTTGAGTACCCTTGGCCATAAACAGGAGAAATGGAGATTATATAAATAATAAAAGAATGATAATGATATGAGAAAATGTGACCTATATTAAGAAAAAGATAATGAAGTCACCTAAAATTTCTGAGGACATTATGTTAAATTTTTAACAAATAACATATCCTTTTTGGAATTCTTTGCTATGTTTTTGAGCAACTAACACAAAATGTTCTTGTCTAAAATAATTTTCCTTACATACATCTCACCTACTTATTTTATGATTTATTATTGTATCAATACATGTTTATTTCACAGACACAGCAGGCAGAATAATGATCCCCAAAGATACCTGCAACCTAATCCTTGGAATCTGTGACTATGTTACCTTACATGGCGAAAGGGACTTCACAGATATGATTAAGTTAAGGATGGAGAAAGTGTCCTGAATTAGCCAGGTGGATCCAATCTAATCACATGGATTCTTAAAAGCAGATACCTATCCTGACTGTAGAGAACCGGAGAGATGGCATTATGAAAAAGACTCAACCCACTGTTGTTGGCTTTGAACATAGAGTGAGGGACCGCAAACAAAGGAATGTGTGTGGCTTTTGGAAGCTGGACAAGGCAAGGACCTGATTCTTCCCTAGAACCTCCAGAAGGAATGCAGCCCGGCAAACACTTTGAAATTAGGCGCAGTATGGGCTAAGTCAGACTTCTAACCTACAGAACTGTAAAATAATAATTTGTTGCTTTAGACCACCAAGTTTGTGGTAATTTGTTACAGCAGTCATAGAAAAATAATACATACATACACAATGGAATATTTATTTATACAGAAATTTAAAAATTTAGAAGAATAAATGATAAAATGAAAGAGAAAATGAAGTTTACTAGAATCAACTGAGCAAGAACTTAGAATTCTTAGAATAAAAAGCATTATTTTTAGTTCCTTTTGTCATTGAGATAGAGTTGTTTAGTTTTCCATTGTATTAAAAGCTTAACCTTAAAATAGCATTTCAGGAATGTGTCATTCTTTATTTAAAATGGAGTTAACTTCCCAGGGATTCAGTGAATAAAATATACTCTGCTGTTTACTATAAAAGTATATTATCCATTAGAGCAGTAAATATAAAGAGCTCCATAAAGACTGTACCTTATACAAGCCCAATTAAAAAAATTAAACTTTATGATTCTGAAAGATTTCCATAAGCATAAGATAAGCAAACTTTCCAAAAATATACTTGCTTCCAAACCTGTTAAATAAAATGATTGAATATGTTTCAGTAGGTTGCCAGATTGTGGTCAAACTCAGACCACATTTCATTTTTTAGCAGAGTCATATATATTGTATAGAGAAGTATGAGGAATGTGGTTATTATCAGCCATCAAGTGTTGATCCCTTCCACTTCTACTGCCACATTAAATCAAACCAAACCACATCAGATGACAATAATAGTAAAGTTCAGCCAAGAGTAGTAGAAATTATATGTATAAATGGAATAAACAATAGTACTTTTATGACAGAGATTACATCAATTTACTATTTCAAAAGAAAATTCATCTACTTATTTAAGAGACATGTATTGCAAAACTGCTCTGAATATAAATCTCCATATGGCTCTGTCTGCTGTTAAAATATACAAACAGGGCCTTACTTAATAAACCTGTACTTGGAAGAAAAAAAAAAAGATATGTAGTTGTGTTCCCATGAGCATTCAACTCTGGGATAAAATTAGAAGACAAATATTACAAAACCACAGTATTTCCAAGTCTCCAGGTTTGGGAAATCTATCTTTGATCGCATTATGTGAAAATGAACATTAGAGCAAATTTTATCTCATCTGTGCTCCATTACATTTGTTTTATATCTCCTCTTTTTCATTAGCTCCTTACAGGTTTGTCCCTTATTCTGCCAATCATTTATACCTTTATTTTAAAAAATATACACTCATTGCCTGCTTTGTACCAAGCACTATGCTAGTCACTGGGTCTATGATAACAAACTAAACAGAATAAAACTGCACCTTCATGGAGTTTAATATTGAATGGAGGGCACATAATTAAACATAAAAAATTATTAAAAATTGATTTAAATGCTTTGAATGGAGAGAGCAGAATGTTAAAATATAGGGATCATGTGTGGATCTGAAAGACCTTAGAAAAATTATATTCCTGGTAAGCTGGCAAGATCTTCATATAAATACAACTCTCTGACCAGGCGTTCAAGACTTTCCTTGAATGCCTAATGTAAATACAACACCCTTTAAGATTAAAAATATAAAAAAGGTTAAGTAACAATGCAAAGGCTAAATAATAATATAAGATATTCATGCAGAAAATAACAAAGCAATGGTGTCTAAATCAGTAGTATTAGTTATTAGTGTTATGATATTATCAGAAAAAATGCTATTATTGTTATTATTTTTATTTTGTATTGGAGTGGATAGAATAACCTTAATGAAAGGTGTTCACATTAAGCTGGATCTGCACACTATGCAGGGGCAGAATAAAAAAGATTCTGACACTTACGCATTACTTTTCCAAAACAAAACAAAACCAAATATAACAACAAAATGATGTAACAAAATCAATTGACAGTTTTGAAGTTTGGGGAACTTTTGCTGCTTTCTGAAGTTAAATTTCAAGCAATTATGTCTGTTCTGCTTGCTTGTCAGTTTTCTCATTTTACAGCATCATATTATGTGTATGAAGCAGCAAATGTGGTGATGGAAGAATCTGAAACCAAGAACGGTAGGCAAAGTGATTTATTCATCACATTCAAACCATCAAAACAAACAAAAGATTTAATATGCCCTGTGCAAAGTAAGGCTATTTTAGCACCAAAACATACTTAATATGATAAGCAATGACACATGAGATAACAAATGTCTGTGTCTCAACAGTCTCACCTAAATATGCATTTCTATTTCTTTGACGTGTGGTGGAGTCCTGCAAAAGCAAAACAAGCCTTTGCATTACCATGAGCATGATTAGATTCATATCACGCAATGACAATTGTCAGTTACTTGTGCTCAGCACTCGTACTGCCCCCAATTATGTTGAGTCTGGTTTTAGAGAACCACCCCTTCCCTAACAAATATAGCATTCTTGTGTAGACAAAGTTGCCTGGTGTTATCTTCTATTTGATCGAATTGTTTTTGACCAATTAATTAATTATTTTTAATAGTACATGACGCTGACTTGGATTTGAAAATCTAGTACATTCATGTGCTGTTGTTTACAATAGTAAAAAAATTAAAAAATATTCTATAATAGGTGGTTTGTTTAATTATTGTAATTGTGTGAAAATTAATATGTAAAGGCATGGAAAGATGTTTACACTATAGTGTTTAGTGAAAAAGAAAGACTCTGTCTAGTACTTACATACAAGAATATCCTACTGAGTGTGATTTAAATGAGGAAAAAGAGTGGAAACAAATTCATGCTTTAGTAATCTAATGATTAATTTGAATGTATCACAGGATTGTATGGCTGCAGGTAATCAAAAACTTCAATAATTGAGGTTTAAGTAAGATTTTCTTTTTCTTTTGTAAGAGACTTGCTTAGACAACCCAGTGCCAATAAGGAAGCACCATATGGTTAGAGCCCAGTCAATTTCTATCTTTACTTTTCATCATAATGATTTATACCTTCAATATAGTCTTATTACCATATGGCTGCTGAAGCTCCAGCCATCTTGTCCACATTTCAGATAGAAACAGTAAACAAGGGGCAAAAGGACAAAACTTCCAGCTGAAAGAGCCACCTTTAAAGTTTCTTTCTAAAGGTCTTAGTGTGAGCAAATGTGTGTGAAGTGGACTGGAAAAAATAAATTAAATTTCAATCTTATAGTTATACTGATGAGAGGCAAATATGCCTATAAACTATACAGTCAAAATACTGATAATGCGTTTATTTGGATGGCACCAAAATAAATGACTTATAAGAAAGGGTAAAAATGAGGGTAAGAAAGAGACTTTATTTTCTCTTTGTTTGGGGTAAAATACTGACCAAAAAAATGATAGTTTTGCCAAAAAACATTTCCGTAACACAGTAGTCCATTAGATAGCAGAGTGATTTATCACTTTATTTTCTTTTTCTCACCTAACTTTGTTATATTCAGTTCTAGATGGGACCTTAGGTATCAGATATGTGTGAATTTGGATTAAATATCATGGGAGATCTAAAAACTCTTAATGATATAGAGGAAGAGCATGGCAAAAATGAGGCTCTACATTTATTACCAATTTTCAATACATTTTCTGTTTCTCAGGAAAGAGAAATGTAATTGGCATAATGAAGTATAATAGAGGCTTTTGCTGGGCACCCCTTGCTTTAGTATTTGGAGTAAAAATGGGGACATAGATATTGAGCTGGGATTTCATCTTTCTCAAAGTTAAGAATTTAAAATTATTTGAAATGTAAACTATGGCAAATGCAAATTTCAAGGAAATTTTATTAATAAAGTATAAAATCAGCAGAGAGAAAGATTGTTTCACACGTAAATTTTTAAAATATGGCTTTAAGTAAATTGAGGATTTCATAGTAAATATCTCTAAAATGTAATTTTACACATATGACATATGGATTTATAGATACAGTACTCAAATCAGGTAAAGTTTTATTGTACAACTCTTCATATGTTGATTTGGTAGCAAAAATATTTGTGTTTTTGTTATTTCTGCTTTGTTTTGTTTCAGTTGTCTACATACACTCATGTGTATAGCTTTTCTACCAACATTCTAAGCATACCTCTTTTTCTGTGTAAGGTTAAATGTGTGATCCTGTTTCTTAAACGGTTTTTTATTAACCCCCAGTGGTTACATACTGGGGTGCCAAGTGGTAAACTGAGACTTTTTTTAGGACTTCCCACTTTCTTCAGAACAGTTTTTATAGGGGAGAATAAGTGTTATAATTAGCAAAAAATTGCAAATATAATTTTACTGGGTAGTTTGGAATATTTATATGAATTTATTTCTTAATGTTGAACCCCTTTGCAACCAATGGGTAGTTTGGGATTCCCCTACTAGATGCCTAAGGTATGATTCCCTTTTCTTTGCCATTAGGAGTGCTTTGATGCTGATATTTAAGAAGAATTTTTAAATAGTATCTTTCTTTGCTCATATATAGACCTTTTTTCAAATCAATTAGAAGAGACCTTTGTAAAATACAAATGCTATCACGCCATTTAAAACCTCAAGTGGCACCATATTTCATAAAGTGTAAAGTCCACAGTACTCCGCAGAGCCTGCCAGACCTGCCCAAGTGGTTCTTCCCTATCTGCTTAGACTCACATCCAGTCATTCTTCCAAGCACACCTACACTGTGGTGACTATGTAGAGCCTTCCTGAATGTGTCTTGTTTTTCATGCCTCCATGAATTTTCACAAGCTCTCCTTTTTCCCTTCTGTGCTTCTCTCACACTCTTCCAATTTATTGGATTCCTATTGATCTCTCAGGGCTCAGCTTGCATTACCTCTTCTGCAAAGTTGGCCAAGTAGGACCAAGTGTAGTCTCCTGGTTTAACTCTGATGTTTTCTGTCATAGTACCTCTCAATTATAAAACTTACAGAATTTTGTTAAAATTTTTATTTACTGGAGACCTAGATTCCAGAAAAATTGGCCTACAGCGTGTAGTACAATAAAAGTAGTTTTGGATTAAAGTCCTAAAATCTCATTTATGAGATCTCAGCACAGTTTTCACTCCCTAAGGGGCTTTCCTTAACATCCTTGAGTAGTCAAAAGCTTCTCCTGTAGGCCATAAAGCAGACTTTCCTTCACAGCATTCTCAAGAACCCATTGTATTTACATTTGTTTGTGAGCCAACGTGATTACTGTCTTTCTTTCCCACCAGATTGTAAGTCTCTCAAAGGTGTGTGCCAGACATGTTTTTCCAAAATCGGTTCACTAGTGAATGAGTAAGTATTCACTGAATGAAAGAACTAATTTATCAGTTAATTAGTGAGCTTCCTTTCTAGCACTCTCCCTTTACGCACTACAATGTATCATTTTTTCTGAAATCCTCTAGGCTCCTTTCACTGCAGGACTTTTGCACATGATATTGTCTCTGTCTGGAGCAGTCTCTCCATTCTGGTTTCTCTTCACAATTCCTGTCTTAGCTTAATTAACACCTTCACAGAGAGGGCCGCCTAGCTCAACTTCTTGAGTGTGAGAGCTCTCTTTTCCTCCTGTTCTTCTTGTCTCTTTCAAAAATTGTATTAATTTTACAATTACATAATTATGTTTTCATTTATGTTGTCCACTAAACTATGAATTCTACAGAGGTGGGTACCATGCCTGATTTGCTCACTATCAAATCCTCAGTGACTAACATAGCGATTCATGCATATTATATACAATAATATTTTGAGTGAACAAATGAATAAAAAAGAACCAATAACCAATAAACTATTGAGACACATGCCCTATTAAATTTCATATTACTCCTCCAGCAAAAGCACAGTATGTTAGTAACGGGGTTGGTTATGAGAAAGCAGCATAGATATATAACATGCTCAATTTTCTCACTGATGCTAGTTTCTTTCTAGATCTCACAGTAGTTCATAATCAAAGTCCCTTGTAACTTCTTAAGGATGTTTCCATTACTAAATCCACAAGAATCCAGGTTTGGATCTATACACGGTGTGGGCATGTGTCTGTCTCTGCTTCTCTCTCTCTTGTGCCCTTATCACAGCAAACCAACCACACACCTCAGCTACTTTCCATTCAACAGAATGATCTCCCTCAATACACAGTCATTCCATTGGAAATTGGTCTTATATATTTTTTTCTAATGGTAGTTTTTCTGTTTATTTTTCAAACATTTTAAAAATGGTTTATCTTAATGTTTACCAGGGAAGCTCTCATCCCTCTCCTTCTTCCTAAGTTATTCAAGTGAAAATAAAGGACTCAGTGTTTTATCACAATATGATATTATCATCTGATAGCAGTGGAAATTTGTGCATATAGAAAGAGGTGTGTATTCTTGAGCATATGATTTAGTTTCTCATCCTACATCAAACACCAGAGATAGGAAATCATATTACCTAAAAGTGCATTTCTCTTCATTTTCTGTCCAAGCATACTTATTTATTAAACAAATTTTCTCACAGATCAACTAGAAAATGTTACTTTTCAATTCTTTTCAGTATATGCTAAGCAGTATGGTGTTGCTCACACTAATATCATGAGACAGTAATTACTTTCTGTTTATACTATAGTCAGGTGTAATCTGTTGAACAGAAAATATTCACAATCTCACCAATAACTATAAAAGATTGATTTAAAATAGTAAGTAGAAGTTACTAAAATTACTTTGAAAACATCGTGCAACACCTGCATATCCCCATGTAAATTACATACAGGGTTGTTTTATTCTAGATTTTCTCCTTCTATACTGGATAATAATAGATGAAATTTTGAAATAATTCAAGTAATTTTACAGCATGTATTAAAGGGTCACACCCCCAAGCAAACCAGCATGAACATTCTGTAGTTTGTATTGCTTCCTCTTATGTGTGGAAAGGAAGCACATCCTGTTACTTAGTCAAAAAAATTTTTTCCCATACTCCAAATTTATATATGCTGAAAAATGGCAAGACAGAGAAGGAATGGTCAAAAATCTTTCCGTGTATGGGCATCACACGTTCTATAAACAAGGGCATGTGAACTGGGTAATTTAGTAAAATATCCATGCTTATAGTGAGAGTTAACTAAAAAAGCAGAATTTAGCTATAAAAAGAGGTGACAGGCAAAATATAAGGGATAAGGCCTATTTAATATTCTAGGATGTAAGTTTGACTTGTTTTCACTTTTAAACTCTTTAATTTTTTTTTTAAACCAACAGAAATTTATTTTCTCACAGTTCTGGAGGCTGGAAGTCCAAGATCAAGGTGTCAGCAGATTTGGTTTCTTCTGCAGCCTCTCTCCTTGGCTCACCTTCCTGCTGTGTCCTCACATGATCATTTCTCCATGTGCACCTAAACTCATTACTTTTAAATAATTGTAGATTTCAAGAAGAGTTGCAAACACAGATAGTCATTATATACTCTTCACCCAGGTTTCCCTGAAGTTAGCATTTTATATAACCATAGTTTCTTTATCAAAACTAAGTAATTAACAGTGATATATATCATGAACAAAACTATGGATTTTATTAACATTTCACCAGTTTATCCACTAATATCCTTTTCTAGATCCATGAACTAGTCTAGAACACCATGGTGTACTTCATCATCATGTCTCCTTAATCTCTTCTAATCTGTGAGAATTTCTCAGTCTTGTCTTTCATAATCAAGATTACTGGTCAGGTATGTTGTAGAATGTCCCTCAATTTGGGTCTGGCTTACATCTTCTCATGATTAAACTGGTTTGTAGATTTTGGGGAATAATGTCACATAGGTGAAGTGCCCCCTCGTGATATTATATCAGAAGTATATGATATCAACTTGACTACTGGTAATGTTAAACTTGCCCGGTTTCTCCACTGCAAACGTTACTATTTTTTTCCTCTTCATACTCTGTTCATAAGGAGTGACTAAATCCAGCCCACATGCAAGGGGATGAGAATTAAGCTCCATCTTCAAGAAAAAGGAGTATCAAAGAATTTGTGGACATGTATTAAAACCATCACAATAATTAATTAATATAATGGGAGAGATAGTTTGAGAATATACAAATATCCTGTCTCCTCTTATATTTTAGCCTAAATTTTAACAGATATAAGTGGACCTTGCCTGTAGCAATTATTACTATGCATTTCTTCTGCAATTATTATTTGAAATTCTTCTGTAGGGAAGATTTGTTATTTTTCCCACAAATATATTTATTCAATCGTTTATTTATATCATTATGGACTCATGTATATTTCTTTTACTCTTAGTGCTTTAATCCAAAACTACTTTTATTTTATTACTTAAATTGTTCCTGTTTTGGCCACTGGAGGTATGCTCAAGCTGCACCTATATTTTTTACATGTTTATTTACTTTTTAGCATTTCATTACTTTCTAGCACTACAATTTGCTACAGGCTCATTTTGTATTTTCTCTATACCAGCCCTAAAATTAGCTATTTCCCGTAGGAGCCTTTGTCCTTTTATTGAAGAATGGAGTGAAGAAACTAAGACCCGGTGCTGTGTGGGCTCTTTGCTACTGAGGTCTTGTTGCTCTGAATCCTTTCCAGCATTTGGTATAGTTGGTATTTTTTATTTTAGTCATAGTTATATCACATTATGCTTTTAATTTGCTGAATTTAGTTGAAAATCATATGACTAAGTACACTTTAAGGATATTTTACTGTTCCTAATTAATTCTTTCAGATTGTCACTACACGAAGCACATTATACTTTTCACCTTAGTGGATAAAATGGTACTTCGAGATTTATGAATCTGTCCTAGAGCAATATCATCTCTGTTGCTATGTTACCATTGCTTCTGGCCCAAACTCTCTAACTGTGACTAATTTCTCAAAATCTTTATGTTCCTTTCTGTGTTGCTGTTCACTCAAAAGTGGACATCTGGCCAAACCATATAGAGTTATTTTAAGTTGTAGTTTGAACTTACATGGTCAGTATTTTAATGTGGGTATTTTAAAATTAAGATTTTCTTTTTTTAGAGGTGTTTCAGGTTCATTAATGTGGATTTTGACAGGTTGTTAAAATTTAATGAAAATTACTTTATAAAACATTTGATTATTTAAAAATTCTGACACATGTATTTTTTTACTTTACTTAGAAAGAGGCTATAAAAGCAAAGCATTACAACAAAAATTCAATTGTTTCAGTCAGAGTTTTGCATGAAATAATGATGATAAATGATTCCTGAGAACTTGTTAGCATAGTCCTGCCCTCAAGTGTGTTTGGAATTTGAATTTTAAAATTTGACCATTTAAAATTTTAAATGGTCAGTGGCAAGACTTCTAAATAATAAAATATTATCCATCACATGTAAATCATCCTCATAGAATCCAATAATGGGCAAAAATATGTCAGACAAATGAGAGAGGAAGAAATCTAAATGGTTAATAAACACATGAAAAGTATTCCATTCCAGGCGATGCAAAATCAATCACTAGGGGATTCCATTTCAGACAATTTATGGATCCAAATTGTGAAGTTTCAACCGTACTAAGGGTTGAAAATGTAGCAAAACAGGGAAACTCAAACATCTAAAGTGCAGTACAAAACTTTTGGTGAGCAATTTGGCAACATTTAGGGATTTTGATACTCTATTACACAGTAATTCTAGTCCTAGATTTAAAGCATACAATCACTCTTACACATATGCACAAGTACATATACAAAGCTATTCATAGCAACATTTTTAATAGCTAAAAGTTAGAAACCACCAACATATTTATTACATGGAAAATGGATATGTCATAGTATATTAATGTATTGGAATTTTATACAAAGTGGCAAAAAATGCATATGTATAAAAATGGCTAAATCTCCAAACATAACATTTTAAATTATAAATTATGATACTATTTGTTTGCAGTTTATAAAACAAGTCTATGTATTCCTTAAATTTACAAACATATAAAGTAAAAATATAGAGACATGTCTAGTGAAGTTAAACACCTTACTCACCTTTAACACTAAATACCTTATTACCTTCACACCTCCCTCTCATCTTAAGAGGAGGGAAGGAACATCAGTGCTATGAGTAATCTTTTATTTTCAGCAGGTAGTGTGACATGAGTTTTTAATATTTTATTCATCACGCATTTTTACACATGAATTATTTCAAAATTGTAATACATTAAAAGCAAAATGAATCATGGTACCAACGTGTGTCTTCCAACATGGGCAGCATCAGTGAGATCAGACAGGAAGATATTCTTAGAACAGGTTCCAAAAGGGAGGGATAATGGTAAGTAATATAAGATTAATATCTATTCCTGTGACTTTACTTGGTAAGATCCACTGCTCCAGGATTCTACAAGAAGCACTCCAGGGTTTTGTTATCCCTTTGTGCCTATTGAGGCACATCCAAGGCAACAGCAGGAACAGTCTTCTATTTTAACATTTGCATTCAATGGATAACCACTGGCCTTGGAACCATGCTCTTAACTCAATAGATTCTGGTAGTGGTGTTTCCAGATAGCACAGCTGGGTAATCATGTGGTTCAAAGGTGGTCCTTTGGTATTTCACATTCTTTGAAAAACTTGCTGCCAGTTAAAAATGGTCCAGAAATTGAAATAGCTATAGATCTTGGATTGTTATTACTAAAATTTAAAGGAGTGAATCATTCACATCTTTCCTTGTCATGGGATTTATTATTCTGGATTCTTTTTGTCCCTTAACCTAGGAGCAGTGAGTCATTATAGTAGCTTTGGGCCATTTTACCTCTTTTCTTCATTGAGCAGGAGGTTTTTTGTAGAAAAGTTACAGCCAAATGAACTTCTGCTTGTATTGACCTAATGACAGCAAAACACTGTTCTGCTAGTCTTTTCTGCAGTTAGGCACAAACAGTCCACGTATGTACCAACATGGTTAGTCTTTCATGATCTTGGCTTCCTGGGAAGAATTTCATACTAAACATACAGTAAATGCTGTCCTTATAGTTAAAGGATTTAAATCCCTGGTTTCTTTGCCACTCAAGCAATTATAAATTATCTCTCTTGGTAATTTTTCCCTCCATGGCTTGACTAGTTGAGAACCAGGTTCATTGCCTGGCATTTTTGAGAGTCTATTACTATAGAGTCGATACATCAGCACCAACTCTTACTTAGAGGTTAATTACCAGAAGAAGCTCAATAGGAATATCTCCTATCTTTGTCTCCACCACCAGTACCATCATCTTTATGATTTAGAAACTCCTGGTATACAAGATAATAAAGTTCTGCCATGCTTACCTTTGATGGACCTTTCATGTACATATTTTGCTCCTCTCTGTTTAGACTTTTTGGGAAGAGACCATGTGATAGGTCTCAAACCA
Source organism: Balaenoptera physalus (assembly GCF_965194825.1). Taxonomy (NCBI): domain Eukaryota; kingdom Metazoa; phylum Chordata; class Mammalia; order Artiodactyla; family Balaenopteridae; genus Balaenoptera; species Balaenoptera physalus. The sequence goes on along the minus strand of NC_138891.1, from coordinate 45,647,709 downwards.
TCGGCCTTTTGAACCTTAGATTCTTTATTTGCTTAATAGTGACACTATTCTCTTGCATAATTATCACAGGTAATGAGGCTGCACATTTCCCATTTCCCAATGACTGACTTCATATTTTGGGAAAAAAATCCAAAGTATTTTGTGTTCTGTTTTCCAGCATCCTTTAATGTCTTACATTTGGATTTCATTACCCTTAACTCTAGTCATATATTTGGCAATTATTTAATGACGAGTATATGTGTGTATATATGTATGTTTATGTGTATGTGTGTCTGCGTGTGCATGTAAGTTTTGTGTCAGAGACCATGCGGGTGGTACAGTGGTTAAGAATCTGCCTGCCAATGCAGGGGACATGGGTTTGAGCCCTGGTCTGGGAATATCCCACACATTGCGGAGCAACTAAGCCCGTGAGCCACAACTACTGAGCCCGCGTGCCACAACTTCTGAAGCCCATGCACCTAGAGCCCGCAAAAAGAGAAGCCACCGCAATGAGAAGACCATGCACTGCAACGAAGAGTAGCCCCTGCTCGCCACAACTAGAGAAAACCTGCACACAGCAACAAAGACCCAAAGCAGCCAAAAATAAATAAATAAATTTTTTTAAAAATTAAAAAAAAATTTTTTGTCAGCGACTTGAAGAATAATTTTTATATAATTAACTTAATCCATGCTAAATGTAAACATTACTGTAAGCTAGCTATTTGAAGACTAGGTATGTTTTTTAATGCCCATTTTCAAATTTCTACATTGTCTATTGAAATGCACTTAAAGAATAAATACACTGAATCTTTTTTTACTTCTAGCCCAGAATCTGTAAGTTATGCACTTTCATAAGTAAGGTCCCCTGGGCCTCAATTTGCATCCCCGAGTGGAATCTATTCATTTGAAGAATATTTTTAAGCAATTTTCATGCTCAAATAGTCATGAAATTGAGGGGGCTTTCAGTTTCACTAAATCATATACATTTTCCTATTCTCCGTAACTCCTTTTCCTTTGTGCAGATGTGGCATTGTGGCATGTGTTCCTAAGTTATTTCTGGGAGTACATTTTTGGTAAGGCAGCACCATTAGGAAGAATTCTACTTTAATTTATTTTGAATTACACCTAAAAGAAGTGAAGAACAATTCAAAATGCCATAAATTAAAAAGCTTATATAAAAAAGTCACAATTAAAAGCATACAGAATAAATTTTTATAGCTTCATTTTGAGATCAAAGACTATATTTAAAATGATGCTCAAAGAGGATATTATATATAATAGACAAAATTATTTCTTTCCTATTTTGAACAACCTGTCATGCTTTATTAACATTAAATATATTATTAAATGCCCATGATGTAATAAGAGCTTCACCAGGCAGTTTCCTATTGCTTTTCATGTGTTGTTTAGTTTTATTCTCACAACAAATCTAACAAGGCAAAATTATTATTATTTCCATATTACAGATCAGGGAACAGTCAGGGGGGTTAGTCATACAAGCCAGATCAACTCTAGAATGAATGTGCTTAATTCTCACACTATGTTACCTTCTCTCTCCATACATAGTTCCTTCAGAATACGTCAATCATGGCATAATGGTAGCTATTTAATGTTTGCTTTTCCTTTTCTCCTGAAGTGATTAATATACCTACACATATATTTGTCATTATAATTTTTTAAGATTACATTGGTAGGTATAGCATGTGCATTAATTCTCACTTTATTTTGCAGATGTGGTGAATACAAATAGTATGGATTCCAAACGTTACAGAGGTTTAATGCTACAAAGATCTTAAGTTAACCTAGTGAAGTTTAATAGTCTAACAGAAATTTAGTGAACCGTAATGCAGTATAGAAAATCTATACCTCTTTCTCTTTTTCTGTGGCCCATTCAGTAATTTGACAAAGAGTTAGACATGCTCAGGGGTTGATTAATGAGAAGAGGATGAGATTAGGAAGAACTTGAAGACATTATTGTGATTTTTATGCCGTCATAGTTTTTAAAAGGTTTTGACAAAAGTTTCTCTCTGAGTATAAAGTTTAGATAAGGCTCATACCCCTTCCATGATGTCATCAGGTATCTTATTTTTAATAATAAAATATTCCAAGTTTATGCAAACCATTGAAATCTATTCTGGTACTAAGGGACCACAAGTTTTAAGAATGTGTTTTAGGACCAGTAAAACATTTTTAAAATGGTGACCCCCCCCAAAAAAAATTTATAGAATGCATGATTTTCCTGTTAGGACTGACTCTAAAATATATTATCCAAGTAGACAATATTTAAAACTCAACATGTTAGCTAGTTTTGTAAAAAATTTTGTACCAGAAGACTCTGTATAAATGTACACTATCATTAGTCAGTGATGATATTTAAACAATGTAGCAACACTTGTGTAAAAATTATCTTTATATTTTAACTAAATGCTATGAATGTACATATCTGTTTAAATAGAATCCTTCCCATTAAATAGCAGACAATTATTCTAGTTTTCCAGGTGTCTGTTTTAATAGTTTATACCCATGGGATGATGCATGCTCACCACTGGGGCAAAACTTAATATCTTAACATTTGTGAACCACACAAATGTACTTCAATTTTAATAAAACAATATGCATCCTTGAGTAATGATTATTATAAGTAATTTTCAAAGGCTAAATTTGTATAAAAGGAATTACTTAGTAACTTTCTCCATTATACAATATATATATTCCATTTTTTTGAGTTGCTTGAATATCTATGAAATCTTCCTTTTCCCCTTCTATCTAAGGAAATTTGTAGGGTGGGGCATTGGGAGAATACCAATACTATTTTAAGAGCAAATACAGATAATATCAATAGATGAGAAAAGCTGACTCTAACACAGAATAATATTTCAGTTTTGATAAGAGTAAAATCATATTAGGATGAATTTTAATGTTCAAATTATTCAAATTCATTAATATATTTTAGGGAATGTCTCTTGTGTTGAAACCAACTTTTTTGCCATAAAACAAAAAGCTTAATTTTTTAATGTGCTATTTTTGTGAAGATAAGGAAAGCAGTTTATTGCAGTGTCCTCATCAGCAAAGAAGGCATGCAACTGTTTGTAGACCCTGTATAAATCAGGATTTAACCAGGATTAGTAAGCAGCATTCCTCACACTCCCTTTATACAAAAATTACTTCCTTACTTCAATTGTTCATATGTCTCTTAAATTATTCTTCAAGATAAACTTTTCTAATGGCATTGTTATTGAGAAATTCATAGATTAATATGAAAGCTCATAGGTCTTTTACGATGCACTTACATCTAATATTTGCAGGGCCTATGAGGACTTCATATCTTATATCTTAATACTTAAAAAATTAAATCATGCTAACAAATCATTAAATAAAACATATCTTCTACCTTGAAAAATATAACATCATTATGACAAAATTTAAAATATATTGATATAATTGCAAGCATCAAATTTATCAAAGATGATTATATAATATTTAATTATTGTGATTCATGTATGGGCTGATGATAATCGTGTCAAAGCAAAAATTGCACTGGACAAAGTTAAACAGACAAGGAAGACTTCATTCAAAGCTATTGTAATGGGGAAGAGAGAACAGTACCGAGTCTGTACTCAACTCCAGTGAAACAAGGGGTGGAGAGTATTAAAGAGCTGGTGTGTGTGTGTGTGGTGATGGTGTGGGAAGGGGATCAGAGGCCATCTACGTTTGCTAATTATCTTCACTCAAAGGAAAAGCAAACTTTCACATACTTCATGACTGGAGGTGGCTTTACAGTTTGACACCAAAGGAAGATGGACTCCTATCCTCCCACAGAGACTGGAAGATAAAGACTCCATCTTTCTTGATATTTACATTTCAAGGAGATGGCTCCCAGGTCTTTGAGGAAGACGGCCTGGGTTGCATTATTGGCAAGAAGATTTTTTTTTTTTAACATCTTTATTGGAGTATAATTGCTTTTCAATGGTGTGTTAGTTTCTGCTTTATAACAAAGTGAATCAGCTATACATTTACATATATCCCCATATCCCCTCCCTCTCGTATCTCCCTCCCACACTCCCTATCCCATCCCTCTAGTCATACAGAGTGAAGTAAGTCAGAAAGAGAAACACAAATACCGTATGCTAACACATATATATGGAATCTAAAAAAAAAAAAAAAAAAAAATGGTTCTGAAGAACCTAGGGGCAGGACAGGAATAAAGACGCAAGAAGAATTTTAAAGAGGTTTGTCTCTCTAAAGAGCAGAGAAAGAATTCACAATTATAAGTTTCTAAAGGGAGGAGGAAGGATTTCTGTGGTTATGCCATTTGGATTCTGTAGTCCCTAGGATGAGAGAGAGGTCAGGACCCTATAGTCTGGAAGAAGCCTGCCTAAACCACAATCAAAAATAATAATCTAAAAATAAAATACTCTTAAGCTTTTAAAAATGTTCTTAAGCTTTTTTCCAAAATGATGTATCAATATTAAAAGGCAAAATAGAAGTTATAATTGAGTATACATTTTAAAATCAAAATATTAAAATTGAATATTTAAAATTGAATTTATGAAAATGTATTTATCAATCTTACTAAATATTTTAATAGAAATAAAACTACTCACAACTCAACGCTAATGCTCATTGTGCATTAAATGACTATCAGTATCATGTTTCTTGAATGCTTTATCTAGATCAATCTATTTTGTATACAATTTTCAGTATCACACAATTTGTAAAATAGGGCAAAATATTTCTCAGCCACTTGTACAAATGATTCTGAGTTCCTCCAGACCAACAACCTGGAACACAAAAGGAAGCAGGAAAATGAACATTAAGCTCAACTGAGAAGTGACACTTTCTTTATTTTGTTTTGTTTTGGAAGAATCTGTTTCATTCCTGCTGAGAGAAAAAAAAATGATAATAGATTCATCTTTTCTCTTACCTAAGTGCTTCTGTTTTTCAAACTCTCCACAGTCACAAGCAGTGTCCGATTTCAGGTTCAGTATCAACACAACCCACACACTTTCCTGCATTAGGACCATTATCTTTTGCTTAGAGGATGTAGATCTTCATTTCTCCAGGTAGATGATGTTGCTAATGAAGAAGGTCGTTAATGGTTTTAGTATATGATGTCCTAAAGCCGAGCACTGAATTCAAGTGTCATCCATGTGTGTGACATACAGATGTCTCTAAGGCTTGAGGTCCACAACATGGGTCCCTTTTACCTGAGTCTATGTAGAGATACAAGACTGAAATCTGTGGGTTACAGAATCATTATTACGGCATACTTAAATTTTAATTAGAATTTTAAACCATTTACCTGAACCTTGTTCACATGCTTATCTTGTTTTGATAATAGGAGTGTATTTAACACCTGTTTTTGTCTCTTTGAAATATGTGGGATAGCTGATTTGGTATCTTCAACTACCTGAATGTTGCTAATTAAAGGTACTAATCCATTTATATTTGGCTTATACTTTTCCTGAAGCAATACAGCACTTTTTAAACTATACAATTAAGATAAATTTCATGTTCTGATAACAAATTCATTTTAATAATTCAAATCTATCAGCTAATGATGACTTTGTGAGTTCTCTGTCCTTGATAAGAATAGTAATATTTCTTAAAACAGTGTTGTCATTTGTCACACACTAAAAGTATTAGTGATGGACTCATGTAAGAGAAGGGGATCCACTTCAGAGAGAAAAATTCAACTTTTTTATTGTAATTTAAAAAGTAATGTTTATATCACCATGAAGCACATAGTTACTGTGTATAGAATATTTTAACAGAATAATTCTACTGAGGGTTGTAAATATCTCCCATCAAGATAAAGTGATGTGTTTGGCTTGAATGGAAAACCATAATTTTAATTTCTAAAATGTATGATATAAATTCATTGTGAATACTTGAGTTATACATTGGAATATTCTAAGCATGGTTGTAATTTGTAAAAGGACATTCAAGAAGATGAACAGTAGGGGCTAACTAGCCTAATCAGGCTAGTTACATCTGAGAAGATTGCAGCCAATTTGAGAACATTCAAATTTTACAAGAAGGTGAGATAGTTAGTAAAAAATATCTTCTTACAAACAAAAATATACTTTAAAGCTCAATTTGAAGCTCAAACAGGATACCTAATTATTGGTAGTTAGCTGCAATTATGATTACAGTGATTTTATAGAAGATGATTTGTTTAAAAACTTAAATTTTAAGCCAAAGTTAAAAACTAAACATTATTTATATATTTTAATCATTACATGTTTATATTCTTTTTTTTTTTTTAAGTAATTGGTATTTTCTCCAGACAATGGAATTATGGGTGAATTTTTTCCTTTTGCCAATCTGGTGTTTTCTTTTTATTTATTTATTATTTTTGGCTGTGTTGGGTCTTTGTTTCTGTGCGAGGGCTTTCTCTAGTTGCGGCGAGCGGGGGCCACTCTTCATCGCGGTGCGCGGGCCTCTCACTGTCGTCGCCTCTCTTGTTGCGGAGCACAGGCTCCAGACGCGCAGGCTCAGTAATTGTGGCTCACGGGCCTAGTTGCTCCGCGGCATGTGGGATCTTCCCAGACCAGGGCTCGAACCCGTGTGCCCTGCATTAGCAGGCAGATTCTCAACCACTGCGCCACCAGGGAAGCCCCATGTTTATATTCTTATCACTACACATTTATTTATTGACTATCTAACATTTCTAATTTACTTTATAAGGTGGGCTGAATGTTCTGCCAGGATGGATAGGGCTCAGTGATACTTTGCAAGAATGTGGACTTTGGTTATCAGAAGCATAAATCAATTGTGATATTTGTTGGTATTGCTTTCTGTTAATGACTTTTTAAATATTCTTTTTCTTTTTACACTTACAGTAAATTTAGATATAGTTCAATAAGGTGGGAGTGGAGTGGGAAGCCCTGAGGCAAGCTGAGTAGGATAATCCTGAGGAGTAAATTGGTCCTTTGTTTCTGGGTTAAATTTTCAGGCAAGAATGGTTATAGTTTGAATCTAAGTAATCGTTGTTACTGTTTCAATCCTGACACTGTCTTAATTCCATAATAGTTATCAGTGTTTTTCATTTTTTAATTGTTGAGATTGATGGTTCTAAAATATATAATTTAATCATCTTTCTTTGATTAAAAATATAAGTGCTGAGATTAATACAATAGAGTACCAATATATTATTATTTATTTTAATTAGCATTTCCTTCTCAAACCTTATCATCAGCTCCGAAATTAAGTATAATTTTAAAGTTTATCTTTCAAACAAGCATCAACTAGGCATTTACTTTGTGAGGCTCAACACCCTGCGTTGTCAAGATGAATAATATGTCTTCCTGCCCTAAAAGAGTGCATAGACTCCAGGAGGAAAACAAGCACTAATTTTATAAAGCACATGACATCTACCATTTATTCTGCTCTGAATTAATAAAAGCATGAAATATCCCACAATTTTTTTAATGTTTAAATCAGATGTGTCCATTAGGTGAATCAGAAAAGTTAAGTGCTGGTAGTCTGAGATCAAGAATAAAGAAGCATTTTCTTGGTTGACTACAGCGAATTGTGATATTTTATTTATTTGTTGAGAATAAACATCTACTATGATTACATTACAATTCATTATATGATTATGATATATAATCATACACATTGAATTATATTTTATTTATGTAGGTATAGTCTATATAGAATTCAATCATATAGAATATTATTATATTATATTATATTATAGCACATAATAGAATCTTACATACAAAAAAGAATGTAAAAGGTAATACCAGTACATTCAACTTTCTTTTTGAGAAAAAGGTTTTTTCTGTCTCTGTGGGTCTTTTCATTTTAGGAGTTTTTCAGTGACCTGCAGCTCTCAGACACTTAAGCTTTAGGTCAGTCATCTGTGTAGTTACAAAGAGAGGCTAGAGGAGCTCAATAATTATATGCATTCAGAAGAAGGAATGGCTTTTTAAATATGGATTTTTATATGCACATATGGAGGACCATAATATTCTTCTAAGATAGTATCTGAATTGAATTATTTGGATTTCAAAGTCTCTGAATATCACCATTCCATACTCAAAACTTCTGTCCTCACATGATGGAGTTATTACCCTGTTTTTTATTTGTAACCAAACCTATTTATCATGTATTTAATAAAAATCAAAATTATTCTCTCTGTCATATTAAAATAGCTAAATCCATGTATATGATTAAGAGACTGTAGAACCATTGACTATGATTTACTACTAAAGGTAATAATATGCAAACCATCTCCCCTGCTGAAGATTAAACTGCCGGTTACTTACTTTCTTAGGCGCACTTGCAGTCAAGATGCTGGATGTGACCTGGGCCCCAGCAATTATTGCATGATTGCAGCTGGGCATACACAAAGCAGTGAATATGAGGAAGCTATCCTGTGAGTATTGTGATAGGGAATTTCCCCATCCAGGTGGCAGTGCTGGCAGTGGTTTCAGCACCCCCAGCATCCAGAGTTGATGATGTCCGAGGTGCACTTTGGAGTGCCTGTTCTCAAGGATATTGGCAAAGTGGTGTTTATGTAATGTTAGGTGATAGAACTTGTGATGTTATTCCTGGCTATGTAGTCTTCAAACTTGATCTAGACATGTACCAAAGTTTGTGTGAGCTACCAAGTTATCTTTTATTCAATTCCCTTTCTGTTTAAATTAGCCAAAGCTGATATCTGATGCTTGCGGTTAAGAATCCTGACTGATATAGGAAACAAATCAGTTAAAATACTTAAAATACTATGTGTCCTGAAGATAAAGATACTATGTGTCCTCCTCATCCTCCTTCCTTTTTCCTTCAAAACACTTTTTATCCCTAATCAATAAATAAGTAACTGTGTTATACACTTAGTATATATATACTAAGTTCTATTCTCTATGGTAGAGCTTGCAATTTTTGGAGTATCTTGAGTCTCCGGCTCACTGTAATTTTTTTTAAAAATTAGATTCTAATGGTCTATTCACAGCTGGAAAGTATTTACTCATGTGACTCCCTCAATGAACCAATTATTTTTTCAAGTCAGAATTTTTATTAGAACAAATTGGTAAAATTCTTCCTCTATCTGTTTATTTCATTATCAACATATATAGGTTTATCATATCACATATATATGTATATGTCATTATCACACACATATGTATATGTTTATGTTATATATATGTATATAGAGTTTTCATAAGCATAATAAAGGAAAGGCATCGTTTAGATATTTTTCAGTTAAGTATTTTGAAGGGCAAATTGTCCAGGCAATGTTTTACTCTACATAGTTCCCTTTCTTTCTGTCCCTGAGGCCATGGGTGCCTTATTAAAAGTCCCTAAAGCTATTCTTTTAGTTTGAAGGTTTTGCCCCACAATCTGTGTTGAAACACCAAATGCTCTTTTTATTTGTCTCCAGTCTTAATTCCTGGGCTCGATAATTAAATTTTCAATCTTTGCCCCTTGGTTTCATCTCTCTGTCTCTCTCTGTCTCTGTCTCTTTCTCCTTCTACATGGAAGCTTGATGGTAAGATTTGCGTGCACAAAATTGTGGCTTCTCTCCAAGATGCTACCTTTTCCTCGGTCCCCACATCTTCAGGAAATGCAACCTATAAGTAGTACCCAGCTCTGCCTGACCTTGGTGCAGCCTCTCTGCACGCTGCACCCAGCCCGGAACCTCTCTCCACAGGCTCCAGCCTGTCTGGGAGAGGAGGTAATCTGACAAGAATAACTTAATAGCCAGGGGCAGCCTGCACAGCAAGTGCATAGTTGCCAGAACAGCAGAAATGCTAAGTTTACCGTAAGGGATGGGCAGCTTTTTAAAAGTGTCTAGCTGCAGGGAATTAAAGCTTCTAGATGGCAGAATTGCTGCTGATCTGCAGCCAGACACCCCACCCTGCAATTCTCCAAGACACAGTCCCATTCTTAGCAATTCTAGGCTTAAACTCGAGAGGCAATCTTCTCCCCTTTTCCACCCTTTCTTCTTGCCACTCTTAGATATGTAGGGCATTCTTATTTTTTTCTGTTCAAATTATAGGTACAGACTAAAACTGATTTTAAAATAGTATGTCTAGTTTAGTTTGGAAAATAAAGAAATAGATTCAGAAGACATAGAAAGGTTTATTCTCTCACCCACACTTGTGCCAAATAGTGCAAATAATTATACCTGCTTAGGCTTCAGGACATTTCTTCTGAAAAATTCATTGTCTACAATGTTTTATGAGAGCAAGAGTTATGGTGCTTTGATTTTAAAAAAAGCTATTGTAAAATAAAGGCTTTAAAATCCTAATCCAAAGTATAATAGTGTCCTACTATCTCCCCATCTGGAGATCAGACTCCCGGCAACCTGAGGCACAGGCACAGCTCCAAACTCAACAATAGATCACAAAGGTTCTCGGGAGTAAATATAGAATTCACATGCATTTTACTTCTTTCACGGGGACCCACTGCAACTATCAGCAGACTTAGAAAGCTGTTCATAAGGAGGTTTTATTACTAAACCAAACCAGATAAATATTAAAGAAAGTTCAGCAGTGTATCATCTTTTAAAAAATTATAACAGTCAGTTGTTTCAGTACCATTTATTGGGTAGACCATCCTCTTTCCACTGATTTTAAAATCACCTCTGTCATATTATAAAGTTTCTATAAATGTGTGTGACTCTTTCTTGGTTCCCTATTCTGAACAACTGGTTTATTCTCTATGCTAATTCTACAATAACATTGTTTTAATTACTAAACTTTATAGTATGTCTTGAAATCTGACAGGGAAAGTTTCATATTTTAGTCTTCAAAACGGTCTTGCCTGTTCTTGGCCATTTATTTTTACATGAAATTTAGGATGGGCTTCTTAAGTTCCATTAAAAGAAAAACACATTTGTGATTTTTATAAATATTTCCTAAAATGTTTATAGATCTTGTAAGAAAATCAACATCTTTATTTTTTCATTCATAACATGCTTTTTAAAATGTTTTGTATATTTCTTAATAAAAATTCTAAGCATCTTTAGATAGATTTCTCAGACCCTATACTTTTAATACTATTTTAATAATATATTTTCAGTTACTGATGTATAAAAATATTATCAACATTTTTTTTTTTCCTAATTAATTATTTATTTATTTTTGGCTGTGTTGGGTCTTCGTTTCTGTGCGAGGGCTTTCTCTAGTTGCGGCGAGCGGGGGCCACTCTTCATCGCGGTGCGCGGGCCTCTCACTATCGCGGCCTCTCTTGTTGCGGAGCACAGGCTCCAGACGCGCAGGCTCAGTAGTTGTGGCTCACGGGCCCAGTTGCTCCGCGGCATGTGGGATCTTCCCAGACCAGGGCTCGAACCCGTGTCCCCTGCATTGGCAGGCAGATTCTCAACCACTGTGCTACCAGGGAAGCCCCAGGGAAGCCCCCAACATTTTTTAATGTCGTTCTTTTGTCTAGTTCACTTGCTCATCCTATACTAACATATTTTAGGTGTTCTGCTGTATTTTATATGTACTTTTATATATTAGCATTCACATTACATAAAAACTGGAATTTTTCTCCTTTTCAGGCCGTATCTCATTTTTATTTTTTATTGTTTTATTGCACTGCTCAAGATGATATGTAATAGAAACGGTGAACTAGGGAGTCCATTTCTGAAATGTCAGGTTTCTTTTTTTCTTTTTTTCTTTTTGGTTGCACCATACAGCATGTGAGCTTTGTTCCCCAACCAGGGATCAAACCCTGTGTCCCCTGTAGTGGAAGTGCAGAGCCCTAACCACTGGACCACTAGAGAATTCCCTAGGGCATCCATTTCTTACTACTAAATTTAATGGCAATTATTCTATGGTATCTCTATTACTAATTTGGTGACTAGATTAGTTGGATAGCTTTAATTATGTTAATGAAGTTCCTTTCCATTCACAGATTGCTAAGAATCTGGTTTTTTAATATCATGAATGAGTATTGAATTATAGTAAGTGTTTTTCTGCATCTATAGAGATAATCCTTTCTTTTAAATCTATTAATTTGGTGGACTACATTGTCAGATTTTTTAAGTTGAGCTATCCTTCTATGCCATGATACAATATTTGTTTCTACTTTTCTGACTCCATTTACTGAACTATTATGCAAGATGTCTGTATCTGGTTAGTGAATGGAATTGAGATTGTCTGTTTATCTATGTATCTATCTATTGTAAAAAATTAATAAACAGAAATCTCAATTAAATAGGGTTCGGAGATCAGAGGTGGAGCGCTCATGCCCTGTGATGAGAGCAGAGCCCAATAGGAAGAAGAAAGACTCCTCTTCTTTCCTGGCAGGGACTCAGCCAATGAACCGCCGTGGACTCTTTGTTTACTACAGCCCTGCCAACTTCCTTTTCCTCCATATAAAAGCATTCTCTTTCCGTTGCCAGGTGGGGACTTGCACGTGGCTTGCCATGGTTGCAGACCCTGAATTGCAGTTCTCCGTGAATCCTGAATAAAGCCATCTTTGCTGGAGAAATATCTGGCAGCCCATTTGTTTCAGGTCAGTATTTTGGTGGCCTGTACAGAGAACAGAGAAGACTCTCTACAGCCCCGCCGCTGATGAGCAAACAGGTGCAGGACCCACAGTTGAGCCCATTGTTGCTCACTGCTTTTCTCATCAACCGTGGAGTTTGAAGGTGCATCTTTCTCCTGATCCAAGCTCATGCCCTCTTTGCATTTGAAGCTCTCCAGGCTTTATTCTGGACCTATTTAAAGGTTTTGTCTTTCTGGTTGAGGCCTTGTTCTGTATGCAAGTACTCGTTTGACCTCTCTGTCTGATTTTGAAATCAGACTATTTCACTGAAGCTACTTAGACCCATTCTTTTGGAAACAGGGTTGGGTTGCTTCTCTGAAATGGTGCCAAGTGTTTTAGCCTTTGGCCTATTCCTTTGGAAGGACTATTTTCTCTAGAAACTGGCTAAAAAATTCTTTGGCCTGGCTTCTCTGGAACCAAGCTCTTTCCTTTGAATTGGCTGGGATTGGCTTTCAAGCTGTCTAAATTGAGCCATTTGTGTTGTAAGCTATTCAATCTATTTGCAAATCGTTCTTTAGAGGAAAAAAACTCTAAGAAATGGGATCCCAGTTATCTAAGTATTTTGAGAGTGGCTCCCATACAAGGACTTTGGCCAATTTTATACTTAAAAGTCTTGGTCCTTTCCCATGCACATTTCTAACTAAATGGACCAAACTGACCAAAGGAAATTTAGAATATCAGCAGCCCATATGGGGAACTTTTGAAATCCCCAAACTGAATTTCCTTGAAACCAAATTGGACTACAGTAGCTCAGACATTTCCAGAACTGAGTGGAATGCTTACTTCGATTGGTATTTTGAGGCTTCCCCATGATATCAGGAGTCTAAAATTGCCTCTCTGCAAAATAAGGTTTTAAGATTAACTGAGACAAACAAATGATTGAAGAAAGATAAAATGTCTCCCAAAGCATCAGGCTCTTCTTCCTTGGCTTCTTTGTCTCAGACTCCACCTCTGGCACCATCTTCCTCCTTTCCTTCTATCTGCCCATGCCTCCCCTATACCCTCACAAATTCCCCCATACTAATTCTCTTGCTCAACTTCCCTTTTTCTCTGAAACACTGATCATTTGTGCCTATTGAATCAGCTACCACTTTCCTTATGGGCAAAATCTCCAACTGATGTTGGCAAAATTCATAGCACACCTCCTATCAAATTTCAGACGGACTCCTCAAAACTTCTTCCCAGAATTAATCAATACCCTATAAATAAAGAATCCCTTCAAGACCGTAATAGAAGATTACAAGGCTCAAAGCCTCATTTTCCTTTGTACTAGCCCCTGTAACACTCCCACATTACTGGTGAGAAAACTTAAGGGCTGAGGGTGGAGGTTGCCCAGCACCTCTGAGCAAAAAACAACTTTGTTATCCCTCCCCACCCTGCTGTTTCTAACCTTCATGCCTCACTAACATCCATTCCCACTGGAAGTAAATTCTTTACTGTAATTGATTTATGCAGTGCATTCTTTAGTATTCTGGTTGACGAAGCTAGCTGATAGCTTTATGCCTTCACTTGAGAAGAAAAACATTCACCTGGATAGTAATGCCTCGGGGTTATACTAATAGTCCGTGTTATTTCTTGCAAATCCCGCAGGCGGATCTGGATGATATAAAGTTTCCTAGAAGTTCTACTTTGTTGCAATATGTGGGTGATTTGCTTCTTTGCTTTCCTTCTCAAGTCTAGTCCCCCGGAGACAGCATCCGCTTACTAAAGTTTTATCCTTAAAAGGATATAAGGTCACCAAAGAAAAATTGCAAACCCAGGTTGATATTTAGGGCATCTGATATCAGAACAAGGCCTACACCTAGATCCAGATAGATTTTATGGTGTCTTAGGTTCCCCAAAACCCTAAACTAAGTGCCAACTGTGAGGTTTTTCTCAAACTACTTGGTTATTGCCTAAACTGGATTCCAAATGTCTCTCTTATTGTCAAAACTCTGTATGTTTCACTCAACAATAACAACCCTGATCCAATCTTACGGGAAGAACCAGACGACACAGCCTTCAAGGCCTTAAAGGAGAGTTTTATGAACCCCCCGCTCTTGGGAATCCCACTTATCAGATTATTTTCTTCTTTTTGTATACAAAAAGGAAGGAAATGCCCTTGTGATAGTCACCCCAAAACACAGTGACTACAATTAACCCATAGGGTGTTATAGCCAGCAACTGGGCCCTGTGGCATGGGGATACCCACCTTGCCTAAGAGCCATTACAGACACTGCCATTTTAGACAGTGCCGTTTTGAATGAGGCCACTGGGAAATTCATTATGGTATCCCCTTTAACTCTTTGTGTACTTCATGCAGCAGATGCTCCTCTGAATTCTCACCACAGTCAACATTTCTCAGTCAGCCAACTCACCTCCTATGGAGTCCTTTTGTTTACTGGACCTCACATAACTCTTTTACATTGTAATAACCTTGACCCAGCTCTGCTTCTTCCCTCTGTCACTGGCAAAGTCCCTCACAACTGCATAATACTGATGAATCACCTCCTGACTCCTCATAGTAATCTACAGGAAATTCCATTGGGTCATGTTGACTTCTCATGGTTCACTGATGGTTCCTATTTAAAAGGTGACAATGGCAATATTGTCCTGAGTATGCTATTACAATTCCTTTTGCTATTGTGTAGGCAACATCTTTACCTATTGCTACTTCAGCCCAACAAGTTGAATTATACACTCTTAGACAGGCTTGTACTTTAGTCAAGAACAAAACTGCCAATATTTATGCTGATAGTAGATATACTTTCAGAGTCATTCATGATTTTGGATTGTTGAAGAAGCAGCATGGCTTCCTTACTTCCAGGGGAAATGAAATTAAAAATGGTCCCATGTTTAGGAATTATTCCGTGCAATACTTTTATCTGTCCTTTAGCTATTATTGATTCTGTGGCATTCTAAACTTGACTCTCTGGAAGCTAAAAGACATCACCTTGCTGATATTTCTGCAAGGAATGCTGCCTTTAAAGGGACCAACAACAGCCAGGCTTCTATTATAGCCCAAAGGGATATTTCCCCAAATGATATTTTAGAAAAGCTGGCTAGAGAGGCTTAACAACTGGCCTCAGGAAAGGAAAAACAAGAGTGGAAATTCAACAATTGTTGTTTTGGTAAAAAGAGAAAGTTCTGGTTTGGACCAAATAACAATCTAGTTTTACTGGAGACTCTAAAATTTCCATTCCTCACCACTGTACATGCATTAGACCATTGGTCTACTGACAAAATGATAGCATTCATGAATTAATATTGGTGGGCAAAAAAGTGGCTACCTCACCTTTCCTTCTTGTCTGAAGTACAACCCAGAGAAGCCTGTTCGTCCTGCTCCTGGACATTTTACACTGCGTAGTGGACCATTAGAGGTCCGGCAAATGGATTTCATACAACTTTCTCTGTCTCATAAATATAAGTATATCTTAGTCATGGTCTGTATGCTCTCACACTGGACTGTCTATGCTTACTAGCCTCAATCCTCTGGTTTAGTCAAACACATTAATGCCATTATTAGGACTCAGTTGGCAAAATGTGTAGAGGCCCTCCTAATACCTTGGCCAAAAGCATTGTGGTCGATCCTGCTCAATCTCAATTCCACCTATTTTGGAACTCACAAACTCTCACCCTTTGAGATAGTCACAGGAGGCCCAATGTACTGCTTCTTCTGACCCACAACTGATAAAAGGACAGATACTCAAATTTTGCAGAGGCCTAATTGCCCCTATTAAAAATAACCATGTTTTGGTAGGGCAATCTTTTCACAGTGTACACTCAGGAGATGAAGACCTTAAGAACCATACCTTACAACCTGGAGATATTGTCTGTAGGAAAAGATACCTCCAGAAGAACTCTCTTCAACCTCACTGGAAAGGCTCTTATCAAGTGCTGCTAACCTGCTTTTGTACCACCAAACTCCAAGGAATAGACTCTTGGATTGACATGACACATCTAAAGAAAGTGCAAAGCACTTACTGGACCTGCACATCATCTGATGAAATCTGAGATTAAAGATATTTCAGAATTGAATCAGGTGGCATTTGTTGAGACAGCTTTCCCAAGATATCTAAACCAAGCCTGTTGGAAGTTCGTTGCCAAACATTTGATGATGGTATAATGCTTCAGATGATCTCCAATGTCTATGATCTTGAAAACATATGGATTTTAGATAAAAAGTGCCTAAGAATTCGCTCTCTTACTTCTCCTTGTTACTTGAATGTGACTTTAGTAGGTTTCCGATCTGTCGCTTTCCCTCCAATGTGAGACACTAAACCCAGGAAAGGTCTTTCTTGACATTGAAGGACAAAAAGCCACTGAATCTAGAAAACTTGACTCTTCATTAGCAATGCTTTTAGGGAAAGATCTTGATCAAGACGGATGGGGAAATGTAAAAAATTAAGTAACAGAAACCTCAGTTAAATAGAATTGGGAGACCAGAGTGGGGAGCTCCCACATCCTGTGATGACAGCAGAGCCCAACAGGAAAAAAAAGACATATCTTCTTTCCTGGCGAGGAGCTAGTCAATGAGAAACCATGGACTCTTTGTTTACTATAGCCCTTCCACTTCCTTTTCCTCTCTATGAAAGTGTTCTCCTTCCCTTGCCCTGTGGGGACTTGCACGTGTCTTGCAATGGTTTGCAAACCCTGAATTGCAATTCTCTGCTGATCCTGAATAAATCCATCTTTGCTGGAATAATATCTGGCAGTCTATTTGTTTCAGGTCAAAACGTTTATCTATCTATCTATATCTAGCTCTAGACAAATCAACTAAGACAATCAGGGACAAAACTGTAGTTTGAGAAAGTTAGATTTATTGATCCATAGCAACAAGAGAAAACACAGTCAAAACTCACCATGGGACATCTCACCAAAAACTGAAAAAGATGGAGTAATTGTGAGATTAGGAGAAAGAATGGAGTTTAGGTAAAATTTAAATGAAGTGTTTGGACAGGCTCAAATCAAAGTAGGTTGCATGTAAAGGGGTTAATATCTGCTCTGGGCAGCAAAGGGAACCCAGGTTTCTGCTTCTTTCAAAACTACAAAGTTATGATAAATGTGGAAAAGTGTGTTTAGAAACTTCTTATCTGACACTCTCCATCTGGATTGGAAATCAAGGCTGCTTTTCTGTGTCAAAGCCAATTAGATCCTCCAGGCAAGAGAAGGATGTTACATTTCTACTGATGTAATTTCAAACAACAGTTTCTGATAGTCTTTAATTTTGGAGTTAGAGAAAAAAGTTTTGCTGTGAATAGAAAGTAGTCACTCAGGAAGGGACTGCTATAATACTTTAAAGTTGCAGAGGGACCATGGGAAAAAAAGTTTTTTCTTGTTAACTCGGCAGCTGGCTTAATCTGTATCTGTCATCCCAGCCTAATGAATGGAAGAGCAGATTTTTGCTTTCTCAGTCAGAGCTAATTCTCTCTTTCTCCCTCTCTTTCTCATATATAAATGAGCTATACGTATGTAGTTTATATATATATATGTATTTATATATGTACGCATACATATATTTACACATCAATATACACATATATTGGTAATAGTGCATTTATATTATAAACTAATAATATTTTATAAATACACACACTTACACAAGCATACATAATTTTCAATTTTTACTAACCCAGACTATTTTAGTACCAAAGCTTTAACTTCCTGAAAAAATTAAGTTGTATATATGTTCCAATTTAGAAAGGTGCAGTCATCCAAATCATTAATAAGGTGCTTTATTTCTTGTTATTATTTTGTTATTCAATACAGTATTCTAATTTTAATAATATAAAAATGTATGGAGGATAATATAATAAAGTAAAACACTTTAACAGATATTGTCATTTTTCCAAATATGACTCAGATTTGCTTTTCTTTAAGAAACAGATTATTACAGACATAATATCTCCTAATCTTATTCTCCCTAGTGTTAGCAACTGAATTTTAGTTATACATAAATGTGCACATATACACATGTATGAAGCTGTGTGTGTATACATAATTAAATTGAAGAAAAGTCACTAAAAACCAAGCAGAATGTATATATATATTTATAAACCCACAGATGTACTTTTTAATTTTCTATTGACTTTTTCTTTTTCATGATAAATAATTAGTAGTTTTAATGTTCATTGTTACTTCTTCTGCTTTTATCTATTATTGTTTTATACCATCTAGAATTTCTTGTTGTTTTTGTTTGATTCGTTTTGTTTTGTTTTAGATGTTATGTTTTCCTTTTTCTGTTTTAGGATCCTAACCATGCTTACTTCAAGTTTACTTTTCATTGATACAGCATATTAATTTTGTCAAAATTATGTTTCTATTTTTTATTTTAGATTTATTCATGGGTTTCTTTAAAATATTCATGAATTTTAATTTTAAGGTTCATCATGGATGGACATTTATTTTCCTGTCCTTTTTGCTTTGTCTTTCTGCATTCACCTTTATTCATCTAGTAGTTTTGTGTTTGCTTACTTTTGGTCTCTGTGGAGTCTCCATGTTTGAAATAGATTTAATATCTGTTGTCTCCCCTTTCTTATGGTAATGATGATATTAAAAATAATTCATATCCAATAAGGAAGCCTGTCAGTGAATTGGCCAAATCCTGAATTTAACGCTACATTTTCATTGTTCTCCCCTCCCATGTATGGGGCTGCATATAAGTCATTGCTCAAAGAGTCATGAGTAAGAAATTTTCTTTAAATGTGTTCTTGAATGGGGGAACCCCACCCCAGTTTCTGGATTCAGGCATTCTGTCTCAAGCTTCTACTCTCCCCTCACAAAAACTGAAGGCCTGAATAATTTCTAATCCTTATTACTCTGTACTTCTCACCACATCTACTCCCTTTCAAAAGCCAGTGATCAGCAGACTACAACTTCTGTCTTGTTCAATACTTTGCATTTTAAATAAAAGATATTCTTGTTGTTAAATATAGCTCTGTGCTTATAATTTGCTTTTAACTCTTTATAACACATTGCTATGTGTTTGCAGTAGTGAGTAAGGGAGAAATTTCCCAAACGTAATCTACTAACGCCATCTGGAATGGAAACATATTTACCTTATTTTCATATTTGAGGTGAAAGTCCCTGTAATTGCTTCACCATTTTATGTATATTGCATCTCTTCTATATTACCAGTGGTGATATTTGTTGAATGAATTAATGAAAATTAATGAATGAATATTTCTTGGCTTGGTAGAGCAATTTTAATATAAAAAGATATCATTAGTAATGTATTATAATGAATTATAATTCAGATATAATATATATATAATTCATATCTTATTTAATAAGTGAAATTATTTGTGCTTTAGATTCTTTTTATCTTACTTGGATGATTTCCTTTTGAAAATGACTCAATTCTCCATTATGTGAGATGAATATGTCAATAAAAATAAGGTAATATTTTCTTAAGAATACAATAGTTTGGAAAGTGAAGTTGACCTGAAGACACAAAGAAAATTATTTTTCTACTGGAAAAGCTAGGTAGATTTTAAACTACTTCTTAAAACAAACAATTATTTTAGATCCTGTAAAGGAAATTCTTTAGAGAAATAATTTTTAGTACTTGAAAATGATTTGAGAAAGCATTTTAAAGTAAATATATATTTCTCTTAATGTCATTTGAAATTTATAATTTCTAAAGCAAAACCTTAATTTGAAACAAGACTCACAGAAAAATACTACTTAACATCTAAAAATGAAATCATCCAAGAATGAAATCATTTGGATGTAAGTGGAATTGTTATTATCAAATTAATTTTACAGCATTGTTCAATTTAATTTTTACTCTATTCATCTAACAATCTTTAAAAATATTATATATCATAATCCTTATAAGAAAACAATTATATTATAGTGTTATTCAAACATTCCTGTGCTATTTTCTGACACTTTAGTTTCACAAATATAATCCTTACCTATTTAAAAGCAGTAACATTCTTCCCTTCTTCAGCATTTTTTTTTCTTTTTTGTATTTTTCCTTGTTGTTTAGTCCCAGCATGAGCTGCTTCATGATTGATGAAACCCAGCAGGCTTTTACAACCATTCAGAGAACAAGCTATGTCTTCATTTATACCTTATTAACTTAAATACCTGGGTTCATTGGCAAGTTGTAATTGCTAAAACACAATCTGATCAACCACTTGGGGAAAAAAACGACTGAAAATTTACTCAGAAATCTCTCGGTATGTAAGTATTAGTGACATTAGTTATGAAAGTTATCTTGTCCAGAAAACAGGCTTTACCATCTTATAAATCCAGTGGCAAATTTCACAGTCACTTGGATTATTGTACTTAAGAACAAACACAAATCTGAACAAACACAAATGACACTTCTCTAGTTAGAAATAATGTTTGATGCAATGAATGCTATTTTATTTCCAGAAATAAACTGTATAGATTAAAGTAAACTTAACTGTTATTATCTCCAAACTTATTCTTATGCTTTTATTTTACTGGGCTGTGTCTGTAACTCTCCACCTCTGGAAATTCTATGTTCTATATTTTAGTAATACAGACCATATACAGTTCTACCAGGATGTCATATACTTTCCTTCCATGTCTTTTTTCAGGATATTCTAAATTTGGGGAATGGTCTTCTTTTAACTGCAAAGTAACTAAATTCCTACCTGTCTCTCAAAGACGAGTTTAGAAGGTAAGTGCTAGTTTGCAGACCACCTCGGATTTAGAGACAGATTTTTTTCTCTTTTTCCTTTGCAGATGATTTCATATCTACATCAATGACAATAATTTAATTTAAACCACATTCAAACCAAATTAACACGCTTTTGTGCTATTCCACTCCACTAATCATACAAATATATATATATAATCTACCTTCAAAGAATTTATAGATGGACAGAGAAACAAGTAAATAATTATTTGATGTTCTGTATGTTAAGTGCAACAATAAGCAGGATAAGTGTCTGTGGTCTGCTGAAGAATGACAGGGAGTTAGTTAGTATTGCAGAAGATTAATGTCCTAACCAAGGAATTGCATGAGATAAAGCTGGAAAGGCAGACTGAGGTCATGCTATGAAGAACCATATTGTGAATATGAATTATGAATTCATATTCATCACATGAATTGTAAGATATAGTAAAGAGTTTGGCATGTTTCACTTTAGGTACTAGATGATTACAGAAGTATTTAGAGCAAGTAAGAGTTATAAGTTACTAAAGGGAAAAAGAGATGGGGGATAAATGGTTGTTTTTACAATAACTGTGGAGGAAAATGAGTAGGAATTGATCTTAAACTTGAAGTATGAAATAACAGAAAATAAAATGAAAGAAATGAAAGAACAAAAGGGGGAAAGTAGTTCAAAATATTTAGGAGGTAGAAATAAAAACAACCACTGACTGATTGTATATGGAGGAGAAATAAAAGACTCAATGCCACTTCTAGATATTCTACCCCTCTTTGTGAGGTTACCGTAATGTAGAGGTTTGTTTTGTTATACTATCTTGTCCCCCTACATATATCTATTTTCCACCAGTTACCCAGTCTCTCTTAATCATTAAACTTTAGCCCTGACTTATGTTTTTCCTTTCCATTCTAAGTCCTGCTATTTTTCTAGGTTGTCCTTAAGGATGCACATCTAGCACCTGGCCTCCCAGGTCGGTAACCTCCTCAATTCCAATGCAGTACTCTATGACTAACCTAAGTCTATACTCTAGACTCTAACTCAAGGCTTGACTCTTAAAATTATTATTGATAACATTCTGTCCTTCCAACTCACTTGTTCATAAATATCCCACTTTGATGTCAACAACCATCAATCTGGAATATCCCCCACTTAGCTGAATAATTCTTAATCATCTTTCAGACTCCAAGGTCACTTATGGACCTGTTCCCTTACATTCAGTGTAAATCACACTCTCCAACCATCTTTTATTTTCTGTTTTAGATCTCATCATATCTAATTATTATATATTTATTTTGAGGGTATATTTTTTACAGTATATTCTCTGCAATAAAGTTTAAGTTCAATTTTTTAAATGATTCTATTTTTACCATGAAAAAACGACTAGTCAAGTTTCTGTCCCAGGCAGATAAGTTGCTATTGTTAACAACTGACAAAAATAGCAGAAAGAACAGATTTGAGTTGGAGATGGGAAAGGAAAAATAACCTTTATTCGAGGTACTTCATTCCTGATAACATTTTCAAGTATGCATCTCTTTGTAAGGGATATAATGCTGCTCATCACCCCATAATCAAGACTCTGGAGCCAGCATGCCCGAGTTCAAATCCTAGCTTCTCCATGGGCCACTTGGTTAAATGTGGGCAAATTACTCAACTCTTTGATACCTCCTTTGTAAAATAGGCATAATAATAGAGGTTAGTGTTTAGCTTTTCTGTGAATTAATGAGCTAAGTGCTGAGAAGATTGCCTATCAAAATGAGCACTGGAAAAATTTTAGTTGTGATTTCTATTACCTTTGTTATAATGAATGCTATTGTACTTACTTACATGAGTAAGTAACTTACTCTTGTAAGTTACATGTTACACGAGTAACATGTAACTTTAGAATTGTTGAGAAAATTAAATGAAATTATACCTGCAAATAACTTACATAGTGCCAGACCCTATTATAATTATTGTTGTTTTTAACATATTATTACTCACCTGATAATATTTACACTTGTTCACCAGGGACACATTATTATTACTTTCTTTGTGAGGTAAAAGTTACAAATTTTTCCACATATACTTGGAAATATTTATATTTAAGGTTTTAAAGTAATTAAAATAGTTGGTTTATTTAGTTCACCTATGTTTATTCTCTTGTCACTTGACTTACACAAATAATCATATATAAAATGCCAAATAAATAAAAACTAAAATTAAAATTATCTTCCTACCAAAGGTAAGTTCAAGGTGAATATTTGCCAAATAACATACGAATGAGTGTGTGTGCATGTGTGTGTATGTGTGTACTTGGTTGAGACTAGAAATAGTTTTGATAGAGACACACATTAAAGCTAGATAAAATGTAATACAATTGTATATAATTGAATAAAGCATCAAATTAAATAAAGTTATTTAATCAAGAAATCAGTGGATAAAATGCAATTGCCCAAAAATAATAATTTGGATATTCTAGGCCTTTCCCTTTTTACATACATTTTATATTTGGCTTATAATTATCTACCAAAGTCGGATGGAATCATGATTGTGACTGCATTAAATTTAATAGG
This sequence comes from Balaenoptera physalus, assembly GCF_965194825.1. Lineage (NCBI taxonomy): Eukaryota > Metazoa > Chordata > Mammalia > Artiodactyla > Balaenopteridae > Balaenoptera > Balaenoptera physalus. Next base: position 45,624,044 of record NC_138891.1, on the reverse strand, counting down.
TCAATTTGGGCTTCATTGATGTGTTTACAATGTTTAGATTTCCACTCCAGGAATATGATGTATCCCAGTTTATGCATGTCCTCTTTAATATCTCTCATTATTATTTTGTTCTTTTAGTTCAAAAGACTTGCACATCTTTTGTTGAATTTGTTTTTGAGGATTTTAAGGTTTTTTTTTTTTGTGGTACTATACATTAATTTTCAAATAAATCCATTGTGGCCAGAGAATTTACTCTATATCATTGCAATCCTAAATTTATTTAGATTTTTCTATGGCCCAATATATGGTCAATATTAGTGAATGTACCATGTGCCCATGGAAAAAAACATTTGTATTCAGCAGTTACTATGTGTTTTGTTCTATACATATCAATTAATTTAAGATGGGTGACAGGTTTATTCAGGTTTTCCATGTTTTTATACTTTTTCCTAGTTTTTCTATCAATTGCTGAAAGAAGGATATTGGAATCTTCAGTTCTGATTGTGGAATATTCTATTTATCTTATTCACTTTTTCAATTCTTGCTTCACACCTTGTGAAGCTCTGTTATTTTTGTGCCTACATGTCTACTATGATTAGTTATCTTCCTATGTATTGAAATGTTCCTGTTTGTCTTTGTTCATACATTTTGTCTTGAAGTCCACTTTATCCCATATTTATATATCCATTCTTATCCATTAAGGTTTGCTGTTTCCATAGTATATCTTAACTCTTCAATTTTGGGTGTTTATATGTGTTTATGTATACTTAATTACAACTCTTGCAGACAAACTCTGTCTTTTAAACAGAAATTTTAATTTATTAATTCTTAGTGTAATCGATATGTTTAGAATAGGCTTTACATTTTACTATTTGTTTTCTTTTTTCTGTCTCCTTACCTTTCCTGTTTTTTGTAATATCTTCCTTTTGCCTATTTAGAGGTTAAATGGATATTTTTTGGAATCTATTTTTACTTATTCATTGACTTTTTAGCTATATTTCTTTTCTTCATTTTTAAGTGGTTGCTCTAAGAAATACAATATGCACACATTGTTCATGGAATAATTAGAGTTAATATCACAGTCCTTAAAAAAAATAGAAACTTTGCAACTATATGGGTCTATTTATGACCTGCCCAACATTTATGATTTAAGTGTCAAAAATATATTATAGCAACACACAATAAAGTTTCCTAAGATATCTAAACTTCCCAAATAGCATGCAGAATGCTCAGTTAAGTGTCAATTCCATGTACACAACAAATAAGTTTCAGTATAAATATGTCCCATCCTACATTTGGAATATATTTATACTTAAACAAATTATCTATCTAAAATTCAAGTGTAAATGGGAGTTCCATATTTTAACTGTTAATCCTATAAATTTCACAATAAAGTATTATAATTTTGGACTTAGTCTTATTTATTTTGAGGAAGCTGAGAGAAAAAAAAATAGTCCTTTATATTTATCAAGATCACACCCACCGCTTTTCATTCCTACCTGAATATCCAAGTTTCCATTGGTATCATTTCTCATCAGACTGAAGACGTTTTTCCATTCTTAGAATCTGTAGATATTAAGTTTTACCAGTTGCTTTTAGTAAATATCTTCAATTTTTCCTCCCTGCGAAAATGATGTGGCGTGTATGAAAAAATAAGTTAAATAATTTTCCCTAAGCCCTGTGCTATAGACTGAATATTGTGTCCCCCACCCCAAATTAATGTTGACATTTTAATCCCCGATGTGATAGCATTAGGAGGTGTGGCGGTTGATAGATGACTAGATCATGAGGGCAGAGCCCTCGTAAATGGGATCAGTGCCCTAATAAAAGAGATCCTGGAAATCTCCCTTGCCCCCTCCACCATGAGAGGATTATTCTATCAGATACAAAAAAGTTGCTATTTCTTGCAGTTTATATAAACTAACAAACTGACACACAAAACCAAAAACCTATCTTGAAGGAATATTTCCACTTCTGTTAAAACCTCATTGTTCTTCTCTCTTTTTAGAAAAAGAATATTAAAGGATTTTCTATATTCAATATCTCCTACTATTCTGGGTTTTTTTCACTTAAACCACTCAATCAGGCTTTTGTCTCCACTACTCCTACTGTAAATTCCTTTTAATGTTCCTACTAACGTCTATATTGGTCAATCCAATGATCAAGTCTCAATTTTCACCTGACTTAAACTATCAAGAACTTTTGACACAACTGATCTAACTTCTTTGAAATAAAGTAGATGTGGCTGAAGGTACCCAGGTGAATTCTGTGCAATACATAAAGTAGAAACTTTAATATGCAGAATCAGACTTTTGCATCCCCAAACAAATCCTCCCATGAAAGGAATTTAACTATATAATTTAAAGAAATATGAAGATGATGCATATATAATGTGATGTTTTCAGTTTTGTGAAAATTGAGAGAGGCTTGATAATATGAGAAAAAGAAATGTACCTAGGGAATATGAGAATATAAGTCCTACAAGGAATATCAGAAGTTGTGATCCCCTTGCCCACAATAAATATAGTGGGGTACAAAAATTATCTCATAATTATTTAAATTACTCAACATATATATTTTTTCCAAAGATTCTACTATAATTATAGATTATGTGAGGAAAAAGGTGTCTACGTTCTAAACTAGATATACCTTCAAAATAAGATAGACTGATATGGTTTAAATAGGTTAGCAAGACTTACATTCTTAAGTTATTTTCAGGAGTATTATTGTAATATATAAATAAATTTAAATATTGCTACTTTTGTGCACACACAAATTCTTTCCTTACACATGGTTAAAATAGACACGGTGGAATAATCTCTTGGAAATATTTCATTATCCACGTTCAGAAAAGAATTATAGAAAAATTTCTTTCATTTATATGGTTTTCAAATTCATTTTTGTTTATAGTAATTTTTATAAATGTCAATAATTCCTCTAGTATACACAGTTTCACATTTACATTATCACACTCAATTGTACTGAATTCACAAAAATAAAATATAAGCATTATACTTTTATGTAACACACCAAGTTTGCTAAATATCATTACGAGTTGAATATATATATATACACATATGGTAGAGAGAGAGAGAGGTTTCTAAATACAAAAAGAACAGATTTGCTCTGTTATTGCTTTGAGCCATTTAAAATATCCTGACTTTGGTTTATATAACTAATGCTATTTATGATTCATAAAAGGAGATTTTCATAGGAAATTAAAGGTGTAAGGCCACACTCTAAAGATGTTAAAATGTGTGCAAAGAATGCTTGTTTCATTTTCAACAGCGTAAGTGTGAAATATTCTTTCTTTCCCCTGAGTTTATCATATAGCTATGAAATATTTATGACAGATGCAAAAATAAAAATGAGAAGGTTGCAAAGAATGGAAAATTAAGGGTGTTGAAATAAACTTGATTGATTCTAAAACAGAAGCAGAAACAAATACTAAACACTCTCACAAACTCTTGTCTTAGAGATAGAAATTATTGGAATCCAAATTCAATAGTAGATATTTCCTGGCTATACTATTAGTTTGCTTAAAGAATATTAATAGAGAAATAAGAATCAGTGTTCGAACCTTGATATTATCTTTAACCTTATTTTGGAGTGATGATCAGAGAATCTTCAGAAATGACAAAGTTACTTCACACACACACACAAAATAGCACTTGCATACAAAAAGCAACACACACACACCCACACACACACCCTTAATTAACCTCAAAGATTTGATTTCTATTGAGTAGGGCTAGTGATCTTTAGTGTATATGACCTTTTGTGTCCCTTCCTTAAGTTTCTTCAACCCATTAGATAAAAGTAACCAGAGTAATATTTTTTTAGGTCAAGGTAGGGAAAGTGTTCTCATAAAGCTGGACAGAGGTAAATGATCTATTTTGGGAATTAGTGAGTTTTCTCATGTATATTCTAGCATGACCCCAACTACTACTTGATTGGAAAATGTAGAAGGATTACAAGTGTAATGAGTACAAAATGACACAATTCACACATAAAAAAAGAAATGGAGCTTTATATCTCTATAACTGAATTAAGTTTAGCTTGATGGTTTTCTTCTTACGTTTGGGAATAACAATGTTCTAAACTAATGGTAAACATAGTGTGGGATTTTTCTCCTTTTTTTTTTTTTCTACACTTCTGCTCAATGAAGACCTAGTTTGCAGTGCTTCAAGTATTATTGTAGTATCCAGGGAAATAGGGCATGTGATTCATTATGGTCCTCTGTCTCCTAGAAGACTTTGCAAATATACATAATCCTTTCTGCTCTTTGGTCATCAGGAAACTTTTGTGCTACCTTTGCATTTCTAATGCTCCCTGTAAACATTTTTGCTTTTCTGTTTCCACATCTACTCAGCTTTCTCTGCATCATTCTTTTTCCAAACTTGATGTCTCTCCAGATTGACTAGCTCACAGGTAGCCAATTTTTTATTTCCCTCAGAAGCATAGGAACTATTCAGATGTACTATTGTACACCATTCTGGGAGCCCAAACTTGGTGTGTCTGTTTTCCAGCTCATGTATCTAGTTGTCTTATTATCTCACTGAATTTCTATTTAACTTGGCATCTCATGCACCTGTTTTTCAATTGCTCTGGCAGCAGGCTAGGTGTTTAAAGTTCTCTAACAGGCTTTCAGTCTCCCAGAATTTTTCTTAGGAAGATAAAGGCATATATTCCTTAAACATTCAAGGATCCCTAAGCTTATTCATGTTTCAAATTTCCCTCTTTCCCCCTACCACTTAGGATTTCACCTAGTATAAGAATGGAGCATTGCCCTCTCTGGGACACTGTCCTATATCAAGCTTTATTAATCTCTTAGTCTTCTTTCAATTCTTGGGTTCTTCAGACCTTGGCCCAGAAATTAACTTTACCTCTTCTCTGTGTGATGGGGGAATTAGTTCTTACATTTTTATGCATACTTTCTAATTTACTTCTATGTCATATATTCTATGACCTTAAATTGAATAGTGGCCCCAAAGATATATACAAATCCTAATCCCTGGGACATGTAAATAATACCTTATTTGGAAAAAAAATCTTTGCAGATATATTTAAGTTAAGGATATTGAGATAAGGTGATCATTCAGGATTATTCAGGTAGGTCTTAAATGCCATCACAAGTATCCTTATAAGAGGAAGGCAGAGGAAGATTAGACAGACACACACAGAGGAGAAGACAATGTGAGGATGGAGGCAGAGAATGGAGTGAGCCAGGGGTCCCCAACCCACAGGCCACGGACCAGTACCGGTCCTCGGCCTGTTAGGAACCTGGCTGCACAGCAGGAGGTGAGCGGCAGGAAAGCGAGGGAAGCTTCATCTCTCGCTCCCCATTGCTCCCCATTGCTCGCATTACCTCCTGAACCATCCTCCCCACCATCCGTGGAAAAATTGTCTTCCACAAAACCAGCTCCTGGTGCCAAAAAGGTTGGGGACCGCTGGAGTGAGCCACTGATGCCAAAGAATGCCAGTGACCACAAGAAACTGTAAGAGGCAATGAACAGATTTTCCCCTAGAACCTCTGGAGGAAGCATGGCCCTAACAAAACCTTGAGTTCAGACTTCTGGCTTCCAAAGCTGCAACAGGATAAATTTCTATTGTTTTAAGCCATGTTGTTTGTGATAATTTGTTTCAGCATTTGCAGGGAACTAATACAGACTGACTTTACCAAGGATTAGCTTTTGATAGTTAAAGATAGTTGAGGAAAACATTTTAAGATAAATGTGCATGTGTATGTATACCTCAAAATGCTCAGGTTCTGCATTAATAAGAACATGGCTTCAAAAAACATGGTTACTGTTATGAATTTGGAGATCTATTCAGAAACTCTGTTTACTTTAGGCTGTGTTGTAGGCAAAATATTAGCTTCTCAAATATGTTCTTGTTCTAATCCCCAGAACCTGTAAATATGCTGTTTTATGACAAAGGAATGGCAGATGAAATTAAGGTTGCTCACTAATCAGCTGACTTTAAAATAGTGAGATAATCCTGGGTTATCCCAATGAGTTTAATGTAACCACAAGGGTCTTGAAAAGTAGAAAAGGGAGGCAGAAGAGTCAGTGTCAGAGTGATATATATGAGAAAGACTCAACTATACATTGCTGGCTTAGAAGATGGAAAGGGGTCACAAGCCAAGAAATGTAGGCAGCATTTAGAAGCTGGAAAAGACAAGAAAACAGATCTCATAGAGCCTCCAGAAAGAACACAGCTCTGAACTCCTTGATTTTAGCCAAGATCCATTTTGGACTTTTGACCTCCAGTGGGATGTCCCAAATATTCATAAATTTGAGTTAAGCTATCCAGTTTGTGGTAATATGTTACAGCAGCAATAGAAAACTAATACAAAGATTTGCCAAGGATTACATTTCATACAGATAGCTAAAGATAACCTTTTAAGATAAACGTGTGCATGTATATCTTAAACTGTTAAGTTTCACAAAGAACTTGGTTTCACAGATTGTGCTTTCTGTCATACATTTTGGAGATGTATTCAGAAACTCAGTTGACCTCTGCTTTAGCTTATTTCTTCCCAAGCTCAAAGGCAGTGTTCATAGTAATGTGTCACTGCCATTCGAATCAGGAGAGAAGTTTATTGGGTACAAGGAATCACTAGGAATAGATCATTCACTAAATTTCTACCAACTTCTTCCAGTCTTCCTATTCTCACAAAAAACAATTATTTCTCATCCAGTTATCCTTCTCTCCTCTTTATCTAAGAAAGTAGCAATGATGTCCCATTTCTAGAATGCTGTATAGAGTTCTTATTTTCTACCATGTTGTGATGAGATAAACACTTTTACTCCCAGGAGGCTCTTTTTATTGGCTACTTTTGAAGTGATCAACTATGTCTCCTGGAAGATTCTTCTTTCTTCGAGTCTAATGCATGTGAGCTGAGGTCCCCTTAAAGAGAAATTGATAGGATTAAATAATCTTTTGTAAGAGCTAAATGCAATTTGGTCTGCTTTCCAAACTCAAATCTTCTGCCATTAGTCCGTGTGTATCAATTGTCTAATATTGATCACCAGGAGGACTGGAAAAAGACTCCAGGGAGGATGGAAGAAAAAAAAAAAAAATTATTGTGGGTCAGCTTGACTCTATTCACTGGTTTCTCTCTGGCTTTCTAAGTCCTACCAGCCTTCTTAGCTTTGATATTGAAAACTGGCTATCGTTTTCTTAGGTAACATTTTCTTTTTACTTTATTTTATTTTATTTTATTTTTAAATTTTTATTGGAGTATAGTTGATTTACAATGTTGTGTTAGTTTCAGGTGTACAGAAAAGTGAATCAGTTATAAATATACACATATCCAGTCTTTTCTTAGTTTCTTTCCCCGTATAGGCCATTACAGAGTACTGAGTAGAGTTCTCTGTGCTATACAGTAGGTTCTTATTACTTATCTATTTTATATATAGTAGTGTGTATATGTCAGTCCCAGTAACATTTTCTTGACATTGTCCATTTTCCATTAAGCAAAAGTAAAGGGTCATTGTACTTTTTTTAAACAGCAAGGAAATAATTCTCCTTCAAATGTTAGGACTCCTAACTTCGCTAAGAATCCTTAAATCTTTTACCACAGACACAGATGAGGCTTAGTTCTCTCAGAAAATTTAAAGCTGTTGAATTTCTCAGCAAATTATCTCAAATCTACCCTTTCATAATTTTCCTTCTTTTAAAAATTGTGATTAGATTGTTAATAGAAAATGAATATCTTAATTTAGAAAAACAATAAATATTAGTAATCAAGAATAAGAGGTGGGCACACCATGACTGTACAACCAAAGATAATCTCCAGCCAGACCACTTTGATTACACACAAACCAAAAATATCTGGCATTATAAGCACATATTCTACTGAAAATTTAAGTTTTTATTTAGGAGAAATATGTAAACTCCATTTCATGTTAAAATAAACTTATACTTTTGTCATAAAGACCAAGAATACCAAAGTTGTGAGATTATTATAACAGAAATAGAGAAATAAAACTTTATTTTTCATGATAATCCAATTAGTTGTGACTTCTATGAAAACTAATAATATGGTACATATTCCTAAAAATATTTTAAATTAATTTATAAAAGAATATGCTTATATAATTTTGAAATGTCTTTATTTCATTATTTTACATTTAAGAAAATGTGATAAATACTGTAATGTGCCAGTGAGACTTGGTCCATCCTGATAACACAGTTCACATCAGTAATGCACCAGTAAGGAAATAACTTCAAATTATAAAGGGTAAATTTGAAAACCTGGAGAAATGGAAATAGTAAGAAGCCTCTATAGTGAACATAGAAAATAAGGATTTGGAATAGTGATGGCAACTCAATAAACAAAGATATATCTTTTGGTGCTCTAATATTTCAAGAATATCTTAGAAGATTATGACTTTTTTATAGACTATCTACAAAGCGTTAAATCTTAAAACATTCTGAAAAAAGAACATAGTTTCTGCTTTTAGTTTGGTGGGGGAGAATTGGAGAAATAGGAGTTGTATATGAGATTAATCTCTGAAATTTTATTGAATCTCTCCACCACTTTGACTTTGGCGAGGTTAAAGAAGCAAGACATAGTGGGCAGTACCCAGCATTCTGCCCCTCAATGGAGAGAGATTGTGAGTAATACAATTTTTCACAAAGGATTCTTCAGGTGCCTTTAGACACCCTCACCCCGAGTGGAGCCCATTATTTCTGAAGATTGAAGTATTGTAAATTGTGAAACCAAGTTCAATAAATATCAGCTAGTAATATTCAATTAGTAATCAGTTGATCTAGTGATTTTTTCATTTCATTTCTACTTCAACTTTTTCTATTATATTCACTGAAATTTCCTTCATTCATTTCCTCCCAAGATGACTGACTGACCACTAAATTGATTATATAAACAAACATATCCTAAGACCATTGTTTACATCAATATGAAATAAATATTACATTACTTCTATTCTGTACAATATCAGAGCATCTCATGAGGTGTCCAAAACTACATAGCCCTTGTGATCTAAATGTTTTCCAAATAAAAATGGAACAACTTTCTATTTAGTATTTCATGACTGACAAAGTAAATATACATGTTACTGGGTTAAATACCCTTGCCTGCATACTCTTCATGTCTGTATTGGGTTGCTTAAAACATACCAGAAGAGACAGGTAGTGGAATGAAGCTCATCCCTAAATTGCCTGCAGCCTAAAGGCAGCACATGACCACGCTTTTTAGTGTAAACACATTAATTAGTTGGGAGGCCTACTCTAGTCTGCTTTTAATGCTTACACAAAGCTGACAGCTTTCAATTCATGCCAAATAGACAGAAGAAACATATGAAGAGTTATTGTAAAAGGACGAAAAATAAGGGAGATAAACAGAGTTTATCTGATTTCTCATCTGTCAAATTTTCATCCTTCTTTTAGTTCTATTCCCCTCTCTATGGTGACCAGAAGAAACATCTTTCAAAAGTTACTACCAGTGGGGCTTCTCTGGTGGCGCAGTGGTTGAGAATCTGCCTGCCAATGCAGGGGACGCGGGTTCGAGCCCTGGTCTGGGAAGATCCCACATGCCGCGGAGCAACTAGGCCCGTGAGCCACAATTACTGAGCCTGCGCGTCTGGAGCCTGTGCTCCGCAACAAGAAAGGCCGTGATAATGAGAGGCCCGCGCACCGCGATGAAGAGTGGCCCCCAATTGCCGCAACTAGAGAAAGCCCTCGCACAGAAACGAAGACCCAACACAGCCATAATTAAATAAATAAATAAATTAATTAATTAATTAATTAATTTAAAAAAAAATGAACTCAAGCCCACCAGACCTACTGAATCACAATCTGTACTTTAAAAAGAAAAAAGAAAAAAAAAAGTTACTACCAGTAAAACACCACTGTGTTAATAGTGGCTGCTATATCTGCTTTGCAATGGGAGTTCTTCCAGAGGCAGTTTTCTTTAATTACTGACAGAAGGAGCTTCTTTAGACAGTATAGATTTAGCTGGATAGGAGGCAGTGGGATTGGCAGTTGTGACTGAAATAGTAAAATAGTAAATATTAAATACTGGTGATAAATACAGAAGGCAACTGTAACAGTATTCATGTTATGATTTTCTTATAGCTTACACATTTAAGAACTGTAGCACAAGGTCCCAAAGAATGACCACATATTTAATATATATAGCAGTTGGTTATCACTAATATCATTTTATTGAGTGTGCAAAATGACTAAATAGGCTTCAACATAACAAAAGCATGTGGAGATACCAGCTTAGCCAAAGCATCCCAATCATAGAGACTCTATTAAGGCCCCGCTGAAACAAATCTGAATTTAATTTAAGCTCCACAGGAAAGGGTGCACTTTGCTCTTCAACTGCTATTTTTGCCTCAACATCAAGGAGTGGGGCTTTTTATCAGCCACCTGCTCTTCCACAAAACTGTCTTCACTGAAATGGATATTTTGTCTTTATTTTTATGGTTTTTAACAATCAAAGTCTGTGATCCAGAACTGCTGCTGAGATATCACTGAGAAAGAAAAACAGTAAATCCTTCTGAATATTTTGAATCAGCTTAAGCAAGATAGGTAGATTTATGTAGAAATCATTACTTAACACTTTATGTGTTGAATGTGAGCAGAATGGGTGGACGAGGCCATGGATGGTCCAGGCTTTGTGTTAAGTATTTTTGAATGAGTGAATGCAATTTCTAGTGGAATGCTCTCTCTTTTAATTGTTTCCTACTCTTCATCACACAAACCATTTTTGAGGTAGATAGCAAAATCATAGCTTTTCTCTAAACAAAAATTTTTATTTCAAAAACTTCTATACTATTTCTTGAGTTAGGATAGACTAAAGAAGACTAGATGCTATGTTTCCATGAGCTTAATCAAGGTAGTATTTAAAGCATTACTTCAACAATATCGTCCTTGGTTATATTGTATTTATATATTTGGGTCACTAAAGTCATTTCAGATGACAAAAAGGTGGAAAATTAGGGGCAACTGTGTTCTATTGGAAAATACTCTGGACCAGGAATCCATTCTAGTTCTATCGCTTATAAGTTGTGCTCTTTATACCTACACAGAATCCTCTCTGTTTAGTTCGCAAATTGGAATGCCATAATAGATATTTTAAGCATATGCATCACATCCTGAAATACTATGAGTTGTAAAGTATTTTCCCCAAAGAAATTTTCAAATTGCCATAGTAACTTTATCTTTCCTGTGTATTTTAGATTCCACAGACATTTTTTTCCTGATGTATGTTCAATATATATTTTTGAATGAATTAAATCTTATTCTTACGAAGGCCTTTGGGAGAATACAAAGTTGAATAAAAATTAATCCCAGCACTCAATAACATTTTAAAATAAAACTGGAGATGACTAAAAGAAGTGTCATTTAAGAATATCAATGATTGAAGCAGGAAAGGCCAAGTAAGAGAAACTTGGTGAATGTGAACATGTGGAAAATTACCTCCTAATTCCTGAAGAAGATTATAGAGCCTGAGGAAACATGTATTTTCATTTAGTAAGAAAAAAAAAAAATCCTTTGTTTTTGTTTCTGTTGTTTGTTTTTGTTTATTGTGAATTTGTCATCCACATGCCAACAGTTTACATATAGATATTTTTATTTATCTTCATAAAATTTCATGGGAGGAATGAAAATGTAGAGCAATAAAAAGAGAAAACATCATTTCTTTTCAGATTAGCTCAAAGTTTCTCATTAAATAGCCTCAATATTGATGGCCAAGCTCCTGCTCCATCCCTAAATCTGATTTAATTTTTCTGATACTGAATATTAGCACTTTAAAAATATCTTCCAGGGATTCCCTGGTGGCACAGTGGTTAAGAATCCACCTGCCAATGCAGGGGACACGTGTTCGAGCCCTGGTCCGGGAAGATCCCACATGCCGCGGAGCAACTAAGCCCGTGAGCCACAACTACTGAGCCTGCGCTCTAGAGCCCACGTGCCACAACTACTGAAGCCCTCGTGCCTAGAGCCCGTGCTCCACAACAAGAGAAGCCACGGCAATGAGAAGCCCACGCACTGCACCAAAGAGTAACCCCTGCTCGCCGCAACTAGAGAAAGCCCGCGCGCAGCAACGAAGACACAAACCAGCAAAAAAATTTAAAAAATAAAAATCTTACAGGGCTTCCAGCGTAATCCAGTGTTAAGAAGTGCCGTAGTCCACGGTACACTTGTTGTTTCTTTAACTATTAAAAAATGAGGACTATTCTAAAACAATGGTAAGAGGAAAATAGTAATTTTATTCCTAAAGCAGATTTATATCTGACTTACAACTAAAAATCTTCATGTTGTAAAAGCTAAAAAGCTCTTTAGATTCACAATTTTTCATAAGAGAAATCTGAGATGCACAATCTAATTAAAATTTTCACCCGCATTTATGGAGGGCTCACCGTGAGCTGGGAGCTGTTCTAGGAGCTTTGTATATTAACTGATATAATATTCACAATCAACCTATGAGACTTTCCATTACACAAATGAAGAAACTGAGGAAGAAACACAATATAAAGGTTATGTAGCTTGCTCATGGTCATACGTGCATTACATAGCAGATCTAGAATTCCTTTTCAGACTTTCCAGCTCCAGAACCCACTCTCTGAGTTATGGAGGTTTTTTCATAGCCCTATGATTCTCCTGACTCCTTTCCTAATTTTATTTCCACTGCATGGAGCTGTATCTTTCTCTAGAAGAGGAGGAGGACTTTTTTCCTCTAACCTCCTGTTGAACCACTGACATAGGTCACTAAACTTGGGCTATGCCAGTTAAGAGCAATGTCTGTCAGGGAGATCACCTGGATTTTAAATACTACTCTTGCAATTATTAGCTGTGTATGCTGGGAAGTATTGTCTCCTCCTTCATAAAGGAACTTGGCATATGAAGAGAGGACCTCTGTTTGGGACACTATTGTGATCGGATGTGTCATTTTTTTTGTGACAATGATGAAAGCCTGAAGACAAAAACAAAAAACAAAAAAACTAGCCTAACCAAAATCTCCCCCTCATTTCCCAATGACCAAAATGAAATCTCACGACCACCTTTAATGGCAAGAGGGGAAAATGAGCTTGGTGCATCTTAATCTTTTTTTTTTTTTTTTTAACATCTTTATTGGAGTATAACTGCTTTACAATGGTGTGTTAATTTCTGCTTTATAACAAAGTGAATCAGCTATACATATACATATATCTCCATATCTCTTCCCTCTTGCGTCTCCCTCCCTCCCACCCTCCCTATCCCACCCCTCTAGGTGGTCACAAAGCACCGAGCTGATCTCCCTGTGCTCTGCGGCTGCTTCCCACTAGTTTTTACATTTGGTAGTGTATATATGTCCATGCCACTCTCTCACTTCGTCCCAGCTTACCCTTCCCACTCCCTGTGTCCTCAAGTCCATTCTCTACATCTGTGTCTTTATTCCTGTCTTGCCCTAGGCTTAATCTTTAATCATCTATTGAACAGTTGCCATGTACCAGACACTATAGTATGAGATTGGAAATGTTACTTCTCTTACTCCACATAGCAGCCAAGCAAAGAAGGCACCATTATTCTTGTTTCACTTTGTCCCTGTGAATGATTAAAAAACAAAGACATTTTATCATTTCGCAATCTAAAACTTAGTCTGCTGTTTCTACCTACAAATGCCACCCCCCTCCAAACTGCCAAATTACATGTTCTCATTTTCAGTGTAAAACATATGGTCACTATTTGTATGTATTAGCTACATTATATGCTACTGGAGGTGACTACTCATTTATGGCTTTTATAAGTGGCATGGGACTTTAACTCTAACTAGCTGTAATGTTTTAACTGGAATATACCTTCCTTGGAGAGAGAGAGAGAAATAGACAGAGAAAAGGTAAGAAGGGAAGGAGAAAGAAGAAGAGAGAGAGGAAAGGGTTGGGAGAGAGAGCGATTAGACTGGGAAACAAAAAAAATCGATTGATTCAATTAAACTTTTGGCTAATTTTGCTTAGAGTGAAACTTGAATAAAGCCATCAACAATGAAAGCCATTAAAAGTAGTTTGGATTACCCTAGTAAGTATTTTAAAACACAGGAAATAGTGGGGAACATATAAAATTGATATAATATTCAGAGTTCAGTAATTACAAATTGATTTATCCTTTGAGATTAAAGCTCAATTTTCATCTATCTTTCAGATTACTGTATCTATAATAAAAACACCTTAATTTTATGGCATTTAACAGACAAATTTCAATTATTATTAATACCTCGATGAACCAAACTTTAAGAAATTAACCTTAGTTTAAGAGTAATATCTTAATGTCTTAATGTAAATATGTTTCAATTTCCAAAAAGATAAATTCAGAACTTAGATTTTTATTGTCAAAAGAAAACTTTATATTTGTCATCACTTAGATATCGGTTAAAATGAACAAAATATGTATGAAGTGATTAATATATGTAGCGTATTATTAACATACACACATGATAAGAAGACCACTGTTTAAACCTTATATTGTAGAAAGTAAAATTTTATATCTAAATATTAGCACTAGTGTTTCTAAGTATTTAGAGTATTCCATGAGCCCTCTTCTTTTTTCTTTCACATATCAGACTTATTTATTGAATGGCTTAATCTATGTAATTGCCAAGGCCACTATGTACAGACAAATGAGTTGGAGCTTTATTTCTTGGTCTCTTCTTCCTTTGATGGAGTCTTGATTTCCTCCTTCTAGGCCTGGAGTGGTTCTTCACAGCTTTGCACCTTCTGTGGTTTTAGACCTGTGAGCTTCAGGCTGGTCAGCCAAAATTTTCTTGCAAGCCTCCTCTGCCTTCAGTCTGGAGATGAGTTTCATGAGAACCCGCCTGTTTCTGAACAGACTCCTTTTCACTTTCAGGTATAGGCTGTGATACACGTGGTGGTTAGTCTTCTTAGAGTCATGCTTTCTGAGCAGCAAGTGCAGAAATCTCACCCTCCTCATCCAGGTAAATTTCTTAAGTATTCCAGCATTGGAATGCTTACCTATGCCCACATGCCCGCCATTCTCATGGAGCAAGTTGAAAGCCATTATATTCCTGACATTGAGCTAAGTTACATTTCTGACCCTACATTCTGGACACTAAACTAAGTATTGATTTTCTTCCTTCCTTCCATCAGTCCATATGATCCTAAGACACTGATATCTCTAAACATCTACAATTCCTTCAGCCCGTATTTCCTTTTTTATCACTTAAGAAAAAGGAAACTTCAACCATTTGATTTCAAATTTTTATTTCTATAACTTACAATGCTTTATCATCCAAACAGAAGAGCTTGTCCTCTCTAAAGGACAGAAGAAAATAGCTGTGTATAGTCATAACAGGGTGAAAAAGATTGAAATTTGTAAAGGTAGTGCAATATGAGGAAGAGAGATGACAGCAATGAGCAAATGAAGGCTAGGCATTTTCTACCCAAAATGCTATATTTTATATATTTGAAATGATCTAGGAGTGTTAAAAATTGATGTAGAAATTGTATACCATGGTAACTGTGATAGTTAATTTTATGTGTCAACCTGACTGGGCTAAGGGTTGCACAGGTAGCTGGTAAAACATTATTTCCGGGTATGTCTGTGAGTGTGCTTCAAGAACAGATCAGCATCTGAATTGGTAAACTGAGTAAAGCAGATGGCCCTCCCCAACGTGGGTGCGCATCATCCAATCCACTGAGAGCTAGGATAGAACAAAAAGGCAGAAGAAGGGTGAATTTGCTTTCTCTCTCTCTCTGCTTGATACAAGACCTCTACCTTGTCCTGTCGTTGGACATCAGTGCTCCTGGTTCTCAGCTTTTGGACTTGGATCTGGACTTACACCATCAGGCCCCCAATTCTTGGGCCCTTGGACTCAGACTGCATTATACCACTGCCTTTCCTGGTCCTCCAGCTTGCATGCGGCAGATCATGGGACTTGTTGGCCTCCATAACCATGTGAGCCAATTCCTATAATAAATGTTGTCTTATATATATATATCTATTTATATATGTATATATCCTGTTGGTTTTGTTATTCTTGAGAACTCTGACTAATACAGTATCCACTTCCTGAAAGAAGATTATGGGACCAAGTGAGCAGGTAGTTCTTGGTATCAGAATAACATGAAAACTCTCACTACCCTGTATGACATTTAATAGGAATTTAGTTTGATGTTATCAATAAAACTCAAGTTATTTCACCTTCAAAATGTTAATAAGTGGACTGATTACTTTGATGGTAACAATAGCCATTGGGCACTTCCCTGATAAGGCTCCTTAATTAGGAGGAAAATAAAGCATGCTTACTAGTAGGACACTTCACCACTTCCTTATCTACAACAAAACATCTCCCTGTTTTTCAAATAACTCATTACAAAGTAGTATCTACACATTTTGCATTTCTTTTAAATCCACATGAATTATGTCCACCAAATAAATTATATCTACTAGGATTTAAATTCATCGCTGTTCAAAGTATTTGCATAACTTTGTTCTCTGAAAGGAGTTTGCTGCTAAATACATTTAGTGAAGTTTTGTTGTCTGCAACTGTTTTGAGAAACTTTTAACATAGTAACTTGAAAAGAATTATTTAAGCAGAATTTTTCACTAACATAAATATTATTGTTATATT
This sequence comes from Balaenoptera physalus, assembly GCF_965194825.1. NCBI lineage: Eukaryota > Metazoa > Chordata > Mammalia > Artiodactyla > Balaenopteridae > Balaenoptera > Balaenoptera physalus. Next base: position 45,607,459 of record NC_138891.1, on the reverse strand, counting down.
GCTGCTGATTATAAAAATAATATACAATCATGGAAGACAAATGGAAATACAGAAATCACAACATATATAAAAATTAAATAAAAAATGTATCCTATCCACTAAGCACAAAAGCTGAAAAACTGTTACATTTCTGAAAAAAAAGAGATAGGAGAATATCATTGTGACCTTGAGTTAGGCAAAAATTTCTTGTGGTAAGATACAAAAAGCACAAACAATAAAATACAAAAAAAAAAAAGATGAACTAGATATCATCAATATTGAGAACTTCTGCCTTGCAAAGGATACCATGAAGAAAACGGAAAGAAAAATACACTAATAGACTAAGAGAAATTCACAGTACACATATCTGAAAAAAGGACTTATTACATTTTAAAATATAAAGTCTTGGAAAATAAACACTATTAGGTGTGTTATTGCTCTTAGAAACAATAAGCTGGTGATGATAGAACATCAGTTTAGCCTAGTGGAAAAGTTTCTAACCTTATATGACATCCACATTTCAACATAACTAAAATAAATAATGCTGTATATTAATAATTCAAAATATCACAAGCTTAACTGGAATTCTGTCCTTGGAAAAGTTTAGATTACAAAGTAATTATCTCCATACCCCAAAGTTGGTTAGATATTGACTGATTAGGCACTTGAAATAATTTATTCAGATATATGAGATAAATCTTAATTTTCATAATTACAGACTTCTTAGGAAGGAAAGAAGAGAGGAAGAGAGGAAGGGAGAGAAGAGTGGGGTAAAGGAGATAGAGATAGATAGGTAGATAGATAAAGAGCGAGTGAGGGCAAGGGAGAGAAGTAGTACAGTGTCATTAATTTTCCAATGAGCTCTCAGAGTCTGCAGGTGGTAAATTGAAAGGTTTCCAGTAGTGTCAAAGGAAATAAGATATGTTGTTTTGACAAAAGATTATAAATGAAGTCCACCTTTTTAATTAGTCCCCTTGAATATTGATCATTCTAAACACAAATTTATTCCTGGCCTTTTTTTATCTTACCTATGAACAATGTGCTATATATAGTGCAATTTAACTTCAACACCGAATAAGAAATCAAAGGTCCTATTTAATACCAAACATTTAAAATTATTATTTCTTTAAATTTGTGCAAGTTCAATTAAGGGATCCCTCCCCTCAAAACACACACACACACACACACACACACACACACACACACAAAGTGTCATCTGTAGAATACCTGCTGGCTCCACATACCTGTGCCTCAATGAAATAATCATTTTCCAGGTTGACATTCAGCTTGCAGGACAAGAAACTCAGTCTCATCGCCATCCCAGAGTTGTTTCAGCTGGGTATTGTTAATTTCTGTGGGTGAAGTTAAGAAAGACTTAGAAGTAAATATGAAAGCAAGTTAAATTATAATGTGAGGTATATAACTCCCAGGGATATTAGGTGAGGCATTTTGACTAGCCTGTATTTGATTTTTAGATAAACTACACTGGAAAACAAATGATCAGATGTTTGCTTTTAGAGCCTAGAATCAGGAAAATGAGAGATGGTTGGAAACAATTAAAATAGCAAAGTTTGCCAGATACATATATTAGGCTGCAGGGAACCCTGCTTCTGGACAATGATGGAGTAGGCACTGCCCTTGTTTGCTTCTGTGATCCCTTAAAAGGTGTGTGGACTTTATTTACCTTTTATGCTAAATGGTTTAATTTTTCTGATTAGGTTGATACATGAAACTACTTTACAATCATGCTCTACTGGTCCTGGAGTTGTCATTTTAGAGAGAGGGTCTTAATATCAATTTTGATATTCCACACACACTTTTGTACCTATATATGCAAATTTACTGTTTTTCCCCTGAGAAAAGGACTTTATCATTTTTAAAATTCACAGTATACTCAAAAGTTTCTAATCCACTCTTTTAAGGTAACTTGGGCATGTCCCTCTTGATTTCACAATTTCACTTCAGAGGGCAATCCTTTTTACCTTATTTCCTAGACCTAATAGGACATGTGTCTTGTGCCCATAGCATTTCTTCTACTTTTCTGAACAGTAGGATGACATACCATAGAGGGAAACAAATAAAACTGCCCTGTTGCAAGTAAATTCAATAGAAATTAAGATTTCCAGATTTATATTATTATAGAGCAGTATTTTATGCCTGGTAGGTAATATTCATCTCTCAAATATATTTTAAAAAGTAAAGTTTAAAATAATACATTTTAAGGACAGTAGGGTCATGGTAGAGAATTTCAGTGGTAAAAAGTATTATTAGGAAGATATCTCTTTATACAAACTGATTAACTTGTGAATATACTGAATTGAAAAAATATATAATGAGAAAAATCAACTTATCACTCATGCTTAAAGTTAAAACTTTCTATGAATATTTTTATATTATGAGCTCAACTCTAAGGCAGGAAATAATTATTTTTGAATAACATTGCTTCTAAAGATTTATTTTTACATCTATATGAAGATTACACTACTAATGCTCTTAGGTCATTTGAGAAATCGCTGTTGGAGATGATTATTTTGCTTTTCTTAGCACTACTTGTAATGTAGATATATAGATTTCAGGTTTATATTCCCAAAGTACTTTTATGAAATGGCTCAAAAGTAATATTTTATGTGGATTTTTTTTACTATTTTAAGGTACAAGATATCAGCAGTTTTGTATTATTAAATATACTTAAATAATTAAAATTCCCTGGGTAAAATCTTCATTGTAGCATAGAATTCAGAGCCTCTATCATGGTGCTAAATACTGTTTTTAAAAAGAATAATTTACTTCATAAAACATGTACAACATAATCTCATGCTAAATATAAACTTTATCAGTTAGTTTTTACTGTGGTAAAATATAAATAACATGAAGATTATCATTTTCACTATTTATAAGTATACAATTCTGTGGCTTTAAGTACAGTCACAGTGTGATGTAACAATCCACCACTATCTATTTCCAAAACTTATTCATCAACAGAAACAGAGACTCTGTAACCATTAAGCAATAACATTCCAAATTCTGCTCCTAGTCCCTGATAATCTCTATTCTACTTTCTGTTTCTATGAATTTTCCTATTCTAGATACATCATATAAGTGGAATCATACAATATTTGTCCTTTTGTGTCTGGCTTATTTCATTTAGCATGATGTTTTCAAAGTTTATCCCTCTTGTAGCATGTATCAGAACATCATTCCTTGTTACGGCTGAATAATATTTCATTGCCTGTGTATATCACAATTGTTTATGCATTCATCTGTTGATGAACACTTGGATTGTCTCCACCTTTTGGCTATTGTGAATAATGCTGCTATGAATATTGGTATACAGGTATCAGTTCGAGTCCCTGTTTACAGTTCTTTGAGTAGTTACCTAGAAGTGGAATTTTGATGGGTCATGCAATAATTCCACATTTAAATTTTTTGAGAAACTGCCAAACTTTTCCAAAGCAGCTGCAACATTTTACATTCCCAATAGTGGTGCCCAATAGTTCCAATTTCTCCACATATTTGTCAACACTTGTTATTTTCCATTTTCCTTTTCTGTAAAAATAATTAATAGTCATTGTAATGGGGGTGGTGTCATCTCATTGTGATTTTGATTCATATGTTCCTAATGTAATGACTAATTATGTTGACCATCTTTTCATGTGCTTATTGGCAATTTTTATTTCTTCTTAGGAGAAATATTTTTTCAAATCTTTTGCCTATTTTCCAATTTGGCTGTTTGTTTTGTTGTTACTGTTGTTGTTTATAGTTTTAGGAGTTCTTTTTATATTCTGATAATTAATCCGATATATCCGATATATGATTTGCAAATATTTTCTCCCATTCTCAAAGTTGACATTTCAGTTTATTGATAGTGTCTTCTGATACACAAAAGTTTTAAATTTTGATAAAGTCAAATTTTCTATTTTCACTTTTCTTGTGTGCATTCCAAAAGTCATTGGGATTTGCCCTATATTTTCTCCTACAAGTTTTACAGTTTTAGTTCTTTGATCCATTTGAGTTAATCTTTTACCTGATGTAAGGGAAGGTCAAACTCCATTATTCTGCATGTGAATATCTAGTTTACCCAGCACCGTTTGTTGAAAAGACTTTCATGTAGTAACTCTGGAAATCTGATTCTCCCACTCCTCACTCAGGGATTGCTGGTTTCTGGTTGAGTATTGGTACTGTTGACCTGTGACTTTTCCAAACTTTTTTTTGGCTGCGCCGCTCCACTTGCAGGACCTTAATTCCCTGACCAGGGATTGAACCCGCACCCTCGGCAGTGAAAGTGCAGAGTCCCAACCACTGGAGCACCAGGGAAGTCCCTTCAAACTATTTTTGAAAAGTATGTATTATTTTTTGTGGAAGTCACCAAAATTTTGGTTTCATTACCTCTGTGGTCAGCTAATAATCAAATATTTTCTTAAACGTCTGGCTCCAGAAAGGGCAACAAAAAAGTGCACAGGATCTCTAAATCTCCCCTAGATATCAATGCGGAAAGCTGCTGTGTCCTAGAGGGCGCCAGCCAGCTGCTCCAATAACTTGAACCATTCACTCTACAGATTAGGTGGGGCTGAGAAATGGGGATTGATGACATGTTTAAGCAAACCACTCTCATGCCTAAGAACAACAGTCTTTCCCTTCATCCAGTATACCCCAGTTGTTATAAGTGTCCAGTCAGGCTTCAGAGTTTCAAAATAGTTTGTTTCAATCTCTCTTCTCATTTCAACGGTTGCTTTGTTGAAGAAACCTACCCTCAAACCTTCCTACTCATCCATTTTGCATGACATTATTCCTTTCTTATCAGTGGTTTTATAAACAAAATTTCCATAATTTTCAAAGTTAATGGTAGGCAAAGGCTTAACTCACATAGTTTTTAATTAAATACAAAATCCTAATTTTTTAAAATGTGAACATGACAAAAATTTTCTGCATCACACATTTATTCCTACCTAGACATTAATAAAATCATTACTGGAATTTTGCATTTTCTTCTTTTTGGCTTTTTTAATCTGTAAGAAAAATTTTATCATGAAAAAATATAGTGTGGTTATTACAATACCAAAAGATATCATTGGTATGGTTATTATAACTGAATTGGAAACACTTTCCCTACTCCTAACATGGCTTTTATTTAGACATGTTAATATCCAGACTCATATTTCTCTTCAGATCATATAAATATTTCCCCTTATTTAGACATGTTAAACTGAGAGCTTCTGGATCTACTAAAAGCAAGAATTGTGAATTGTAATTCAAAAGTAACTGAATATCCCTGGGGATCAATAAGAAGTGTTTTAATAAAAATATTGATGATTACAGGGAAAGTGTTACATACTAATTGTTTGTATAATGTTGTAAATTTGGCCAGTACAAAGGTAGACAAAATCTGACAACTGCAAGAGGTCAGTGGGAACTGGAGAGAGCTGGTCATTGCTTTCTCTATTGCTCTTGTTGAGCCTGATGTGGTTACAATGAGAAAGGAATTTCATCAGGATAGAGGAGAAATATACGCAGTGATTCACCATTCTACCACAAACTTTTCTTCCTTCAGGTTGAGCACAGTCAGAGGAAGTTTGCATTTACATGGGAAATGGAATGCAATTCTCTTCAACTATGTTGTCGATCCTCCTACTTAGTGCCATAACTTATTAAGGAGAGGACTGGCTCTAATTAGTAATACATGTGTTTTAATTAAGTATAGTGATGCTAAAATGTTAAAATTACTCAACTGGATTTTATTTGCCTAAATAAATTGTAAATTCTTTAAGGTCTGTGGGTTTGGTAAATGTTTCTTTTGTATATACTTCAATGAATAATCCAATGTGTTCATAGATGCATTGCCCGATTAATGTTTATAATATAAATTTAAAGAACATTTGATTTTGAACAACTTCAACTGCATTTACTCCTGTTCTTGATTTTTTTTTAACTTTTAAAATTTAAAAATATTTCTATTAAAATAATGAATTAAAACTACACTCATGAAACATTTATGTATAAAATAAAACTACATTTGGGATTTGTTATAAAACAAATCAGGAGGGAAGTAGAGAGATGTATAGATAAAACAACATTGTCGTTGATGGGTAAATGAAGACTCATTACGTGATTTTCTCAAGTTTTGTATGTATTTGAAATTTTCCAAAATAAAGGGTAAAAAGAAATTATAATCACACTAGATGAAAACTACTTGTTTAGAAGTATTTCTGATTTTTTCCAAAGTAACATATTTTTGTCTTTTTATTATGTTACACTGGAAGGAAGTGTTTTAAAATTTATACTTAATGAAGATTAGAAGTCACTTTTTGGTTTCCTGAAATAGTTTTTATATTTTAATGCATATTGATTTGCATCACTGTTCTTTATGAATATACCTCTCTTATTTTTCAGCTAAGTTCATTTTATGCTATAAGGATGTGGCATTAGATATTAACAAAAATAACATGTCTGTCTGGTACTAAAGACTATTATGTATTCTTGGGTATATCTAATTAAGGACATTAGCCAAATTGTTTTACTGACATAGACATTAAAGCAATAAAAACAGATAAACCTAAATTATTCTTTTATTATTTTCTCATTATTTTATTTGCCCCCCCACTAACTTAAAAGTGTAAAGAATGTATGCCTTTAAAGGATTTTGAAAGCCACATATATGGATAATTTCCCTTTGCTTTGACTAAATGTTTAATTAGATATGATTTAATGTTTAAGTAAGATATGATAAATATATAGTTTTTTTCCCATTCAATAAACTTTACAAACATTCCCTAACTTATTTGATACAGGTTCTTATAAGTTTTTATGTTATCTTTTCCAAAGTTCATTATGTATCAGAGAATGACTCAGTTACTGTATTTTTGAAAGTACAATTCATCTACAAGTTAACACTAATTTTTAATTACAAGTCTTTACAAATGAAAACAGGAGCTCCATACAACTTTTGTTTCTATTCCCTGAATCAATTTATCTTCCAATCACAAATCATATGGATATTTTTATGGCTATTCTAAACCTAAACCAAATTCTAGAAACAATGTTTCTAAACTGTTTCTGTAATATAGAGAAAAGCCTTCTAAGAACAAAGTCATAGGAAGAAATCATAAAGGAAGAGGTATCTTTGATTACATAAATATTAAGTATGTCAATTTTCAGAAAGCACAATTTGAAGTTACATAAAACTTGGGAAAATAAGTGTTTATTAGCTTATATTCACTGTCACAAGCTGTTTACATCTACTGTACTGTGAACTCCTTGGTGTCAGGAAACATATCTTTATAACACTCTATTAGTAGACAATGCTTTTTGTTTTTTCTGCGGGTATTGAATCAGTTTATATTCTGGGCTATTTTTGCAAGGACATTTGTACAGCACATAGCCTTAGAAGACAGAGATAATGTCACTCTTCAGGGCTGAGGACAAAACCATTTGCAAGCTGGGATGATAAAGATAATGTCTTCCTCCAGGCAAAGATTGCCCAGGGTTGCTAGCACACTGTTTAGAAAATTGGGAATTTCCTAATCTTGGGGTTTCTCGATTGTGACACAAACCTAATGAGGGTGCAGTATACATCAGGGCCAAGCCCCTTGTTGCAATTGTGGGTCAAGGGGAACAATGCAACCAACGGAGAATCACTTAGTAGTATAGTGTTTACTATTTTTGAAAAAGATCTGCATATAACCGGACCTGTTCAGTTCAAACCCGTGTTGTTCAAGGGTCAACTGTAAAATGATTGCATCATACGGTAACAACTGAGGCCTAAGAATGTTGAATCTTGCTTAGTTTACAGCCTTAGGAATTAACGTAGTGTCTAAACACACTGGGAGTCAGAAACAAAAAAATAACAAAGCAAATCAACCACAACAACAAATGCTTTAAATGAACAAATGAAGCAGAATCCAGATATTTTGTTTCTATTTCAATTGTTTTCCTACTGTTCAACAAATGCTAGTTAGATTTAATAGAATAGAATTCAATTATTTTAGTAAATTTAATGCTCAGGAAATATCTGTCACCAATTCTTTGAACACATTAATTCAAGCTGCATGTTGTTGGTGGGTTCTTGGTTCATTTTGTATGCAAAGAACTGCATAACTGGAACATTTTCTATTTTGAAAAACAGAACAAAAATAGTTGTCTGAAAATTTTCTTTTTATATAAAATGAACTAAATGCTAATCCTCTCATGCTTTAAATATAATCATATCAAAAATTAAATGTCATTTTTTATTTTTAACTCATGTTTTACACAGAAGTGTTTGTCTTTTTACATAGTAACAAAGTGAGTTCACTGTTAAAGATATGTGCCTTTTACCACTTTGTCTTTTTTAATTTTGCAAGAAAATGAAATTGAATGGGAATTATGTTCTTGTCAGATGTGATTCAGAGTGGAAGTAAACTCTCCAAATGAATATGTCTGAGAAATAAGTAGGCACATTAGACTAGATACATGAAGAAAACAAAGTGTGGAATGGAAACTAGATATAATACTTAAATAATGTGATTTCATAAAAAGCAGTGAAAGGGTGAAACAATAAGAAACATATTGAATCATAAACACTTTCAAGAAACAGTGAAAATACTGATGAGAATTACAAAAGAGGCTAGTAAAGAGAGAAATGAGACCTGTTCAGAAAAATGAGTTTTTTCCTTGCAAATGAATTGGGTTATGTAAAGAGGTTGTCACTTCATATATTAGAACACTAGTGAATGAGTTGCCTCTTTCTACCTCCAAAGGCCCCAGATAGCAAACCTTATAAGAAAAGAGATAACAATAAAGACCAGGAGAAAAAGGAGGAGGAAGAAGGAGAGGAGCAGGGGACCTCCTATCAGAACTTCGCCAGACCCCTTGGGAATGTAAAACAGCAGCCCTGGGAATCTTACAGCAAATCAGAAGGTGCAGCTTTTTTTCCAAAGCAGAGCATGAAATTGTTTAGGGAAACAATTGCAAATGACATAAATGACTGAGGGGTATATAATAACATAATAAATATTTTTTAAATGTTATCAACAGATGAAGTCTAGAAAGTCAAAAGATGCAAGGCCTCTGCCAGGAATGAGGTCTGGTAAGAGCCTGTTGTTCCGTGCTGTTATGGCTGGTTTCTGCTTCTGAGTAAATCTAACCTAGTGTACTAGGATCTACCTGCCTAGAAACTTGCTCTCCAAACACATATAGTGTAAAGAAGACCCAGCAAAATGTAAGGGGTATAATAATTACAATCAATGCCATGGTGTCTCTGTAAACGTGCAAATCTTTTAGTAAATAAGTAGTATGTTAAATATAAATAAATCTAGATAAATAATATTATATAAACGTCTCCAATAATTTTATTACACAGAGATAACTGTATTAAATTTGAAAGTCCCCTTTCTCCCTCTCCAACAATTTTATTCCAATTATATACCAGGCACTCGGTTGATCACTGAAGGTAAAATAACAGACATGGTAGTTTATGCCCTTAAGGAGTACATATTTTACCAGGGAGAGAGAGAAGAATTAAGTACAGGAACAAATTTTATGAAAGCTATAGATTATAATGTGTTATGAAAAACTTTGATGTTGGTTAGGGATTATTAGGAATGCTGAGTAGAAAGGTACTTTAAATAGGATGGTATAGGAAGATCTCTCTGAGATGGTGACCTCTAAATTGAGCACTGAGGGACTGAAAAATATCCAGCCATGGGAGGCACCACCAGGCAGAGTGAACACTTGGGTAAATAGAAAGACGGAGAGGTAGAAAGGGCACAAAATAAGACAGTGTCTATTAGATCAATCATTACTGATTGATGGATTGAGTGATCCTTCTAATTATTTAATATGTGTTTATTGAGTACCTATCATGTGCTAGGAACTATTCTAGGAACTGAGGAATATCCTTTATGAAGTTTACATTTTATGTGAGAGAAAGCAGGTAATAAATACAATAAATGAGAAAACTATTTAGTATATTGATAGGTGATAAATGCTTTGGAGAGAAGTACAACAGCAGATGGGAATAGGGAATAGCCCCAGGGGGAATGGTTTGCAAATTGTATTGTGTGGCCAGAGTCTGCACAAAATAGACTTGCTTATCCAATAGGTGACCCTTTGACATCAGAGAGCCAAAAACTCCACCCTCAGATCATGCTAATGCTGCCATTTTCTGAACATGTATCCCATGAAGAAGCATGTAACTCAGATATGCCTGCACAGAGCAGCAGTTACCTCACATTTTTCCTACCTCTAATCACCTTCCCTTACACATCTGACCACTCTATACTCTTCACCCATAAATATACCAAGCCCCTAGCCTTCAGGAGGTGGATTTGAGATTTATCCTTCCATCTCCTCATTTTGCCTTGTGAATAAAACTTTCCTCTGCTGCAAACTGTGGTGTCTCAGTGTTTGGTTTATTGCATGTTGGGCAAACAAACCTTGTTTGGTAACAAGATCATGAAACCACTGCTGCTTTAAGAGATTAAAGATGCTGGATTGGAACATAGTGACAATAGAGATGGAGAGAAAGGAAAAGATTTTTAAATGTATTTTAGAAGAAGAAACTACTAAACATGTGAAGGATTAGATGTAGGGCGTGGGACATAGAAAATACTGAAGGATGAGTCATGAATTTTTGGCTGGAAGAAATGAGTGTTTATCCAGGTCGTGACCAAAATATGAGATGGAGAAAGCTAGCAAAGGAATAGGCTTTGTTCTGAGCATAGTGTGGGAAGGAGCTAAAATCATGTTTTTCTTTAACATTTACAGAATGACACATAAAAAAGTGAGTTGATCAGTCAACAAGATACTGTCAACAACAATTTTTAAGCTCACGTTTGTGTCAGACACTGTTATAGTCTCTAAGGATACAGGGGAACAAGTTAGAGAAGTTGATATCTCTGTGCCTCATTTTTCTCTTCTGTAAAACTAGGTTAAGAATGGTGTCTACTCCGTGGAGTTGTTGTGGTGATTATATAAATAAAAATACACATTTTTCCATAGTAACTGTGTTTCTTAAAACAGGACCACAGAGGATAAAAATGAGTGTAAGTTAAAGTTGGAACAAAACATTTGCTTTAAATTTAAATTTGATAGTTTCATAAATTTATGCAAATACTTAAAGACAATTCTTCCTGCAAAATAAAATGTTCCAGGAGTAGGGGGTTGGATAGGAAGAAACTGGGGTCCCATAAAACATAGTTTTGAAAGTTAAAGTTGAAATCTATGATTTGTTAGTTGGCAAGTAGTGCTTAATTGGCTTGTCTCAAACATTCTGTTTCCAACCTTAAATTTAAATTCCCCAAGTAAGTGCATTAAATCTTCCATATTGAGATATTAGAAAATAAAGGTAGTCTACACTTCCAAGGAGAATCAAATTAATTTAGCCACCAAAACTCAGTAATGTTATTCCAGTGCTGTCAGATTCTATATTGAAAACTCTCAAATTTTCATGCATCAGTGATCAGAATAGACCCCTCCCAGTTTCACTTCTCTGCTAAATGCAAGTAAGTTAACCATTTTTCTTTAAAATGTCTTTATTCTCTCTTCCAGCTTTCATGATTTTTTGTTGTTGTTTTCCTAGTGAACAATTTACTATTTTAAATATACTCCCTGTTGCAATGTTGAAAACAAAATTTATGTCTTCAACTATTTTTATTTTTCAATAATGGGTTTATATATTTTCATTAAAAAAGGAACTTTCTGATTATTGCCTACCATTGAAATGTAGAATATTGATTTAACAACTGTATAAGTCTACCAAGGATCATTCTTCTTGGCAACACTATTGGTTGAATTGGTAGGGTGGCTATAATGACTCACCGTCTGTTTGTTGAGTGGGCTGGGAGTTTCTTTTTCAGCTCCCAAGTGGGCATTTTAGAAACATGATTTACTTTATATTTTTCTTGATCTATTGAACGATATTTTTTCCCTGGCCTCCTCTGTATTGTCCATGTTGTAGCTTTAAACTATTTTTTTCAGAGAGGCTTTCTCTCTCATCACACTCTATCAAATGAACTCTTCCTACTATGTTGTATCCGTATACTTTGTTTATTCTCTCAACAGCACTCATCACAATTTCTAATTATCTTTTTGTTTGCTTATTTTTTATTTTCTTATCTACTCCAATTGATTAAAAGTTCTACAAGGTTTTATTCACTTAAATGTTTATACTTATAGCCCAGGAAATCTTTCAGCTAGTTCCCTGACTGCCATCACCACAGTGCTGTGGTGACCATGTTCACAAAGGCTTCCACCAACTTCACACAAGTCCCTCATCTGGGGCCCATATCCATCACCTTCCTTTTTTTTTTTTAATCACCTTCCTTTTTATTCTGAGTTTCTTCTAAAGCCCCTGTGAACAACATCCATGGTAAACCCTCTTAGTCTTCATGCATATGTGTCATTGAAAAAATACTGCCTGCCATATCAATAAGCAGAGGATGTTACAGCCATCAAACCATCACATTACAGCTGCCCCTGACAGTAAGCCCTGAGAAAACTCAGGATGGAAATGGAATGCCCTCCATTAAACAGTCAGCCACTGTAGCCACCCCCAACGATGCACCCCGAGCAGACTCAAGATGAGAAAGCACAGGATAACTGAGGTACACATCAAAGGAATGATTTCAGTGAACCCAGACTCTTGCATCTTCCCATACATAGAAAAGATATCTTAACTTGAGATATCTGGTTTTCATTAATTAACAGTAATCTTTTGATGTTCCGACTACCTGATCTTTGTTGCAAAAACTCATGTATCCTGGCTCCTCTCTTACCTCTTTGGAGCAGTTTCCCAGAGTTATCTAAGAGGCTGCATCCTGGGCTTAAGTCCTCAGTTTTGTCTGCCAAATAAAATGTAATTCTCAACTTTTAGATTGTACATTTTTTTCAGTTGACATATGTAATCCCAAAGTGTGGAAAAGTTAATGCCTTTGAGATTCAGAATCAATGGGAAATGGGAGCTGAGGGATAAATGCTTCTCCCTTTAATCTTCTGTATGGACAGTTCTGAAATGAATTTCATAAAGCGTCTCAGAAGTCCTAAAAAATTGAGCATCAGTTGCTACAATCAGTTCCCAATTTGATAATTCATCCTTATATTAACCTTTTGTTCTTTTTTTTCCACTTTCTCTGTCTCTCACTCCTGCTCCCTGCTATTGTATTCCCAAATAAATTAACCTTATGTAAGCTACTGTCTCAGGGTCTGCTTTCCAGGTTACCCTAAAGCAGGCTATTTTAATTTAAATTAAATAAAATGAACACAGTTAAAAAATTAATTTATCAGTCCCACTAGCTGCATTTCTAATGCTCGATGGCCCCATGTGGCTGGTGACTACCATACTGGAAACTGTAGGTATAGAACATTTCCATTAAAGCAGAGAAGTCTACTGGTTAACCCTAACTAGTCCACAGACTAGTGCACTACGGAACCTCGGAAGACAAGTGAAGGCACATCTTTAGAAGTTAATCTACCTTTCTTGTCTAGAGAGAGGATCTCAATAAACCTGATGGTATTTATGTATATGATAGAATTTTCTTCATTGATTCATTTCTCTTAGGTCATATAGTTTAATTTCCAGGATTTATCAATGTCCATGATTTATCAAATGCCTATGTTAATTGTGAGATTTCTTGGAAGAAGATGTGAATAATTTATAAAAGCAACAATAGCACATAAAAAATGATTACAGTTTTTTTAAATTAAAAGCAAACATACTGAGAGGAGGACCTTCAAGAGGCAGAGGAATAAGATGTGGAGATCACCTTCCTCCCCACAAAGATATCAAAAATACATCTACGTGTGGAACAACTCCTGCAGAACACCTACTGAATGCTGGCAGAAGACCTCAGAATTCCCAAAGGCAAGAAACTCCCCATGTACCTGGGTAGGGCAAAAGAAAAAAGAAAAAACAGAAACAAAAGAATAGGGATGGGACCTACACCTCTGGGAGGGAGCTGTGAAGGAGGAAAAGTTTCCACACACTAGGAAGCCCCTTCACTGGTGGAGATGGGGGTGGGTGGGGGGAAGCTTTGGATCCATGGAGGAGAGTGCAGCAACAGGGGTGCAGTGGGTAAATCAGAGAGATTCCCACAGAGGATCAGGGCTGACCAGCACTCACCAGCCTCAGAGGCTTGTCTGCTCACCAGCTGGGATGGGTGGGGACTGGGAGCTGAGGCTCCTGCTTTGGAGGTCAGATCCCAGGAAGAGGACTGGGGTTGGCTGCGTGAACACAGCCTGAAGGGGGCTAGTGTGCCACAGCTAGTCAGGAGGAGTCCGGGAAAAATTATGGACCTGCCTAAGAGGCAAGAGAACATTGTTTCGGGGTATGCGAGGAGAGGGGATTCAGAACACCACCTAAACGAGTTTCAGAGATGGTCACGAGCTGCAGCTATCCGCACAGACACCAGAGATGGGCATGAGATGCTAAGGCTGCTGCTGCAGCCACCAAAAATCCTGTGTGCAAGCACAGGTCATTATCCACACCTCCCCTCCCGGGAGCCTGTGCAGCCCGCCACTGTCAGGGTCCTGTGATCCAGGGACAACTTCCCTGGGAGAACACACAGTGCACCTCAGGCTGGTGCAATGTCACGTTGGCCTCTGCTGCTGCAGGCTCACCCCGCATTCCGTACCCCTCCCTCCCCTCAGCCTGAGTGAGCCAGAGCCTCCTAATCAGCTGCTCCTTTAACCCCCTCCTGGCTGGGTGAAGAACAGATGCTAAAGGGTGACCTACATGCAGGGTCAGGGCCAAATCCAAAGCTGAACCCCAGGAGCTGTGTGAAAAAAGAAAAGAAAAGGAAATTTCTCTGCATAGCCTCAGGAGCAGCAGATTAAATCTCCACAATCAACTTGATATACCCTGCATCTGTGGAATACCTGAATAGAAAATGAATCATCTCAAAATTGAGGCGAGGGACTTTGGAAGCAACTGTAGACTTGGGGTTTGCCATACGCGACTGACTAGTTTCTGATTTACATGATTATCTTAGTTTAGTTTTTAGCGCTTGTTATCATTGGTGGGTTTGTTTATTGGTTTGGTTGCTCTCTTCTTTTTTTTTATTACTTTTTTACTTTTTAATTTTAATAATATTTTTTATTTTAATAACTTTTTAATTTAATTTTATTTTTTTCTTTCTTTCTTTTTTCTTTCTCCCTTTTCTACTGAGCCGTGTGGCTGACAGGCTCTTGGTGCTCCGGCCAGGTGTCAGGCCTGAGCCTCTGAGGTGGGAGAGCCAAGTTCAGGATATTGGACAACCAGAAACCTCCTGGCCCAATGTAATATCAATCGGGGAGAGTTCTCCCAGAGCTCTCCATCTCAACGCTAAGACTCAGCTCCACTCAAGGACCAGCAAGCTCCAGTGCTGGACACCCCATGCCAAACAACTAGCAAGACAGGAACACAACGCTACCCATTAGCAGATAGCCTGCCTAAAATCATACTAAGTTCACAGACACCCCGAAACACACCACTGGATGCAGTCCTGCCCATCAGAAAGGCAAGATCCAGCCTTATCCACCAGAACACAGACACCAGTCCCCTCCACAAGGAAGGCTACACAACCCACTGAACCAAACTTACCCACTAAGACAGACACCAAAAACAATGGGAGCCATAAACCTGCAGCCTGCAAAAAGGAGACCCTAAACACAGTAACTTAAGCAAAATGAGAAAACAGAGAAATACACACACATGAAGGAGCAAGGTAAAAACCCACCAGACAAAACAAATGAAGAAGAAATAGGTGGTCTACCTGAAAAAGAATTCAGTGTAATGATAGTAAAGATGATCCAAAATCTTGGAAATAGAATGGAGAAAATAAAAGAAACGTTTAACAAGAACCGAGAAGAACTAAAGTGCAAACAAACAATGCTGAAGAACACAATAAATGAAATTAAAAACACTCTAGAAGGAAGCAATAGCAGAATAACTGAGGGAGAAGAATGGATAAGTGACCTGGAAGATAAAATAGTGGAAATAACTACTGCAGAGCAGAATAAAGAAAAAAGAATGAAAAGAATTGAGGACAGTTTTAGAGACCTCTGAGACAACATTAAATGCACCAACATTCGAATTATATGGGTCCCAAAAGAAGAGAAAAAGAAAGGGACTGAGAAAATATTTGAAGAGATTATAGTTGAAAACTTCCCTAATATGAGAAAGGGAATAGACAATCAAGTCCAGGAAGCACAGAGAGTCCCATACAGGATAAATCCAAGGAGAAACACACCAAGGCACATATTAACCAAACTATCAAAAATTAAACACAAAGAAAAATACTAAAAGCAGCAAGGGAAAAGCAACAAATAACATACAAGGGAATCCCCAAAAAGTTAACACCTGATCTTTCAGCAGAAACTCTGCAAGCAAGAAGAGAGGGGCAGGACACATTTAAAGTGATGAAAGGGAAAAACCTACGACCAAGATTACTCTACCCAGCAAGGGTCTCATTAAGATTCAATGGAGAAATTAAAACCTTTACAGACAAGCAAAAGCTAAGAGAATACAGTACTGCCAAACCAGCTTTACAACAAATGTTAAAGGAAATTCTCTAGGCAGGAAACACAAGAGAAGGAAAAGACCTACAAAAACAACCCCAAAACAATTAAGAAAATGGTAATAGGAACTTACATACCGATAACTACCTTAAATGTAAATGGATTAAATGCTCCAAATAAAGACATAGATTGGCTGAATGGATACAAAAACAAGACCCATATATATGTTGTCTACAAGAGATCCACTTCAGACCTAAGGGCACGTACAGACCGAAAGTGAGGGATGAAAAAAGCTATTCCATGCAAATGGAAATGAAAAGAAATCTGGAGTAGCAATTCTCATATCAGACAAAATAAACTTTAAAGTAAAGACTATTACAAGAGACAAAGAAGGACACTATATAATGATCAAGGGATCAATCCAAGAAGAAGATATAATAATTGTAACTATCTATGCACCAAACACAGGAACACCTAAATACATAAGGCAAATGCTAAGAGCCATAAAAGGGGAAATCGACAGTAACACAATAATAGTAGGGGACTTTAACACCCCACTTTCACCAATGGACAGATCAACCAAAATGAAAATAAGTAAAGAAACACAAGATTTAAATGATACATTAAACAAGATGGGCTTAATTGATATCTATTGGACATTCCATCCAAAAACAACAGAATAAACTTTCTTCTCAAGTGTTTATGGAACATTCTGAAGGATAGATCACATCATGGGTCAAAAATCAAGCTTGGTAAATTTAAGAAAATTGAAATCAAATCAAGTATCTTTTCCAACCACAACGCTATGAGACTAGATATCAATTACAGGAAAAAAAATATATAAAGTATAAACACCTGGAGGCTAAACAATACACTACTAAATAACCAAGAAATCACTGAAGAAATCAAAGAGGAAATCAAAAAATACCTAGAAACAAATGACAAGGAAAACAGCGGCCCAAAAGCTATGGGATGCAGCAAAAGCAGTTCTAAGAGGGAAGTTTATAGCAACACAATCCTACCTCAAGAAACAAGAAACATATCAAGTAAACAACTTAACCTTACACCTAAAGCAATTATAGAAAGAAGAAAAAATCCCAAAGTTAGCAGCAGGAAAGAAATCATAAAGATCAGATCAGAAATAAATGAAAAAGAAATGAAGGAAACAATAACAAGGATCAATAAAACTAAAAACTGGTTCTTTGAGAAGATAAACAAAATTGATAAACCATTAGCCAGACTCATCAAGAAAACAAGGGAGAAGACTCAAATCACTAGAATTAGAAATGAAAAAGGAGAAGTAACAACAACTGACATTGCAGAAATACAAAGGATTATGAGAGATTACTACACGCAACTATAGGCCAATAAAATGGACAACCTGGAAGAAATGGACAAATTCTTAGAAAAGCATAACCTTCCAAGACTGAACCAGGAAGAAATAGAAAATATAAACAGACCAATCACAAGCACTGAAATTGAAACTGTGACTAAAAATCTTCCAACAACCAAAAGCCCAGGACCAGATGGCTTCACAGGCAAATTCTATCAAACATTTAGAGAAGAGCTAACACCTATGGTTCTCAAACTGTTCCAAAATATAGCAGAGGGAGGAACACTCCCAAACCCATTCTATGAGGCCACCATTACTCTGATACCAAAACCAGACAAAGATGTCACAAAAAAAGAAAACAACAGGCCAATGTCACTGATGAACATAGATGCAAAAATCCTCAACAAAATAGTAGCAAACAGAATCCAACAGCACATAAAGATCATACACCATGATCAAGTGGGGTTTATACAAGGAATGCAAGGATTCTTCAATGTATGCAAATCAATCTATCTGATAAACCATATTAACAAACTGAAGGAGAAAAACCATATGACCATCTCAATAGATGCAGAAAAAGCTTTTGACAAAATTCAACACCCATTTATGAAAAAAAACCCTCCAGAAAGTAGGCATAGAGGTAACTTACCTCAACATAATAAAGGCCATATATGACAAACCCACAGCCAACATCGTTCTCAATGGTGAAAAACTGAAGCCATTTCCACTAACATCAGGAACAAGAGAAGGTTACCCACTCTCACCACTATTATTCAACATAGTTTTGGAAGTTTTATCCACAGCAATCAGAGAAGAAAAAGAAATAAAAGGAATACAAATTGGAAAAGAAGAAGTAAAACTGTCCCTGTTTGCAGATGACATGATACCAAACAGAGAGAATCTTAAAGGTGCCACCAGAAAACTACTAGAGCTAATCAATGAATTTGGTAAAGTTGAAGGATACAAAATTAATGCACAGAAATCTCTTGCATTACACTAATGGTGAAAAATACACTAATGGTGAAAAATCTGAAAGAGAAATTAAGGAAACACTCCCATTTACTATTGCAACAAAAAGAGTAAAATACCTAGGAATAAACCTACCTAGGGAGACAAAAGACCTGTATGCAGGTCTTTAAACTATAAGACACTGATGAAAGAAATTAAAGATGATACCAACAGATGGAGAGATATACCACATTCTTGGATTGGAAGAATCAATTTTGTGAAAATGAGTATACTACCCAAAGCAATCTACACTTCAATGCAATCCCTGTCAAACTACCAATGGCATTTTTCACAGAACTAGAACAAAAAATTTCACAATTTGTGTGGAGACACAAAAGACCCCGAATAGCCAAAGCAGTCTTGAGAAAGGAAAACGGAGCTAGAGGAATCAGGCTCGCAGACTTCAGACTATACTACAAAGCTGCAGTACTGAAGACAGTATGATACTGGCACAAAAATAGAAATATATATCAATAGAACAGGATAGAAAGCCCAGAGATAAACCCACTCACATATGGTCACCTTATCTTTGATAAAGGAGGCAAGAATATACAGTGGAGAAAAGACAGCCTCTTCAATAAGTGGTGCTGGGAAAACTAGACAGCTACATGTGAAAGAATGAAATTAGAACACTCCCTGACACCATACACAAACATATACTCAAAATGGAATAAGGACCTAAATGTAAGACAAGACACTATAAAACTCTTAGAGGAAAACATAGGCAGAACACTCTATGACACAAATCATAGCAAGATCCTTTTTGGCCCGCCTCCTAGAGTAATGGAAACAAAAACAAAAATAAACAAATGGGACCTGATGAAACTTAAAAGCTTTTGCACAGCAAAGGAAACCATAAACAAGACAAAAAGACAACCCTCAGAATGGGAGAAAATATTTGCAAAAGAAGCAACTTACAAAGGATTAATCTCCAAAACATACAAGCAGCTCATGCAGCTCAATATTAAAAAAACAAACAACTGAATCCAAAAATAGGCAGAAGACCTAAATAGACATTTCTCCAAAGAAGATATACAGATTGCCAACAAACACATGAAAGGATGCTCAACATCCCTAATCATTAGAGAAATGCAAATCAAATCTACAATGAGGTATCACCTCACACCATGGTCAGAATGGCCATCATCAAAAATCTACAAACAATAAATGCTGGAGAGGGTGTGGAGAAAAGGGAAACCTCTTGCACTCTTGGTGGGAATGTAAATTGATACAGCTACTATGGAGAACAGTATAGAGGTTCCTTAAAATACTAAAAATAGAACTACCATATGACCCAGCAATCCCACTACTGGACATATACCCTGAGAAAACCATAATTCAAAAAGAGTCATGTACCACAATGTTCATTGCAGCACCATTTTCAATAGCCAGGTCATGGAAGCAACCTAAGTGTCCATCATCGGATGAATGGATAAAGAAGATGTGGCACATATATACAATGGAATGTTACTCAGCCACAAATAGAAACAAAATTAAGTTATTTGTAGTGAGGTGGATGGACATAGAGTCTCTCATACATAGTGAAGTAAGTCAGGAAAAGAAAAACAAATACCGTATGGTAACACATATATATGGAATCTTAAAAAAAAAAAAAAAGCTCTGAAGAACCCAGGGGCAGGACAGGAATAAAGACACAGACGTAGAGAATGGACTTGAGGACACAGGGTGGGGGAAGCATAAGCTGAGATGAAGTGAGAGAATTGCATTGACATATATACACTACCAAATGTAAAATAGATAGCTAGTGGGAAGCAGCCGCATAGCACAGGGAGATCAGCTTGGTGCTTTGTTACCACCTAGAAAGGTGGGATAGGGAGAGTGGGAGGGAGATGCAAGAGGGAGGGTATATGGGGATATATGTATAGATATAGCTGATTCACTTTGTCATAGAGCAGCAACTAACACAACATTGTAAAGCAATTATACTCCAATAAAGATGTTAAAAAAAAAAGCAAATATACTCACTAAAAATACAGGAGAGATAAACCACTCATATATTAAATAAATATTTTGCAGTTTATGCATCAAATGTGATTTAACGGTCAATTTTATAGTGTAGTTTAAAATAAAATTAAAAGAAATGTACCATTCAAGTTTAACCAAATTCATTAGAATTATTCATTAAACTAGCTCTTGGCACTATTTAATATAATTAAGCATTTGTTCTTCCCTGATCTAAGGAATGCTCTTTGGAATGTTTCTTGAAATCTGCTGGATAATTCTTGTCTGATAAAACAGCTTTGGGGTTTCTGAGCAGTAACGGTACAATGATGTCTCTTCTCATATCACTTCAGACATCAAATTTTTTCCTTGTTCTGGTTAATTGTCCAAACTAGCACTTCATTTCTGTCCTGCTTGTCTGATTCCTTGAAATCTTCATAATGCTTATTTATTTTTCCAAGACAGAAAATATTTATTGGCTACACCACTGTCCTTTTCATCCTCCAGAGTCACGAATTGTTTCATAGATCAGTTTGAATTTGTCTTTTAAAGCTTCTTCAAGTTGTAGGATTTGTCATTCAGGCTTCTGTCAGAACCAAAGAAATTTTTACTAAATAGGAGAAACCATATTCCCAGTAAATATTTGAAGTATAATTATAGCATGACTTTTCTCATCCTACATGGATCCCCATATTTTGGTAATTATTTCATTATTAATATAAGTACTTATCTGTATGGACACAATCAAATGCTGTTTAGAGACTTAAAGATATACCTTCATATTTCATAAGCAGGAGCTTACACACATTTATATAACAACTTTATAATCAAAAGTGCTATTTCTGATAATTTTCACATTATGTGTATAGATTTTCCACTTTGAAGCCTTTGTTAATTATTTCTGGATATCATCCTTTGCTACATTTATTTTTCTCATTGCCTGTTATACAATCTTAGAAAATAATGTGAACACAGTCATTCTCAGTAAATACAAGGAAAGCCTCCTATTCATTCAACTATCATAGAATTTGGTTCTCAGCACACCGGGTCATTCTGTAGCTATTTCTTAAGTCCCCAGTTTTACTCAGCACAGCACTGGGCTAGCATCTCTGTTTCTGTTTCTCTCTATTAGATAGATGATGAATAGATAGATAAATAGGTAGATAGATAGATACATAGATCTCTATAAATATCATTTATAAGTGGAGAAAGAGAATATTTATGTAAATGTTTATATATTACTATACATATAGTAATGTATAGGATATAGAGGTGAAAGGGCAAAGTTTCTGGGAGGAAGTAACTAACCTGAGAAGACAGGTCTACCTAATGCTTTTATTGAAAAGGTAACTTACATTAGATGATCTCTCCAACTAGGAGTTACCTGAAGGGAAAAGTTGGGTCATAACTCTGCATCCACAATTTTTATCCACAGTGTCAAGAAGGTGCTCTGTATAGCTTAGTCACTCAAACTATATTTATGTTTATTTTAAGTGACTTCTGACCTTAATTCCATGAGACATGCTATACAGAACTGTTGCAGGGACTTCCCTGGTGGTGCAGTGGTTAAGAATCTGTGCTCTGCAACAAGAGAGGCCGTGATAGTGAGAGCCCCACGCACCACAATGAAGAGTGGCCCCCACTTGCTGCAACTAGAGAAAGCCCTCGCACAGAAACGAAGACCCAACACAGCCATAAATAAATAAATAAATAAATAAATAATAATTAAAAAAAAAAAAACCTTACTCAAAGTCTCCATCAAGTTAGAACTCAATATTTTCCCATGGCAAATAAAGTTATGCTTCAGGTGTAAATTCTGAGGTTTGGGTGATACAGTCAAATATCAAAGTCTAAAATTAAATATCAAATTGTTTAGAATATATTTGGGATAGATGTTTAGGGTAAAAGTTTGAAAAATCTTACATTAAATATGAATAAAGGGAAAAAAGTCATCAAAGACAAGATAAAAGTCAATATTTTTTCCTCTGAGTTGTGGTCAAAATTCTCTGTGATTTAGATAAAGTTAGCCTTTAAGAACAGACACAGTTCTCAAATTTTCATATTTTTCTATACAATACTCTTCATTAACCCTTAACTAAAGGTAAGTGATTTTGAACTCTTCATTGCCATAGTTTAAGACAAAGTCATCCAAGGTCCATCACAACTACAGTGCATTAAAATGACTTGATAATGTATCAATGCATGAATAATGGACAACTCGCCCACTTTCCTATTTCAAGGTCTCTTTCCCGTCTTTCCTCCCTTCCTTTTACTATTCCTTCCCTCTAACTATTAACCTTTTGATTAGCGTTGTTTGTTATTCTAATGTTTCTTAAAAATATTTTTTAAATTATGTATGTATTATACCAATGTTAAATTCTTGCTTTTTTTTTTAATCTTTTATTTATTTATTTATTTTTATATATTTATTTTTGGCTGTGTTGGGTCTTCGTTTCTGTGCGAGGGCTTTCTCCAGTTGCGACAAGCGGGGACCACTCTTCATCGCGGTGCACGGGCCTCTCACCATCGCGGCCTCTCTTGTTGCGGAGCACAGGCTGCAGACGCGCAGGCTCAGCAGGTGTGGCCCACGGGCCCAGTTGCTCCGCGGCATGTGGGATCCTCCCAGACCAGGGCCCGAACGCGTGTCCCCTGCATTAGCAGGCAGACTCTCAACCACTGCGCCACCAGGGAAGCCCTAAATTCTTGCTTTTGATAAGTATCCTATGATTACAAAAGATATTGACATTAGGAAAAGTTCTATGATAGAGAAACTCTATTAATTTTGCAACTTTTCTATAATCCCCAAATTATCTCAAAATAAAAGTGTTGTTTTAATGTATGTAAATTTCTTTAAAAAAATCTTTTAATATTAAAACAATCTTAAACACAAAAGTATACACACACATGCACACATTCAACTCTCCATATCCACAGATTCTGCATCCTCATATTCAACCAATTTTTTTTTTGAAAAAAGAATTCCTGAAAGTTCCAAAAAAAGCAAAATTTAAATTTGCTGTATGCTCTTAACTATTTACATAGCATTTACATTTTATTAGTTGTTATAAGTAATCTAGTGATAATTTGAAGTATCCTGGAGGATGTGAGTAGGTTATATGGAAATGTAATGCCATTTTATATAAGGAACATCTGCAGATTTTGGTATCCGTGGGGAGTCCTGGAATGAATTCCCTGTGAATGCCAAGGGAAGACTGTATATTCTCTCTCTCTTTGTAGATAGATAGATCAATAGACAGATAGATAGATAGGTCTATTTCTTCAACTTTCTTACCCCTAGTAATCCTGCAATGCTCAAAAAGCAATTTCAGCTATCTTTCATTTATCTACAAATCTACCTACCCTACCTATCTGTCTACTTGTAAGGAGATACTCTAAAGTTGCTTTTTTCACTGGACAATATATTTTGGAAACCGTACCTATCACTGCATAGATGTATTTTCTATTTCTTTCTATGTGTTTGTAATACTTCATTTATGGATGTGCTATTGTTAATCCAATTTCCTGATGCATATTTGAATCATTACTAATATTTGTTATTACAAATAATGTCACATGAATAAGTTTGTGTATGGCAATTTATATTTTGCAGTGTATGTTTAGATTCCTATAAGTATGTTGAAGACTATGTGAACAGTTAATTGCCAGATAGTGCCAAATTTCCCTCCAAGAAGTTTGCACAATTTTATATTTCCACCAACAATATGCCATTTCCCCAAACGTTTTCAAAAGAGCATGTACTGTACTTTCTGGGTATCCCCAGGGGCTTGGTTCCAGGGCCCCCATGGATACCAAAACCTGTGGATACTCAAGTTCTTTATATAAAATGGTGTAGTACAGTTGAACCTCTGTATCCACGGTTCTGCATCCGCATATTCACAAAACCGAATTTGGAATTTGAATTCGAGAATCTGTGGATGCAGAACCCACGGATATGGAGGGTAGTCTGTAGTTAAATTTTTGTGATGTAATAGATCAGAAATGGTCTTTTTATAGTGTTAATTTTTATGTATGTTCAAGGACATTTGCTTTTCTTTTTCTACAAAGTGTATTTATGTATCATTAGTTTATATCTTCTTGATTTTGTAGGAGTTTTTCACATATTAGGAATATCAACCTTTGTGCCTAACATAAGGTTATCATAATTTTCATTTTCAAGAGTTGTTTGGTCTGTTCTTTCATCTGCTATAATTTCTGATTTGAAAAGTTACTGCTGACTCTTAAAATCTGTCTATTTTATTATGAAAATTGGAAAAAATCAAGAATAAAATCTTTAAGATTATTTCTAATGGTAACATAGTTACAATTTACTTTGATGAAGATTTTAGAGAATTGATATATCATTTTGTCATGAAGCAAAAATATGATTCAGCATAGGTCAACCTATGCCTCCACAGTTCCACTAAGAATGTCGGTGTGCCAGACAGACACAGATTTAGATAATTTGAGACAGGTGCAATAGTATCTGTATAAGAAATCTCTTCTATAGAGGCAATGATGTGGATCAAATGGGCCAGGTGTCAAGAACAGAACAGCCAGCATCAACTAAGAAGACAGGTTTGGAGCTGATACTGTTTGAACAGGTGCAGGATATCTGCAAGTATAAAGATGTCCATCTATTGAATGGAACATGTCCAGTTGGAATCAGGACTGATTTGTAACAGATGAAGAAAATGTACCAAACACCTGCTAGGTTTTCAGAAGAGAAAATATGTTGATGGTATTAACTAACTAGGTTGTCAGATGATTATGAAAAACTATTATGAGACAACTGAAATTAAATTTTAATTTTGCTGTAATGAATCACCTCACTGAACTAATTCCCTTGGAGATATGGGCAATACTAACTTGCCATCAGCAAAGGAACTTCTCCATGGAAGATGCTTGAGGACAGAATTAAACATAAATTGGAACTTCAAATTTATAGGCAAAATCATAAATTATTTCACTAATACAACTGAATTGGCAGATTTGGCTAAATTCTTATAACTGGTATTCAACTATAAAATTAATTTATCTGGTTATGTACTTGCTTATGGAAGGATAAACTTGATGTAATATTTTCATTTTAAATCAGACCATGCCACATGGTCTGGCTCTTTTCCCATAATAAAGGTATTTTCATTTTAGTTTTTAAAATATAATCCAAAAATGACCTTCTAGTTCTTCTACATGCTAGATAATAAATAAGTCACATTTCAGTTAAAAATCCAAAATGTTTCATGATTAGTTTATGATTTCTCACCTTATTTAGGCTCACGCTTTTTCATTATGCTCCTCTATGCTGTTTAGACAATTTCCTTTTGTCTCACTCTGTTAGCCATATCATCCTCTAAATTAGTAATTTAATTGGATGAATTAATAACTAAAACCATTTTCTTTTCAAAAATAAAATTGTGTAAATTGCATTTTTTGTCAGTCCTTTGTAAGCTTTATGAGATTTATAGTCAAATAGCTAACCATCATACATTTATAGCTTATTGCACAGCTCTAAACTTTTTCACATCATGGTACACTTTAAAACATGATAGTATCTCCACGACACACTGGTAAACAGTTGAGTGCCCTTCTACCAGATGGGCAAGAGGGCTCCAGCTAACTCAGGTCTATGCAACCACACTGAGGACTGTGAGGGATCAACCTTGGCGGTCTCAGACTGGGATCCCCAAAAGTAGACCCTGAGAAACAGGGTTGTAGGTAGTTTACTTGGGAAATGAAATCAGGGAGTAGGAATGAGGGACAGGGGCATCAAAAGGGAGGGAAAGATGCATTTCACCATGTTGGCCATTATTATGAGCCATGGGAGCTCAGTCACAAAGGCTCTGGTACACAAAGAGGGACAGTGCAGTGTGTATGTATGTATGTATATGTATGTGTGTATGTATGTATTTGCTTCCACTCCCCATTGGTCAAGGGTGGCCCCATGAGCATTAGCAGCACACGTTTCTGGATTGCATACAACAATAAACCACAGAGAGAGAGAGAATTCTCTGTAACAACAACAACAGTAACAAGAAAATGAAGTTTGAGGGGAAAACCCTCCTGACTGGGAGAGTTAAGACATCATTAGGACACTTGTAATATATTCAAGCTAAAGTCATTGTGGAAACCAGATAAGACACAGATGGGACCAAGTAGTTGAGTCAGCTCAAGCTGTTACAACCTTGAAAACTGCTTTCCCCTGTAATAAACTTCAGTAAATTTTTGTGAAACCTTATTAGGCACATAGTTAACCTTGTATGGTTTAAATTAGGCAGTAGACATCAGAGATCCCATCTATGTTTGGTCTGACAACCTGTACAGCTAGATATTTAATGAGCATAATTTAATATGGTGCTAGTATTTCTTCTCCCTTTCATGTTTTGATTTTGAGAAACTGTAATCTGTTGTGCATTAATCACAATGTCCACTGAGTTATTAGAACTTCATTTCACACTTACGATTTTAATGGATACTAAAAATTTCCTCCCATTGCCATGTAATCACTAGATGCTTTTAATTCCTGCAAAGTTGCAGAATCCAGTCACTTGTAGTCTGCAAGTCTGCCTCTTGAGCTGCAGAGGGTTAAGGTCATTACTTGATTATTGGCTTTCCATTTTTATAACTTTTAAGTAATAACACTTATTTACTAATCCTTGCCTCTTGCCTCATTTTCATCAAACTAAAAATATATTTCTGATAGCATATATTTTAAAAGGAAAATGCAGTTTCCACTAAAGATTTACTCATTCAAAAGTTTCAAACACAGACTCGAGAGTAGATAATAAAAATATCTTAGATACATTAGAAAAACACTAATAAAGAAAAGAACACTGAACCAGGAGGCAGTAGTAAAGTACTGATTTTCTTACATAGCTGGAGGCCTTGAATATGGCACGTGCCTTCTGAACATCAATTCCTTCATCACAAAATTAAAGAATTAGAACTGATGCTTTCTAAGGACTCACTTAATTCAAATAGTTTCTGGTTCATATATAGTGGCTCTTGATTATCTGTAAGCAACCAGAATTATTTGTTCTTTACTATCCATTGAAACATGAAAGTTACATGAATATATATATAGAGAGAGAGAGAGAGTTTTTTATATATATATATACATATATATTTTATCTGATTGAATTCTTATATGTATTCATAATTACTGAGTTCTTACTAAAACTATAAAGTCATAGAGTAGGAAAAGACTGAGCAGGCAATCTAGTTCAAATTCAAACTCAATGAAAGAATTCTTTATATTCTTCATATCTTAATGACAGTCACCTAGAATTTGCTTTAATGCCTCCAGAAATAAGAAGACACTTCTAGTAACAAGAAACCTCACTAACACTCAAGAAAGCCCATTCAATTTTTGAATAGATTCAGCTATTCAATTAAATCAAATACTCTATATTCATTGATCATTTACAGAAATCCAGGTACCATTTCAGATACTAGTAGTATTCTTCCTTGTACCAAACTTAAAATCTGCTTCCCTGTATTTTTGTCCGATTGGATTACATGATTAATGAATGAAATTATTATGCCTGAAGACTGTGGTTATTTTTTTCAAATAAATTGAAATAGTGACCTACACATCTTTGTTAGAGACTTCATTGTTAATTTTCTATTCAGAGAAGTAATCTGATTCTTTCTAACTCTCTAGTAGCAAATTTAGCATAGAGGAAAAAATGACAAGAGTATAGACACATTCTCTGTATAGTTATCTTTTCCTGCAATTTCTCAGTGTAGCTTTGACAGGTAATGTAAGTTTGCCCTATTACCTGTGGGTAGCTAGACCACTTTTGCTTCATAAATTGTCAGCATACTCTCTCTTCAAAGTTGTAAGGATGACTTTAAACAAAGACAAATGTCTTGTTAGGATACTAAATTTCTTCTTTAAAAGCCCTAGCCTTCAGACGAAATATCAAGATCATTTTTTAAGAACATCTGGAACTCTGAAACAAAAATAAGTTAAGGATAGAACCAAGTTAGTGATTTCCTGACTTTGAGTATATACACATTGGAGTATACTTAAAATTCTCCAAGGTTTCTCTAATAATAATTAAAATTAATTATACTGAGTAAAATTATTTGTCAAACCTCAAAAAATTTTATGTAATGGAAATACTTCAGTATCTCTCCTTAATTTTTATGTACTCTCCTCAACCTTAAATTGCTCTGGAGGCACCATCTTTGTGGCTACCCGGGACTTGTCACTGCTGTTCTCCTTTGTATACCTGGACTGAAATTTATCTCTACTCAATTCAGGATTTCTTTTTTTTTAAAAGGTTTTGTATTACTTTTAGTTATAATGATATGTGATAATTTGGATACAAAATATTAACGTAAATGTCTCTCCACCACTGGACAGTATATGTGCAATTTATTGGTGAATCCAGGAGACAATGCTCTTAGTTATTTTATATAACACTTGAAAAAGCAATATGTCCACTAATAACTGGACATGTAAGTTATGTAGAGGGAAAGGGTGGCATCATCGCTTTCCTTTATGCAATATATCTTTATACAGGGTAGAGAAAGTTAGCAACACTCTTCAAATTATATTACACAATCACAAATTACAACATCAAGGGAGATGCATATTTAATAAAAAATCCATCAAATTGTTCTCTTATTATTTCAACTACTACTTAATGAATGCTACCATATTTAAGGCACTTGGGATATAGAACTGAAAAAAATTCCACTTTGAAGGAAATTTTTATTTAATTTAGCATAAACACCAGTCAGTACAGTTGTTAGCCATAATATAAATTACTATTTCCTACCTTTTTTAAGTTGGTAGCATTCATAGTATTCATCTACACACTAAACCAAATAGCAAGTGTGAGGAGGATAGGGAGCTTCTGTAAATTTTCAGCATAGCTCCAATCATGACAGTTATTCTTTGTTTATTACTTTGACTTTTTTGTTTGGGGAATTAATTTCAGAATGTGAATTGAATTTTCTTCTTTTGTTTGTTTTTTTCCCCTTGTCAGATTCACCTGTGGTCACTCTATACCTACAGAGTAATTCAAAAGCCCTCTAGGTCTTGGAAGACTTTGCTGCTGCATAAAAGTTAGAATGATGAGGATGAAAATATCAAATCCAGAAATGTAGTAATTAGACAAATAAAGAAATTAAGAGAATTAGTATGTGACAAAATAGAAGATGATTTTTATACTTAAATCAATATTTCAAAAGGTAAAGATGGTTTGATTAGAGAACTGGTTTTTCAACGCAACTGTTTGACAGATCCAGGCTATTTCCAATTGAACAATTAAGTATCACACATAATTTTCCACATTGTATGAGAGCTCTAGGGCATTTGTAGACTTCAACAAAGTTTTAAATTATGATTATTTTGATCCTTGTTATATACTTACATTTTTGTTTTTGTTGTTATTTTCTTCTGTTTATTTCAATGGAGAATCCAAAAAGTTCTAGTAAAAAGAGGATTTTTTTCCTTGGGAGGAAATAGATTGGTTTTCTAGTAGTGTTTGCTCCAAAGTAATAAAATATCCTGAGAATTTTTTTCCCCAGCCTTAAATTGAAGCATATGGTATAGAGTGGGTCAGTAAGCTAAGGCTTGCCATCCGTTTTTGTAAATAAAGTTTTATTGGAACACAGCCATACCCATCCATTTACATACTCTCTGTGGCCAATTTTGCACTACAAAGACAGAGTTGGATAGGTATGACAGAGACCATATTGTATGGTCTGTAAAATTTTAAATATTTACTACCTGTTCCTTTATAGAAAGTGTTTCTTGACCTTTTCAGTAGAGATAAAGAAATGTGTTCCCAGAGAATGGGAATAGAAACCAATGTGCAGAATGAGCACTACTCAATAAGAGGAGGAAAGAAGAGTGGAATAAAGAGAAAAGCAGAGAGATCATAAAAGTACCACAGAAAATATGTATAAAAAGTTTACACAAATATTGAGCCATTGTAAAGACCAATGAAATCTTGGTAGTGATAGTTACAATTGTACATTCTTCTCTTTTATATTGGAAATTAGAGCTATTATGAAGTCAATATGTAACAGGTTGAGACTGAGGCAAGATTTAGGTCAGGTATCTAAATAATCTGTGTCTGTAATTTGCTCAGTCTTCAAAAACCACACTAGTATTAAGCATGAAGTAGAACTGAGGCATTCAAAAAGAAATACCAAAGCTTACAGCAATGTATTAGCTAGTAAGCATTAGACAGTAATTATCAGTGAAGATTGTACCCAGGATTCCTCTGGATACTACTGGACCGCTATACAGAGGGATTAAATTCTAGGAAAACAGTAGTCACAACAGCACCCTGCTAAGACCTGTAGCCCTGGAATGAAGGGGGTGGTATAACTTGGGAAGCACTTCAAGTATCAACAGTGATCGCTGATGCTTAAATGCTTAAAGAATGCAAAGACTGACCAGACAGTGGTATGATAATGCCTGCAGGGAACTTCTTTATCTTTTGAAGGGAAGTGGTGGAAAAGCATGGCATCAGTTTTCTGATCACCAGCTTCTGCACAAAACACATTAGTCAACTTTGTGGTACACTTCATAGAAGAGATGGACTGGAGGTCATTGCCAGAAGTGTGTATTGTGATCAAGGAGTTCTTTAAGAATTTTTAAAACATCTGTTTGGATCTCATGGCATTTCCCCTCAATTTCCTCCATACCTGTATGCAGGTGTCTTGTCACTTAGGTTTTTTCCTCGTATGGAGCCTAATTTTCAGATAATGAAATTAGTGGCTTCGTCTTTATATTTTGGTAAAGGAAAGGCACAACAACAACAAAAAAAAGAGGAGACAGGGTAATATCTTCATCACAGCAACAAGTTAGAAATATTTTAGAAGCTGACAAGTAGTATTTTTTCATGCAGCAAATCAGGGAAGGACAATAGATCCTAAGGACAAGAAAGAAATTTAATACACATTTGCCTCAATACCTACAGCATTTGTCTTCATACCTCTAGCCAGTTCACTCAGAAATTATAATCCAAGAAATATATTATTTATGCTTAATTTGGTCAACTGTAAACTAGCTTTTGAGATTTATATTAATATTGAATTATTTTTGTTGTAGAGTCTTAGTTAAGAACTCTATCAAAGACAGTGGTTGCATCTAATATTCTTAAGATTACGTGTATCTATCAATTTGCCCATTATACTGGGGACAGGGCAAGTTATGACTGTACCTTGCCTTTGTCCTCAGCTATAGCAGAATGAGAGGAGAAATAAGAAAATAATATTAAGACTTTGTGGAAAGATAAATACCTTATATTCAGAGGTAAATGCTTATATTCAGAGGTAAATGCTCTTAATCCTCTAATATTTATTGACCCATATTTTCATAGGCCATAAGTATTATCTGGTCACAAATAGGGTATTAGCTTCAGCAGAGAACTGAGAAACACTGAAACATTAAGGCTGTACTGTGAAATAATACATTTTTATCTCCAAAAAATAAATGCAGCTTCCCAAAGAGCCTAATAGAAAACCAGGGGAGCCTCGGGAAGATGGCGGAAGAGTAAGACGCGGAGATCACCTTCCTTCCCACAGATACAGTAGAAATACATCTACACGTGGAACTGCTCCTACAGAACACCCACTGAACGCTGGCAGAAAACGTCCGACCTCCAAAAAGGCAAGAAACTCCCCCCGTACTTGGGTAGGGCAAAAGAAAAAAGAAATAACAGAGACAAAAGAATAGGGACGGCACCTGCACTAGTGGGAGGGAGCCGTGAAGGAGGAAAGATTTCCACGCACTAGGAAGCCCCTTTGCGGGCGGAGACTGCGGGTGGCAGAGGGGGGAAGCTTCGGAGCCACGGAGGAGAGCGCAGCCACAGGGGTGCGGAGGGCAAAGCGGAGAGGTTCCCGCACGGAGGCTCGGCGCCGAGCAGCACTCTCCAGCCCGAGAGGCTTGTCTGCTCACCCGCCGGGGCGGGCGGGGCTGGGAGCTGAGGCTCGGGCTTCGGTCGGATCGCAGGGAGAGGACTGGGGTTGGCGGCGTGAACACAGCCTGAAGGGGTTAGTGCACCACAGCTAGCCGAGAGGGAGTCCGGGAAAAAGTCTGCAGCTGCCGAAGAGGCAAGAGACTTTTTCTTCCCTCTTTGTTTCCTGGTGCGCGAGGAGAGGGGATTCAGAGCGCCGCCTAAACGAACTTCAGAGACGGGCGCGAGCCGCAGCTACCAGCGCGGATCCCACAGCAACAGGGGCGCAGAGGGAAAAACGGAGAGATTCCCGCACAGAGGCTCGGCGCCGAGCAGCACTGTCCAGCCCGAGAGGCTTGTCTGCTCCCCCGCCGGGGCGGGCGGGGCTGGGAGCTGAGGCTCCGGTTTCGGTTTCGGTTGGATCGCAGGGAGAGGACTGGGGCTGGCAGCGTGAACACAGCCTGAAGGGATTAGCGCACAACAGCTGGCTGGGAGGGAGACCGGGAAAAAGTCTGCAGCTGCCGAAGAGGCAAGGGACTTTTTCTTGCCTCTTTGTTTCGCGGCGCGCAAGGAGAGGGGATTCAGAGCGCCGCCTAAACGAACTCCAGAGAAGGGCGCGAGCCGCGGCGATCACCGCAGACCCCACAGCAACAGGGGCACAGAGGAAAAAAACGGAGAGACTCCCGCACAGAGGCTCGGCGCCGAGCAGCACTCACCAGCCCGAGAGGCTTGGCTGCTCGGCGGGCGGGGCTGGGAGCTGAGGCTCCGGTTTCGGTTTCGGTTGGATCACAGGGAGAGGACTGGGGCTGGCGGCGTGAACACAGCCTGAAGGGGTTAGCGCACCACAGCTGGCTGGTAGGGAGTCCGGGAAAAAGTCTGCAGCTGCCGAAGAGGCAAGAGACTTTTTCTTGCCTCTTTGTTTCGCGGCGCGCAAGGAGAGGGGATTCAGAGTGCCGCCTAAACGAACTCCAGAGAAAGGCGTGAGCCGCGGCGATCAGCACGGACCCCAGAGACGGGCGTGAGACGCTGGGGCTGCTGCTACCGCCTCCAAAAAGCCTGTGTGTGAGCACAAGTCACTCTCCACATCGCCCCTCCCGGGAGCCTGTGCAGCCCGCCACTGCCAGGGTCCCGTGATCCGGGGACAAGTTCCCCGGGAGAACGCACTGCCCGCCTCAGGCTGGTGCAACGTCACACCGGCCTCGGCCGCCGCAGGCTCACCCCGCCTCCTCTGTACACCTCCCTCCCCGCGGCCTGAGTGAGCCAGAGCCCCCGAAGCAGCTGCTCCTTTAACCCCGTCCTGTCTGGGCGGGGAATAGACGCCCTCAGGCGACCTACACGCAGAGGCGGGTCCAAATCCAAAGCTGAACCCCAGGAACTGTGCGAACAGGGAAGATAAGGGGAAATCTCTCCCAGCAGCCTTAGAAGCAGCGGATTAAAACTCCACAAACAACTTGATGTGCCTGCATCTGGTGAATACCTGAATAGACAACGAATCATCCCAAATTCAGGAGGTGGACTTTGGGAGCAGGATATATTAATTTTTCCCCTTTTCCTTTATTTGTGAGTGTATATGTATATGCTTCTGGGTGCGATTTTGTCTGTATAGCTTTGCTTTACAATAGCTTTATTTTACTTCACTATATTATAGCCTCTTTCTTTCTTTCTTTCTTTCTTTCTATTTTTTCTCCCTTTTACTCTGAGCCGTGTGGACGAAAGGCTCTTGGTGCTCCAGCCAGGCATCAGGGCCGTGCCTCTGAGGTGGGAGAGCCAACTTCAGGACACTGGTCCACAAGAGACCTCCCAGCTTCACGTAATACCAAACGGCAAAAATCTCTCAGAGATCTCCACCTCAACATCAAGACCCAGCTTCACTCAACGACCAACAAGCTACAGTGCTGGACACCCTATGCCAAACAACTAGCAAGACAGGAACACAGCCCCATCCATTAGCAGAGAGGCTGCCTAAAATCATAATAAGTCCACAGACACCCCAAAACACACCACCAGACGTGGACGTGCCCACCAGAAAGACAAGATCCAACCTCATCCACCAGAGCTCAGGCACTAGTTCCCTCCATCAGGAAGCCTACACAACCCACTGAACCAACCTTAGCCACTGGGGACAGATACCAAAAACAACAGGAACTACGAACCTGCAGCCTGTGAAAAGGAGACCCCAAACACAGTAAGATAAGCAAAATGAGACGACAGAAAAACACACAGCAGATGAAGGAGCAGGGTCAGAACATACCAGACTTAACAAATGAAGAGGAAATAGGTAGTCTACCTGAAAAAGAATTCAGAATAATGATAGTAAGGATGATCCAAAATCTTGGAAATAGAATAGACAAAATGCAAGAAACATTTAACAAGGACGTAGAAGAACTAAAGAGGAACCAAGCAATGATGAAAACCACAATAAATGAAATTAAAAATACTCTAGATGGGATCAATAGCAGAATAACTGAGGCAGAAGAAAGGATAAGTGACCTGGAAGATAAAATGGTGGAAATAACTACTGCAGAGCAGGATAAAGAAAAAAGAATGAAAAGAACTGAGGAAAGTCTCAGAGACCTCTGGGACAACATTAAACGCGCCAACATTCGAATTATAGGGGTCCCAGAAGAAGAAGAGAAAAAGAAAGGGACTGAGAAGATATTTGAAGAGATTATAGTTGAAAACTTCCCTAATATGGGAAAGGAAATAGTTAATCAAGTCCTGGAAGCACAGAGAGTCCCATACAGGATAAACCCAAGGAGAAACACACCAAGACACATATTAATCAAACTGTCAAAAATTAAATATAAGGAAAACTTATTAAAGGCAGCAAGGGAAAAAAAACAAATAACACACAAGGGAATCCCCATAAGGTTGACATCTGATCTTTCAGCGGAAACTCTGCAAGCCAGAAGGGAGTGGCAGGATATACTTAAAGTGATGAAGGAGAAAAACCTGCAACCAAGATTACACTACCCAGCAAGGATCTCATTCAGATTCGATGGAGAGGTTAAAACCTTTGCAGACAAGCAAAAGCTGAGAGAGTTCAGCACCACCAAACCAGCTTTACAACAAATGCTAAAGGAACTTCTCTAGGCAAGAAACACAAGAGAAGGAAAACACCTACAATGGCAAACCCAAAACATTTAAGAAAATGGGAATAGGAACATACATATCGATAATTACCTTGAATGTAAATGGATTAAATGCTCCCACCAAAAGACACAGGCTGGCTGAATGGATACAAAAACAAGACCCATACATATGCTGTCTACAAGAGACCCACTTCAGACCTAGAGACACATATAGACTGAAAGTGAGGGGATGGAAAAAGATATTCCATGCAAATGGAAATCAAAAGAAAGCTGGAGTAGCAATTCTCATATCAGACAAAATAGACTTTAAAATAAAGACTATTACAAGAGACAAAGAAGGACACTATATAATGATCAAGGGATCGATACAAGAGGAAGGTATAACAATTGTAAATATTTATGCACCCAACATAGGAGCACCTCAATACATAAGGCAAATACTAACAGCCATAAAAGGGGAAATCGACAGCAACACAATCATAGTAGGGGACTTTAACACCCCACTCTCACCAATGGACAGATCATCCAAAATGAAAATAAATAAGGAAACACAAGCTTTAAATGATACATTAAACAAGATGGACTTAATTGATATTTATAGGACATTCCATCCAAAAACAACAGAATACACATTTTTCTCAAGTGCTCATGGAACATTCTCCAGGATAGATCATATCTTGGGTCACAAATCAAGCCTTGGTAAATTTAAGAAAATTGAAATCGTATCAAGTATCTTTTCCGACCACAACGCTATGAGACTAGATATCAATTACAGGAAAAGACCTGTAAAAAATACAAACACATGGAGGCTACACAATACATTACTTAATAACGAAGTGATCACTGAAGAAATCAAAGGGGAAATCAAAAAATACCTAGAAACAAATGACAATGGAGATACGACGACCCAAAACCTATGGGACGCAGCAAAAGCAGTGCTAAGAGGGAAGTTTATAGCAATACAAGCCTACCTCAAGAAACAGGAAACATCTCGAATAAACAACCTAACCTTGCACCTAAAGCAATTAGAGAAAGAAGAACAAAAAAACCCCAAAGCCAGCAGAAGGAAAGAAATTATAAAGATCAGGTCAGAAATAAATGAAAAAGAAATGAAGGAAACAATAGCAAAAATCAATGAAACTAAAAGCTGGTTCTTTGAGAAGATAAACAAAATTGATAAACCATTAGCCAGACTCATCAAGAGAAAAAGGGAGAAGACTCAGATCAATAGAATTAGAAATGAAAAAGGAGAAGTAACCACTGACACTGCAGAAATACAAAAGATCATGAGAGATTACTACAAGCAACTCTATGCCAATAAAATGGACAACCTGGAAGAAATGGACAGATTCTTAGAAATGCACAAACTGCCGAGACTGAACCAGGAAGAAATAGAAAATATGAACAGACCAATCACAAGTAATGAAATTGAAACTGTGATTAAAAACCTTCCAACAAACAAAAGCCCAGGACCAGATGGCTTCACAGGTGAATTCTATCAAACATTTAGAGAAGAGCTAACACCTATCCTTCTCAAACTCTTCCAAAATATTGCAGAGGGAGGAACACTCCCAAACTCATTCTACGAGGCCACCATCACCCTGATACCAAAACCAGACAAAGATGTCACAAAGAAAGAAAACTACAGGCCAATATCACTGATGAACATAGATGCAAAAATCCTCAACAAAATACTAGCAAACAGAATCCAACAGCACATTAAAAGGATCATACACCATGATCAAGTGGGGTTTATCCCAGGAATGCAAGGATTCTTCAATATACGCAAATCAATCAATGTGATACATCATATTAACAAACTGAAGGAGAAAAACCATATGATCATCTCAATAGATGCAGAGAAAGCTTTCGACAAAATTCAACACCCATTTATGATAAAAGCCCTGCAGAAAGTAGGCATAGAGGGAACTTTCCTCAACATAATAAAGGCCATATATGACAAACCCACAGCCAACATTGTCCTCAATGGTGAAAAACTGAAACCATTTCCACTAAGATCAGGAACAAGACAAGGTTGCCCACTCTCACCACTATTATTCAACATAGTTTTGGAAGTGTTAGCCACAGCAATCAGAGAAGACAAAGAAATAAAAGGAATCCAAATCGGAAAAGAAGAAGTAAAGCTGTCACTATTTGCAGATGACATGATACTATACATAGAGAATCCTAAAGATGCTACCAGAAAACTCCTAGAGCTAATCAATGAATTTGGTAAAGTAGCAGGATACAAAATTAATGCACAGAAATCTCTTGCATTTCTATACACTAATGACGAAAAATCTGAAAGTGAAATTAAGAAAACACTCCCATTTACCATTGCAACAAAAAGAATAAAATATCTAGGAATAAACCTACCTAAGGAGACAAAAGACCTGTATGCAGAAAATTATAAGACACTGATGAAAGAAATTAAAGATGATACAAATAGATGGAGAGATATACCATGTTCCTGGATTGGAAGAATCAACATTGTGAAAATGTCTCTACTACCCAAAGCAATCTACAGATTCAATGCAATCCCTATCAAACTACCACTGGCATTTTTCACAGAACTAGAACAAAAAATTTCACAATTTGTATGGAAACACAAAAGACCCCGAATAGCCAAAGCAATCTTGAGAACGAAAAATGGAGCTGGGGGAATCAGGCTCCCTGACTTCAGACTATATTACAAAGCTTCAGTAATCAAGACAGTTTGGTACTGGCACAAAAACAGAAATATAGATCAATGGAACAGGATAGAAAGCCCAGAGATAAACCCACACACATATGGGCACCTTATTTTTGATAAAGGAGGCAAGCATATACAGTGGAGAAAAGACAGCCTCTTCAATAAGTGGTGCTGGGAAAATTGGACAGGTACATGTAAAAGTATGAAAATAGAACACTCCCTGACACCATGCACAAAAATAAACTCAAAATGGATTAAAGACCTAAGTGTAAGGGCAGACACTATCAAACTCTTAGAGGAAAACATAGGCAGAACACTCTATGACATACATCACAGCAAGATTCTTTTTGACCCAGCTCCCAGAGAAATGGAAATAAGAACACAAATAAACAAATGGGACCTAATGAAACTTAAAAGCTTTTGTACAGCAAAGGAAACCATAAACAAGACCAAAAGACAACCATCAGAATGGGAGAAAATATTTGCAAATGAAGCAACTGACAAAGGATTAATCTCCAAGATTTACAAGCAGCTCATGCAGCTCAATAACAAAAAAACGAACAACCCAATCCAAAAATGGGCCGAAGACCTAAATAGACATTTCTCCAAAGAAGATATACAGATGGCCTACAGACACATGAAAGAATGCTCAACATCATTAATCATTAGAGAAATGCAAATCAAAACTACAATGAGATATCATCTCACACCGGTCAGAATGGCCATCATCAAAAAATCTAGAAACAATAAATGCTGGAGAGGGTGTGGAGGAAAGGGAACACTCTTGCACTGTTGGTGGGAATGTAAATTGATACAGCCACTATGGAGAACAGTATGGAGGTTCCTTAAAAAACTACAAATAGAACTACCATATGACCCAGCAATCCCACTACTGGGCATATACCCTGAGAAAACCATAGGTCAAAAAGAGTCATGTACCAAAATGTTCATTGCAGCTCTATTTACAATAGCCAGGACATGGAAGCAATCTAAATGTCCATCGACAGATGAATGGATAAAGAAGATGTGGCACATATATACAATGGAATATTACTCAGCCATAAAAAGAAATGAAATGGAGGTATTTGTAATGAGGTGGATGGAGTTAGAGTCTGTCATACAGAGTGAAGTAAGTCAGAAAGAGAAAAACAAATACAGTATGCTAACACATATATACGGAATCTAAGGGGAAAAAAAAAAAAAAAAAAAAAAAAAAAAAGGCCATGAAGAACCTAGTGGCAAGACGGGAATAAAGACACAGACCTACTAGAGAATGGACTTGAGGATATGGGGAGGGGGTGGGGTGAGATGTGACAGGGTAAGAGAGTGTCATGGACATATATACACTACCAAATGTAAAATAGATAACTAGTGGGAAGCAGCCGCATAGCACAGGGAGATCAGCTTGGTGCTTTGTGACCACCTAGAGGGATGGGATGGGGAGGGTGGGAGGGAGGGAGATGCAAGAGGGAAGAGAAATGGGAACATATTGTATATGTATAACTGATTCACTTTGTTATAAAGCAGAAGCTAACACACCATTGTAAGGCAATTATACTTCAATAAAGATGTTAAAAAAAAAAAAAAAAAAAAAAAAAGAAAACCAGGGAGTAGGCATGGCACAGCATAATCTGGTTTACTTACATTTCTTTGGATTGATAGCATCAAAGATGTAAGCATTCCAGACCAATGTTTTGTTTTATACTTAAAAATAGTCATCAATAAACTGGTTTTTGTTTATCATGTAAATTTTGATATTTTAAATTTTTGATCCAGTGTGACATAATGTAGAAGTACTTTTTATATTCAATTATTTTATAAACATCAAAATTGAGGACAAATTATTGCTTATTATATTATATCAAAAGCTGCCATTTATCTTCTAGCAATTCCCTTTTCTCTGCTGATTCTGATCATACCAAAGAACTTTCCAGTTTAAATATACATCTAAACTGATCGATATTCCTTGCTTCCAGATTATAACACCAGATTTTACTTCTTAGGATTCTAACTATTACAATATTCATTTAGATTTTCAGAACTGCTCCATAAAAGCATATTGCTTTTTCCTGATTACAACTAGGACAAATTACAACTAGTTGAGTGATGATTCTATATTCATGACTCTGAAATTAGGACAGCCTAACTTCCTTTGGAATGGCAAGCTGAGAAGAAAAAATAATTGCTCAGGCATTACACATTTTAAATAAAATAAAACATTTATTTTTAAGGCCCAAGCATTAATGAATTTCTGAAATATATACACAAATATTATTTTCATAATTTAAAAAATTTATTTACCCACTAGGAATTATTTTCCATAGGACTTTAACCAATGCTAGCACATATGTAACCATATCCCGTTTGCTTCTTTATGAGCTCACTTATCTGTGTGATTATCTCTTCCAATAACTGAGTAGCTTAAAGTCAGGTACCATGTGTTATTTATCTTTGAAGTGTGCCTAGAATAATTGAAGGTACATAATGAGAATTCAAGTATTATTCCTGAAACAACAGGTAAGTAACTAAAGCAAACAGAACTGCAACTAGGTGAAGTTTCAAACTTTATAAAATCTCTGGCCATGATGCAGATAAACCTGGTCAAAAGATAGGTAAGAACAGCTTGGACATTTGAGTAGGTGGAGGAGAACATGGAGACTGCTTAGAACCAGAGGAAGTGAAATAACAGGGTTACATTATAGATTATAATTCATAGTTTCCTCAAAATTTTTTCACTGCAGTTAATATTGGTAAGGTTTTATACACACATACGGATTTTTCAAAAACTTTAAAAAATCCTCTTTTAGCAATTTGGCTAAGCTAAACCTTAAATATTTCTAAGAATTCTAGTTTTGGCTACATCTGTGATGATTGCAAATGAAATAAAATATTTACTATTACATTGAAAACACTCTCTATCAGTTTAAACCCTCAATTATTTGGAATGTTTTCCTTGGTTATAGTGTGTAATAAGTGTTTATCATGTTGATAAGTGTTTAAATATTTAAAGTATCTTCTAAGTTAAACAGACAATGTCTACAGAAATGGTTTGGAAATTTGGGGGTAAGGAGTTGACATAAAAAATTTTTTCAACCATAATTCTTCAGCAGTGGCAACAAACTAATGATGGATATTATTTGCATATTTTGGCTTTTTGATCATTCTAATCTAAAAGTAGAAATGTTTCTTATAATATTGATGTTGGGAAGTCCAGGTTTTCATTAGAAAATGTTAGCATTTCAATTAAAAGAGCAAGACTCTGAAATACAAGCATTAGGATGTACTCAAAGCATATTGGAGGCTTAATATTTATTGGTTGAAAGTTGAAAGTCTATGGAAGCATTTCTGCATAGAAGTTAAAAGCATAAGTTCTGTAGATAAAATGCCAGTTCTTAAAAGCAGTTTTCACCACTTCTTAGCTCTATGAATTTAGTTCAGTTAACCTCTGAGCCATACTTTTTTTTGTCCTTAAATCTGGGAAATAATAATCTCACAAGATTGCTATAAGAATTAAGTGGAATATTTCTAAAGGATGTTATAGTTAGCATATAGTATTTTCTTAAAAACTGTTGCTATTTTTGTAACTATTACATCTTCTATTCTCTGGCTGTTCTGCTCCATGTAAAATGTCAATGTTTCTAACTCCAGTTACAAAAGCACTAATAAATATGCATTGGCTTAATTAAAATGAGAAAAAATAATTTCAGAATAAAAATATCTTAAAATAATAAAATCAATAAGAATGGAGAGTAGGAACTAGATAAATCAAGTGATTTTAATATTTTCTTGTACTGGATACATGACAAAGTAGAGAACACAAGGAATTGGTTACACAGGTTTTGAAAGGCTAAAAAAATTTTTTAAGTGGGGAAAAGGGTAACCCAAATGTAACTGAGCATGCAACTATAGACACTATGACTGGGGAGAGAAGGAAAGAGGTGATGTGATCTGAATATAGTTGCTTAAATGAGGGCCCCCACACTTCCCCAGGTGCTGGGAGTACTGCTTTTTTGATGCCTAAGCGGACATAGCACTGTGGTTCTGGAAGTGCCCACGGAAGCTGAGAGTTGAGCCTGTCTGTCCTCAGATGCTTTGGAATGTCTACGCAGCTGGGAAAAAGAAACATGTACCTACTTGCCTCTTTTGTTTCAATCTCTCCCTAGTGCCTCACATTGGGAGAGCCTAATAAGAAACTAGGTAGTAATAGAGTTGGGAAAATGTAATTTCCCCATTCTCATCTCAAGCACAGAGCAGATTGGGAAAGAGTGATTTGGAGCAGAAATAAAGAACTGACACATAGTTTCCTAACTCCATTATTTAAGGAGAAGGCAAAAATAATATATAGCTTTCAGTTTAAGAGGAGAAAGTGAGAAAAAAAGAAACTTTAAAAAGTTTTATGTTAACAATAATAAAAGCATTAGGAATAGAGAGTAAGAGCTACAGGAGCTGAAGTAAACATCATGTTCCTTAAGCAAGTACTTTCACAGGCACATGAGGAAATTAGCTAATTATGTGGGAAATTTAAAAGGAAATCAAGGCATCAAATTGGCTTAGTTCAGAACTAAGGAACTTGAAAGACAAACAAGAATGATCCTGAGTCAGGCAGTCAGGGCAAGTCACAAAGGGGGAACATAAAGAAATAGTACACGTGTACAGAGAAAGCTGTTGGAGAGCACCGCATATAAAAACTGCAATGCAGCTTGAGAGGCCCATTATCAGCAATGAAAAACGTGAATCACTGGTGTCAGGCACAGTGGTTGTCCAGGAAGTATGTTTCATCTCATGAAACAAATAGTAATACGGGCACATATATTTACTTAAAAATCATTGTCTTTTTTATGAAATCATAGCTATGTTCTTTTAACTATTGGTGGATTTCAACGAGGAGTGGAATTTCTATCTTGAAGAATGAGTTTGTAGAGCCAAGAAAACATATTAAAAAGCACAAGCCAAAACTTTTGGCAATGTTTATAATCAGTACTTCTTGGTGCCATGCATCGCAGGATTCATGTGTAATCAGCAGGTGTTATTGCAAAGTAATTAGCTATTAACTAGTTCCTTGGAGGGCAACAGAAGTTGCTTAAGATTATTCAAACTTAAAATCGGGGAAATGATAATTTTGGAAAACATAAAGTTTTCATTTTAATTTTGGGGAAGTATCCAGAAAAATGCAAGAAACCAAAGAACAGAGATATTATCGGTTAAATGAATAAACATTTGAGAGTAGAATTTTAATTTGATATATTTGTTTCTTAAATAAAGTGGCAAACCCAACAAATAAAAAGTACCTATAGTGTGGTAGTTATGAGCTCACACATTTAAGCCAGACTGCTAGGGTTCCAATTTTAGTACCTGCCCCAACTACTTCTGTGAACTTGATTACTTAACACCTCTGTCTCTCAGTTTATCCAATCTAATATGCCCACTTTTCTGAGCCTTGTAATCCCTTCTGGCATCATTTACCTTTGTAATTCTGACATTTTATCCCTCTTAGAGTTGGCAATTGCTTTTTTTCCCACGCTTCTAGGAGACTTCTCAGAAGCATATTCACAATTTCTGAGTTTCGGCCAGGGCCTTAAATCTTGTATCCTGGAAGAGTTCTCTTATATCGATATATTATTTCATAACTTATGTTCTGGCTTCCTTATTCCAGCACCCTCAGAACCAGGAATATGTGTACTCTCCATGGCCCAATAGTACATGATGGTGAGGTCTTGCAGTCTCTTTTCTCTCATCAGGCTCGGTTTGTGACTTAAGTAGAGTTTATGACATAATGTTCTTGAAGGAAGATAAAGGCAGATTATGAAGAGGAGCCTGCTGCCTTCAGGGGAGAGTCCTCTTCGTTGTCCATTAATGGAGAGTAGGCTTAGATGATTAAGGGAATCCAAGGTTTCAAGTTTTGGAGGTATCTATCCAGATGTTCCCATGCCATGATTCAAGATTCTCTTCTTCCCGACTAGGGCCCCGAATTTGGCAAAACAGACCTGCTTTGATTGGACATTTAACCATCTTTGGAACTTGGCTACTCTTAAAGTAATTTCCTAGTCCTGATCCTCTCTTTTCTCTGCTTGCTAGCTGAAGAAGATAACTTCTTTA
Source organism: Balaenoptera physalus (assembly GCF_965194825.1). Taxonomy (NCBI): domain Eukaryota; kingdom Metazoa; phylum Chordata; class Mammalia; order Artiodactyla; family Balaenopteridae; genus Balaenoptera; species Balaenoptera physalus. Next base: position 45,562,909 of record NC_138891.1, on the reverse strand, counting down.
TGTGAGATTAAGGAGGCCCTCTGTCTTTCACAGTTCACTTTCAATAAACATTTTACTGTTCACTCTCCATTTTTTGTTATCCTTTCCCCAAACCTCAGTTGAGCTTATCAATAGCCACACAACTCTATGGCCCTTACTAGGTTAGCTACATATCCCCCCCCTGCCCCGTAATTCCCCAAATCCGGACACATTGCATGAGCTAGTACAATCCTTTCCTACAGGTGTGCCATCTCAGTTTACCAACAGTGAAAACTTTAGCAACTGTCTTTTTTGTGACAGGAGCTATCTGTGCTCTAGTTATGTCATCCTCATGCCAGAGATATTCAGTGATCGGTGTCCAAATTTTGTCTGACTACTTCTGATACCAGGCTGAGTTTTATGGGAAGCAGATAGAGAGCTTTGAACTTTGTTCTGTAGAGTAATCTGAGATGGGGATGAAAGGATCAAGCCTTATAATACAATTTTTCATTTAGTCATTGGTCTAAGACTCCCTCAGAAGAGCAAGGCAGTGTTTTTCTGTTGAGGTACTTCCAAAAGAAATCTGACCACTGAGGGCAATCTTCCGGCTACAGTACAAGCAGCTGAAAAGTGACGTCAGGGCAGTGACTCATCGTGTACACTACAAATAGTAATTAAAAAGTTCTTTGGATTTAACCTTATATGATCAATCAACTGAGTCTTTATTAAGATTATAAAGCACTATACAAATACTTTAAGCCTTGTAAATGAAAAGATGAAAGTATCATCAAGAGGGATTGGGATATAGAAGAGGAGGCAAAGAGTGGGAAAACCTGTGAGATCTCGTACTCCTAAGTTCCATGATGCAAAGTCATGATATGACCTTGTGAAGATGTGGAATATGAAAGTTTGAAAATGAACATAATAAAATAACAATAAAATTATAAAAATCAAAGAAAGGGAGAAAGTTGAATGGAAGTTGTGCAAGCAAGTGAGATTGTCATTTTTTTGGAATGGGTTTCAGTGTATATATTGTCTTAAATGATAAGGCAAAATAGAGTCAGCAGCGTATTATTTAGGGTTATGGAAACAACCAACACACAAACTTAAAACAGAATTAGTTTTTGAGGAGTGACTCAAAGTGGAGATTTGTAAGACAGGACATCAATTATGTTTATACTTTCCATTTGCATCTATCTTGCTTGTGTTTTTAAAACAGTGTCCATCAATGGATGAATGGATAAAGAAGATGTGGTATATATACACCACATCTTAGTAATATTTACACACACACACAGGAATATTATTCACCCATGAGAAAGAAGGAAATTTTGACCTTTGAGACAATAGGGATGCACCTTGAGAGCATTATGCTAAGTGAAATATGGAAGATGGAGAAAGACAAATACTATATATTATCACTTCTATGTGGAATATAAAAAAGCCAAACTCATAGAAACAGAGACTAGGATGGTAGTTACTAGGGGCTGGGGGAAATGGGTAGATATTGATCAAAAAGCACAATCTTCCAGTTATAAGATGAATAAGTTCAGGGGATCTAATGTACAACATGGTAATTATAGCTAATAATAATATAGTTTTATGTACTTGAATGTTGCTAAAAGAGAAAATCTTAAGTGCTCTCACCGCAAAAAAGAAATGATAATTATGTGATATGACAGAGGTTTTAGCTAACTTTATATTGGTAATTATTTTGCAATATAGAGGAGTATTTAATCAACACATTGCACATCTTAAATTTACATGAAGTTATATGTCAATTATATCTCATTCTGAAAAAATAAAACAATGTACTAATATATATATTAAAAATGAAACAAAGCTATAAAAACATTGATGAAGGAAACTGAAGATGATACAAGGAAAAAGAAAGATATTCCACATTTATGGATTGGAAGAATTAATATTGTTAAAATATCCATACTACTCAAAGAAATCTACAGATTTAATGCAATCCATTTCAAAATACCTATGACATCTTTCACAGAACTAGAACAAATAATCCCAAAGTTTATATGGAATCACCAAAGATCCCAAATAGACAAAGCAATCCTGAGAAAAAAGAATAAAGCTGGAAATATCATACTCCTTGACTTCAGACTATACTGCAAAGCTACAGTAATCAAAATAATATGATACTGGCACAAAAACAGACACATAGATCAATGGAACAAAAAAGAGAGCCCAGAAATAAACCCATGCACTTATGGTCAATTAAACTATGACAAAGGAGGCAAGAATATACAATGTTGTGCATCATTTACAATGTTGTCACAATCGTATTTTTAAACCAGTTTTACTCTGTAAAAGGTAAAGCTCCTCATAGTTATGCTTAAAATATTAACAAATTTTATTTATTTAATTCACATTATAGAAAACAATTAGCAATTATGCTTTTAGTGCAATATGTACTAAGCACCGTGACTGAACTCTTTTGTTTAAGAATAACATGGATCCCAAGAGATGTAAAGATTGGCCAAATGTCTGTGACAGAAATAACAGAGGCAAAAATGCCTCAATTTAAAAAAAATATATTAGTTTGGATGCTAATAATTTCATATTAGGCTATGTGAGGTTAATTACCAGATGTATGAAAACTCAAATAAATAGTCAGTACGTACCTCTTACTTTTCTCTGTTAATACTGATAAATTAACAGGAACGATTGTCACATGGTCTTTGGATCACCTTTTAGTTTACAATGACTTCCTGACAACTGCCCAGTCCTTAAAGATGCTGATCCCATCTATACTCGCTGATTAGAATACTTTCACATTTCAAATGTCTAACTAGGTTAATAACAAAAAGTGAATTAAAAAGAAAACTTTTTAAAACTTACATTTAGATTAGGAAAATGAACTATGTCTTTTTGCATGGAAACATTGTTCCCTGTATAATATTGAGTAAGTTACTCAACCCTAATGTACCTCAATATGCCCAAAAATACTATAGGAATTTTTAGAGGATAAATGAATTAATATTAAAAAAATCCTTCACTCATAATAATAAATGCTCATTAAATATTTATAATTGTCTAAAACATCACTGTTGTAAGTGGCTATTTATTCATTTTATTAGCCATGAAGTCAAGTTATATAGATTTTATTCTTTATGAAAATATTTCCTCCATTTATATAATTCAAAATTACTTTTTCTTCTTGGCTGTACATTATTTCATTTTATAAGTGTATCATAACTCACTGGAATATTGATGGATTTAGGGGTATTCATGTTGTTTCCTATTTACTTCTTCTCTGAGCACTGATGCTATGTATAATTTTACACATATATTATCTTTATAGAATTTGCCCTATGAGACTGATTTTCAGAAATGGGAATGATGGCTCAGAGTCTATATATATTTTTATTTTTTAGTAGAAGTCACCACTTTGCTCTTAAAATTGCTATAACTATTTACATTACCATAAGTTATATATGAGATAAATTATATCTGATTCTTCATCTATAATAGGTATCATCTCAATTTTTAAAATAGCCTGTCTTATGGGTATAAAAGGTTTGTTCAATGTTACTTCAATTTGCATTTTTGACTACTAATTAGGTTGAGTGTCTTTTCATATGCTTAGTCACCATTTGGATTTGTTCCTCTGTGAATTGCCTCTTCATATTATTTCCACGTTTTCATATTGAGCTCTTTGTCCCTAACTTACCAAATTATTTTTCTCCTCTGCTTTGAGATGTTTCTTTCCATTTGATATTTTAAGCCAAAAATTCTGGTCTCAACAGTGATTACATCTTCTTCAATTCATCCAGTAAATTGTTTATTTGGGAAATAGTATTTTTTATATTTTCTAGTTTTAAATAAGTGTTTTCCATGTGCATATGTTGCATTCGAATCTAGTAATCTCCTTTTTGTCATTATTCAAGTTGCTGCCTGTTGACACCAAGAGCTCTGTTTTTCTTGCCTTGTACTAATTTGGCTTTAACTGCTACTCCTATCTTGTTATCAAGAATCCTTAACTTTGTTGTTATTATTATACTTTTTAATTGGTTTTTGGGGGGTTTCAGGTCTGGTTGATGCAACACCACCTAACTGTGGACAAATGGCATGAAAAGTATTGTCCACCCATGTAGGGGCAGGGGTGCAGAATTAGGTAAGCTGCTCTCACCTACTAAGGCACTAGGAGAAGTGTGCATCTGGCTGGGGAGGGTCCAGCATACTTATTCATGTTTCCACTGTCCTCACTGTGTTGACATTTCATATATGAAATGTCAAAGGATCCCAGAGGCCCAAGATTTTTCTAGATCCTAATATTCACCAGAGCTTTAACTTATCCCATAATGTCATGGGACAGCCACAGAGCACTGGATGAGTAGAGAAATTGTGAAGTTCAGAGTGAAAGGGAGGAAGTCAAATTCAGCTCTCAATCTTTCTAGAATTTTTCATGCCTGTATTTTCTTTCCGTGATTAAATATTGAATTATTTAGATAAGCTCATAGTTACTTGAATATATTGACACTTTTAAAATATTTCATTCAAAATTGCTTTCAGCATAGAAATGCAAAGTGAGAATAATCAACTTTAAAATAGATAACTAGTGTAGTCAAAAATTGGTAAGTGCTATTTTGTCTCAATGAAATGCAAATGAATTTTTAATCCTCTTCCTCTCTGTGTATCCCTGCTATTATATTCTAACTTTTCAATCATAAAGGCAAAATTAAAAAGAAGAAATAAAGAAGTGAGATGAAAATAAACCTTGATATTCATCTTTTTGTATAACTTTTAGCAAGTGAAACCCAACAGCATTGAAATTCTCCTTAAAGTATAACTTGTCTTGGGAATTCACACAGTAGAGAAAATTATGTGAGTGATGTATTATAGAGTTTTATTCTGACAATAGATTGATGAATGGTATAAGTGATCCATTCTCTCCAAATCTCCACAAATACTTATCTTTATAATACATATTTTTCTTTTTTCAAGTTGGTATTCTACAAGTTTCTCAAAATTCAGAGCTGTCTAACGTCTTATAAGCAAATCTAAACATCATCTAATTTTACTCTTCCAGAACTCTTTTCAAAAAGAATGATGAAATGTTTACTTTCCCCTTTAAAAGCTTTGGGGTAGAACTGATAAATGCATAATTATAATTCACCTTTCATCTATACCTACTTTTAGACTAGCAGTTTTCAAAGTATTAATCTATGTTTTAATATTGCATATTAATGGTATACTAGTAGATTAATGGGCAGTTTTCTTATTACAAATAATGCACTATATAATAGTTTCTTTTTATGCCTATGGATTGGTTGTCTTATGCTTTGTATAAATCACATATTATGGGTTCATTTTTTCCAAACACCAAAGGCTACTTATCTAAAACTTTAATGTAACTACATTAGTTTCAGGATAATTTCTACTATTAATAACACCATAAGAAAAATGTAGTGGCCACTTTAGAAAATTGGATGCCATATTAAAAACTATAATGAATTATGATATTGCACATTATAGCAGGACATAAAACTTGATACATCGTTCTTTCTGCCTAAAATAAATAAATGAGGTGACTGTGAAAAAGCCAGTTAAAGAATTCATAAAGATATGCAAGTAGGAAAATTAAATGATACCAACATTCAATAATTCAATAATGCAATAATAGCAACTAATATTTCATCTATGCAATATTCCTGACAAGTAGTGTATTTGTAATCCGAAGACTTGAGTTTAGCTTTGCCACTAGTCTATGAAAAATTGATTTAAAAACCTTTATAAAATTATTTTACAGATCTTGGAATCTCATTCTTCTCGTGTGTTACATAGGAAAATAGGATTATCATAAAATAAATGATATATATGAAAGGGATTTTAAAATTGTAAGAAGTGTAGTGCAGATGTACTTTACAAATGTAAGGTACTGCTATAACCAAGTTTTATGCATTTTAGCACATAAACAACAAAACACATTGTAAGTGTGAAGTCTGTATTTCTCATAAGTTCCACATTTTAGAGACAGTTTTTAAGCAGATTGTAAGACTGGGCCTATATTTCTTTTAAAAATGAGAAAAAGAAGAAGAAAAAAAGGAGAGGAAGATGAGATGGAAGAAGAGGAAGAAAAAGCAGAAGAAGAGGAGAAGGAAGAAGAAGGAAGGAAAGAAGGAAGACTTGACAAATAAAACAAATCAAAATTACAAAACCAAAAAACCTATCAGACTGGTACTTTACAGAACAGATTAATACACTGTTAGATGAAAAATAAATAATAAGAAAATACTAAGTCATCACAGTGATGACAAAATTCAAACAAAGTATTTTTAGTTTAACGGTTTTTAGCACAAATATTAATTGTTTTAAAAGTTTCACATTTTAGCATTCATGTTATATCAAAATGGAATCTGAATCTGTCACTGTTTTGGCATCATGACGTGATTTGTGAGGAAAGTACAGGACTCATTCTCTAGCAAAACACTCAGGTGGTTAGTGTATTATCTCACTTAACACTTGTAATCCTTCTCTCAGCTACACATGACTTCCATTTCACATAAGAAGAAACTGACGGGACTTCCCTGGCGGTCAGTGGTTAGGACTCTGCGCTTTCACTGCCGAAGGCGTGGGTTCAGTCCCTCGTCGGGGAACTCAGATCCCACAAGCTGTGAGGTGCGGTCCCCCACCCAAAAAAGAAACTGATAAGACACATTCAAAATTATACATTCAGGAAGAGGTGAACTTGTATTTGAAACCCATCATTACTAAATCCATCTCCTTTCTGCATACACTTATATTTTCTTAATAAATAGGTGAGAAATTAAAGGGGAGTTAGGTTAATTTGAATAATATTAGACACATAATTTAACAGGTATAAAATTAACATTGTTTAGGTAATGCTTATAAAACTAGTAAACTTAGAGAAAACAAAATTAGCAAGATCAGTAGTCTAATTTCAAAATAACCCTTCAGATAATTTTCTACATTTGATCAAATGAAGCATGATTACTCTTAATTTGAATGTGGATACCTTTTTACAAAAAAATAAAGATTTCTTTAGTGATCATTTAATTCATAAGAAAATCACAGTGTAAAATGTTGCCTGGCCAGAAACTGGCTTGTGTCTAGGTTCTGCCTTCACCCCAGGGGCAGAGGATGTACCTAATCACAATTCCTCTAGGGACTCATAGCTCCCTCTCCACAGCAAGACAATCTGCCACTTTCCCTAGGCCCTTGTGATCTCCAGAGGTTGAGCAGCTATTTTCCCAGTGATTGGTTTAAATTGCTGTCACCTAATGTCAAGCTGTGATCCCATAAAAAGAGGTAACAATAGGAGATGATATCCAGTCCATTCTGATCAGTTTTAGACCAAGTTATCTACAAGTTATCAGGAAGTCAGAGAAATATTTACCTGCTACCCTTATGCATCTGAGATTTAGCAAGCACCAAAAAATGCATCTGGTGTTTACCCTCAGGCCAGAACATACAAAATATTACTCCATTGCCTGCTTGAAAATTACTATCCTTGGTGATAATATGATTATAATCTGATTCTTGTACTTTTTTACATGACCAGCTTTTTCTCTCTTTTTTTATAATATTCTCTTTATTTTGTTTTTCTAAAATTTCTTGACAACATAGAGATATTTAAAATATTCTTTTCACTCATAATTTTGTTAAATTTCACCACAAGATGTCAAGGTGTGACTTTTTCTTTTTCCATCCTATTTGGTACTTCATGATACACTTCCAACAGATGTTTTTCATCTTTATTTTAGTAAATTCTTAGTTATTATATTTTCAAATATTTCCTCATTTCTGATTGTTTTTCTTTTCCTTTTGGTAATATTATAAAATGGCTTACCTTATCATATATTAATATAGCCTCCCCTGCATTTCATTGATTGTTTGTACAGTGTATCTTTTCCCATCCTTTTACTTTCAATTTACCTATGTCTTTAAGTTTGAAAAGAGGTTCGTTCTTCATAGAAGACATACAGATGGCCAAGAACACATGAAAAGCTGTTTGACATCACTAATTATTAGAGAAATGCAAATCAAAACTACAGTGAGGTATCACCTCACACCAGTTAGAATGGGCATCATCAGAAAATCTACAAACAACAAATGCTGGAGAGGGTGTGGAGAAAAGGGAACCCTCTTGCACTGTTAGTGGGAATGTAAATTGACACAGCCACTATGGAGAACAGTATGGAGGTTCCTTAAAAAAACTAAAAATAGAATTACCATATGACCCAGCAATTCCACTACTGGGCATATACCAGAGAAAACCATAATTCAAAAAGATACATGCACCCCAATGTTCATTGCAGCACTATTTACAATAGCCAGGACATGGAAGTAACCTAAGTGTCCATTGACAGATGAATGGATAAAGAAGATGTGGCACATATATACAATGGAATATTACTCAGCCATAAAAAGAAATGAAATTGAGTTTTTGTAGTGAGGTGGATTGACCTAGAGTTTGTCACACAGAATGAAGTAAGTTAGAAAGAGAAAAACAAATACCGTGTGCTAACACATGTATACAGAATGTAAAAAATTATGATTCTGATGAACATAGGGGCAGGACAGGAATAAAGACACAGATGTAGAGAATGGGTTTGAGAACACGGTAGGGAGCAGAGGGGAAGTTGGGACGAAATGAGAGAGTAGCATTGACATATACACACTACCAAATGTAAAATAGATAGCTAGTGGGAAGCAGCTGCATAGCACAGGGAGATCAACTCTTGCTTTGTGACCACCTAGAGGGGTGGGATAGGGAGGGTGGGAGGGAGACGCAAGAGGGAGGGGATATGGGGATATATGTAAACATATAGCTGATTCACTTCGTTATACAGCAGAAACTAACACAACATTGTAAAGCAATTATACTCTAATAAAGATGTAAAAAAAAATTATAATGGGTAAGAAATGACTGTAAATTAAACAAAAAGGGCTATGGGAAACCCAATATGGCTGCTTCGTTTTTCCTTGGTCTCTGGCAAGCCCCAGTTTTCATCTGATGGGTTAATACTTTCTCTTGCTGAAAGGCTTATGCCCTCATGATGGCAAACTGTTAGAAAATGTGTTTCCCACTTGGAGTATACCTTCTTCAGTCTCCAGTGATCAAGGCACCCACTTCATTGGGCAAACCATACAAGCCTTAGCAAAAACCTCCCAAACTTCTTGGATTTATCACTGTCTCTATTACCCTCAATCATTAGACACAGTTGACAGAAATAATGGAAAAACTAGACCCAAGCAGAACGAGAATTAATTACATTAGAGTAAATGAAGTGATAAATAAGATTATAATTCTTATGACTTTGCCCAAAATATTATTACTTTTTAATCTTTTGTTTTCCAGTTACAAGGAAATGTTTTTTAAGACTTACATCAATTTGGTAAATTATACCTTTGTAAACAGAATTGAAACTTTTATCATTTTCTCCCAACCTGATAACTCCAAATTTCAGAAACTCTTAAACTAAAACTGTCCTCTTCCTGAAGCCCTTCAGACTTAAACTAGACAACATGATATAAACTTCTGAGAAATTGCCATAGCAATGCTGGTGTCTGTTGCAGTATGAGCCATTCAGAAAATTTACCTGAACACCCGATGACATCATCGGAGCCACTTCAAACTATAAAAGATCCTTCAACTCTGACATCTAAAACTCTTTTTAATTGATGGCCCCTGGACTCAGAAACTCATTTACAATTTGCACCAATCATTAACCTTTGGGGATTATTTTGCTTGCATATAAAAGACTCTTACTAGATACCTGATTGCTTGCACCTTTGGGAGCCCACCTATATCACCACCTCCTAAAATGAGATACAATGGTTTAACTGAACTGACCTGTTCTCAGAACTGAAAACTGATTCAAAGAAATGGAAGATTCTAATAACCCATTCTCTATCCCCACAGCCACCAGCTCAGCTTTTAATATGTAAAAACTTCCAGAAACATATCAGAGGAGAGAACTGTTGGGGTCAGGGTTGGGTGCCCCAAAAATGTGCCTCAGTGGTATATTGATGATTTAAATTTAAGTTACTTAAGAAACAGCTGATGCAGGAGGGACACTGACCCTCCTTTCTGTCTCCCTAAAAGCAGGAAATAAATCTCCCATATAAAAGGTATACTCCCTGCATCTGAAATGTCACCCTTATCACCAGACACAGGAAATCCTGGCCAGAAACCTATATAAATAAACCTTATTATTTCTTTAATTTAGTACCCCAAGTCCAAATTATGTTTAGGTTCTTCACTGATTGAGCAGCCAAAACTTGTTTCTTTGTCCTGCCAATTCCTCACAAATGTATTGTTTCTTTGTCTATAACTGCCCAACAAAAGGGAACTTGCCCTCTCCTTGGAAAGGAATGTTGTTTTTACATAATAAAATCAGGAAAAGTGGTCCAACAATCAGAAATATTAAAAGCTAATATTGCTATCTTTAGAAAACTGGCTGAGCACTCTCTTGGGACCAAACTGACCTATATAGTTGGTTGCCTTCTGGAGTAATCTCCCTTTTAGGATTAGGACTACAGTTCATACCGGTAATTGTCATTTTAGCCCTATCTATTTGTTTGTTATTCAAACTAATCAATTGTATTATTTCAAAAATGTTTAATGCAGGATTTATTAGGGTAATGGTGAATGAGAGGTTAAGTCTTTACCTCATCACCTACCCATGCATCCCCAGAGAGGTCAGCCAGATTTGGGATCTTGATTGAGATGTGATCTGCCCATTGTATAGTCAGGGGGAACACAATACAAGTGCTTCTTGTCTCCTGAGCTGCAGCCCTAACAAACCCCAAATAAGCACCTTTTAATTTTAATCAGGTCTCCATTTCTGAAATTTTAGTTAACAAATGAATCCAATGTATAAGGTTGATGCTGTAGGCCATTTTCCTTGAAACATTGACTACTGGCCTAGGGCTTTCTTATAATTATCTTAGAAGAATATTTTTCTGGTAGCAAGGGTACAAGGCTTAGGTGCATGGCATGGAGTTTCTGCCTCACGCGTAAACATAGCAGAGGAGACAGCGCTATCTGAAGACTCAGAGAAGTTTTTCTTAAGGAGATGATTTCTGAGGTGGGTCTTGAAGTGTGATAAGTTTCTCTGGAAGGAAAAAAGGGGTAGTAAGAAGGCAGTGAGGAAATTATCACCAGGAAAAGTACTAATGCATAAACAATCATCGCTGTGTTTGAAAGAAGTGCAGTTAGAAACAACTAAACTATACTAGTTTTCACTGCACATTAAGTGAAAGGTGGAGAAAGTGTAGCCTGAAGATGGAATATTTTGCATACCCTGTATGTGAGTTTAATGTTTGTTCTCTTCAGTTGTGGCCTATAGGCAAGTTACAGAAGAATTCCCTGGGGGAGATTTACTGTACTAGAGGGTACTGAGGCACATCTTTAAAGCATCTCGTTCAGTGGCTCCAACTTTGGAACCTGGAAACAAGACAAAACAAACTAACAAACAAAAAATTAAAGCAGAAACTCCTAAGATGACTTTTTGTGTAACTAGGTTTGAAAACCATCTCCATGTGAAGCAGACTTGTTTGAGGGATTTTAAGGACATGTGTGATTTAGTCAGGTTGCTATTTTAGATCAGACACTGATAGAAATAGGATGAATTTAAGGTAAAGAAGGGACAGGTTTTCACCTTTGAAATTTTTGTATACCTTATTTATTTTGCTTATTATTTATCTAATTCTATCGGAATATATGTTACACAAATTTAAGGACTCTTGCCTATTTTGTTCATTGATTTCTTTGTCCTTAGTATTTAGAACACTAAGTGACACATCAGAGATGTGCAGTAAATATTTGTGGAATTAAATGTGGCTAATTCACACCAAACAGGTTTAAGAAAACACTATTTTTAAATCGTAATTAGGAAAAGTTCAAATAACACCAAGTAAAATACTGAAAAATAGTTATTGACACCTCTAAATGCATTATGGCCATTTCACATTTTGTAGTTTAGTTTAAATCTGTCCATTACTCATCAAGTTGCTCAATAAAATTTATTAAATGAAAATCTGAGCAAAGATATTCTCTTAGAAACAGAGAAACAAAGCTACCAACAAACAGTTGATCATAGAATATATATTTTTTCTTAAAATGAGAGGGGAATTTCTGACAGTTGAAATACAGAAATATATTAGATTAATTCTTTTCTAGGATACTCTCTGTAAGATTAATATTAAGAAAAACATCCCAAATGATTCAGTTGATGGTGTTTGTGTCTTTGAATCCAGCTCTCCCTGGTCATGAATATAACTGCATAAAGAATATTTGTAAGTGTATTTAAATTAACAGTGAATATAATTGTGTTTATATATAAACACAAATGGATCTTTTGAATGATGTGTCCACAAGGGACAGCCTTAAAGTTCACATTCTCTAACACATGTGATGTTTACAAAATATACCACCAAATACAAGATTGATTCTTTCTTAGATTTTTCAATGCCTTTTGTAAGAGTCATTGTTAAGCTTCAGTTATACTTCTATAATCTGGTGACGGTTATCTGCCATAAATTTCATAGTGAAGAATTTGCTTAAAAATAAAGAGAAACTTTAAATCAAAAATATAATTGAATGCATCTCTAAAATAAAGTGTCCATTATATTTTATCAAAATTTTATCTTTTATGTGTTTCATGTACTTAAATAGAAATTTTTACTTTTTAAATTACTTTGCTCATATGTGATCTTCATGCAATAAAATGATGATTTTTGTGTATAGATTGAGGTGCTCTGACCAGTACAAATGTCTGTATAACCACAGCTACAATCAAGATCAGCACATTTTCATCATCCTTAAATGTTCTGGTGTGTTTCTTTGCAGTCAAACTCACCTATTTCTAGTCCAACACAACCCAAATGTGTTTCACTGTAGATTAGTTTTGCCTGTTCTAGACTTTCCTCTAGGTGGAGTCATGCTCTCTTTTGCATCTGGCTTCTTTTGCTCATCATAAAGCTTTTGAGATCCACCTGTATTTTTGCATGCATCATAGCCTCTTTTATTTTTCTTGCCTAGAAGGTTTACATTTTATGAATATAGCACAGTATGTTTATCCGTTCACCTATTGATAGGCATTTGGGTTGTTTCTAGTTTCAGGTCATTATGAATACAAATGTTATGGATATTTGTTTACAAATTTTTCTGTAAAGTTGTAGACGTGTTATTACTTCTTTTAGGTAAGTGCTTAGGGGTTGAAAATCTGAGTGTATGTTTAACTTTATAAGAAACCATCAAACCATTTTCCAAAGTGATTTTACAAATTTATCTGTACACCAGCCAGGTATGAGAGTTTTACTTGCTTAAAATTCTTGCCAATATTTTATATTATCGGTATTTTAAGTTTAGCCATTCCAGTATATGTTTAGTGGCATCTCATTGTGCTTTTAACTTATATTTCTTGATGGCTTAGGATGTTGAGCATCTTTTCATTGGCTTATTGGTTATTCCATGTCTTGCTTTGTGAATTATCTGTTCAAAACTTGCCCATTTTTTTCTGAAATTGTTTTAATATTTTACTCTTTTACCTTTCCAAAAAAATGTTTACAATTTCTCAAGTTCCATAAAATAACTTGAGATCCTGATTTGCATGTCATTCATGGAAAAATTATTTGAAACTATTTATATGCTTTCTATAATCCAGGCGCTGTTCAAGGACTGTGGATATTCCACTGAATAAAACTGATGCACTCCTTTATTTCTTGGATGTTATATTCTAGTAAGGGAAGAAATACATTAAGTAAAGATAGATAGATAGATACATACATACATATGTATATAAATACATATGTATACCAATAATGATAATAATTCAGGGCAAGTAGTGTTGTCGTGGATTTTATTTAGATAGTGTCATATGGATTTCATCTTTTAGAAGGTGAAATTTAAACATATACCAGAATGAAGTTGGGGGTTAAGATCTGTTGATAACTGGGGGAAAAAAAGTACAGGCAAAGGAGACAGCAAGTGACAAAGACTCTGAGATGGGTGCATTCTTGATGTGTTCAAGAAATACTAAGAAGACAAATGTAGGTGAATAGAAATAAGCAAGTGGAAGAGGGTAAGGAATCACAGAGAAACCAATATGGATGGGTTAAAAGATTTTTAAAGAACCACACTGGGTCTCTGTGGAGCACAGGTTGATGGGGTCAAGGCAGACTAGATAAGAAGCTATTTCAATGATCCACAGATCCATGATGAAGGTGGTAAGAATATTCAGGCTCTGATTATTTTCAAATATGAAGCAAGAGAGATTTCTGATGGCCAGATGTAAGATAACAAGAAAAAGAAGCATTTGTCATGACCTATAGAATATGCAACACCAAGAGTGAACCCTAATGTAAACTATGGAATTTGAGTGATAATGACATGTCAATGTAGGTTCATCAGTTATAACAAATGTGCCACTCTGGTGCAGGTTGTTGATAGTGGAGGAGGTTGTGCATGTGTGGGGGGGACAGGGTATATACAGAAAACTCTGTTCTTTCTACTCAATTTTGCTATGAACCTAAAACTGCTCTAAACAATAAAGTCTATTAATTAAAAAGTAAATAATAGGTTAACATTTTTCTAAAGCAAAGGAGAATGGAGTTGTCATTTATGACGATGGAGAAACTGGGAGGAAAATTTACTACTATGTTGAGAATCATGAGTTTAATCCTGGACAAACTACATGTGATATGCCTGTTAGATTTACAAGTGAAAGTATGAAATAGGTACTTAGAAGTATGATTCAAAAGTTCAGGAGGGAGATCTAGGCTGGAAATAAAAATTAAGAAAATGTAAGTGTATTGATTGTTTTTAAATTTATAGGGATGTGATCACTTAAGGAGTGAGTGGAAATAGAAACTGCAATATTTCTAGTTCAGGAAGGTAAGGAGAAACCACTGAAAGGAGATGGAAAAGGAGATTCCAGTGAGGAAGGAGGAGAACCAAAAATGGTAAGATACAACAACTGATCTTTGGATTTGGCCACTAGAAAGTCACTGATATCATAGACAGGGGATTTTTTTTTTTTTTTTTTTTTAAGTAGTGGGAATGAAAGTCTAATGGTTTGGATTCAAGGAAGAATAAGAGAAAGGCTCTCTGGGTTTCTACAGGACAAACTGGCTAAATCAGTTTATTTTAGCATATCCTCCAAGTGCATGTATGTCAACAAGGAAAACTAATATAATCTACAATCAATAGTATCATTCAGCATAAATTAAAGACATAGACTGCAACAAACTTTAACTTAATGTGAAAAATGGAGAAATAAACTACTGAAACTGATGCCGAAAGCTCGGCCTCTCTGCACCGGTGCCAAATCAAGTCACAGAGACAGAGTTTTGGGTGAAGTAGAAAAGAATAGCTTTATTGCTTTGCCAGGCAAAGGGGGACACAGCGAACTCCTACCCTGGAAAACTATGTGTCCCAACCCGGGAGGATTTGATGAGGAGTTTTATGGCAATAGTTCAAGGGTGGGGTTGCTGACAAGATTAGGGTGTGTGCAGGGTCTCAGGTGGTCCGGTCTCTTAATCTTGATGAGCTTCTCTGGTCTCTTTAATCTCCTTGGCTGGTCCTCCCTTGATTAGCAACTGTTTGAATCTGCCCTTTGGAACTCAGGGAAGGTAATGGAAGCTGGAGTCTTGAAGGCTTCTGTGCCCAGGAAATCCACAGGGTCCTTTTTGGTTTCAAAACCAGGAGAACCAGCTGCCATACAGAGCATAGAATTGGGAGAAAACCAGGCAGGAAAGAGAAGACTCCTTTTCTAAGTAGAAAACATGTGAATATGTGTTGTTTTTTCCTGTGGCTCCTTGGAGATCCTTTTCAGTACATAATGGCTGGATGTGTACTACCTAGTCAAGGTTGTTACATAAATGACCTTTGTATATGTATGTATGCTCTTGCTGAGACTTGCTGATGAAATATTAGTCATTTCATATGGATGATATTAAATATTAGCCATTGAAAACTGATTTCTTTTCACATTGCCCCAAATTAATGGTTTATTTCTGCAAATAAATTTTTAAAAAATGCATTTATTGAGTCTATCTTCTGGGAAACCAAATGGATGATTTAGCCTACATAAAACTTCATTTATGTTAGTCTCACATTTCTATGTAAAAATTATAATTTCCAATTATATAATTCATAATGAAAATTTAACATAGTTTGACAATTATGTTACACAGTTTGAAATCCTTTGAAGAACATTTCATAAGTATATATGTAATTTGAGAATTTGTTTCTAAATAAAATGTATATAATGTGGCAATTATTCCAGAGGAGATTAGCTTGTTGTTTCATTAACCTGCTTAGATACTGAGATTTTATTAACGCATAGCTTATAGTCAAACTTCTATGATGATATTCAATTTAAGAAATAAGGAAGATTAATAATATTGTAAAAACTAAAACTATATATATACACGCTATAGGCAAAAAATTAAAATAGCTACTTCATCATATAGAAAAGGAAACCAGAGCTTTATAGCTCTTTAACTTACCTAGTGAAAATCGTACACTAAAAATATTCTTCATGAATATAAAACTTTGGCAAAAACAATCCACACATTGCCAAAGAAATGAAATTTCAAACCAGCAATTAGAAACCATGTGATTTGGGATGGGGGGGGGACACCTGAATTTGGAATTATAAGGCTCTACTGCCTTGATAGCAAATCATTCATTTCCTTAGTAAACTTGCATAGGTGCTGTAATAGTTAGGTTAAAGAACGTGTGCTAGAGTGCTTTAAAAAGTATAAAGTCCTAATTATATATATCAGATACTACTAATTTTTGCATAATAAATAATATACATGATTTTTATGCATCAAATACATCACAGGTCAGATATACAAGAAGATGCACATGACACAAAGCTGCAGAGTGTAACATTTGCACGTCCAGGTCTTATTAAATAAATATTTTGAATATAACTATATTTCTTTATATTTTATATTGTATTATATATTGCTATAATATTTGTACAGATATTAATGCAACTAACAATCTTATTGCTTGATTTTTTTTTTCTCACAAATAGAATTAGCACTGAGATCATGTAAAACACAAACAGACCTCAGCCAGAGAGGGTTGGCTCCCCCCAAAGAAACAATGCATTGTGGGGACTCCATCTCTAATTAGTTTTATTAATAAAGTTTATGCTATTTCAGTATTCCAGTGATATTCCCACCCCAAAAATAGGTATGATAATAGAAGAGGCTTAGAGATGTGTTCTAAAGGTGAAATTTAGGTAGGTTGTGAATTATAGTACTGCAATATTGTTAAATTGGGGAAAAAGGGCAAATGTATTCCAAAAACTCTGCCCAAATTTATTGCTTTGGGGAGGGGAAGGTGGCACAAACTTTACCTGTGGGATAATATTTATATGAAAAAGAAGCAGATGACTTCAACACCAGTAGTTATTCCTTTTTAGCACATCACCATTTATATCACATGCTCTCTAATCCTTACCTACACTTCCCTTCCCTTGCAAAATCAAATCCCCTACAGATTCTCTCAAAAACAGGTAGATTTCATTTGCCTGAGGATTAGTATTGATTTGATTTCATAAGAACTCCTGCACTTCTGCCCCCCACGCAAAATGAATTATTTGTCTATCAATGTGTTGGGGACTGCAGTTCCTTTTGAGACAAAGCTATTTATTTATTTTATTCTTAGAGTTAAAAGGCATAAATGTATATGTTAACTCACCGATGCTCATTTCTCTTAAAGAATAATTTTTAAAATGTCAAGTGTAAAAGACTGACAAGAGGATTTTTATTTTGTTTTGTTTCTATTTTAATAGGGAAATCCTTAAAGAAGGTAAACATCATTCTGGGTCTAGAGAGAGAAAGAGCTTGCTGCCTGAGGCAAGAACATGCAATGAAAAGGTTTCAGAAAAAGTAGTTTCAAAGTAAGTGATGTTCACAGATTTCAACAGTTTTTAAGAGTTGGTTTTACATTCACCTGAGAAGGAGCAAATAAAAGTTACATGGATAGGTACAAATCTGAAAGCTCATGATTTATGAGGTTATTTTTTTTCCATTTAATAGAGTTGAATTCTTTATAAAAGAATTTCATTCCTAGAAGAGTCATTAGTCTAGGTATCAAGGTATATGAAACAGTATTCAAACTCTAACATACATAAAAATAGCCCAGAAGTCTCATTTTTAAAAAATGAGTTTCTTATTCTATTCTCAGAGATTCAGTAAATTAGAGATGGAGAAAAGTAGCCCAGGTGACTCTGATACAGGTAGTCCATAGACACCTAAATGTTGAAAAACACTAATAGTTAGCATTGTTTAACAATGACCATATGGGAAAGCCACTCCTCTGGGATGGGCACTGAGAACATTCACTTGACAATTTTCTCTGCCACAAGCCTCGTTAATAGTTATATTTCCTAGATGTAAATAATATCTCATTGAAGCCTCACAACAAACATGTGATAGAGACATTATCTTTATCATCGTTCTCAAGTTGAGAGAATTGAAACATGGACAGTTTAAGTAATACATTCTTATTCATATCTGTTCAATAAATAATAATAAAGTGCCTATTATGTGCCAGGCATTTTTCTTAATGGTTAGCAAACTGTGGTGAACAAAACAAATCAAATCCTTGTTCTTATGATAGAACAGAGTTGTAGAGAGAGAAAATCAAATATGAACAAATAAATGCAAGAATTAGATGATTTCAGTGGTTTGCAGAAAATACCAAAGACATTATAATATAAATTAGATGTTCAGAGAAGGCCTAGCTGAGAAGGTATTTTTGAGTGATACCTGAATAACAAGAAGGACACCGGCTGTGAAAAGAAGCTAGCAGATAATTCCAGACAGAGGAAACAGCAAGTGTAAAAGGCTCAAGGCATTTATGTTAAAGGCTGAAGTTGTAACTCTAATAATTTTCTCTAAATTTCATGTTCAACGAAATTAAGAATTCTCTAGTTAAATATATAAATTACTAATAGAAATATTGAAGTATTAGATATACCTCACATGTTGAATTGATCCTCTTTATTCGTGGATTCTGCATTTGTGAATTGGCTTATTTGTTAAAATTTATCTTTAACCCCAAAGTCAATATTTGCATCATTTTCACAGACACGCACAGAGTGGTGAAAAATTTGAGTCCCCTATACACATATATCTAGCTGAGGTCAAACAAGGCAGTGCTATGCCTTCTTGTTTCAGCTCTCACACTATAAACAAGTGTCCTCTTTGTGGTCTGCTTAATGCCATGGTTTCACCTTGTTGTGCTTTCTGTTAGTGATTTTGCTATTTAAAACAGCCCCCAAGTGTAGTGCTGAAGTGCTATCTAGTGTTCCTAAGAGCAAGAAGGCAGTGACATGTCTTTACAGAGAAGCTTAGTTCAGGCAGAAGTTATAGTGGGGTTGGTAGTGAGTTCAATGTTAATGAATCAACAATATGTATATAATAAGGTGGGTGACTTTAAAAAGAAACAAACATAAAACAAGGTTATGCGTTGATTGATAGATAGATAGATAAATAGATAAAGATAATATAAAGAATTTGCTTATGCAGTTATGGAGGCTGACAAGTCCCAAGATCTTCAGTTGGCAAGATGAAGACCCAGGAAAGCTGATGGTTTAGACCTAGTCTGAAGGCTGGCAGGCTCAAAACTCAGGAAGAGCCACTGTTTCAAGTTCAAAGACAGGAAAAAAACATATTCCAGCACTAAAATAATCAGGCAGAAGGAGTTCCCTCTTATTCAGATAAGGGTCAGCCTTTTGTTCTATTCAGGCTTTCAACTGATTGGATTAGGCCCACCCACATTAGGGAGAGTCATTGGCTTTAGTCAGTCTTTTGATTTAAATGTTAAACTCATTCAAAAACACCTTCACAGAAACACCCAGCATAATGTTTGAACAAATATCTGGGCACCCATTGGCCCAGTCAAACTGGCACATAAAATTAACCATCACAGTGATCAAGATACATTGAGTCACAAACTGAAAATAATTTATTTTATTTAATAGACATTTATATTGAAGAGGCATTATTCTAAGAAATTTATAAAGGTTTTCTCAATTAAATTGCATAAACATCCCAAGTAATAACTCTTAAAGATGAAAAAACTGAAGCACAGTGAAGTTAATTAATTTCCCTAAAGTAACACAGCTGGCAAGTTCTAGAGCCAGATATCAAACCCATGCCATAACCCAGAAGCACTAAATTATCTTGCCTTTGCATCTTTCTTTACAAATCCTCCCAAACTCCTAAACTCACTTTATCCTTACAATAAAACCCTGAGACAACTATTATTACCTCCATTTTTCAGATGGTAAAATTGAGTTTCAGAATAATTATTCAGGTTTAGAAAATTAGAAATATAGTTAAGCCAGGACTAAATTGCATCCTTTTTCCCAATCCCTGAATAATTCTCAATTGTAAAATGGAATCATTGGATAAAAACATTTTTTTGTTGAGCTATTATATTATAGCCAACTTAAATGTTATATGCAATGTACTTAAAAATAGTCATGTAGAATCAGAATTTCTAAAATAATTTTCTTCTGCCTGCTACTGAGTTATTGAGTTAATATATCATCAGGACATGATTGCTCTAATTATGTAACAGTGCTATTCATCATTGCAAATACACTATCACACTGATAATGTATTACTCAATAAAGTCACAACAGCTGGCAAGAACACCCATGGAATCAGGCTATGTGTGAGTTTATGTGTTTTATTATTTAATTTACTTAATTCAGAACAAAGCAGGACAACATATTTGTGAAACCTCCAGAGAAAGTCTAAAATTTTCTGAATTAGCTTTCCTACTGTTGTTTCCATAATGGAAACATTTATTTGCAAACCTTGTATTTGCTTGCCAGCTTGACAGCAGTCATGAGAAAGTCTCCACACCATGACTTATTTGAATACCTCTGGTATATTTAAGCAGTGTCTAGTCCTCTTGGTATTCTAAATAAATTTGTTTCCACCCAGTAAATAGAAGTGGATTAAAAAAGAGCTTTAGGACTTCCCTAGTGGCGCAGTGGATAAAGAATCTGCCTGCCAATGCAGGGGATATGGGCTCGATCTCTGGTGTGGGAGTATCCCACATGCCGCAGAGCAACTGAGCCCGTGTGCTGCAGCTAAGGAGTCCATGTGCTGCAACTAAGGAGCCCGCCTGCCACAACTAAGACCCAGTGCAACCACATAAATAAATAAATAAATGTTTTTTTAAAAAGACCTTTTAATGATCTTTATACTGTCAGTTATTTTTATTATGTGCAAATAAATATGTATCAACTTGTAGCTAAGGTTGTATATCTTATAGGATTGATTTTCTACATGAGTCTGGTACCATTGTGAGTAGCTACACTGTTCTTACAATTTCCATAGCTGACATCAGATGTGCTGAAATGATACATTTGTATAACAATAGGAACATATTTTGCTTGATTACCCTGATTTTCAAACATGAAATAACAAGCTCTGAAATCCTAGAGACTTCACCTGCACACCTGCTCTACTTTTGCTCCCATAACAAATGTGCTTCTTCCTGCAGGCTTCAGTAAAATCCCCCTCTAAATAATGAATCTAGGATTTCCCTGGTGGCGCAGTGGTTGGGGGTCCGCCTGCCAATGCAGGGGACACAGGTTGGATTTATGGTCCGGGAAGGTCCCATATGCCACAGAGCAACTAAGGTAGTGCACCACAACTACTGAGCCTGCACTCTAGAGCCCGTGAGCCACAACTACTGAGCCCATGTGTCACAACTACTGAAGCCTGCGCACCTAGAGCCCATGCTCCTCAACAAGAGAAGCCACCGCAGTGAGAAGCCCGTGCACTGCAACGAAGAGTAGCCCCCGCTCACCGTAACTAGAGAAAGCCTGCACACAGCAACGAAGACCCAATACAGCCAAAAATAAATAAATTTTAAAAACTCATTAAGTAATGAATCTACAAATTGACCCCACTGAGGGGCATAAGCATATGAACTATTTACTCTTATCTTATTTGTGGTCTTACCCTCTCTGCCACACAGATGTGAAAACTGTCTTTGACTCTTCCCTCTCCTTTGCGCCATCACCGGCTCAAATGACAATATAACCTATTGAGGATATCTTTAAAACCTTATCTTCTCCATACTTGTTGTGCATAACCACTTTTCTAAACTGTAACATATTATACAATTCCAAGGGATTCTTTGGAAAGAATGTGAACGTACCGGACGTAGGTTTGACTTTGGCTCAAACAGAAATGGGTTAAATATTGAGTCTAAAATGAATGGGTACACTACTTTGCTGGGATTTCTATAAAAGCAAAGCCATGAATAGTCACCTTTTGCTTCTCCTAAATAGCCCCTGAGTAGTTAATCTGTCCCCAATTGAATCCATTCAACACACCCCTTCTAAGTGTGGGGCTGCTATAGGAAATGAGCCTTGCAGCCTTCCAACTACAGGGAGCATAATTAACCGAAGTCCCAACTTCTGCACTCTGAAATCCATCATAGCCAGCCTTCATGTAAGTTCTTTCCCAGTGACTGGACATGGCAGGGATACTTGTGGCAGACATGTTCCTGGAAAACAGAACTCCTCTGACTTTGACTCTGAGCCCGTGGGAGGACTTAGCTGAACATTCCTTAGATACTAACATAGTCTACATCCTTGCCTTGGGATCATATTTGCATGATGGCTAACAACTTTTTCAGCATCCTAGATATTCTTACCATTTACTCTCCCACATGGTTCCCTTACTAAAATACTTGTATATTTAATCCTGTCTTGAAATCTGGAACACCCTCCCCCCAAAAAATATCACCTCTGGTTACCCTAATGGAAAAATCAGCAGCAGCAGAAGCAAAATCATAGCCATTTCTATTTCCATGAGTAGCCTCATCATTATCAATAAAATAATGCAAAGTAGTCCCTGATGCATAATAAACCCTCAAATATATGATGCTTACAATATAGAACTATCAAATGTGATACAATTCTTATTTTGCATAAAAGGGCACAGAGATATGAAGTAAATAGTCATAGGCAACAGAGCTAATAGACAGCAAATCAGAAATTTAACTCTGGTCTGCTTGATTCAAAAGTGAAGCTTCTGGGGCTTCCCTGGTGGCGCAGTGGTTGAGAATCTGCCTGCTAATGCAGGGGACATGGGTTCGAGACCTGGTCTGGGAAGATCCCACATGCCGCGGAGCAACTGGGCCCGTGAGCCACAACTACTGAGCCTGCGCGTCTGGAGCCTGTGCTCCGCAACAAGAGAGGCCGCAATAGTGAGAGGCCCGCGCACCACGATGAAGAGTGGCCCCCACTCGCCGCAACTAGAGAAAGCCCTCGCACAGAAACGAAGACCCAACACAGCCAAAAATAAATTAATTAATTAATTAATAAAAAAAAAGTGAAGCTTCTGAGAACTATGAGAGGCTGCCTCCTGGATGTCACCTGCCAGTGTGTCATATAAACCAACTTAAAGTGTATTTCCATCTTTATGCACTGTTTCCCCAGCCCTGTTACTCTTCTGTATTATTCTGTTTAAGATGTTGATAACATTGCCACACAATTCACAAATGGCGAGAGTTCAATAAGGGGGTCAATAAACATGCATTAATTAATGAATTAGCATGTAGATAATAGGCAAGTTGGCTTTCTAAAACTTATAGATATTAAAATCCTATTTATAAATACTCAGCTCAAAATGTTTCTGACAAGTTTTTTTTTTCTTCAAAGTTTTTCAACATGCAGTATCATCAAAAGCTTGGTGAATACCTGCACAGAATCCTTGGAAATAGTAGACAGAAAAGATGTAATTAATTTGACCAAAGTTCACAGTTAGAACTGTCTACAACTTTTCTGTTACTGGATTTAAATATAGCTTAAATTTAAGCACAAGATTATATGCTTATACATGGCCATTCTTGTCATTTGGACTCTGCTATATTTCTAGTATATTTATTTCTGCATGTGAGTACATTTTTACATAGAATTTAAAAGCTATTAGATAAAGAAACATTTACGGAAAATTTCATTTACATCTTAATTAAATAGGTCGAATTAGAATAAGGGAAAAATGTTGATAGTTTCCAACAGCATATTTATCCCTAGTTACAACTAAACATTGGCGCATTTTTCTGTGCAATATTTGAAATTGAAATATTTCTCAATTTTAATGATATCAGGAGGAAATTTACTGTAAGTACCAAACCAATTCCTGGAGTGTATTTTTCACAGAGAAAACTAACTTGTGTGAATAAAAAAAAAAAAGTGTCATTTTCATCAATGTATGCCTTGTAGACTTCTGAATTCTCATTTTGTTTATTACTCTGAAAATTACTACTTGCCAAGTTATATTGCCATGGTGTGAGTGAATCAGGGAAGTTCGAATGTATTCAAAGCTGTCATATTTAGCACAAGAAAACTTGGAGCTCATTCAAATGACAATCTAACCCTACTGTTTACAAAGCCAGAAATGTGCTATTGAGTTCCAGGTTCATGGAATGAGAAGAAAGGTTAATGCATTTTCTCAGTTTAAAGAAGGAATAACATGGTTCATTAAACATAATGTAGGTCTAAACTGAAACTCTAAACTTAAATAGCTATCAATGAAATAACCTGAAATCATTGTATTACATTCATTTCATTTTTTCTACCAATTTTTATTGAACACAGATTGTGTGCAGGACACTTTTCTAGCTCTTTGGGACTCAGCTTCCAAGAGGCGTAGAATCTAGTGTGGGAGATAAGACATATATAAAAATAGTCGTATATATAATTTAAAATTATAAACAGATCATTGGAAAAAGATTCTGTTAAAATGGAAGCTTGAGTGGAAGAATCTAAATATATCTTTCCCAAAGTTAATGAAATACCATATTTGACCACAAAAATGTTTCAAAATAAAATATGAGCTTAATTAGGCAATTGACAAGAATCTCCATCAATAGGTTACAATTAAGAAATGGAACTTACTGTTTACTTCCTAGACCAAAACTTTACTTTGTGGCACAGTCATTTACCTCTGTTTTGTGCAAATGACTTTAGGATTCCAGAAAGAATGTTGAAAGATAGCTGGAGCTATGAATCACTTGAATGCTTATGTGAACACCATTGAACCCATCTAGTTTATAATAATAAAATTATTTCAAGTATTATTTGCTAAATAACTTGTTTTTAATGAATAGAATCTTCTTCATTTAAGCTGAGGTGTCACTTCTACAACAAATTAAAAATGCAGTTTTTCAGAAATTTTACTTTTAATTTAAACTCCTAATCAATAAAATAAGAAATAGTAGATAAATAAGCCTGAATATTGGGAGATATTTATACCTACCAGCCACAAATAAATAATTCAAAAATTATTGTAATTAATAAACACTATAGTGTTGAATAAAGGCAGTTGCTTTCCTACCAATAATAATTATTTAATACTGGAGAACATACTGAAAAAAATGTTATTCATAAGTGCAATGGAAAGATAACATCTCACTTTAAAAAATTGCAAGGAATGTGTATAGCCAATGAATAAAAAACCTTCTAAATATGAAGTGAAAGACAAAAAAAAACCTTGCATAAATGAAAATAGATACTCACATAAGGAAAATACTATGAGGAAACAATATTATGAATTTGATAATATTTTAAAAATTAATATTTAGCTTCTTTGCTAAATATCATGCACAAGGAAAGGATTCCAGAGTATCTCTGAAGCCTCTCATTGAAGATGGAAGACTGAGCACTCATACGTACCAACCCTACATTTCAATTCTAATGAATTGTAACAAAAGCTAGTCACCCAGTTTTAGTCTTGGGGAAAAAAAGAGAAGTGTCAACATCTCCACTACATAGTCCACTGGGAGGAGCCTCACTGCACAAGTTTGTTCTCTAAGCATATCCTTAATGAATTAACCTCATTTCTTCCAGAACCAACTTCTTCCCTCATAATTTGTTGACTCTGAATTACTGTTCACCAGGCCTTCATGAAAGGATAGACTTTTTTTTTTTTTAAATGTATTTATTTATATTTTTGGCTGTGTTGGGTCTTCGTTTCTGTGTGAGGGCTTTCTCTAGTTGTGGCGAGCGGGGGCCACTCTTCATCGCGGTGCGCGGGCCTCTCACTATCGCAGCCTCTCTTGTTGCGGAGCACAGGCTCCAGACGCGCAGGCTCAGTAGTTGTGGCTCACAGGCCTAGTTGCTCGCGGCATGTGGGATCTTCCCTGACCAGGGCTCGAACCCGTATCCCCTGCATTGACAGGCAGATTCTCAACCACTGCGCCACCAGGGAAGCCAAGGATAGACTTTCTGACAGGCAGACTCTAAGATAGCCCCCAGTGATCTTCTTTTCCTGATACTCACACCATACCTTTGAGTGTGGGCTAACCTAGTGACTTGCTCCTAATGAACAGAATGCAGCAAAGGTGATGGGATGTTACTTCCATGTTTAGACAAATAAGGTTGTGACTTTCATCTCATTAGTGGTCTCTCTCTCTTGCTGGATTTGGTGAGGCAAGCTGCCACACTGGAGGGGCCCACATGGCAAGGAACTGAGGGTGGCCTCCAGCCAACATCCATCAAAGAGCTGAGGCTCTCAGTCCAACAACCTACAAGGAACTGAATCCTGCCAACAACTACTTGAGATTAGAAGCAGATTCTTCCCCAGTTGAGCTTCCATGTGGGCCTGAGCCATGGCTGACACCGTGAATGAAGCCTTGTGAGATACTCTGAAAATCCAGCCCAGAAACCTAAGTCACAGAAACTTAGAGCTAATAAATGTGTTTTATTTTAAGCCTCTATGTCTATGATAATTTTTTTTGGAGAGCAATAGATAACTAATACATTCTCTTATGTCACTGTAACAAGACTTCTCCTGTAGTATAATTTAGTATCTCTGACAATCTGAAAATTGAAAATTTCTCTTCCACTCGTGGCATTTTTTTCATCTCATCATGCAATTATAAATTATATATTATGATAAAAAGTAAGTAAATAAACATATAAATAGAGAGATTGTCTCAAGAAGTCTCTTAGAGGAGTACTGTTTCCAAGGAGAGAAACAAAGTGCATTTGACGTGATTCCTGGATTCCAGAATAGGCTTGCAAGAAAAAAAAAAAGGAAAAGAAAAGAAAAGAAAAAGAAAGAAAAGGAGAGGAGAGAAGAGAGAGTTATGAATGAAATGGCAATTTCCATACTAGGTGTATATATGTATGCTATGAACAAACATTGTATATATCAATATTGAAAATTGTTTTATGTGTCAAATAAGGTTTTTTTTTGGTTATTAACTTATTTAATCTAGGTTAAATTGATTATATGGTATTTGCAGGGGATAATATATTTCTAAACTGTTTCTGTGACTATTTTAATGACACTTATAGCAGTAAAACTTATCTCACTGAGATATGTTGACAGGAATGAAAACAGAGATTTTAAAACAATGTCACCAACTTCTAGATATTCATGTTTAACTTCCATATCAAAAGGTGCAAATGATGCTATGTGCTCAAGCTCCATTTTCAATCTTTTTAAAGTAGTACATTCCAACAATTTACCTTCTTAATTTATGTTTAAGTTGAAACCATCTCCTAATGAATGAGATGGATACTAGATCCATGAATTTCATGAGTAGGTGATTCTTTGATAAGGAACCAAGCTCAGAATATTAATTCATAAGGTGATCTGCAGTAAATTCTACAAATGTTCAATATCAATACTTACCCAGCTTATAGATAGTTGTTGAAAATCATGGAATTTGTCACAACAATATGTAGAAAATCTGTTTTTCTAATATCATAAATTTTCTTTAGGTCTTTCCCTCCATGCTTTGAAATATTAAGGTTATTAAAATACAGTATAGATACCTTGATGTTCACTTCACATCTTTAAAAATTTGAGCTCGAACTGGTTTCCACTCTTGAAGGAACACAAATAGTTCATTTTGTAGATCAAATATTCTTGTGAGAAACCTTTCCCATAATAGTCATCTTACTGCAACACACAATAACACTTGCAGTTTGCAATCTTTAATTACACACATTCCCATGCATCATAAAACTGAGCTTTTGGTTCAGCCAACGTTTTTTTCTTAGCAAGATAGTTTCAATGGAGAAACTACTGTGCTGACTTACAATCTGGCACAAGCTTTTTTATCTGGCTAGCTACTCCAGAATGTTTTTCAGTCATTACATCTGTGCCATCAGGACAAATTTGTAAAAACACTTAAAACTCCAAGCAACATTTGTTGTCTATGTAATTTTTTATAATTGCATATGGATCAGTTAGTTCTACTTGTTGGCAATGAAACTGAAAAAAGAATACTTCCCTCATATCACTATCACATTTAATCTACTTCCACTAAAGGATTTGCCATGTTAGCAATATCTTTGCTTTGACAAGGTATGTATTTATCCTATGAATTGGTCTTCCTTACCATTAGCCACTACCTGAATATAGTAGAGTCACCAAACATTTCCAAAACAAAATCACTGATGAAGTTTAAAGTTTTCACTGCCTTAGAAATTGTATGAGTGTGTGTGTATATATATATATGTGTATATATATATATATATATATATATATATATATATATATATATATATATATATATAGTGTCTTGGCAACTTGATGTACCACTTACTAGAAGCCAGCAAAACACTTAACATTTATATGTGAAATATTGAACATTTGCTTATTTGCTTCCATGTTCTTTTTTAAAGTCAATGTTCTTTCAATGAATTATTTTTGGTTTTGATTTCATTTATGTTTTTTATGTAAATGCCACTTGAGTTTTGATGAGTTTTTTGTTTCATTAGCCAGATCCCCAAAAGCACACTGTGGTTGTAACACTTCACTATCATTTATGTCTAGAAAATAGTACTTAGTAATGTGAGTTCATATTTCTGAATAAAACTAGTTAAAATATTTGGCCTTTAATTTTTTTGATGCATTTTATCATTGACATTTGTTCTAATGATGCTACTACATTCAACAAAGATGTGGTTTTTTTCTTGACCAAAAAAATGTAAGTGAAACTTATTTTAAAATATGTAAATTACAGTTAAAAAGAGAATGTAAAATTCACTTCCTCAGTTTAGCTAATAATGTTAAATTATAAAATAAAAGTAAAATTTAAATCGATGACTTCTGCTGCTCAAAAGACAGCATTAAGGAAATGAAAAGGCAACGATTCAAATCTGACAAAGAACTTATTCACAATTCATTAATAAGAATACAAATGATCATAATTTAAAAATGGATGAGAGATGCAGAGAGTAACTTTACAGAAGAAGAAATATGAATGAACATAATCGCCTAAAATATGCTTAGCATTTTTAGTGTTCAAGGAAATTCAGATTATAACTATAAGGAGATAGCAATACATAGCTACTTGAAGGTTAAAATTAAAATGAGAGACAATATCGAGTGTTTAAGAGAATGTGGAGCAATAGGATCTCTCAAACATTGCTGGTAGAAGTGTAAATGATTCAGCCATTTTAGAAAAGAGCTTTGCAATTTCCCCACATACCTTTCCATATAAGCAAGAATTTCATCTCTAGGTAATTACCCAAGAGAAGTGAAAACATGTCCACACAAGGACCTATATTAACTCAAAATGGAAATATCCCAGATGTCTATCAATGGAGTGAATAAAAATGTTATGGGATATTTATAAAATGGAATATTACTTAGCAATATAACGGACTATTGATACACACACAAATGTGAGTAAATCTCAAAAATATGTTCAGTGAAAAAAATCTAGTCACAAAAGAATATATACTGCATGGTTTGATTTACAAGTCATTTTAAAACAGGCAAAAATAACACTTAATGAAATAAATCAAATAATGGCTGCCTGGGGTCAGGGATGATGGTGGAACTGATGGCAAAATGATACAAGGGAACTTTGGGGGGTGATTTAAATTTCTCATGGCTTATTTGGATATTTCCACAAAAGTATAAACTTCTCATATTTCATTTGTTTATACACTTAACTGGATTTATTTTGTTGTAATTTATACATATATAAAATTGATTTTAAAGTAGTATGTGATTAATAAAAATTAAATTAATTAAATTACTAAAATTAATTTGATTAAAGTAATAAAAATTAATTTGATTTAAATGACTGTAAAAATGGAAAGTGTTAAAAGTAAAAGTAATTTTTTGTAGATGTCAATACAGTTTTAAAGTATAGTTAACTAACCTTATAACATAGCATGTTGTAATGTGCTCCTACTGCTTATGTGTGGTATGTAGCTTGCATCATGTCCAACCCAGCACACTAATTCACTAGTGCATCAACACCCTGTCTGGTCTACAGCCTGCTCAGCGAGATGCATCTACTGATCACAAGCACAGATGTAGCAACAATGCCAGATTGTTAAAGAAGTTTGCAGTGCTTAACTTTAGGTGTTCTTGCAGACTGGTAACAGTATCCAAAATATACTTGAATATCACTAGCTGGGAAAACAACAGTTATATTAATGTATAGTTAAACTTGTGCAAAATAACTAATAATAAATTAGAGAAAATGATTTAAATTATGTATCAATTTATGGACCAAATTCCCAACCGGTTAATTTCATATATTAATTAATTGTAGAATTTTTAAATATATTTGATATTAAAATACTCAAAAACACAAAACCTCTAAACAAAAATACACCTTTTAATCAAAATATTTTCCTCCAAAATTATATATTCTTTGTATAATAACCAAAGAAACCAAAACCAAAAAAAATTATGAAACAAAAACATAATGATTAAAATCTAATGAGGAATTTCTCTATAGTGATTCCTTTGGCTTCAGCCAGTATGCCCAACTAGGCATGTCGGAATTCTGTTTATTAATGTTAAAAATGTAGCAAGTCATTTTTTCAAGTTTCATTTTCATTTATAAAGGAAAATGATGATATTGGGTTCAAAAGTTATTTATCAATAAAACTGTATAATTTATGAAAAAGTGTTTTTGAAATGCTCTTGAAAATATACAATAGTAAAAGTGATTAAGTTCTTAACCTGTAGCACCACACAAAGCACTTAGGGATATACATCAAACTTAGAATATAGAAGAAAAGAACATATTCCTGGTCTCTGCCCTGCTTACTCTGACCCTGGGTACCCTCTCCTCCAACCCCATCTTTTTTTTTGGTTTATCCTTGCCTTGAGAACTGATTAAATATTTACAAAGAGATCCCATAGCCTCAGCCATTCTTTCTGGTAGAAACTTAGATCAAGATCTTTAGATTCAGGATCCAGTGTCCTAAACAGGCTTGTCTGAATTCTCCTTGACCCCAGAAATCTTGGGTAAACTCTGAGCCCCAATGTAATACCCACATCACTTGTGCTTAACTCAGACCTTAGGACTGGAGCTGCGTCGTGTTCCCTATTTCCAGTGAATCTAATAGATATGTTAGCAGCCCCTTTAAAACTGAGACTCTAAATTCAAGGCTTTCTGGTTGTAGCAGGACTATTGGATGTAATTCTTGCTAATTTCTCTCCTAAGGCCTATGAAATACCCCACAGGTGTCTACCAAAAATACTGGTATCTTTCCATTTACAGACATATATCCCTAACCAAGATATAGAACCTTTCTAACTAATCAGTCTCAGAACTCCTTATTTCCCTGTCCTTTCTACCTGATTGATTCATGATTTTGGGACTTCCTTATCAAGTTCTCTGTCATTGCATAACTGCAGTAAGTCATTGTTATTTATTGAACACTGTTCTAGGAACTGGGTAAGTCATTCCTTCCCAGCCACCCACAGTTGGCTGACATGTACCACAGGCTTCTTGGCTTTCTCCTCCCACAGCCTGTGTTGGCAGTTGGTCTAAAGTCTAGACTGAACAGTGACCAAGGGTGAAAGAGCATATGTCTGCTTACGGAAGAATTAGACACCATGTTTCTATAACAGCTTCGCATTTCATAAATTTTTGGAGTTTGGCAGGGGTTCATTTTTTTAAATTTCTTTACTTATATGTCAAAATTATTCATGACATGACTACTGCATCAGTTTCAAGGGCCCCACAAAATGGGAATATTCTATAATGTTTTGATATATTGTTTTATTTAATCTTCTATGTCTGAAAAATTGAATGAAAAATCAAAAACAGTTTAAAATATCAACATAACATCTATTAACCTACTTGCATTTGCTTGTGAGACATTAAAATCATTTACTAGTAATGTTACACAAAATGTATATGTAATTTGTAGACGATGCTCCAGGAATAAAAACTTTTCTATATTCTACTTTTTTTATTTCAATATTTTTTATATTTATTTTTTGGGTAATTTTCAGGAAAAAATATATCCCTAGATCCTTTATCAGAAGTCAAAAGTTTAAATGCAATAGAAAATACAATA
Source organism: Balaenoptera physalus (assembly GCF_965194825.1). Taxonomy (NCBI): domain Eukaryota; kingdom Metazoa; phylum Chordata; class Mammalia; order Artiodactyla; family Balaenopteridae; genus Balaenoptera; species Balaenoptera physalus. The sequence continues at coordinate 45,530,606 of NC_138891.1, read as the reverse complement.
TGCACACCTCATTTGAGCATTCTAAAATGTAAAGGTATTTGCTGAAATTTGACTTTTAATGCCAAAATACTTTTTGTTTTAAACTGATCATAGGTAGGATTGCCCAAGCAACATTAATGGTGACCTGAATTTTCTTTTTCTATTTTCATGTAAATTCAAAATCAGTATGCCCGTTTGAAATAATGAGTTCTGTAGTATTAGCAGGAGTTTAATATACTTCCTGGCAAGGTATTGGAAGTCACTAAACCGTGTATGTTGTATGAATAATTTTTGTCTTAGTTATGTCTTTCCAATTATTATGTCGACTCTCTTTATCAAAATTAATAATGAAAGTACTTTTTCAAGAAATTGTTAGTGAAAACCAGTAAGTCAGCCGCATGGTATTCATTTATTCTTCTTGCCTCATCTTAAGTCACTAGATCAATTTGAAACTACCAGAACTCAGCTGATCTAATTACACAGAGAGTCTTATCAGGCCAGCTGTAAAGAAAATGGGGGGAAGAGTGCTTAGCCAGAAAATGAAGAAGTGAAACCTTGAATGATAGCGCTATGTATTGGAATGAATTATTGAGTGGCAGCTGGGACCGAGCAATGGGACATGGAGTGAAGGTGCAAGTCAGTGTAATCAGTATTATGGAAGGATAGTAGTCCAAATTGACAGGCAAAATTTCAATCTCTGGGTAGCGTTTCTAGGTTAGATACATGCAAGATGTCCGAAGTTCATATAGACCGCTGTGGAAATAAAGATAAAGACACTTACATAGAGTAGAATCCATTTTTTAGGTTTTTTTACTAGAAACTGGGAAATAAGGGGAGAGATTACAAATGGGAAATTCTAAAAGACTGTGATGGGGAGATACAGGCAAACATATACTCAAAATAGCTTACCATAATTATTGCATAAATAAATGTTCAAGGAATTTGTGTAATGGGGTAGCAGAAGAAAGGGTATAATAGATAATGTGAATCCTGGCCAAATAAAGCTAGTGGAAATGAATTAAATATAAATTAAAATTTATTTAGTTATATATACACCAAATATTTACAAAAATATTTTTTAACCTACAGATATCATCCAGAAGCATAAAAATGGTACAAGTGTGATTTTTGCTAGAATAAATAGACTGTTTTTGTAGAGTTTAGTAGAGTTTCCTTTTTTAAAATCAAATATTTAAACTAAGCCTATATAACCTATCTTTGTTACTGAATAAATGGTCTTCTGAAAGTTCTAAATGGACTGCTAGACAGTGTAGGTTAGTGGCCAAAAATATTAATATGGGTATTTACTAGCACTTGATGTTTTCTCCATCAATGATATCTTGATGTCCTTGTTGCTATAAGTTTCAAAGCCCAGTTCATATGCACCACAACCAAGCTCCTCACTAAGTATTCCCTTCTTTAAGTTGTCTCTCAGTGAGGGTGCATTCAGTTGCAAGTAACAAAATACATGGTTATGGTGGAATTAACGTTCCATATTATGTGCTGCTTTAATGGCCTAACCACCACAAGTTCTCCTCCATACTTTGCTCCTGCAGAGAAAGTCCCCTAGCCAAACAATCATCCTTACCAAATGGGCAAAATGTAGGTCCTGCTCACACTTGAGTAGCATTTAAGTACTCTGCTAATACCCAGAATATTCAAAATAGCCAATCACATATTCGTTGGGAACCAGGGGGCATCACACCCTCTTGATAATACAAAGTCTGCCTGCTTCTCTTAGCACTGTTTCCTCGTTTAACTCCTTCATAACCCTGCATGACATGCAGTATCCATCTACTCAGGCATGTATGTGACTAATAAATTGTTGTTGATCACGTATGGCCAGAGTGGGCTGTCAATATGTTCGGCCATTCCCATATCCCTAGGGTGGGAATCTCTCCCACACCAATGTGATTAAGAGGAGGTGATTAAAACAGTGACTAATAGTGGCTCAAACAATAAAGATTAAAAGACAGCCATTTCACATAACAAGACAGAAGTAGTCTTTTCATGGCTGTTTCAATGTCTCAACACAATGAATAACTACCTAAGTTCTTTCAAGCATTTTCAAGCATTAAGTTGACTATGGACTTGCTGAAGACCCCATTTTACTTTTTTTGTTTGGTCTTTGCTGTCTTTAATACAAGAAATTTTGTACTCAGGCTTATTTCATCATTGTTGCTCCTGGATCACCATGTTCTCACATAACTAACTATATTCATAGTAAAATGTAAATGGGCTAGACAGGGAAGGATGATGTTCTTCTTGCATCTTTCTGTAACTCAGAAAGGAAAATTTGTCTTAGAATCCATTACAGTCTCCATCTTAGGGAGTGACAGTAAGTGGCATTTTAGGACTATTAAGTAGGCAACAAATAGGACCAACTATAATTTAATTGCCTCAACTCTCATGTCTTTGTATAAATAGTATGAATTTGGCTAACCGTGCAGAAAAAGTATCTAAGTTTACCTTTCTGTTAAAAGATTTCCATGGAAAGACTTCCATGTTTCCAGAGTTAATTTGTGTTTCTTACATTAATTTTAATGAATTTATGTAGCATTGTTTTCTGAAAGTACAAAGATGATTTCAATTTTTGTTTTTATGGTTTTCAAAATAGATAAGGGTAAAAATATCCATTCATTGTGTTTAGTGTCATGATATTTTTCTATTCTGTATTAAAATTCAAATTGTTTTATAACCCACATTTCTTGCTCACTAGTAAAATATTAATTTTTGTTTAATGTTAAATAGTTTATATTTTTGCCTGATGTATTATGTTTTTAATTACGTGGTTATATACTAGATTGGTGACCTGGAGAATATTAACTACAGGTGAGTACACATCTCCAAGCAATAGATGCATTTTAATATGTAGATGTATACACTGATTTCATTTATTCTCAGAAATTCATTATTCTTTTAAACAGAATTATGTTAGAAACAGATTAAATCACCACAGGTGTTACCAAATCAGCAACATTAAAGGTAACGGTTGCAGGGGGTGTGATCAGTTCATGGGCTTTCTTATGATTGGTTGGTGGTGAGGTAAAAGGGTGTTGTTTAGGGAATCTTAATCATCAACCTTCTGGTCCCAACTAGTCTGGGGTCTACATGCTTGTCAGCATATAGCCACTGCCCTCCAACTGAGTGGGGGGTCTTAGTTCCTGCAGAACAACTCAAAGATATGCATCAGATTGTTGTGTATATTCCTTGAGGGGGAACTAGGACTCTGTTTTTTGCTGAAATTTTGTTTAAGCTATCATTACTTTTCTTGCCTGACTGCTTTTTCTTTGTTTCTGCATTCCCTCACTTCCCTAATTAGTAACTGCTTATGCCTGCTTTTTGGAACTTTGAGGAACACCGAGGAGATGAAAGTCTTTTTTTCTACAAACAAGAAACGAGGGACACAGCAGGGGTCTGTCACTGGGGAGGTCCCACAGGGTCCTGCTCAGTTTCACAGCTAAATCATAATTGACTATAGCTTTCATTTATGTGAAAGATATCATATGCTAGACCAGTAACTATGTTGTATTACTTAATAGAGTCAATAGGTCCATACATGCAAAGCCAAGAGAACTGAGCACTTAGTAAATGCTAGCTAGCATGGAAATAGAGCATTTCATCAACACATAAATCCTATGAGTTAGGTTTAATTTTCCTCATTTTATAAATTAGGAAGCATAAACACAGAGAAGATAAGTGACATTTTCTATATTCAAACACTGGCAAATTAAAGTCAACATTCAAACTCAGGCTATTGTATTCTAAATGGTTTGATCTTTCCATTCAATTAAGGGAGGCCCAATAGAATTCCTGATATTATGCAGAACCTCATCTGTTGGGAGATCAAATGGGCATTGATCTGGCTTGTAAAATATATTAATTGAAAATTCTGGAGAAAAAAATAATTTTCAGCCTTAGCAGGAATAAAAATCCTCTTTGACTTTACTTTCTTCATGTGGAAACCGAAGAAAGAGTCCTAACAAATATTTCTCCTCCAACCACTTTCTTCCCTCCTAATAAATATTTCTCCTCCAGCCACTTCCCACTCCTATACCTCCTTCTCAAGGACCCCTAACTGACTTTTTTAAAGGAGGCTCTTTCCCAAGCCATATGGCCCTGCCCCAGAACCGTGGGTAATTGGACCATGATGAATAGCCTGATCAGCCATGCCAGTTGGAGTCACTCCCTGGAATCTGAAGCTGGATTGAATGTTTCTAGTGAGTCTCTATCAAGACTGTGAACTATGAACTAAAGTCACGTAGAAGGAAGGCTGGGCCAGGTCCATAGGAAGCCAGTCAGCTGAAACAGAACGGAGCAGTTAAAGAAGAGAAACAGAAGAAGGAAACAGAGAACGATATCTTATAACCCTAGATGAAGAAGAATGCTGAGAGGCAGAAAGAGACAGTAGGGACAGCAAGAACAAAACTAAGAGTGAGAAGAGAGCAATACCTTTGATTCCTCAGAACCTGCTAGTTCCTGGAGTCAGCCTTTCCAAAAGCCTCACTGTGATTTCCAGCATTGCATCCCATATTATATCATTCCAAGAATCTCCTTTTTGACTTTAACCTAACTTGCTTTGTCCTCTTTCTTGGAGCTGAAGGAGCCCTGCATGAGGAAACAGAAATACAAATACAAACTGAATTCAGTTCTGAAAAAGTCAAGAGATGAATGAGTTTTATATTTTTGGAAATACTAATTTCATTTGTACTTACAAAAATGCATACTGCATTTTACCACAGATTACACTGGATATATTCTGCCCAATATGCTCATTTATATTTCCCAATTGACATGAGAAAACATCTATGTAGATTCAGCTTACTCACATGTAATCTGGTAATTATAACACCTTGATACAAAATCTGAAATAAATTACAAAAAGCAATTTCCACAATAATTGGAAAAAATGGTCATGCATATTTATTACTCTGAGTTCTTCAAAGATTACTCTTTTCACATTTCCCCTCTCCTTGGAAACTATGAAATCTGAAGGATAAAAACAAAAACTGCAAGCATGCAAATGTGTAGTGGTGATATAAATACTCTCTTCTTTTATCCTAACATTTCATTTTCAATCTTTTTCCAGAGAAGCAATCAACTGACATATGTAATATTCCAATACATTTTACACACTGAAAAGTTGGCATATTTGGCACTCTATTGTGGCAGATTTTCACAAGCATCCAGATTTTTAAACCCATCACTGAAGAATAATTTTCAGGAAACAGTCCATTCACATAAATTGTGTTAGCTTAATAGTATAAAGTAGGTAGGGTGAGCAGACTTGGGTTCTGGAGATATTCTGGGGTTCATTTTAAGAAATCAACAGTTATTTGATTCTTTAATTCTGGACATATGTAGTGAAAAGTGTCAAAATGCAACCAAAAAAGTGAAGACATCAGATCAGGTAATCATATTATAAATAAACTCCTTACTTTCTCTGCTGGAGATATTAGACCTCAAGAAATCTAATAAAAATCAGTTATGTTTTGAGTGGAAATAAATCATGAATCAGTTTTATATGATAATATGATACTAAATAGAGGATTTATTCAAATTAGATGATAGAGAACATCTCCACTGATCAAAACTGCCTGTCTCTCTAGCATCAGTGTCTGCTGCTCTCAGTCTTAAACTTGACATTCTTGCTGCACAGAACAGCTCAGAGTTCTCTACACACACAGCATGCTGTTTGGGGACTCGACCTGTGCTCATATTGCCATCTTTCTCAGGACATTCTTACAGAAGTCTTTCTTTAATACATCCTCCAACAATTCCCCAACATGTAGGTAATGTACTTTTCCTCTACTCTCCCTTAATATTCCTTACCTAGTTTTGCTACATCAGATAATATAATAATCCTTTTATTTCCCTATTTTGCCTGAATGCCTTGTAGGTCTTTAAAGATATGAGTTATTTTCTGCCAAGTCTTGTAATTCTCTACAAATACCTGGGTTTCTATCGATGCCTGTTGTGGTAGCACAGAAAAATTGCATTCCCACTTCTTTCCTGCATTGCTGGTATAGGTAACAACCTCCAGTCTGCTCCCAGCTGGAGGAGATGGAAGAACGGCTTCTGTCTTGCAACCATCACCTAAGAGTAATCACACCACACTAGACATCATCTCCCTTCTTGAGCTTTCTTTCCTTGTCATAAGTTTTCTAGGCTCAGCTAACAGGTACACACTGATTCTGGACTCTGACCTCTAAAATGCTACCCAGTGGCCTTCCTCCCAGGGCACCAAAGCACCCACCATAGTTGTTTCTCTCGTGGTTAAATTTACTGGTGACTTCATGAGTTATCTGAGGTTTTTAGTCATAAATATGGATGTTCCTTTCAACGTTAAGCTTTCATTTTGCCAGCAAAACTCATTCTTCTGTTTTTATACTCTTACATTGGCAGGAAAAACAAAAAGGTGAGAGGTTCTACTACATTCTTAGCCAGTACTGTAAGATAATGGAAGCCTTCGAGAATTATGGGAAAACATCTCTGGGGTCCTTCTAAAAAAAAAAAAGATGTCAGAACCGTCACCATTGGCTATGTTGTCATCCACATATTACTGTGGAGTAATAGCTTCTCAGAAACTTCAACCTAAGAGCCTATTCAAAAAGACTCAGGGTCCCAACTCTAGCATTTTCCCAGTTGACAGGTACTACAATGTATATAAGAAACCAGATATATCTTGAGAATGCATTGCCAAGTGGTACCAGATAGAGAAGAAAGAATGGAGTAAGCAAAAATTGTTCTTTTGGCCATTTGCCTGAAGAATGCACTGCTGGAATTACCATTTTAACCAAATTAAGGGATCTGATGATCGTTTTGAATACTGGAGGATTGAAATGAAATGGTCTAATATGGATATTTGGCCAAATTTTGCTTCCAGAAATAGTGCCATGAAGGTTTGGGTTAGATATTTTAACATGTCACTTGGGTTGGTGAGTAAGACCTCAACTGATTTGTGAAATATGTGAGTCTAATGAGCTCTGACACATTCAACTTGATAAATGGATTATGACGTTTCAATCCACAGGAAAATTACTTGAGACAAGAACAAATAGATTGACCTTCAAAAATAGTCTACCATTGAATACTCACCAAAATACTGGTGAAGTGTGTAATAGAATGTCTTTCAATTTGGGTTTATAAGACATTTTCTTATTAGATTGGGATTATAAACTTTTGGGAAGAATGCCTTTTTAATATATTAGGAAGTACCTGATATCAATACAACATCACTGAGGAAAATTTTGATCTTTTGGTTAAGGGGATATCAGGTTTCTCCAATGTAAAATTAAAAATTTTTCCATACCATACTCCATTCATTAGAAGCAAGTCACTAAGCCAGCTTATATTCAAGGGAAGGGAAATTAAACTCTACCTCCTGGAAGGGGTATCAATGAATTTGTAGATATATATTAAAATTATTAAAGCAATTAATATGTATTTGGAGGGAGGTACTTTGAAGTTCTGCAAATATCTTGTTTCTCCTTAAATTTTCATACACTAATTTTAGCATTTAACGATGTATTTTACTGGCAGGAATTGTTACTATGTTGAATAACAGTTGTTTTTCATTTGCCTCATTCCATCTACATTTGTTAATTAAAATTATTCTGTAGGGAAGATTTTTTTCCTTCACCCATTTGTTTATTTATTCAATCATTTGTTTACATCATATGGACTCATTGGCATTTATTTTATTCTTTGGTCTATAAGCCAATACTATCATTATTTATTTATTTATTTATTTATTTACTCAAATTATTCCTGTTTAAGCCAATGGCAGCTCTTTCATGTTGACTCCTATGTCCTGTTGACATGACACCATTTGTTTGTTTGTTTGTTTTGCCGTTACATATTCTGGTAGTACAAAATGTTCCAGGCTCATTTTATATTTCCCTACCCTTGTCCTAGAATCAAGATTGGTTTCCTTTTTTGAAAGATAATATTAGAAACCTAGATCTGGATACTAGATGTGATCATAGTCACCAGGGTGTCTAATTTCATGTCCTTTCCAACAGTCAAAACTAGGAAACATATATATTATATATATTTACTTATGTGAATTTATATGTTTTATATATTTTATAGTTTTATTATACACAAGAAATACATAAACACCTGCTATATATATGTATATATACATATAAAACCCATGTATACATATATATCTATATTTATTAGTTTATCTATCTAATATCTCAGACTTTACAAATATAAGGTTCATCTGTCTTTCCTGCCTTGATTATTGTAACTTTTTCTTTACAGTGAGAAATCTGGCCTTCATTATCTACAGTATGTGCATGTATTTACTCAACCCTAGTTTACATATGAAATAGTTTCAATTGCTAACCTGTACCACTATGAGAACCAAATTTACCAACTATAGTACCGTATTTATGTACAGTTTTTGCTTGTTTTTTGCCTTACAGTATCTAGCTCAAACATTGTTTTCCTAAGTAACTTTTATCAGCTTCCTTCTCCCCACTTTCTTTGATGAGCTTATGGAACACATTTGTTCAAACACATTTGTAATATGGTTAGTTGCATTTGTTACAGTCTGTGTTCCATACAGTTTTCTCCTACATCCTGGTTAATTTTTCAATATTTGCCTACATATGGTTTACTCTTTGTGACATACAGTTCTGCAGGTTTTGACAGACCTAAAGAGATATGTATCTACTGCAACTACCTTACAGAACAGTTTCATCAAAATAAAAATTCACTTGTGCAGCTCCCTGATAGTCAAACCCTTCCCCTCCCCCAACCTCTTAACAACCACTGGTATGTTTTCTTTCCCAAGAGTTTTGACTTTTCCAGAAAGTCATATAAATGGAATCACACAGTATGTAGATTTATGGGTCTGGCTGCTTATACTTATCAAAATGCATTTAAGAATCATGCATATTGTTGCATGAATTAATGGTTAGCTGCTATTTCTTGCTAAATTATATTCCATTAAAGTTTATTTTTATTCCTAGTTTAGAGAGTGTTTATCATGACTGGATATCAAGTGTTCTTTCTGCATCTACTGAGTTTTGTAAATATGGTGAATTATATTAGTTACTTTTTGATTGTTAACCAGCTTTGAATTCCCAGGGTTAAACCTCACTTGGTCATGATGTCTAATTATAATATATCACAAATTATATATATGTATCACTATATGCTCCTAAGCTCATTTAGGCTGTTGGTAGAATTTATTGCCTACTGGTTGCAGGACCCCAGCTTCTTGCTGGTTGTCAGCTGCGACAGCACTCAGCTTCTAGAGACCACCCCCACTTCCCTGAGACTGTCTGCAGTTTCTTTCCACGTGGGCTTCCTCAACAAGTCTGCTTATTTCATCAAGCCAGCAAGGAGAGTTTCTGCTAGTAAGACAGAGACGTATGTAATGTAATACAATCATGGGACTGACATCCCATCACTTTCTCCATCTTCTGTTGTTAGAAGCAAATTTAGGCCCCACTCATATGCAAAGGGGGAGAATGCAGGAGGTAGTAATCATGGGGACCACTCAAGAGTTTTTCTACTACAGTCAGTGTGATGAGAGGCCTATCAATTTATTGATATTCTCAAGGTAGCAGTTTTTGGTTTCATTATTTTTTTCTGTTATTGTTGTTTTCAATTTGATATATTTCTGTTCTAACCTTTATTATTGCCTTCTTTATATTTTCTTTGTATTTTATTTGGTCTTCTTTCTTTAGTTTCTTAAGACTGAAGCTTAGGATACTTATTTTAGGTTTTTCTTCTTTTCTATTGTAAGAATTTACTACTACACTTTCCCTCTAAGTTCTACTTTAGCTACATCTCACAAATTTTTATGTTGCATTTTCATTTTTTATTCAGTTCAATTAAAAAAATTTCTTTTGAAATGTATTCTTTGACTCATATGTAGAAATGTGCATCTCAATGTCCAGATATCTTTTTGGTATTGATTTTTGTTTGACTCTATTATTGACTGAGAATGTACTTTGTATTATTTATACTCTTTTATGTTTGTAAAGGTTTGTATTATTGCCCAGAATATGGTCTGCATTGGTGAATATTTTATATGCTGTTGAGAAGAACACATATCATGCTGTTATTGGTCGGAGTGTTTTATAAATGGAAATTAAGTGAAGTTGATAATGTTTTTTCTCTACTTGTTCTGTCAATTACTGAGAAAGAAATATCAAAGCCTCCAAAAATAACTGTAGATTTGTTCATTTCTTCTATGAAGTCTATTAGTTACTGCCTCATGTATTTTGAAGCTCTGGATACATATGCCTTTTTGAAGTCTACCATAAAAAAATTTATAAATTTTCTGGATAGCAATAATTATTTGAAAATTCGATATCTCCCAGAAATAAAAACCAGTGTGAACCTCATCCTATTGCTAGTAGAATTAAAATTCAGTTACTTCTTTAAGCTTCAGTCTCCTAACTTAAAACAATTAGTATACTAATTGCACACTGAGAATAAGAAAAGGGATCTGACAGCCGAGAGCTTGTGTGGCAGGAACTGCTAGGTCTTGGTGTACATCTGATGAGCTTAATCACTCTCACAGATCACTAACTAGATAAGGCCACTTTGTGATATTGACGAAGGGAGTCCAGTGCTAGACTGCTCCTTAATCATGCCTGAGAACAGATTTAAAATAAAGTTACTATGCAAACTATAAAAATTATCAAGCATACCTTCCCCCAATAACTTGAGTCACTTTTGCTTCCTACCAATTGGAACTTTAGCCTCCTTCCATTATTCTAGCCTCCTCAACAAGGTTTTTAAGATACCCGATCATAGACTTATCTCTCCTCCTTGACAATTAGCAATCTAGAGTAATCCTCAATCCATTGATCCTTTCCTAAAATTACCTTACACAGGACCAAATCCTAAAATAAGCTCCTTTAAACACCTTCTTACTGAGACACTTCCTGGTTTCCCAAAGGAACTCAGCTCCTTGTTATTGCAAACATCAAGAAACCTAATTTTATTTATAGCTTTCTTTCTTGTGTAATTCAATAGTTGGGCATCAACAGATGCAACATAGAGATATGATAATTAAGGTAATACAAAAAATATGGTAATTAGTTAAGGTAATACAAAAAATAGCACTGGTGTTACCATATGATAAATACTCATACTTTAATATAACTGAATTTCCAGTTGAAACAGTTTATTTGAAGGAAGCAGCTATGTTCTACTCACCTTTGTGTTTCTGCTGTAAAACAGTGTACTTGAAAAATAATAGATGTTCAATGAATGTGTTGAAAAAATAGATCAAACACTAATATTTTAAATAATAATTTAAAGATTTAAAAATTATAAAAGAACATAATGAAGACCTATATATGATATAGAAAAAAGTAAGATGGCAAAAAAATAGTAAAATCATGAAAAAAAAGTAGAATCACAGAATAAGATAGAATTTAATCTTTAAAATGACTAGGAAGAAAGAGTATCTAGATGTTCTCACTAATATTACTCCAATATCTAATATCACTGAACTTTTGTTTTTCATTTCTTATTAGGTGATATATTGAAAGAATATTGGCTCTAGCATTAGACTGTAGGATCCCTGAAGAATTGTTTTTCAACTCGTCCTCCCACATTACATTCTTATTTCATATTAGGTTACTAGTCTCTTCCAAGACCCATGACCTATAAGCAGTGATTGATTTCCTTTGAGGCCCTACATGGCCTTATTCACAGTGCAAGTTATAAAACAGATTTTGGGTTACTTATGAATCCAGCATCATTTCCTCAGAATTCCAGATCTATCATTAAATTTGTTAGTTTAAACAATGTTTGGCCTCTGGGGGAGCATTTAGTACACTAGAGAAGACTTTCTCTATTAAACTGATGGTTCACTAAATGGCACATTGATGACCTGAAAAAATAAATGTGTCTCCTTGAGAACAGGACTCCTAACCAGGGAGAAACTTGGACATTAGGAAAAAAGATGGTTCATCAATGCTTAACTATCAGCTACTTAATCAATAATCTAAGAATCCAGAAGGTCTCTTTATGCAGTGAGGTATTAATATATTATTCTTTTTAAACATTGATAAGGCACATCTTGTCAGCTAATTAAAACACTGTTTCTACTATAAATACAAAAGAAAGAGTAACTTTCCAATGTACTCCTGTCAATTGATTAGCTTATATACTGATTTACTAGCATTATATTTAATTAAATCCCTATTTGGTATAAGTGGAAAGAAGTTCTGTTTGTAAACATTAATTTGTTTTTAAAGTCCTCCTTTTCACATCAAAATCTCTCTGTATAAAAAGAAGTTCAGTTTTTCTGGTTTTGAAAAGTTACACCCCCCCCCACATATATTTAAAATTTGTAGTTAAATTGCATGAAACTGTAAATAAATAAGTATTCTTTACTGAAGTTAGAGTTTTTTTTACAAATTGTCAGTTAAGAATGTAGACAGATTAACAGGGTTTTAATAATACCAATTACTGAGTATGTGAGTAAGCTATTTAAATTTTCATTGTTAAATCATTGTTGACTCACAGGAATTTGCAAAAATAGCACAAAGATATTTTTGTATCTTTCACCTAGATTCCCCCAATGGAGACATATAGCTGTAGTACAATATCAAAACCAAGAAGTTGACATTGGTATATTGGTATACCTTTAACTACACTAGACATTATTATTAATCAGTTATATCATTTCTATTTATTTATTTATTTTTGTCTGCGTTGGTTCTTTGTTGCTGCACGTGGGCTTTCTCTAGCTGCAGTGAGTGGGGGCTGCTCTTCGTTGCGGTGCACGGGCTTCTCATTGCGGTGGCTTCTCTTGTTGCAGAGCACAGGCTCTAGGCGCGCAGGCTTCAGTAGTTGTGGCACATGGGCTCAGTAGTTGTGGCTCATGGGCTCTAGAGTGCAGGTGCAGTAGTTGTGGCGCACGGGCTTAGTTGCTCTGCGGCATGGGATCTTCCCGGACCAGGGCTTGAACCCGAGTCCCCTGCATTGGCAGGCGGATTCATAACCACTGCACCACCAGGGAAGTCCCAAGTTTTATCATTTTTTAAAGCTTGCATTATTTGTGTGTGTGTGTGTGTGTGTGTGTGTGTGTGTGTGTGTGTGTAGGTATAAATAATCGTATTTAGGGCTTCCCTGGTGGCGCAGTGGTTGAGAATCTGCCTGCCAATGCAGGGGACACGGGTTCGAGCCCTGGTCTGGGAAGATCGCACATGCCACGGAGCAACTAGGCCCGTGAGCCACAACTACTGAGCCTGCGCGTCTGGAGCCTGTGCTCTGCAACAAGAGAGGCCGCTATAGTGAGATGCCCGCGCACCGCGATGAAGAGTGGCCCCTGCTCGCTGCAACTGGAGAAAGCCCTCACACAGAAACGAAGACCCAACACAGCCATAAGTAAATAAATAAATAAATAAAATAATAATAATTAAAAAAAAAATTTCGTATTCACTCTATTTCATGTGAAGTTTTGTGTAACCACATCCACAATCAATCTCTTTTTTTTTAAGAAATTCATGTTCTTTTTTATTTATTTATTTATTTATTTATTTATGACTGTGTTGAGTCTTCGTTTCTCTGTGAGGGCTTTCTCTAATTGTGGCAAGTGGGGACCACTCTTCATGGCGGTGCGCGGGCCTCTCACTATAGCGGCCTCTCTTTTTGCGGAGCACAGGCTCCAGACGCGCAGGCTCAGTAATTGTGTCTCACGGGCCCAGTTGCTCCGAGGCATGTGGGATCTTCCCAGACCAGGGCTCGAACCCGTGTCCCCTGCATTGGCAGGCAGATTCTCAACCACTGCGCCACCAGGGAAGTCCTCAATCTCTTTTAAGAAGAGAAATGTAGAGAGATTGAATTTGGTATTAAAACTAAGAAGTGTCATGCAAAAACTGTATCTGAAAGAAATTAAGATAGGAAAAAATAAAGCAATGAGTACTGTGGAAAATTAGTAAAGAGTGATCTTATTACATAGCATTAAGATAAGAACTAGGTTATATGGCAACTATCTCTAAAAATCAGAGGAAGAACATGCTTGACAAAAATGGTTAGACCTCTTCACATATTAAAAAAAATTAAAACTAATGGCAAAATAAGATTTGCTGTAAACATCAGAAAAGATTTTGGTAATGATATATCATGTATGTTTAAAGTACAAAGTTGTTAGTGACAAATAATTTTATAATTTTTAATAGAATTTATCTTTTAGAGCAGTTTTAGGTTCATAGCAAAATTGAGCAGAAGGTAAGAGATTTCCCTACACCCCCTGCCCCACACACGCATAGCCTCTTCATTGTAAACATCCTCCACCACAGTGGTACATTGGTTACAATTGTTGTACCTACACTGACACATCATTAACACCCAGAGCCCATAGCTTAAATAGGATTTTACTGTTGGTATCATACATTCTATTGGTTTGGATAAATGTAAAAGGACATGTAAATGCCATATATACATGTATAACATCATTCAGATTAGTTTTACTGCCTTAAAAATCCTCTGTTCTCAGCCTATTCATCCATCCCTTTCCTCTAATATTATTGTCTTCACAGTTTTACCTTTTCCAGAAAATCTAGGTAACCTAGTGTTTGGCAATCACTTTTTAGATGCAATACAAAGTCACAATCCATGAAAGAAGTAATTCATAAACAGGACTTCCTTGAAATTAAAAATGTCTAATTTGCAAAAGATACTGTCAAGAGAATAAGACAAGCCACAGACTGGGAGAAAATATTTGCAAAAGACACATCTGATAAAGGGCTGTTATACAAGATATTCAAAGAACACTTAAAACTCAACAATAAGAACACAAACAACCCAATTAAAAAATAGGTCAATGACCTTAACAGACACTCACCAAGGAATATATATAGATGGCAAATAAGCATATGAAAAGATACTCCACATCTTATGCCATCAGGGAAATGCAAATTAAAATAACAATGAGATACCAGTACACACTTAATAGAATGGCCAAAATTAGGAGCACTGACAACACCAAATGCTGGACAGAATGTAGAGCAACACGACCTCTTATTCATTTCTGGTGAGAATGCAAAATGGTACAGCTACATTGGGAGATAGTTTGGTAATTTCTTACAAAACTGTATACACTCTTACCACACAATATAGCAATTGCATTTCTTGGCATGTACCCAAAGAAGGTGAAAACTTATATTCACACAAAAACCTGCTCATGGATGTTTACAGAAGCTTTATTTGTAATTGCCAAAAGGTGGAAGAATCCAGATTCCTTGGTAAATAGATAAGTGAAGTGTGAATGGATAAATAAACTATGGTATATCCAGACAGTGAAATATTACTTAGCACTAAAAAGAAATGAGCTATCAAGCTATAAAGAGAAATAAAGGAACATTTAATGCATATTACTAAGTGAAAGAAAGCAATCTGAAAAGTCTACATACTGTGTGATTTCAAATATCTAACGAAATGGAAAAGGCAAAATAATTTTATAATATAGTAATTAATGTTTAACTTTTATTTAGAAGAAATTAGTGTGTTTATTTTCCATGTAAATGACCAAAAGGAACATTTAGTTTCTCTAAACACCACTTTTTGAGATAAAATCCATACAGTATACCAAAAGCCAGGTGAAAAAAACAACCAAAGTAATAATGAAAGATACATTTGGTTTATTGGCTGAGAATAGACAGAACATTTGAATGTTAATTAAAAAAAAGAAAAGAAAATGAAGTCTGGAACCCAAAGCCAAAAAGAAAATGTTTTCATGAAAGAAACTAAGAAAAAGATTACTGGAGATTAAAATAATTTTTAGTACCATTCACCTGAAGAATAATGGAAATGAGAACATGGGAAACATCTATCACTTATGTCTCTAGAATTTTACCTACCATGGAAGTTTTTCTGAGAAAGGGATAATCAGGTTTGAGAATAAACAACTCATATAGGAGACTACAAAGTAAATCAGATTTTTCAGAATTTTTGTTAGAAGTTATGAATAAAAGTGAATATTGACTTTAAAGCAATGGGAAGAAAAGTTTCTGTCTCCTCCCTCCCCAGTTGTTCATACCTGAGGCAAACAAGGTGTTCTTGGCTGGAACTAATTAAAATTACATGTTTCAAAAGACTAAAAATAGAAGAATATTTCTTTAGAAGGGTAATTAAAATGAGAATATCTTACAAAGGAAAGTCACAAAAGCATGCATCATACATCAGCTGAACAATAGGTTAGACAAATCATTGGAGTAAAAACAGAGCAGGATTTCTAGAAAGACTTTATTTGAATGATCTTTTTATTTTTTCCTAGCTTTCTTGCCCCCACTGTACATAAAATTGGATTATTTCTGTTATAGTTGGATATCCTTCTACCTTTTATGAGGAATCAAAAAATAGATTTGATATTTAGTTGGGAACTGAAGTGTGGGGATAAAGAGTATTAAACAGTAAAAGTAAAGAATTTTCTCTAAGTCTAGTAGGATTATGCTTATTGTCTTTAGAGAAAAAAAAAGTTTTGTTTATATTGTGACAATATAATTAATGAAATGTACATAAGACTACACCCCATTTGGCAGGATGGTTCAGGTCAGGCTATGCTAATTATAGCAAAAATGTGTTTTCCAGAAAAAAGCTGTAATCTATCTAAACTTCCATGAAACATACTAACTATTCAAGTATATAGTTTATGAATTATGTCTTAGTAAAGAAATTAAAAATTAACTTTGCACTTGGTAAGATTGATCAATATTATAATAAAAGGTCTGCTTCTTTCCAATACCCCACTGGGCCTCTCCACATCATTTATGCATGCTCTCCTCACCCCCGTTGTAGCTCGGGCATCCTGCTCTGGCTAACCATAAATCTTGTGTGTACACTCTCTATTCCTGTATATCAATAGATAAGACTGATAAGTCAGTTTCTCAAGCTCTGCCTACATATAATTATTCATCTCCCCTGTCTTGATGGCTCCTCTGGGTCCTGTCATGATAAATTAAATGAAAGGATATTGGTATTTGAGCTATATAATTTCTTTACTCTGAGACTATGAGTTGGTGCCAGTATCTGCAACATAACAACCCAACAGTCATTCAAGTTTTCTCCATTTTCTTATCTATAAACCCCCTTCTCCCCTCAGCTCATTACATAGTTTGATTTCTTACAAGAAATTGCTGAAATATGTACATATTTTGAGGAAACTGGGAGCCAAGCTTGTTACTGCCAGAGAAGGGAGAGACAAACATGAAAACGGAAAAAACTAGAATGAATATTGAGGTGTTATATTGCTTGACGCCAGTACTCACACCAGGACTCTGCCACACCCTGTATACATGTTATTCTCGTCCCATTGATACTCTTTGCGTCACCCTGCTTTGGGTCACCGTAAATACCGCCACCCCTCATGTGTGCCTTCCTCACCCTGCCTAGGCTTCAACACCTTGTACTAAGTTGTCCCCTCACAAAACTGCCCTCCTCCCCCCACAAGGGCTGTGCTGGGCTGAGCACCCCCGTGCCTATACTCCCCTCATTCCACACAGGCTCCACCACGGAAGGCACTGCTTTTCCCCCAACCCCACTGCCATGTGTTCCAGGGTGGGTTTTTTGGGGGAGGGTTTTGTTTGTTTTTTGGTTTTGTTTGTTTTTTGTTTTTTTTCTGGCTACGTCCTGCAGTTTGTAGGTCCCCCACCAGGGATTGAACCCGGGCCCTCAGCAGCAAGACTGTGGAATCCTAACCACTGGACCGCCAGGGAATTCTCCAGGGTGGCTTTAAAAGTGGGGTCTTGTTTGTGGAAGTATTTGCATAAATGAACTGAAAGAATCAGAAATTGTGGTTGGAGAGGGGGGATTTAATTCATGACTTTGGAAGATATACAACTGCCGCTGGTAATGACGAAATCCGGAATATGAGCAAGAGTGTTGTCACCATAATGGAGAGCAGATGTTATTGTCAATAAAACTGCTAGAACAACAGGTATGTAAATTGCTAAAGGCACTGTCAGAGGAAAGTATCAAAAGTTGTCAAAAATATCAATTCAATAAATCTGTAAAGATTTATTTCTATTGTCTTTGACCTCTGAATTCAAGTTATTAAAGCCAGAGAAAGATATTAAAAAATTATTTGAGGTAAAAAACTCAATTTTGTCTCAATTTCTGAAATACTTATCTGTACCAAAGAAATTACAAAACATGCCTTGTATGTTAATTTATCATATAGTCACAAAACACAATTAGACTATACACCAAGGACTTAAAATAGACTACTATAATCAACATGCATTTTATAATGGTCGGTTGATTACTCTTTTGAATGTAGTTTAAATATAATAAAAATGGGAAACATAAAAGCTAATTGCATTAGAATATGAGTTGAAACTGTAGTTTTTAATGGTTGAGTCCACACTGATAAAAAATAATATCATGCTGTTTAATTACTTGGAGAAACTCTAGCTATTTAAAATAGATATTTCATGACACTAATAATTACAACAGAACAAATATATTTGTGGATTATTTAGTTTAGTCATTTATTTAGCAAATAAAAATAGATCATATATATATATATATATAGCAGATTGAGAAAGAGATAGAGATAGACATAGAGACAGAGATAGGTTTAGATACAGTAGACCTTAGAAGTAGACTTATTCTAGACTTGCTTAGCAAAGATCTAAATTATTCTTTGACAGGATTTATTTTATTTCACAATATTTTAATATTGTGAAAATATGTTGACAAAGTTCCTAAACCTTGGCATTTCAATGAGAGGAAACCATACACAGAGATTAATTTTGCCTGTTTTGAAAAACACATAACTGGAATAATTCAATATAGAGGTGTTACAAATATTTTCTTACCTTTAATCCTAAGTATTTAATATTTTGGTGCTTCTGTAAACAGTCTTTTTCTTTCTTTTTTTAAAAAATTATTTTCCATTTTTTCACTGATAGTACTATACATACAATGTATTTTTGTATATTGACTTTTTTAACTGTGATATTGCAAAATTCACTTGATTCATTTTTTGTAATTACTCAAGCTATTTTTAATACACAAAAAATGTTTTCTATGAATAAATACACTTTTACTTTTTCCTTTCCAATCATTACATCTTTTGTTTCTTTTTCTTTTCTTCTTTTAATGCATGGGAAGTCAATAAAATGTTTAGTAGAATGATGAAAGCAGAAATCCTTGGCTTCTTCCAGATTCTAAAGAAAAGCATTCATATTTTAACAACTGTGTATGATGTTAGCCCAATTTTTTCCATAGGTGTCCTTTTTTAAATGGCAGAATTTTTCCCTCTTCCTTTCTATGAAAGTTTTTTTTTTGTTTGTTTTTTTGGCTGTGTTGGGTCTTTGCTGCTGTGCGCGGGCTTTCTCTAGTTGCGGTGAGCGGGAACTAGTCTTGAATCCTCCTGCCAATGCAGGGCACACAGGTTCGAGCCCTGGTTAGGGAAGACCCCACATGCCGTGGAGCAACTAAGCCCCTGAGCCACAACTACTGAGCCTGCACTCTAGAGCCCGCGAGCCACAACTACTGAGCCCACGTGCCACAACTACTGAAGCCCGAGCGCCTAGAGCCCGTGCTCCTCAACAAGAGAAGCCACCACAATGAGAAGCCTGCGCACCGCAATGAAGAGTAGCCCCCGCTCGCTGCAACTACAGAAAGCCAGTGTGCAGTAATGAAGACCCAACGCAGCCAAAAATAAATAAATAAATAAATAAAATTTAAAAAGAAAAAGAGAGAAGAATGCATGTCTTATACAAGAAGTGTAATAAATACAAAAGAGGGTGATCCATTTACCCTCAGACTCAGATAAAATGTTACAAAGCAAGCAGTATATAAAGAGGTTTTGAAACAATTTTAGCATAGTATATTCGGAGAAGCTGGTGAATAGAAGAGCATGAGCAGGTTCATAGCCAAAACAGAAAGAAAAATAAAGTAATGAGAATAAACAGGATTACCTGAAGCAGAAAATTTCTATTCTGGAATAATGGATTTGGTGGGAAAGTTAAATAATGGCTAGGTTTTAAAGGTCATTGAATCACTTACTACAAAGTTTGAGTTCATCTTCTAGATAGCTGGTAAACATTTTTCAGCATTATAGTTAAATGATCAGGTAAAAGTTTTAAGAATATTAATTGGCAGTGATAAAAGGAAACATTAGAGGAGAATAAGACTACAAAAGGAAGATACAGTTTAAAGACTATTACAGTAATCCTCAGGAAATCATGGAAAGAAAGCAATATTTGCAAGACATATTGTGGCAGATTCAACAAGATGAGGTAACTGAATTTGGAAGAGGAAGGAGAGACAGTAAGATTTCTTCATAATTTTGAAACTGGTTGATAAGGGAAATGCTGAAACCTATTTCAAACAAAAAGTAAGATGGCAGAGAAATGGCTTGTTATTTAGGGGAAATAAGAGTTTAATTAAAGAGTTAGGTGGAACCTAAGGTGATGATGAGACATCAGAAATAATTACCCACCAACCAATGGAAAGGATGTTGGGAAAGGGGCCATGCCTAGAGATTAATTATCCTCAGGAAGTAAAACTGAAGAATTTCTAGAGATATTGGATATGGTAACAGTGATCAAATTGCAAATTTTACAATCAAATTGACTACCTGAAAATTAGCTTTGTAAAATTCATTTAGAAAAATATTATTTATGAGGGCAGACTCTGTTTAAGCTCTGTTTATGAGGTCTTTAGAGTGATATAGGAAAATTCAAATAACAATTAAAAAATGTATAACAGAAACTGAAAATCCACTTTCCTATGACCACTTCCTCTACCATACCATCTAAATCATCACCAGGCCCAGAAATTTCATAAGTATAGGCCTTCAGCCATGTATTATTCATATTTATTTCTCCCTCATACCACTTAGCACTGTGTATTGCATAGAGTAGGTACTCAAATATTCTTATATGGTATTTTTTATGCAGAATAAAACAGAGAAAGAAAAAGAGATGTTGTAACAAAATTGATAGGGTATAATGGAACTGGGACAATTACATATCAAATAGGGGGAAAAAATTCTCAGCTCACATTATACGTGCTAAAATACTTAAACAATATTAAAAATAAAAGATGTAATATTATTCTACGTTTATGAGAATTACAATGATATTGGTGTAATGAAAGATTTTTAAATGTGACACAAAGCAAAAACATCCAGAAAAAAATTATAAATTTTGTTACATTGAAATATAAAAACTTCTTCAGTGCAAAAGATACACTAAGTTAATTTTAAAACATGCTATAAGCTGGGAAGAGATATTTTCAGTTCAAAAACCAAAGAAATATTGTTATCTATAATATGTAATAATGCTACTGTTTTAATTCTTAAAATAACAACAACCAACGAAGATAAATCAAATAATTCAAAAGAAAAATGGGAAAGCCTATCAACATGAAATTGACAGAAAAATAAAAACAAGAGGCTCATAAAGCTGTGAAAAAAATGCATCATTACATTAGTAGTAATCAGAGAACTGCAAACTAAACATCATTTTTCATTTCGGCATTTCTAAACCATCATATTGACAAACATTAGCATTTGATAGCACCAAATTTTTCTAAGGGTGTGGGGCAAACAGGACAGCTTACATATTCCTGTTAGAAGTATAAATTATTACAACCACATTTGAAATAAATTTCCTGTTTAAGGGCTTCCCTCGTGGCGCAGTGGTTAAGAATCCACCTGCCAGTGCAGGGGACACAGGTTTGAGCCCCGGTCCAGGAAGATCCCACATGCCGCGGAGCAACTAAGCCCGTGTGCCACAACTACTGAGCCTGCGCTCTAGAGCCCACAAACCACAACTACTGAGCCTGCATGCCACAACTACTGAAGCCTGCGTGCCTAGAGCCTGTACTCTGCAACAAGAGAAGCCACAGCAATGAGAATCCCGCACACTGCAGCAAAGAGTAGCCCCCGCTCGCTGCAACTAGAGGAAGCCCACACCCAGCAACGAAGACCCAGTGCAACTAAAAATTAAAAAAAAAAATTTCCTGTTTAAGTCTCTTAGAGATACTCCAGGACATGAGTAAAAGGTTACATGGCCAAGATGGGTCATTGTTTAATATTTATAGTAGTGAAAGAGTAGAAACAAATTCATTAAGATAATTGATATATTTTATTAAGATAATGGAATTTTTCAGTACATAACATGTATGGTATGCACCCATTCAAATAAAATGCAAAACGATACAATATATTATCATATGAATGCATAATTATGAGCCAAATATTTTTTAAGAAATGGAATAATACACACAAAGATCAAACTTCAGGAGAGTGATTATTTCTGGGAGGGAGGTAAAAGATATAGGGATGAAACTTTGTTAATATCTTCAATTATTTATTTCTGAAAAAGAAAAACATAATGAACAAAGCAGAGAGCTAAGTCTTTGTTTAGTTTGCTTATTCTCAGCAGTGAATACTTAAGTATCTATTTTGTTCAAATTAATGTAATATTTCAAATTTAAATTAATCATTTCAAAATGAATACTAAAGGTGAATAGTATCTTCATCCTAGCAATTAAGTGAGCTGGATTTAAACATCTGTTCCCTGAAAGTGTTCTCTCCATAGGGAATCTTCAGAAAGCCCAAATTCTTTGCAGATCCAAAGCATGACTAGAGTTTTCAGTATGCAAAATGAGAGAAACTTCCCTGATTAAAACTAATAAAGTCTCTGAAGAGCAACTACATATAAAATTTCTTTTTGATTTGTCTTTGGCACAATTAGAATGGGCTGTATTAAAATTTAAGTATGGCTCCTAAGCCATACACATACCATTAAATTTGCAGGAATAATGAAGCCAACCAATTTTATTCCTCTTTAATAATGCATTCCTATATTTGCTCTTAAGGTAAGGTTAGCATTTATTTATTGATCATGATGCATTATCTACACAGTGGAAACTACTAAGCAGTTTTCATCTCCTGTGATATTTCTAGATAATTCAGAAACTAATTTCTGTTTTCTTTTTCTCATTAAAGTTTGTCTCTTTTAAATGTAGAAAATTTAAGTGACCTATGGCTTAGTTTGTTTCTATATTGCCCAGATGGCACAAGCACATAAAGTAGCCAGATAGAATTTACAGACATACTTATCCCTTATAGCTTCATCTTCTGCATTAACGCCTTTCCTCTCCAAGTATTTAGAAACAAAACAACACAAAATAATAAAAGAATATACTCTTTCAACCCTGTCTAAATGCTAAATGCTACACTCTCCAGCATGCTATTCATAGCCAGATATTTTTAAATGTCTAAATTTTCTTGCTTCCCATTAACTCTTAAATATTAGAAACATTCCATCCTAAATCTATTAAAATTTATCGTGCTAATAACTACAGTTGTCTTTTGGTATTTATCATGTTTGACCTCTACCTGGAGAGTGATAAGATGGACCATTCTCATTTCTCCATGGAAATAATACTTGAGAATGAGTTGTGCTTTCAAAAGACAGAGGTCAAATACATCTTAAGGTGGAAAAATAATATAGATTTCATGAACAACTGAAAGAACATTGAATTTTCTGCCTTGTTAATTCCATACTTCACAACTCATACCTATGTATTACATTCGCTGTTGAGTTTTGGTTACCTTGAAGTCATTTCTTAAATACAGTTGACCTTTGAATAACACCATTTGAACTGGGTGGGTCCACTTATGCATGCATTTTTTTCGCTAAATACTCACTACCATACTATATGATCAGCATTTGGTTAAATCTGCAGATGCAGAATCTGGGTATGGAGGACTGCCTATAAAGTTATAAGCAGATTTTTGACTGCAAGGTTGGCGCCCCTAACCTCCTCATTGTTCCAGGGTTAACTGTATACTCTCCTTCCATTTCAACCCACATCTCAGCTTGTTTATTGTTATTATTATTTATTTATCAGAGCTTATATAATTGGATTTGCTATTGACTAAGCAATGTGACTTTTGTAAAGTAACAACATCTCGATGCCCCACTTTCTTCAACTATAATATGAGGTTACTAATGATACCTATTTATTGTGTTGCAAGGATTAAGCTACTTAATATCTGCAAAATAGTTAAAACAATGCATAGAAAAACTGACCGATAGAATATAATAGAGTCCAGCATCAAATTCATACATGTATTGTCAACAGACTTATTGCAAATATAAGAGTGAAGTCATAAGCAGAAATCTTGATCTTTTCAACAAATGACCAGCTAGTTGGATTACTGTCTGGGTAGAATATAGCTTGATCCATACACATTTAACACTATAAACATTTGTGAAACAATTTCACAAATATCAATGTAACTGTTAAAGGAAAAGCAATAAAGCTTTTAAAAGAACACATAAGAGGACATCTTTATGACTTTGGAGTAGGCAACACACACACACACAGTGCAACCAAAAAACAAAAAGAAAAAGTTAAATCAGGTATTCTAAGATTCATAAATTAAGTTCACCAAAAGTAACCAGTAGGAGGATAAAAAGGCAGCCCACAGAGTGGGAAAAGATGTCCACAATACATATATCAAACAAACAAAAAGCTTATATACAGTATATATAAAGGATTCATATACATCCATAAATCAGAAAATCCAATAGGAAAAAAAAATGGCAAAAAATTGACATATATTTTATAAATATGGTAGCCAAGCAAAAACAAGTGAAGCCCATTTACACTGTTGAATAGCAATGGTTTATCTTTGTGAGGGTAGAGGTGGAGTTAGGTGGCAACAGAAAGGGAGGACAAGGGACACTTGTCCAGTATGTTTGCACCCTAGCTACTTGAGTGTTTTCAGTTTGCAAAAAGTAATCAAGCTTTAGACTAATGATAGGTTCATATACATATACATATATATGTATATACACATACAATATTTTAGATAAAGTGCCTGGCCTGACACATAGTAAATACTATGCAAATGTCAGCATTATTATTACTATGATTGTTATTACTATTATTATTTAAGCAGTGGCCACATTTTCTTGTATCTTACTATGAACACGACAAACCAATTTTCTGTTTGCTTTAGAAAGTAATTTTTAAAAGTAAGCTTTTCTTTCAACTCTTTTTCAGGTTAATACTCTCCTATTCCTTATGGTGCAGAACTTTTATAGACCTCATGTTGATTTTTTTCCTGTTTGCTCATTCTTGAACAAAGGAACATCTGCTATGCTGGGCTCTAGCCAACAGCAGGGTGTACGGACTGCACTTGACCCCCACTTACTGTCCACATGAACGCTTATAGACTCTCCCACATGGATGTAAAACAAAGAACAGGTTGACACAGCTTCTATTTTAATTTTTGGAATCTAGTGGAGATTCATATAGTGCCTTTCTATCAAATTGAGGGCCTCCTTTCCTACCCTAGTTTCTGAAAAATAAGGAAAAAGATATATGTTCCAAATCAAAAGCTTTCTAAAATGTGCTCCTCTGAGATAGACTGAAGTACCAATTCAAAAGAGGCCCTTAAATTTTTTATTGTATAGATGGGAAATTTTGCATATGATTTGATTTGAAATAGAGCTAAAGAATATAGTAATTTCTAAAAATGGCTTCAAAAGAAATACTTTATACATAATATAAATTCTCTTTGATCAGTTCCAGTGAATGTAACCCTGCAAAACCTCCCCACCCCCCAACTCCTCTTTCAAACACACCCATGCATGCACTGCTCAAAGCACATTCCAGTCATTTAGAAACTACCATTTTGATGAAAGATCATGTTTCCAAATTTATACCTCTTTATCTCTAGATATCCAGTAAGCTATGGCCGTGAGACAGTTATATCAGGGGAAGTAATGATACAGTTGATGTGGAAGCAATTCCCTGGTCATCTCAGGATAATCTCATAGCATTAGTCTGGTAACCACCCTGTTTTCTGGTTGGTGTAGACCCCAGGATTCTGAATTATGGAGAAGAGGTAGGAAAAAGATGAAGGAGGAGGAGGAGATGAAAAAGAAGACAGAGGGGAGAGGAATTATACTTGTATTTGTGATTTAATTATACAGTGTGACTAATATGTATTAACTAGTTGTTATGTGTCTGGCAGTAGGTTGAGCACCTTATATACATTATCTCAGTTATTTTTACACACTCCTATAAGCATGCTAATCTCCATTTTACATAAATGGGAACTGAGAAGTAGAATTGATAAGTAATTTGTTCAAGACCACACACCAAGAAAGTAGAAAATACAAGCAGTTTTCATTCAAATGCTTATCTTTCTTGTGTCTGGTTGTGATCCTTTTAACAGAAAGTTTTAAAAGTACATAATAGATGTGTTGGCCTAATGGTATTCTGATCAAATAAAACAATATTAGAATTAATATTGCCATAGTTTGAAGATAGTCACTAAACACTGAGTCAATGTTGTTATACATTAATTTAATGGGTGTATGCTATAAATGACATATAGTCAGTAGTATTGCTAAAAGTAAGAAAAATATTCTATTTGTATCACTCTCATTGGGAGGAATATGAAAACAAAAATTCAAAACTAAACATTCAACCCCTATTGACACTGCAAATATAATACATAGGAAAATAATTTTTTAAATGTAAGAAAAAACAAATGTGATATGTGAAGGACCTTTTCTTATTCATTTCTTTATTTTTAGCACCCAACAAGATTTGACCCATAATATTATTTAATAGGTACTTGCTGAACAAATGTATTATTTTTATAATTTAAAGTTTATGAAGTACTCATACATATTGTATCAAATGATCCTCCACACAAAGCCTATGAGGCATATTCTGAAATGTCTCCCCAGTTGAGTTTCTTTTGCTTGCAAATCTTCTATACACAAATTTACTTTTCTCAATCTATTGTTCAACCATTTGAATACTGCTCTCCACAGGGGGAGCTTCAAGATGGCAGAGGAGTAAGATGTGGAGATCACCTTCCTCCCCACAAATACATCAGAAATACATCTACATGTGGAAAAACTCCTACAAAACACCTACTGAACGCTGGCAGAAGACCTCAGATTTCCTAAAAGGCAAGAAACTCCTCACATACATGGCCGTGTGGCTGACAGGGTCATGGTGCTCCAGCCGGGTGTCAGGCCTGTGCCTCTGGGGTGGGAGAGCCAAGTTTAGGACATTGGTACAACACAGACCTCCCAGCTCCATGTAACATCAAACAGCGAAAGCTCTCCCAGAGATCTCCATCTCAACACTAAGAGCCAGCACCACTCAACAACAAGCAAGCTACAGTGCTGGACAACCTATGCCAAACAACCAGCAAGACAGGAACACAACCACACCCATTAGCAGAGAGGCTGCCTAAAATCATACTAAGTTCACAGATACCTCAAAACACACCGCTGGATGCAGTCCTGCCCACCGGAAAGACATGATCCAGCCACATCCACCAGAACACAGGCACTAGTCCCCTCCACCAGGAAGCCTAGACAACCCACTGAACCAACCTTAGCCACTGGGGGAAAACACCACAAACAACGGGAACTACAAACCTGCAGCCTGCGAAAAAGAGACCCCAAACACAGTAAGTGAAATAAAATGAAAAAACAGAGAAAAACACAGCAGATGAAGGAGCAAGATAAAAACCCACCAGACCAAACAAATGAAGAGGAAATAGGCAGTCAACCTGAAAAAGAATTCAGAGTAAAGATGATCCAAAATCTTGGAAATAGAATGGAGAAAATACAAGAAATGTTTAACAAGGACCTAGAAGAACTAAAGAGCAAACAAACAATGATGAACAACACAATAAATGAAATTTAAAATTCTCTACAAGGAATCAATAGCAGAATAACTGAGGCAGAAAATGGATAAGTGACCTGGAAGATAAAATAGTGGAAATAACTACTGCAGAGCAGAATAAAGAAAAAAGAATGAAAAGAATTGAGGACAGTTTTAGAGACCTCTGGGACAACATTAAATACACCAACATTTGAATTATATGGGTCCCAGAAGAAGAAGAGTAAAAGAAAGGGAATGAGAAAATATTTGAAGAGATTATAGTTGAAAACTTCACTAATATGGGAAAGGAAGTAGTCAATCAAGTCCAGGAAGCACAGAGAGTCCCACACAGGATAAACCCAAGGAGAAACATGCCAAGACATATAGTAATCAAACTATCAAAAACTAAATACAAACAAAAAATATTAAAAGCAGCAAGGGAAAAACAACAAAAACATACAAGGGAATCTCCATAAGGTTAACAGCTGATCTTTCAGCAGAAACTCTGCAAGTCAGAAGGGAGTGGCAAGACATATTTAAAGTGATGAAAGGGAAAAACCTACAACCAAGATTACTCTACCCAGCAAGGATCTCATTCAGATTCAATGGAAAAATTAAAACCTTTACAGACAAGCAAAAGCTAAGAGACTTCAGCACCACCAAACCAGCTTTACAACAAATGCTAAAGGAACTTCTCTAGGCAGGAAACAAAAGAGAAGGAAAAAACCTACAAAAACAACCCCAAAACAATTAAGAAAATGATAATAGGAACTTACATACCGATAACTACCTTAAATGTAAATGGATTAAATACTCCAACCAGAAGACATAGACTGGCTGAATGGATACAAAAGCAAGACCCATATATATGCTGTCTACGAGGGACCCATTTCAGACCTAGGGACACATACAGACTGAAAGTGAGGGGATGGAAAAAGATATTTCATGCAAATGGAAATCAAAAGAAAGCTGAAGTAGCACTTCTCATATCAGACAAAATAGACTTTAAAATAAAGACTATTACAAGAGACAAAGAAGGATACTACACAATGATCATGGGATCAATCCAAGAAGTGGATATAACAATTGTAAATATTTATGCCCTTAACACAGGAGCACCTCAAAACATCAGGCAAATGCTAATAACCATAAAAGGGGAAATCGACAGTAACACAATCATAGTAAGGGACTTTAACACCCCACTTTCACCAATGGACAGGTCATCCAAAATGAAAATGAATAAGGAAACACAAGCATTAAATGATACATTAAACAAGATGGACTTAATTGATACTTAGAGGACATTCTATCCAAAAACAACAGAATACACTTTCTTCACGAGTGCTCATGGAACATTCTCCAGGATAGATCATATCTTGACTCACAGATCAAGCCTTGGTAAATTTAAGAAAATTGAAATCGTATCAAGTATCTTCTCTGACTACAACACTATGAGACTAGATATCAATTACAGGAAAAAAACTAAAAAATACAAACACATAGAGGATAAACAATATGCTACTAAATAACCAAGAGATCACTGAAGAAATCAAACAGGAAATTAAAAAATACCTAGAAACAAATGACAATGAAAACACGACAACCCAAAACCAAAGCGATGCAGCAAAAGCAGTTCTAAGTGGGAAGTTTACAGCAATACAATCCTACCTTAAGAAACAAGAAACATCTCAAATAAACAACCTAAACTTACACCTAGAGCAATTAGAGAAAGAAGAACAAAAAAACCCAAAGTTAGCAGAAGGAAAAGAATCATAAAGATCAGAGCAGAAATAATTGAAAAAAATGAAGGAAACAGTAGCAAAGATCAATAAAACTAAGAGCTGGTTCTTTGAGAAGATAAACAAAATTGATAAACCATTAGCCAGACTCATCAAGAAAAAAAGGGAGAAGACTCAAATCAATAGAATTAGAAATGAAAAAGGAGAAGTAACCACTGACACTGCAGAAATACAAGAGATCATGAGAGATTACTACAAGCAACAATATGCCAGTAAAATGGACAACCTCGAAGAAATGGACAAATTCTTAGAAAAGCACAACCTTCCGAGCCTGAACCAGGAAGAAATAGGAAATATAAACAGACCAATCACAAGCACTGAAATTGAGACTGTGATTAAAAATCTTCCAACAAACAAAAGCCCAGGACCAGATGGCTTCACAGGTGAATTCTATCTAACATTTAGAGAAGAACTAACACCTATCCTTCTCAAACTCTTCCAAAATATAGCAGAGGGAGGAACACTCCTAAACTCATTCTACAAGGCCACCATCACCCTGATACTAAAACCAGACAAAGATATCACAAAGAAAGAAAACTACAGGCCAACATCACTGACGAACATAGATGCAAAAATCCTCAACAAAATGCTAGCAAACAGAATCCAACAGCACATTAAAAGGATCGTACACCATGATCAAGTGGGGTTTATCCCAGGAATGCAAGGATTCTTCAATATACACATATCAATCAATGTGATAAACCATATGAACAACTGAAGGAGAAAAAACATATGATCATCTC
Organism: Balaenoptera physalus; assembly: GCF_965194825.1. Taxonomy (NCBI): domain Eukaryota; kingdom Metazoa; phylum Chordata; class Mammalia; order Artiodactyla; family Balaenopteridae; genus Balaenoptera; species Balaenoptera physalus. Next base: position 45,500,428 of record NC_138891.1, on the reverse strand, counting down.
AATAGCTGCATAAAAAGCTTTTGACCAAATTCAACACCCATTTATGGAAGAAACCTTCCAGAAAGGAGGCATAGAGGGAACTTACCTCAACATAATAAAGGCCATATATGACAAACCCACAGCCAACATCATTCTCAATGGTGAAAAACTGAAACCATTTCCTCTATGATCAGGAACAAGACAAGGTTGTACACTCTAACCACTATTATTCAACATAGTTTTGGAATTTTTAGCCACAGCAATCAGGGAAGAAAAAGAAATAAAAGGAATCCAAATTGGAAAAGAAGATGTAAAGCTATCACTGTTTGCAGATGATATGATACTATACATAGAGAATCCTATACATGCTACCAGAAAACTACTAGAGCTAATCAATGAATGTGGTAAAGTAGCAGGATATAAAATTAATGCACAGAAATCTCTTGCATTCCTATACACTAATGATGAAAAATCTGAAAGAGAAATTAAGGAAACACTCCCATTTACCACTGCAACAAAAAGAATAAAATACCTAGGAATAAACTTACCTTAGGAGACATAAGACCTGTATGCAGAAAACTATAAGACACTGATGAAAGAAATTAAAGATGATACCAACAGATTGGAAGAATCAACATAGTGAAAATGACTATACTACCCAAAGCAATCTATAGATTCAATGCAATCTCTATCAAACTACCACTGGCATTTCTCACAGCACTAGAACAAAAAATTTCACAATTTGCATGGAAACCCAAAAGACCCCGAATAGCCAAAGCAATCTTGAGAAAGAAAAACGGAGCTGGAGGAATCAGGCTTCTGGACTTCAGACTATACTACAAAGCTACAACAATTGAGACTGTATGGTACTGGCACAAAAAGAGAAATATAGATCAATGGAACAGGATAGAAAACCCAGAGATAAACCCACTCAAATATGGTCACCTTATTTTTGATAAAGGAGACAAGAATATACAATGGAGAAAAGACAGCCTCTTCAATAAGTGGTGCTGGGAAAACTGGACAGCTACATGTAAAAGAATGAAATTAGGACGCTCCCTAACACCATAAACAAAAGTAAACTCAAAATGGATTAAACACCTAAATATAAGGCCAGACAGTATATAACTCTTAGAGGAAAACACAGGCAGAACACTCTGTGACATAAATCACAGCAAGATCCTTTTTGACCCACCTCCTAGAGAAATGGAAATAAAAACAAAAATAAACAAATGGGACCTAATGAAACTTGAAGGCTTCTGCACAGCAAAGGAAACCATAAACAAGACCAAAAGACAACCCTCAGAATGGGAGAAAATATTTGCAAATGAAGCAACTGACAAAGGATTAATCTCTAAAATATACAAGCAGCTCATGCAGCTCAATATCAAAAAACAAACAACCCAATCCAAAAATGGGCAGAAGACTTAAATAGACATTTCTCCAAAGAAGATATACAGATTGCCAACAAACACATGAAAGGATGCTCAACATCACTAATCATTAGAGAAATGCAAATCAAAACTTCAGTGAGGTATCACCTCACACCAGTCAGATGGCCATCATCAAAAAGTCTACAAACAATAAATGCTGGAGAGGGTGTAGAGAAAAGGGTACCCTCTTGCACTGTTGGTGGGAGTGTAAATTGATACAGCCACTATGGAGAACAGTATGGAGGTTCCTTCAAAAACTAACAATAGAACTATCATATGACCCAGCATTCCCACTACTGGACACATACCCTGAGAAAATCATAATTCAAAAAGACACATGCACCCCAAAGTTCATTGCAGCACTATTTACAATAGCCAGGACATGGAAGCAACCTAAGTTTCCATCGACAGATGAATGGATAAAGAAGTTGTGGACCATATATACAATGGAATATTACTCAGCCATAGAAGGAAACAAAGTTATTTGTAATGAGGTGGATGGACCTAGAGACTGTCATACAGAGTGAAGTAAGTCAGAAAAAGAAAAATAAATACCGTATGCTGACACATATATATGGAATCTAAAAAAAAAAAAAAGACTGAAGAACTTTGGGACAGGACAGGAATAAAGATGCAGGCGTAGAGAATGGACTTGAGGATACGGGAAGAGGGAAGGATAAGCTGGGATGAAGTGAGAGAGTGGCATGGACTTATGTGTACTACCAAATGTCCACAGAGCAACTCATTCCCTTAATAAGTAATTAAAAATATGAGCACGTTGTCATGCACTTTGTAAAGCATTTTAGATAACTCCACCTATGAAGGACTCAACCAAGTGTAAATGTAATATGTAAATATAATGTGATCCTATACTGTGGTTATCACCTTCCTTTTCAAATCTGTTCCTCCTTCCATGTTATTTAATTGTGCAGTAGGAATGGTGCTCTATGGGAAACTGCCATGTTAGTCATATCTAGACATGTATCGTGAAGTCGTCTCTATATACTACTTTTTTCACTTATGATTTGATTGCCTAGTCATGTCAGTTTTAGAGCTGAAACAGCTCTACTGTCTATCAATGTCACTCCATTGTCAGAATCATTCATTTAGATGAGGCTTTTGTTAGCCCATGCCTGCATTACACCTTCCTAGCTTACCACAGAAAAATTTTCCCTCTCTTCAACTCTATTGCCACACAAGAGAGTAATTGCATCACTCGTAAATCTTCAATACCATAATGGCCAGAAAAGACAACCTAGACTTTTTTCCTTGACTCTGAAGGCCCTTCACAGTCTAATCCAACCAGCTTAAATCTCATTTCTGCTCACCATTCACTTTCTCCTCTGGTCAAATTTAACTAATTTCATTCACCATATGCCATACTATTTCCCAGATGTGAGATTTCGGATACATCTCATCTTTCTACCTGGAGAATTTTTCCAGATATTGACATTTTCATAAGCTCATTATATTTTAGGGATTAGTCCAATTGTCATCTATTCCAATGTCATGTTTCCCTCCTCTGAATGTCCAGAGCTTTTTATTTGACCTTTTTTTAAATGTAAATAACACTTAAAACACAGCATAAAAGTTGTTTAGATATGTCTTGCTACAGAATCAGCATCCAACACAACTGTGTATGGTCTCCTCCTCTTCTTAAACTGCTATAGGTGCCCAGTGTCTTATAATGTTATGTGCTTGAATAATTGCAACAAAGTCTGACATGCAACTATAACCCTAAATTTAAATTCTCCATATAGATTATAGGATGCTTAAATATAACAGATCAAAATTCGTTCCCTTCCTTTTTTTTACATTTTGCCTAAGTAACACGCTTACTGTTTAGTAATTTATCTTTAAATTTTTCTTACATTCTAACATTTGCCTCTATCAGTCTCAGAAAAAGAATACTTAGTCTGAAATTTTCCTCTTTGGCCAATCTGATAGAAAAGCAATAATAATTCCAGCAAATTTGGGTCTGTAATATTTTTCTTCAATGTTTTCATTCCACAAAACATCAAGTACAGCTTTTAGAAAAGATAAACCTCAAAAATTTCTAAGAGAACAAGAGCATAAATATGGCCTGCTGAAAAGTTTCATGTGTATCTATAAACTTTTGTTCATGTCTTAGGAAGTTTACAACAAGGGTTTCTCTACTAAGAAAATTGTGTTCCAAAGGGATTATGCTCATAAAATATCTGTAAATTCCCTATAAACAGCATTGTAAAACACCAAATAACTTTGTTGAACTATTAGAATTACAAATCAATAGTGAGAGGGAATCATTCTGTGATGTGCAGTTTGTGAATTCACAATTCTGGGCACCAAATGAATCTGATGATGTTAAGACTCTGTTCTTTCTCATCAGTCCTTCATGTTCCCCTCTCCACCCTGTACAGGTTGAAAGCTCTGACAAGCCCTCAGTTCTCAAGAATGAACTGGAAATGCTATAGCTGAATCATCTCAGTTTTGGTTTGGCAACCATCAGAGTTCAGCATCTTCTGTAGTTCCAAGGCCAGCAGTTCTGGACCCTCTGTAGAATGTGGATTGCTGGTTGTTCTTTCACATTTTAGTGGTCGTTGTGGCCATGTATTATATGAAGAAGCATTTCACAACCAAGCATTATGTCAAAGATATCTCCATAGGAACTACAAGCCTTCAAAATATGGCTTTGTTAACCCTTCAAGGGCATCTATAGCCAACAAATGATCCCCCTTTTTAAGTTTGTAAACAGAGGTTAGAGAAAGATCCATAACAGTTTTAACGGAAAATGGTAATCTGACAGAAAACTGTTTAGTATGGGGGCAAAATCTGGCTTAAAAAACAGGTTTTTAAGCCTTTCCTCTAGGTTTGCCCAGATGACTTACTACTTTGCTCCATACATGTGCATTTTTCCAATATGAATTTTTAATTGTTTATTTTTAAACACTGTAAGTTAATCAAACCTATAAGTATTGTGTCTTAATGTTAATTAATTGAAAATTATTTCTAGAATATAAGCCTTTATTATTCTCTGCATTCAGTTGGCCAGCAAGTGTGATTCAGGGCTTTTTCATATATTACCTGCATTAATGTAGCTACCTTCTAATTGGTCTCCCTGTCTCTAGTCTTAGATGCCCCAAACTTCTTTAGCAGTGGTATTTCTAAAAGGCAAAACTTATAAGGAATTCTTTACTTTAACTAATTCAATGGCTACTTACTCTTTTCAAGATAAATCTAAGATTTTCACCAGGTTGTGCTAGACTCTTTAGGACCTGACACCTATTCATTTTCCTTTCTAATTTCAACATCCTCTCCAAATGCATACCTACTCTAACAAAGCACTCTCAGTTTGTAGGAGGCTCCATCCTACCTCTTGCCCTGATTCTATGATAGGATTTCACTCTGCTTACCATATTCTTGCCCCATTTTCTTTTTTACCTGGATACCTTCTTACTCAGTTGTCATGGTTCTTCTCATGTGTTACCTCCAAGAAGTATTCCCTGACCCACTGAGGCATTCAATATACAGGTAAGTCAGATTCGTGCTTTTATTTACCTAATGCAACATTGCTTAAGGATTTTAGCTGTTTTTAATCATTTCAATCCAATTTCTTTTTTCTACATCTTCAAATCCATTGAAATCACTAGGAGGAAAGTTTGCTTTTTGCTCTTTCTTTCAAGATTTGTCTGAATATCAGTTGTGAAAATACTTTGAAGATCTACTGATTCTATCCAAACATAGGTCAGCAGGTATCAACATCATCATCATCACCACCACCACCGCCATCCTCAACTATCAGCATGTAGTCTTAAAGAGATCAGCAGACCTAGATTGGCCTTTGTTGCTTGATGAATTAAATGGAGGTGGTACTAACTGGATTAGGAAGATTTTAATACACCCTGGGCACTGTTCTAATCAGTAACAAACATGAACTAATTCTCACATTAATGCTATTAGGTTGGTAATATTTTCTCCACTTTATAGATGAAGTATAGAAACGTTAAGTAACTTGCCAAATGTCATAAAATGAGTAAACGTGAGCCAAGATACAGAAGCAGGCAGTCTCTTTAACAATATACCATCCTGACTTTTGAAATTACTTCTTTCTATAAGAAGAACATGTTGAGAATGTATCCTGAAATTGTAAAGCACACACAAAACGAATAATATTAGTAAGAAATATATTATTAAAAGGAACAAAACTATATTCTTTTCCAAAATTATCTTGAAAGTGGATAAGCTGATGAAGTGTTTGTTAATTCTTACAAGTTAAAAGTGGAAATAACCTACACTATTAGCCTTTGTTACACCTAAAATATTTAGAAACATCTTTTTGATAATACACCATTTTTTAGATGTGAGAATTTTGTTAATAAACTATTTTTGTTTTCTTCTGTCAAAATAGAATTTTGGCCATCTAAGTTCAGTGGAGATATCCAAACAGAGTTGTAGCTATTACTATTCAATGATTTTTATAAGGGTTCACGTCTTGAGTGCAGAATTGGACTAAAATATTTCTACACTCTCTTCTGAATATAATATGTTATGATTCTGCCATGCTTCACTGCTTGCTTAAAGGATCTTCCTAAAGAACAGGCCCTGGGCTTATATGAGCACGTACTGTCAATAAATTGCCCGTGATAGCACCCCAAAGCAAGCTCCCAACCTCCACCTCTACATTAACATAGACTCAGTTGCTAAGACTGTCAGCGTCCAGTTCCAAAACCCACCAACTAGAAATTTATACTGATGAAAAATTTATTCGCCGAAAAACCCTTTGAGACTGGCGGATCTCATCAGTAAATCATCTGATGTTACACAAGGCAAAGTTTGCCAGGAAAGGAGAGGACATAAAATTAATAAGGGATTACACCTACGTATGGAGCACAGTTTTCTTCCCAGCACTAATTATACACTTAAAAGAAAAAAACGGAGGGAGGGAGAAAAAGAGGGAGAGAGAGCTTAACTTTAAAGCTCTGATTAACTTTAAAACCTTAATGTAGCAAGCTGGCTAATCTGGAAATTTTGCATTCTCTTTGCAATTCGATCACTTTAGAAGTGCTGAGAGCTAGACTTCTTAAAACTATTTTAGACATATCTGTCTGACTCTTAAACTTAGCGGGTATTTGAGATCCATCAATCATGTACAATAAAACTTCATGTTACTTTTTAATTTCTGGAAGGCGTTCATACTTAGTGCCAAATCAGCAAAATTGTTCTCTCAGGCTCCTAGGCAAGCGGATTACTCAGAAATGCGGATGTAGTAATTGGACATGCCCTAATGTAACCTTGATAGTTTGGCTACTCCCGACTATCCTGTGCATAAGAGTGTCACAGGAGGCTCCTGATGCTTAGCAACAATGCAAAGGCAGTGCAATGATGGCAGTCGTGTGCAGAGGTAGCCTGGAGAAGTAGAATACCAATAGCCAAAGGACGTATTTTTCTGGTTTCACTAAAATATTAACATTGTGATGCCTGCTTCTTGGATTCAAAGTTTGGGCCTGTAGGCTTCTGTTCATTGCCATGACTGCCTCACAGTCTCAGAAAGCTTTTTAATATTCATTTTGCTATTTATCAGTTTATTTTGTTACTAATAGAGGTGTACATCACCTGTCTACACCTGCAATTTGTGCTTACATAATTCTCCTCCTTTTCATTCCCTCAGTATGTTCAGCCTCAAGAAACAAACACATCATAGGAAAAGTATTCTGTCAGCACTTGAATTGTGGCTTATCGCCACCATGGATAATTGCCCTTGATTAATTTTCAAAAGGAGAGCAACTTAGTTTCACAGTAATTAATGGCAATACTCATTGAATCAATTACTTGTCACTTTTCTCTTTGACAATGTCTCTATGTCAAAAAAATATTTCAGGGAGATACTATATTAAGATAGACATAACACGAATTTATGAAAGAGAAAAAAGAAAGCATAATGTAGAAGTATTAAAAAACAATGTTCACATATGAGTACTTTGCTACTTTATTTTCAGATTCTGGAGTTAAAAGCCTAAACATAAAATAGAATGTCACATTTCAAGATGCTTCTTCATTTGTACTATTTGTGTCCTGTGTGTTTGTTTATTGAAAACATAGCATATTTTAAATAAAAGCATAAAAGGGCAGTGTGGTGCTAGTGAAATATTAGCCATCTCAGGGGCTACACCAGTTGGGCTAATTATTCAATCATGTTAAAAAAATTCACGTAGGAAGCACTCCCCTCAGGCTCTATTGTCTGGATCAGTTAACTTGTTCCAGTATTTTCTGAAACCAGAACATACCCAAGCTCGTTAGAGCTGATCATAAGGGATGTGATACCCACCAAATAGGCATCCACTGAGTACTTTATTGAACCAACAATATCAGTCTGGACTTTTTGTTGCTCCTGGAATAAATTTTGTGCTGCCTGGAGTCCTGATGCCTAAAATTCCCAATGTAGCTCCATATTTTGAAACACATCTTTGCTAAGTATCTTTTAGAATGCCTCTGCCCCACCCCAGTGACTCTGCCCCTCCTCCCACCCTCAGCATCTGCTGAGTACCCATTTCTGTACAAACTCTCTGCTTTCTCAGCTCAGTCCCTAAGACCAAAATTGGGCACCTAATTCCAGGGCAGCACGTCCACAAAAGGCCAAAATTCTATGTCATGTAGGACCTGAGATAATCAACATCTTGTCTGGAAAGGTGGAATTGGAAAACTGAGGCACCATTGCTAGAAAAGCTGTAAGCCGCTGAGCTGAAACATCATGTAGAGTCCAGAGCTAAGGAAACCACCTCGAGCTGTCAGCAAAAGAAGCTGCTTACAGGAAGGAAAATGGAACAGGTTTAACATGTTTCTGGCTACATGTCTGGCATTCACTGAATATATATAGATCAGTGTTCATTAATAAGAGGTAAATAGTCAAATGCCATTGAATCCCTCCATTACCACTACTATTTTAAGCCAGAAAGAGGGGTGGGCATTGAGATACAACTTCCCTGAGATACAACTTCCCTGATTACCACAAGAAATCACAACTAGAATATGACCCCTCTTTCCAAACATCATCCCTAAGACAGATGACTCTGGAAACAAAGCAGAAGATAGGGTATTTAAGACAGAGAGAGATGAAGTAATTTTCTTGCAACACTATTTCGACAATAGAAAGACCAGCAAGCCTGTGGCTCAGTGACTGAGGAGTTACCAGCCCTAGACTTGGGGGAAGGTGGGTGCACAGGAAAGGCTTATATATGCTTTCTGCTCTGATCACCACATCCATATAAATAGGCTTATTTTTTAAAAGTATGGATATCAATGATGTTTTCTTGAATTCACCCCATACAAGTTAGGAAGAAATTTAGAAACCCTAATGAGTGTGGACCTTCTAACCTGTGTCATCAATGTCACAGGAGAAAAAAATGACAAAGGAGTAACTCCATATAGCAGCTCACCAGTGACATCCTCCCTCCTCTGGGGACATATGCTGGACATAAAAAATAAATGCTATATGTTAATAATGAATTCAGCTGAGAGTAAGCCAATGCGATGCACAATTAATCTGAAGTCAGAAGTCTAGATTACCATCCCAGGTGGCCATTGAGAAAGTTGAGAAAGCGTTTATTTAGGAAAGTTGATTATCTTCAGAATCTCAGTTTTCTCTTTCTTAAAGAGATAATACATATTTTTGGCTTGGTTGCTGCAAGAATTAAGACAGAAAATGTTTCTGGCCTGTAGTAAGTATCCAAAAAGGATAGTTATTAATAGTATCATCACTTCTAGTACCTATTCCTCTGCCTGACTCCAAGGTCCCTGAAGATAGGGCACATGCCTTGTTTCTCTTTGTATTTGCAGCATCTCACCAAGACCTGGAATCAAGTAGATACTGCCTAATTATTTGCTGCTCTTAATAGAACTGCCCCAGACAAAACTAGGACTTAATGTCAGTGAAGTGAGAGTAACTGGCCAGTTGGGGAATGTCTGTAGGATTGGGGGTGTTAGGGGAATACCAGTCATACACAAAGCAGCAGGCAAGTACAGGAAATTCACATACACATGTAGGGCATGCTATTTAGAGGAAGCCATTTACAGAAAATGGAAATAATAATCATATATGGATTAGTGAGGACCAGAAAGGGGACCCTAGGCAAATGCATTACAACAGGCTAAAAAAGCCTGAGTTCTGATAGCTGTCAACATGGGACACGTAAGCAAGTAGTGCCAGCAGCAGGGAAATCTTTAAGAAGTTACGGTAGAGTTCCCAGATAAAATACAGGATACCCAGTTAAATTTGAATTTCAGATAAGTGACAAATAATTATTTTAGTATAAGAATGTTCCATGCAATACATTATCTCTCTGTATACTTGCAACAATCTTGCCAAACATGCACAACTACAATCTTTTTATTTATTTATTTATTCCTTTGGCCTAGCCTCGCAGCTTGCAGGATCTCAGTTCCCTGACCAGGGATTGAACCCAGGCCACAGCAGTGAAAGCCTGGAATCCTAACCACTAGGCCACCAGGGAACTCCCCATCTACAATCTTTTTAAAGAAGAGGCAGTTGAGATTCTGAGGATACTCCTATGTAATATTGGGGGCATACTTATACTAGGAAAATAAAAACTATTTGTAGCTTATCTTAAATTCAAACTTAACTAGTATCCTGTAATTTATTTGCTCATCTGGTAACCTCAAATTAGTGTGTAAAGGTTAGGCTGCCAGGATAAGGCAGGACCCACATGTAGCAGAAAACTGGATTGCTAGACAACAAAAGTAAGATAAGGAAATGACCAAGATAGAGGCCCAGATGCTGGAGTTCAAGCCTAGTCCAAAAAACCCCCCCCCAAAAATAACAAAACAAAACAAAAAAACTGGCTGACTCTCCAGGAAATAAAGGTAAGACTCTCTTCTCAGAGTTTCCAGTAACTTAATAAGGCTGCCTCTGATAGCTGAGCACATCTTTCCTTCAAGAATACAGGATTTCTTTCTTTCCCTCTTAGTAGGAACTGGATTGGCGCTAATGCCTAGGTTAAAGACAAAGCTGCAACTGCAAAAGTGGGAGGGAACAGGGCCAGGAATCCAAGCAGGTTTTCATTTTTTATATTTTCATGTTTTGTATTATATTTAATTATGTAAGCTGCCTCAAATCCCTTTAGGACGTAAGCTCAGGTAAATCCTAAAAGAATAAATAAATAAATAAGCAAAACCCTGCTCAGCCCAAGGCAATTATAGGAAAACCAAGATAAGGAGCCCAGCCACAATCTAAGAAGCAGCTTGCTTTTCTTTGTATCTCAGTTAGTAGTCTGTAGTCCCTCTGTCCCGTTAGATTAACTCCTTAGTTTCCTTGGCAAATTAAATTTTCGGTTCCTTTTTGGAGCTTTTGATTAGACTCTGGGAGATAAGCATTCCAACGATTAACTGGAATTACTGTAAATAAATCAAATTTTAGCAAAGATATTAATTGAAGCCAGATATTTTTGAAGCTATTTTCAAGTCTGTCCATTTTTGTTACTTAAACTTTATTCTGCTTAGCTTTTTACTGTCATAAATGCTTGTCCATACAAGATAATTTGATTGAATTCCTCAACATTTCCAGGGAGTGGGGTAGGGAAAACACTTTAATAGAATATTTTAAAGGAATATCATTATTTTGTAAGGTCCAGGATGTTAAGGTGGTAGAAGAAAATGCTATTATCCAGTCCCTAGGTTTAGTGCTATACAGTGTAGGCTTGTAACAAATGCTACTATGGTTACTTAAGTGACATGTAGTGAAAAGCTTGACTGAATTGTCTGCTATTACTCCCACCAGCTACACTTTGGATCTGTTGCCCTTAAAGCAAAATCCTTTATTTATAATACTTTTTTATGATCTCCATTATGAAATAAAACATTTATACATTGTTTTATGTTGTAATAGGTTGCTATATGTGTTATCTAACCCCTATGGTAGAAGTCCATATAGAGATTGGCCTTGGGAAATCTGAGGAGCATCTTCTCGACAGAGATTGGAAAGGAGTATAAAAGCAGGAATGTGTTAGCATAGCATTCTCTTTGGGTCCTTACAAGGAATGACAGTAGCCCTAGAGATAAAAAAATGTATGGCTATGAAAACTCTGGATCTTTTTACTACCCAAAGATGTAACTATTAAGCTGATTACCACTAAAAGAATGAAAGAGATGGCTGTTACCCTCATCACTCCCTGTTCTGTCTCCTTTCTGCCCATGATTCATTCATTCATCCCTTTTGGTTTTCTATTTGAAATACACTGGAACTTTAGATAAAGCTCAGACACTGTGATCCTTTTCAATGAGATGAAGTCACCCAAATGGTTTGCCTGCTCTGAAAAATTATGGACTAGGAATCCCTGATTCTCCCTTTACTGTTAGAAAATAACAGATTCATTTATCATGTGACATAAATAAGGAAGAAGGGAAGAGGAAGTTATCTGTTTGTTTGTTTGTTTTCCCATGAACAACTTCTTATATTATTATTATCATTTTTTTATGCTATTCTTGTCTGCTTACATTCTTTTTATGTATGTATGTATGTATGTATGTATGGCTGTGTTGGGTCTTCGTTTCTGTGCGAGGGCTTTCTCTAGTTGTGGCAAGCGGGGGCCACTCTTCATCGTGGTGCGGGGGCCACTCTTCATCGCGGTGCGCGGGCCTCTCACTATCGCGGCCTCTCTTGTTGCAGAGCACAGGCTCCAGAGGCTCAGGCTCAGTAATTGTGGCTCACAGGCCGAGCTGCTCCGCGGCATGTGGGATCTTCCCAGACCAGGGCTCGAACCTGCGTCCCCTGCACTGGCAGGCAGATTCTCAACCACTGCACCACCAGGGAAGCTCGTATATTATTATTAATGAATTGCTCAATTAGTGATGATCTGCATATCTAGAAGGACTTGAGTACAATGGAGGTAGAGACAATTCTTAACTACCCAAGACTACAAATCGCTAAATACCAAATTAGAGACCTCTCTCACGCATCTCTTCCTTCCGGCATCCCTCCAGTGGGGTTGACTATAAAAGAGTTCTTGTTCACATCAGACTCAGAAGTTTCCCCTTTTCAAAAATAGAAAAATATAAAATATATAAAATAAAAAAGTGTTTTCTTATTTGATGTCTCCACTGAATTGATCAGTGTTCAATTGCAAAAAATGCAATTCACTCAGGCTAGTTCAAGCACAAGGGCTCTATTACAGATATTAAATTGTGTATAGAGTGAATGTGGAGATTGAAGGAAGACTGCAGGCTAAATTTTATGATGATTTCAAAAGCACTATAGAACTTGGTTACCAAGGGAACTACAAGTTTCTTCCACAATCATGAAGTAGTCAGATCAGCAAATATCCGAAATCAAAAAGTTCATCCCAGAAATGCAAACACTTCTAAGACTGAGTTTACCGACAGAAGCTACAGAAGTATCAGAAAATATAGCTTTCACATACAGTATCTCACACAACTACATCTAGTTAATGAAAATAAAGTACATTCATCTAGGTGTAAGCATATCTAGGAAATACAGTTTTTAGCTTTTCATATTTTGCAGTATGTGCAGTTCACTAGCAGGAATCAATGCGAATGCTATACACCACTCTGCCTGTCTGACCACTACATATTCCCATCACCTTCTATCCATGTTTAAACTTCCAAACAACAACAATAGCAACAGGAATACATTACCATTCAACATAATCCAGCGATGCCCCATAAAAATTAAGAAGAACCCTCTATCCCAAAAGAGATGACCAAACATTGCAGCAGTCACTGAACCCATTTCTGGATGATGTTCATTCTCTTATAATTAAGTCAATATTCCCACCTTTACATCCTGTAACCTATGAACTAAATTAAAAAATTATTCATCACCAAAACTGCATATTGTATAAAGTCTTAAAAAGAGAAGGAAATAAGAACTTGTATAGATAGATATAAGTAGATGATAGAAGATAGATAGATAGATAGATAGATAGATAAAGGAAAGATAGATGATAGATGACAGATGGAAGAATATAATATGAATACCTAGTAAAATCCTTGTTTCTGTAGCATGCCATGAGGTTGTAGTTGACATTTATGATTTCTTTCTTTTATTGCACAGTTCATGTGTCCTCTGCCTTCAGTAAAACCTCAGTTGGTTGAGATTCCTCAAATGAGATAAACCAGTGATTTATTCCTGAATAATTCAAACACCTGGAAGTCCTATTATTGAATCATAGTAATCTAACATTAATTTTCCCCAAGAAACTTGGTAGTTGGAACCACTTTGGAGGATCCCAGATACAATCATCCATGCCACCGTTGTATAAGGGCCTCTTGAGAATCTGGATCATAGTAAAGCCCTATTGGTTCTGGAGGAGCCCAAAATGGTCAAGTATAGTCTTAATTTCAAGTGCCATAGAATCATCATTGTGTCTTCTAATAAATACATTCTCCCCTTGCGCACCAAGACCTCTAAGCTATTAGAGGTTAAAAGCTGGAAGGTAGGAAGCAAACATTTCCCTAATAAGTCATTTAATATAATTGTGAGAGTTGCCATTCCTGGCTCCACTCCTTGCTTTTAGGTTCTGTGTTTTCTACAAAAGAAATGACAAACTTACAATCTCCTCCTGCACTCCCCCTCCACAGAAACTTTTCTTTCCCACAGATACACACATAACTGACTCACATCATCCTTCAGCTCTTACCATTGAATGTAGTTTCCTTCAGGCAAACTTCACTGACCTCCTACATATGGGAGAGGTGATGTCCCATTGAGTCCCATAGCATCCTGTCCTTCCACATCATATTTCCACACTGTAACAACCTCAACTCAAAATATATGTCTCATTCTACTTTTTGCCATAAGGCTAATGGGGCATTAGTCATGTTCATAATCAGAAACTGGAACTTGATGCAACAGTATAATACCAAATTTTTTTAATCAAAAGAATTTAAAATTAGCATTCATGTGCATGAAGTATGAACACATGATTATGATGTATGACAATGATTGTCTTCAAGTCAAAAATCTCAAAGGTAATATTTCATTAAAAATAACACTTTCATGCTGTGATTTTAATGGGGTATTTCAGGTAAACTTTGATTGACAGCTCAGGAAATCAGTGGCTGGGATAGTTACCTGTTTGAATAATAGTGCTTTAAGGCAGAAGAGAAACACCCACATTGGAGCAGAGTACCCAGTATGAAAATAGATGTCTCTTCCCTTTTCTGACAAAGTAACTTCCAGCAAATATCAAAATAAAGCAAAACCCAAGAATCCTCGGTCTTATCAAGATTCATATCAAAACTTTGACTCATTGAGAAAACTTTTATTTTAATTTATTATTTTCCTTACATCAAGTGGTTTGGATTATGAAAAAAGTTTGGGACTAAACAATGCTAAACATATAGAAAGCTCAAGTTGTCCAAGTTACATTTAAATTACAAGGTAAATGGGAATAATTCTCATTGGGTTTTGTTCTGATAACTTTCATAAGAGTTTTAGATAGCTTGATGTCGTTTTAGGAAAAATTACAAATTGAAAATACTAGTGGGATCTGATATAATTTTCTAACCATTTCTTAGAATTAAAATAGTGCTTAAATTCTATTTTCTTGATCTGTCAACTAGAACAAGTAAATTTTATCTAAGTGCCTGCATTTTGTCTATTCATGTTTTACATACATTGATTTTTATTTTAAAGTATACTAGTGAAGCATTAAAATAAAAATCAATGTATGTAAAACATGAAAAGATTATTCAATAAAACTAAATAGATTTTTCTACAAGATTTACTTTATAAATTATATATCCTATTATTTTATAACTATAAATTAATTTATAACTGTACTTTAAAATTTTGTAATAAAAGGACTTACTAATTATAGTGGTGGAGATTGAGTACTATTTTATCAAATGTTTTCCACACTAGAATTTATCTTATGCCTGAAAGCAATTTTCCAAAGACTGGTCCATATTTGATATCATGGACATCTACATTAAATTAGCATCAAAACTAATATGCTTTGTGCAAGCATTCAAATATATTATCAAATAGTATTAACCTTTGCTTTTCCATGGCTGGAGTTTTAGATGAAAATTCAAGTCTTGTGCACAAGACTATGATAGTTAATATGCCATTTTTGGCATTAAACAGTTTCTTGCTAAGAAGCTCTTCACATTAAATATGAATCATAATATTATTCTTGGACCAAAAAAAGAGAAGGAAAGCAAGGCATAGTTTTTTAGTATGTACTCGTGTTTATGGCTAAAGTATATGTTGAACTCATTTTGTAAGTGATACAAACACTAGAGTAAAACTCCTCAATATGTGTTCTATTTAATTCAGGGATCAGATGAAAATCAGTTGAATTCTGTTGAAAACCATCACTAGTATGTTACATAAACTTCTATAATAAAATACTAAAAAGTGAATCTTAAAAGTACAACAACCAAAACCAAACCAACTACTAAGAAACAAAATCAGAGAAATGATAACTTGAGAAACATGAAGACAAATGCAATAAAAGAAAAAAATGGGGACTTTAATAAAATAAATATAAATTGACAATACACTCCCCCCCACCCCACCATCAGCGCTGTTTACAAAGAATAAGTAGTTCTCTAAGTAGTATGATTTACAGAAGTTTAAAAAGATTGCCTATGCCCCAAACATCTCCTTCTTATATTCAAACCACATCAATAAAGACCTTAATTTTTTGAAGAGAAGTTCTCCATATTAAGCATGCAAATAAATTCATTTGGAAGTGGCATTAAATAAGCCTCACAAGAATTTAAAGTAACACCTGTGGTGGACTGCTCATGCAAGTAGAGGTAGAAGATATAAAGGTTAAATGTAAGAAGGGAACCCTAATTGAGTGATACAGCTACAGAGCTCAGCAGGAGGCCTTGACTGGTGCTGGCCAAAGACCAACAAAGTATCACAGTTTTGGAGAACGTCTCCCCAAAAAGCGTAAAATCCAGTTTTGCTCATTTCAGTGTGTACTTGGCTTGGTCTTCTCTCCCTGACCTCCAGTACATAAAAGCCCCAGATATGTTGTCTTATCACCAAGGCAAGGGTACAATTAGAGTTGTGTCCGTATACTATCTTTATTATAGCTCTCCGTTAGGTGAAAATAGTGAGCATTGACTCTGTTTGCATTATAATATGCTCTTTAAAATGTTGTATTTCTAAAAAAATCACAATGAAAGTTTTATGAACTGACTGAAAAATGAAGAGTCAGAAAGATATTGGACAAATTCTGATTCTGACTGTTAGTAACTAACCTTGTAAAAGTTAAAATTTTTGAAGCTCAGTTTCCTTATTTGTTGGATGGAGAATGTGACACTTTCCTTGGAGATTTTCTTTGTTTGATGAGGATTGAATAATAGTAAGATAATTTATTTAAATTGATTTACACATAATTCCTCATTTTCAGGAATGAAAGATATTATTATTATTAGGTATTCAAAATTAAAGATAGAAGTTTGATTAAAGTTCAATGAACACAGCTTTATCTCCTTGAGATTCACAGCTCTATGTTCCAAACCATACCCTAAGCATTCTAAGACCTACAATATTATTAATATTCACTTCTGGCTTTAATTTTCTCACTAAATCAGACATTTATTGAAGGTAAAGAACATCTTACTCATTTGTATATTTTACCACCAAGTCTGCTTCCTGTCGTGACAGGAAATTTGTTTATTAAATGGCAGTTAATTCTTATCATGTGTAAAAATCAAATACGAGCAAAACAATTCTTAGTGTTTTGTGTACAAGCCTTAGTATCTGGTGCACAAAACAGAGATACAGAAACAACTACACAATAGGATAAATTGGTTTTTAATACCAGGAAAAAACAGTTGGAAGAAAAGCGAGGGAAGTAGTGTATTTCTGATAGGGAAAATTTAATAGAATGCGATTTTAGAGCATGTGGAGTACTCACCAAATTTAGGAAGATTGACAATTCTGGTGGCAAAGTGTAATTAAGGTACAGGATAAGTCCAGACACATACCAGGCTATTTTGAGAACAAGGATACCTTTGGTCTGGAAGGTACAAAGGTAAGGGTAAAAAGTTAAGACTGTAAAGGAAGTATAAGTGAAATCCTGGTTGTGTTGTCCAGAATTTTAGGTTAGTTAGCTTTTCAGCAAAACTGTTTTCTCTATTTCCTGAATATATTGCTGGACCACATCATTCCGCCCACCTCCACCTTTTTTTTTTTTTTTTTTTTGCAGCTGGGCATGGGCTTGTGATTGCAGCCTAGCCAATATCATGAGGATGGGACTTGTATATTTCACATTAATGCTTTGGCTTTGCAAACGTCATGTACAGTACTGTCTACTCCTCCCCACTGGGTGAATGATGGTGCCCAGGGCGACCTTGGAAACCAAGCTTTGAAGTTAGAGAACTTCCGTCATCTTGGGTCCCTGAATTTATTTTAGCAAGCCACTCCACTGCTAAATGAGTAAAATAGCTTCATGTATTTAAATTGGGAAGAATCTAAGTTTAGCCGGTAAGAAATACTCTTATCTGAAATCTGTAAAACACCTTATTTGTTTATTTTTAAAAAGGTTTAGGGTTTTTTTGTTTGTTTTGTTTTTGTTTTTTTGTTGTTGTATATTTGTTTGTTTTTGGCCACACCACGCAGCTTGCAATATCTTAGTTCCCTGACCAGGAATTGAACCCAGGCCACTACAGTGAAAGGGCTAAGTCCTAACCACTGGACCACCAGGGAATTCCCTAAAATAGTTTTCAAATAAGCAGATTTGGAAGGGAAGTTAATAGGAAAGTATAGAGTTAACACTATAAAGAAAGACAGAAAGGAAGTGAAGGAGGGAGGGACAGATAGAAGAAAGAAAGAAAGAAAGAAAGAAAGAAAGAAAGAAAGAAAGAAAGAAAGAAAGAAAGAAAGAAAGAAAGAAAGAAAGAAAGAAAGAAAGAAAGGAAGGAAGGAAGGAAGGAAGGAAGGAAGGAAGGAAGGAAGGAAGGAAGGAAGGAAGAAAGAAAGAAAGAAAGAAAGAAAGAAAGAAAGAAAGAAAGAAAGGAAGGAAGGAAGGAAGGAAGGAAGGAAGGAAGGAAGGAAGGAAGGAAGGAAGGAAGAAAGAAAGAAAGAAAGAAAGAAAGAAAGAAAGAAAGAAAGAAAGAAAAAAAGAAAGAAAGAAAGGAAGGAAGAAAGGAAGGAAGGAAGGAAAGAAAGAAAAAGAAAGAAAGAAAGGAAGAAAGGAAGGAAGGAAAGAAAGAAAAAGAAAGAAAGAAAGAGAAAGAGGAGAAAAGGAAAGGAAGGAGGAAGAAAGGAAGAAAGGGGAAGAGAAAGAAAGATACACTGTTTTGAGTAAGATTCTTTACTTATTAAGTGGAAACCACCTTTAAATAGCACTTCATATCCACAATATTTATTTTTGATAACTTGATATTGGATAGACATTTTAAAGTCAGCCAACTGTCTCTTTTCCTTTCACTATCATCCACAGTTTACCAAAACTTGCATCGGATTTTCTTAAATGCTCGGAGCCCATGACAACCAAATGATGTAACTATGGTACAGAAGGAGAAGAAAACCAAATGGAGTCTGGAGCTGAAGAGAAAGGAGGTTGGTCAAGAGGAGGAAAATGGGAATATTTCTTCAGTATTCTTTCAATTTTGGTTTAAATTGAAATAGTTCTAAATGAAGTGATTCATATAGCTGCTATTGGGACAGATCTGGGATTCAGCGCTCACATATCCATCCTGCTTGCCACACAAAAGGAAGCAAAGATGCCCTTTCACATGTCAATGCCCCGACCTGATCAACTCACTATCTTATTTTCTCACTCTCAAATCCCACCCCTTGTATTTTTTAAAGTAAATTTGTTAAATTGAAACATCAATATGCATACAGAGAAGCATACATATAAAACCAGCATAACTGCCCTGGTGTCGTTTGCTAAAAAATAAAATAAAATAAAATGTCTGAGAGTTCAAGAAATATGTGCAGTAGTAGACAGTGGA